>NC_092709.1:85718198-86923905 GCF_047496885.1 Scyliorhinus torazame | reverse complement strand
AAATCCCCCATATCCCCACCTCCCCCATATCCCCCCTCCCCATATCCCCCCTCCCCAAATCCCCCCTCCCCATATCCCCCCTCCCCATATCCCCCCTCCCCCATATCCCCCATATCCCCCTCCCCCATATCCCCCCTCCACCATATCCCCCCTCCCCCATATCCCCCCTCCCCCATATCCCCCCTCCCCATATCCCCCCTCCCCCACATCCCCCATATCCCCCCATCCCCCATATCCCCCCTCCCCCATATCCCCCATATCCCCCCTCCCCCATATCCCCCATATCCACCCTTCCCAATATCCGCCCCTCCCCCATATCCCACCTTCCCCCATATCCCCCCTCTCCCATATCCCCCTCCCCATATCCCCCCTCCCCATATCCCCCATAATCCCCCCTCCCCATATCCCCCATATCCCCCCTCCCCATATCCCCCTCCCCCATATCCCCCCTCCACATATCCCCCATGTCCCCCCCTCCCCCATATCCACCCTCCCCCATATCCCCCCTCCCCATATCCCCTCTCCCCCATATCCCCCCTCCCGCATATCCCCCCTCCCCCATATCCCCATAATCCCCCCTCCCCCATATCCCCCATATCCCCCCTCCCCATATCCCCCCTCCCCCATATCCCCCCTCCCCCATATCCCCCTCCCCCATATCCCCCCTCCCCCATATCCCCCTCCCCCATATCCGCCATATCCCCCCTCCCCCATATCCCCCATATCCCCCCTTCCCCCATATCCACCATATCCCCCCTTCCCGCATATCCCCCCTCCCCCATATCCCCCCTTCCCCCATACCCCCCTCGCCCATATCCCCTCTCCCCCATATCCCCCCCTCCCCCATATCCCCAAGTGAATCCAGCCCTAACCTTAACCTCTGCAATGCACGCGCAACCAATGGCATGCATTCATATACCTGCCTAACAGTGTTGCCTTTTACCCCTGCCACCCCCCCCCACAGGAAAAGCGCGCACACAACAATAGGGAGCATGTGAGGACTGAAGGAGGCCCCGCTGATGAGAGGCCACTGACCGAACACGAGGAAAGGGCCCTGGAACTGGCTGGCGGACCTGACGACCGGGAGGTTGCTGATGCAGAGGTCGGGGGTGTAGTAGCAAGTGAGCTACCGACAGCCCGTCCCCATATACCCCCTCCCCTCTATCCCCCTCCCCCATATCACCTGATCACTGCCTGATGTCTAACCATGCATGCTTCATTGTGTATCGCAGGACCAAACGTCCAGGCACCCATCCCCACAGGTGCAGACCGCCTGCAGGATGCCCCTCGGAGGCCACGGGAGACGGAGAGACCTGGAGCAGCAGGGAAACGACACCCCCGTCACGTGCGGGAGCGACGACCCAGCGACGAGGGGGGCAGCCACAGGCCCCCGTCACATCCGAGCCAGGACACCACTACCCAGGACACCACTACCCAGGACACCACTATCCAGGACACCACTACCCAGGACACCACTACCCAGGACACTACTACCCAGGACACCACTACCCGGGACACCACTACTCGGGACACCCCTACCCGGGACAGCACTACCCAGGAAGACGAAATACCGGACAGTGACTCAGAGTGGATGGGTTGAGACGAACCCCCACCCCAAAGTGCCATGGTCGAAGAGCACGACACAACGCCACTGCTGTCACCAACACCCTCCACCATCGCAGAAACACTCACCTCGGTTGGGCACTTTAGTGATGAGGGGCGTCATTCTCCGACCCCCCGCCGGGTCGGAGAATGGCCGTTGGCCGCCGTGAATCCCGCCCCCGCCCCCGCGAAGTCTCCGCTCACGGAGATTGTGCGGGGGCGGGAATCCGGCCGCGCCGGTTGGCGGGGCCCCCCGCTGGATTCCCAGAAATTGCCTGTCCCGCCGGCGTAAATCAAACCTGGTATTTACCGGCGGGACCAGGCGGCGTGGGCGGGCTCCAGGGTCCTGGGGGGGGGCACGGGGCGATCTGACCCTGGGGGGTGCCCCCACGGTGGCCTGGCCCGCGATCGGGGCCCACCGATCCGCGGGCGGGCCTGTGCCGTGGGGGCACTCTTTCCCTTCCGCCTCCGCTACGGCCTCCACCATGGCGGAGGCGGAAGAGTCTCTCCCCACTGCGCATGCGCGGGAAACTGACAGCGCTCGCTGACGCTCCCGCGCATGCACCGGGAAACTGACAGCGGCCGATGACGCTCCCGCGCATGCGCCGCATTTCCGCGCCAGCTGGCGGGGCAACAAACGTCATTTCCGCCAGCTGGCGGGGCGGAAATCCCTCCGGCGCCGGCCGAGCCCCTCAATGTTGGGGCTAGGCCGCCAAATATGCGGAGCATTCCGCACCTTTGGGCCGGCGCGATGCCCGTCTGATTGGCGCCCTGTTTGGCGCCAGTCGGCGGACATCGCGCCGTTGGGGGAGAATTTCGCCCGAGGCGTCTGGTACACTCACTGGTGCGCACAACACAGCCATCCTGGTACAGCAGGTGGAGGTAGGAGCAGCAGAGGGGCCGGGCGGTCGGAGGGCAGCCCAGCCCAAGCGAACATCTGCCGCCCAGATGGATCCCGGGTTCCTGGAGTTACCACACCCACACATAGATCCGGTGCAACCACCGACCCGGAGACGAGCGAAGAGGGTGACGGGCGGCTTGCGGCGGCTGCAGTCGCAGGTGGAGGAGTCCACCCGCGTCCAGGAGCTGGGAGTGGTGCCGGTCATGCGTGCCACACAAGCTGACACCGCACGGGTGGCGTCCGCGGTGGAGGCAATGGGTGCGACGGTGTCAGACATGGGGAACGGTTTGCGAGGCCTGGGGCTTTCCGTGCAGGCGGCGTCTGTGGCCCAGGAAATGGCTGCCCTCTCACAGGAGGCCATGAGCCAGTGCCAGCGCCAGATGGCAGAGGCGCTCAACGCCATAGCCCAGTCTCTGCAGGCCATGGCCCAGTCTCTGCAGGCCATCGCTGAGGGCATCGGCGCCAGTGGCCATGTGCGAGCCGGCGTCGCACTGTCACAGACAGGGTTTGCCAACCCCCTGGGCTCCATGGCTGCAAACCTGCAGACCCCTGTCGATACCAGCATGGGCCCCCAGGACTGGCAGCGCCAGAAGTCGGGGGGGCGTCGGATGGCCAGTCCGTTCGCATCCCCCACCCATGTAGAGGCCTGGTGGCCATCGGGCACCCCGAGGGAGGAGGAGGTGGTGTGGTCCGTCCCGGCTCCCCCTGTAGGGGAGGTCCCGGTACACCGCGACACCTCGGACTCCCCCCCTTCCGTCCCAGGTGCATCGGGTGGGCAACGGGCAGAACAGGCTGGCAGCTCGCCATCCCAGTCGCCCGGGCCGCAGCCTGGCCCATCTAGGCCAGGACGCCCCAGGAAACGGCCGCCAAAGGGATCCAGTGTCAGAGGGCAGGAATCACAGGAGTCCATCTCCAGTTCTGCTGTACCATCTGGGGAACCACGTAGACGTAGTCAAAGGGCCCGTAAGGCCAAACAATTAGACACTGAGTAAGTTGGCACGGGTGCAGGGCACAGATGAGTTTTAGGGGATAGGGCACGTGCATGAACTCCTTTGGTTATTAAAGTCAATTTTACACCTACAAAAGCTGCCTTTGTGCTCTGTCCAAAGCGTGCGGGGGTTTCATGTACGTTGTGTGTGAGGGGTGGTCTTACCTCAGCCCCAGGTGAGTCTGCCCCCTTCCCCCTGGGCCGCCATCAACATCCCCCGGGCAGAGGACGGGACCGTGCGCTGCAGTGTCACAGCCTCATGCAGGGATGGTCCGGGTGGATGGTGGTACTGTGGCCATGGGTCAGACATAGTCCAACGATGTAGAGCCAGGAGCTCACCGCAGGGCGGGTTGTCATCATCCTCCATGGCCTGCAATAGACACGCGTCCACCCGCAACTGTGTGAGCCCGGCCCGTTGTGCTGCAGGTGGATCGGCAATGGGGGGGGGGTGGTGTGCATGCGGGTGGGGTGGGTGGGGCTGGGGAGGGGACGGACCCCCCCCCCAACCTCCACCCCGGCACGGACCCCCCCCAACCTCCACCCCTGCACGGACCCCCCCCCCAACCTCCACCCCGGCACGGTACCCCCCAACCTCCGCCCCGGCACGGACCCCCTCCCGGCACTCCCCCGGAGCCCAGCCTACTCTAACCCCCCCCCCCCGCCCCGCCGCACACACACACACACAACCAGAGACACACCTCTCCTCACGCATTCAGACTGCGGCCACGCCATCGCCTGCCCAGTGCCAACCCCCCAGGCCGTCACTCACCTCCACGCTGGTCGGCGTGAGCCTGGAGCACAGGGTCACGCCGATGAAAAGGAGGTTTAATTTACGTCGACGTGAACGGTCATCACGTCGACGGGACTTCGGCCCACCCGGAAGTGAGAATATCGGAAGGGAGAATATCGGCAGGCCGAAAATCGGCTGCCTTGCGCAGACCCGTGACATTCTCCGACGGCAGCGAGACATTAACGCCCCGCCGACTTTTCTCCCTTCGGAGACTTCGGCAACCGGCGGGGGCGGGATTCACGGCGGCCAACGGCCATTCTCCGACCCTCTGGGGGGTCGGAGAATGACGCCCCAGCGGTCACCCATTTAAGACAGAAATCAGGGGAATTTTGTTGTCCCTCAAAGTGTCATGTGTCTTTGGAACTCTTCCTCAAAAAGCAGTGGAAGCAGAATCTTTGAACATTTTAAAGGCAGAGATAGATGGATTCTTGCTGAGCAAGGAAGTGAAAGATTATTGGGGGTAGTGGGAATGTGTAGTTTGTCATAATATACACCAGTATATCATGGTGCAGACACACACTGATGGACACACAGTGGGACCAATCAACATACACAACACCACAGCCAATCACCAGTGAGAGCACACGCACTATAAACACAGGGGACTTCAGACTTCCTGCTCATTCGAGTAGCAGCTAGCGAGGAGCACAGAGCTCACAACCTGCAACACAGACATTCACCGTGTGCTGAGTGCATCAACGGGTTAGGACAAGGCAAAGGTCTTTAGTTAAAGCTGGTATCGTATTTACCCACAGTTCAAGTATGTTTAAATAGTTAACCTTTTAATAAAATAGTGTTGCACTACTTCAAATGTTGGTGACCTGCATGTGATCCAGAACACCCAACACATCATGATACCAGGTGTGGTTGCATACTAGCACTTCTTAGACCTACCTGCAAGTGATCTGCCTTCCGCCAGCATTCCATCATTCTGCAACATGGACAACATCAGCCCGCCGCCGCCACTCCGCTTCGCCGGCAACCTCGGGGCCAACTGGAAGATTTTCAAACAGCGCTTCCAGCTCTTTCTCGAAGCCACAGACAGGGAGGACGCCTCGGACACCAGAAAGTTTGCTCTTCTCCTCTCCACGGCCGGGGACCATGCCATCCATATTTTCAACTTTCTCACCTTTGCAGATGATGAAGACAAGACGAAGTTCAAGACGGTTCTTCTCAAATTTGACACTCACTGCAGCGTAGAGGTGAATGAAAGTTTTGAACGCTACGTGTTCCAGCAGCATTTGCAGGGTAAGGACAAACCTTTCTAATCTTTTTAACGCACCGCCGCATCCTTGCGCAATCTTGCAGCTACGGGCCCACCTCCGACTCCATGATACGCGACCAGATCGTTTGCGGTGTTCAGTCGGACCCCCTACGTCAGCAGCTCCTCAAAGTAAAGCAACTCACCCTAGCGACCGCCATCGAGACCTGTGTCCTACATGAAAATGCCACCTGTCAGTACTCCCATATACAAGTGGCTGGAACAGCGCGGCAAGGTCCCCACGAGGCGGAACGGGTCCAAGTGATTGAACACCTCCAGGGCCTCAGCCTGGATGAGGGCGGCCATTTCACACGCTTTTCGCGGACTCCCGCGCTTGTACGCACCAAACGAGGGGTGGTGACATGGAGGAACGTAATGCGCGGTGGTGCAGTGAACGTGCTGACATCACGACGTGCGGCAAATGTGGCTCCGCCCATTTAAAGCGGCAATGCCCCCCAAAAATCTCGACAATGCCTACGATGTGGAAGACTTGGCCACTGTGCTGCCTGCTGACGAGCAGCTCAGCCTTCCAATTCATATCGCTTCAGCCAGCCTCGCAGGAATGTTCGGGCAATTCAACCCACGGTCACCGAGTCCGATTCCGACCTCCCACACAGCAGTGACACCGAGGACCCGAAGGCGCCTTTTCGAGTCGGTGTCGTAACGAAAAACAAGCTGTCCCTGAAGCAAAGACACCAGCTGCTGTCGGTATACAGCATCGATCCAGACGATGAATGGTGTGCCACCCTGACGGTCAACTGGTCCCAAATACGATTCCGCCTGGACACTGGTGCCTCCGCCAATCTCCTGGCGTGATCTGCTTTCCTAAACCTTTGTGTCAAACCAACCATTCTCCCATCGGCCTGCCAGCTATTGGACTACAATGGCAACATCATCCCTGCTACCGCTCATGCCAACTCGAAGTGACGCACAAGTCACGAAAAGCCATCCTTCCTTTCGAGATCGTGGGCTCCTCGAAGGACTCTCTGCTTGGCGCACAGGTGTGCAAATTGCTAAACCTCGTTCAAAGAGTTCACTCTCTCTCTCCTGATGACACGTCAGCCTTCCAGGATGCTGACTTCAGGGCGCAACTCAACGCCATCATCGACCAGCACCACAACGTCTTCGAAGGCATCGGCACGCTCCCATATCCGTACAAGATCGTAGTCAAACAGAACGCCACGCCTGTGGTGCATGCACCTTGCAGAGTCCCAGCACATCTCAAGGACCGCCTCCAGCAGCAGCTGCAGGACCTCCATGACCAAGGAGTGATCTCCAGAGTTACGGAACCAACCGACTGGGTCAGTTCCATGGTGTGCGTAAAGAAGCCTTCCGGCGAACTCAGAATCTGCATTGATCCAAAGGATCTGAATCGCAACATAATGAGGGAGCATTGCCGTATCCCCAAGCGCGAAGAGATCATATGCGAGATGGCTTGGGCCAAGCTCTTCACCAAACTTGACGCCTCAAAAGGATTCTGGCAAATTCAACTAGACAGATCCAGCAGGAAACTGTGTACCTTTAACACCCCTTTTGGCAGATATTGTTACAACAGGATGCCGTTTGGGATCATATCGGCGTCAGAAGTATTCCACAGGATCATGGAACAAATTATGGAAGGCATTGAAGGTGTTCACGTCTATGTTGACGACATAATCATTTGGTCCACCACCCCGCAGGAGCATATCAGTCGCCTCCAGCGCGTGTTCAAACGCATACGGGAGTAGGGCCTACGCCTCAACAGAGCCAAATGCTCCTTCGGCCAGACGGAACTCAAGTTCCTAGGGGACCACATCTCCCAGTTGGGTGTGCGGCCGGATGCGGACAAGGTGGCTGCCATCACAGCCATGAAAAAGCCAGAGGACAAGAAGGCGGGCCTCCGATTTCTGGGCATTGTCAACTTCCTCGGGATGTTCATCCCTAACCTCGCCTCTCATACCACAGCTCTCAGGAACCTGGTCAGGGCGACGATAGACTTCCAATGGCTTCCTGCCCACGAGCGCGAATAGAGAGAACTCGGTATTGGCCTTTATTGATCCAGCGAAACAGACAAAAATTTCAACCGATGTCAGCCAATCTGGCATTGGGGCAGTGCTCCTGCAACGCGATGAGGCCTCATCGTGGGCCCCCGTTGCATATGCGTCATGCACCATGACCCCCACGGAACAGTGCTACGCGCAGATAGAAAAGGAGTGCCTGGGCCTGTTGACCGGTGTCGTCAAATTTCATGATTATGTGTACGGCCTTCCTCAATTCACCGTCGAGACCGACCATCGCCCGCTGCTCAATATAATACGAAAAGACTTGAACGACATGACGCCTCGCCTCCAGCGCATTCTGCTCAAACTCTGGCGATATGACTTTCAGCTCGTATACACCCCGGGCAAAGACCTGATCATAGCTCTGTCCAGGGCAGTCAACACCCAGTGTGACCCAGCTGGATTCGTCTGCTAGGTTGACACCCATGTGGCCTTTGTGGCCTCCAATCTACCAGCCACGGATGAACGCCTCATCCAAATTCACTGCGAGACTGCGGCTGACCCCCTGCTACAGCGTGTCGTGCGCCACCTAACAGACGGGTGGCTCAAGGGCCAATGCTCGCAGTTCTACAACATCAGAGACGATCTGGCGACAGTCGATGGTGTCCTCCTGAAGCTGGACCGCATTGTTATCCCGCACAGCATCCGCCAGCTCGTCTTGGAACAGCTACACGAGGGCCATCTTGGCGTGGAGAAGTGCCGCCAACAGGCCTGAGAGGCAGTGTACTGGCCCGGCATCAATGACGACATCGCCAACACAGTGCTCAACTGCCCCACCTGTCAGCGGTTCCAGCCGGCCCAACCACGTGAGACCCTACAGCCCCATGAGTTGGTCACGTCCCCTTGGTCCAAGGTCGTCATCGACCTGTTCCACACGCTGGGCAGGGACTATGTTCTGATTGTAGACTATTTTTCAAACTACCCGGAGGTGGTACGTTTGCACGACATCACATCGTCTGCAGTCATCCGTGCCTGTAAGGACATCTTTGCTCGTCACGGCATCCCACTCACTGTGATGTCGGACAATGGCCCCTGCTTCGCGAGCCAGGAATGGTCCAACTTTGCCAGGAGGTACAACTTTGTACATGTGACATCCAGTCCCCTGTACCCCCAATCCAATGGCAAAGCGAAGAAGGGCGTCCACACAGTCAAATGGCTCCTCTGCAAGGCTGCCAATGCAGGATCCGTCTTCTACCTCGCCCTGCTGGCCTATCGCACCGCCCCACTGTCCACTGGTCTGTCGCCAGCCCAGCTGCTCATGGGTCGCACCCTGAGGACGACGGTGCCGTCCATTCACGTCCCAAACCTCGACCACGTTCCGGTCCTTCAACGAATGCAACTGTCTCGTGCACATCACAAGGCGGCTCATGACGCCCGTGCAGCTGATCTCCCTGCTCTGGCTCCAGACGACAACGTCCGCATCCATCTTCCGGATGGTGGCTGTTCTGCAACTGCTGTGGTTCTTCGGCAGGTGGCTCCCCCCTCGTTCCTGGTTCGTCTACCGGATGGTTCCATTCTGCGCCGTAATCGGCGTGCCCTTCGTCTCGTTACGTGATCCTCCGCCAGTGACACGCCCTCCTGTTGTCCTTGACCTGGACTATGCAGAGATTCCGGTTACTCTGCATCCTCCTCACTCTGACGCAGTCCAGCCCGCTCCTCAGCTGTTGGCTCCTGACCCACCCTTGAGGCGGTCAACCAGAATTCGTCGCCCACCTTAGAGACTTGATTTGTGAACTTTGCACAAATGGACTCGCTGGTCTGTTCTGTTCTTCTGTTTAATCATTCAAGTGGTTTGTATATAGTGTTCATCTCGTTATTTGTGTGACACACTGTTTTTTTCTGCACCAGGCACCTTCCCATGTAAATAGCTTAGATTTATGTACATAGTCCTGTAAATATTTTGCATACACGTAGTCAGGAACATTTACCACACACTATTTATTGTCACGCAGGCCCATTTTTTTATACAAAAGGGGAGATGTCATAATATACACCAGTAAAGCATGGTGCAGACACACACTGATGGACACACAGTGGGACCAATCAGCATACACAACACCACAGCCAATCACCAGTGAGAGCACACGTACTATAAAGACAAGGGACATCAGAGTTCCCGCTCATTCTAGCAGCAGCCAGCTAGGAGAACAGAGCTCACAACCTGCAACACAGACATACACCACGTTCTGAGTGCATCAATTGGTTAGACAAGGCAAAGGTCTTTAGTTAAAGCTGGTATCTTATTTACCCACAGTTCAAGTATGTTTAAGTAGTTAATCTTTTAATAAAATAGTGTTGCATTACTTCAAATGTTGGTGACCTGTATGTGATCCAGAACACCCAACACATCATAGTTAAGTTTAAAATCAAATTAGCTATGATCTTTTTGAATGGCGGAGCGGGCTCGCGGGATTAAGTAGCCTACTCCTGCTCCTAATTTGTATGTTTGTAAGTTCATATTTCCTGCTTTTATTTCAGATTTCCAGATCTGCAGTATTTTGCTTTTATGATAGCAAAGACTGGGATGGATCGAAATGGAACAAGCTAAATGGTAGCGACAGTCAGATATGTTAAAATGGACTTTTAACATGTTGGACAGATGTAATACCATGAAGGCTGATGATGATAACAGTGTTGGTGGATCCTCTGTATTATATGTATCTAACTCAAAGATAACGTAACATTTTGATGTTGGTACTGCAGTTATGGGGCGTCATTCTCCGACCCCCCAGCGGGTCGGAGAATGGCCGTTGGCCGCCGTGAATCCCGCCCCCGCCGGTTGCCGAAGTCTCCGAAGGGAGAAAAGTCGGCGGGGCGTTAATGGCGCCGCTGACGTCGGAGAATGTCACGGGTCTGCGCAAGGCAGCCGATTTTCGGCCTGCCGATATTCTCCCTTCCGGATGGGCCGAAGTCCCGTCAATGTGATGACCGTTCACGTCGACGTAAATCAAACCTCCTTTTCATCGGCATGAACCTGTGCTCCAGGTTCACGCCGACCAGCGTGGAGGTGAGTGACGGCCTGGAGGGTTGGCAGCTGGGCATGCGATGGCGTGGCCGCAGTCTGAATGTGTGGGGATTGGTGTATCTCGGGTTGTGTGTGTGTGTGTGCGGCGGGGTGGGTGGTTAGAGTGGGCTGGGCTCCGGGGGAGTGCCGGGAGGGGGGTCCGTGCCGGGGAGGAGGATGGGGGGTCCGTGCTGGGGAGGAGGTTGGGGGGGTCCATGCCGGGGAGGAGGTTGGGGGGGTCCGTGCCGGGGAGGGGGATGGGGTGGTCCGTGCCGGGGAGGGGGATGGCGGGTCCGTGCCGGGGAGGGGGATGGGGGGGGGTCCGTACCGGGGAGGGGGGGGTGCGAGGGCAAGTGAGTTGGTCCACCTGGCCAGGTGCCAGCCTCCAACAGTTGGACCCATGCGGTCCATGCCACCTGGCTGGGGGTAAGGAGGGGATATGGGCAATGATGACATGTCGTCGTTCCCCCCCCCCCCCCACCACCAGGCCGTCATGTTTTCCGATCATCCAGCGATGTTGGCCGCCGTGGCGGCAGCAGCTAATGTCCATGTTGCCCTGGATGAGGAGGAGGAGGAGGAGCGTGCCAGAGAGGCGGCGCAGGCTGCCGCAGAGGGGCAGGCGGCAGCCGCCCAGGCTGGAGGGACACCTGACCGACAGGACGAGGAGGGGGAGGAGGACATTGCGGCCCCACGGCAACGGAGGCACCCGAGGGCGCCCCGTGTGTACCGGCCCCGGCAGTCATACCAGGACCTCACGGACTGGGAATGCAGGGGGAGACTCCGGATGAGGCAGGAAACCGTGGCACACATCAGCCACCTGCTGGCACACCTGTCACCGCGTGGCACTGGCGGGGGACACCCTCTCCCCGTGTCCGTCAAGGTTACGGTGGCCCTGAACCTTTATGCAACGGGGTCATTCCAGGCACCGAGTGGGGACCTGTCCGGCATATCGCAGACATCGGTGCATCGGAGCATCCAGGCAGTGACAGATGCCCTGTATGCCATGGCGCACCACTACATCCGCTTCCCTGTCGACCGGGCCAGCCAAGATGCCCGAGCCGTGGGCTTCTCTGCCGTGGCCGGATTCCCCGTGGTCCAGGGCGCGATTCATGGGATGCACGTCGCCGTGCGGCCACCTGCAGATAACAGGGCCGTGTTCACCAATAGGAAGGGGACCTATTCGATGAACGTACAGGTGGTCTGCGACCACCGCATGATGATCCTGCAAGTCTGCGCACGTTACCCAGGCAATGTACATGACTCATACGTGTTGTCGCGGTCATCCATCCCCAGCATGTACGAGGGGCGCCAACCCCGGCTGAGGGGCTGGTTGCTGGGCGACAGGGGCTACCCATTGCGATCGTAGCTGATGACGCCTATACGGAGGCCACGCAATGAGGCAGAGAACCACTACAATGATGCCCATGTAGCGACAAGGGGAGTTATATAGAGGTGCTTTGGCGTGCTGAAGATGCGTTTCAGGTGCCTGGACCTCTCTGGGGGCGCCCTCCAGTATCGGTCAGATAGGGTCGGCCGCATCATTGTGGTGTGCTGCGTCCTGCACAACATAGCCCAGCAGAGTGGCGATGTGCCGCAGGCAGAGGAGGGCGGAGTGGAGGAGCAGCAGGAAGAGGTGCAGTCCTCCCCAGATGAGGGGGATGGGGGTAATGGTCAGGGCAGACGGGGTAGACACAGGCGGGTGGCTGTCCACCGTTACCGGCTGGCCCAGCGGGCATGGGACAGACTGATAGCCGCCCGCTTCACTGACTAGATGGGCGTGGGAATCGGGTAGTATGGCCACAGACCGCACACCTTGGCAACAGCCGACCACCCACACCCCCCACCCATCCACCCACCCAGCACCCTCACCCCCCTCTCCAACCCCACCCACCCCACCCGCATGCACACCACCCCCCCCCCCCATTGCCGATCCACCGGCGGCACAACGTGCCGGGCTCACCCAGTTGCGGGTGGATGCGTGTCTATTGCAGGCCATGGAGGATGATGACAACCCGCCCTGCGGTGAGCTCCTGGCTCCACATCGTTGGACTATGTCTGACCCATGGCCACAGTACCACCATCCACCCGTACCATCCCTGCATGCGGCTGTGACACTGCATCGCACGGTCCCGTCCTCTGCCCGGGGGGATGTTGATGGCGGCCCAGGGGGAACGGGTCAGACTCACCTGGGGCTGAGGTAAGACCACCCCTCACACACACACTTGTGCTCAACATACATGACACCCCCGCGCGCTTTGGACAGAGCACAAAGGCAGCTTCTGTCGGTGTAACATTGACTTTAATAACCAAAGGAGTTCATGCATGTGCCCTAGCCCCTAAAACTCATCTGTGCCCTGCACCCGTGCCAACTTACTCAGTGTCTAATTGTTTGGCCGTACGGGCCCTTTGACTACGTCTACGTGGTTCCCCAGACGGTACAGCAGAACTGGTGTTGTACTCCTGTGAATCCTGCTCTCTGACACTGGATCCCTTTGGCGGCCGTTTCCCGGGGCGTTCTGGCCTAGATGGGCCAGGCTGCGGCCCGGGCGACTGGGATGGCGAGCTGCCAGCCTGTCCTGCCCGTTGCCCACCCGATGCACCTGGGACGGAAGGGGGGGAGTCCGAGGTGTCGCAGTGTTCCGGGACCTCCCCGACAGGGGGAGCCGGGACGGACCACACCACCTCCTCCTCCCTCGGGGTGCCCGATGGCCCCCAGGCCTCTACATGGGTGGGGGATGCAAACGGACTGGCCATCCAATGCCCCCCCGACATCTGGCGCTGCCAGTCCTGGAAGCCCGTGCTGGTATCGACAGGGGTCTGCAGGTTTGCAGCCATGGAGCCCAGGGGGTTGGCAAACCCTGTCTGTGACAGTGCGACGCCGGCTCGCACATGGCCACTGGTGCTGATGCCCTCAGCGATGGCCTGCAGAGACTGAGCCATGGCCTGCTGAGACTGGGCTATGGTGTTGAGCGTCTCTGCCATCTGGCGCTGGCACTGGCTCATGGCCTCCTGTGAGAGGGCAGCCATGTCCTGGACCACAGACGCCACCTGCACGGAAAGCCCCAGGCCTCGCAAACCGTTCCCCATGTCTGACACCGTCGCACCCATTGCCTCCACCGCGGACGCCACCCGTGCGATGTCGGCCTGGGTGGCACGCATGACCGGCACCACTTCCAGCTCCTGGATGCCGGTGGACTCCTCCACCTGCGACTGCAGCCGCCGCAAGCCGGCCGTCACCCTCTTCGCTCGTCTCCGGGTCGGTGGTTGCATCGGATCTATGTGTGGGTGTGGAAACTCCAGGAACCCGGGATCCATCTGGGCGGCAGATGTTCGCTTGGGCTGGGCTGCCCTTCGACCGCCCGGCCCCTCTGCTGCTCCTACCTCCACCTGCTGTACCAGGACGGCTGTGTTGCGCGCACCAGTGAGTGTACCAGACGCCTCATCACTAAAGTGCCCAACCGAGGTGAGTGTTTCTGCGATGGTGGAGGGTGTTGGTGTCAGCAGTGGCGTTGTGTCGTGCTCTTCGTCCCACTCTGAGTCCATGGCACTTTGGGGTGGGGGTTCGTCTCCACCCATCCACTCTGAGTCACTGTCCGGTATTTCGTCTTCCTGGGTAGTGCTGTCCCGGGTAGGCGTGTCCTGGGCAGTGCTGTCCCGGGTAGTGGTGTCCTGGGTAGTGGTGTCCAGGGTAGTGGTGTCCTGGGTAGTGGTGTCCTGGGTAGTGGTGTCCTGGCTCGGATGTGACGGGAGCCTGTGGCTGCCCCACTCGTCGCTGGGTGGTCGCTCCCGCACGTGACGGGGGTGTCGTCTCCCTGTTGCTCCAGGTCTCTCCGTCTCCCGTGGTGTGCGAGGGGCATCCTGCGGGCGTCGCATGCTGGAGGGTCCGGGTCTCTCCGTCTCCCGTGGCCTCCGAGGGGCATCCTGCGGGCGGTCTGCATCTGCGGGGATGGGTGCCTGGACGTTTGGTCCTGCGATACACAATGAAGCATGCATGGTTAGACACGCAGGCAGTGATCAGGTGATATGGGGGAGGGGGATATAGGGGAGGGGGGATATGGGGAAGGGCTGTCGGTGGCTCACTTGCTAGTACGCCCCCGACCTCTGCATCAGCAACCTCCCGGCCCTCAGGACCGCCAGCCAGTTCCAGGGCCCTTTCCTCGTGTTCGGTCAGTGGCCTCTCATCAGCGGGCCCTCCTCCAGATATTGGGGAGGCTCACCCTGCCTGCTCTGACGAGGTCGCTCACCTTCTTGTGGCACTGGGTGCCTGTCCGTGGTGTCAGGGCTACAGCGGTGACAGCCTCTGCCACTTCCCTCCATAGACGCCGGCTGTGGCGTGGGGCAACTCTGCGGCCGTGCCCGGGATACAGGGCGTCCCTCCTCTGCTCCACTGCGTCCAGGAGCGCCTCCACATCCCGTGACTCGAACCTCGGGGCTGAGCGGCTACCAGCCATCCAGTCGGGTGTTCCGGTCGGGTGTTCTGGTCGGGTGGGGGGGAGCAGCGCGGCCTTACGAGCCGTATGACGCTGCACGGCATCAACCACATGCGCAAGCGGGGATCCCGTTACGTCGCTGCTAGCCCATTTCGGGCCGGAGACTTTCGACCCATTTTTCTGACGTGACGCAAGTCGGATTTGCGCCGTTTTTTGCACCGATCGGCGGACTTTGCGCCGATAACGGAGAATTTCGCCCATGAAATGTGATGATAATGATCAACCCTGGAACTAAATGTACTGGCCTCAGAATAAGATGCCAATCAGCAATAATATCTCCTCATTAGTTCTATTGAAATTGTCATATTGGCAAGAGAGTTTTTAAAAGACAGTTGAATGTTATGAATATACTACCAACTGAGGGTTTCTCCTACTGGATAGACATGCTGAGATGGGCTGAATGGCCGTTCGCAGCTGTATTTATCCAATAAATTTGGGATTGCGATGTAAACAATGTTTCTATTATTCTTTTGTTATGGTTCATTTCACTCACCAGCCCAAAGCTATGTTTTCAATGCATCAAAAAACTGAAGAGAAACTTGAACCACATTGGCATAATTTGCCTGAACAATGGGAGAGCATTCCTTCTGATCTACAGAGATGGAATTTATTGTTTGCTGTGAAGCAAAGAGTGGAATAAAAAGATCTGCAGCATGACAAACAAGTAGTGCAAATCTGTTTCTGTGAAATATAAATATAGCAGTGTGAATGTGTCTTTTAATGTTTTTACAAGGAACATTTCTGCAACCGAACACTGTGAGGATGGAGCACTAAAATGATGCCTTGATAAATCAGCATTCCATTTTTGGTTGTCACTGTGATAAACACCAATGCTTTAAAGTGCCACCACAGCGTGTATATTCATTCCAATCGATGCATTAATAAAAGAGACAGCACCTTAATCAGGAACTTTAATGATAATTAAATTCACCACAAATGACTCCAATAAACACATGCACTGATTCTAATCAATATAAATGAGCTCACTGCATAAAACCTTCTTCCACTGCAGATTTCTTCATTTTTCAGCTTTGACATATCTGGCCGGTGCAATTGTGGAATGCTTGATAATTGCTGTCAAAATGGAAATGTTTCATTCCTCAATATTTATATTTTCTCTACCTTGATGAGAACAGATATGGTTCTGGTTGCAATATATCACCGAATCAGAAACGCATCCTTTTTGAATGTAGTTGTAATGAGAATTTAGACTCCACTAAATCTATTTGTGCCCAAAAGCACTGATTCCCCATGATGTCTCCTGCATCTCAAAGGCTAAAACTGTAATGCCATATTGCCTCAGGCGATATTGTAGGCACCTTACACGTGTTAGGCCCATTACATGTGACAGGCCTAATGCCTATTTAATGAACTCTCTTTGAAATACATCACTACTGAATGAGTAGGTGTCAGAAAGAAGCCATTCAGCCCATCATATTGTTGCTGGCTGAAAAAGTGTTATCCAGTCTAATCACACCTTCCAGCCCTTGATCTGTAGGCTATGGCATCTCAAGTGTGTATCTAAGTATTTTGAAATGCAATTAGGGTTTCTGCATCCATTAATTTCAAGCATTGACTTCCAGCCCCCACCCATCCTCTCTGGGTGAAAATAATTCCTCCTCAACCCTCCTCTCATTCATTTACCAATGGCTTTAAATCTATGCCCCCCAGGTTATTGACCTCTTTGCTAAGAGAAATGGGATTTTCCAATCCACTCTCGCTAGGCCTCACATAATTTGCTCCCCTCAGAATTCTCTGTTCCTCAGAAAACAAACCCATTTTATCTTGACCAGAATTCTGCAGCCATTCATAGGTGGTGGATTCTCTGGTTCCACTGGCAGCGCACCCACCCGTGGGTTTCCCGGCGACATGGGGTGACTTCAATTGGAATTCCCGTTGACAGAGGCGTGAGTAGAGAATTCTGCTGCCTGAGAAACATGCGGCTAGGAGGCAGGAGAATCCCACCCTTAATCTTTGCTCATAACTAAAATTTTCCTTTGCTGGCAACATCCTTATAAATCTTCTTTGTACCCCCTCTTGTACAATCGCGTACAATGTGGTAACCAGATCTGCATGCAGTGCTCTAATAATAATAATAATCTTCTATTGTCACAAGTATGAAGTTACTGTAAAAAGCCCCTAGTCGCCACATTCCGCCTGTTCGAGTAAGCTGGTTCAGGAATTGAACCCGTGCTGCTGGCCTTGTTCTGCATCACAAACCAGCTGTCTAGCCCACTGAGCTAAACCAGCCCTTCTAGCTGGGATCTTACCAATGCAGTGTTATTATATGTAGTTTATGTAGTTCCAGTATAAACTCCCTGCTCTCAAACACTAGGCCCTGGCCAATAAAGTAAAGTATCTGTGGTGCCTTAAGACGATACACTGGAGACTTCCAGTTACAACAAAGCGGGGTTATTAGCAATAAGCAAAAGCAACTATATACAGGCACAGGGCAATGACTCTCCAGCTCTGGGACCCACACTGCCTGGGCTCATGGTCCCAGGGCCCCGCACTTTCTCTCCATTGGTTGAGGTTTGCGCGATTGGTCCCAAGCAGGTCAAGTGGAGCACAAAGCCAACCTCTTAAAGGCACCACACTACCACAGTCTCCCTCTGACTTTTTAACTATCTTATCCACCTTTCCTGATACCTTAAGGGATCAATAGACATGCACAAGATCCCTCTGTTCTTCTAAACTTTACAGACCCCTACCATTAGTTGTGTTTTCTGTTGCTTTGTTTATCCTCCCCAAATGCATTATCTCTTTCCCATCAATTACCAATTATGTCCACCCAATCAGCCCATTGATTTCTGCGGGTAGTCGAAAGCAGGAAGATTGTCCATGTGGCCAATTTTCAAATAATCATGGCCCCTTCATTTGGGTTTAAATCTTTGATATATTGGTCTGTACCCAAAAGTAAAGTCACCATAGTCCCTGATGACCATAGGCTGCTTTCCCCTTTGAAGGGAAAAGCTGATTGGTGGAGATTTGGCCTGAGGATCACCACACCTCAGGCAAAGGGCAAAGTTTAGAAGGCGGGGCCTTCATGAATAACCAATTGAATCTGCATCACGAACCAGCTGCCCAGCCAACTGAGTTAAACCAGCCCCTAGTTATAGTTCAGACACTCCTCAGCATTTGTTCCTTAGCCAGTCACAATGAACATACAACATGGTATCAGAGGTGGGATCTTACAACAGAGTGGCCACAATGCAGGACCATGAAATCTCTGAAAATATATTTTTTTTAAGCATTCGCAAGTCTGACCTGAACAAAGGCTTCAAGTCTAAAGACTTTGGTAAGACGGTTGAAAAGTTTCAAAAGAACTCCAGAGAAGATGTGGAGGCAGAGAAGAAGAGAGAAATAACATCAACTGCTATGGTTGCAGCATAGCATGTGGTGGTGTGTGAAAAATCCCGATCAAGCAGCAGTGTCAAAGAACCTAGCGATGATCAAGGAAGGGTGAGCAAACCTTGAAATAGGTTCAACAGCTTTGATTTAGTGGTGCAGTAAGCAGGCAGCTCTGGGAAAACTCCATTCATATTGAGCGTGGGAGTCAATACACCTTGCAGTCTGGGTCCAAGGTCAGCGCCACTACACATGGGGCGGGCCAGGCAGCAATTGAAAACAAGAAAATCAGCTGCTGAGATTCCTCAGCAGGAGGAAAGCAGTGAACAGAGCTTAATAGTGACTTCTCGAAAATAGTTCAAAAACTCAGCAAACTTTCAGAAACAAACACCAAAAGAAAAGGCGCCAGCAGCTGCAGCAGGTTTTAGTGAAAGATTGGTCAGCATGGCCAATTTAAGAAAGAAGTTTAAAAATATCAAGACACATCTCTAAAAGCTGTGGATTCCAAATTCCTGTTGCCTGACTGTTTTTGCCACATTAAAGGACAAAATCAACATGGAACTGGGTACTATGGAGGAAGAGGTTTTAAGATTCCAAATTGCCTCCAAATTGGATAATAAGTCTGAGGCTGAACGCAATGTCAAATGAGATTGCAGCAAAGCAAGGAATTAATGAAACATCAGACAAGTTTGAAGAAACCTTTGATAATTATTTTCAATTTCAGAGTAACAAGACATTTGAAAGAGCCAGGTTAAAGAAATGGGTCCAGAAACCAAGTGAAACTTCATCAATGACCTATTTCAACTGGCTGATTGTTGAAAGTACCCTGATCATAAAACAGAACTAATTTGAGACCACGTTGTAGATGGCGTGAGGGCGGCGCATTGGTGAGCACTGCTACCTCACGGTGCCGAGGACCCAGTTTCGATCCCGGTCCTGGGTCACTGTCCATGTGCAGTTTGCACATTCTCCCCATGTCTGCATGGATCTTACACCCACAATCCAAAGATGTAGATGGTAGGTGCATTGGTCTTTTTATTAAAACAGTAAAAATAATATACAAGGCCAAATGGTACAAACACTAATTTTGTGTTGGAGAAACAGGGTACCCTACCCTCAGTACCAATGTACGGGGAGGGGGGGTGGATACTCTGATTATTAAAACAGTTTACAACACGTTTCTACAAAAAACAAATGGTACAAGCACTAAACTTTGCGCTGCAGGCACCAGATACCCTCGCCTCTGTAACAACAGAAGGGAAAGAAAGGGGGGTGCTGGGGAGAGAGGGGAAAGGAGGGTGGTGGGGAGAGAGGGGAAAGGAGGGTGGTGGGGAGGGAGGGAGTCAGGATGTTGATGGAGGGGGGTCCAATAGGACACTGCCTGAATTATCAACGGAGGCAGAAAAACAAAAGAACCTTCAATTATGACGTGCCAGATTCCGGGAGTCCCCAAGAGGGGGTGAGGGGCGACACAGTGTCAGGCACGAGTGAGCCCCGCACCCCGCTACAGTGAGCCTCATGTGCACTCTGCGCTTCTGACACTGGGCGGCTGACAGCCTTCGGACAGTCGCCCTCCGGGCCCGAATGCTCCACCATACTGAGTGTGGCGGGTGACACGGGCCCACCAACCAACTCAGGGCCTGCCTTGATCCCGCCACTGGGATCATCGACAGGCGGGATCTCCTCAGGCTCCTCCCAGAGTCCCGGGCCAGTGGGAGGCGGTGGTGCAGATGCTGCTCCACCCCTGCCACCTGGTCATCGGAAGGCCCTGAAAATAACTCTGGAAACAGGTCCGGGATGGTGGCAGAGGTGCCCAAAGACAGTGGTTGGGACAGAGGGTCTTCCAAACTATAACCCGCTAAGAACCTAAGAAGCAGGGGTTTATCGCTGACCCCCTCCCCTGAGAAATTGAACAAGTCCGGGGTGCTAAATTGTACTGGGTGGACCAGTACCTCTAGGGTCCCATCCGACCACGAAGCACCCTGCTCGGGGGGACAGCGGCAGCTTCCTCACTATCCCCCCGTCTCTTTTCTTTCAGGGACTGGGCGTGACATCTATGGAAATGAACCTGGATTGACATTGTTTGCGGGGGAGAGCGTGACACACCAGGAAGATCTCTATCTCTGGAGGCCACTCCAGGCTGACTCCTTGTTCCTCAATGCTTATCTCCAGAATTTGTGGCTGGGTCAGAGCACCCTCTGGTTCGAGGTCGCGCACCTCACTACCGCCACCCACAGGGGCATGCGCAGTAGTGTCATCTGATGGCGAAATGTCACCGGGCTGAGGGTGTTGCTGGGTGATGGTGGGGTGACGTGTAATGGCTGCACCCGAGTCAGTAGCCAGGGGCACTGGGCCAGTCAGGGTCAGAGGGTCAGAAGGATCCAAACCTGACCGCTGGCGAATCGCCCTGTTGGTCTTCCACTCAGTCTTCCCGCCACGCGGCAGCACCATCAGCGGCAGTGTTAGAGGTGGGGCAATATTTCTAATATGCCCCACCTTCTTGCAGGCGTGGCACTGCACCCCACCCGCATACCAGAAGATGCAGTAGGTTTTGTCCCCACAGGCGATCTCAAAAGCCCCTTCAAGGACCTCCTCCCGGGCCAGGCAAACAAAGACCTGGCGCCGGAATGAGAAAATATGCTTGAGGGTGGGGTCTTTGAGGCCGAGCGGGAGCGGTATCACCCCTGACCGTGCCTCCCCCAATTGATGGAGGTGGGTGAGGCGGATCTCCGTAGGAATAAAAGGCGGGACATTAGAGAGGATAACTCTCTCGGCAGTGCTCTCCAGCGGGTCCACCGCTAGATAGATTTCGCCCACCGTGAGCCCCTTTTCCAGAGTGTGATTTCCACGTGAACAGCTATTCTCCGCCCCACGCCGGGCGCAATTCCGTCGCAGAGGGTCGGAGAATCCCGCCCCTGATCTTTTATAGGAGCATTGCTTGTGACATGCCTCTGACTTGTAGTTAGTTTGATCCTTCCTAAGCCGTACAGGAAGGCTTCCTGTATTGCTACACAACAGGAATTCCTCAGGGTAGTGCACAAGACTCAATCATCTTCAGCTACTTCATCAATTACTTCCTTTTCATCATAAGGTCAGAAGTAGGGATGTTCGCAGATGACACAATGTTCCGCACCATTCGCGACTCCTCAGATAATGAAGCAGTCCATGCTCAAATGCAGCAGGACCTGGACAAGATGCAGGTAGGGCTGACAAGTGGAACACACGTGCTAAGCAATGACCATCTGATGCACTGCAGTAACTCGCCAAGGTTCCTTCGACAGCATCTTCCAAACCCACAACCACTACCATCTACAAGGACAAGAGCAGTAGATGCCTGGGAACCCCACCACCTGGAGGTACACTCAGGTTGCTCACCACCCTGACTTGGAACTAATTCTCTGTACCTTCACTGTCACTGGGACAAAATCCTGGTGCTCCCTCCTTAACAGCACTGTGGGTGTACCTCCAGGGAATTCAGCGGCACAAGAAGGCAGCTCACCATCAAGTTCTGAATGGCAACCAGAGATGGGCAATAAATGCTGGCCCAACCAGCGACATCCACATCCCACAAATGATTTTTTTAAAAACCTGAATAAAGTCCTCTCCAGAATTTTACAAGGCATCAACCAACTTCAATCACCACAATGTTCACCATTCTAAGCCTCAAAGATAAGCAGAGTACTTAATCATATGTTCTTTATCTCTTTATTGGACTCTAACTTTCTTACTTCTCTATGAGTGTGTAGGTGTGGATGTGTCCACACCCAGGAAATCAGTTAATCCAAACTGGCCACAGCATTTAAAAATCTATACCTTAAGTACAAGCAAAAGATAATAGTATATTCTTTTATTTTTTTTAAATTTGGACTATCCTTATAACTGATATGTGTGGCCGCACCTTCATTATTTTTTTCTCATGTTGAGTAACTAATAAACTTATTCTTTCTTTGGCTCAAGAAAACTTGATTTGATTGGCACCTGATTAACACATAAGTACATTTGGATTGAAAAAATGCATTTACGAGGGGAAAGAAAATCTTAAAAGCCTTGTTGTGACCAACGAAAAAGATTGAATAGAAAGGGAACCAATTCTCTCCTCCTCACCTGGTCATAACAGTATGCAGAGTTGGCAGGTTCTCCTTTGAGGGGGAGAGCTGACTGGTGGTGATTTAACCTGAGAATCCACCCACAGTCCAAAGATGTGTAGGTTAGGTGGATTGGCCATGCTAACTCTCCCCTTAGTGTCCAGAGATATATGGATTAGGTTATGCGTTCAGGGCGGGGGAGTGGGCCGAGGTAAGATGCTCTTTCAGAGGGTCAGTGCAGACTCCATGGGCCGATTGGTCTTCTTCTGCACTGTAGGAATTCTAACACATTTCTACCCCTGTTAAACTCTGAAGGGAGTCATATGGATTCAAAACATTTGCCTGGATTCTCCGCAGCCCCGCGTTTGGTGGTGGGGGGGGGGGGGGGGGGGGGGCGAGAATCAACGTTTACGCGAGAATCGGGCCCGGCACCGCTCCAGCGTGAATTACGCAGCGCGGCTGGGGGGCCATTGCCAGAGGCCCTCCCAGCGATACTCCGGTCCCGACTGGCCGAATTCCCGACGGCATGGTTCTAACCATATCTGGCCAGTCGGGACCTCCTGCGGCAGCTGCAGACTCAGTCCGCGGCCGCCCTGGTGGAGGGTGGGGGATCAAGCCTTATGGGCGGCCGGGGCAGCGATCGGGCAGGTCATATGGAGCGGCGCAGGGCAGATCGGTGGGCCCTTGTTTATTGGTCCAGATCCGCCGGCTGAGTTCGCCAACACGTGCGAATGTACGGACTCGGAACTGGAAGTGCGGGGGCCCGTATCCGCAGCCAAAGCTGCGTGATGATCCCTGGGTCCCTGCCAGCCCCCTGCAAGTAGGTGAATTGCACTTTATTTTTTTGTAGGAAAGTCCGGAGTGAAATGCCAGCGGTTTTACGCCGGCGTGGGGACATAGCCCACTTTTTGGAGAATCCAGCCTATTAACTCTGCTTCTCTCTCCCCAGATGCTGACAGACTGGCTGAGTCTATCCAGCATTTCCTGTTTTGAGTACAACTTTGGTCTCCTTAATTAAGGATGAAAATTCTTGCTTTGGAAGCAGTTCAGGAAAGGTGAACCAGGCTAATTCCTGGCACAAAGAGGAAAGATTGAGCAGTTTGGGCCTATACGCATCAGAGTTTAGAAGAATGAGAGGTGATCAGAGGTGAGAGAGGCTATCCTTGACACCAAAGCAGCAAATGACTTGAGTGTGACACCAAGGAGCCCATTCAACTGAAGTTGATGGAAATTGAGGGAATACTCCCCACCATTTGGAGTCCATTTCCTGATAAAGCATCCATTTATGGATGTCCTGAGATCATCACAGGTGCTATATAAATGCAAATATTTCTGCACAGCCAACAACTTATTTTACTTCAAAAAGTTATAAACCACTGATGTGAAACAGACATTTCCATATCATTAATATTAAATTCTTGATCAGTCGTCTGATTTTTGAGTTGATTGAAAGATCCCAGGTAGCTCGCAATTTTGTGAATTATGACAGCTTGAAGTACCTCAGGCATTGCCTTAAGGCTCCATACTGGATGAAACAATATTTCCTGCTGTCTTCATTTCTACGGACATGCAAATAGTTAGCAAAGCTACTGCTTTGACAAACAATGTAGATATCCACAGGTCAGACTTAAGGAGGACAAATAGCTTCAGCTTTCTAATTCTTTTTAAACAAATCCTGTGAATGTTTTGTTCTTTATGCCCATGCCATCCATGACCTCACTGTGAATGATTATATTGACACTAGAGGCAGAATTTTAAGGGCTTCGATGTGGGCATGGGTTTAAGTCCTTGAATCGTGGCATGAGTCAGGAATCCAACATCCTCATGCATGCTTATTAGTTAGTAGATAAGTTTTTGTTCATTAAGTTGATTACTTAGTCTTTGGGTTCCAGTATTAGGTCATGCCCTGCTAAATTAAGACAGGTCTAATTAATCAAAACACCCAATTTAAAACTTACATTCGAAAAAAAGAAGCAAAGCTGATGCTGTTAACCTTTTACAACAATAGTTTACAAAATAATTACTGACGAACAACAGATGCGTTAACTAGAAGGAAGTACCTCAATTACTCTGGAAATTGAAAGATAAGTAACTAATAATCAGCAGATAACTAGAAGCCTGTTTGTGGTATTTCTGTACTTCTGAATTAACATTTCTTATGATAGAAGTTTAAAAAAAAAATCTTTCATTGTCACAAGTATGAAGTTACTGTGAAAAGCCCGTAGTCACCACGGGCGAAATTCTCCGGTATCGGCGTGATGTCCGCCGACTGGCGCCCAAAACGGCGCAAATCAGTCGGGCATCGCACCTCCCCAAAGGTGCGGAATGCTCCGCATCTTGGGGCGGAAAAGGCCTTTGGTGCCCCGCCAGCTGGCGCGGAAATGACATCTCCGGGCGGCGCATGCGCGGGAGCGTTAGCGGCTGCTGACGGCATTCCCGCGCATGCGCAGTGGAGGGAGTCTCTTCCGTCTCCGCCATGGTGGAGACCGTGGCGAAGGCGGAAGGGAAAGAGTGCCCCCACGGCACAGGCCCGCCCGCGGATCGGTGGGCCCCGATCGCGGGCCAGGCCACCGTGGGGGCACCCCCCGGGGCCAGATCGGCCCGCGCCCCCCCAGGACCCCAGAACCCGCCCGCGCCGCCTTGTCCCGCCGGTAAGGTAGGTGGTTTAATCTACGCCGGCGGGACAGGCATTTTAGCGGCGGGACTTCGGCCCATCCAGGCCGGAGAATCACGGTGGGGGGGCCCGCCAACCGGTGCGGCGCGATTCCCGCCCCCGCCGAATATCCGGTGCCAGAGAATTCGGCAACCGGCGGGGACGGGATTCACGGCAGCCCCCGGCGATTCTCCGACCCGGCGGGGGGTCGGAGAATCTCGCCCCACATTCCTGTTCCTGTTTGGGCACAAAGAGGGAGAATTCAGAATTCTCAGCCGGTACGGGAATTGAACCCGCACTGCTGGCCTTGTTCTGCATTACAAACCAGCTATCTAGCCCACTGGGCTAAACCAGCCCTGTGTAATTAAAGTGTTATAAGATCTGGGAATGAAATGAAATGACATAAGCCTTGGACTCCCTCACTATCAGGACGCACACTGTTCCTGCTTGTTGAATCTATCTTAATGAATGAAACTCCTGTAAAGACATCAAGAAAAGAGACTTAAAGGAAGGCAATATCCTAAGTTTTCATTGATAAGTATACTTTTCTTATATTTTTCCTCTATCAGTTGATAAATTTTATTTAATTAAGTCGATTATTTAGCCTGATTGATAACTTTTTGAGTGTTGATGGTAGTATTGTTGTCTTAGGTTTGCTTACAATCAATAAACTTCGATACTATTGCCTAATTTGGTATCTGAGTCTTTGACTGATGGTTATTTCTCTGTCAAACACCCACATTTTAAATGGAGAATTTGAGTTCCAGAATTATGCCATGTACAGCTAAATTAAAGTAAGTCTTGTGGTGTTGGGTGCTCTGGTGCACAGATGAGCCAACACAGTTGTATGTGGTACAACTCTATTTTATTATAACTCTTATAATACAGTTCGTTCTGGATACTCTGCACGTGCTGTCTCCCTGAGTGTGTTTGGCAATAGATGTGTCCTGGTTCTCCTCTGCAGCTAATACTGACCACCGGGGGTCGTGTCTGTGCTTTTATATCTTTCTGTCATTGGTTGTGGTGTTGTGTGTTCTGATTTGTCTGTTGGTGTGTCTATCATGATGTGTGTGTTTGAATATCATGACATCCCCCCTTTTTACAAAGATATGTGCCTACGTGGTTATAAATATAATTGTGTCGTGAGTGCATCGAAGAGTGTGTGTGTGTGTTATGTACAGCGTGTGTATATGACGTAACTATTTACATGGGGCGATGTCGGGTGCGTCACACTAACAAGGTTGTACCATAACAAAACTTGGATGCGAGAGAAAAAAAAAAACTTGAACATTGGTCTGGTCAGACGATATCTGGAACAATAAACAACAACAGGTTATAATACAGAAGTGTTTGACTTTTTGAACGTATGAACAGCGTTATAAGTCCAGTCTAATGGGTGACCGCCTCAAGAATGGGCTGGTCCTCAAGCCGGTTCAGCTGTGGAGATTTGGTTCTGGTGGCGATGGAAGGGGCATGATCCGTGGCATCTCCACGAAGTCATCCTTGGGAACCAGTGGAGGATCCGGCGTGTGCGTACGGTTCAGTTGCGAGCGTGGAAGGCGGCGCAAAGCTCGCTGATTGCGCCTACGCGCCAATCCATCCGCCCTGCATGCCAGGAACAAGGTGGAGTCTTTTCTTTTTATGTTTGTGGCGGACGGCATCTTGTAGCCGATGGGTCGTTGCCATCGAAGTAGCATCATCACTAATATCATGCAAGGCGATGACTGTGCCAGATGTGGAAGTTGGCCGAGACCGTGTACGCTGGTTCCGGCCACCTGCTGTGCCGGAAGGGCGACTCCGCAGAGAAACGTCGAAGCATGTCGCCTTGGAGAGAGAATTGTTGCTCGCATCAACGTCTGGCGATGGCGCGAATTGGTGTGTCCATCTTGGACCGCCGGTGCTGGTTGCCACTGCCGACCCAGTGGGACTGCCACGCGATCCATTCCCTGTCGCCGTGGCATCCGCCGTCACCCTGAGCGTGCCATCACCGAGGCCGCGACACCGCCCGTCCGGAGCAAGGTCTGGCGTGCGCGAATCAGAGTCGGCGCTTGGCTGCTCCCCATCTGGAGTCCGGTCTGCCTTCCGTCGATGCCCCCCGTCCGGAGTCCCAACAGGTTCACTGGAGGCAGCCGAGATTCCCTGAAGCTGCACTTCTGGAGTCGGAACATGCAGGAATGCACCAACCAGTGGAGAGGGTCGAGCCATCGAGGGTGGAAGCGGTGCGCTGCCACCGCAGTCGTCAGTGGTCCCACCGTGATCATCGAGTGCCTCGGTACGCACTAGGCGAGGTCTGTCACCTTGCACCTTTTGCATGGGAGGTGGGATGCTGTCGTCACTCGTCTCACATCCCGTGGATAGATCCTCATTAGCAGCTTGCTGTTCACTAGGGTTGGGTAAATTGTCAGAGTTTTCATCTGGTGGTGCACACCATGTCGGTGGACTGTCATTGTCTTGCCGTTGTCCTTCATTTGGGCTTTTCTTCTTTGGAATTTTAAATCTTCCCCCAGACATTGCAGAACCTTGTTTATTACCCCCAAATTCTCCCATAGGTATGGTCTCGAATATAGGATCCAATGTTTCTATCGACATTGTACTATTTTCCAAAGAACATTCCGTTTCACTTTTCTTCTCAGGTGCCTCATGTGTATCTTTGTCTAATGTACATGCCTTCATGGTCTCTGGGTCTGATTTTGCTGGGACTGGCATGGTCACAGTCTCTCTTTTACTGTTCTCAATTGCCCACCTTATACTCCCCATACATAACTGCTTAATCACTGGGGTTAGTGTGGTACAATGGATAATCGGGTCGACCTTATCTGCATCTTCACCATTAGTGGAAAGCACACTTGGTTCACTTGACACTGCTGTGGGTTTTAAATTCGTTATCTGGCTACTCGATGTCGGTGTCCTCAGGATTCTTGCTCCAATGTTCTGCTCAATAATCAGTGGAGCGTGTATAGGTTCAATGCAATTAATGTTCCCCTCAAGGTTTGAAGAGTCATTACTGACTAACTGCTGGTCTCCGAAGTTGGGATTTTGCGGTGTTGTGTTGAAGGGAGACATTTGTCCCTGCTGTAGATATGATTCAGGTTGTGTTATTTCCATTACCTGAGGATCAATGTCTTGTCCATTTTTTCGATCCGTACTAAAACACTGGCAATTCTCAGTCTGCTCCTTGCAAGTTAAACATTCAATTAATTTCGTTAGCAAATCCTCAGCATCCTTCTGTGGCCGTGCAGCATTATTAATCTCTGTTCGGCTATAATGATCCTGAAGGTCAGCGCATAAACCTTTTTTCTTCGGGCTTGGACGAGGCGATTCCTTTGGCTTGTCTTCAGTTGGGCTTGAACAGTCTTCAGCGCTGTGCCCTTCATTGTAGCATGAGAGACCGTCATGTTCATGCTGCTGTGTAGTGGAGCATGGTAGGCTGTTATAGCCTTCTTGCTGTTCACGTGAGCATGGCAGACTTGCATCGTCTGCCGCTGGTTGGTCAGGAGAGGTTGCTAGACCCTCATGGTCTTGTTCCTGCAAGGACTGCGCTCTGGAGTCTTGTGTTCCTTCCATCGTGGAGTCCGTCCACGAGCTCTCTGTGGAGGCTTGTGACACTGGAGTCACTTCTTGTTCGTGCAAGGACTGCGCTCTGGAGTCTTGCGTTCCTTCTATCGTGGAGGCTGTCCACGAGCTCTCTGTGGAGGCTTGTGACACTGGAGTCACTTCTTGTTCGTGCAAGGACTGCGCTCTGGAGTCTTGCGTTGCTTCTATCGTGGAGGCTGTCCACGAGCTCTCTGTGGAGGCTTGTGACACTGGAGTCACTTCTTGTTCGTGCAAGGACTGCGCTCTGGAGTCTTGCATTTCTGCAATTGTGGAGTCCGTCCACGAGCTTGCTGTGGAAGCTTGTGACACTGGAGTCACTTCTGGTTCATGCGAGGACTGCACTCTGGAGTCTTGCATGTCTTCTTTCATAGAGTCGGGAACGTTGAGCGGGACGTGGACCACGCTCTGTGTGGCAGCAGGGCACTCTCCGTGTGCTTGCACCGCTCCCTGTCTGTTAATGTCAGGCTGCAGCATCATCCGGTACTGATAAGTTGGAACGTCATATCTGCTGGATTGAAGATCCTCAAATCCGAAAAATGAATCCGCATCTGCGTCGGATTCAATGTGGGGGCCGCCAATGTGCAACACGAAAGGTTCGTCCGAGTCATAGTCATATAGGACCACGGAGCTATCATTGGGCTCGCGAGGTCCGGAAACACTGTAAAGATCGTCATCGAAGTATTCAAGGTCGGAATCATCGGCTTGTGCGTAGGTAACTGCTTGTCGGAGGGTTCTTCGGAGGTCAAATTCATCTCCTGGGTCAATTTGCGGCACTGTGCTGTCATTCCAGGTGAGGGAAGGTTGTTTTACAGCTTTAACAGATTTTTGTTTTTTTGATTTGGGACGTTTCCCTTTTAAATTGGATTTGGGACATTTCCCTTTTAAATTGGTGCAGTCTGGGGCCTCTGACATCCTGACGCTCGGTATGTAGCACGTAGGAAGCGACTGCGCATGCTCAGATCGCTGTTCCTTTACCGATGGCCGTTTTCTTGACTGCGCATGCGCAGCATCTCGCGCATGCGCAAACGAAACTTCCGGTTCTGCGCACTTCTCGCGCAACTGTGCTAGCGTTATACCTTTAGCAAGATGGCCGCCGACCTCGACCCAGCCTTCTCTCAGGCCCGGGATTTCGGCCTCTGGGAATTCGGGCTCCGGGATCCCAGCCACGAGGTGAGTACTGCAGCTTTTCTTACCTTTATGTGCCGATTGGATTGCGTTTTCTTCACAGTACTTGGAGAATTTGCCCAGGACTGCCTGGTAATCGTACCTTTGCTGCCTCCTGAAGAACCTGAACCTTCTGAATATTTCTCTTGCCCTTGCACCGGCGATGGTGAGGAGAAATTCAATTTTTTCCCTATCATCCAGGTCTTTGAGTTCAGCTGCCACCAGGAACAATTCGAACATTTGCCGGAATCGCCGCCAGTTTTCGCGGAGGTCGCCGTGGCACTGGAGCGCCTGCGGAACCGGGAGCTCGTACATCATGCCTGGGCGCTGCTGGTTGTCTGTGTACACTGAGGTATGCCGGCAGGTATCGATCCACTCCTGTACCATGTGGTGTTGGGTGCTCTGGTGCACAGATGAGCCAACACAGTTGTATGTGGTACAACTCTATTTTATTATAACTCTTATAATACAGTTCGTTCTGGATACTCTGCACGTGCTGTCTCCCTGAGTGTGTTTGGCAATAGATGTGTCCTGGTTCTCCTCTGCAGCTAATACTGACCACCGGGGGTCGTGTCTGTGCTTTTATATCTTTCTGTCATTGGTTGTGGTGTTGTGTGTTCTGATTTGTCTGTTGGTGTGTCTATCATGATGTGTGTGTTTGAATATCATGACAAGTCTAACTTATCAAAACATCCCTTTTAAAACCTCCAATCATGCCCACTGCCATATTTGACCCGGATGGTGACCTGCTGTGTTTGATTCTCCATGCATGTAACCCTAATTTTAGTGAAAATCAGCACAAATATCTGAGATATCATAGCACTGATGTGTGAGATGAACTCCTTTATTGTTCTCCAAGAGTGCTCACTGCCTTTTTGGAAATGCTGACAGAAGCACACACATTTCCCATTGCTGCTCTCCAAAGTTCCTTTGTGGATGATCCCCCAGAGACTCAGCTTCTACGGCCAGCTAAACAGAACTTACAGTACCCTGTGCTTTCTGATGGGAATGCTCCAAATCTGTCCCTACCTCCAGGGCCTGCTCCTACTCACATTGATTTGGACCTCACCTTATGACAACCACATTATCCCTAGGGCCCACCGAGGTGTGTGTTTCTGTGCTAGTGAAGAATGCATATGAGTCACAACATGGTGTGTGCTCAGGTTTCTCGCCTTGTTCTGAGAACTCCTCTACCCCCTCCCACCCCATCTGTATGATCAACATTGAATGACCTGTGGGATATCAAACACATGAGTTCATGTCGACACGGGGAAAGGATACAAACTCTGTATGCAGATCACCATATTTTATTTAGCGATGCCATCAAATCAACATGAGGATCTGTTAAGTCCCAACTGGCAGTAAGGTATCTATGGCTGCCACCAGATCTCTGGGCCAACCCCATCTCTCCATCACAGACACCTAATGCCCGTGACACCCTGGCACATCACATGTGAGCACGATCTGCTTTCAAGAGTCAAAGTGAACCAAGAAGTTCAAGGCTTGCTTCACAACTTGAAAAGCTTCCTCTCCTGCCATTGCCACCACTTATGATTCTTTAGTAGTTGATGTAATGGTGCCAAGGTTATGGCTACATTTGAAATTAATCTTCCATAGTAGTTTACCACTCCGAGACAGGATTTGAAATCATTGGCGTTTCTGGGTGCAAGGACTTCATATATAGCTGTGACCTGTTCCTTCAGTAGATCAAACCCTGTTGCAGCAACACAAGATCTTAGGTATGCCACTTCGGGGCCCGGGAAAGTACATTTTTCGCATTTGAGATGGACTCTCATGTTGCAAAACTTTTTTAACGCTTCCTCCAGTCTAGACATGTGCTCTTTAGGGGTGGTGCCGGTGGTTAGAATGTCATCAAGGTAGACCATCGCCTTGGAAATTCCTCGGAGGAGATTTTCTATCGCAGCTGGAAAATAATGCAGGCTGAAACAATGCCAAAAGTTAGTCTCATATAGTGAAAGAGGGCTTTGTGGGTGTTTAATATGGCAAACATCTGGGGCTCTTCGTCCAATTCTAGTTGCAGGTATGCATGACTGAGATACAATTTTGAGTAGGTAAGGCCAACTTGGCATCAAGGTCCTTGATCCAGGGAATCGACTGTCTATCCACCTGGGAAAACTGATTTATAATTAGTTTGCAGTCCCCACAAACTTTCATCGAATGATCCAGTTTGAGAACAGGGACTATGGGCACCGCCCACTCAGAGAACTGAAGCAGTTTGATTGCGTCCAGCTCTTCTAATCTCTTAAGATCAGCTTCAGCCTTCTGATGCAGGGCATGGGGCACTGGTCTGGCTCAGAAGAACTTGGGCGTCGAATCCAGATTGACAAAGGTTTTGGCTTTGACGCCTTTGATCTGGTCCCGTTCCTTGTGAAAAATGCCTTCATACCTCCTCAGGACATCTTGGAGGACAGCGTTGGAAATTTAAAACATTTCCAGCCAATTGAGCCTAATCTTCTGGCGCCAGTCTCTTCCCATCAGGCTGGGTCTGTGCCCTTCCATGACAACTAAGGACAGAGTGGCCTCTTTTATTTGTACCCCACTGGTGTGTTGGTGGTTCCAAACATTTTAAAGGCTTCCCCAGTGCAAGTGGAAAGCTTGGCTGTGGCACTGTTCAAATTTAGAGAGTGAGTTCCATCCCTGATATATTTGAAAGTCTGTCCTCTCAGAATGGTCACAAAATCTGTGGTGCCAATGTCCATTTTGAGGGGTTTTCCATTTACCCTGAAGACGACTTCAGTTGGGGCTGTCTTCTTGAGCTGGACGGTATTCAATCCATACAGAGCATTCTCCTCTTCAGAGCTCTTCTCCACTATGCTCAGCCAGGGGTTTATTCTGGATATTGAAGTTACGGATCCCACAAACCAGCTGGTCACACAACATCTCACTAAAGGCAGGCCCGAACCTGCAATGCACAGCGAGCAGCCAAAGCCTAGCTATGAAGGCTGAGATGAACTCTTCAAGGTCCCTCATCGCGGAATTAAATATATAACATCGGAGGATAATCAAGGGGTTTGGGCTGAAGAGTTTACCTCTAGGCCATTGCATTTTAAGAACACTGGTGTAAAAGAGACCATAAAATGCAGGAGCAGAAGTAGGCTATTTGACCCATCAAGTCTGCTCCCCCAATAAATTAGACCATGACGAATATGATATTATCCTCAACTGCACATTCCTGCCTTATCCCCATTACCCTTGATTCCCTTACTGATTAAAAATCTGTTTAGCTCAATCTTGAACACACTTAATAATCGAGCCTCAACAGCTCTCTGTGGTAAAAAATTCCACTGATTCACTGACCTCTGAGAGAAGAAATTCCTCATCTTTGTCTTAAATGGCCAACCCCTTATTCTGGGATTATGCCCTCTGGTCCTCAACTCTTCCTCAAGAGGAAACATAGATAAAGAGTCATCCAGACTCAAAATGTGAGCTCTCTTTTCTCGATACAGATGCTGTCAGACCCGCTGAGATTGTCCAGTGTTTTCTGTTTTTGTTTCAGATTCCAGCATCCGCAGTCATTTGCTTTTAACTTCTTCCCTAATGATTGTTATGGTATTTATTTCTTCCCTCCTTCTGGCCCTTGATTATTTAGTATTTTTAGAATGTTACTAGTCTCTTCCACTGTGAAGACTGAAGCAAAATATTTGTTTAACTCCTCTGCTATTTCCTAGTTCCCCATTATTATTTCCCCGGTCTCATTCTCGAAGGGACCTATGTTCATTTTGGCCTTTCTCTTCCTTTTTATATATTTAAAGAAGCTCTTGCTGTCCATTTTTATATTACTTGCTAGTTTACCCTCATGGTTTATCTTCTCCCTCTTTATTTTTATTTGTCATCTCATATAATCTTTATTGTCACAAGGAGGCTTACATTAACACTGCAATGAAGTTACTGTGAAAATCTCCAAGTCGCCGCACTCCCGCGCCTATTCCGGTACACTGATGGAGAACTCAGAATGTCCAATTCACCTAACAGCACGTCTTTCGGGACTTATGGGAGGAATCTGGAGCATCCGGAGTTAACCCATGCAGACACAGAGAGAACGTGCAGACTCCGCACAGACAGTAACCCAAGCCGGCAATCAAACCCGGGTCCCTGGTGCTGTGAAGCAATGGCGCTAACCACTGTGTTACCGTGCCGCCAATATTGTTGTTATTTAAAACTTTCCCAACCCTCTGATTTACCACTAATCTTTGCCACATTATGTGCCTTTTCTTTCAGTTTGATACTTGAGGCACGATCAATTTGGCTGGAGACGAGGTTGAATTCAAACTGAGGCTTTATTAGTATCTGAAGTGTGGCCTCCTACAGCAGCTGACAAAATGGCTGCGAGCTGAAGGCCACGCATATTTAGAACCCAGCTCCTGGGCGGAGCTAGCATACAGGGGCCCAGGTGAACCAGTAGTGCAGGTTCTACCGTACAACCCTTAATATAAGAACACAGTGGTTTACCACATTCACCCCCTGTTAAAATTGAGTCCAGCGGGGGTGGTGGATAACTATATACAATTCGTAATCTTTAATATTTACAGAACAGTAAAAAAATGTCTCTGGTCATCCGGTGGGCCGGTCAGAGGTTCAGCCGGTCCGGTGCTTTGATCGTCCTCTGGTATCGATGAAGTGGAGCCGGTGATGTTGGTGCTGTCGTGGTCGAAGTTGACTCCTGGAGCGTGCTGAAATCCTCTTCATCAACGGGGGTGGGCAGGGGGAGGACGGACAGTCCTGGGGGGGGTGATGGTGGCAGCGGGGGAGAGGAGGGTGGCATCGGGGCTGACGGGGTTGGTGTGGGGGTGGAACCTGCTGGTGCCAGGTCCCTGAGGGAGACGGTATTCTGGCAGCCGTCGGGGAACGCCACGTAGGCGTACTGTGGGTTTGCGTGGAGCAGGTGCACCCTTTCCACCAACGGATCCACCTTGTGGAGCCGCACATGTTTACGGAGAAGCACGGTTCCCGGAGCTGTGAGCAAAGTTGGGAGTGATACCCCGGATGTGGACTTCCTGGGGAAGGAAAAAGGCGTTCACGGGGTGTACTGTTAGTCGCAGTGCAAAGTAATGAGTGAATGGAATGTAGTGCATCAGGGAGGACCTCTTGCCAGCGGGAGGCCGGGAGATTTCTGGACCGTAATGCCAGCTGGACGGCCCTCCATACCGTCCCATTCTCCCTTTCTACCTGTCCGTTTCCCCGGGGGTTGTAGCTCGTCGTTCTGCTGGAGGCGATACCCCTGCTGAGCAGGAACTGGCGTAGCTCATCGCTCATGAATGAGGATCCCCTGTCACTGTGGATGTAGGCGGGGAAGCCGAACAGAGTGAAGATAGAATTAAGGGCTTTAATGATGGTGGCAGACGTCAAGTCGGGGCATGGGATGGCGAAGGGAAAACGGGAGCATTCATCGATCACACTGAGGAAATAAGTGTGTAGGTCGGAGAAGGGGAGGGGGCCTTTGAAATCCACGCTGAGGCGTTCAAAGGGGCGGGAGGCCTTCACCAGGTGCGCGCGGTCCGGCCAGTAAAAGTGCGGTTTGCACTCCGCACAGACCTGGCAGTCCTTGGGGATCGTCCTTACTTCCTCGACGGAGTCGGGCAAATTTTGTGCCTTAATGAAATGGTACAACCGAGTGACCCCTGGGTGACAAAGGCTGTCATGCAGGGTCCGGAGTCAGTCTACCTGTGCGCTGGCACATGTACCTCGGGATAGGGCGTCTGGGGGCTCGTTGAGTTTGCCAGGGTGATACTTAATCTCATAGTTATAGGTGGAGAGCTCAATTCTCCACCGCAGGATTTTGTCATTTTTGATCTTGCCCCGCTATGTGTTGTTGAACATGAAGGCTACCGACCATTGGTCAGTGAGGAGAGTGAATCTCCTGACGGCCAGGTAATGCCTCCAGTGTCGCACAGCCCCAACGATAGCCTGGGCCTCCTTTTTGACGGATGAGTGCCGAATTTCGGAGGCATGGAGGGTGCGGGAAAAGAATGCCACGGGCCTGCCTGCCTGGTTGAGGGTGGCGGCAAGGGCGACGTCCAATGCGTTGCTTTCTACTTGGAAAGGAAGTGTTTCGCCTACAGCGTGCATTCCAGCTTTGGCAATATCAGCTCTGATCCGGTTAAAAGCCTGTTGGGCCTCGGCCGTCAGGGGGAAATGAGTGGACTGTATGAGTGGGCGGGCCTTGTCTGCATAGTTTGGGACCCACTGAGCGTAATACAAGAAGAACCCCAGGCAGCGTTTGAGGGCCTTGGGGCAGTGGGGGAGGGGAAGCCTCATGAGGGAGCGCATGCGGTCGGGATTGGGCCCCAGAACTCCGTTCTGGACCACGTAGCCGAGGATGGCGAAGCGGTTTGTACGGAACACACACTTCTCCTTGTTATACGTGTGGTAGTATGCATTAGGGGTCATGTGGGACTGTGAAGCCATGATGTCATTGGCTGACAGATCCCGGGTCCTGGTTGGACGTTGACCTCTAGCTCCGCCCTGAAGGCGGAGTATAAGTACCTGGAGCCCTCCCCCGCAGGTAGTCTACTACTGAATTGCGGGGGAAACAGTCACGTTTAATAAAGCCTCATCGACTTCACTCTATTCGTCTCTCGGGGTCTTTGTGCGCTACAATTTATTAAGCGTGACTAAAAAGGACTATGGAGCTCAGGATCATCCCGGAATGCCTGAGGATCAGCCCCCACGCAGTGAACGCGGCAGCAGCTTTCAAGCATTGGCAGACTTGTTTCGAGGCCTACCTCAGAACGGCCACCGGCCGGGTCACAGAAGACCAAAAACTACAGGTCCTGCACTCGAGGTTAAGCACGGAGATCTTCTCCCTCATCGACAACTCGGAGGATTTCCAGACAGCGTTCGCAGCACTGAAAAGTCTCTATGTCCGCCCAGTAAACCAGATCTACGCTCGCTATCAACTCGCAACGAGACGGCAAAGTCCCGGAGAATCGATAGATGAATTCTACGCCGCGCTACTAATTTTGGGACGAGCCTGCAGCTGCCCGTCGGTGAACGCAAATGAACACACGGACATGTTAATGCGCGATGCTTTTGTGGCAGGTATGAACTCCTCCCAAATCCGCCAAAGACTTCTAGAAAAAGAGTCGCTAGGACTCTCAGAGGCATGGGCCCTAGCAGCCTCCCTAGACGTGGCCGCGCGTAATACCCGCGCCTACGGCCCTGACCGCGCGGCAGCCCATTGGGCTCCGTACGGACCCGTCGCGACAAACCCCCCCCCCCCGGACACCCCACAGGCTTGCGCGGTCCAAACACCAAGTCGCACCGGGGGCGCCCGCTGCTATTTTTGCGGCCAGGCGAAACACCCCCGGCAGCGCTGCCCGGCCCGCGCAGCGATCTGCAAGAGCTGCGGGAAAAAGGGCCATTTCGCGGTTGTGTGCCGGTCCCGCGAGGTCGCCGCTGTCCCGGGAGAACAGAGAGCCCTGCACGCCGCTTACGCTCCCCAACGCCCCCCCCCCAGCGCCCCATGTGCAACCCGCAGGCGCAGCCACTCTGGGTCCCGACCACCGCAGTCCCGGGAGAACAGGGAGCCCTGCACGCCGCTTACGCTCCCCAACCCCCCCCCGCGCCCCATGTATGACCCGCCGGCGCTACCACTTTGGGTCCCGACCACCGCTCTCCCCGGAGAAGACGGAGTTCTGCGCGGCTCTAACGCCCCCCAAACCCCCCCCCCCGCGCCCCACGTATGACCCGCCGGCGCTACCAATTTGGGTCCCGACCTCCGCTGTCCCCAGAGATGAGGGAGCCCCGCGCGTTCCTAACGCTCCCCAACCCCCCCCCCCCCAGCGCCCCATGTGCAACCCGCAGACGCCGCCATTTTGGGTCCCGGCCACCACGAGGGGAGGAAGGGCGCTGCCATCTTGGACCACCCCAGACCTGTACGACGCATGGGGGTGGCCATTTTGTCCACCCACGCCGCCATCTTGTGACCCCCCAGCCATGTGCGATGCATGGGGGCGGCCATTATGTTCATCCCCGACACCATCTTGGACGGCAACAACGGACCCCAGTGTCGACGGCTCCACGGGGTTCGAAGAAGACGCTCCACTACTACAACCACGTCTCGCTTCAATAACGCTGGACCAAGCTCGGCCCCGGACACTCCAGACGACGACGAAAACGGTGCTAATAAACGGGCACGAGACACCATGCCGAGTCGACTCCGGGAGCACGGAGAGCTTTATCCACCCCGACACGGTAAGACGCTGTTCCTTGACCACCCATCCCAGCGCACAAAAGATTTCCCTAGCTGCAGGATCCCACTCCGTACAGATCAAAGGTTTCCGCATAGTTACCCTAACGGTGCAGGGGAGGGAGTTCAAAAACTACAGGCTCCACGTCCTTCCCCAACTCTGCGCCCCCACATTACTGGGATTAGATTTCCAGTGCAATCTACAGAGCCTTACCTTCAAATTCAGCGGCCCAATACCCCCACTCACTATCTGCGGCCTCGCCACCCTCAAGGTGCAACCCCCGTCCTTGTTTGCGAACCTCACCCCGGATTGCAAACCCGTCGCCACTAGGAGCAGACGGTACAGCGCCCAGGACCGGACCTTCATTCGGTCCGAAGTCCAGCGGCTACTAAAGGAAGGCATAATCCAGGCCAGCAATAGTCCCTGGAGAGCACAGGTGGTAGTAGTGAAGACAGGGGAGAAGCAAAGGATGGTCAGAGACTATAGCCAGACCATCAACAGGTACACACAACTAGACGCGTACCCTCTCTCCCGCATATCCGACATGGTCAATCGGATTGCCCAATATAAAGTCTTCTCCACCGTGGACGTCAAGTCCGCCTACCATCAGCTCCCCATCTGCCCAAGTGACCGCAAGTACACAGCCTTCGAGGCAGACGGGCGATTATACCATTTCCTAAGGGTCCCATTTGGCGTCACAAACGGGGTCTCGGTCTTCCAACGAGAGATGGACCGAATGGTTGATCAACACGGGTTGCGGGCCACGTTCCCGTATCTCGACAATGTAACCATCTGCGGCCACGACCAGCAGGACCACGACGCCAACCTCCAAAAATTCCTCCAGACCGCTAAAGCCTTGAACCTCACGTACAACGAGGACAAGTGCGTTTTTAGCACCAACCGGCTAGCCATCCTGGGCTACGTAGTGCGCCATGGGATAATAGGCCCCGATCCCGAACGTATGCGCGCCCTCATGGAATTTCCCCTCCCGCACTGCTCAAAAGCCCTAAAACGCTGCCTGGGGTTCTTTTCATACTATGCCCAGTGGGTCCCCCAGTACGCAGACAAGGCCCGCCCTCTAATACAGACCACGACCTTCCCTCTGTCGACAGAGGCTTGCCAGGCCTTCAGCCGCATCAAAGCGGATATCGCAAAGGCCACGATGCGCGCCATCGACGAGTCCCTCCCCTTCCAGGTCGAGAGCGACGCCTCCGACGTAGCTCTAGCGGCCACCCTTAACCAAGCGGGCAGACCCGTGGCCTTTTTCTCCCGAACCCTCCACGCTTCAGAAATCCGCCACTCCTCAGTGGAAAAGGAAGCCCAAGCCATAGTGGAAGCTGTGCGACATTGGAGGCATTACCTGGCCGGCAGGAGATTCACTCTCCTCACCGACCAACGGTCGGTAGCCTTCATGTTCGATAATGCACAGCGGGGCAAAATCAAAAACGACAAGATCTTAAGGTGGAGGATCGAGCTCTCCACCTTCAACTACGAGATCTTGTATCGTCCCGGAAAGCTGAACGAGCCGTCCGATGCCCTATCCCGCGGCACATATGCCAACGCACAAATTAACCGCCTCCAAACCCTCCACGAGGACCTCTGCCACCCGGGGGTCACTCGGTTTTTCCACTTTATCAAGTCCCGCAACCTCCCCTACTCTGTGGAGGAGGTCCGTACAGTCACAAGAAACTGCCACATCTGCGCAGAGTGCAAACCGCATTTTTTCAGGCCGGATGGTGCGCACCTGATTAAGGCTTCCCGCCCCTTTGAACGCCTTAGTCTGGACTTCAAAGGACCCCTCCCCTCCACCGACCGCAACATATACTTCCTTAATGTGGTGGACGAGTACTCCCGCTTCCCATTCGCCATCCCCTGTTCTGACATGACCGCGGCCACAGTCATTAAAGCCCTGAACACCATATTCACACTGTTCGGTTACCCCGCATACGTCCACAGCGACAGGGGGTCCTCCTTCATGAGTGACGAGCTGCGCCAGTTCCTGCTCAGCAACGGGATAGCCTCGAGCAGGACGACCAGCTACAACCCCCGGGGGAACGGGCAAGTAGAGAGGGAGAACGGCACGGTCTGGAAGACCGTCCTACTGGCCCTACGGTCCAGGGACCTCCCAGTTTCCCGGTGGCAGGAGGTCCTTCCGGACGCCCTCCACTCCATCCGGTCACTACTGTGTACTAGCACTAATCAAACGCCTCATGAGCGCCTCCTTGTCTTCCCCAGGAAGTCCTCCTCTGGAACGTCGCTGCCGACCTGGCTGGCGGCCCCAGGACCCATCTTGCTCCGAAAGCACGTGCGGGCGCACAAGTCGGACCCGTTGGTCGAAAGGGTTCACCTCCTTCACGCGAACCCGCAGTACGCCTACGTGGAGTACCCCGACGGCCGACAGGACACGGTCTCTCTGCGAGATCTGGCGCCCGCCGGCAACACACACACAACCCCGACACCAATCACCCAACCCCCCCCTTCCTGCCACCGCCGCACCCCGGGACCGCCCCCTTCCCAGGAGGATCAGTCCTCCTCCCAGGCCCGACCAGGAATAAAGCCCAAGCTGAGACCGTAAGGCTCCCGGAGAAGACAACACCAGAACAAGCACCACCACCACCGGGGCCGAGGCGATCGACACGGACGACCAGACCACCCGACCGACTCGTGGCGTCGATCTAACAGTACAATGTGGACTGTTAATGAGAACATTTTGTCTTTTCCTGACGATTGCTGTAAATAGTTGAAACAAAAAAAAAAACCTTGTACATACTGTTATATTGAAAGTTTTTCCTCCCAGGACCAGCCTTGTAAACCCTTACCACCATGCGAAGCATCACCCCGCCGGGTTCATTTTTAACAAGGGGTGAATGTGGTAGTATGCATTAGGGGTCATGTGGGACTGTGAAGCCATGATGTCATTGGCTGACAGATCCCGGGTCCTGGTTGGACGTTGACCTCTAGCTCCGCCCTGAAGGCAGAGTATAAGTACCTGGAGCCCTCCCCCGCAGGTAGTCTACTACTGAATTGCGGAGGAAACAGTCACGCTTAATAAAGCCTCATCGACTTCACTCTATTCGTCTCTCGGGGTCTTTGTGCGCTGCAATACGTGAGGTTGAGGAGAGTGCCGGTGCGGAGAAATTTAGCGAGGTTGGCGTCCTTGTCCTGCTGTTCATAGCCGCAGCTGGTCACATTGTCTAGGTACGGAAACGTGGCCCGCAAGCCGTACCGGTCGACCATTCGGTCCATCCCCCTTTGGAAGACTGAAACCCCATTGGTGACGCCGAAAGGGACCCTAAGGAAGTGATATAGCCGGCCGCCTGCCTCGGAGGCGGTGTATGGCCGGTCCGATTTACGGATGGGGAGCTGGTGGTAAGCGGATTTCAGGTCCACCGTTGGGAAGACCCGGTACTGTGCAATCTGGTTAACCATGTCAGATATGCGTGGGAGGGGGTACACGTCGAGCTGCGTGTACCTGTTGATGGTCTGGCTGTAGTCCATGACCATTCGGTTTTTCTCCCCAGACTTAACCACTACCACTTGAGCTCTCCAGGGGCTGTTGCTGGCCTCGATGACTGCCTCCTGAAGCAACCACTGGACCTCAGAGATGAAGGCCTTCTCCTGGGTGCTGTACCGTCTGCTCCTGGTGGCGAAGGGTTTGCAATCTGGAGTTAGATTGACAAAAAGTGAAGGAGGATCGACCTTTAGGGTCGCGAGGCTGCACACAGTGAGGGGTGGTAAGGGTCCGCCGAATTTAAGGGTCAGGCTCTGGAGGTTGCACTGAAAATCCAGGCCAAGGATAAGTGCAGCTCAGAGGTTAGGGAGGACGTAGAGGCGAAAACCGTGGAACTCTACGCCTTGGACTGGGAGCATGACCGTGCAGTACCCCCGGATCGCTACGCGATGGGATCCGGAAGCCAGGGAGATACTTTGATTGGTAGGGTGTACTTTAAGGGAGCAACACCTTACCGTATTTGGATGTACAAAGATCTCGGTGCTCCCGGAGTCCAGTAGGCAGGAGGTCACGTGGCCGTTGACTTTCACGCTGGTGGATGCGTTGGTCAGAATGTGTGGACTGGACTGGTCGATTACCATGGGTGCGAGTCGTGGTTGATCGTCGGGTAGTGAGGCGGCCGCTGAGTCGGGGTCCTGAAATGCCGTCGGTCTCCATGTGCTGCGGGGTGGACAAGATGGCGGTGCCCGGAGGTCCTGGGGGGTCACAAAATGGCGGCGCCCATGGAACGCACGTTGCGGGGGTGGAGCAAGATGGCGGCACCCATGAAACGCACTTGTTGTACGGGGGAGAAGATGGCGGCGCCCATTGCTCGCACATGGCCCTCCCCATATCCCCCACACACCCCTCCCCATATCCCCCTCCCCCATATCCCCATATCCCCCTCCCCATATCCCCCCTCCCCCATATCCCCCCTCCCCATATCCCCCTCCCCCATATCCACCATATCCCCCCTTCCCCATATCCCCCATATCCCCCCTCCCCAAATCCCCCTCCTCCATATCCCCTCCTCCATATCCCCCATATTCCCCCTCCCATATGCCCCATATCCCCCCTCCGCCATATCCCCCTCCCCCATATCCCCCATATCCCCCTCCCCATATCCCCCCTCCCCATATCCCCCATATCACCCCTCCCACATATTCCCCCTCCCCATATCCCCCATATCCCCCTCCACCATATCCCCCCTCCCCATATCCCCCATATCCCCCCTTCCCCATATACCCCTCCCCCATATCCCCCCTCCCCCATATCCCCCGTATCCCCTCCTCCCCCATATCCCCCTCCCCCATATCCCCCCTCCCCCATATCCCCCAGTGAATCCAGCCCTAACCTTAACCTCTGCACACACGCGCAACCGATGGCGTGCATTCATATACCTGTCTAAAACTGTTGCCTTTTTTGCCCCTGCCACCACCCCCCACAGGAGAAGCGTGCACACAACAATAGGGAGCATGTGAGGACTGGAGGAGGCCCCGCTGATGAGAGGCCACTGACCGAACACGAGGCAAGGGCCCTGGAACTGGCGGACCTGAGGACCGGGAGGTTGCTGATGCAGAGGTCGGGGGTGTACTAGCAAGTGAGCCACCGACAGCCCGTCCCCATATCCCCCCTTCCCTATATCCCCCTCCCCCATATCACCTGATCACTGCCTGATGTCTAACCATGCATGCTTCATTGTGTATCGCAGGACCAAACGTCCAGGCACCCATCCCCACAGGTGCAGACCGCCTGCAGGATGCCCCTCGGAGGCCACGGGAGACGGAGAGACCCGGACCCTCCGGCATGCGACGCCCGCAGGATGCCCCTCGGAGGCCACGGGAGACGGAGAGACCCGGACCCTGCGGCATGCGCGCCCGCAGGATGCCCCTCGCACACCACGGGAGACGGAGAGACCCGGACCCTCCGGCATGCGACGCCCGCAGGATGCCCCTCGCACACCATGGGACACGGAGAGACCCGGATCCTCCGGCATGCGACGCCCGCAGGATGTCCCTTGGAGACCACGGGAGAGGGAGAGACCTGGAGCAACAAAGAGACGACGCCCCCGTCTCGTGCGGGTGCGACGACGCAGGAGTGTGCCACCCAGCGACGAGAGGGGCAGCCACAGGCCCCCATCACAGCCGAGCCAGGACAGCACTACCCAGGACACCACGACCCAGGACACCACTACCCAGGACACCACTACCCAAGACACCCCTACCCGGGACAGCACTACCTAGGAAGACAAAATACCGGACAGTGACACAGAGTGGATGGGTGGAGACGAACCCCCACCCCAAAGTGCCATGGACTCAGAGTGGGACGAAGAGCACGACACAACGCCACGTCACCAACACCCTCTACCATCGCAGAAACACTCACCTCGGTTGGGCACTTTAGTGATGAGGCGTCTGGTACTCTCACTGGTGCGCACAACACAGCCGTCCCGGTACAGCAGGTGGAGGTAGGAGCAGCAGAGGGGCCGGGCGGTCGGAGGGCAGCCCAGCCCAAGCGAACATCTGCCGCCCAGATGGATCCCGGGTACCTGGAGTTACCACACCCACCCATAGATCCGATGCAACCACCGAACCGGAGACGAGCGAAGAGGGTGACGGCCGGCTTGCGGCGGCTGCAGTCGCAGGTGGAGGAGTCCACCCGCGTCCAGGAGCTGGGAGTGGTGCCGGTCATGCGTGCCACCCAGGCCGACACCGCACGGGTGGCGTCCGCGGTGGAGGCAATGGGTGCGACGGTGTCAGACATGGGGAACGGTTTGCGAGGCATGGGGCTTTCCGTGCAGGCGGCATCTGCGTCCCAGGACATGGCTGCCCTCTTACAGGAGGCCATGAGCCAGTGCCAGCGCCAGATGGCAGAGGCGCTCAACGCCATGGCCCAGTCTCAGCAGGCCATAGCCCAGTCTCAGCAGGCCATAGCCCAGTCTCTGCAGGCCATCGCTGAGGGCATTGGCGCCATTGGCCATGTGCGAGCCGGCGTCGCACAGTCACAGACAGGGTTTGCCAATCCCCTGAGCTCCATGGCTGCAAACCTGCAGACCCCTGTCGATACCAGCACGGGCCTCCAGGACTGGCAGCGCCAGATGTCGGGGGGGCGTCGGATGGCCAGTCCATTTGCATCCCCCACCCATGTAGAGGCCTGGGGCCATCGGGCACCCCGAGGGAGGTGGAGGTGCTGTGGTCCGTCCCGGGTCCCCCTGTAGGGGAGGTCCCGGAACACCGCGACACCTCGGACTCCCCCCCTTCCGTCCCAGGTGCATCGGGTGGGCAACGGGCAGGACAGGCTGGCAGCTCGCCATCCCAGTTGCCCGGGCCGCAGCCTGGCCCATCTAGGCCAGGACACCCCAGGAAACGGCCACCAAAGGGATTCCGTGTCAGAGGACAGGAATCACAGGGGTCCACATCCAGTTCTGCTGTACCGTCTGGGGAACCACGTAGATGTAATCAAAGGGCCCGTAAGGCAAAACAATTAGACACTAAGTAAGTTGGCACGGATGCAGGGCACAGATGAGTTTTAGGGGCTCGGGCACGTGCATGAACTCCTTTGGTTATTAAAGTCAATGTTACATCTACAGAAGCTGCCTTTGTGCTCTGTCCAAAGCGTGCGGGGGTGTCATGTACGTTGAGCGCAAGTGTGTGTGTGTGAGGGGTGGTCTTACCTCAGCCCCAGGTGAGTCTTCCCCCTTCCCCCGGGCCGCCATCAACATCCCCCCGGGCAGAGGACGGGACCGTGCGCTGCAGTGTCACAGCCGCATGCAGGGATGGTCCGGGTGGATGGTGGTACTGTGGTCATGGGTCAGACATAGTCCAACGATGTGGAGCCAGGAGCTCATCGCAGGGCGGTTTGTCATCATCCTCCATGGCCTGCAATAGACACGCGTCCACCGGCAACTGTGTGAGCCCGGCCGTTGTGCCGCAGGTGGATCGGCAATGGGGGGGGGGTGGTGTGCATGCGGGTGGGGTGGGTGGGGTTGGGGAGGGGGGTGAGAGGGGTGAATGGGTGGGGGGTGTGGGTGGTCGGCTGTTGCCATGGTGTGCGGTCTGTGGCCATACTACCCGATTCCCACGCCCATCTAGTCAGTGAACCGGGCGGCTATCAGTCTGTCCCGTGCCCGCTGGCCCAGCCAGTAACGGTGGACAGCCACCCGCCTGTGTCTAGCCCGTCTGCCCTGACCATTGCCCCCATCCCCCTCATCTGGGGAGGACTGCGCCTCTTCCTGCTGCTCCTCCACTCCGCCCTCCTCTGCCTGCGGCACATCACCCCTCTGCTGGGCTATGTTGTGCAGGACGCAGCACACCACAATGATGCGGCCGACCCGATCTGACCGATACTGGAGGGCGCCCCCAGAGAGGTCCAGGCACCTGAAACGCATCTTCAGCACGCCAAAGCACCTCTCTATCACTCCCCTTGTCGCTACATGGGCATCAATGTAGCGGTTCTCCGCCTCATTGCGTGGCCTCCGTACAGGCGTCATCAGCCACGATCGCAATGGGTAGCCCCTGTCGCCCAGCAACCAGCCCCTCAGCCGGGGAAGGCGTCCCTCGTACATGCTGGGGATGGATGACCGCGACAACACGTATGAGTCGTGTACATTGCCTGGGTAACGGGCGCAGACGTGCAGGATCATCATGCGGTGGTCGCAGACCACCTGTATGTTCATCGAATAGGTCCCCTTCCTATTGGTGAACACGGCCCTGTTATCTGCAGGTGGCCGCACGGCGACGTGCATCCCATCAATCGCGCCCTGGACCATGGGGAACCCGGCCACGGCCCGGGCATCTTGGCTGGCCCGATCCACAGGGAAGCGGATGTAGCGGTGCGCCATGGCATATAGGGCACCTGTCACTGCCCGGATGCACTGATGCACCGATGTCTGCGATATGCCGGACAGGTCCCCATTCAGTGCCTGGAATGAACCCGTTGCATAAAAGTTCAGGGCCACCGTAACCTTGACGGACACGGGGAGAGGGTGTCCCCCGCCAGTGCCACGCGGTGACAGGTGTGCCAGCAGGTGGCAGATGTGTGCCACGGTTTCCCGCCTCATCCGGAGACTCCTCCTGCATTCCCGGTCTGTGAGGTCCTGGTATGACTGCCGGGGCCGGTACACACGGGGCGCCCTCGGGTGCCTCCGTTGCCGTGGGGCCGCGACGTCCTCCTCCCCCTCCTCGTCCTGTCGGTCAGGTGTCCCTCCAGCCTGGGCGGCTGCTGCCTGCCCCTCTGCGGCAGCCTGCGCCGCCTCTCTGGCACGCTCCTCCTCCTCCTCCTCATCCAGGGCAGCATAGACAGTAGCGGCTGCCGCCACGGTGGCCAACATCGTTGGCTGATCAGAAAACATGACGACCTGGTGGGGGGTGGGGTGGGGGGGAACGACGACATGTCATCATTGCCGATACCCCCTCCTCCCCCCAGCCAAGTGGCATGGACCGCATGGGTCCAACGTTTGGAGGCTGGCACCTGGCCAGGTGGACCAACTCACTTGCCCTCGCACCCCCTCTCCATGGCATGGACCCCCCCATCCTTCTCCCCAGCATGGACCCCGTCCCCCCATCCTCCTCCCCAGCACGGACCCCCCCATCCTCCTCCCCGGCACGGACCCCCCCATCCTCCTCCCCGGCACAGACCCCGTCCCCCCATCCCCCTCCCCGGCATGGACCCCCCCATCCCCCTCCCCGGCACGGACCCCATCCTCCTCCTCGGCACGGACCCCCCCATCCTCCTCCCCGGCACGGACCCCGTCCCCCCATCCCCCTCCCCGGCACGGACCCCCACATCCCCCTCCCTGGCACGGACCCCCCCATCCCCCTCCCCGGCACGGACCCCATCCCCCTCCACGGCACGGACCCCGTCCCCCCATCCTCCTCCCCAGCACGGACCCCCCCATCCTCCTCCCCGGCATGGACCCCCCAGCCCGCTCCCCGGCACTGACCCCCCCCGCCGCACACACACACACACCCTACACACACCTCTCCCCACACATTCAGACTGCTGCCACGCCATCGCCTGCCCAGCGGCCAACCCCCCATGCCGTCACCCACCTCCACGCTGGTCGGTGTAAACCTGGAGCACTGGTTGACGCCAATTAAAAGGAGGTTTGATTTACGTCGACGTGACCGGTCATCACGTCGACGGGACTTCGGCCCATCCGGACGGGAGAATATCGGCAGGCCCAAAATCGGCTGCCTTGCACCCCACCCGTGCCATTCTCCGGGGTGTGCGGCGCCATTGACGCCCCGCCGACTTTTCTCCCTTCGGAGACTTCGGCGGGCGGCGGGGGTGGAATTCACGGCGGCCAACGGCCATTCTCCGACCCGCTGGGGGGTCGGAGAATGACGCCCATGATCTGGAGTATTGTGTCCAGTTTTGGTCTCCTTATTTGAGGGAGGATGTGGTGGCATTGGAGGCAGTTCTGAGGAGGTTCACCAGATTGGTTATCTAGAACGAGAGGTCACAGATATTGGTTAAGAGGCGGTAGATTTAGAACTGAGATGAGGAGGAACTACTTCTTGCAGTGAATTTGTGGAACTCGCTGCCCCATAGTGCGGTTGTCTCTGAGTCATTAAAGGGTTTCAAGAACTGACAGATCCATTTCTGATTTTAAAAACAGGTTAAAGGGATATGGGGAACAGGTAGGGAGGTGGATTTGAGACGAGGAATAGATCGGCCATGATCTGATTGAATGACGGAGCAGGCTCAAGGGGTTGAATTGCCCACTTCTGTACCTAATACCTATGTGCCTATGTTCCTAAATTTCGTAGTGTCATTTTGGATGGGTTTGGTGGGGTGTTTCCCGCTGGCTTTTTGGTTGAGATCCAGACTCAGGTTCGCCCACACTTTGTCATTTTTGTAGGCCTTGAGTAGTTTCTCCGCAGTCGAGCCCAAACTTGGAAATTCATTCAGCACTGGGGAGCTGAACTCGCCAGCGAGAGCAGCTCCGCAGAGATCAGTGTACCCTTTTGAAAGGGTGCCTGATCTTAAAGTGAGTCTGAGAGTCCACCACGCCCCATACACATGGACAATACCCCCCCCCCCCCGCCGCCTTCCCCCCCCCCCCCCCACCCAGGCATGGGCATTCCCCCCACCCCCAAGTGTTCACACCCCCCTATGAGGTCGCTGTGTACAGTTCTGGTCACTGCATTTTAGGAAGGATGTGGACGCTTTGGAAAAGGTGCAAAGGAGATTTACCAGGATGTTGCCTGGAATACGAGGAAAGGTAGAGGGTGCTAGGCCCTTTCTCATTAGAACGGAAAAGGATGAGGGGCGACTTGATAGAGGTTTATAAGATGATCAGGGGAATAGATAGAGTAGACAGTCAGAGACTGTTTCCCCGAGTGGAACACACCATTACAAGGGGACATAAATTTAAGGTGAATGGTGGAAGATATAGGGGGGATGTCAGAGGTAGGTTCTTTACCCAGAGAGTAGTGGGGGCATGGAATGCACTGCCTGTGGAAGTAGTTGAGTCGGAAACATTAGGGACCTTCAAGCAGCTATTGGATAGGTACATGGATTACGGTAAAATGATATAGTGTAGATTTATTTGTTCTTAAGGGCAGCACGGCAGCATTGTGGATAGTACAATTGCTTCACAGCTCCAGGGTCCCAGGTTCGATTCCGGCTTGGGTCACTGTCTGTGCGGAGTCTGCACATCCTCGCCGTGTCTGCGTGGGTTTCCTCCGGGTGCTCCGGTTTCCTCCCACAGTCCAAACATGTGCAGGTTAGATGGATTGGCCATGATAAATGGCCCTTAGTGTCCAAAATTGCCCTTAGTGTTGGGTGGAGGTGTTGACTTTGGGGAGGGTGCTCTTTCCAAGAGCCGGTGCAGACTCAATGGGCCGAATGGCCTTCTTCTGCACTGTAAATTCAATGATAATCTATGATTAATCTAGGACAAAGGTTTGGCACAACATCGTGGGCCGAAGGGCCTGTTCTGTGCTGTATTTTTCTATGTTCTATGTTCACTCCCCCAACCTTTATGAAGCCCCTTCATCCCCTTCTTCACCTCCTACGCGTCATACACGGCCTTCACCCCTCCTTTCTTGGGCATGACCCCCCCGCCAAGCCCTGGCTTTTGACAGTGCCAAGCTGGCACCCTGGCACTTACAGTCTGTCACCCAGGTAGTGCACCTGGTAAGTTGCCAGCTGCAAGGATGCCAGCTTGGCACTGACAGGGTGCCCATGAACTAGAGAGAGTGTTAGGGTGGTGCCCGGCCCAATCCCTGATCACTCAGGGAGCTCTAATTACCTCCGAGATCTCCAGAGTTGCCATCGCACTGGTCTCTGCTTGTGAACACCAGTACTAATCGGTGCCTGGATGAGGCCTCGCGAGTGCGAACGGTGACTCTGGGGTGCCAGGAATATGTGCCCTCAAGTAGGCCACGCCTATTTAAATTAACCAAATGGCTCATTTAAATATCTTTATCTGGATCACACCCAGTGGGGGCGTGACCCAGATCGCCCTGAGCGCTGCGAGTCAGGTGACTTGTGTGAAGTTTCATGCCTGCTGCAAAGCCCGATTTGGGCCTCTCCTGCAATGCACCCAGATCAGAGCCTGGCGCAACGCTGGGGGAATAATCACAGCCATTGTAGTCTCAGTTAAATGTGTTTATTAAAGCGAGCAGTGACAGTGTTCTGATTGGAAAAGTAAGTGGCCATTCAATTAATGTGGTTTCCAGGTTGTTACTTTTGATAACTGGCAAGCTTTCAAGTGAAGGAACATCATTGTAAAAGTGGAAAAATGTTCAAATGCATTATAAAAAAATGTTCACTGAATACATTGCTATTTTGCTGTGTTTAATATTGAAAGGTTAGCTAAGTGTAAGATCCAGGGCTAATTGTTCAAACTATCTCCATACCTTTCATTAATTCCTTCAGGAGAGTGCAAGCCATTTGGCTGTCTGAAAGCTTTGACAGCCTTTGGCTGCCTCCAAAGGCAGCAATGGATTCTGTACTGCAGAAATTCAGAAAACTATTGTAGGGAAAGTGAGTTTGATGGCTCAGCTTTCGGGTTTGTTTACACAGCTTACCTGGGGAATATGAGTTTGATGGCTTCACCAGATTTATGAGTTTCTGAAGAGGACAATGGTTTTTCATGACTCTGTTGCACATTGAGGTTGCATTTGAGACTGTTGAACTCTAATCCCTCATTACATGCCACTTGCACCAATAAACACAGATTTTGGTGATGATGTTCCTTTGTTCTTCCCACAAGAGTGGTATCATCTGCGATACAGATGCATCCTGCCACAGTTCAGGTAATGTGATCCATGTGAGCTTCAAAAAGATTCTGGGTACCAGATAGCCCTAAAGGAAGTTGTGGGAAACAGTATTTTCTAAATGGGGTACAAAACATAGTAAGCTCTTGGGACCTCCCAAGTACTGACCAGTAACCATATTTGGCAAGAAGCTTTGAGAAGAATTTTGCACCTGTACATCTCAGATTTAATTCTTCTAATGCTGGTATTTTGTAAGGACAGTGTTTCAAAGCTGCCTTTAAATGTCTCAATGATTCACCCTTTTTTATGACTCATTTAATTGAGCTCCACTAAACTGTGTGTCTTGTACCCTTCTAATGTTTTGCCTTTCTCCATTTTGTTTGTTTGACCTTGAAGTTGTCTTTTTGTGGATGCTGCACTTACATTTTGGTCATTTGACAGACCTGCACTATCCTGCAAATGTAATGTTGCAGCTCCCATGAAAACTGCTAATTTTGTCAAACATCCTGGATATACTGATAGGAGCAGTTTCTGAGGTTTTTCTGCCTTTTAATGTCTGACTGATTCTATGGATTGTCACTGGTAGACCTACAATTGCTGAGCCTTCAGTATCCACAATGCAGAATATCTGTGATACCCCAGGGGCATTCCAGGACTATGGATTCTGCACATGGAATGAGTGAATCATTGCACACTGAAAGTTTCACACCAGTAATTTTCACCGTGGCCGTCCACGTCTATGGATATGCGTCTTTTAGAATTAACTGTGTTAGCATGTTAACACTTACCAATCTTTACCAATAACAAGCAGTTGCCAAATCTCTTTTCACAGTGTTATGGGCCAGAATTTAGAGAACCCCAAAGTGTATCATGGAGTTCACCTGACCCACAACTTTTAATAGATTGCGGTATGGGGAGCACACAGCCCACTCTACAGGTGTGGTACAGCAGAAATGGAAAAGTATTTTGCAAAACAATATGAACTCAAGTTAAACTTTCTAAAACAGACAGTGAACATCTTAGAAACCAGTAAATCAAATACATCTCCCAAAGAATACAACACTAAGTAATCTGTAACACCCAGAAGACTTAACAAACCTTTAAAAAGAAGCACATCAGGGTTTACATTCAATACTGAAAACATTTATAATTCTGAATTCACCAAATGCTTAACAGATAGTCATTCATGGCAGAGAGCTCAACAGTACAGCTGCCTTTTCTGACTTCAGCTGCAACACATTGAAAAACGAAACCAAAAAGACAGACACACCCAAGCTTTTCTCAAAGTGAAACTAAAAAGCAGAACCAGAGCTCCGCTCCACCCACACTCTGACATCATAAGACCATAAGACCATAAGACATAGGAGCGGAAGTAAGGCCATTCGGCCCATCGAGTCCACTCCACCATTCAATCATGGCTGATTTCAACTCCATTTACCTGCTCTCCCTCCATAGCCCTTAATTCCTCAAGAAATCAAGAATTTATCAACTTCTGTCTTAAAGACACTCAACGTCCCGGCCTCCACCGCCCTCTGTGGCAATGAATTCCACAGACCCACCACTCTCTGGCTGAAGAAATTTCTCCTCATCTCTGTTCTAACGTGACTCCCTTTTATTCTAAGGCTATGCCCACGGGTCCTAGTCTCCCCTGCTAATGGAAACAACTTCCCTACGTCCACCCTATCTAAGCCATTCGTTATCTTGTAAGTTTCGATTAGATCTCCCCTCAACCTCCTAAACTCCAATGAATATAATCCCAGGATCCTCAGACATTCATCGTATGTTAGGCCTACCATTCCTGGGATCATCCGTGTGAATCTCCGCTGGACCCGCTCCAATGCCAGTATGTCCTTCCTGAGGTGTGGGGCCCAAAATTGCTCACAGTATTCTAAAAGGGGCCTAACTAGTGCTTTGTAAAGCTTCAGAAGTACATCCCTGCTTATATATTCCAAGCCTCTTGAGATAAATTACAACATTGCATTTGCTTTCTTAATTACGGACTCAACCTGCAAGTTTACCTTTAGAGAATCCTGGACTAGGACTCCCAAGTCCCTTTGCACTTCAGCATTATGAATTTTGTCACCGTTTAGAAAATAGTCCATGCCTCTATTCTTTTTTACGGTAATTAGATTACGGCAGATGAATTTAGAGCTTGGATTAGTACTTGGAACTATGATGTTGTTGCCATTACAGAGACCTGGTTGAGGGAAGGGCAGGATTGGCAGCTAAACGTTCCAGGATTTAGATGTTTCAGGCGGGATAGAGGGGGATGTAAAAGGGGTGGCGGAGTTGCGCTACTGGTTAGGAGAATATCACAGCTGTACTGCGGGAGGACATCTCAGAGGGCAGTGAGGCTATATGGGTAGAAATCAGGAATAAGAAGGGTGCAGTCACAATGTTGGGGGTTTACTACAGGCCTCCCAACAGCCAGCGGGAGACAGAGGAGCAGATAGGTAGGCAGATTTTGGAAAAGAGTAAAAACAACAGGGTTGTGGTGATGGCAGACTTCAACTTCCCCAATATTGACTGGGACTCACTTAGTGCCAGGGGCTTAGACGGGGCGGAGTTTGTAAGGAGCATCCAGGAGGGCTTCTTAAAACAATATGTAGACAGTCCAACTAGGGAAGGGGCGGTACTGGACCTGGTATTGGGGAATGAGCTCGGCCAGGTGGTAGATGTTTCAGTAGGGGAGCATTTCGGGAACAGTGACCACAATTCAGTAAGTTTTAAAGTGCTGGTGGACAAGGCTAAGAGTGGTCCTAGGATGAATGTGCTAAATTGGGGGAAGGCTAATTATAACAATATTAGGCGGGAACTGAAGAACATAGATTGGGGGCGGATGTTTGAGGGCAAATCAACATCTGACATGTGGGAGGCTTTCAAGTGTCAGTTGAAAGGAATTCAGGACTGGCATGTTCCTGTGAGGAAGAAGGATAAATACGGCAATTTTCGGGAACCTTGGATAGCGAGAGATATTGTAGGCCTCGTCAAAAAGAAAAAGGAGGCATTTGTCAGGGCTAAAAGGCTGGGAACAGACGAAGCCTGTGTGGAATATAAGGAAAGTAGGAAGGAACTTAAGCAAGGAGTCAGGAGGGCTAGAAGGGGTCACGAAAAGTCATTGGTAAACAGGGTTAAGGAAAATCTCAAGGCTTTTTACACGTACATAAAAAGCAAGAGGGTAGCCAGGGAAAGGGTTGGCCCACTGAAGGATAGGCAAGGGAATCTATGTGTGGAGCCAGAGGAAATGGGCGAGGTACTAAATGAATACTTTGCATCAGTATTCACCAAAGAGAAGAAATTGGTAGATGTTGAGTCTGGAGAAAGGTGTGTAGATAGCCTGGGTCACATTGAGATCCAAAAAGACGAGTGTAGGGTGTCTTAAAAAATATTAAGGTAGATAAGTCCCCAGGGCCTGATGAGATCTACCCCAGAATACTGAAGGAGGCTGGAGAGGAAATTGCTGAGGCCTTGACAGAAATCTTTGGATCCTCACTGTCTTCAGGTGATGTCCCGGAGGACTGGAGAATAGCCAATGTTGTTCCTCTGTTTAAGAAGGGTAGCAAGGATAATCCCGGGAACTACAGGCCGGTGAGCCTTACTTCAGTGGTAGGGAAATTACTGGAGAGAATTCTTCGAGACAGGATCTACTCCCATTTGGAAGCAAATGCACATATTAGTGAGAGGCAGCATGGTTTTGTGAAGGGGAGGTAGTGTCTCATTAACTTGATAGAGTTTTTCGAGGAGGTCACTAAGATGATTGATGCAGGTAGGGCAGTGGATGTTGTCTATATGGACTTCAGTAAGGCCTTTAACAAGGTCCCTCATGGTAGATTAGTACAAAAGGTGAAGTCACACGGGATCAGGGGTGAGCTGGCAAGGTGGATACAGAACTGGCTAGGTCATAGAAGGCAGAGAGTAGCAATGGAAGGATGCTTTTCTAATTGGAGGGCTGTGACCAGTGGTGTTCCACAGGGATCAGTGCTGGGACCTTTGCTGTTTGTAGTATAGATAAATGATTTGGAGGAAAATGTAACTGGTCTGATTAGTGAGTTTGCAGACGACACGAAGGTTGGTGGAATTGCGAATAGCGATGAGGACTGTCAGAGGATACAGCAGGATTTAGATTGTTTGGAGACTTGGGCGGAGAGATGGCAGATGGAGTTTAATCCGGACAAATGTGAGGTAATGCATTTTGGAATGTCTAATGCAGGTAGGGAATATACAGTGAATGGTAGAACCCTCAAGAGTATTGAAAGTCAAAGAGATCTAGGAGTCCAGGTCCACAGGTCATTGAAAGGGGCAGCACAGGTGGAGAAGGTAGTCAAGAAGGCATGCTTGCCTTCATTGGCCGGGGCATTGAGTATAAGAATTGGCAAGTCATGTTGCAGCTGTATAGAACCTCAGTTAGGCCACACTTGGAGTATAGTATTCAATTCTGGCCACCACACTACAAGAAGGATGTGGAGGCTTTAGAGAGGGTGCAGAAGAGAGTTACCAGAATGTTGCCTGGTATGGAGGGCATTAGCTATGAGGAGCGGTTGAATAAACTCAGTTTGTTCTCACTGGAACGAAGGAGGTTGAGGGGCGACCTGATAGAGGTCTACAAAATTATGAGGGGCATAGACAGAGTGGATAGTCAGAGGCTTTTCCCCGGGGTAGAGGGGTCAATTACTAGGGGGCATAGGTTTAAGGTGAGAGGGGCAAGGTTTAGAGTAGATGTACGAGGCAAGTTTTTTATGCAGAGGGTAGTGGGTGCCTGGAACTCGCTACCGGAGGAGGTGGTGGAAGCAGGGACGATAGTGACATTTAATGGGCATCTTGACAAATACATGAATAGGATGGGAATAGAGGGATATGGACCCAGGAAGTGTAGAAGATTGTAGTTTAGTCGGGCAGCATGGTCGGCACGGGCTTGGAGGGTCGAAGGGCCTGTTCCTGTGCTGTACATTTCTTTGTTCTTTGTTCTTTGTTCAAAGTGCAAGACCTCGCACTTGCCCACGTTGAGTTTCATCAGCCATTTCTTGGACCACTCTCCTAAACTGTCTAAATCTTTCTGCAGTCTCCCCACATGCTCAATACTACCTGCCCCTCCACCTATCTTTGTATCATCGGCAAACTTAGCCAGAATGCCCCCAGTCCCATCATCTAGATCGTTAATATATAAAGAGAACAGCTGTGGCCCCAACACTAAACCCTGCGGGACACCACTCACCGGTTGCCATTCCAAAAAAGAACCTTTTATCCCAACTCTCTGCCTTCTGCCTGACAGCCAATCACTGCAGTAACATGAGCAGCCAAACATTTCTTAAAGCGACATTCTCATGACACCTCCCCCCAAGAAAAAAAAAACCATCAACTTCAAGATGGTTTCATTTTTCACCTTTTCACCATCCTTTCAGAAGTGCACACAGTAAATATACGTTATCGTTTTTTAAAAAAAACAACACACGCAAACTGGTACAATAATATAGTCCTTTTGTTTTTTGTTCTTCTTCCTTCAACTGAAATCCGTCTCGATTGACAGTCTCTTTGAACAAGAAGGCCTCTGCATGATCCGTCCATTGCTTGCTATGCCTCAGCATTTCTCTTTAAAGTCAGATACTTTAGTTCAATCTAATCACAGAGTCCCTTGTAATTCTCGAACACAGGAGGATTGGTTATCACAGCTTTCAGGCAGTCAAATGCCAGTCGAAAGTCAGCTGTCCATTAAAATCTTCGATGTTTCTTAAGCAAGTCCATCAGTGGAGCTACAAAACATTTGCACAAATGTTCGATCAAATCCATTCATACCAAGAAATCGCATTATTTCCCTTCGTCTTGAGGGTATCGGAAACTTGGGCTTTTCCAAAGTCACTTTTGGCTAGGTTTATCACCAAACCCGCCTCCTGACGTCGATCGAATAACGCCATCAGATGTTTTAAATGTTCTTTCCATGTCTGGCTGAAAATTACCAGATCGTCAATGTATACCGCACAATTGGGTAATCCTGAAACAACTTAGTTAGGTAATCGTTGAAATGTGGCTGGGGCATTGTTCATGCCAAATGGCATAACTTTGAATTGGTATATACCATCTGGAGTCACAAAAGCTGAAATCTCCTTCGCCCTTTCGGATAAAGGTACCTGCCAGTAAACTTTAAGTAAATCCAGTTTGGAAATAAAAACTGATTGTCCCACTTTCTCAATGCAATCCTCCAAACGTGGGATAGGATAATAGTCCGTTCTTGTAACTGCATTAACCTTTCTGTAGTCCACACACAACCATTGGGAACCATCTGGTTTAGGTACCATCACTATGGGTGAGCTCCATTGGCTGCAACCCACTTCAATTATGCCATTTTTAAGCATACTCTCAATCTCTTTGTTAACCTGTGCCAATTTTAATGGGTTAAGTCTATATGGATGTTGTTTGATTGGAACAGCATTACCCACATCTACATCATGTGGAGCCATTTTAGTACTTCCCAATTTATCTCCACAAATTTGCCCATGTGATATCAATAACTCTTTTACGTCAGTTTGTTTTTCCTCTGGAAGGTAACTCAACAATTTATCCCAATTTTTAAGAACACCATCATTTTCCAATTCAATTTGAGGCATGTCAAATTCACAGTCATCTGGATTTAGAATCATTAAAACCTCCTCCTTTTTCTCTCCTTCCCTTTCAAAGTACCTTTTAAGCACATTCACATGACACACTCGATGAGTCCTCCTTCTATCTGGTGTTTTTACCACATAATTCACCTCACTTAATTTCCTTTCAATCTGATAAGGTCCACAAAACCTAGCTTTTAAAGGTTCACCTGCCACTGGTAACAATACTAAAACTTTATCTCCACTGGCAAAACTACGAACTTTGGATTTCTTGTCCGCGACCCGCTGCATCACATTTTGTGCAACTTTCAAATGTTGTCTAGCCAATTCACCTGCTCTATTTAATTGTTCCCTAAAATTTGACACGTAATCCAATAATGTAATTTCCGATTTCTCACTCACCAATTTTTCCTTAATCAATTTAAGTGGTCCTCTTACCTCATGACCAAAAATTAGTTCAAAAGGACTACATTTGGTTGACTCATTAGGAGCATCCCTAATTGCAAACAGTACAAATGGAATTCCTTTATCCCAATCCTCTGGATAATCTTGACAATAAGCCCTCGACATTGTCTTTAATGTTTGATGCCACCTTTCTAATGCTCCCTGCGATTCTGGATGGTACGCAGTTGATTTAAATTGTTTTATTCCTAAGCTGTCCATTACTTCTTTGAATAACCTCGAAGTAAAATTTGATCCTTGATCCGATTGTATTTCTGTGGGTAGTCCATATCTAGTAAAGAATTTAAGTAACTCCTCCACAATCTTTTTAGCTGTAATATTACATACTGGAATGGCCTCTGGAAACCTAGTAGACACATCCATTATGGTCAAAAGATATTGATTCCCACTTTTTGTATTAGGAAGCGGTCCTACGCAATCAATTAGGACTGTTGTAAAAGGTTCGTCAAATGCTGGAATGGGTATTAAGGATGCTGGTTTTATCACTGCTTGAGGTTTCCCTATCACTTGACATGTGTGACATGATTGACAAAATTTAACTACATCTTTGTGTGGTCCAGGCTAATAAAAATGTTTATGGATTTTAGCTTGAGTTTTCCTTATTCCCAAATGACCTCCCACTGGTACCTCAAGTGCAACTCGCAACACCTCCTTTCTATACCCTACTGGCAATACTACTTGATGAACATCTGAGCACTTTTCATCCGCCTGCATATGTAAAGGTCTCCATTTTCTCATCAAGACATCACTTTTACGGTAATAACACTCTGGTATACACTCAGATTCATCTTCCGTGTATGCTTTTTGATACATCCGTTTTATTTCTATATCCTTTTGTTGTAACTCCGCCAATTTTCCTGAACTAAATTATCCGCCGCATCCTCCACCTGTTCTTTTCCAACCATCTAATCAAAAATTATTTCTGATAATTGCACTTCCATTTCATCTTCACTCTTTGATTTCTCCTCTTGTCTTAACCTGTGACTTTGCGACCTTATTACTACACAATCCAGAAAACTCCCAGGATATTCGTCCTTCAACACTTCAGTTGTCTGATTTTTCACTGGCTTATCAACCACAGTAGGCATCACTCCCACCTGCGATCCAGCTATATCATTATCCAAGATAAACTGTATTCCTGGACAAGATAGTTTCTCTATTACTCCTACTGCCACTTCACCACTCTTCACTGGACTTTCCAACCTTACCTTATATAATGGAACACTACTCCTCTCACCCTGAATTCCACTGATTACCACCTTTTCTGGCAACATTCTTCCCAAACTACATAACTCCTCATCTCTTACCATTAAAGATTGACTAGCTCCCGTATGTCTTAAAATTACCTGCTCCTCCTGATACACACGAGTAAACTTTACCCACACAAGTAAATTCTTTAAAGAGATCTGGCACCTTCTCATCAATCACCTCTTGATCAGGCTGTGCAATCGTTCGCACCTCCTTCGCTTCACTTGGGCTTTCCTTTCCCACTTTAACAAACCCCACTATCTTATCCTGTTTTATCACATCAGCCTTCCCAGTGCTTTTCTTCAACCACCAACACTGTGACTTTACATGGCCCAGTTTATTACAGCGAAAACATTTGAAACTTTTCATTTCTTTTCCACCCTCCTGGATTTTTAAAAAAATCTGAGGTACACTCTCCTTATTATCTCCCATCAGATCACCTTTACCTTTACCACTTGAGTATTTCTCATGACCCCAATTTCTATCCCTCACAGGCTGAAACTGATGTCGGAAACCAAGCTTTGATTTATGAACTAATTCATAATCATCTGCCATTTCTGCTGCTAATCTCACAGTTTTAACCCTCTGCTCTTCCACACGAGTTCTCACTACATCAGGAATTGAATTTTTAAACTCCTCCAAAAGTATAATTTCTCTGTGAGCTTTATACATTTGGTCTATTTTCAAAGCCCTTATCCACCTTTCAAAATTACTCTGTTTGAGCCCTCCAAACTCCATTTATGTATGACCAAATTCTTTCCTTAAATTTCTAAACCTTTGTCTGTAGGCTTCAGGCACTAGGTCATATGCACCCAAGATGGATTTTTTCACCTCCTCATACATCCCAGATATCTCCCCCGGTAGTGATGCAAACACTTCACTAGCCCTACCAAGCCTTTGACTATGACGCTCTTTCTCACTATCCTCATCACTATCATCCAACTGTACGTTTCCCTTTACGTCTGCCAATTTTAACTGACTGTTATGTTTCATAGCCATTTTCTGAAGTTCAAACTCTCTCTTTTTCCCTTTCCTCTCTATCTCTTTCTTTTTGTTCTGCTCGGGCTATTCTTTCTTTGTTTTTTTCTTCTCTCTCCTTTTCTTTTTCCCCGACCTGTATCTTCCTCTTTCTTTCTTTTTCACTCATTGCATATTCAAGCTGCTTTAATTCTTTTTAATGTCAAGTTCCTTAATCTGCAACTGGATCTTTGCCATTTCTAATGAGTCAGACTGTATCTCAGGCAACTTTAAATGCTTAGCTACTGCCATAATTGCCTCACCTTTTTGCATTTTGTCAGGTAATGTTTACTGCAATGTTTTTGCCAAATCTAACAGTTTGCTTTTAGTCTCTGTCCGCAAGGTACTGCATGTAACATTCTCCACCCCCAAAAACTTCAGAGTCTCTGAAAGAGCCATTGTCCACTACACACTCCCTACTTATCTGAATACCACATCTGAAAAGCAACCACAATATGCTCACCCCTCACTGTCTTTAAGTTCACTAAGCCAATCCAATAGATAGACTGTTATCCCCCTCGAGCTCCCAATTTGTTATGACCCAGGATTTAGAGAACCCCAAAGTGTATCATGGAGTTCACCTGACCCACAACTTTTAATAGATTGTGGTATGGGGAGCACACAGCCCATTCTTATTTGGAAAAGTATTTTTTAAAGCAAAACAATGTTTATTCTATGAACTCAAGTTAACCTTTCTGAAACAAACAGTGAACATCTTAGCAACCAGTAAATCAAATACACCCCCCAAAGAATACAACATTAAGTAATCTGTATGCTGTCCTTTTAACACCCAGAAGACTTAAAAAATCTTTAAACAGAAGCACATCAGGGTTTACATTCAATACTGAAAACATTTATAATTCTGAATTCACCAAATGCTTAAGAGATAGTCCTTCATGGCAGAGAGCTCAACAGTACAGCTGCTTTTTCTGACTTCAGCTGCAGCACACTGAAAAACAAAAACAAAAAGACAGACACACCCAAGCATTTCTCAAAGTGAAACTAAAAAGCAGAACCAGAGCTCAGCTCCATCCACACTCTGACATCACTGCAGTTACATGAGCAACCAAACATTTCTTAAAGCGACATTCTCATGACAACAGATAATTTGAATCTTGTCAAGCACTTTGGATGGTGTCCCGGTCTGCATCCCGGTCTGCGCAGGCCCCAGCGCCGTGCAGGAGGAATGCAGCCCCACGCCCTGATGGCACGGCCAGCTTGGGAACGCTCATTGAGATCAGGCATTTAAGCAGAAACAACAAGCAACTATTTTAACAAGTGCTTTAAAGGTATGTAGACGTTTTTTTAACAGCTCTTTTTGCTCCTTTTAAACAGGCATTACTATTGTTGTTGATTCTTTTAAAGTATTTTTATAAATTTTTATGACTAAAGGTGATTATTTGTAAGTGAACATAGGTTTGGTTGTTTGTTTTAAATCTGTGAAACTATTTAAATCTGCACACTATTATTACAACATTTTATGTGTGGCATGCTTAAAAATGTTGGTATGTTTTAATTTAGATTATGATCATAAGATTTTAAAAGCGCCCCAGGGCTTTTTGCTGTCACTGTTCTTGCAGCATCTGATTTATTTTTGAGTAGTGTTTACAGAATCACTGCAGTGCAGAAGAAAGTCCTTCATCCCATACCCCCGCCCTATCCCCGTAACCCCAGCTAATCTTTGGACACTTAAGGGGCAATTAGCAAGACCAATCCACTGAATCTGCATGGTTTTGAACTGTGGGAGGAAACCGAAGCACCCAGTGGAAACGGGAGTAGCACGATCGCACAGTGGTTAACACTGCTGTCTCACAGCACCAGAGACCCAGATTCAATTCCAGCCTTGGGTGTCTGTGTGGAGTTTGCACTTTCTCATGTGTCTGGCTGGGTTTCCTCTGGGTGTTCCAGTTTCCTTCCACAGTCCAAAGATGTGCAGGTTAGATGGATTGGCTATGCTAAATTGCCCCTTAGTGTCCAGGGATGTGCAGGTTAGGTTTTGGGGTAAGGCGAGGAAGTGGACCCAGGTAGGGTACTCTTTCAGCGAGCCGGTACAGACTTGATGGACTGAATGGCCTCCTTCTCAACTGTAGGAATTCGATGGTTCTATTCCATGATTCTAGGAAACCGCAGACATAAGGAGTATGTACAAACATCCATGGTCCAAAATGAACACGGGTCCCTGGTGTTACGATGCAGCAGTGCTAACCAGTGTGCCACCATGGTAAATATGTGTCTACGTTGTTTACTTCAATTATCTTCAATTAAATGTTGTGTTCTGATGTTTCAATAAGACATTTATAGAAGCTTGTAAAGTTTAATGTAAAACATTTCATAACAAAATTAATTTTATAAATACAAAACTTCGAAACCAGTTAACATTTAACATTTCACTTTATTAGCTGAACAAGGACATCACACTGCCTCAACTTTTATAAATTTCTTGCAATAAAATATGTTTTCTCACTTACACACAATATTGGCTGAGATCCTCCCTTCCGGGGACTAAGACCCCACGCCGGCGGGAAAACCGGCACCAACGGGCCCCCAAGGTGAGGAATTTTCACCTGTCTCAGGGGCGAGGTGGACGGCGGTGGGGTTGGCGCCGCTCCAGCCGGTGCCGGAGGGACTGCGCGAGTTCGCGCATGCGCACAGCGGCTGGCGTGACCTCACGCATGCGTGGAACCAGCCGTCGTATTTTGGCACAGGCGCAGGGGGTTCTCTTCTCCGCGCCGGCCATGGCAGAACCCTACAGTAGGGACGCAGTTGGGGCATGGAGCTGGAGTCAGGGTGTGGGACTATAATCAGGGTTGTGGAGGTGTAGTCAGGGGGTAGGGGTGTAGTTGGGGTGGGTGGGGTGTAGTCGGGGAGAAAGGTTGTAATTGGTGGGGGATGGTGGATGTCTAGTCGGTGTGTGAGGATTTAGTCAAAGGTTGTGGTCGGTAGGATACTCGGGTGGTCCTATGAGGGGTCAGATGTAGTCAGGGAGATGGGGCGTGTAGTCGGGGGGGGGGGGTAGTTGCCATGGGCTTCTGTGGAGTGTCCCAGAGGTAGGTTCGGTGAGGCGAGTCCCATTAGGGGTCAGTACAGTGCTGGACAATTGCCCAATGGAAGTTTGAACTTCCGGGGAAATTGTCGTGCAATACTTAAATGGGACTTATGGAAGGGTGACCCCAGTGCTTCCTTGAAGTAACCCCCCGCCCGCCCCACCCACCTCATCCAACGACTGGGTATGACACTCTGGAATCTGGAGGTTATGGACTGATATGTCAGCCTAAATTATCGGGGTGAACTTTCCCCACAATCCAGGATTGTTCCACTTGTCCTCTGTAATTTCAGCAGAAGAGACCCCCAAACCTTGTTCATGCTGCTTCTCTGGTCTCCATTGCTCTTCCATTGACATTACAGTGGATGGACAAGTGAAAGGGTCCCAGGGGATCCTTGTATGCAAGTTGTGGACTTGGCTTTCCTACAACTTCCTGAAGCAGAGGCAAGAGTGTCATCACTGAGTCAAGCTAACAACAGGTGTAAGTATGGGACCAAGTCATTACCACATCATCTCTGCATATATAAGACAAGACACATTATTTTACTTACTCATGCAATAACCTTTTTGCTGTACATGAATTTTAAAATGAATAAAAGTTACTAGAAACAGAATGTATTCATTATATTTAAAATGAATGCTTCAGAGGAAATCTGAAGCGTGTGAAGATCTTTTTAGGTTCTGAAATTCACCTTAAACCAATGAGGAATGTGGCTGGGGAAAGAGCAGTGACTATTTTTGGCTTTAAGTCGAACTGATGTCATTTACTGTGGTTTGTGATTTATATATAAGTTTACAGGCTGCTAATCTGAATCATTGTACTCTGCGTAATGCAGTGATTACATTGATTTGGAACAAAACCTAGAGAGGTCAATAAATTACTAAATGGAGACCAAACGATTTAAAACTAGTTCTCTGAATCTGTTTACACAGCATTTTGAAAACCACTGTTAATCCGGCAATCATGATGAAATTAAAACTTACTCCAGGAGTTTTGTTATTTTGGCATAACATGCATCCCAGACAACTTCAGAACCATTATATCTCTATCTTGCAAGCCATTTGTTAAATAATTAACAATTCACATTTCCTCAACCAATTTCTAGCAGGTCACGGGAAATATTTTGTTCTGTGCATATGTTCGCGCTGAAGAAAGATTTATTTTCTGTTTGCAACGTTGTAAAGAACAACAACAATCGCAGCAGGACCTGTCCATATATCGAACTGCGACACTGTTTCTTTACATCTTTTTCTGAAAATGTTGCTGCTGCAAAGCAAAAGAAGAAAGGTTTATTGTGATTTGTAGAATGCTGCATGTGCTTGCATGGAAAATTGCGGGATGGATTCTCTGTCCACTGACACCTGGGGCGTCATACTCCCACCCCCCAGAGGGTCGGAGAATGGCCGTTGGCCGCCGTGAATCCCGCCCCCGCCGGTTGCCGAAGTCTCCGAAGGGAGAAAAGTCGGCGGGGCGTTAATGTCGCCGCTGCCGTCGGAGAATGTCACGGGTCTGCGCAAGGCAGCCGATTTTCGGCCTGCCGATATTCTCACTTCCGGATGGGCCGAAATCCCGTGGACGTGATGACCGTTCACGTCGACGTAAATTAAACCTCCTTTTCATCGGCGTGACCCTGTGCTCCAGGTTCACGCCGACCAGCGTGGAGGTGAGTGATGGCCTGGGGGGTTGGCTCTGGGCAGGCGATGGCGTGGCCGCAGTCTGAATGCGGGAGGAGAGGTGTGTCTCGGGTTGTGTGTGTGTGCGGCGGGGGGGGGGGGTGTGTGGTTAGAGTGGGCTGGGCTCCGGGGGAGTGCCGGGAGGGGGTCCGTGCCGGGGAGGGAGGTGGGGGGTCCGTGCCGGGGTGGAGGTTGGGGTCCGTGCCGGGGTGGAGGTTCGGGGGGTCCGTGCCGGGGAGGGGGATGGGGGGGGGGGTCCGTGCCGGGGAGGAGGATGGGGGGGTCCGTGCCGGGGAGGGGGATGGGGGGTCCGTGCCGGGGAGGGGGATTGGGGGGTTCCGTGCCGGGGAGGGGGATGGGGGGGGTCCGTGCCGGGGTGGAGGTTGGGGGGGGTCCGTGCCGGGGTGGAGGTTGGGGGGGGGGTCCGTGCCGGGGAGGGGGATGGGGGGTCCGTGCCGCAGAGGAGGTTGGGGTCCGTGCCGGGGTGGAGGTTGGGGGCGGGGGTCCGTGCCGGGGTGGAGGTTGGGGGGGTCCGTGCCGGGGAGGGGGATGGGGGGTCCGTGCCGGGGTGGAGGTTGGGGTCCGTGCCAGGGTGGAGGTTGGGGGGGGGTCCGTGCCGGGGAGGGGGATGGGGGGGGGTCCGTGCCGGGGAGGGGGATTGGGGGGGGGTCCGTGCCGGGGAGGGGGATGGGGGGTCCGTGCCGGGGAGGGGGATGGGGATGGTCCATGCCGGGGAGGGGGATGGGGAGTCCGTGCTGGGGAGGGGGATGCGAGGGCAAGTGAGTTGGTCCACCTGGCCAGGTGCCAGCCTCCAACAGTTGGACCCATGTGTGTCTCGGCTTGTGTGTGTGTGCGGCGGGGAGGGGGGGGGGTGGTTAGAGTAGGCTGGGTTCCGGGGGAGTGCCGGGAGGGGGTCCGTGCCGGGGTGGAGGTTGGGGGTTGTGGAGGGGGTCCGTGCCGGGGTGGAGGTTGGGGGGGGGGTCCGTGCTGGGGTGGAGGTTGGGGAGTGGGTCCGTGCCGGGGTGGAGGTTGGGGAGGGGGTCCGTGTCGGGGTGGAGGTTGGGGGTTGGGGAGGGGGTCCGTGCCGGGGTGGAGGTTGGGGAGGGGGTCCGTGTCGGGGTGGAGGTTGGGGGGGGTCCGTGCTGGGGTGGAGGTTGGGGAGGGGTCCGTGCCGGGGTGGAGGTTGGGGGGGGGGTCCGTGCCGGGGTGGAGGTTGGGGGGGGGGTCCGTGCTGGGGTGGAGGTTGGGGGTTGGGGAGGGGGTCCGTGCCGGGGTGGGTGATGGGAGGGCAAATGAGTTGGTCCACCTGGCCAGGTGCCAGCCTCCAACAGTTGGACCCATGCGGTCCATGCCACCTGGCTGTGGGGAGGAGGGGATATGGGCAATGATGACATGTCGTCGTTCCCCTCCCCCCCACCAGGCCGTCATGTTTTCCGATCATCCAGCGATGTTGGCCACCGCGGCGGCAGCCGCTAATGTCTATGTTGCCCTGGATGAGGAGGAGGAGCGTGCCAGAGAGGCGGCGCAGGCTGCCGCAGAGGGACAGGCGGCAGCCGCCCAGGCTGGAGGGACACCTGACCGACAGGACGAGGAGGGGTAGGAGGACGTCGCGGCCCCACGGCAACGGAGGCACCCGAGGGCGCCCCGTGTGTACCGGCCCCGGCAGTCATACCAGGACCTCACGGACCGGGAATGCAGGAGGAGACTCCGGATGAGGCAGGAAACCGTGGCACACATCTGCCACCTGCTGGCACACCTGTCACCGCGTGGCACTGGCGGGGGACACCTTCTCCCCTTGTCCGTCAAGGTTACGGTGGCCCTGAACTTTTATGCAACGGGGTCATTCCAGGCACCGAGTGGGGACCTGTCCGGCATATCGCAGACATCGGTGCATCCGGGCAGTGACAGATGCCCTATAGGCCATGGCGCACCGCTACATCTGCTTCCCCGTGGACCGGGCCAGCCAAGATGCCCGGGCCGTGGGCTTCTCTGCTGTGGCCGGGTTCCCCATGGTCCAGGGCGCGATCGATGGGATGCACGTCGCCTTGCGGCCACCTGCAGACAACAGGGCCGCGTTCACCAATAGGAAGGGGACCTATTCAATGAACATACAGGTTCAATGAACACCGCATGATGATCCTGCACGTCTGCGCACGTTACCCAGGCAGTGTACACGACTCATTCGTGTTGTCGCGGTCATCCATTCCCGGCATGTACGAGGGACGCCATCCCCGGCTGAGGGGCTGGTTGCTGGGCGACAGGGGCTACCCATTGCAATCGTGGCTGATGACGCCTATACGGAGGCCACCCATTGAGGCGGAGCACCGCTACAATAATGCCCATGTAGCGACAAGGGGAGTGATAGAGAGGTGCTTTGGAGTGCTGAAGATGCGTTTCAGGTGCCTGGACCTCTCTGGGGGCGCCCTCCAGTATCGGTCAGATAGGGTCGGCCGCATCATTGTGGTGTGCTGCGTCCTGCACAACATAGCCCAGCAGAGGGGCGATGTGCCGCAGGCAGAGGAGGGCGGAGTGGAGGAGCAGCAGGAAGAGGCGCAGTCCTCCCCAGATGAGGGGGATGGGGGTAATGGTCAGGGCAGACGGGGTAGACACAGGCGGGTGGCTGTCCACCGTTACCGGCTGGCCCAGCGGGCACGGGACAGACTGATAACCGCCCGCTTCGCTGACTAGATGGGCGTGGGAATCGGGTAGTATGGCCACAGACCGCACACCATGGCAACAGCCGACCACCCACACCCCCCACCCATCCACCCACCCAGCACCCTCACCCCCCTCCCCAACCCCACCCACCCCACCCGCATGCACACCACCCCCCCCCCCCCCCATTGCCGATCCACCTGCGGCACAACGGGCCGGGCTCACACAGTTGCGGGTGGACGCGTGTCTATTGCAGGCCATGGAGGATGATGACAACCCGCCCTGCGGTGAGCTCCTGGCTCTACATCGTTGGACTATGTCTGACCCATGGCCACAGGACCACCATCCACCCGGACCATCCCTGCATGCGGCTGTGACACTGCAGCGCACGGTCCCGTCCTCTGCCCGGGGGATGTTGATGGCGGCCCAGGGGGAAGGGGTCAGACTCACCTGGGGCTGAGGTAAGACCACCCCTCACACACACACTTGCGCTCAACGTACATGACACCCCCGCACGCTTTGGACAGAGAACAAAGGCAGCTTCTGTAGGTGTAACATTGACTTTAATAACCAAAGGAGTTCATGCACGTGCCCTAGCCCCTAAAACTCATCTGTGCCCTGCACCCGTGCCAACTTACTCAGTGTCTAATTGTTTGGCCTTACGGGCCCTTTGACTACGTCTACGTGGTTCCCCAGACGGTACAGCAGAACTGGAGGTGGACTCCTGTGATTCCTGCCCTCTGACACGGGATCCCTTTGGCGGCCGTTTCCTGGGGCGTCCTGGCCTAGATGGGCCAGGCTGCGGCCCGGGCGACTGGCATGGCGAGCTGCCAGCCTGTCCGGCCCGTTGCCCACCCGATGCACCTGGGACGGAAGGGGGGGAGTCCGAAGTGTCGCGGTGTTCCGTGATCTCCCCTACAGGGGGAGCCGGGACGGACCACACCACCTCCTCCTCCCTCGGGGTGCCCGATGGCCACCAGGCCTCTACATGGGTGGGGGATGCGAACGGACTGGCCATCCGACGCCCCCCCAACATCTGGCGCTGCCAGTCCTGGAAGCCCGTGCTGGTATCGACAGGGGTCTGCAGGTTTGCAGCCATGGAGCCCAGGGGGTTGGCAAACCCTGTCTGTGACAGTGCGACGCCGGCTCGCACATGGCCACTGGCGCCGATGCCCTCAGCGATGGCCTGCAGAGACTGGGCCATGACCTGCTGAGACTGGGCCTTGGCCTGCAGAGACTGGGCTATGGTGTTGAGCGCCTCTGCCATCTGGCGCTGGCACTGGCTCATGGCCTCCTGTGAGAGGGCAGCCATGTCCTGGGCCACAGACGCCGCCTGCACGGAAAGCCCCAGGCCTCGCAAACCGTTCCCCATGTATGACACCGTCGCACCCATTGCCTCCACCGCGGACACCACCAGTGCGGTGTCAGCCTGGGTGGCACGCATGACCGGCACCACTCCCAGCTCCTGGACGCGGGTGGACTTCTCCACCTGCGACTGCAGCCGCCGCAAGCCGCCCGTCACCCTCTTCGCTCGTCTCCGGGTCGGTGGTTGCATCGGATCTATGTGTGGGTGTGGTAACTCCAGGAACCCGGGATCCATCTGGGCAGCAGATGTTCGCTTGGGCTGGGCTGCCCTCCGACCGCCCGGCCCCTCTGCTGCTCCTACCTCCACCTGCTGTACTGGGACGGCTGTGTTGTGCGCACCAGTGAGTGTACCAGACGCCTCATCACTAAAGTGCCCAACCGAGGTGAGTGTTTCTGCGATGGTGGAGGGTGTTGGTGACAGCAGTGGTGTTGTGTCGTGCTCTTCGTCCCACTCTGAGTCCATGGCACTTTGGGGTGGGGGTTCGTCTCCACCCATCCACTCTGAGTCACTGTCCGGTATTTCGTCTTCCTGGGTAGTGCTGTCCCGGGTAGGGGTGTCCCGGGTAGGGGTGTCCCGGGTAGTGCTGTCCCGGGTAGTGGTGCCCCGGGTAGTGGTATTCCGGGTAGTGGTGTCCTGGGTAGTGGTGTCCTGGGTAGTGGTGTCCTGGGTAGTGGTGTCCTGGCTCGGATGTGACGGGGGCCTGTGGCTGCCCCCCTCGTCGCTGGGTGGTCGCTCCCGCACGTGACGGGGGTGTCGTCTCCCTGTTGCTCCAGGTCTCTCCGTCTCCCATGGTGTGCGAGGGGCATCCTGCGGGCGTCGCATGCTGGAGGGTCCGGGTCTCTCCGTCTCCCGTGGCCTCCGAGGGGCATCCTGTGGGCGTCGCATGCTGGCGGGTCCGTGTCTCTCCGTCTCCCGTGGTGTGCGAGGGGCATCCTGCGGGCATCGCATGCTGGAGGGTCCGTGTCTCTCCGTCTCCCGTGGCCTCCGAGGGGCATCCTGCGGGCGTCGCATGCTGGCGGGTCCGTGTCTCTCCGTCTCCCGTGGTGTGCGAGGGGCATCCTGCGGGCATCGCATGCTGGAGGGTCCGTGTCTCTCAGTCTCCGGTGGCCTCCGAGGGGTATTCTGCGGGCGTCGCATGCTGGAGGGTCCGTGTCTCTCCGTCACCCGTGGCCTCCGAGGGGCATCCTGCGGGCGGTCTGCATCTGCGGGGATGGGTGCCTGGACGTTTGGTCCTGCGATACACAATGAAGCATGCATGGTTAGACATTAGGCAGTGATCAGGTGATATGGGGAGGGGGATATAGGGGAGGGGGGATATGGGGGTGGGCTGTCGGTGGCTCACTTGCTACTACGCCCCCGACCTCTGCATCAGCAACCTCCCGGTCGTCAGGTCCGCCAGCCAGTTCCAGGGCCCTTTCCTCGTGTTCGGTCAGTGGCCTCTCATCAGCGGGGCCTCCTCCAGTCCTCACATGCTCCCTATTGTTGTGTGCGCGCTTATCCTGTGGGGGGGGGGTGGTGGCAGGGGTAAAAGGCAACACTGTTAGGCAGGTATATGAATGCACGCCATCGGTTGCGCGTGCATTGCAGAGGTTAAGGTTAGGGCTGGATTCACTTGGGGATATGGGGGAGGGGGGATATGGGGGAGTGGGGGATATGGGGGAGGGGGGTATGGGGGAGGGGGGTTATGGGGGAGGGGGGATATGGGGGAGGGGGGGATATGGGGGAGGGGGGATATGGGGAGGGGGGATATGGGGGAAGGGGGGATATGGGGGAGGGGGGGATATGGGGAGGGGGGATATGGGGGAGGGGGGGATATGGGGGAGGCTCACCCTGCCTGCTCTGACGAGGTCGTTCACCTTCTTGTGGCACTGGGTGCCTGTGCGTGGTGTCAGGGCCACAGCGGTGATGGCCTCTGCCACTTCCCTCCACAGACGCCGGCTGTGGCGTGGGGCAACTCTGCGGCCGTGCCCGGGATACAGGGCGTCCCTCCTCTGCTCCACCGCGTCCAGGAGCGCCTCCACATCCCGTGACTCGAACCTCGGGGCTGAGTGGCGGCCAGCCATCCAGTCGGGTGTTCCGGTCGGGTGTTCCGGTCAGGTGGGGGGGAGCAGCGAGGCCTTATGAGCCGTCACGCCGTGCGGCGCGTATGACGCTGCACGGCGTGAACCACTGCGCAAGCGCGGATCCTGTTACGTCGCTGCTAGCCCATTTTGGGCCGGAGACTTTAGCCCATTTTCCCGACGTGACGCAAGTGGGATTTGCGCCGTTTTTTGCGTCGATCGGCGGACTTTCCACCGATAACGGAGAATTTCGCCCCAGAATCGGGAAACACGATCAGGTGGAGAATCGCTTTTCAGCCGGAATTCGTGCCAGCGCCCGACGGAATGCCATGCTCTGGTGCCTTGACAGCAGCGTGAATGCGTTCCATGCTGAACGCTGATGTGCATGCAAATTGTACAGTAAACGCCGTTGGCATATCATTAACGGGCCTGACCTGGCAATTTCCAGGCTCCCATGTGGTGCTCCGTCTCCGCTTGGAGGAATTATCGACGGCAAGGTTCACTTCAAATTGGGAAACAGGCGCTGTGGCTGCTGAGGGAGTGAGAGGGGATACGAAAAGTGTCCAACATTGCTACAGTTGTGCCGCTGGCCGGTGAGCTTCTGCCAGAGCCGGTGGGGGGGGGGGGGGGGGGGGCAGGCAGCCTGGAAGTGGGCCATGGGATGGTAATGAACGGGCAAGGACTCCCATTTCCACAGCCTGCAAGGCATACATGTGGCTATGCATGCCATTCATTGCCCACTGTGAACTTAGCACCACAGGTCATATTAGTGCCTCCCCAGGCCACCCCTCTATGAACCCTCCGGCTCCAGCGGACCCATCAATGAGATGAGCATGCTCCAGTGCAACCAGTGCCATCTACTTGGCTGGGATGAGGGTGTATGGGGAATGGAGTGCCTAGATGCAGTTCCTGCTTGTCAGGCTCTCCGGTGCTGATCCTGACCCAGCGAATCACATGCCAGCGTTCATTGGAACTGCACTAGTTCCCCATGGCGAGTGTGCCAGCCCATTAGGATGTTCTGAATCGCTCCAGGACCGACGTCGCTTTCGAGGCCAAAGGACTCACACGGTTCAGTCCCTCTGAAATGGAGAATCTGGCTTTCTTATCAATGCTATGCGGACAAGTGAATTATCCTTGTGGATGTGTTGGGAATTGGGGGTTCAAATGAGATATCTCCAAAGAACAGGCATAAAGATTGTGGTACAAGATTAACCTGCCCCTGTCCATTGTGTTCATTGCAAGTAGCACATTAAATTTGAGCTGCTGCTGTTTGAAATAATTTCTGCATGGAGACAGCACTCTTCGTGCTGTTCAGAGTCTGCACACGTTAGCAGGGACTCTATACCACGAGTCGCTAGCAGCACTTAAAATCAGCATGAGGAGGACCAATAAATGGCATTTTCTATTCTTTCATTTATTCTTTCACAGGATATGGGCACCGTTAGCTAGCTCAGCAATTACTGCCCGTCCCAACAAGAAGAAACAGCAAAAGAAACCAGGGGCGGGATTCTCCAATAATGGGGCTATGTCGCCACGCCCGCGATAAAACGCATGCGAATCACTCCGGACTTACCTGGAGTAAGTCCAGGATGATTTTGTAATTTGCAGAGGGCTAGCAGGGCCCCGGAGTGCTCCCCACAGCTCCGGCTGCCGATGCGGAGCCCCGCACTCCTGGTCGGTGGTCCTGTGTCGGCTGCCCCGCGCAACATGGCCGACCCACACCGCGGACCAGCACCAATAAGATAGGCCCCCTCCAGATTGCGCGCACCCGCGGATCGGGGGACCCGGTCAATAGCCTGGCCGTCCTGGAACCCCCTCCCCTCCCCACCGGTGAATGATCCCCCCGCCCCCCCCCCCCCACCAGGGTTGCCGTGGACTGAGTCCGCAGCCGCCCATCCGAGTGCCCGCCGGGTAGAATCATGAGAGACCCATGCCGGCCAGCTGCACCTGGAGAATCGCCGCGGGGGCCTCTTTCAATGGCCCCCGACCGGCACCACGTTGACCGCGCGCGCCCAATTGACGCCGATTCTCTGGGGCCGGAGAATCGCGGGAGCGCCATTGAACCCGATCACAGGTCTGATGCCCGTTCTCCGCCCCCACGCCGAGTGCGATTTTGCCGCGGAGGCTCGGAGATTCCTGCCCCAGAGCTTTGTTCTCGCTGACATGAACAATCACAAAATGGAGCACGGTAATATCGGGAGCGTATCCCACTGCATCGTGCGGCCTCGCGATATTTTGGTCGATGGCCATGTGCGGAGGTCGGAACCATGCCCGCTGGAAATTAAAGTGCCATTAAGCCCATTTAAAGAGCAATTGGCAGTGATTTTGAGTAATCTGAAAGTTTGTCCTCCTGGCGCACGTGTTACTCGGCCTGGCTGCTTCACATTGTTCATGCATTCTATATCCAGAGTGGGATAAAAGCCCCACAGGATTTTGCTAAGATGAGTACTTAGGTGTTCTGCTGTGAATTATTTGGAGTTGGTGAGAGAGATAGTTTCTGACATACGTTTGGTGTTCTGGAGAAATCTGTTATTTTTCAGTATTTGCAGAGGCTTTCTGCTGAGAGGCCCCTTCAATACAGAAACCTGTGCAATCACCTGCACAAAAATGGAGATTATTTACTCTGCTGGAGGGACCTCCTCAGGAAAGGAGGAGAGGGCCAAAAGTCGGGGGGAAGGAGGGGACAGTTGTTCACAGGGACTATCCCAGAATCAGACCAATGGAATGAGAAGCACAGTCAGAACGGATGCAGGACCTGCAGGAAGAGCCAGACAGAAGGATCCGGAGAAGGTGACATTACTCAGCAGATAGAGTTTACAGGCAGCGTTCATGCTACCTGGACATGTCTGAGGTTCAGTGCCACAGAAGGCTCCACCTCTCCAGGGACATTGTCATGTCCAAATGCAAAATTATTGGTCTCAAAATCACCTCCTCCCAGAACAGGCGGCGGAATGTGGCGACTAGGGGCTTTTCACAGTAACTTCATTTGAAGCCTACTTGTGACAATAAGTGATTTTCATTTCATCTCATTTTCATTCACCTCCAACTGTATAAGTGGCCACCCAATGCCAGTGTTTCTGAAGTTGACAGTTGCCCTGAATTTTAATGTCTCATTCCAGGGGTCGGTGGGAGATCTCTGCAGTGTTGCAATGCGCTGCACACAGCTGTATCAAGCTGGCACACTGTTCCAAAGGGTCAACACTTTCATTCACATCAGCACAGATGAGGTCAGCGGTTTTGCGATAATTGCAGAATTTTCATGAATTTAGGGAGCTATTGACTGCACACATGTGCCCATTAAGACACCACTGTACATAAGGTCAATCAGTTCGGCATCGGTCTGTTAAGACCCGGTTGGCAACTATTGGGAGTGGTGCATTACAGCGTTGTAAATAAACCTAAGTTTCTTTGATACTATTTGGTGTTGACTCTCTGTAATGTCATAAAAGAGGACTTCATTATCCTCCTGAACATGTCTCCCTTATTGTTGTCTGTTGCACACTGCACAACCTTGCTGTGTCAAGGGGGACCCATTGGAGCATGAAGGAAGTGATCCTTCTCCACAGGCTGCAGAGGGCGATTCCAGTGCCGAGTTTGAGGTGGTACCTGAGTAGCCCCAGGGTGAGGACCACAATTCTGATGTGAGTCTGCTTATGTGAGGCAGGGAGACTAAGGAGGCCTTGATTTCGAGGACTTACAGTTCGGAATCCAAAGCAAGGAGTCAAGGTGCTAGTTAGGGAAACACAACATTACTGATCATTGCTGATGAGGTATTCCTGTCACCCTTCACTTATGTCTCTACCACTGAAATAAACATTGCAATCTTTCATATGTGTGACACACAACTCCCAGATCTCTTCCCTTTCAGCTGCATCAAGCATACTAAGGCCATTGTGCACAATGTAACATTTTAATAATGAAGGCAACAATATATATGCACCACTTCACATGTGTCAAAGAAACATTAATCATCTTTCAATGAATTTACAGTGCAGAAGGAGGCCATTCGGCCCATCGGGTCTGCACCGGCTCTTGGAAAGAGCACCCTACCCAAGGTCACCACCTCCATCCTATCCCCACAACCCAGTAACCCACCCAACACTAAGGGCAATTTTGGACACTAAGGGCAATTTATCGTGGCCAATCCACCTAACCTGCACATCTTTGGACTGTGGGAGGAAAACGGAGCACCCGGAGGAAACCCACGCACACACGGGGAGGATGTGCAGACTCCGCACAGACAGTGACCCAAGCCGGAATCGAACCTGGGACCCTGGAGCTGTGAAGCAATTGTGCTATCCACAATGCTACCATGCTACCTGTGAGACCTCAGTACATGATCATTGTGACTTAAATTTCCACTTGTGAGTGCTACGTCCTGGTGCTCCCTGGCAGCTGGATCTGAGGCAGGTTACCGACTCTGATGCCCCATCAGCCTTGATGATCTCAGCGTTTGTCATCTGGTCGATCAGGGCGGGATTGTCCGGTGCCATGGCTGGGCACACCTCAATCCTCCCGGTCTCAACAGATGTAATAATCATTGGAAGTGGGGCAGAGGAGCTGCTACCATCATCAGGAACACCCTCAAAGGAGCCCCAGATGCATGGTGCAGCCCTTCCGCCAACCTGAGGTTGATTTGATCCATCCGATGGACATTCAACATCTGCTACATGACGGGCCACTCCAGAGGCTCTGCCTTTGACATTGTCCTAGTCTTCAGCAACCTTCTGACAGCCTGTGCCCTGGGCACTCTCTGCCAGCTCATCAAGTGAGTGTGGTGTGCCTTCCCCACTTAGCACTACCATCTGCTCCAATGTGCAAATGCCCACCAATGTGCCTGTATCTGCGCAGATGCATGGTGCATAGGGAAGATGTGACTTGGGTGCATCTGGCAGGTGGTCATCCTCAGATGATGTGCCATCTGAAGGAGGAAGCAAAAATGTCACACTGTCGAACATCATTATGAAGTCAGAGTGCATGCGGCCTGGCTGCTATTCAGAATGGACATCTAGCTGAGTGAATACTTGTGAATGGATAGGCAATGGGGATAACTGGATTTTATGGGCGGATTCTCCATTGCCCAATGCCAATATGGACGGAGAATCCCTGGCCAGCATTCTCTGAGCATCCGCGCCACAATCGCGCTCGGTGCGGGGGCGGAGAATGGGGCATCAGACCCACGATCAGGTCTGACGCCTTCCCGTGATTCTACGGGGACTGGAGAATCGCCGTCACTTGCGCGCGCGCGGTCTATGCGGAGCCAGTCGGGGGGCATTGAAAGAGGCCCCCGCGACGATTCTCCACCGACAACTGGCCGAGTTCCCGCCGGCGCGGTTCACTCATGGTTCTACCCGGTGGGCACTCGGAGTGGCGGCTGTGGACACAGTCTGTGGCCGCACTGGTGGAGGCCGGGGGGGATCTTTCACTGGGGATGGCCTCTAAGGATGGCCAGGCTCGCGATTGGGGGCCATCGTTCGGCGGGCGCACGCGATCTGGTGGGGGCCTATATTGACGGGCTGGCCCGCTGTGTGGGTACGCCATGTCGCACGGGGCGGCCGACACAGGTGGACGCCGCACGCATGCGTGGACCCGCGGCCAGAAGTGCAGGGCCCCGTATCGGCAGCCGGAGCTGCGTGTACTACTGTGGGGCCCTGCAAGCCCCCTGCAAAATGGAGAATCACTCTGGATTTTCTCCAGGAAAGTCCAGAGTGATTCGCGCCCGTTTTCTCGCGGGCGTGAAGACATACGCTACACGCCGTTGGGATGGCCTCAGGAGGTTACCTGAAGGCCCTCCGCCGAAGCTCCACCCCTGATGGACCGAGTTCCCGACCGCATGACGTACATGTGCTCTCCGTTTTCGTGAACCCGTCGTGGTGGCAGCGGGAGACATGTTCCTGGCCTGCAGGCTTCGGCGAGGGCTGGGGGAACTGGTGGGGGATGCCAAGGGGCTGGCGAGGGGGTGTCCGCGGGGGCACTATCTGGCAGGTTGGGTCCACACGCGGCCGGCGCCATATTGTACGACCCGAGCGCTGCAGGTCATCACCGTGTGCATGTGCGGCCACGGACCCGGCAATTCTCCAAACGTTTATATCGGGAAGGCTTGCGTTTTACATGGCATGGATGCTAGCCCCTCATCGGTCAGAGGATCAGTGAGGGGATGGCACCAATCGTTTCGTCATAAAACCAGACACATCCTCCGGAGAATCCAGCCCCATATGTCAGTTTTCCAACCACTGCCCTATATCTCTCATGCCCTCCACCAATCTCTTCTCCGTATACTGGACTCTCACCCTCATCCAACATCCCTGCCTCTCCATGACCTATAAACCTGGCTCCACGTTCACGGGACATTTTTAGTGCCTATTCCTCCGCCTGATTTCGTATAAGAAGGCGTCCTCCATCCATCCTTACTCTAGCACACTGTAACATCTCTCCTCATGTGAGGGCAAAAGTGCTTTCATTAGTCTCCCTCAACATGCCGGGATATTGAAGAAATTAATATTAGTTCAAATAGTTTCCGGAGTCCATAAAGTCAAAGCCCAGAGGGAGTTTCCTTCACAGAGGAATTGAGTTTAGATGGGTCCATGGTTGAAGACAGCAGCATGAAAATCCTTTAAAGCAAATGATGACACAGTATGCGGAGGTTTCTGTACATCGACTGCTTGGCAGGTGATGATCAGATGCTTTTAAAATAAAACAGGCTTTGAGGAGCTGAGATGTGTTGCCTGCTTAGTCAGCTCGGAGTCCTGTTGTTGTTCTTTTCAGCTTAATCAGCAGACTGCTTGTTTCTCAGTTCTCAATATAGAGATTTCAAAATGGTTGCTCAAGTAATGTGGCACCTTTCCTCCACAATAATTTCAAAATGGATGTTTATCTGGTGCCTGGGTCTGGCCTTTGTCTAATGGCTTATAGTGTCTCAATCATTGGCCTCTGAAAGAGTCACCATCCAGGTTGAGGACCTTGCTTCAGGGAGGCATTGCCTGGGCAGGCTCCTTGACTCCACTCGAGGAATAAGCTTGCCAAGATATAAATTGCGTTTCTTTTCCCCTGGGCAGTCCCAGGTGTGAGACGGATCTGTTAACATCTCTGCAGGAATGATGCTTTTCAATCTCTGAGTTCCCTGGTTTCATAATAATGTCCTTACAATGCACTGTGAGATTCCACCAGGATGAAAGGGGAACTGTTTTATTTTTGTGACTCCTGTTGGAGGTTTCCAGAGCAGATGGGAAATCCGAGGAGTACTGTGACCTGTAGCAACCATATTTTGCTTCAGAAAGAAACAGTTTTAAAGTAACAAAAAAAAATGATGTTTGATGTACGCAGTTTTCATTTTTTTCCTGTCTTATTGATGTGTCAATGGTGTTCAGATGGGTGAGGTTGACATGGCATGGGCTGGAGTGTGGAGTTTGAAAATTACGGCAGTGGTTTCAAATCAAAGTTAACATTATGATGTCTGTGCTGTATGCTGCGAGTGATCACTAAGATTATGTATGCAAAACGCACTGCCCTGTGCATTTCCCACTGGAATTGCATACGTGAATTTTATATCCACTTTTATACCTTTTGTGGCTGTGGAGCAACAAAAATATTGGCCTGCACAGCCCAATGTAACCTCCCCTCCACCCACCAGATGTTATCGGGATTAATTACTGTGAGAGAAGATTCTAAAAATTCTTGCTTTTGTGAATGCCATCACACACTTTAAATGTTGAATGGAAAAATTGTTAAGTGTCCTCCTTGAGGATTTTGGGTAGTTGCATAAGCTGAAAGATGCTTATTGAACTGATAAAGTAATTAATGAACCTCCAGATAATGACAGGCGATTCCACTGGAGCACATCTGCTACTTGGTATCAAAGTGTTTATTTCAGACTGTTCTATTCTAAAATGCAATCTCCAACATGTGGTCAAGTTTTATCCACGGTTTTAAAAGAATTACTTTGGTCATACCTTACATCATTGTAAGTCTTTTCAGGGGAAAAGAGGATTAACAAACATTGGAGTATACCTCAGAAGTCTATGCAAGTGTCCGTCAGATTTCTCTTCAAAAGTAGATGAAACAATATTAATAAAATTATCAATTTTAGTTTCTTAATGTCTTCTTCATTAATGATGATATCATGGTATTCTAAAGTTCTATATTCAAATCATAAAAGTGAGGACTTCACAGGTCTTAGTAATGAGGCATGTTTGATCTGAACCCTTCACCAATACGAGGACAGATCTTGTTTGTCATTGATGTTCAGTGTCTCATCTTGTGGTTTCTCTTGAACACCCTTACAAACCTCTCCCAACGTTGTGTGTATCTGTGCCATTGACTATTCAAAAACCAAAAGAAAAGGATAATTGAATACAAAAACAACATTGGGCAGGATTCTCCCAGCCGTGGGCCGGGCTGGAGAATCCCTGCGACCGGGCCACAGTGCCCTGACGCCGGCACGTGGTTCTCCGCAGAGCAGAGCATCGGCGCCATTAGCGGTGGCATGGTTGGCGCGGCGCTAGTCGCGGGCCGCTGTACGCAGCCGGCCCGCCGATTCTCCGGCCGGATGGGCCGAACGGCCGAAAAAAAAGAACCGAGTCCCGCCGGCACCGTTCTAACCTGCTCTGAGTCGGCGGGGCCTCGGAGTGAAGGGTCGGGTGGCAGCCTGTTGCGGGGGGGGGGGGGAAACGACCCGGGGGGGGCCTCCAATGTGGCCTGGCCCGCGATCGGGGCCCACCAATCGGCGGGCTGGCCTTTGTGGCTGGGGGCCTCCTTTCATGCACGCCGGCCCCTGTATTCCTGCGCCATGTTGCGTCGGGGCCGGCGCGTTGAAAGAGGCCACTGCACATGCACGCGTACTGCGCATGTGCACGTTGGTGCCAGCGCCACTGCGCGTGTGCGGATCCTGCGGCGCACACTTCGCGCCGGGATCAGCAGCTGGAGTGGCACAAACCACTCCAGTGACGGGCTGGCCCCTGGAGGGGCCAGAATTAGTCCTGGCAGTGACCCGTTCACACCGTCATAAAACGCGACGTCGTTTACGACGGCGTGGACACTCTGCCACGGATTAGAGAATCCCGCCCAAGGGCATTGAATTTGTCCAAGATATTGAAGTATTGGATGAAGCTTTGGGCACACCATCATAGGAAGCATAATATGGTTCGAGAAAGGCTAGACCAAAGTTTCACCATACATAATACCTGGAATAAAGTTTTATAGTTACAGAGATAGTTCAGCATGATTCATCGGAACAGAAAAAGTCGCAGTGAGTGAATGTTCTATTGTATGTTTGTTTCCTAAGGTTGATAAAATGGTTGTTGCTTTGGTGTTTAGTGCTCCTCAGATTCTGGTGTTGGAAAGTTGTGGTCTACTTTGACTGTGAGAAGAGCAAATGGTATATTGGGTGAGCAAGAAATACTAATCCATAAGGTTGTTTCATTGTTGTTGCAAATATCTATTATGTGTTTGAGTTTAATCTCTGTGTATGGATGAAATTTGCAGAGTGTAACACCTCCGGAGATTTCCATCAAACTGCTTCCTCAAATAGCATTGTGGTCTGGGTGTCTGCCAGCATCCTAGGACCTGTAAGTACAAGCTTTTCCTTTAAATGGAAAAGTGTCAATGAAGTCATGTATGTTAGCTTGTTGGAATTGCTTCCTGCAGTACTTTCTCTTTGTTCCCTTAGCATGTGTAATATTATTTCGAAAATCTTGAGGTTCACAATTCCAATATCCTACATAGATACTTCCTCATCAGTATTTCTCCGTGGCAGTACAACATTTTTTGCATACTTCTTTAATAAACACAACCCTTTGGGCCCTTTTTAAACTGCTTTCTGTGTTTATTTTCCAAGTCCTTCTGATGGTTGGCAGAGAGTTCACCTTTTCTAACATCTGCTTTCTCTGTTGCTGCTGAGTTTTTCTCCTCTTCGTAGCCTGGGATAATAAACTTCTATGTATCTCCTGATCAATTGGCTTAAAAAGTGCTTTGGATCATTCTTGAAGTTGTCTTTTGTTTGGTTGCCACTTTTGTTGTTACAGATTATAAAACTTAAATTTTAGGAAATAAATAATCAGAAATTCTGTCATTTGGCTTGTGGTTTAATTTTAATCAGGCTACTTGTGCATTTATTTTATATCAAGTACAGGCTAGTCTCAAAATTCCAATGTATTGCATCTGTAGACAGTTTGTTAAGATAACACACTGTTATTTGTTGGGTATTAGGTGCTGCACCTAAAATTATTTGACAGCATTGCATAGAATTTACAGCTCATAAGCAGGCCATGTAGCCTGACTGATCTGTGACATAATTCATATTTCATATGAGCCTTCTCCCAGCCCTTCGCCTTCATTTAGCCCTATCAACATATCCTTCTCTTCCTGTCCCCCTAATTTAGCTTTCCAGCTTCACCTTAAATGCATCCATGTATTCACATCAGATACTTCCTTAGACAGTGGGTTCCATATTCTAACCACTCTCAAGATAAATACATTTGTTGGATTTATTGGCAACTGCCTCTGTCTTGTTATGCTCTAGGCATAGCATAAGTGGCTTCCTTGTGGTGCACTTGACAAAGGAAGGTTCAGACGTTGAGATAACTTCAACCCGTTTATTAAACTATTTACACTTCTCCTACTCGGGTTCGCCACTACTGTGAATCCTTCTATAGCTACTCAGACTGACTAACCAGTCTGCTACAATCCACGTGGTGGGTGTAATATTGAATCAACCCTGTGTCTCTACTCACTGACTGTCTGCACTGGAAAGAGGAAGGTCATGTGTGTTGTGTCCTTTTGGGTTGGTGTAATGCCCTCCTGTGGTCGTGTCACCTCTGTGTGTATCGTGAATGCCCATTGGCCGTGTCCTATCTAACTGTTCTATTGGTTGAGTGTGTGTGTCATGTCTCTGGTGCTCCCTCTAGTGTCTCGCTAGTGTACATGTATTCACATTAACCCCTTGTGTCTTTACAGTGATGCATATCACCACAGCCTCTAGATTTAGTCTCCCCACAAGTGGAAACAATTCTAGACCACTAGACCAGAACAGATTCCACAGATTCACTACCCTCTGAGAGAAGAAATTGCTCCTCATCTCTCTTAAATGAGTGACCTCTTACTCTGAGATTAAGCCCTTTGGTCCTAGACTCTCCCAAAAGGGGAAACACCTCTCAGCACGAGTTCTCTATGTCCAATTAAACCACTTTATTATTTTTAAAACCTTTATCTGGTCAAACCTCAGCTTTCTCTTTCCTACAAAAAAAGCATCATCCTGACTAATCTTTCCTGATAGTTCTGACTTCTCAGTTCTGCTATCACCCATGTAACATTTTGTCCCATTTCCAGTGTCTCTATTTCCTTTTGATAACATGGAAACTTACATTGTTCCCAATACTCCACATGTTGTCTAACCAACATTAGATACAAGTGTAACATAACCTTTCTACATCTATTCGTCTTCCTGGATGAATGCCAGTGCTTTGATTATTTTTATGACTATGTTGATCTGCATCACCATTTCTAGTGATTTGTGCTTCTGATAAATTTCCATTATTTTCTTCTCATTAATATCAATACAATCAGTTCCAGGCATCCAAGACATGTATGTTGAGCAGAACAAGGGTATAAAAATAATAAAGCGATTTGAGAGTGCCTGTCATTGCATATTGACATTATGCTTAGAAAAATGAATGTGAGTTGTTTGAAGTCTGTCTACGAACCAACTGAAGTGTATGTGTAGATAAGGGTCTGTGAAAGTAGTAAGAATTGTTGGAAGCAGAAAATGTCAGAAGGTGAAGTTTGCTTTTATTTAATATGCCAATCACAGTAGAATAGACTAAGTGAAAAAGGATAATGATTTAAAAAATCACAGAGCCTGAAGAAGGGAAAGTGCCAGATGATGGCATCTGACTTCTCCTGCTACATTTTCTTATTTGTTTATTCTTGGCATTGCTGGCACACTAACATTTACTCTCCATCCGAGCTGGCCTTGCAAGGCGTTGGTGGGTGGTCATCTTAAACCATTGCAGTCTGTGATAAATTGGATTATAAACATTTGGCAATTTAATCGTTGAAAGTCTGTTCGTATGGGGCAGCATGGTGGCGCAGTGGATAGCAATGCTGCTTCACGGTGCCGAGGTCCCAGGTTCGATCCCGGCCCTGGGTCACTGTCTGAGTGAAGTTTGCACATTCTCCTCGTATTTGCGTGGGTTTCACCCCCACAACCCAAAGATGTGCAGGATAGGTGGATAGACCAGGCTAAATTGCCCCTCAATTGGAAAAAATGAATTGGATACTCTAAATTTATTTTTTTAAAGTCTGTTTGTGTGTTTGGCTGCAGTTGTTACGTTTTTTTAAAATAATCTTGTTTTGGAAGGCCAGAAAGCTTTTAGGATTCAGAGGTGAAATTGACCAGAGTAATGTGTTTTCAGCCTGGGCTAATGCAATGCTGTTTGACTCGGGGTAGCCCCTAGAGAGCTAATGGCTCGTAACTTCCAACTAGCACCGGGAAGCCACGGCATTTGTACTTCGGAAGTTGGAACTACAAGGAGAATATCAACTTTACAGGTTGGAGGTAAAACAGAAGCTGAAGAAGCTCAAATGAGGAGGACTGTAACAGACATCTACAGATGCTGAAAGATGCTCTCATACGATGGGATATGGCGCTCGACTCATCGATCGACAGTTCCAACGCGCCACAGCAAAAAAACGCACCAACCTCCTCAGAAGACAAACATGGGACACAGCCGACAGAATACCCTTCGTCGTCCAGTACTTCCCCAGAGCGGAGAAACTACAACATCTTCTTTGAAGCCTTCAACACGTCATTGGTGAAGACGAACATCTTGCCAAGGTCATCCCCACACCCCCACTACTTGCCGTCAAACAACCGCGCAACCTCAAACAAACTATTGTTTGCAGCAAACTACCCAGCCTTCAGAACAGCAACCACAACACCACACAACACTGCCATGGCAATCTCTGCAAGACGTGCCAGATCATCAACATGGGTACCACAATTACACATGAGAGCCCCACCCACCAGATACGCGGTACATACCCGTGCGACTCAGCCAACATTGTTTACCTCATACGCTGCAGGAAAGGATGTCCTGAAGCGTGGTACATTGGCGAGACCATGCAGACAACAAATGAACGGACATCGCGCGACAATCGGCAGGCAGGAATGTTCCCCTCCAGTCGGGGAACACTTCCTCAGTCAAGGGCATTCAGCCTCTGATCTTTGTGCAAGCGTTCTCCAAGGCAGCCTTCAGGACACGCGACAACGCAGAATTGCCGAGCAGAGATTTATATCCAAGTTCCGCACACATGAGTACGGCCTCAACTGGGACCTTGGATTCATGTTGCATTACATTCACCCCCCCCCCCCCACCATCTGGCCTGGGCTTGCAAAGTCCTACCAACTGTCCTGGCTTGAGACAATTCATACATCTTTAACCTGAGGTGACCCCTCTTTCTGGATCTGTAAAGACTTAATTATCTGTAAATGCTCACATTCAAAGTATCGTCATGCATCTTTGACTTTGTCTATGTATATGTTTCTGGAACCTACCTCTTCATTCACCTGGGGAAGGAGCAGTGCTCCGAAAGCTAGTGATTTGAAACAAACCTGTTGGACTTTAACTTGGTGTTGTAAGACTTCTTACTGTGCTCACCCCAGTCCAACACTGGCATCTCCACATCATGGAATTAGTGGTGAGAGGGGTAGTGTGCCATTATGTAAGGTAAGGTTAAAGAGTCCAGTGAAAAGTGGTGAAGTGATGGTAGGAGTAATAGAAAAAATACCTTTTCAGGGGTACAATTTATCCTAGGTAATGATAAAGCTGGATCACAGGTGGGAGTTCAGCCTACTGTGGTTGAATAACTAGCGGAAATTCAAACAACTGAGGTATTGCATGAAGTATATCTGGGAGTGTTTCCTGATTGTGTGGTGACAAGACCACAAAGCCACATGTTGAGACAGGAGGAAGAGAACTTGAGGAGTACCGAGTGGGAGGCTGAAGATTCAGTTGTCAGAAACCATGGGCGAGATTCCCCGACCCCCCGCCGAGTCGGAGAATCGCCGGGGGCTGGCGTGTATGGCACATCATCTGAGGATGACCACTTGCCAGATGCACCCAAGTCACATCTTCCCTATGCACCATGCATCTGCGCAGATACAGGCACATTGGTGGGCATTTGCACATTGGAGCAGATGGTAGTGCTAAGTGGTGAAGGCACATCACACTCACTTGATGAGCTGGCAGAAGCAGAGAGCGCCCAGGGCACAGGCTGTCAGAAGGTCGCTGAAGACTAGGACAATGTCAAAGGCAGAGCCTCTGGAGTGGCCCGTCATGTAGCAGATGTTGAATGTCCATCGGATGGACCAAATCAACCTCAGGTTGGCGGAAGGGCTGCACCATGCATCTGGGGCTCCTCTGAGGGTGTTCTTGATGACGGTAGCAGCTCCTCTGCCCCACGTCCAATGATTGTTAATTGGTTGAATTACATCACAATGATTCAGAGATGAAGCAGTTGTATTAGAAAGCATATACAGAAATAGAATCTGAGTGTACACCAGAGTGATGTTACATTAGAAATAATGTATTAATGAGAAAATGGGGACTTTTACATATTCAAGCAGATGAGAAATGGACAGAAGTTTATCAAATCGAATTATCGGTGGGTCAGAGAAAGGAGGTTATGCGGGTAGAGCATAAGGGGCTGGTTTAGCACAGTGGGCTAAATAGCTGACTTGTCATGCAGGACAATGTCGAGCAGCGCAAGTTCAATTCCTGTACCGGCCTCCCCGAACAGGCGCCGGAATGTGGAGACTAGAGACTTTTCACAGTAACTTCATTGAAGCCTAATTGTGACAATAAGTGATTATTATTAGGTTCCAGGATGGGGTCATTTTAGAAGTAAGGAAAACTTAAAGCAAAAATAGAAAAATATATTTATTTGCCTGGACTGCATAAGGATGTAATTGAATTTTGCCATAAATGTCACAGTGTCAGGTGACAGGGAAACCTCAGGCAGTAATCGTACCAGCACCTTTCATACCCATTGTAGCATTTGAGGAACCTTTTAGTCGGTCCTAAATAATTGCGTGCTACCCCTGCCTAAAACATAAAGTGGGAATCAGTATCAGGGGTGGGATTCTCCGACCCCCCGCCGGGTCGGAGAATCGCCAGGGGCTGGCGTGAATCCCGCCCCCGCCGTGTCCCGAAGTCTCCGCCACCAGAGATTCGGCGGGGGTGGGAATCGCACCGCGATGGTCGGCCGGCACACCCCTGCCGATTCTCCGGCCCGCGATGGGCCGAAGTCCCGCTGCTGGAATGCCTGTCCCGCCAACGTGGATTAAACCACCTTTTGAACGGCGGGACAAGGCGGCGCGGGCGGGCTCCGGGGTCCTGGGGGGGGGTCGTGAGGCGATCTGGCCCCAGGGGGTGCCCCCACGGTGGCCTGGCCCACGATCAGGGCCCACCAATCCGTGGGCGGGCCTATGCCATGGGGGCTCTCTTTTTCTTCCGCCTTCGCCATGGTCTTCACTATGGCGGAGGCGGAAGAGGCCCCCTCCCCTGCACACGCGCGGGGATGCCGTGAGCGGCTGCTGACGCTCCTGCGCATGCGTGGACCCGTGTCACCCGGCGAAGACCTTTCGGCCCCGGCTGGCCTTTCCTGCCAGCCGGTGGAGCGGAAACCGCTCCGGCGCGGGCCTAGCCCCTCAATGTGAGGGTTTGGCCCCTAAAGGTGCGGAGTCTTCCGCACCTTTGGGGCGGCCCGACGCCGGAGTGGTTCCCGCCACACCATCACGCCGGGAGCCCCCACCCCGCCGGGTAGGAGAGAATCCCGCCCCTGTTAACTACTGTCTACTAGATGTGTCTACTAGATGTCTGGAGGCAATTCCATTAAGAAACATTACATTTAAGCGGGCTGTATTGGAGTTAACCAAATTTTTTACTAGATATGGACTACCAAAAGAAATTCAATCAGATCGAGGATACAATTTTATGTTGAAGTTATTCAAGGAAGTTATGGATAGCTTAGAAACAGAGCAATTGAACTTAATGGCGTATCATCCAGAATCACAAGGGGCATTAGAAAGCTGGGATCAAACTCTAAAGACCATGTTGAGGGCCTCTAGTCAGGATTATCCAGAGGATTGGGATAAAGGAATTCCATTTGTACTATTTGCAATTAGGGATGCACCGAATGAAACACCTAAATTCAGTCTACTTGAACTGATTTTTGGTCATGAGAGGACCACTTAAATTGGTGAGTTAGCGTTCGGAGACTACGACTGTGATCTAATGATCGAGTCATGCCCGGCGTGGATCTGAGCGAGCCGGTGCCGTTTAGTACTCCTTTTCAAAAATGTGAACTGGCGCAATGGCAGCTGAGGGGACCCGAGGAGGTGAGTACCCAATTCCATTTGCGGACATGCAGATCAAGGGCACCGGAATTGCTGTCCCAGTGTTCAGGGGGCGGGTGCGGAACACCCTAGGGGGTTAGGCTTGGTCAGGGGCACTGAAGTCTTCTATGTCAGGGAGTGCCCTGGGGCCAGGGTTGGAGCTATGGGGCGGGAGGGGGGAGAAACAAGGGATGGGGGTGCAGGCATGCCCACTGTGTAAATTAACGTGTCAGGGGCCTTACAAGAATCAGGTGTAACATGTTTTAATAGTGAACACAATAGACATTTCCATTTCCCTGCGCTACAGATAGTATCCCCCCTCCTCCCTTAGTGCCCTCCAGTGCCTAATCATTGCTCCTCGCTCTTCTTCATCTTACGTGGTCCAGTGCTACATCTAGGTGTGTCCCCAGGATGCACATCAGAGGTGGAGGCAGTCTGCTGCATTTCATACCCTGTGGTCTTTGATGCCCTTGGCGGATGTCCTCTGCAGGGCCTGGAGCTGGAGGGCCCCGGCTGACGTGTCGGTGTTACTGGCATCACCTTGCCATCCTGTTCTGCCCATGAAAAGCGGCGCTGTGAGGCTGGGCGGATTCAGACGAACTGGAGGCCGCCGGCGTCTCCCTGGTGGAAGGCCCTGGGTTGGCCTCAAGTGTTTCTACCTCCCTGACAGTGCCCGTTGGGCATTGGGGTCTCCATGGGATGGAAGGGCAGCTGGAGGGAGATTCAGGGGCCTCTGGGTCACCTGGCGCTGCTGGTATTGGACGCTCCCCATTGTCTTCACCATGGTGTCTACACCCTCACCGATGCTCCCCAGTGACTGGGACATTCTCTGCAGTGCCTCGGCAATGGCCACCTGCATCTTGGAAACGTCCCTCAGTGACTAGAACATGCTGTCGAGGCTCTCAGCCATGATGGTTACTGAGTGAGCCATGCCTTGGACACAACCACTCATGCTGTGAATGTCGTTCATCAGGCTTTTCACTGTGGTTGCCACCCTAGCAGTGTTGGCCTTGGTACCACGCAGTGCCATTGCCTTCTCCTGCGCCCGTAGCTTTTTGGACTCCTCTAATTGGCTGTAGATCGCTGGAGTGTCGCGGACATCCCCTCTGAATCTCACGGCCACACCCTAGCGACTGCATGAGGTCCGGGACAGCCTGGTCCAGAGGCTCGGCATCTGACTGGGACTCAGCTGCACCCTGGGGTTCTGCAGACCTTTAGCTGTTGACTCCCTTGGATGTTCCTGCCTCCATCTGATGTGCTTTAATATCTGTGTGGTGTTCACCAGATTGAACCACAGAAACCCGTCCACTAATGTTTCCCACTGATGTGTGCATCCCTGCACTGGTGGAAGGTGCAGATGAAAGCTGTAAAGCACCGATGGTGGTCTCCTCAGAGAGTTCCTCCGAAGTGGTCTCTTCGGTGTCCGGCTTGTGGGTGGTGGGGGCACGCCCAATGGCCTGGCCCGATCAAGTGGAGATCCTACTAGAGAAGGGACATACAGTCAGTGAGAGCGAAGGATCATTTTGTCTGTCTTGAACAACACACCTGAGGCAGGTCATCTGGGTGACAGGGCAATCGATCCCCACCTCGGTAGCACACACCAACAGTCGGTGACTGCTCTGTCTCCTGTTGCACTCACAATCTCCAGGGCCAGTTCTTCATGTCGGGTTAGGACTCTGATATCTGATATCAGGTACTCCACCCCCCCCCCCATCATGTCTTGTTCCCTCCTGTTATGGGCGAGCTTCTCCTGCGGGGACAGACATAGGACATTTTTGATGCACCGCTTGATGGATCAGGAGGGCCTATTGCAGGTGTGATGTGAAGGGCAGTGAATCTGGCCATGAAGGGGTTGAGCTGGTGGACACCAGAGATTTCTGAGGAACAATCATAGAGATGGGCGTGGGGAGGGTCCGAGGTATCAGCCAGTGATTTGTGGGAGGGATTGTAAATTTGAAGGGTGGCAGGAGGAACTTATGCCAGAAAAGAGGTGGTGACTTAACCTTGCTGCTCTTTGGAGGTAGTTGGTTTTCTTCCGACACTGGATGGCGGTCCTCCGGTACAAGCTGCCCACACTCACTGCAGCTGCCATTGCCTCCCAGTCGGCATTTCAGGCCCTGCTGCTGGATCTCCGACCCCCTCGGGGGTACAGGATGGCCCATCTCACATCCACCGTATCCAACAGCCTGTGCAGGTTGGCATCACTGAAGCGAGGGGCTGGTCTGCGTGCTGCCATTCTTTTTTCTGTGTTGACTGTGGTGAGGGAGTGTTTAAAAAGCAGCTCCCTCTTGTTAGCAGTGAGCAGCTGGGGTGCGAGTGTGGCGAATAAGACGGTGAGTCTGTTATACATCTCATCTGATCTTCCTTCCCATTGAGTCAATCCAAATGAATATTGGAAGGGTGTCTGCAGGTGCCCAATCTGCAAAGCTGAGTTCATCAGCCAGTGATGAATATTAAATGTTTTAGGACCATAGAATGATATAACATAGCAGGAGGCCATTCGGTCCATCATGCCTGTGTCGTAATAGCAGAATTATGCAGAGAAAAGCCTTTCACATAACACAGTTTTGCCAATGAATATATGAACAAAATCAGGCCCTATAAATGAATGAAAATAAATTGCATCAATGCCTTCAGTGTTTCCTACCTAAAATGCAAATGGAAAATGAACATGGTGACAGAAGAAAGACTTCATCTAGCGAAAATAAATAACTGTTTATATTGGTTATGGACAATAAACAGCTACTATATAATAAAATAGTGTTCATGATAACAAAATCAAGAATTGGCTCCCCCCCCCCCCCCGTTCTACTAGGAGCCTCTGTAAATGAGGCAAGCTCATGCAATAACCAGGCTTATTAAAATTTATTCATAAGTATGTGATTGAAAACGAATGACTTCCATGTCGCAATGAAAACACTTGAGGTCTGATGTCATTGTAGGTGGACTATTCCTGCACTTGAAAGTAGGTGAAGGCCTGATTTATCTATTTCCACTCATCATCATTCAGAAGACAGTTCTTAATGACCTTTAAGGCAGTCAGCAAATGTGATTATTTAGATTTATGTGCAGCAGCTGCTCTCTGTTCTCTCTGGAGCTTTGTTTTTATTAAGACAGGTTCAGACCTGTAATAAGTACTGGGTATATTTATTTTATAGCAGTAAGAACAGACACAAAAGTGAAGTGCAAAAGGGTTCTAATCCACTGTGTTAAATTGAAAAATGTGTGACCAAAACTGCAAAAGAACTTCTGGAAAATACTGTTGGCAATTCAGCCACCTGAGTACTTGCTTCAAGGTATTGCATAAAAATAAGGACAGAACCTAGATGGAGGCAGAAAATACGAGAAGTTTGACTGGAGGTCCACACGAATTGTCACAAGATGAACAGCAACTGAAATGCTTCCAATCCTGCCTAATTCTGCTTGGCCATGCATATCCATAGCCTTCGCCAACACCTTTGATGTGCCATCAACGAACATGAGACGAGCAGTGAGCGTAACTGAGGCTTTAATAAACTAAACAGAAAGCCTCTTGGCCTCAGGTCCCAAACTGGGGCAGTGGCGGAGACCAGCCACCTTTATACCGAGCCTGAGGGGAGGCGGAGCCAGTAGGCAGTGGTTTACCGCATTACATATAATACAGTGACAGTTTACCACAATACGCATATTATGTACTACAGTGGTTCGGAGCCAGCAGGGACAAGCCCTAGCATGCAGCAATACAACAGTGCAATACAATACAGTGGTTTACCACACCTTTAAAGATTAACGTAAGGGAGGCAGGAAGATTAATAGACCACTGAGCCCTTTAGGCATGTTCTTGACCCTTTGCTGAAAGAAATGTTTCCCAATTTCACTCTGGTGTTTTAAAAATTGTGCCTTCTAGTCTTAGAGTCCAAAACCAATAAGAAATTGTTTCCCTCCATCTACCCTGAATATTTTGAACACTTTAATTAAATTGCCCCTTAACTTTCCAGATTCCAAGAAATGCAAACTTTGGCCGAGGTCTTCCTGCAGTTCACACCGGTGGGAACTTCTGGGCGTACCCCCACCATGGGTTTCCCAATGCCGTGGGGTGGAATCAATGGAAAATCCCATTGACAGCGGCGGGACCAGAAGTTCCCGCTATTGGCTAACAGCGGGCTGTCTCCCACCGCCGAGAAACACGCCACGGGGAGGCCAGAGAATCCCGCCCTTAGTTTGTGTAATTTCTCCTTGTCATTCAACCCTTGGGTCGAGATGACAGTTCTGGCTGAACAGGGACCCAAATTCCTCACACGTCACCCTCGAGCCCTTCTCCGTCCACGTGACGTAACCTCCTGCATCCCTGATCCTGATGGCACTGCATCTTTCCCAGCAACAACTGACTCTAAACGGGGCCGGTCCAACCCTGAGGGTACGGCAGCAGGTACCACCACTTTATTCAGAATTTGCTTCATATACTCATTCTGCTGTCTCATTAGCTCAATTTCCTGCAATAAAAGTTCCCTTTGCAGTTTCAGCAGCTCATGCACTTGCTGAGAAACCTGATGGTGATCAGCACTGACTTCAACTTCCCTTTTGAGCTGCTGGAGGACTTTATTTATGGATTCCTCTTGGTTCCTTGCACTGGCCTCAAAACATCCAGCCACCACTGTCACAATTGTCGTGTTAGGTACACTGGTCTAACACTGGCTGAGAACTGGATGCAGCTTAGATCAGAAAGATACTCCAGACCTTGAAATTAGTTCAATCAAGTTTATTGAACTAATAGCACAGTTAGCACAGTTCTCTGTGAGTTCGACTCTCTTTAACTTAAGTGTGGTTACTCTGTCTGACTGAACCAGACTAGCTCTTAGCCACATGGTGGGGAGGTGAGATTGTAACAACACCCTTGACTGACTCTCTAAATGTTCATCAGTGGAAAGAGGCGGAGTGTGAGTGCCTCGTGTCTTTTATAGTCAGATCCCACCGCTGAGTATCCTGCCTGCTTATTGGTCATGTCCTGTTCTCTGTGTCCATTAGCTGCTTGTCTGTATATCATTATGTGTGTGGCTGGAGATCATGACAACAATTTCACCTATTTGCTCGATGCGCAATTCAATGATGCCTGGGGGTTTTGAAATATATTTTCAGGAGGTGCCACTGATGCAGAAGGCTCTGCACTTCCTGAAGGCTCTGAGTGCTCTTCCTCAAACACTTCAGTCAAGATATCAGAGGCCTCCCCATCTCTCTGTGTCATAGAATTTACAGTGCAGAAGGAGGCCATTTGGCCCATCGAGTCTGCACCGATCGTCTGGGAAAGCGCCATACCTAGGCCCACACCCTGCCCTGTCCCTGTAACCCCAACTAACCTGCACATCCTTGGACACGAAGGGGGCAATTTTATTTAGCATGGCCAATCCATCTAACCTGCACATCTTTGGACTGTGAGAGGAAACCGGAGCACCCAGAGGAAACCCACACAGACACGGGGAGAAAGTGCAAACTCCACACAGTCACCCGAGGCCGGAATTGAACCCTGGACCCTGGAGCTGTGAGGCAGCAGTGCTAGCCACTGTGCCACCGTGCTACCCTCTACATTTCTGCCTGGTGAAAGGGCTCAACATCCTCTGCTGCCACTTCACCACTGCACTGCTGTGATGTGTTTGCTTCCATCAGATCTCTCGAGGTATCTCTGCTGCTGTGTGACAGCCACCTATATTCTCTTGTGCTGTCACCGTGACGGCTCATAACGACGCGCTGCTCCCCCCCCACCCGACCGGAACACCCGACTGGATGGCTGGCCGCCGCTCAGCCCCGAGGTTCCAGTCACGGGATGTGGAGGCGCTCCTGGACGCAGTGGAGCAGAGGAGGGACGCCCTGTATCCCGGGCACGGCCGCAGAGTTGCCCCACGCAACAGCCGGCGTCTGTGGAGGGAGGTGGCAGAGGCCGTCACCGCTGCGGCCCTGACACCACGGACAGGCACCCAGTGCCACAAGAAGGTGAACAACCTCGTCAGAGCAGGCAGGGTGAGCCTCCCCCGCCCCCCCTGCCCGATATCCATATCCCCATCCCCCATATCCCCCCTCCCCCATATCCACCCTCCCCCATATCCCCCCTCCCCATATCCCCCATATCCCCCCTCCCCCATATCCCCATCCCCCATATACCCCCTCCCCCATATCCCCCCTGCCCCATATCCCCCCTCCCCCATATCCCCCCTCCTCCATATCCCCCCTTCCCCATATCCCCCATATCCCCAAGTGAATCCAGCCCTAACCTTAACCTCTGCAATACACGCGCAACTGATGGCGTGCATTCATCTACCTGCCTAACACTGTTGCCTTTTACCCCTGCCACCTCCCCCCCCCCCCCCCCCACCCCCTCCCCGCCACAGGAGAAACGAGCACACAACACCAGGGAGCATGTGAGGACTGGAGGAGGCCCCGCTGATGAGAGGCCACTGACCGAACACGAGGAAAGGGCCCTGGAACTGGCTGGCGGACCTGACGACCGGAAGGTTGCTGATGCAGAGGTCGGGGGCGTACTAGCAAGTGAGCCACCGACAGCCCGTCCCCATATCCCCCCTCCCCTATATCCCCCTCCCCCATACCACCTGATCACTGCCTGCGTGTCTAACCATGCATGCTTCATTGTGTATCGCAGGAGCAAACGTCGAGGCACCCATCCCCGCAGATGCAGACCGCCCGCAGGATGCCCCTCGCACACCACGGGAGACGGAGAGACCCGGACCCTCCGGAATGCGACGCCCGCAGGATGTCCCTCGCACACCACGGGAGACGGAGAGACCCGGACCCTCCGGCATGCGACGCCCGCAGGATGCCCCTCGCACACCACGGGAGACGGAGAGACCCGGACCCTCCGGCATGCGACGCGCACAGGATGCCCCTCGCACACCACGGGAGATGGAGAGACCCGGACCCTCCGGCATGCGACGCCCGCAGGATGCCCCTCGCACACCACGGGAGACGGAGAGACCCGGACCCTCCGGCATGGACGCCCGCAGGATGCCCCTCGCACACCACAGGAGACGGAGAGACCCGGACCCTCCGGCATGCGACGCCCGCAGGATGTCCCTTGGAGACCACGGGAGACGGAGAGACCTGGAGCAACAGGGAGACGACGCCCCGTCACGTGCGGGTGCGACGACGCAGGCGTGTGCCACCCAGCGACGAGAGGGGCAGCCACAAGCCCCCTGTCACAGCCGAGCCAGGACACCCCTACCCAGGACACCCCTACCCAGGACACCCCTACCCGGGACACCCCTACCCGGGACACCCCTACCCGGGACAGCACTACCCAGGAAGGCGAAATACCGGACAGTGACACAGAGTGGATGGGTGGAGACGAACCCCCACCCCAAAGTGCCATGGACTCAGAGTGGGACGGGTGGCGTCCGCGGTGGAGGCAATGGGTGCGACGGTGTCAGACATGGGGAACGGTTTGCGAGGCCTGGGGCTTTCCGTGCAGGCGGCGTCTGTGGCCGAGGACATGGCTGCCCTCTCACAGGAGGCCATGAGCCAGTGCCAGTGCCAGATGGCAGAGGCGCTCAACGCCATGGCCCAGTCTCAGCAGGCCATAGCCCAGTCTCTGCAGGCCATAGCCCAGTCTCAGCAGTCCATGGCCCAGTCTCAGCAGGCCATCGCCTGTACCATCTGGGGAACCACGTAGACGTAGTCAAAGGGCCCGTAAGGCCAAACAATTAGACATTGAGTAAGTTGGCATGGGTGCAGGGCACAGATGAGTTTTAGGGGCTAGGGCACGTGCATGAACTCATTTGGTTATTAAAGTCAATGTTATACCTACAGAAGCTGCCTTTGTGCTCTGTCCAAAGCGTGCGGGGGTGTCATGTACGTTGAGCGCAAGTGTGTGTGTGAGGGGTGGTCTTACCTCAGCCCCAGGTGAGTTTGCCCCCTTCCCCCTGGGCCGCCATCAACATCCCCCCGGGCAGAGGACGGGACCGTGCGCTGCAGTGTCACAGCCGCATGTAGGGATGGTCCGGGTGGATGGTGGTACTGTGGCCATGGGTCAGACATAGTCCAACGATGTGGAGCCAGGAGCTCATTGCAGGGCGGGTTGTCATCATCCTCCAAGGCCTGCAGTAGACACGCGTCCACCGGCAACTGTGTGAGCCCGGCCCGTTGTGCCGCAGGTGGATCGGCAATGGGGGGGGGTGGTGTGCATGTGGGTGGGGTGGGTGGGGTTGGGGAGGGGGGTGAGGGTGCTGGGTGGGTGGATGGGTGGGGGGTGTGGGTGGTCGGCTGTTGCCATGGTGCGCGGTCTGTGGCCATACTACCCGATTCCCACGCCCATCTAGTCAGTGAAGCGGGCGTCTATTAGTCTGTCCCGTGCCCGCTGGGCCAGCCGGTAACGGTGGACAGCCACCCGCCTGTGTCTAGCCCGTCTGCCCTGACCATTGCCCCCATCCCCCTCATCTGGGGAGGACTGCCCCTCTTCCTGCTGCTCCTCCACTCCGCCCTCCTCTGCCTGCGGCACATCGCCCCTCTGTTGGGCTATATTGTGCAGGACGCAGCACACCACAATGATGCGGCTGACCCTATCTGACCGATACTGGAGGGCGCCCCCAGAGAGGTCCAGGCACCTGGAACGCATCTTCACCACGCCAAAGCACCTCTCTATCACTCCCCTTGTCGCTACATGGGCATCATTGTAGCGGTTCTCCGCCTCATTGCATGGCCTCCGTATAGGCGTCATCAGCCACGATCGCAATGGGTAGCCCCTGTCGCCCAGCAACCAGCCCCTCAGCCAGGGATGGCGTCCCCCGTACATGCCGGGGATGGATGACCGCGAGAACACGTATGAGTTGTGTACACTGCCTGGGTAACGAGCGCAGACGTGCAGGATCATCATGCGGTGGTCGCAGACCACCTGTATGTTCATCGAATAGGTCCCCTTCCTATTGGTGAACACGGCCCTGTTATCTGCAGGTGGCCGCACGGCGACGTGCATCACATCAATCGCGCCCTGGACCATGGGGAACACGACCACGGCAGAGAAGCCCACGGCCCGGGCATCTTGGCTGGCCCAGTCCAAGGGAAGCGGATGTAGCGGTGCGCCATGGCATATAGGGCATCTGACACTGCCCCGATGCACCGATGCACCGATGTCTGCGATATGCCGGTCCCCACTCGGTGCCTGGAATGACCCCGTTGCATAAAGGTTCAGGGCCACCGTAACCTTGACGGACACGGAGAGAGGGTGTCCCCAGCCAGTGCCATGCGGTGACAGGTGTGCCAGCAGGTGGCAGATGTGTGCCACGGTTTCCCGCCTCATCCGGAGTCTCCTCCTGCATTCCCGGTCTGTGAGGTCCTGGTATGACTGCCGGGGCCGGTACACACGGGGCGCTCTCGGGTGCCTCCGTTGCCGTGGGGCCGCGACGTCCTCCTCCCCCTCCTCGTCCTGTCGGTCAGGTGTCCCTCCAGCCTGGGCGGCTGCCGCCTGCCCCTCTGCGGCAGCCTGCGCCGCCTCTCTGGCACGCTCCTCCTCCTCATCCAGGGCAACATAGACATTAGCAGCTGCCGCCACGGCGGCCAACATCGCTGGATGATCGGAAAACATGACGGCCTGGTTTGGGGGGGGGGGGGGGAACGACGACATGTCATCATTGCCCATAACCCCTCCTCCCCCCAGCCAGGTGGCAGGGTCCAACTGTTGGAGGCTGGCACCTGGCCAGGTGGACCAACTCACTTGCCCTCGCATCCCCCTCCCCGGCACGGACCCCCCCCCATCCCCCTCCCCGGCACGGACCCCCCATCCTCCTCCCCGGCACGGGCCCCCCATCCCCCTCCCCGGCACGGACCCCCCATCCCCCTCCCCGGCACGGGCCTCCGCCCCATCCCCCTCCCCGGTTCGGACCCCCCCCATCCCCGGCACGGACACCCCATCCCCCTCCCCGGCACGAGCCCCCCATCCCCCTCCCCGGCACGGGCCCCCCATCCCCCTCCCCGGCACGGACCCCCCATCCCCCTCCCTGGCACGGACCCCCCACCCTCCTCCCCGGCACGGACCCCCCCCATCCCCCTCCCCGGCACGGGCCCCCATCCCCCTCCCCGGCACGGACCCTCCCCATCCCCCTCCCCGGCACGGACCCACCCCCCATCCCCCTCCCCGGCATGGACCCCCCATCCCCCTCCCCGGCACGGACCCCCCATCCTCCTCCCCGGCACTGACCCCCCCTCCCGCCACTCCCCCGGAGACCAGCCCACTCTAACCACCCCCCCCCCCCGCCGCACACACACAACCCTAGACACACCTCTCCCCACACATTCAGACTGCGGCCACGCCATCGCCTGCCAGCGGCCAACCCCCCAGGCCGTCACTCACCTCCACGCTGGTCGCGTGAACCTGGAGCACAGGTTGACGCCGATTAAAAGGAGGTTTGATTTACGTCGACGTGACCGGTCATCACGTCGACGGGACTTCGGCCCATCCGGACGGGAGAATATCGGCAGGCCCAAAATCAGCTGCCTTGCGCACACCCGTGCCATTCTCCGACGTCAGTGGCGCCATTAACGCCCCGCCGACTTTTCTCCCTTCGGAGACTTCGGCAACCGGCGGGGGCGGGATTCACGGCGGCCAACTGCCATTCTCCGACCCGCTGGGGGGTCGGAGAATGACGCCCTAGATGTCCCAATTAGTTTAAGCATTGTTACGAAGGGGAGGGGGTGGCGTAGCGGTATTGTCACTGGACTAGTAATCCAGCGACCCAGGGTAATGCTATGGGGTCCCAGGTTCGAATCCCACCGTGGCAGATGGTGAAATTTGAAGTTAATAAAAATCTGGAATTAAAAGTTGAATGATCACTATGAAACCATTGTCGATTGTCATAAAAACCCATCTGGTTCACTAATATCCTTTCAGGAAAGGAAATCCGTTGTCCTTACCTGGTCTGGCCTACATGTGACTCCAGACCCACACAGCGATGTGGTTGGCTCTTAACTACCCCCCCCCCCCCCCCCCCTCCCGAAATGGCTCAGCAGGCCACTCAGTTCAAGGGCAACTAGGCACGGGCAACAAAGAACAAATACATTTTTTTAAAGTTAATTTTATGGCCTGTAACTCAATCCTTTTGCAGGCGATGCAGGAGACATCTTCTCATTTACATTTCCATCTGCAGACTTGGACTGCTATTTTGTTTTTGAAACTTTAGCATAAAAATTTAAGTTTTAACAACATTTTAAAAATTAAGATATATACAAAGATATATACATACTTTGTATTAAATCGTTCAGTTTCTTCCTGCACTGTTCAGTTGTTCTCTGCTACTTGCTTCCAGCCGCTGCTTGAACTCTTCTTGTTGGCTTAGATTTTCCACAGCCTAAAATCTGAATTTTATTCCGTTCAACCTCATGCATTAAAATGTTGAGATCGTCATGTGTGAAGTTCCGCATTCTTTTCTTCGCAGCTAAACTTCCAGTTGCTAGATTCTAACTTAACATGCAAGAACATTTTTAAGCATGCCACTCTTTACAGTTATTACAGGCTAATGTCGTAGTTTCACAAATGTAAAACTACCAACAAATCATCTGTTCACTTATAAATAGTTGAAAAATAAACGTATTAAATCACAAAACAATATTTAAATTACACTTTAAATGCGGCAATTGTAATTGTATTAATTGTTCATAAAGAAATAACACAAAACAAAACATAAAAGAGCTTCAGCATACCTTGATAATAGCTGTGAATCGTGTGGCTGGCAGTGTTTCTGTCTTTTGCAAGTGTTCTGACAGCCTGCCCAGGTCATAAGGAGGTGGGTTGCACTCTTGCCCCGTGCAGGAGCCTGCACAGACCGGGGTGCTGGAGGCCCGAGGCTGCATCTTGATGAGGCAGGCCCGTCGCAATATTGGAGCGCGGGTAATTGTGTGTTTTTCATTTTCAAAATCAGCGGCCAATGGCTTTCCGCCGCTAATAGGAGGTTACGGGCCATGGTGTGCCGAACACGGGCTAACTGGGGGTCCATCTGGGTCCAGGCCCAGACTTGGGATGCCTTGCAGGGCAATATATCCATAAAATGTAAAGTGCCGATGACTTCGCTGGTGTTGGCAGTCTGTTCGGGTGGGGAAGGCCACTCAATGCATCCGCATGAGGGATCTTCATCGCGGGGAGTGTCTATATGGACTCACAGGCTGCCAATAGCATGGCCCATTGCTGAATTTGTGCAGACATGACAGGGGGAACTGCCCTGTCCTCTTTGAACAATCCCAGCCATGGTTTCTGATCTGTCAGCACCATAAAAGTGTGGCCATAGATGGACTGATGGAATTTCTTTACTGCGAATGCAATGGCTAAATCCCCCTTTTCAATCTAGCCGTAATTTCGCTCGGCTGCAGTGAAAATCCAAGAAACGAATGCGATCGGGCGTTCCATGGGCAAAAACCGCCCCGACGCTGTAAGGCGAGGTGCCGCAGCAGAGTATCGGTAGCTTGGCTGGGTCGAAGTCGTTAAGCAGCCGTGAGGAGGAGAGCTGCTTTTTACCTCAGTGCTCACTGTGGTTGACCCTTTTTCGGCAACCGCTGCAAGCTGGTTTAGCACAGGGCTAAATCACTGGCTTTGAAAGCAGACCAAGGCAGGCCAGCAGCACAGTTCAATTCCCGTACCAGCCTCCCTGAACAGGCGCCGGAATGTGGCGACTAGGGGCTTTTCACAGTAACTTCATTTGAAGCCTACTTGTGACAATAAGCGATTTTCATTTCAAGGGAGTCGGCAAGATCGCGAGGTTCGGAATGAACTTCCCCCAAAGTTTGACCAGCCCGACCTCTGTTGATCTGTCCGGATCAGGAGCCTGCTGTATTGCCTGCGCCTTGCCCTCAACCAGGTGAAGGCCACTGTGATCCTTGCAGTAACCAAGTAAGTAACTTCCCAGGTATAGAGCATGCATTTCTCCCTGCGAAGCCGAACACCAGTGGCTAGTAAATGTCAGGGCATCTCACAAGGTTTCTTAAATGCTCCTGGTGCGACATCCCGGTAATCAGTACGTCGTCAAGGTAAATTGCAACGTGTAGTAAACCACGCAAGATGTTCCCCATGACATAGAACATAGAACGTAGAAAATACAGCACAGAACAGGCCCTTCGGCCCACGATGTTGTGCCAAAACTTTGTCCTAGATTAATCATAGATTATCATTGAATTTACAGTGCAGAAGGAGGCCATTCGGCCCATTGAGTCTGCACCGGCTCTTGGAAAGAGCACCCTACCCAAACTCAACACCTCCACCCAACACCAAGGGCAATTTTGGACATTAAGGGCAATTTATCATTGGCCAATTCACCTAACCTGCACATCTTTGGACTGTGGGAGGAAACCGGAGGAAACCCACGCAGACACGGGGAGGACGTGCAGACTCCGCACAGACAGTGACCCAAGCCGGAATCGAACCTGGGACCCTGGAGCTGTGGAGCAATTGTGCTATCCACAATGCTACCGTGCTGCCCTTAAGAACAAATAAATCTACACTATATCATTTTACCGTAATCCATGTACCTATCCAATAGCTGCTTGAAGGTCCCTAATGTTTCCGACTCAACTACTTCCACAGGCAGTGTTCCTGACACCCTGGAACATAGCGCTAGCCAATGATACTCCAAAAGGCAGTCCGGTATATTCTTACAATCCGTGATGCGTATTCACCGTCACAAATTTCTGCGATCCTAGGTCCAAAATCAGCTGAAGAAACGTTTGACTCATGTCGATTTCGTGAAGTTGTGACCTCCGCTGAGCTGTGTATAAAGGTCCTCTATTTGAGGTATGGGATAGCGGTCCAAACGGAAACCATGGTTGACCGTCATTTTGTAGTCCCTGTAAAGGCGTATAATACCATTAGGTTTCGGCATGGGTATTGACTGTTGCCACCCAATCTGTGAATTGCACAGGGCGGATGATGCCCAAATTCTCCAAAAGGTCAAGCTCAGTGTCTACCTTCGGCTACATGGCATATGGGGCTGGCTGGGCACGGAAATAACGTGGCTGTGCTGATGGGTTAATGTAGATCTTGGCCATGGCCCCCCGGATAGTGCCCAAACCTTTCTGGAAGACCTCCTTAAATTTTGTCAGTACGGTACCCAGCCCATCCAGGCACATTTGGCAAACTCGCTGTCAGTCAAGGCAGAGGCACTTCAACCAGTCTTGCCCCAGGCCACCTCCACATACCACGACCTGTGGGCAAACTCGCTGTCAGTCAAGGCAGAGGCACTTCAACCAGTCTTGCCCCAGGCCGCCTCCACATACCACGACCTGTGGGCAAACTCGCTGTCAGTCAAGGCAGAGGCACTTCAACCAGTCTTGCCCCAGGCCACCTCCACATACCACGACCTGTGGGCAAACTCGCTGTCAGTCAAGGCAGAGGCACTTCAGCCAGTCTTGCCCCAGGCCACCTCCACATACCACGACCTGTGGTAAACAAGGGGATTGCTGCCTGTATTCGACGGAACCACTGAGGTACTGGCGATTGCTACCAGCTTTCCCATATATGTGGCCAATCGAGCATCCGTTTCCTGTGACCCCAAAGCTTGGATCCCGGAACTGGTGTGGTCGAAAGTATGCTGGCTGATAATGGAGATAGCAGCCCTGGTATCTAATTCAATCAGGGTCAGGTATCCGTTTATGCGGAGTGTGATGTGTATTGGCACCACCTTCGGCAGCGTGATGCAATTTAGATGCTGATAGTCATCAACACCTTCACCCAAAAAAACATCTGCTCCTGAGGGGGTGGGGTGCGGTCGTGCCTTGCTGGACGGTGGATGGGCGGCCCTCTTCGGGCACCATTCAGCCCAGTCCTGGCAGCCAAATGCGTACCGGTCCCCGTGATCCAGGTCTTTTGGGTGGGCAAAAATGGCTGTCGGGCCTCCTGATCCTATTAATGTTGGTCCAGTTCTCAGTGGTAGCGCCCCCAGGGCCGAGGGCCAAAATCATCGGGTCTAGAAATCATTGTGTGGCGGGTCTTTGGGCAAAGGACTTCCATGCCCTGCAGCTCCTGTATCCCTTGTTCCGCGCTCTCGGGGGATATGGTGACGACCCTCTGTAGGTTCAAACGTGATTCGGCCAGCATTTTTCTCTGCATTGCGACATTGTGGAGACCGCAAACCAACCTGCCTTGCAATGCTTCAGATAATGATGCCCTAAATTCACAGAGCTTCCTCAGGTGTGCCAGAAATGTGGTTAAGGAACTCCCCTGGGTTTGGGCTGCGGTTTGGAAATGGAAACCCCTAACTGGTGGGTGACTTGGGGTTGAAATGCCCACCCACCAACATGACCAAGTCAGAGAACGACTGCATTTCAGGTGCATCTGGGTATGTGAGGCTCTTGATTCCGTTGTATGTGGTGGTCCGACAAGCCGTGAGAACGGTGACCGTCTGGCGCTCATCTCCAATAATGGCATTAGTACGAACAAAATATTGCATTTGTATAGGGACCAGTCATCTGTACCTGCATCAAAGGTTTCTAGCTACCCTGGGTGTGGTATGTCTGCCGTCGGGTAATGAGCCTCTTGAGGCCTTTGAAAAGTGGGCCGAATTTGAAGAAGTTGGCACCATCAGCTGCTCCATTTAATTCTCGTTGCCTGTATTCAATCTTGACAGAGCGACCCCAGGAGGCAATGATGGAGGCAAAACAAAAAGGTTTAATTTCACACACAATATATGAACTCCACTCCCATGTCGTCCATGTCGGTTTTTATATCCGGCAGGCTTCCCTTGTTCAGGGGAAGCCCCATCCCCTTAACGGGATATTCTTATTCTGCCGAGGTCACCGGAAACCTAATAGTTAAAACCCCGTGACCTCCATGAGGGTTATAACACAGGCCAATTAATGTCTGCCTATAAAATATTATTTACTCTGATACGTTTTCACGACAATTCACTGTTAGCCTTTCTTCTTATCACAAATTCCGTTGTCTGCATTCATAGTTAGAATGGCTCCTGTAAATTCTCAACTGTAATTTCACAAACTAGACAAATGGGAGCACTATGGAGTTAAAACAAATTTCCCCAAGATCAGAAAGTTTTTATTGAGCTTTTTAAGTTTTTAGATTAAGCTATTATTTCAGAATGGTTATTTCTTTGTGTTTATATTTTCCATTACTTTCAGTTTCTTCTCTTATTTATGTCCGGATTGATCATTGAAAAATAAGACTGCTTAAATTTTAGATGATTTACCCAGTGATGTTGATAAAAAAAGATTATGCTCTTCCACCCCTCTTCTCCCCCACATCCCCTCTTCATGGGCTTCCCTGTATGTCATATTGCGCCACCAGTCCTTCTTTTGCAGCCATACTCAGCCTCACCTTTTGGTTATTTCCTGACTCTCACTGCTTCCAATCAGAAACTTTGCCCCTCTCCACCTTTGGCTGTCCTAATGGGCCAAAGATGTTGCCCACTCTACCTTTCATTTGTTGTCCCCATCCCGACCCTCACCATTTACCTTCCAGGAGTGAAGACAGACGGACCTGTGGGGGGGTGGGGGACCTCCACTCGAGCAGAGGATAAATACACCGCAAGTTCAGGACCTTCACTTACCCTCCGGGTGGAGAGACAGCCGGACCTGTGGGGGACACCTCTACTCGGGCAGAGGATAAATACAGTAACTTGTCTTCCAGGAGCGGAGACAGCGGACTTGCGAGGGCAACCTCCACTCAGGCAAAGGATAAATACAGTGAGGCTCAGGTGCTTCACTTAGCTTCCGGGAATGCAGACAGTCGGACCTGCAAGGGACACCTCTATTTAGGTTAGCGGGCTGAGTTTGAAAAACACTCTAGGAGTGGCATCATAGGAAAGCAGTAAATCCATTGGCAAGTAACTGCTACGTGTTGTCTAATTGGAGTGAAACTTCAGAGTGCTTCGGTGCAGAGGGATCTGGTGTCCTTGCGCATGAATCGCGGGAAACTAGCATGCAGGTGCAGCAGGTAATAAGGAGGGCAAATGGAATTTTGGCACTTATAACTAAAGGAATAGAGTATAAAAGTAGGAAAGTGTTGCTGCAACTGTACAGGGCACCTGGAGTACTGTGTACAGTTTTGGTCCCCTTATTTAAGGAAAGATGCACTTGCATTAGAGGCAATTCAGAGGAGGTTCACAAGATTGATTCGAGAGATGAGGGGTTTGTCTTATGAAAAGAAATTGAATAGTTTAGGCCTAGACGAGTTTAGAAGAATGCGAGGAGATCTAATCGAGGGATATAAAATGATAAAAGGTATTGACGAAGTAAACATGGAGTGGATGCTTCCTCTTGTGGGGCAATCGAGAACAAGAAGTCATAGTTTTAGGATAGGGGGTAGCAGATTTAAAACAGAGATGAAGAGAAATTACTTCTCTCAAAGAGTCGTGAGTCTGTAGAATTCACTACCCCAGATTGCAGTGGATGCTGGGACTTTGAGTACATTTAAGGAGGAAAGCAGCAGATTTTTAATGAGTAATAGGTTGAAGGTTAGTAGAGAATGGGCAGGAAAGTGGAATTGAGACCGAAATGAGATCAGCCATGATCATATTGAATGGCGGAGCGAGCTCAAGAGGCCAGGAGTTCTTACACTCTTGCATTCTCATTTCCCCAGCCTATCCACGCAGGTTGGCTTTCCCACTTAAGACTCCATTGCCTCCTCCTATACTACCAGTTACTGGCACACTCTACACTCATGGATGCCATCTACCTCTTTCAAGCCCAATATTCCCAACATGGAGCCATTGACTAATTATCTATATTTCAAAAAGCCCTGCTTCTCCTTGCAGTGCTAACTGTGCTGTCTGTTCTTCAATAATTGTTTGAAAGTTGTTTAGATTAATGAAGAAATGTGACTTTTCTTGTAAATTCCAATTGAACTTTAGTGCAACACCAGTTGGATTCTCCGTCGGCAGGATCCTCCGTTTCGCCGGCAGCGCACTTACGCCTGCGGATTTTACGACAGCGAGGGGGTGCCCATAATGGCAAACTCCACTGGCCGGCTAACAGAACGGAGAGTCCTGCTGCCCGTGGAGGTGCTGCATCAGATACCGGGTACGGTGGGATGGAGGATCCCACCCAATGTTTTTAACATAGTAAAGCAGGCCAAGGTACTTCACAGAAGTAAATGAGGCTAAATTTGACAGCAAACTGAATGAAGAGATATTAGGATAGGCAATCAAAACGTTCATCAAAGAGGGAGGTTCTAAGGAATATTTTAAAACAGGAGAGACAGGCAGAGACATTTACAAGAGGAACTCCAGAACTTGGGGCCCAGACATATGAAGAAATGGCTGCCGATCACATAAAAGTAATCTCCTGCCATTTGTTAAGTCCTGATATAGAAATAATGAAAGCAGAGAAGAGCATATTTGGAAAACTAACTTGAAGTATTGCCATAATCCATTATGAAAGCTGAAAGAATAGTTATTGCATGCTGTATGTTTCACACACTGAGGGACAGTTAGAAGAAACAGAATGATGGAGAATGTACTGCAGAACTACTAGCAGGAGACCATGGGCTTGTTTCTCCGTTTGCCGACGGCAAAATCGTGAAACGCGATTGGGCGGAGAATAGCTTCCGAAGCTGAAATCGCGCCGCATTTACGAAAATGCCGTAAATACAGTAGGCATATCATTAGTGGGCCTGACACCTGATGCTCCGGGGACCTTGCGGCGGGAGAGGTGGGGGGGGCCTACCAGGGCCCGGGGGAGGGGAGTGGGATGGGGGGAGGACGGGCCGGGCAGCCAGGATGCCCCCCAACAGGACTGGGTCAGTGCCCAGGCACCGACCGCCATCTTGCTGAACGCACGCTGAACGACCATCCACCCCGGCCCCTGGGTCTACACGGTGGCACCAGCCATATGAGTGCGACCCCCCCCCCCCCCCCCGCCACAGTGACACCCCCCCCCCCTCGGCACTGAACTCCCAGCCCAACTGGCAGCCACCCACCAAGGGCAGCCCGCAGTGAGGGCAGTGCCAGCCAACAGGGTCCCTGGCAGCAGGGACGGGTGCCAGGACCGGGTGGCACTGGCAGAGAACAGGCCGGAGGTGAGGGGGGTGAAGCGGGTAAGGGTGAGGGGTTGAGGGGTGAGGATGAGGGGTGTGGGCATCCAAAATGGCCGCCCACACAGATCGATGGGACACTGCTCAACACAGAGACAGGCTGCAGCTTGCAAATATACAGGGGCTGCAGCCTGGACCTTGCAGGGAAAAGGCCGTCCCGGGACAATGGGCTCCAGGTAGGAAGTAACAATATGTGGCAGACTTGGTGGCGTTGGTTTCCTTATTTGGGTAGAGCTACGTGCCTCGGACACTAACGCCCCTGGCCGACTGGGACCCACCCCGCCATCGAGGCATCCACCGCCAATTGGTTGTGATCGATCATGGTGATCGAGCCTGATCAATCTATTGGACATCTATCTGGGACTGCCCAAAAGCATGTAAAACCTGCAAGGGATAAAAGGTGTTGCACAGCCTACCACCCACTCACTTGATCACCGAGGACAACAATGGTGATACCTGCACCAGCCAAGGAAGGGACCATCCACGCCATCCACAGAGGGACCAGAACCGGGGATAGTGATGACCAGCAACAGACATCCAGCACTGCCAGACGATGGATTCCAGATGAGGCCATATCTGCTCTGCACGTGCCAGTCACCTGGAAGTTGTGTTGGTCTTTCATGTGTGTTAGTTTAGAGTCCAACCTGTATGAGTGTGTGATTGACTAATATTAACTCTGTGTGTGCATTGAACTAGTATTATTGCATGCCGCTTGTGTGATTGTTTGTCCATCATATACAGGTTGGAGACACACTGTGGTTGAGCAGGTACAACAAATCTGGTGACCCTGGTGCTATTCGCCTGGGAGTTACAATTGTTGCTCCGAAAGATCCCACTGGACAGTCTTGGAGATTCCGCATGATCCCGACTTACGTAGGCAATCGACCCACACAACAGCCAATATCCCAACTTTATCGAAGGGAATATAAAACTCACTGGGCGGGATTCTCCCATTCCCGGCAGGGCGGGGGTCCTGGCGCGAGGAGTGGCGTGAACCACTCCAGCATTGGGCCGCCCCAAAGGTGTGGAATACTCCGCACCTTCAGGAGCTAGGCTGGCCCCGGAGAGGTGGTTTGCGCCGTACCGGCCAGCGGGGAAGGGGCTTGGCGCCACGCCAACAGGCGCCAAAGGGGCTCCGCCGGCCAGCGCATTCGCGGGAGCGCCAGCGTGTGCTGCCGTCATCCCAGCGCATGCGCAGTGGGGATCTTTTCCGCGTCGGCCATCGCGGAGGACAACAGCAGCCGACGCGGAGGAATAGAGTGCCCCCATGGACAAGCCCGCCCGCGGATTGGTGGGTCCCGATCGCGGGCCAGGCCACCTTGGGGGCACCGCCCTGGGCCAGATCCCCCCGCGTCCCCACAAGGACCTCGGAGGTCGCCCACGCCGCCAGGTCCCGCCGGTAAGTACCTACTCTAATTTACGCCGGCGGGACCGGCCGCAAACAGGCGGCCACTTGGCCCATCACGGGCCGGAGAATCGCCGGGGGTGCCGCTGCTAGCGGCCGCCAACCGGTGCGCCACGATTCCCGCCCTCGCCAAATCCCCGGCGCCGGAGAATTCGGCAGCCGGCGGGGGTGGGATTAATGCTGCCCCCCGGCGATTCTCCAACCCAGCGGGGGTTGGAGGATCCCGCCCCCCTATACTTAAGGATTATTCACAGATCAAACATAAACCACAGGTGTGAACTCCATATTGGACAAATAACCGGATTTCAGAAGTGTGTACTAACTGCATGCGTACTTAACAAGGGAGGATAGGGTCAACCAGCAGATTTGCACGCAGCTTCTGAGGGATTAGGGCCGGAACACAGCCATAAGCCGTGCCAGCTGTCCAATCGGCCCTCTACCTCCTTGTTCCCTAACGTCAATATGGCAGCTCGGACAACAGGTAGAGACACGGAAGAGAGGAGCAGAAAGGTATCCCATATGGGAGAGGGTAGTACGTGGATTTATCAAAGGGAGAGGTTGGCACATGTAGTCAGACTTTATCAGGCACCGAGACAGGCCCCGGGGCAGCAGGGCACACTTGGTGGGAAGACGTGAGCGAAGCGCACAGGAAATATCGCCAAACTATAAATAGCCACTGGCTGCACCAACAGCATCATTGAGGTGAAGAGCCATCACCACACCCCTCACCTGGGAACTGCACGGCCGATGCCAGGGCCAGTACCCGTTACAGACATCTCTGGCAGCCTCCCGGAGGTGAGCCGATGAATGCGACTAACGTAGCCGACCTAACTCAGTCCCAACACACAGACAATTCCCCAGGACAGATTCTGAACGGCGATTCCCAGCCACCTACAAAGCATGGGGGGATAGGCTGACCATACAGGTCGGATTTGTTTAAAGGATGGGAATGATGTGTGTCCCTACCCAGGACCGAAACCAGCTCACATACCAATCCCATGATGGACACGGACACCAGGGTATGGAGACCACTACGGACCACCATTATGTTGGTGGCCGGAACTAAAGGAGGATGTCACTCATTACATTGAGGATTGCTTCATTTGCGACCAGAATATTACCAACGGTGACGCAAGGAGGGGACATACAGGACACACCCGTCCTGTGAAGCGTCCCTGGATGAATCTCCATGTGGATTACATCGGCCCACTCCCACCATACAGAAATGGATTTAAGGATGCATTAGTTCTCATTGACACCTTCACGAAGCAGCTCCCACCCGCAACGCAACAGCCCCACAACCACTCACACTCCCCATTTGGACATGGGACCACGCCAGGCGGTTGGTCAGAGTAGCCGAACGATTCGAGGACCAGGACACGGTAACCCTGAACCCAATGAACGCAAGCAACGGGCAGACGCGGGTCTGGCGACCAGGGGAGGTAGATGATTCCACGGATGAACCTCCCATGGGGGTATTACAAGAACAACTGAGGAATGCAGTGTTCTGTGGTGTGTGGAGCACAAACATTCTGAGGTGTCCAGATGATGACAATCGGACACCTCACAATAAACATGGTACACGGTTTCTGATGGAACCTGCACCGTCATGTGTGCTTCACGCACACTAGTCTTCTTTGTTTGTGTGTTGTTTTACTCTCCTCTCCCCATTCCTTCTTTATCTCCCAGCATGCTATTTGCAGGTCGAACTGTCCCTCGCCTCTCACTGATCACACTCTGAGAGCACTCAAGCTGATCCGTCTTTCTCCCCACGGATGACAGACTACCAACCGATACTACATTGTGTGCCTGCCACACAACAATACGATTGACCCCCAGTATTCAGAGCAATTGTGATATTCACTCACTGACCATATTCTCCCCCCCACCCCCCACCCGCCAATCAGAGTCCGATCTTCACCGTCGCTGTGCGTGGGGAATACCCTGGCTGCCCTGAGGGTGTCGTGTAGTCTCCCCCGGCACTGCTGGCCAGTCCGGGCGACGTTGCCCACGGCGCTAACCGCGTCTGCCACCTGCGCCCAGGCATGGCAATGGCGGCGCCTAGCGGCCTTCCTCCCGGGCCGGGGTACAGAGTCATCTTTCTCTCCTCCACAGCGTCCAGGAGGGTCTCCAGCTCAGCATCCCTGAACCGTGGCGCTGCCCTGCTTGCAGCCACCTTGTTGGCTGGGACAGTGTGTGTGGGGGTTAGATCGTTTAAGTGCGGCTGCGGCGTGTGGGCCTCTGTCCACCAATCACGGACCTGGCGAGTCCGGCGCTGTTTTGCTTAGAACCGGTTGTGTTCCACGTGGCGATGGTGCGAGCCCATTTGGGCTAGCTGAATCGGTGCAGCTGTTCCCACGCCAGCATCAACACTTAGTCTCAAAATCGGAGAATCCAGCCCATGTTAGAGTGGGAGGGCAGCAGAGTCTGCATTTTAGCATGGAAACCTTCTGTGATTTGAAGGACTTTTTAATTTCTAGCTCACAGGACCCCACACCCTGTACCTCAGAAACCCGAATGTAACGTTATCTGGTCTGGACGCTGCTCCTCTCCCCAAGTCACTCACCCACCTCCGGCCACGATAATGTCCCCTAGGTGCTCGGACGTTGGCCGCTCCGGCCATGGTGCTGCTTCCTGAAGTTTTCAGGTGCAGTGTCCAGGCATCACAGTTTGATTGGGATGCTCAGCAATAAGCCCCACGTGCTACATAGCCGCCTCAGCCGCACTGCCAGTGGCCTCCGCGGTCAGTAGGAGTTATGGGTAGTCGATGGAGCAGATAGACAGGGGCTACGGTGGCCCCCAGAACAGGAACTCACATACCAGGGGTTGCATGGCCGACCTGCAGGTGATTAGACCCTCCCTGCCAGTCGAGACCGTGTGTGGCCACACCCCCAGTTCCGTGCCCCCCTGGTGGCCCACCTTCGACCAAGGCTGGCCCTCAGTTGTTCCCCCATCTCCTCTGAACACTGGGGCAGCAATCCCAGTGCCCACAGGCTCTTTCCGTGTGTGCGAAGATGGCTATCCACCTCCTCGGGTCCCCGCTGAAGCTCCTCCACCAGTTTCACCAGTTTAAAAAGGATCACTAATCGGCGCCTGTGTGACCACTTGCTGGAGAAGCCGTAGATCATGGACAGCTGTGAGATCATGAACAGCCATTAATTGTATGCAGATGGGGCTCAAGCAGTGATTATTGCTTTCTCGCCATTCTAAGGTGAGATCTGGATTTCACCAAGGGCAGTGGGCCGTTAGATCGCGAACAGATTGGCACCTTGCGAGGTTCTCGTTTTTGGCCACGCCCGTGACTTTTCTGTTTTTTTTTAAATATAAATTTAGAGTACCCAATTCATTTTTTCCAATTAAGGGGCAATTTAGTGTGGCCAATCCACACAAACACGGGGAGAATGTGCAAACTCTACACGGACAGTGACCCAGAGCCAGGATCGAACCTGGGACCTTGTCGCCTTGAGGCAGCAGTGCTATCCACTGCGCCACTGTGCTGCACACTCCTGCGATTTAACAGCCTTGTCGCACACTCGCTTAAGCGCAAAGCGGCCATTAAATCACGTCCCTAGTCTCTGATGTGTTGGGTGTTCTGAATCCGTGGAACACATACAGGTCACAAACACTTGAAATAGTGCAACAGACTGTGGGTTTACACGATACTAGCTTGAACTAAAGACCTTTGCCTTGTCTTAACCAGTCGATGCACTCAGCACCTGGTGAATGTCTGTGTTGCAGGCTGTGAGCTCTGTCCTCCTAGCTAGCTGCAACTCGAATGAGCAGGAACTCTGATGCCCCCTGTCTTTATAGTGCGTGTGCTCTAACTAGTGATTGGCTGCGGTGTTGTGTGTGTTGATTGGTACCACTTTGTGTCCATCAGTGTGTGTCTGCACCATGATATACTGGTGTATATTATGACATCCCCCCCTTTTATAAACAATGTACCTGTGTGGCAATAAATAGTGTATGGTGAATGTCCCTGACTATGTGTGTGCGAAATATTTACAGGACTATGTACATGAGAACTAAGCTACTTACATGGGAAGGTGCCTGGTGCACAAAAACAGTGTGTCCCAAGAATAACAAGATGAACACTATATACAAACCACGTAAACGATTAAACGGAAGAACAGAACAAATCAGAAAGTCCATAAGTCCACAAAGTTCACAAATTAAGTTTCTGAGGTGGGCGACGAATTCTGGTTGACCGCCTCAAGGGTGGGTCGGGAGCCGCCGGCTGAGGAGCGGGCTGGACTACGTCAGAGTAAGGAGGATGCGGAGTGACCAGAATCTCTGCATAGTCCAGGGTCAGCAGGAGGGCGAGGCGACAGTGGAGGATCACGTAGCGAGCGCGGAACGAGACGAAGGGCACGTCGATTGTGGCGCAGAATGGAACCATCCAGTAGACGAACCAGGAACACGCGGGGGGGGGGCCACCTGCCGAAGGACCACAGCGGTTGCGGACCAGCCACCGTCCGGAAGATGGATGCGGACGTTGTCATCTGGAGCCAGAACAGGGAGATCACTGCACGGGAGTCATGAGCTGCCTTGTGCTGTGCACGAGACAGCTGCATCCGGCGAAGGACCAGAACATGGTCGAGGTCTGGGACATGAATGGACGGCACCGCTGTCCTCAGGGTGCGACCCATGAGCAGCTGGGCTGGCGACAGGCCAGTGGACAGTGGGGCGGAGCGATAGGCCAGCAAGGCGAGGTAAAAACCGGACCCAGCATCGGCAGCCTTGCAGAGGAGCTGTTTGACTATGTGGATGCCCTTCTCCGCTTTGCCGTTGGATTGGGGGTACAGGGGACTGGATGTCACATGCACAAAGTTGTACCTCCTGGCAAAGTTGGACCATTCCTGGTTTGTGAAGCAGGGGCCATTGTCCGACATCACCGTGAGTGGGATGCCGTGTCGAGCAAAGGTGTCCTTACAGGCACGGATGACTGCAGACGATGTGATGTTGTGCAACCGTATCACCTCAGGGTAATTTGAAAAGTAGTCCACAATCAAGACATAGTCCCTGCCCAATGCGTGGAACAGGTCAATGCCCACCTTGGTCCAAGGGGACGTGACCATCTCATGGGGCTGTAGGGTCTCACGTGGTTGGGCCGGCTAGAAGCGCTGACGAGTGGGGCAGTTGAGCACTGTGTTGGTTATGTCGTCATATCGCCGGGCCAATACACCGCCTCTCGGGCCCGTTAGCGGCACTTTTCCACGCCAAGATGGCCCTCGTGTAGCTGTTCCAAGACGAGCTGGCGCATGCTATGCGGAATAACAATGCGGTCCAGTTTCAGGAGAACCCCGTCTACTACCGCCAGATCACATCTGACGTTATAGAACTGCGGGCATTGGCCCTTGAGCCACCCGTCTGTTAGGTGGCGCATGACACGCTGTAGCAAAGGGTCAGCCGCTGTCTCGCGGCGAATTTGGACGAGGCGTTCATCCGTGGCAGGTAGATTGGAGGCCACGAAGGCCACATTGGCGTCAACCTGGCAGACGAATCCCGTTGGGTCACATGGAGTGTTGACTGCCCTGGAGAGAGCGTCGGCAATGATGAGATCTTTGCCCGGGGTGTATACGAGCTGAAAGTCGTATTGCCGGAGCTTGAGAAGAATGCGCTGGAGGCAAGGCGTCATGTCGTTCAAGTCTTTCTGTATTATATTGACCAGCGGGCGATGGTCGGTCTCGACAGTGAATTGAAGAAGTCCGTACACATAATCGTGAAACTTAACCACACCGGTCAGAAGGCCCAGGCACTCCTTTTCTATCTGCGCGTAGCGCTGCTCCATGGGGGTCATGGTGCGTGACGCATATGCAATGGGGGCCCATGATGAGGCCTCATCACGTTGCAGGAGCAGTGCTCCAATGCCGGATTGGCTGGCATCGGTCAAATTTTTGGTCTCTTTTGCTGGATCAAAGAAGGCTAAGACCGGGGCCGTGGTCAGTTTGGTTTTGAGTTCTCTCCATTCGCGCTCATGGGCAGGGAACCATTGGAAATCTGTTGTCTTCCTGATCAGGTTCCTGAGAGCCGTGGTATGAGAGGCGAGGGTAGGGATGAACTTCCCTAAAACGTTGACCATGCTCAGAAATCGGAGGACCACCTTCTTGTCCTCTGGCGTTTTCATGGCTGTGATGGCAGCCACCTTGTCCGCATCCGGCCGCACACCCAACTGGGAGATGTGGTCCCTGAGTAACTTGAGTTCCATCTGACCAAAAGAGCATTTGGCTCTGTTGAGGCGTAGGCCCTGATCCCGTATGCATTTGAACACGCGCTGGAGGTGACTGACATGCTCCTGCGGGGTGGTGGACCAAATGATTATGTCGTCAACATAGTCGCGAACACCTTCAATGCTTTCCATCATTTGTTCCATGATCCTGTGGAACACTTCGGAAGCAGATATGATCCCAAACGGCATCCTGTTGTAACAATATCTGTCAAAGGGGGCAGTGAATGTACAGTTTCCTGCTGGATTTGTCAAGCTGGATTTGCCAGAATCCTTTTGAGGCGTCGAGTTTGGTGAAGAGCTTGGCGCGAGCCATCTCGCATGTGATCTCTTCGTGCTTGGGAATTGGATAACGCTCCCTTATGATATTGCGATTCAGATCCTTGGGATCAATGCAAATTCTCAGCTCGACAGAAGGCTTTTTTAACCCATACCATGGAACTGACCCAGTCGGTCGGTTCCGTGACTTTGGAAATCACTCCTTGGTCCTGGAGGTCCTGCAGCTGCTGCTTGAGGCTGTCCTGAAGGGGTGCTGGGACCCTGCGAGGGGTGGTCCAAATTCGTGAGGAAACAGCAAAGGATCCTTTACTGCAGCGTGTGATGCAGCACCTTACCCATGGCTGGCAGAAGGGACAATGTTCCCGATTCTTTAATGTTAAAGACGAGCTGATGGCTGCGGAGGGAATCCTTCTGAAACTCGACAGGATCGTCATTCCTCAAAGCATGCAGGCTATGGTGCTGGGTCAACTCCATGAGGGTCACCTTGGAGTCGAGAAATGCTGACGCAGAGCTCGGGAGGCAGTTTACTGGCCAGGCATTAACCAGGATATTGCCAACACAGTCCTCAACTGCCCCACCTGTCAGAAGTTTCAACCGGCTCAACCCAAGGAAACACTGCCCAAGATTGTGACCTCTCCGTGGTCCAAAGTCGGTGTAGACCTTTTTCACGCCAAGGGGCGTCGACTACGTCCCCAGTTACCCAGAAGTGGTGAAACTGCCGACCTCACATCGAAGGCGGTCATCAAAGCCTGCAAAGAAACGTTCGCCAGGCACGGGATACCGTTCACGGTAATGAGCGACAACGGTCCATGCTTTTACAGCCAAAAATGGTCTAATTTTGCACAGTCCTACAACTTCCATCACGTTACCTCCAGTCCCCACTACCCGCAATCAAACGGGAAGGCCGAGAAACGGGTCCATATTGTCAACCGGTTGCAAAGCTGCAGACTCAGGCTCTGACTTCAACCTGGCAATGCAAGCATACAGGGCAACCCCACTGTCCACTGGGTTATCTCCAGAGCAGATGCTCATGAATCGCACTCTGAGGCCCACAGTTCCAGCCATCCATGTTCCAGACCTTGACCACGTCACGGTACTACAAAACGTGCAGCAGTCCCGGGCCCAACAGAAGGCCACATATGATGCTCATGCCACGGATTTACCTGAGCTGGCTCCAGCCGATCATTTTCGCGTCCAGTTGCCTGAGGGCGGTTGGTCAGCCACAGCTGTTGTTGTCAAACAAGTTGCCCCGAGTTCTTTCATTGTTCGCATGGCTGATGGCTCCCTGCTACGACGCAACAGACGGGCATTGCGAAAAGTTCCACGCCCACCACCTGACCGCAGTGCTCCCCCGGCTATCATGCTTCCTCCGGACGTACCCTGCCACAAAGCCACCGATCAGCCAGCGATCCTGCTGGCCCACGCGACTACCGCAATGGCAGCGATCCCACCTCTCCACGTGCAGGCGGCTCATGATCCACCTCTGGGGCGATCAACAAGAATTCGTCGCCCACCACAAAGATTGAATCTGTAGACTTAACATTTGTAAATTTTTGTGACTAAATCCATCGACTTAACTCTTGTAAATATTGCTTAGTTTGCCATGTATCTGCACTATCGACACCTTCCCACGTATATACGTTTGTTCAATCACCGTTTGTGCATAGTCAGGCATATATATATATGCCTAAGTATTCATTTAACTCCAAAAAAAAAGGGGGGAGATGTCATAATGTCCACTCATGTATATAATGAGATGCAGACAGGCAATGATTGACACATAGGATGACCAGTAAGCATACAACACAGCACAGCCAATCACCAGACAGGACACTACCACTATAAAGCCAGAGGGCACTAGGTTTCCCGCTCTCTCAGGACCCAGCCACTGAGACAGTCAGAGTCCACGAGCTAGCAAGCACACACACCATGCGGTAGCTGGTAAGTCTGGTCAGGCTACTGTAAGGTCACTAGTCAGATCAGTATAGTGTCGACCCACAGCTGAATATGTACAGCAGTTCATCTAGTTGAATAAAACAGTGTTAGATCTTCTCCTGTGTTAGACGTCTGTTTCTAACTTCCCTGCATCGAGTGCAGTCCACATCGAACCTACCTGCCTAACACATCACTTCTGAGACCCACAAGACACAACTATTCCAAAATCATGTCGAACAGGAGTGTCCAATCTGTGGCCCAACACCCATCTGAGACAGTCTCAGCAAGCTGATCCTGAAAGCCTGGAACCTCAGTCCTGGGTGCATTTAGATTTCTCGGTTTACCTTGTTTGAATTTTGTGGGGCTAAAAGTTTCAAAGGCCAATTTTAGCATTGTTACCTCGTCAGTAGATAAAGTCTATAAAGCTGAACACAGAAGATCCATTAGTTCAGGAACTTGAAATATGTGTGAATTAATGGGACCATTGATAGAATATTCATATGTAAGCTGCCAAACTTCATGGTTTCACTTACTCAGTTTCACAAATCTCGGATACTATTGATGTGCAAAATCTCATAGGTATCTCTAAATGTTCAGGAGTTCCATGAATGATATGAAACCTCTTGCCCGCCCCCCAGTTCCCCGATGATTTGTTCCTTCCTTCTTGCTAGACCATAACAAGAAATGGCCTGAAAACATTGCATAGTGGTAGAATCAAGGATTGTTGCTTCTAAGTGCCTTTGGATGTTTTACTACATTAAAAGTGCAAGCTGTTGTTTTCAAAATTGACAAAATGTTTGCTGGGGGCCACAGAATCACTTGGACAGAATTACAGATTCTCACAGCTGAGTGCACATTTTCATCGGCCTGTCTCAGCTACTGATGGCTGGGGCTAGCTCCTAGGGAAAAAAAGAACAGTGATCCATATGGCTATACTGATTGGGAGGGTGTATCAGGCGCATAAATGTTTAGTGAAGCTTTGCAGCAAGTATTCATGTGGGGTCCTTGGATTAGTACAGGGTGTTGTGGAATATTCACAGCAGCTTGTACTTTCCTGGGCATAAATGTCGAGGTCAGGTTTTATCATTGACATTTCTTGTTTTGCAGCTAAGCTATAACCTTGTCTAAGATTGGCAACCCGCTCAGATCTTTTTTCTGTGTAGTGGAGATTGGACTCCATGATAGAATAGGCCATCTGATTAAGTCCACTTACCAAATGACATTTAGAGAAGACGGAGTCTGGCACATTATAGAGTTTTTCTCCGCTGCCTGCCATCCACAGCCAAGACATGTCACCACAGAATGGATTTCTGCTTTTAACTTTGAATGGCAACTAGTCACACTGTTCTGAAGGATCCCCGCTCATCATCCATTATTTTATTGATCATATATTCATAGCTTTTAATCTGTTCTGTCTGACATAATGTGGAATTAAACAAAATAAAAATACAATGGAAAATGGGTGAAGCAAAATCATCGAATATATTATAAAAGATTCCAAAAGAGAAATTGTTTTCATTGTTACAATTTTACACATCAGACAAAGTCTTGTAAATGTAACATATTCTTATGAGATTGTGTGCTATCATATCAATTTTATGTGGATAGTAAAAACGATTCTTCAACACTTGAGGTACTTTCACTCATGAAAATATAAATCAATTTATATTTTATCTCCACAGAGACATTTTCCATGATGTTCATGTTTGCTACTTTTGTAGTTGTTGTTATCCTTTAATCATAGGACCCACTGCAGATTGGGAAATAATGTTGAGCAAGTCATCCAGTGTCCGGATTGCCGGAGAACAAATAGACAACTGAGGTGTGCGTGGAATCCTATGCAAATCCTGAACTGCGGATCTCTGAGAAACGGCCAGAAATGTTCAACTCCCCACGGACAATTCCCCTGTTACCTGGGACCCTTCCTGAATATCTCTGACTTTGAATTAGAGCCAGAGGCTTGGGATGTGCTTATCTGAAATAATTACCCCAAAAAATGTTAGCCAGATTAAAACCTAATCCAGCTCCTGGGTAAGTACATAACTAGCTCCCCAATCAAACTCCAAGACCACCCAACTAGCCCCGCCCTCCACCCTGCTCAAAGCCATGAATCCCCCCCCCCCCCCCCCCCCCCCCCCCCCCCGACCACCCACCTACCCTTCTAACCAGCCGGCTATTCTTCTGACCTGATCCACCTACCATCCTCACCTGACCAGACCATTCCTCACCTGACTGTCCACTTACTCAGCTATTCCTTTCGTGCTTACCCACTTACCCACCTCACCCACCTAGCCATCTTACTGACCTCGTCCCCTACCCATTTACCCACTTAACCCACCTACCTCCTACCCACTTACCCATCTACCCACCTCACCCAACCACCCACCAACCCACATCGCACACCTACCCAGTCACTGACTTACTCACCCATTCACTAACATTCGTACTGGACATTTAAACTTACCATCTCTCAGCTAGTGCTGTAGACAGGTGGCGTCTTATCTTCGCCAGGCTCCACTATGATCTGATGGAGTTCCCTGAAGAATGCCGCGCTCCACATTTCTGGTACAGCCGGGTTTGAAAGATCCCAGTAGAAATGTGGAGTACCATTGGGTCAGGGAAATTTCCGGACACGCTGGCAATCTGACGATCAATTGGAATGGAATTCTATAATTAAATAACAATTTAAATAAAATGAAGATTTATTGGCTTTAATTGCCTGCCAAAAAAGCCTCATCAAAATTGAGATTAATTAGTCTCAAATAATCTGAAGTAGTTCAAATTCAGATTCTTTTCAATTATTTTTAATGAACCTCATAACTATAATGTGGCTTTGACCTATTTCCTCACAAAAAAGTGGATCTGTCAAGTCTCACATCTCTGCGTCAAGTGAACTATTTTTCACTAAATTGGCAGAGGTTTATAATCATTGTTTAGTAAAATATAAATTCATAGGTTTGCAATCTTTTTTGATCATACAGTGAGCAATTTTCCAATTTTAGTAGCTCTGGAAGCAAGAGAGAAATTAATAGAAGAATGTGGTAAATTTAATCAAGGTAAAGAAATGCAGTTTTAATGCAGCATGGTTCATGCAGAGCCATTTTCTCCCCCTCTTTAAGAATAATGGTTAAGAGCATATCAATGCTAGCCATTTCAACATAGTGGTGAAGACAGTCCCTTGACGCTTAAGCCACACATTATGTTAGATTTTACAGAGCTACCAGACACTTTAAAAAAAAGAAAAATCTTTTGGTCTAGCTTTCAGCTTAGACAACATAAACGTGTCTTTGGAAGATTCAATTCATGTTATCTGACGGCTTAACAATGCTGAGCCAGCAACACAGAGGTTGATTCCAATTTCACTTAACAAAGAAGGATGTAATGGCTTCAATTTCAAACTGCCGTTTGAGGTGGGTCAAATTCTGTCTGCTTGTACAAAAGCGCCTGTAAGTAACCAGTTGGATGGATCTGCATTAGGCAGCTTACTACACCGAAGAATTCATCTTTCAGAGGGGCAACTCTTTCTGTAATGTGTGTCAGCCTCAGACAGGCTGCTGAATAGAAGATCTCAGGCTATAGTTTGACAGTGCTTTGATAGATTTGATTTTATTGGATGCAGAGTTTTCCCACAATGCCAAAACGCTATTTGTGCAGTGTACTATTTGAGGGAGTAGCACAAATGATGAACAATGGAATGAGGAGTGTTGTTGTTCCAGCAAGGAGCAGGCTCTCCATCATGGCCACACTGCTAGCTTGGCCAAGGAACACTGCAATATGTCAGTGTCCATGACTTAAAGGTGCACAAAAACATGATTAAGCCATAATTATGACATCTGGAGAAAGTTCAATGATCAGTTTAGTACTGGGTAAAATCAATTTTCTGTTAGTCACCATACTGAACATCAGAAACAGTGCATATACATGATCTAAAAATGGAAAATGACTCATTTTCGATGAAATTTTATCTGCCATTTATATGGTCAGGTTTAATCTGTCAAAGCTCCTTATTGCCAATCATTTAATCATATTTTCCTCAGAATATAAGGAATCTGAATAGTAAGAAGCCATCCAGCCCCTCAGGCCTGCTCCACCAAAAAATACGATTATGGCTGACCATTTGCCTCAACTGTATCTTCCCATATTATCTCCAAAACTCTTAATTTCCTCATAGCATCCAAAAATCTATTAATCTCTGTATTGAACATGCTCAATGACTGAGCAGTCTGGGATGGAGAATTTCAAAGATTCCTATCCCTGTGATCAAAGAGATTTATGTTAATCTCAGTTGTAAATGGTTGACCCTTTCTGCCGACAATGCAATCCCGTTTCTAGGCTCGTTAGCCAGGGAAAACATCCTTCCAGTGTTTACACTGTCAAGCCCCTTAAGAAATTTATATATTTCAAGATCACCTCTCATTATTCTAAATGGCGAGGCATATAAGACATAGAGAATTAGGCCTCTCGGCCCATCTACTGCTCCGCCATTCAATCATGGCTGATATTTTTCTCATCCCCATTCTCCTGTCTTCCCCCCATAACCCCTGATCCCCTTATCGATCAAAAACCTATCTATCTCTGTCTTAAAGACACTCAGTGACTTGGCCTCCACAGCCTTCTGCGGCAAAGAGTTCCACAGATTCACCACCCTCTGGCTGAAGAAATTCCTCCTCATCTCTGTTTTAAAAGATCGTCCCTTTAATCTGAGATTGTGTCCTCTGGTTCTAGTTTTTCCAACAAGCGGAAACATCCTCTCCACGTCCACTCTATCCAGGCCATGCAGTGTCCTGTAAGTTTCAATAAGACCCCCCCTCATCCTTCTAAACTCCAACGAGTACAGACCCAGAGTCCTCAACCGTTCCTCATATGACAAGCTCTTCAGGGATCATTCTTGTGAACCTCCTCTGGACCCTTTCCAAGGCCAGAACATCCTTCCTTCGATACAGGGCCCGAAACTGCTCACAATACTCCAAATGGGGTCTGACCAGAGCCTGAGACAGCCTCAGAAGTACATCTCTGGTCTTGTATTCTAGCCCTCGACATAAATGCTAACATTGCATTTGCCTTCCTAACTGCCGACTGAACCTGCACGTAACCTTAAGAGAATCGTGAACAAGGAATCCCAAGTCCCTTTGTGCTTCTGATTTCCTAAGCATTCCCCCATTTAGAAAATAGTCAATGCCTCCATTTCTCCTTCCAAGTGCATAACCTCACACTTTTCCACATTGTATTCCATCTGCCACTTCTTTGCCCACTCTCCTAGCCAGTCCTTCTGCAGCCTCCCCTGCTTCATTAATACTACCTGCCCCTCTACAGATCTTTGCATCATCTGCAAACTTAGCAACAGTGCCTTCAGTTCCTTCCTCCAGATCATTAATGTATATTGTGAAAAGTTGTGGTCCAGTACCCACCCCTGAGGTACATCACTAGTCTCCGGCTGCCATCCTGAAAAGGACCCCTTTATCCCCACTCTCTGCCTTCTGCCAGTCAGCCAATCCTCTATCCATGCCAGGATCTTACCCTTAACACCATGGGCTCTTAACTTATTTAACGTATTTAACTTATGGTCCAAGTCTACTCAATTTCTCCTCATCGGACAATCCCCTCTCATCCACGACAGTCTGGTGAACCTTCATTGTGCACTGTACTGTGCAAGACAAATATATTCTTGTACAAAGGCACTCATCGCCAGATCAAGGGGCCCAGAGTCAGGAAAGGGGGGGGGGGGTAGCCTGTTGAAGGTCATTCCCTGCCCCTGTTGCCAAAACCCCTCCCTCACAACATCCCACAATATGTCTCCTGCTATCATTCACCTCTGGCCAGGGTCCCCCGGTGATGCTGAACCTCGGGTGGGTGCATTATTGCAGCAGCCACTGTTTCTTGTAGCACGACGAAACAATGAAAAGCTTCTGGGGCGTCATTCTCCGACCCCCCGGAGGGTCGGAGAATGGCCGTTGGCCGCCGTGAATCCCGCCCCCGCCGGTTGCCGAAGTCTCCGAAGGGAGAAAAGTCGGCGGGGGCGTTAATGGCGCCGCTGCCGCGGAGAATGTCACGGGTCTGCGCAAGGCAGACGATTTTCGGCCTGCCGATATTCTCCCTTCCGGATGGGCCGAAGTCCCGTCGACGTGATGACCGTTCACGTCGACGTGAATCAAACCTCCTTTTCATCGGCGTGACCCGGTGCTCCAGGCTCACGCCGACCAGCGTGGAGGTGAGTGATGGCCTGGGGGGTTGGCTCTGGGCAGGCGATGGCGTGGCCGCAGTCTGAATGCGTGAGGAGAGGTGTGTCTCGGGTTGTGTGTGTGTGTGTGTGCGGCGGGGGCGGGGGGGGGGGGGGGTGGTTAGAATAGGCTGGGCTCCAGGGGAGCGCTGGGAGGGGGGTCCGTGCCGGGGTGGAGGTTGGGGGGGGGGGTCCGTGCTGGGGTGGAGGTTGGGGGGGGGGTCCGTGCTGGGGTGGAGGTTGCGGGAGGGGGGTGGGGTCCGTGCCGGGGTGGAGGTTGGGGGGGGGTCCGTGCTGGGGTGGAGGTTGGGGGCGGGGTCCGTGCCGGGGTGGAGGTTGGGGGGGGGTCCGTGCTGGGGTGGAGGTTGGGGGGGGTCCGTGCTGGGGTGGAGGTTGGGGGGGGGTCCGTGCCGTGCCGGGGTGGAGGTTGGTGGGGGGGGGGGGGGGACCGTGCTGGAGTGGAGGTTGGGGGGGGGGTCCGTGCTGGGGTGGAGGTTGGGGGGGGGGGTCCGTGCCGTGCCGGGGTGGAGGTTGGGGGGGTGTCCGTGCTGGGGTGGAGGTTTGGGGGGGGGTCCGTGCCGGGGGTGGAGGTTGGGGGGGGGGTCCGTGCTGGGGTGGAGGTTGGGGGTTAGGGGGGGGGATCTGTGCCGAGGAGGGGGATGGGAGGGCAAGTGAGTTGGTCCACCTGGCCAGGTGCCAGCGTCCAACAGTTGGACCCATGCGGTCCATGCCACGTGGGCTGGGGGGAGGAGGGGATATGGGCAATGATGAGATGTCGTCGTTCCCCTCCCCCCCCACCAGGCCGTCATGTTTTCAGATCATCCAGCGATGTTGGCCGCCGTGGTGGCAGCCGCTCATGTCTATGTTGCCCTGGATGAGGAGGAGGAGGAGGAGGAGGAGCGTGCCAGAGAGGCGGCGCAGGCAGAGGAGGGCGGAGTGGAGGAGCAGCAGGAAGAGGCCCAGTCCTCTCCAGATGAGGGGGATGGGGGCAATGGTCAGGGCAGACGGGGTAGACACAGGCGGGTGGCTGTCCACCGTTACCGGCTGGCCCAACGGGCACGGGACAGACTGATAGACGCTCGCTTCACTGACTAGATGGGCGTGGGAATCGGGTAGTATGGCCACAGACCGCACACCATGGCAACAGCCGACCACCCCCACCCCCCACCCATCCACCCACCCAGCACCCTCACCCCCCCTCCCCAACCCCACCCACCCCACCCGCATGCACAACACCCCCCCCCCATTGCCGATCCACCTGCGGCACAACGGGCCGGGCTCACACAGTTGCGGGTGGACGCGTGTCTATCGCAGGCCATGGAGGATGATGACGACCCGCCCTGCGATGAGCTCCTGGCTCTACATCGTTGGACTATGTCTGACCCATGGCCACAGTCCCACCATCCACCCGGACCATCCCTGCATGCGGCTGTGACACTGCAGCGCACGGTCCCGTCCTCTGCCCGGGGGATGTTGATGGCGGCCCAGGGGGAAGGGGGCAGACTCACCTGGGGCTGAGGTAAGACCACCCCTCACACACACACTTGCGCTCAATGTACATGACACCCCGCACACTTTGGACAGAGCACAAAGGCAGCTTCGGTAGGTGTAACATTGACTTTAATAACCAAAGGAGTTCATGCACGTGCCCTAGGCCTTAAAACTCATCTGTGCCCTGCACCCGTGCCAACTTACTCAGTGTCTAATTGTTTGGCCTTACGGGCCCTTTGACTACGTCTACGTGGTTCCCCAGACGGTACAGCAGAACTGGAGGTGGACTCCTGTGATTCCTGCCCTCTGACACTGGATCCCTTTGGCGGCCGTTTCCTGGGGCGTCCTGGCCTAGATGGGCCAGGCTGTGGCCCGGGCGACTGGGATGGCGAGCTGCCAGCCTGTCCTGCCCGTTGCCCACCCGATGCACCTGGGACGGAAGGGGGGGAGTCCGAGGTGTCGTGGTGTACCGGGACCTCCCCTACAGAGGGAGCCGGGACGGACCACACCACCTCGTCCCCCCTCGGGGTGCCCGATGGCCCCCAGGCCTCTACATGGGTGGGGGATGCGAACGGACTGGCCATCCGACGCCCCCCCCGACATCTGGCGCTGCCAGTCCTGGAGGCCCGTGCTGGTATCGACAGGGGTCTGCAGGTTTGCAGCCATGGAGCCCAGGGGGTTGGCAAACCCTGTCTGTGACAGTGCGACGCCGGCTCGCACATGGCCACTGGCGCCGATGCCCTCAGCGATGACCTGCAGAGACTGGGCCATGGCCTGCAGAGACTGGGCCATGGCCTGCTGAGACTGGGCTATGGCGTTGAGCGCCTCTGCCATCTGGTGCTGGCACTGGCTCATGGCCTCCTGTGAGAGGGCAGCCATTTCCTGGGCCACAGACGCCGCCTGCACGGAAGGCCCCAGGCCTCGCAAACCGTTCCCCATGTCTGACACCGTCGCACCCATTGCCTCCACCGCGGACGCCACCCGTGCGGTGTCAGCCTAGGTGGCACGCATGACCGGCACCACTCCCAGCTCCTGGACGCGGGTGGACTCCTCCACCTGCGACCGCAGCCGCCGCAAGCCGCCCGTCACCCTCTTCGCTCGTCTCCGGGTCGGTGGTTGCATCGGATCTATGTGTGGGTGTGATAACTGCAGGAACCCGGGATCCATCTGGGCGGCAGATGTTCGCTTGGGCTGGGCTGCCCTCCGACCGCCCGGTCCCTCTGCTGCTCCTACCTCCACCTGCTGTACCGGGACGGCTGTGTTGTGCGCACCAGTGAGTGTACCAGATGCCTCATCACTAAAGTGCCCAACCGTGGTGAGTGTTGCTGCGATGGTGGAGGGTGTTGGTGACAGCAGTGGCGTTGTGTCGTGCTCTTCGTCCCACTCTGAGTCCATGGCACTTTGGGGTGGGGGTTCGTCTCCACCCATCCACTCTGAGTCGCTGTCCGGTATTTCGTCTTCCTGGGTAGTGCTGTCCCGGGTAGGGGTGTCCTGGGTAGTGCTGTCCCGGGTAGGGGTGTCCCGGGTAGGGGTGTCCTGGGTAGTGGTGTCCTGGGTAGTGGTGTCCTGGGTAGTGGTGTCCTGGGTAATGGTGTCCTGGCTCGGATGTGACGGGGGCCTGTGGCTGTCCCCTTCATCGCTGGGTGGTCGCTCCCGCACGTGACGGGGGTGTCGTCTCCCTGTTGCTCCAGGTCTCTCCGTCTCCCGTGGTCTCGAGGGGCATCCTGCGGGCGTCGCATGCTGGAGGGTCCGGGTCTCTCCGTCTCCCGTGGTCTCCGAGGGGCATGCTGCGGGCGTCGCATGCTGGAGGGTCCGGGTCTCTCCGTCTCCCATGGTGCGCGAGGGGCATCCTGCGGGCGTCGCATTCTGGAGGGTCCGGGTCTCTCCGTCTCCCGTGGTGTGCGAGGGGCATCCTGCGGGCGTCGCATGCTGGAGGCCGGGTCTCTCCGTCTCCCGTGGTGTGCGAGGGGCATCCTGCGGGCGTCGCATGCTGGAGGGTGCGGGTCTCTCCGTCTCCCGTGGTCTCCGAGGGGCATCCTGCGGGGCGGTCTGCATCTGCGGGGATGGGTGCCTGGACGTTTGGCCCTGCGATACACAATGAAGCATGCATGGTTAGACATCAGGCAGTGATCAGGTGATACGGGGGAGGGGGATATAGGGGAGGGGGGATATGGGGACGGGCTGTCGGTGGCTCACTCGCTAGTACGCCCCCGAACTCTGCATCAGCAACCTCCCGGTCCTCAGGTCCGCCAGCCAGTTCCAGGGCCCTTTCCTCGTGTACGGTCAGTGGCCTCTCATCAGCGGGCCCTCCTCCAGTCCTCACATGCTCCCTATTGTTGTGTGCGCGCTTCTCCTGTGGGTGGGGGGGCAGGGGTAAAAGGCAACAGTGTTAGGCAAGTATATGAATGTACGCCATCGGTTGCGCGTGCATTGCAGAGGTTAAGGTTAGGGCTGGATTCACTTGGGGATATGGGGGAGGGGGGATATGGGGGAGGGGGGATATGGGGGATATGGGGGAGGGGGGATATGGGGGAGGGGGGGATATGGGGATATGGGGGAGGGGGGGATATGGGGGAGGGGGGGTATGGGGGAGGGGGGTATGGGGGAGGGGGGATATGGGGTTGGGGGGATATGGGGGAGGGGGGATATGGGGATATGGGGGAGGGGGGATATGGGAGAGGGGGGATATGGGGGAGGGGGGATATGGGGAGAGGGGGGATATGGGGGATATGAGGGAGGGGGGATATGGGGAGGGGGGATATGGGGGAGGGGGGATATGGGGGTGGGGTGATATGGGGGATATGGGGAGGGGGATATGGGGGATATGGGGAGGGGGATATGGGGGAGGGGGGATATGGGGAGGGGGGATATGGGGGAGGGGGGATATGGGGGATATGGGGAGGGGGGATATGGGGGAGGGGGGATATGGGGGAGGGGGGATATGGGGGAGGGGGGATATGGGGGTGGGGGGATATGGGGGAGGGGGGGATATGGGGGAGGGGGGGATATGGAGGAGGCTCACCCTGCCTGCTCTGACGAGGTCGTTCACCTTCTTGTGGCACTGGGTGCCTGTCCGTGGTGTCAGGGCCACAGCGGTGACGGCCTCTGCCACTTCCCTCCACAGACTCCGGCTGTGGCGTGGGGCAACTCTGCGGCCGTGCCCGGGATACAGGGCGTCCCTCCTCTGCTCCACCGCATCCAGGACGCCTCCACATCGCGTGACTCGAACCTCGGGGCTGAGCGACGGCCAGCCATCCAGTCGGGTGTTGCGGTCGGGTGTTCCGGTCAGGTGGGGGGGAGCAGGGCGGCCTTATGGGCCGTCACGCCGTGCAGCGCGTATGACGCTGCACGGCGTGAACCACTGCGCAAGCGCGAATCCCGTTACGTCGCTGCTAGCCCATTTCGGGCCGGAGACTATCGACCCATTTTTCCGACGTGATGCAAGTCGGATTTGCGCCTTTTTCTGCGCCGATCGGCGGACTTTCCGCCGATAACGGAGAATTTCGCCCCTGGTCTGTGATAGGCATGCAAACCCTGGCAGGCAGGACTTATGCCCCCAGAATCCTTGATCTTCTGCTCCCCTTCTAGTGGGCCTTCCTGGAAAGTGGCTATGTGGGGTTCTTGCTGGCTCCCTAGCCAGCAGGCAAGACCCCTGTCACCTACATTAAGTCTGTCCATTCATTTCCAGGATTGTAATGGACAGTCAGGAGACCTTTGTTTATGGAAGGTTAGCACCATTTAAAACCAGGCTAGATTTCTTAAAGCCAGACTGCACCTCTTAAAGGCAAGATGTATTCTGGCTGCAACAGACACTGAACTGTTTGGACAACCCCTGAAGTCCTTTGGGAATGCCGTAAAATCTCACAACAGACCATAGAACATCTCTCAGGTGTTCTGATGTCCTGCTGGAGTCAATGGTGCATCAGGGAACTGGTGGGAAGAGGTTCAATCTTCCCTCACAAGACCAAGGGACTCTTCAGACAAGTGCTCAGAAGGCAATTGGAGCAAATGGATGAGGCAGTGGAAGCAGGTGGAAGAGGCAGTCAATGCAATGGGTCTGTTATGAGGATTTGGCTCCAGTGCCACAAGAAGTTTAATGACCCCACATGAGTGGTCAAGGTGAGTGAATGTGTTGTCACATCCAACACTAGCCTCGCATACTGCTCATTCACCATGCTCTCTTCACTCACCTACCAACAATCTGTATCAACCGCGACTCAAGGTGTACATGCAAATGCTTTGTCTCACCCTCAGACACTTAGTACTGCTGGACGCTGCAGACTCCCGTCACACAGCCTGCACATACTGCCAGTTATTCAACTGTTGCAAATCCTATCACCCAAACACGATGCAACACACTGATTGACATAATTCCCATTTTCCTTCAGGGCTAGCTGGCACAAAATCAACAGGAGCTCACTCCCATGGAAGAGATTGTGCTGGGAATAATTGGAGCATCTGTCACTGATACAATGGCCAGCAGCATGACTGGAACCACCGAGGAAGATAGTACGATCTTGCTAATGTCTTTTAAAATCCCACTTCACCCTAATTTCTCAATCTGTTATGGAGTTGAATCCTTCGCTTCCCATGCTGGAAGAGAGAATCACGACCGGGCGGAGAATCGCGCAAAATAGAAAAAAATCTGTTCTGTGCCCGCCACCGATTCCAACGCCATGCTTCGGTCCCTCACTGGCAGAGATAGCAATGTTTGTGCCCTGCGCTGGCAGATCCCTGCCAAACCATTATTTGTTTGGATTCAAGTATCATGGACACTTCATGCTCCGCCCCACTTAAGCGCCGGTCATGAATTGGTGCAAGTATTTACGAGCAGAGATTGGGCGCCATGACTGCTGAGAGAGGGAGTGGGAGGCTGAAAATCTTTGAAAAAACCTCAAAGGTTTGTCGGGCTTGCTGGGGGCTGGTTGTCCATGCCGGGGGCAGTAGTGGAGAACAACTTGCTGCTGAGTCTGTGGACTTGGGTGACCACTTAATATCAGGGTGGCCTGGCTCAGACCATCATTGCTATAATGTGGAGATGCCGGCGTTGGACTGGGGTGAGCACAGTACGAAGTCTTACAACACCAGGTTAAAGTCCAACAGGTTTGTTTCGATGTCACTAGCTTTCGGAGCGCTGCTCCTTCCTCAGGAGCAGCTATAGTATGTGTTTTAAATACATCCTTTTGGTGCTACTTACAGGCTCCTGGCTGCTCACACTGCTGACTGCTCACTGTGGGCTGGATTATCTCTGTCCGCTGCCAGTAGTGGAGTTCCTGGTGCGGCAGAGGATTCAGCACCATCCAATAAACCTTTTCAGAGGATCCTAGGGGCAGCGGAATTGCTTATTGAAAGATTAAACCTACTTGGAAATTCCCACAGAGTGATTGCATTGGGACTTCTGAGACGTCCAGTCTCCGACTATCCAGAAGATCTGGGCCATCCTATCCCTTTGTAAATATATGATGCTCCTTTACAATGTGTTGGACAGGTATTAATAATCAGGTGAATAAGAATTAGGGAGAAAGATAATCAAATTGTCTTAAAGTTAAATGGAAAATTTGTTCATTCTACTTGTCAAAGATTCAGAACCCTGCCAAAAGATGCAAATATAATTGATGAAGCTTATATGAGACTAATAGAAGAGATTAATGAAAATTATTGGAGCACAACGCCACATTCTATTGTAAACCTTTCATTGACGCGTGAAACTGACGACCCTATTTAGTCTTTCTACAGTAATTGATAGTAAAGACTATATGTAGCATTGGCACTGACAAAAGTCTGGAGAAATGGAACCAGCTACGTTTCTGTCTGATAATGGATGGAAATTTGTCAACGACGAGTTGAGAGACATGTGAAAACATGAACGCCATGGTCTGGAGTGCCACAGCAATGAACTCTGTGAAAGGAAGTATATGGTGATTGATGAAATGCTGCATAAAATGGAACCTAACAACAGCAGTTTAATTGAATGTCTATTTATAACTCTTTTTGGCACCAATAACCCAATTGCCTATGTGAAAGTGGAACGATTAATCCACTGTAATGAAAACAAGGGGTTTGGTTCTGGAGAATCGCTACTAGTGTCCGCTGGCACTTGGAGCCGAGCCCAGGTGCAGATCCCTTTCCTTTACCATGCTAATTTATGCAAAGAAGAGAGCTCGCTGGATTCCGTCAAAACCCTGGTTCCGGTTTTGAACAGGCAGACCAATGCCGAGGCCTGGCAGCAGACCCTCCTACCTCCCCCCCCCCCCCCCAACAATGCAAATCGTGCCCCCCTTCTGCTGACAAGTAGGGGCATCCTCTCCCCACCCCGGGAATAATGGGTCATGTCTCCACAGGACGCATGCATCATGGGGGTCTCTGATGGGGTTTTCTGTTGAAGAGGTCTGATGGAGTCAGTGGGGGACGATGGTGGTGGTATGATTTGCATTATGGGAGCGGGGGAGGAGGCCTTCCGATGGACTTTAGAGGGCACCTCAGTTATGCACTGACCCCTTAACCCATTGTGGAGTCGACCACATCAGGATCACGCTTGGGAAAACTCGTTCCAATTTCCACCAGGAGAATTTCCCGCTGTGGTGGTCGGTGCATAACAAAAAGGTGGAGACCTGGCTTTGAGCCCCTCAATCAGATTCTAATGGGTGCAAATCGCCAATTTGCATCCTCCCGCCGACATGGGCTGGTAGCTCACTACCGCAGCCGGCAAGGGATCGGAAAAGCGGCAATCCTGTTTTTCGGCTGCCACTCCATTCTCCGCCGGATCAGGAAACCCGCTACTGGATTCGGTCAATGCAGAATCCAGCCCAAAGGTTTGAAAGTAAACCGAAGCATAATTTCCAGTTTTGATGTGGCATTACAATACCCTATCCCCACCACCCCCCTCCCCGCCTCTGCCCACCCACTGATCATGTTACTCCAGTGACAGCTAGGTGTAGATATAACCACAGATGAAAAGTAGACTGTGAGGCAGAATGACTCCCTTAACTGCTCTCTGCCTGGACCTGTTAATGACCACCAAGAAGGCCAAGAGGCATTCCACGAGGAAGCTCTCTAATCCACCCGCTCCCCCTCTGCAGGAGCTGGCAAAAGATAAGGTGCATGGGCTGAAGTGCAGCCAAAGATTGAGGAGCAGCCCCTTAAGGTAATGGAAGAGATGCTTCAATCTACACACTCTACATAAATATGAAAGACAGACTCTTTCAGACTGCAGAAATTTCAGACGGCTCGAGAGTTTGTGAATCGATCATTTCACAGGACTACTACATGCAGCGCCCTCCAGGCAGAGAATTGTAAAGAGTAAAGCCTATGCATTGGAGGGGGGCAACACCTCATATTTTGGATTTGTCAAGGAGTTTTCACTTGTTCCCTATATTTAGTGAGGAAGAAATAGAAGTGTACTTTGTGTCATTTGAGCAAGTTGTGAAAACAACGAAATGGCCGAAGGAAGATTGGACTGTGCTCCTACTAAATGTTTTTAAAGGAAAAACTTTGGAGTTATATTCATATCCTTCAGAAGAACAGTCGGGACGCGATGACAGAGTGAAGAATGCTGCTCTCAGTGCCTGTGAGTTAGTATCAGAAGCCTATTGAGCTAAACTGAACAGTTTTAAAAAGAAGATAGTATCAAAACTTTGTGGATTTCTCTACAAAGGTATTTGATAGGTGGTGTAGTTCAATAAAGATTGAACAAGACTTTCAGAATCTTAGAGAAATGATTCTGGTGGACGAATTTTAAATTAAGTTTCCTTCAGGCGTAAAGACCCATCTAGACAAGTTTAAAGTTTGTAGAATAAAGGATGCTGGAGAAATGATGGATGATTATGAACTGATTCACAGGCATATTAGTAACATCCCCAGGGTACAAACCCACAGAGAAACTGGGGAAATTGTGGGGTTGATAATGAAAATAAATCTGGATTTAGTGAATAAGAAGGTCAGCTGAAAGGACCTAACACCCCGCAAGCTAGTAGAAGAGAATGTCCAGAGAATAAATTTGATTTGATGGGACCAATATGTTATTCTTCTCATTGTCATGTGAGAGTACCTTTAAGAAATGGGTGTTTATCAAATAGCTGTAGTGGATGTACCTTTAAGAAAGGGGTGTTTATCAAATAGCTGCAGTGATGTCAGAGTGAGGATGGAGCTGGACTGTCTGTCTGCTTTTACTTTCGTTTTTGAGCTGGCAGCTACAGTGTGTGTTTAGTTTAGTTTTCAGAGTTGGAGCTGCATCCAGCCAAACAAGGTGTCATTTTAATCTCTCTCTGCATGAAAAGAATGTCTTCAGATCACTTGCTAATTAAAAAGTGATAACTGCCCTCATTAAAGAATTTAAACCTGCTGTCTTTGTTAAAGAGTGTATTTGTCTTATGGATGTTGCTAGGAAAGATTAAGGGTTGCTTATAGAGTACTGTATTCTTTGGAGGGAGTATTTGAGTTGATGGTAAGATGTTTACTGTGTGTTTATAAAATGTTAACTGGATTCATACAGTCTGACTCATTAGAAATGGCAAAAATTCAGTTACAAATCAAGCAACTTGAACATGAAAAAGAATTAAACCAGGCCAGCTTGAATACAAAATGAGAGAAAAAGAGAGAGAAAGTGAGATACAGATCAGGGAAAAAGAAAAGGAGCGAGAAGAAAGGAATAAAGTAAGAATAGCCCTAGCATAACAAAAAGAAAAAGAGCGAGAGGAAAGAGAAAAAGAGAGCAAAAGGGAGATACAGATCAGGGAAAAAGAAAAGGAGAGAGAAGAAAGAAACAAAGAAAGTGAAAGGGAATAAAGGGAAAAAGAGAGAGAGTTTGAACTTCAGAAAATGTCCATGAAACATGACAGTCAGTTAAAATTGGTGGATGCAAAGGGAAACGTACAGTTGGAGATAGTGATGAGGGTAAAGAGAAAGAGCATCATAGTCGAAGGCTTGGTGGGGATGTGTTTAAATATGTCCAAGCATTGCCAAGGTTTGATGAGAAGGAGGTAGAAGCCTTTTTCATTTCATTTGAGAAGGTGACTAAACAAATGAAATGGCCACCGGACATGTGGGTATTACTGATTCAAACAAAGCTGGTAGAAAGGGCTAGTGAAGTGTTTTCATCACTACCAGAGGAGGTATCTGGGATGTATGAGGTGAAAAAAATCCATCTTAGGTGCAGATGAACTAGTGCCTGAAGCCTACAGACAAAGGTTTAGAAATTTAAGGAAAGAACCTGGTCAAACATACATGGAGTTTGAAAGGATCAAACAGAGTAACTTTGACAGGTGGATAAGAGCTTTGAAAATAGACCAAACATAGAAGCTCTCAGAGAAATTATACTTTTGGAGGCATTTAAAAATTCAATTCCTGATGGAGTGAGAACTCATGTGGAAGAGCAGAGGGTTAGAACTGTGAGGTTAGCAGCAGAAATGGCAGATGATCATGAATTAGTTCATAAATCAAAGCTTGGTTTCCGACATCAGTTTCAGCCTGTGACGGATCAAAACTGGGGAAAAGAGAAATACTCAAGTGGTAAAGGTAAAGGTGATCTGATGGGAGATAATAAGGAGAGTGTACCTCAGATTTGTTTTAAAATCCAGGAGGGTGGAAGAGAAAATAAAGGTTTCAAATGTTTTCACTGTAATAAACTAGGCCATGTAAAGTCACAGTGTTGGTGGTTGAAGAAAAGCATGGGAAACGCTATTGTGGTAAAACAGGATAAGACAGTGGGGTTTGCTAAAGTGGTAAAGGAAAGCCCAAGTGAAGCAAAGGAGGGGCAAAAGATTGTACAGCCCGATCAAGAGATGATTGATAAGAAGGTGCCAGATCTCTTTCAAGAATTTACTTGTGTGGGTAATGTTTACTTATGCGTACCAGAAGGAGCAGGTAAAGAAGTCACAATTTTAAGAGATACGGGAGGTAGTCAATCTTTAATGGTAAGAGATGAGGAGTTCTGTAGATTTGGAAGAATATTGCCAGAAAAGGTGGTAATATGTGGAATTCAGGGTGAGAAGAGTATTGTTCCATTATATAAGGTAAGGTTGGAAAGTCCAGTGAAGAGTGGTGAAGTGGTTTTAGGAGTAATAGAGAAACTATCTTGTCCAGGAATACAGTTTATCTTGGGTAATGATATAGCTGGATCGCAGGAGGGAGTGATGTCTACTGTGGTTGATAAGCCAGTGGAAAATAAGACAACTGAAGTGTTGAAGGACGAATATCCTGGGATTTTTCCAGATTGTGTTAAAGAGGATATTTGTCTTATGGATGTTGCTAGGAAAGATTAAGGGTTACTTATAGAGTACTGTGTTCTTTGGGGGGAGTAATAGAGTTGATAGTTGGTAAGATGTTTACTGTGTGTTTATAAAATGTTAACTGGATTCATAGAATAAACATTGTTTTGTTTTAAAAGTACTTTGCATCACACCTGTAGAGTGGGCCCTTGTGCTCCCATAACCAAAATCTATTAAAAGTTGTGGGTCAGGTGAAATCCATGGTACACTTTGGGGTTCTCTAAACCCTGGCCCGTAATATCATAAAAGAGGACATGGGTGAATTGAAATTGGAAAAGCAAATCTGTAGCATTGGTAAGGTTGCCAGTGCCCCTGCAGAGAATCAGGAAAGGTTTATGACAAGCCGGTAAGTTTTCATGTATTTACTGATGGGGAAAGGTGCAGGTAATTTCAGAAGTTTTCTGACTAAGGGTGCAAGTCCCCTAATTGTATCTGGTGAGGCAGACAAGTCAATTGCTATCTTTAAGAGATACAGGAGCAACACAGTCATTGAGGGTGGTGGGTAATATGAAGTTCTCTCCAAGAGTCATGGGGCGCAGTCTACCCAAATAGGCACAGAGTCCCATAGCACATGATTAGCTGGGTGCTTCCCAGCACTGGGAGCGCTGAGAAACACCACGCTACCGAACAAACATTCGGGTAGATTGGAGCTTCAGAGGGGAATGCGCGACCAAGGCCGCATTTCGTACCGTTTTTGGCACTGCATTTTTAAATGGCGTTCCGATCTCTCGACCATCCAACACAACACCTGAACCACCCCCCCTCCGCAATCCCCAACTTACCAATATGTTTTGCCAGGCTGGCAGCACCAGGGTGGTACCAGTAGTGCCAGGTTGTCACCCTGCCCAGAGAGCAGGCACCTGGGGCCTCCAAACCCCTGGGAGCCCCACACCATTGCCATTCCATCTGGTCACTGTTTGTGTAGACCAGCACTGAACTGCTCTCGCCCGAGATCTCCAAGGCAAGGGGATTAGATCCTACGCCTTCGTTCGCACTCAGGAACGCGTATTATCGTAAGACTAGCTGTCTCACTCTAACATGTAGATTTGCCAGAAAGTGACTGTGGGTGGGACTCACATCATGTTAGGTCTCGCGAGGCGTGACAAGCCAAGTAGATCACGGAAGAGGGGCCAACCAGCATCTACCAGCTGGTAGATATTACCAACAGAGCCATAGGGCATGATCTACCGGCCGTGTCCCGCCCAGACGGAGGAAGGACACAGCCAGTAGATAGAACATAGAACATTACAGCGCAGTACAGGCCCTTTGGCCCTCGATGTTGCGCCGACCTGTGAAACCACTCTAAAGCCCATCTACACTATTCCCTTATCGTCCATATGTCTATCCAATGACCATTTGAAAGCCCTTAGCGTTGGCAAGTCCACGACTGTTGCAGGCAGGGAATTCCACGCACTTACTACTCTCTGAGTAAAGAACGTACCTCGGACATCTGCCTTATATCTACCTCCCCTCAATTTAAAGCTATGTCCCCTCGTGCTAGACATCACCATCCGAGGAAAAAGGCTCTCACTGTCCACCCTATCTAATCCTCTGATCATCTTGTATGCCTCAATTAAGTCACCTCTTAACCTTCTTCTCTCTAACGAAAACAGCCTCAAGTCCCTCAGCATTTCCTCATAAGATCTTCCCTCCATACCAGGCAACATTCTGGTAAATCTCCTCTGCACCCTTTCCAATGCTTCCACATCCTTCCTATAATGCGGCGACCAGAATTGCACTCAATACTCCAAATGCGGCCGCACCAGAGTTTTGTACAGCTGCAACATGACCTCATGGCTCCGAAAATCAATCCCTCTACCAATAAAAGCTAACACACCGTACGCCTTCTTAACAACCCTCTCAACCTGGGTGGCAACTTTCAGGGATCTATGTACATGGACACCGAGATCTCTCTGCTCATCCACACTGCCAAGAATCTTACCATTAGCCCAGTACTCTGTCTTCCTGTTATTCCTTCCAAAATGAATCACCTCACACTTTTCTGCATTAAACTCCATTTGCCATCTCTCAGCCCAGCTCTGCAGCTTATCTATGTCCCTCTGCAACTTGTAACATCCTTCCGCACTGTCCACAACTCCACCGACTTTAGTATCATCTGCAAATTTACTCAACCATCCTTCCAAGCCCTCCTCCAGGTCATTTATAAAAATGACAAACAGCAGTGGCCCCAAAACAGATCCTTGTGGTACACCACTAGTAACTGGACTCCAGTCTGAACATTTCCCATCAACCACCACCCTTTGTCTTCTTCCAGCTAGCCAATTTCTGATCCAAACTGCTAAATCACCCTGAATCCCATGCCTCCGTATTTTCTGCAGTAGCCTACCGTGGGGAACCTTATCAAACACTTTACTGAAATCCATATACACCACATCAACTGCTTTACCCTCATCCACCTGTTTGGTCACCTTCTCAAAGAACTCAATAAGGTTTGTGAGGCACGACCTACCCTTCACAAAACCGTGGTGACTATCTCTAATCAAATTATTCCTTTCCAGATGATTATACATCCTATCTCTTATAAACCTTTCGAAGATTTTGCCCACAACAGAAGTAAGGCTCACTGGTCTATAGTTACCGGGGTTGTCTCTACTCCCCTTCTTGAACAAGGGGACAACATTTGCTATCCTCCAGCCTTCTGGCACTATTCCTGTAGACAAAGATGACTTAAAGATCAAAGACAAAGGCTCAGCAATCTCCTCCCTAGCTTCCCAGAGAATCCTAGGAAAAATCCCATCCGGCCCAGGGGACTTATCTATTTTCACACTTTCCAGAATTGCTAACATCTCCTCCTTATGAACCTCAAGAACTTCTAGTCTCGTAGCCTGAATCTCAGTATATTCCTCAACAACATTGTCTTTTTCCTGTGTGAATACTGATGAAAAATATTCATTTAGCACCTCTCCTATCACCTCAGACTCCAAGCACAACTTCCCACTACTGTCCTTGACTGGCTCTACTCTTGCACTAGTCATTCTTTTATTCCTGACATATCTATAGAAAGCTTTAGGGTTATCCTTGATCCTACCTGCCAAAGACTTCTCATGTCCCCTCATGGCTCTTCTTAGCTCTCTCTTTAGGTCCTTCCTAGCTAACTTGTAACTCTTGAGCACCCTAACTGAATCTTCATGTCTCATCTTTACATAAGCCTCCTTCTTCCTCTTGACAAGTGTTTCGACTGCTTTAGTAAACCACGGTTCCCTTGTTCGACCACTTCCTCCCTGCCTGACAGGTACATACTTCTCAAGGACACGCAGTAGCTGTTCCTTGAACAAGCTCCACATTTCCATTGTGCCCATCCCCTGCAGTTTTCCTCTCCATCCGATGCATCCTAAGTCTTGCCTTATCGCATCATAATTGCCTTTCCCCCAGATATAACTCTTGCCCTGCGGTATATACCTATCTCTTTCCATCACTAAAGTAAACGTAATCAAATTGTGGTCACTATCACCAAAGTGCTCACCTATCTCCAAATCTAACACCTGTCCTGATGCAGAGTGCCACAAACGGGGACCAGGCGGAATGTCACTTGGAGGGGGGATTCCCAGGGGATCGGAGTCCTCCCGGCAGGTTATGACCCTGGCACTGCCAGTCTGGTACCGTGGCAGTGCCACCTGGGTGCCAGCCTGACACTGCCAAGGTACCTGGGTGGCACTATCAGCTGGCAGGTGTGGTGCCAGGCTGCCATTTTTCCCTGGGTGCCGGGGATCAGGACCAGGGGTGCCCTGCCTGTGTGAGGTGGGTTGCAGGGTGGGCCTGAGGACCCCGTTATAGGTGGGTTGAGGCATTGGAGGAGTCCGGGGTTGTGTCAGGGGTTCAAAGATCGGGGTGCCATTTAAACTCGGGCGTCCCGATCTCCCGCTGGCGAGTGGAGCTCCTCAGTGCAGGAAACGGAACTAGGTGTAGCCTCGACAGGTGTACCCTGCTGAGGATACTGATTGCAACAGAGTCTCGTTCGATAGCGTGATCTTTCTGCTACGAGCGCCGGGAAACATGCGGCTAAGCGTGCTCGACACGGGACTGTTGAAATCGGTTAAATCATGCTCATAACGTCTTACAGGAAAGAGGCCCTGCAGCCCATCGCGTCCGCTCCAACCATCAAGCTCCTATCCTAATCCCATTTTCCAGCACTTGGTCCGGAGCCGTGCATGCATCTAAATACTTCTTGGTTATACACCTCTCCACGAAGGGGAAAAGTACCTTCCTGTCTACCCTATCTATGTCCCTCATAATTTTATACACCTCAATCAGGTCACCCCTCAGCCTTCACTGCTACAGGAAGAATAACGTCAGCATATCCAGTCTCTCTTGAGACCTGAAATGATCCAGTCCAGGTGAATCTCCTCTGCACCTTCTCCAATGTAATCACTTACTTTCTTTTGTGTGGTGACCAGAACTGTACACAGTACTCCAGTTGGGGCCTAATCAGCGTTTTATCCAGTTCCAGCATATCCTTCCTGCTCTTAAATTCAATGCCTCAGTTCATAAAGGGAAGAATCCCATAGACCTTCTTAACCACCTTCTCTACCTGCCTGCTGTCTTCAGAGAATATGAACAGCAAGGTTTTGTTGATGCTCTGTACTTCCTAGTTTCTGATCATTCATTGTATATTCCCTTGCCTTGTTAGTCCCCCAGAAATGCATTACCTCATTCTTTTCATGCTTAAATTCCATTTGCCACTATTCTGCGCATCCCTGTAGCGTGGTGGCACAGTAGTTAGCAGTTCTTTTTCACAGCGCTAGGGACCCTAGTTTGATTCCAATCTTGAGTGAATGTTTATGTGGAGTTTGCTCATTATCCACGTGTCTGCGTGGGTTTCCTCCAGGTGCTGCAGCTTACTCCCACTTTCCAATGATGTGAAAGGTAGATGGATTGGCCATGCTAAATTGCCCCTTGGTGTCGAAAGGCTAGGTGGGGCTATCGGGATAGGGCGAGTGAGTGGACCTTGGTACGGTGCTATTTCAGCTAGTTGGTGCAGACTTGATGGGCCGAATGGCCTCCAATGCACTGTAGGGATTCTATGATTCTAACCAGCCCATCTATATCGTCCTGTAACCTGAGGCCTTGCTCCTCGCTATTTACCACACCACCAATTTTTGTGTCATCTGCGAACTTACTTATCAGACCTCCTACATATACTTCCTGGTTAGTAATGTATACTACGTACAACAAGGGATCCAGCACCTAATCCATGTGGAACACCACTGGACACAGACTTCCAGTCAGAAAAACAACCTTCAGTCATCACCCTGTGACCCCTATGACTAAGTCAGTTTTGGATCCAGTCTGTCAAATTACCCTGGATCTCATGGGTTTTTACCTTCTTCATCAGCCTCCCATGTCGGACCTTGTTCTGCCAAAGTCCATGAAGACTACATCAACTGCATTACCCTCATCTACACACGTACTCACATCCTCAATTAGTAAGACATAGGGAGGAATTTCACCCCCCCCTCCCCCCCCCCCCCCCCCCCCCCCCCCCCCGGCCGGCTGCCGTATTCTCTGGCCCCAGTTTTTGGCCGGGGATCACGCCGCGCTGGTCGGGGGTCATTGGCAGCGGCCTCCCTGGCAATTCTCTGGGCCCCGATGGGCCGAACGGCCGTCCGTTTTTGGCCAGTCCCACCAGCGTGAAATGGACATGGTCCCACATGGGGGGACCTGGCTGGTAGGCCGGCTGGTGCGGTCCGCGGGGGGCGGGGGGGGGGGGTTATCCAGCCCCGGGGCTGGCCCCATGGTGGCCTGGCCCATGATCGGGGCCCACCAATCTGCGGGCGGGCCTGTGCAGTGGGGGCACTCCTTCTTTCCGCGCCGGCCCCTGTAGGGCTCCGCCATGACCGGTGCAGTATGAACACCCAACACATCATGATACCAGGGGTGGTTGCATACTACAACTTCTTAGACATACCTGCAAGTGACCTGCCTTCCGCCAGCATTCCGTCATTCTGCAACATGGACAACGTCAGCCCGCCGACGCCACTCCACATCGCAGGCAACCTCGGGTCCAACTGGAAGATTTTCAAACAGCGCTTCCAGCTCTACCTCGAAGCTACGACAGTGAGGGTACCTCGGACACCAGAAAGATTGCTCTTCTCCTCTCCACGGCCGGGGACCATATTTTCAACTCTCTCACCTTTGCAGATGACGAAGACAAGACGAAGTTCAAGACAGTTCTCCTCAAATTTGACACTCACTGCAGCGTAGAGGTGAATGAAAGTTTCAAAAGCTACGTGTTCCAGCAGCGTTTGCAGTGTAAGGATGAACCTTTCCAATCCTTTTTAACGCACCTCCGCATCCTTGCGCAATCTTGTAGCAACGGGCCCACCTCCGACTCCATGATATGCTACCAGATCGTTTTCGGTGTTCAGTCGGACCCGCTACATCAGCAGCTCCTCAAAGTAAAGTAACTCACCCTAGCGACCGCCATCGAGACCTGTGTTTTACATGAAAATGCCACCAGTCGGTACTCCCATATACAAGCGGCTGAAACGGCGCAGCAAGGTCCCCACGAGGCGGAACGGGTCCAAGTGATTGAACATCTCCAGGGCCTCAGCCTGGATGAGGGCGTCCATTTTGCGCGCTTTCCGCGGACTCCCGCGCTTGTACGCACCAAACGAGGGGTGGTGACATGGAGGAACGTAATGCGCAGGCACGCACCACACAGGACCGCACCGTGCATGCGCGGTGGTGCAGCGAACGTGCTGGCGTCACGACGTACGGCAACTGTGGCTCCGCCCATTTAAAGTGGGAATGCCCCGCAAAATCTCGACAATGCCTATGATGTGGAAGACTTGGTCACTATGCTGCCTGCTGTCGAGCAGCTCAGCCTTCCAATTCATATCGCTTCAGCCAGCCTCGCAGGAATGTTCAGGCAATTCAACCCACGGTCACCGAGTCCGTCTCCGACCTCCCACACAGCAGTGACACCGAGGACCCGAAAGCGCCTTTTCGAGTCGGTGTCGTAACGAAAAACAGGCTGGCCCCGAAGCAAAGACACCAGCCGCTGTCGGTATACAGCATCGATCCAGACCATGAGTGGTGTGCCACCCTGACGGTCAACCGGTCCCAAATACGATTCCGCCTGGACACTGGTGCCTCCGCCAATCTCATGGCGTGGTTTGCTTTCCAAAGCCTTTGTGTCAAACCAACCATTCTCCCATCGGCCTGCCAGCTATTGGACTACAATGGCAACATCATTCCTGCTACCGGCTCATGCCAACTCGAAGTGACGCACAAGTCATGAAAAGCCATCCTTCCTTTCGAGATCATGGGCTCCTCGAAGGACTCTTTGCTTGGCGCACAGGCGTGCAAATTGCTAAACCTCGTTCAAAGAGTTCACTCTCTCTCCTGATGACACGTCTGCCTTCCAGGATGCTGACTTAAGGGCGCAACTCAACGCCATCATCGACCAGCACTGCGACGTCTTTGAAGGCATGGACATGCTCCCATATACGTACAAGATCATACTCAAACAGAATGCCACGCCTGTGGTGCATGCACCTCGCAGAGTCCCAACACCCCTCAAGGACCGCCTCAAGCAGCAGCTGCAGGACCTCCAAGACCAAGGAGTGATCTCAAGAGTTACGGAACCAACCAATTGGGTCAGTTCCATGGTGTGCGTAAAGAAGCCTTCCGGCGAGCTCAGAATCTGCATTGATCCAAAGGATCTGAATTGCAACATAATGAGGGAGCGTTACCCAATCCCCAAGCGTGAAGAGATCATATGCGAGATGGCTCGGGCCAAGCTCTTCACCAAACCTCTTGACGCCTCGGAAGGATTCTGGCAAATTCAACTAGACAGATCCAGTAGGAAACTGTATACCTTTAACACCCCTTTTGGCAGATATTGTTACAACAGGATACCGTTTGGGATCATATCGGCGTCAGAAGTATTCCACAGGATCATGGAACAAATGATGGAAGGCATTGAAGGTGTTCACGTCTATGTTGACGACATAATCATTTGGTCCACCACCCCTCAGAAGCATATCAGTCGCCTCCAGCGCGTGTTCAAACGCAAACGGGAGCAGGGCCTAGGCCTCAACAGTCAAATGCTCCTTCGGACAGACGGAACTCAAGTTCCTAGGGGACCACATCTCCCAGTTGGGTGTGCGGCCGGATGCGGACAAGGTGGCTGCCATCAAAGCCATGAAAAAGCCAGAGGACAAGAAGGCGGTCCTCCGATTTCTGGGCATGGTCAACTTCCTAGGGAAGTTCATCCCTAACTTCACCTCTCATACCACAGCTCTCAGGAACCTGGTCAGGAAGACGACAGACTTCCAATGGCTTCCTGCCCACGAGCGCGAATGGAGAGAACTTCAAACCAAACTTACCACGGCCCCGGTATTGGCCTTTTTTGATCCAGCGAAAGAGACAAGAATTTTGACCGATGCCAGCCAATCTGGCATTGGGGCAGTGCTCCTGCAACGCGATGAGGCCTCATCATGGGCCCCCGTTGCATATGCGTCACGCGCCATGACTCCCACGGAAGAGCGCTACGTGCAAATAGAAAAGGAGTGCCTGGGCCTATTGACCGGTGTCGGCAAATTTCATGATTATGTGTACGGCCTTCCCCAGTTCACCGTCGAGACCGACCATCGTCCGCTGGTCAAAATAATACAAAAAGACTTGAACGACATGACGCCTCGCCTCCATCGCATTCTGCTCAAACTCCGGCGATACGTCTTTCAGCTCGTATACACCCCGGGCAAAGACCTGATCATAGCCGACGCTCTGTCCAGGGCAGTCAACACCCCGTGTGACCCAGCGGGATTTGTCTGCCAGGTTGACGCCCATGTGGCCTCCGTGGCCTCCAATCTCCCGGCCATGGATGAACGCCTCGTCCAAATTCGCCGCGAGACTGCGGCTGACCCCCTGATACAGCGTGTCATGCGCCACCTAACAGATGGGCGGCTCAAGGGCCAATGCCCGCAGTTCTACAACATCAGAGACGATCTGGCAGTAGTCGATGGTGTCCTCCTGAAGCTGGACTGCATTGTTATCCCGCACAGCATGCGCCAGCTCGTCTTGGAACAGCTTCATGAGGGCCATCTTGGCGTGGAGAAGTGCCACCAACGGGCCCGAGAGGCAGTGTACTGGCCCGGCATCAATGACGACATCGCCAACACAGTGCTCAACTGCCCCACCTGTCAGCGGTTCCAGCCGGCCCAACCATGTGAGACCCTACAGCCCCATGAGTTGGTCACGTCCACTTGGTCTCAGATCAGCATCGACCTGTTCCACGCGCTGGGCAGGGACTATGTTCTGATTGTCGACTATTTTTCACCCCTTTTGGTGGTACTTTTGCACGACATCACATCGTCTGCAGTCATCCGTGCCTGTAAGGACACATTTGCTCGTCACGGCATCCCACTCACTGTGATGTTGGGCAATGGCCCCTGCATCGCAAGCCAGGAATGGTTCAACTTTGCCAGGAGGTACAACTTTGTGCATGTGATAGCCAGTCCACTGTACCCCCAATCCAATGGCAAAGCGGAGAAGGGTGTCCACTGTGGTAGTATGTATTGGGGGTCATGTGGGACTGGAAGCCCTAATGTCATTGGCTGACAGATCCCGGGTCCTGGTTGGCCGTTGACCTCAAGCTCCGCCCTGAAGGCGGAGTATAAGAAGCCGGTGTCTACCCCCGCAGGCCAGTTTACTATCGAGCTGCTGGGGAACAGACACGCTTAATAAAGCCTCATCGACTTCACTATATTCGTCTCATGGAGTCTTTGTGCGCTAAAATTTATTAAGCGTGCCTAAAAAGGACTATGGAGCTCAGGATCATTCCAGAATGCCTGAGGATCAGCCCCCACGCAGTGAATGCGGCAGCAGCCTTCAAACACTGGCAGACTTGCTTCGAGGCCTACATCAGAACGACCACCGGCCGAGTCTCAGACGAACAAAAACTGCAGGTCCTGCACTCGAGGGTGAGCACGGAGATTTTCACCCTCATTGAAGACACCGACGATTTCCAGATGGCGTTCACAGCACTGAGACGTCTCTACGTTCGCCCAGTTAACCAAATCTACGCTCGCTACCAGCTCGCGACAAGACGGCAAGCTCCCGGAGAATCGATGGACGAGTTCTACGCCGCGCTGCTGATTTTGGGACGAGCCTGCAGCTGCCCGTCGGTGAATGCAAACGAACACACGGACATGTTAATGCGCGATGCTTTTGTGGCAGGTATGCAATCCTCCCAAATCCGCCAAAGACTTCTAGAAAAAGAGTCGCTAGGACTCTCAGAGGCACGGGCCCTAGCAGCCTCCCTAGACGTGGCCGCGCGTAACACCCGCGCCTACGGCCCCGACCGCGCGGCAGGCCATTGGGCCCCGTACGTACCCGTCGCGGCAAACGCCCTACCCGCCCCCCCTCCGGACACCCCACAGGCTTGCGCAGTCCAAACGCCGAGTCGCACCGGGGGCGCCCGCTGTTATTTCTGCGGCCAGGCGAAACACCCCCGACAGCGCTGTCCGGCCCGCGCAACCATCTGCAAAAGCTGCGGGACAAAGGGCCATTATGCGGTGGTGTGCCGATCCCGCGAGGTCGCCGCCGTCCCGGGGCCACAGGGAGCCCTACAAGCAGTCTATGCGTCCCAACCCCCCCAGCACGCCATGTGCGACCCGCAGGCGCAGCCGCTCTGGGTCCCGACCACCGCGGTCCCGGGAGAACTGGGAGCCCTGCACGCCGCCTACGCTCCCCAACCCCCCTCCCCGCAGCCCATGTATGACCCGCCGCCGGCGCTACCGCTTTGGGTCCCGGCCAAGACTCTCCACGGAGAGGAGGGGGTTTTTCGCGTCCCTAACGCCACCCTCACCCCCGTCCCGCGCCCCACGCCTGACCCGCCGGCGCCACCTACTTGGACCCCGACCACCGCTGTCCCCGGTGAGGGAGCTCCTCGCGCTGCTTGCGCTCGCGGCCCCACGCCTGACCTGCCGGCGCCGCCGACTTGGGCCCCGACCACCGCTGTCCCCGGTGAGGGAGCTCCGCGCGGTCCTAGCGCTCGCGGTGAGGGAGCTCCGCGCGGTCCTAGCGCTCGCGGTCCTAGCGCTCCCCAGACCCCCCAGCACACCATGTGCGACCCGCAGACGCCGCCATTTTGGGTCCCGACCACCACGAGGGGAGGAGGGGCGCCGTTGTGCGACCCGCAGACGCCGCCATTTTGGGTCCCGACCACCATGAGGGGAAGAGGGGCGCCGCCATCTTGGGCCGCCACCGACCTGTACGACGCATGGGGCGGCCATTTTGTCCACCCCCGCCGCCATCTTGTGACCCCCCAGCCACGTGCGATGTATGGGGGCGGCCATTTTGTCCATCCCCGACGCCATCTTGGACGGCAACAACGGACCCCACCCCACTACTACAACCACGGCTCGCTTCGGTTACGCTCGATCAGGCTCGGCCCCGGACACTCCAGACGACGACGACAACGGTCCTAATTAACGGCCACGAGACGCCATGCCTAGTCGACTCCGGGAGCACGGAAAGCTTTATACACCCCGACACGGTAAGACGCTGTTCCTTGACCACCTATCCCAGCGCACAAAAGATTTGCCTAGCTGCAGGATCCCACTCCGTACAGATCCAGGGATTCTGCATAGTTACCCTAATGGTGCAGGGGAGGCAGTTCAAAAACTACAAACTTAACGTCCTTCCCCAACTCTGTGCCCCCACCTTGCTGGGATTAGATTTCCAATGTAATCTACAGAGCCTTACGTTTAAATTCGGCGGCCCCATACCCCCACTCACTATCTGCGGCCTCGCTACCCTCAAGGTGCAACCCCCGTCCTTGTTTGCGAACCTCACCCCGGATTGCAAACCCGTCGCCACTAGGAGCAGACGGTACAGCGCCCAGGACCGGACCTTCATTTGGTCCGAAGTCCAGCGGCTACTAAAGGAGGGCATAATCCAGGCCAGCAATAGTCCCTGGAGAGCGCAGGTGGTAGTAGTGAAGACAGGGGAGAAACAAAGGATGGTCATTGACTATAGCCAGACCATCAACAGGTACACACAACTAGACGCGTACCCTCTCCCCCGCATATCCGACATGGTCAATCGGATTGCCCAGTATAAAGTCTTCTCCACCGTGGACCTCAAGTCCGCCTACCATCAGATCCCCATCCGCCCAAGTGACCGCAAGTACACAGCCTTCGAGGCAGACGGGCGATTATACCATTTCCTACGGGTCCCTTTTGGCGTCACAAACGGGGTCTCGGTCTTCCAACGGGAGATGGACCGGATGGTTGATCAACATGGGTTACGGGCCACGTTCCCGGAGCTCGACAATGTAACCATCTGCGGCCACGATCAGCAGGACCACGACGCCAACCTCCAAAAATTCCTCCAGACCGCCAAAGCCTTGAACCTCACGTACAACGAGGACAAGTGCGTTTTTAGCACCGACCGGCTAGCCATTCTGGGCTACGTGGTGCGCAATGGGATAATAGGCCCCGACCCCGAACGTATGCGCGCACTCATGGAATTTCCCCTCCCGCACTGCCCAAAAGCCCTGAAACGCTGCCTGGGGTTCTTTTCGTACTACGCCCAGTGGGTCCCCCAGTACGCAGACAAGGCCCGCCCCCTAATACAGACCACGACCTTCCCTCTGTCGACAGAGGCTTGCCAGGCCTTCAGCCGCATCAAAGCGGACATCGCAAAGGCCACGATGCGCGCCAACGACGAGTCCCTCTCCTTCCAGGTCGAGAGCGACGCCTCCGACGTAGCTCTAGCGGCCACCCTTAACCAAGCGGGCAGACCCGTGGCCTTTTTCTCCCGAACCCTCCACGCCTCAGAAATCCGCCGCTCCTCAGTGGAAAAGGAAGCCCAAGCCATAGTGGAAGCGGTGCGACATTGGAGGCATTACCTGGCCGGCAGGAGATTCACTCTCCTCAGTGACCAACGGTCGGTAGCTTTCATGTTCGATAATGCACAGCGGGGCAAAATTAAAAATGACAAGATCTTAAGGTGGAGGATCGAGCTCTCCACCTTCAACTATGAGATCTTGTACCGGCCCGGAAAGCTGAACGAGCCGTCCGATGCCCTATCCCGCGGCACATGTGCCAACGCACAAATTGACCGCCTCCAAACCCTCCACGAGGACCTCTGCCACCCGGGGGTCACTCGGTTTTACCACTTCATCAAGTCCCGCAATCTCCCATACTCTTTAGAAGAGGTCCGTACAGTCACAAGGGACTGCCACATCTGCGCGGAATGCAAGCCGCATTTTTTCAGGCCAGATGGAGCGCACCTGATTAAGGCTTCCCGCCCCTTTGAACGCCTCAGTCTCGATTTCAAAGGGCCCCTCCCCTCCACCGACCGCAACGCATATTTTCTTAATGTAGTGGACGAATACTCCCGCTTCCCTTTTGCCATTCCCTGCTCCGACATGACCGCGGCCACAGTCATTAAAGCCCTGAACAGCATCTTCACACTGTTCGGTTACCCCGCATATGTCCACAGCGACAGGGGGTCCTCTTTCATGATTGACGAGCTGCGCCAGTTCCTGCTCAGCAAGGGCATAGCCTCAAGCAGGACGACCAGCTACAACCCCCGGGGGAACGGGCAAGTAGAAAGGGAGAACGGCACGGTCTGGAAGGCCGTCCTACTGGCCCTACGGTCCAGGGATCTCCCAGTTTCACGGTGGCAGGAGGTCCTCCCGGACGCTCTCCATTCCATCCGGTCGTTATTATGTACAAGCACTAATCAAACGCCTCACGAGCGTCTCCTTGTCTTCCCTAGGAGGTCCTCCTCTGGAACGTCGCTGCCGACCTGGCTGGCGGCCCCAGGACCCATCCTGCTCCGAAAGCATGTGCGGGCACATAAGGCGGACCCGTTGGTCGAAAGGGTTCACCTCCTCCACGCAAACCCCCAGTACGCCTACGTGGAGTACCCCGACGGCCGACAGGACACGGTCTCCCTGCGGGATCTGGCACCCGCCGGCACCACGCACACCCCCCCCCGACACCATCAACCCAACCGCCCCCCTTCCTGCCACCGCCGCACCCCGCGGCCGCCCCCTTCCCATGAGGATCAGTCCCCCTCCCCTTTGCACCAACAGCTGAAACCGTACGGCTCCTGGAGGCGACAACACTGGTACAAGCACCACCACCACCGCCGGGGCCGAGGCGATCGACACGGACGACCAGACCGCCCGACCGACTCGTGGCGTCGATGTAAAACAAAGATGGACTGTTCAAAGAACATTTTATTTTTTTCCTATACCCTCTGTAAATAGTTGCAACAGGACGAAACTGTCCAATACTGTACTACCATGTGACTGTTCGATCCTCCCAGGACCAGCCCTGTAAACCCTTACCACCATACGAAGCATCACCCCGCCGGGTTCATTTTTGACAAGGGGTGAATGTGGTAGTATGTATTGGGGGTCATGTGGGACTGGAAGCCCTAATGCCATTGGCTGACAGATCCCGGGTCCTGGTTGGCCGTTGACCTCAAGCTCCGCCCTGAAGGCGGAGTATAAGAAGCCGGTGTCTTCCCCCGCAGGCCAGTTTGCTATCGAGCTGCTGGGGAACAGACACGCTTAATAAAGCCTCATCGACTTCACTATATTCGTCTCATGGAGTCTTTGTGCGCTACATCCACATCGTCAAACGGCTCCTCTGCAAGGCTGCCGATGCGGGATCCGACTTCTACGTCGCCCTGCTGGCCTATCGTTCGGCCCCACTGTCCACTGGCCTGTCGCCAGCCCAGCTGCTCATGGGTCGCACCCTGAGGACGACGGTGCCGTCCATTCACGTCCCAGACCTCGACCACGGTCCGATCCTTTAACGAATGCAACTGTCTCATGCACAGCACAAGGCGGCTCATGACTCCCGTGCAGCTGATCTCCCTGCTCTGGCTCCAGATGACAACGTCCGCATCCACCTTCCGGATGGTGGCTGGTCTGCAACTGCTGTGGTTCTTCGGCAGGAGGCTCCACGCTTGTTCCTGGTTCGTCTACCGGATGGTTCCATTCTGCGCCGTAATCGACGTGCCCTTCGTCTCGTTCCGTGCTCGCTACGTGATCCTCCGCCAGTGTCACACCCTCCTGTTGTCCCTGACCTGGACTATGCAAAGATTCTGGTCACTCTGCATCCTCCTCACTCTGACGCAGTCCAGCCCGCTCCTCAGCTGTTGGCTCCTGACCCACCCTTGAGGCGGTCAACCAGAATTCGTCGCCCACCTTAGAGACTTGATTTGTGAACTTTGCACTAATGGACTCTCTGGTCTGTTCTGTTCTTCCGTTTAATCGTTCAAGTGGTTTGTATATAGTGTTCATCTCGTTATTTGTGTGACACACTTTATTCTGCAACAGGCACCTTCCCATGCAAATAGCTTAGTTTTATGCACATAGTCCTGTAAATATTTCGCACACAAGTAGTCAGGAACATTCACCACACACTATTTGTTGTCACGCAGGCACATTTTTTTATATAAAAGGGGGGATGTCATAATATACACCAGTATATCATGGTGCAGACACACACTGATGGACACACAGTGGGACCAATCAGCATACACAACACCGCAGCCAATCACCAGAGAGAGCACACGCACTATAAAGAGAGGGGACATCAGAGTTCCCGCTCATTCGAGTAGCAGCTAGCTAGGAGCACAGAGCTCACAGCCTGCAACACAGACATTCACCATGTGCTGAGTGCATCAACTGGTTAGGACAAGGCAAAGGTCTTTAGTTAAAGCTGGTATCGTATTTACCCAAGTTCAAGTATGTTTAAATAGTTAACCTTTTAATAAAGTAGTGTTGCACTACTTCAAGTGTTGGTGACCTGTATGTGATCCAGAACACCCAACACATCAGGCGAGTCTCTGGGATGTGCTCTGCACAAGGTGCTGGAAATGCAGGGAATGGTGGTGGAGGCCCTCAACAGAATGGCACCTGGGGCAGAGGGGAGAGGAGGCTGTCCACCAACTTCCTTTTGGTGATATGCCTGTGGGCTATATCATAGATGAATGGTGTGCAACCTCCAACCAGCAGGTGGCGGTACAGACACACCATGCGGTCTCTAGACTAAGGTCATGTAGCCTGTGACTCCGAGGAGAGGGGAGATACATCCGGCCATCTTCATAAGAAGATTGAGAGGGTATTAAGGCATACATGTGAATGGTCAGTGCTAGGTGCAAGTTCCAGAGAAGTAGTTAGCAGATTTCATGATAACGTGCACTGTATCAGATTACTATCTTACCACACGAGACTCAATAAAAGATTCTGGTTCAGACAAGTCAAAATATTTGGTGGATTCTTTCATAAAGTACAAAGGACCAAACACAACATGGTACCATGAGTGCTGAAGATTTAAAGATAGCGACGGCAGTGACAACGTTAGGTATTCGGCATGAAGACCGGTCTGGTGAATTGCAGCCTGAGGCGACACAATGTGTAAGAAAATGCTGAAGCTCGAGATGGACGGACTGAGAGCCCCTCACCAGCTTCAGATGTCCGGTAACGTAGGTGAGAACTGGCGGCTGTTCAAACAGCAGTTCGAACTTTACGTTGCACCCGTGGGCCTACAGGCCCAGCCTGATGAAAGGCGAATCGCGTTGCTGTTACCAGTGGGAGATCTACATGCGCTCAAACTGTACAACTCGTTTGTGTTTGATAATGAAGAGGATCACAAGAAATTTGATGAAGTAATGAAGCACTTTAATAAGCATTGTTCCCCTAAGAAGAATGTGGAACTTCAGTGGGACCGAAGAAGTTGAAGAACGATTCATTTTGATATGGTTCTTGTCGCTGTTCTTGGAGAGCTCTGACTCTTGTACTTTGGTTTTGTTCGGATGGTTCTGATTGTTCCAGTTTTACCCTCCCTCCAGCCGACTTTGCAGCCTGTGCAGCCAATGATTTGTGGTTCAGCAAAGAACGATTTTGGCGGCCGTGAGTCCAACTGATACACTTTAGTAATCACCTCCTTCGTGAAATATTCATTAGGTCTGAATGTAAACTCCAGAATGAAGCTCCACGGCTCGTCAATCTCTGTCCATTTAACACTCATATCTCGCAGATGCTTTAATACGGGTTCATCGTGTTCTCGTATCATGCCATTGAGCCTATGCACGTTCTTCACGACTGTTAACCAGAGTTGCGGAATACTCACCGACAGTTCCGTCCCCTTGTCTAGTTTGTCGTCCTCCACTAGGATTTCTTCTAAATCCTCATACACCGTGCACACCGTAATGACTTGCAGGGATTCACTGTGCTCAGGTGACCAGCGATGAGGCCGCAGAAGTGGGCATGATTACACCACCCAGAGATGATGCGATGCCTAAACCTCTGCAAACAAGTCAACACACAACGACAACCAGCACCATGCCAGAGGCTGCTGCAAAGAAAAAAAACAAAACTAATTGAAACCGAAAAATTAAGAGAAAAAAGAGGAGAAGACTGTGAGAACTACCTCATCCCACCAAACCAACCAGCAATGAACACAGTCGCAAGTCACAAGCAACATCTTGCAAGAAAGCGGAAGAGAAAGCAACTGGTAACAAAAGTATAGCAGTCTTAAACACAGGCCTTTCAAAGGCACAGGGTGAAGCGCAAGAGAAGCAAGACGCCGGCAAACAAACCAGTCTCTGACGGGGTGGGCAACAACTCAAAAGAATGAGATCTGTACAAAGGAAATGGATGCTTGTCAGGCACAGCATGCTTATGGACACTTTTGTAAAACTTGTTCATTTTACTAGCTACATATAATGAATGTACAAAGTGTAATGTTTAATGTTGCCTGTAAAAAATTATCTTAATGTATTTTGAGGAATGGGTATGTGGTGATATGCCTATGGGCTATGTCATAGATGGATGGTGTGCTACCTCCAACCAGCAGGTGGCAGTACAGATGCACCATGCGGTCAGTCTCTAGGCCAAGATCATGTGACCTGTGACTCCAATATAAAAGGAGAAACATCCGCCCGTCCTCAGAAGAAGATTGAGAGGGTAATAAGACATACATGTGAATGGTTAATGCTAGGTGCAAGTTCCAGAGGAGTAGTTAGCAAGCTCCATGATAATGTGCTCTGTATCAGATTGCTATTTTACCACATGAGATTCAATAAAACATTCTGGTTTGGATAAGTTGAAGTGTTTGGTGGATTCCTTCATAAAGTACAAAGGACCAAACACAACATTGCTGATGAAGTGGTTCTGATGAAGTGGTTCTGACCTGTGCATGCATGAAGGTCTCCATGGGGAGGATGGCGAATGTCATTGTCCAGCAGAACACTCAACTGTCTGTTGGAGGTACGCATACTCCATCTCTGTAACCATGGGTGATATCTTGCTATGGCTATTCGAGAGGGGGACAGAGCATCTTGACCTCCCTTCAGGTGTCCCTTCTCCTCAAGGCATCAGATAAGGGACCTCGGGCACATCATGGGAGGAGGAGAGGCTGTTGGACACCCGGGAATCTCCATTCAAGACTCTTTTAGGGTGTTTGGCACAGGCCTGTGACCCCTTCAACTTTGCCCTCTGTGACCATAGAGGGAGCAGCTGCCCCACAGGAGATGAGCCAAAGTAAGCCAGGGTCCTCCAGGCCTCAGGTCTCCAGAGGACAGTCACTCAAGACAAGAGGGCAAATTAGTAAGCAGGCTGCCACCACCCTGCTGCAGATGTTGGGCATGTACCTGGAAGAAGTGGTAGGGAATGAAAGATCAAGAAACTATGATTTCACATGTGGTTGCACAGGTCCACTATGATCATTTGTTGCTCTATTTATTTATCTCAGTGAACCACAAGCCTTTCCCTTATATCGATCAAATGACCACACAACCAGTTAGTTAGTTCAAAAGATGGTTTATTTACATACACAAGAGTTATCTCAACATGCAAACACAATATCTACTACGAGTTAAACCACACCTATCAGCTACAATAACCTACACTTAACTTCAGGGCGACCGGCACTGTGCAAATGGATAAAAGCCTTTATCTGGATTTCACTTGGCTGGTTCGAAGAAAGTGGCTCTGTCTCTTCTGGGCTCATCCATCAGGTAGCAATCGTTGGTCTTGAACTTAGCTGGCTGTTCCTGCTGCAATTGGGTAGGCACAGGCCGGATCCAAGAGAGACAGAACACATGGCTGCGCTCTCTTTTATCCCCCTGGGATTTCACGCTCTTTGGGATGGTCCTTAACCTTGGACCCAATAGTTCGACAGCGCTCTGATCATTCTCTTCGATTTCGGCCAATAAAGGTTCGGGTGCCTTGGTAGCTGGACGGGTCCTTAGCGGTCATTGACCTTGGCAGTTGTGCTTTCTGAGCAAGGGAGTGGCGCCGATCAGTCTGAGGCTGTACCGGTTGCTTGATTGGAGTTCTATTGTCCTGGGAAAATGGGCCATTGAAATGTAAACGAGCGGGGGTTTCGGTCAGGTCTGGTTGCCTGTGTTTTAGGTACACATAGGCTGTGTATCTGTCTGAGTCCTGGGTTGGCCATAATTCCCATGGTCCTTTGCAGATGGCCATCTAAGATGGCTGCACGTTAATGTTCTGACACTTTTGTAAATAGACGACATTTGCATTTTGATGAGGTCTGATGTTGTTTAATTGTGAATCATAGTCAATAAGCCCATGTATTACCTTCCCCACCTTTAGGGGAATGCAACAGGTCACCCCTGGAATCATGCATGTGCAGGGAGGCAAAGATCTTTGCCAAATCCCTTGTGTGCCACATTCAAGAAACCTTCAGGCACACTGGATCCTTTGTCCTTCACGTGCTCAGCTGTTGAAATGCCTCAGCATTGTCCTACATGCTGGGGTTCCCCTTCAGTTGTCCAGTTGAGCTGAACTGCCACTCTGCTCACCACCGCTGACCCAACTCCCAAGCAGCATCTCAAGATCTCCACTTTGAGGCTCTGGATAGTTGCAAGTGGCCATGATGTGTGTGACACCTTCCCAATCTCTCCCCATGTCTCCACACCTCTCTTCAATAGCCACTGACTCTCCCAGTGTGACCTTTCACCTCCCCACAGTCACCTAACAACCCTCCCCATCACCCTCCATCCTGTGCAGGTGAATATCCATGTCCCCTACCTTCCAAAGGAGCTCACCCCCTGGACAATAATCATGGCTCCCCCTCATCCTGCCAACCCCCAGAATCCAGTTTTACTTCCATGTCTGCTCAGCATCTCTTCATCCATTATCATTGGATTCTCAACCTCCCACGCTACGGGCTACTCCTGCCTCAGGGGCTGGTTTAGCACAGGGCTAAATCGCTGGCTTTGAAAGCAGACCCAGGCAGGCCACCCCCACGGTTCAATTCCTGTACCAGCCTCCCCGAACAGGCACCGGAATGTGGCGACTAGGGGCTTTTCACAGTAACTTCATTTGAAGCCTACTTGTGACAATAAGCGATTTTCATTTCATTCCATTTTTCATTTTAACCTCACCATACCTTCCTATCAATAATTCTCTCAGTACGCACCCCCCCCCCCCCCCCAGGCCTCATCAGTTGATGCCATGGACCCCTCCCTCTAAACCTCTTTCCTTTCTTCCCCCCCATGCCCATTCACATCTTCATACGATCACCAGCACCCCCCCCCCCTCTCTTCCCCCCGGCCCAACAGGCTATTTCCCAGCATGGCTCAGATGTGGTGGCCCTTGCGATGGGCCAAGGTGTAACTCCTTAAGAAAGTTGTCCCCAAGGTCCATCCATGCCCCCCCCCCCCCCCACCGCCCAATGCGAGACCTGCCCACCCCACACATCAGAGACATGCCAATATTCATGGTCTGAATGGACACCTTTATTGACCACTCATGGATGCATATAGCCTCTGCCATCTTATCATGTTATCATATTACTGAGAACCCCAGAGGCATTTCTTCACCATGGGATGGGGTCCCCACTCCCAGCATCAAGTCATTTGCATCCTCCATCCTCCAAAGTGCCCAATGCACACCCTTCCCATAGTGCCAGCATCTATTGCTTCCTATGAAATCACCCTGCTTCCCTCCTCATCCATTATTTGATTTCCTTCATAGCCTGAGCCACTTTTAGGAGCTCAAGTACAGGGTGACAGGTCACTTTGTACAGATATAAAAAATGGACAAAATTTAACGAGTGTGACAGGGATTTCGCCCCATCAGTTGGAGAACCTATGTGAACTGCACATCACGTTTCTGCAGGGGGTCAGATGCAATTCAGAGATAATCAGGCAGTTACTTGGGCCTCCCACTCAAATAAGTTCGCTGGAGGGCAGAAATCCTGCCTCCGGAGCTGACGGCCAATTAAAGGCCCCTTCCCTGATGCTGCATACTCGACCAGGCACAGAATACTTGTCAACTTCCCTTGCACCTCCCCAATCTAAGACATTGATAAACCCAATAGGGTTTGCTGGGCAGCCTCTCCAGATGGCAAGTCCCAAACCTGTCCGTGGGCGCCTATCAGCATGATGTTCAATTCATCGCAAGTTCCTCTCCTTCTGAATGCAATATTAACAAAACCACTTTGAAATTTCCATGATAATTTAAACCAAAATATCGCTTTCATTTCAAAAAGCAGCTGATATCTGGAGTAAGTCATTATGGAGAAATCATTCCAGAAATGAGTTGAAACAACTTGCAAATCAACAATTGTGTATGTACATCTATATTGTGATGATGCATCAAACATCTTCGCGATAAAGCAACAGCAGCCATTTAAATGCTGGTCTGTTCACCATTTCAGCTATTTCAGCGTATTGCTGCATTTCTAAATAAAAGCAGATCTATTTTGTGTAAGTATTTTTCTGAAGATGATTGCCTTCCTGTGGTTGGTGTTAGGTCAAAGTCGGCCAACTGGTCTCACTGGAATAGTTCAATTTACGACGGCTATTCAAGCATCACTGTTTCCTGCCTAACCCCTAACCCTTGCTTGTAATGACAACATTTCATTGCAGCAGGATCCAGCTGTATGAAGGTCTGTGACTCACTGTGCTGATACAGAAAAAGCAGCTGCAAGATGCAACCGTAAGAACACCAACAGTGGTTAATGTGTATTTAGTTCCTTTAACTGACAAAGCAAGGACGCACAAGAGCGATTACAAAACATTAGTCTCACTGTGGGCTTTGGATGACTCATAAATTTGTTTTTTTTAATTATACGTGGACATCATAAGAATTCGTAACAAGCTTAATTTGAATGTTTTCTGGCAGGAATTTTTCTACCAGCCAGTGTTCTCCCTTTCTGTTGACGCATGATGACATTTACTGATGGATGAGCAATTCTGAGATAATCACAGTAAATTTATTAAACTATAATCAAGTCAGTTGCGACGGCATAATGCAGTTAGTGTAAGTATCCTAAAATATTACAGCTATATCTGGAAGTGGATGTCAGTCAATGGATTCAATAATGATATGAAGCATAGGGTAACAAGTGCTTTTGTAACTGGAGGGTTGTTTCCAGTGGTGTTCTGCAGGGCTCGGTACTGGGTCCTTTGCTGTTCATGGTATATATCAATGATTTGCATTTAAATGTAGGGGTCATGCTTATCAAGTAGGCAAACAACAGAAAAATTGTCCACGTAGTTGACCGTGAAGAAAAAAGCTGAAGACTGCAGGAAAATATCATTGGACTAATCGGAGGGGCAGAAGAGTGGCAGATGGACTTCAGTCCAGAGCTGAATGAGGTAATGCATTCGATAAGAACAAACAAAGCAAGGGAATACACAATAAATAATAGAATATTCATAAGTGTAAAGGAACAGAAGGACCTTAAAGTGCATGACCACAGTTAGTGATCTCGCTAAGCTGCATGGGTGCAAGGCCGCACCACCATCTGAGAAGAACCACACAGTCCTTTAGTTCTCTGATAAATAGCACATATGCAGAGCTCATGCGTCAATATTCCAGGGGACAGCACACTGCAAAGTATACATAACGATAAAGATTTACAGGAAATATTGCTCCGCAGATTCTGTCACTCCAACTGCGGAGGTTTAAGTCATTAATAAATCTGGACTGTCAAGCTAGTTTCAATACTGGTGACCATGGCAACTATCATCAATTGTTGTCAAACCCCACCTTGTTCACAAATCTCCTTCAGGGAAAGAAATCTGCCACCCTTACCTGGTCTGACCTACATGTGACTCCAGACCCAGAGCAATATGGTTGGCTCTTAATTGTCCTCTGCAATGTCCTAGCGAGCCATTAAGTTCAAGGGCAATTAGGGAAGGGCAACAAACATTGACCTTCTCAGTGGCACCCACATCCCATGAAAGGATTGAAAAAAAATCCTTGGAAGTAGCAGGACAGGGAGGTAAAGTCATGAAAAAGGCAATGGGAGACTTTTATTTATGAGTGAGATTTGGAAGAGCAGGGAGGTCAATCTAGAATTGTGTAAAACATTCGTTAGAGCACAACTAGAATGCTGCTTATAGTTCTGGTCACCACAATAAAGGAAGGATATGATTTCTCTAGAGAGGATTTACGAGGATGTTGCCAGGAAGATAGAATTTTAACCGTGAGAAAAGATCAGATAGGCAGGAGTTGTTTTCTTTGGCACAGAGAAGACTGAGGAGGATTTAATTATGAGGGGACCAAGAAGCATCTATTCTCCTTAGCAGAGAGGTTAACAAATGGGGGGCATAGATTTAAAGTAATTGGTAGAAGGAGTAGAGGTGAAAAATGTTTTTCACCCAGTGAGTGGGGCTCACTGCCTGAAAGGATAGTGAGGCAGGAAACTTTGCCACTTAAAAAAAAATTTAGAGTACCCAATTCATGTTTTTCAATTAAGGAGCAATTTAGCATGGCCAATCCACCTAGCCTGCCCATTTTTTGGGTTGTGGGGGTGAAAACCACGCAAACACGGGGGAAAATGTACAGACTCCACACAGTGACCCAGAGCTGGGTTTGTACCTGGGACCTCGGCGCCATGAGGCTGCAGAGCTAACCCACTGTGCCACCATGCTGCCCAACTTTGCCACGTTTAATGAATACTAAGACATACATGTGAAGTGCCATAATCTATGGAAGCTACTCACTGAAAAGTGGAATTAGGACAGATCAGACTTTATTAGCCAGCAAAAACACGATAATATTGATGATATAAATTTTCTGTTTCTATGTCATCCGCTCACTGTAGGAGTTGGTGCAACATTAAATTTCCCACACTGATCTTTCAATTTTCTAGCTGGTCATTGTAACCGTCTAAGATGGCTACCTGCAAAGGGCCAAGGGAATTATGGCCAACCCAGGGCTCAGACAGATACTGAGCTTATGTCTATCTGAAAAGCCTGATCGGAAACCCCGCACGTTTGCATTTTAATGGCCCATTTTCCCAGGGCAATAGAACTCCAATCAAGAAACCGGTACAGCCACAGACTGATCGGCGCCACTCCCTTTACTCAGAGAGCCCAACTGCCAAGGTCAATGACCGCTAAGGACCTGCCCAGCCACCAAAGCACCCGCCCCTTTATTGGCTGAAATCGAAGACAGTGATCAGAGCCCTGTCGAACTATTGGGTCTAAGGTTAAGGACCGCCCAAAAGAGCGCAAAATCCCAGGGGGATAAAAGAGAGCACTGCCATGTGTTCTGTCTCTTTTGGATCCAGGGTGTGCCAGCCAACTGTAGCAGGAACAGCCAGCCAAGTTCAAGACCAATGATCGCTACCTGACGGATGAGCCCAGCAGAGACAGAGCCACTTTCTTCAAACCAGCCAAGTCAAATCCAGATAAAGGCTTTGTCAATTTGCACAGTGCCGGTCGCCCTGAAGTTAAGTATAGGTTATTGTAGCTGATAGGTGTAATTTAACTCGTAGTATATATTGTGTTTGCATGTTGAGGTAATTCTTGTGTATGTAAATAAAGCATCTTTTGAACTAACTAACTGGTTGTGTGGTCATTTGATCGATATAAGGTAAGGCTTGTGGTTCACCAACATTATCATTAATATCAGCAACAGTATTGGCGACACTGTTGGGATCAAAACGAGCAAATTATTAGCGGTCTCTGACGGGACTCGATTAGAAGTGACTTTGTCACCCCGAGTGAACCCACAAACTTTGAATCCAATTGCGAGAAAGAACCACAAGTGCAAGTCCCATATCGACTAAATAACCGAATTTCGGAAGTGTGTACCAACCTGCATGCGTACCTAACAGGAAGAGTAAGGTAAACTCGTTAGAATTGTGCATAACTATCGAGGCATTGTGAGCCGGAAAATAGCTTAAGCCATACCCGCTTTTCAAATCGCCGCCTGATTCCCCTGTCCCAAATTAAAGTAGGAAAAGAGATAAGAGAAGTAATGGCCACTAAAGCAATGGAAAGATTGATGAATCCACAAGAACCCGAGGTCGCAGCGACCAACAGAGCAGAGCAATGCCCCATATGGGAGGAAGAGTTAAAGGGGAAAGAATGGCCCCTTTGGTCAAATATTTGCGCTAATGATGAGTCAGGTCCATGAAAGATAGGACACATTTGGTGGGAGAACCTAAGCGAGGTCCACAAGAAAAATGTAGGGCAGGTCAGCACGCCGATGGCAATAGTGTCCTGCTTGGCACAGTTCCGAGGCACAGAGGAGGTCGTGAAGACGCTCCATAGGCAGTTAATTGAGAAGGAAGAAAAGAACGAGGAAAACAGTAACGAAAGCGAGAAGATAAATGAGCAACTCCGGGAACAGTTAGCAGCTAAGGATAAAGAAATGGCCGATGTAAAACGTGCACATCAATCTTGTCTAGTTCACCTTAGTAGCTTCCAGACCCAGTATGATAAAGCCTACCAAGATACACAGCGCGCAGTCCTGGTAAGAGAAGAAACAGAACAACAGGTAGCCCAGCTAACTAGCAAATGCGCATGTGGCGCACAAAGACTCCGTGAGGCAAACAGAGTGAAGTCGATGAGGCTTTATTAAGCGTGTCTGTTCCCCAGCAGCCCGATAGTAAACTGGCATGCGGGGGAAGGCACCGGCTTCTTATACTTCGCCTTTAGGGCGGAGTATGAGGTCAACGGCCAACCAGGACCCGGGATCTGTCAGCCAATGACATTAGGGCTTCCAGTCCCACATGACCCCCAATACATACTACCACATTCACCCCTTGTCAAAAATGAACCCGGCGGGGTGATGCTTCGTATGGTGGTAAGGGTTTACAGTACTGGTCCTGGGAGGAGAGAACAGTTACATGGTAGGACCGTATTGGACAGTATCGTCCTGTTACAACTATTTACAGAGGATATATGAAAACAAAATGTTCATTGGACAGTCCATCTTTGTTTTACATCGACGCCACGAGTCGGTCGGGCGGTCTGGTCGTCCGTGTCGATCGCCTCGGCCCCGGCGGTGGTGGTGGTGCTTGTACCAGCGTTGTCGCCTCCGGGAACCGCACGGTTTTAGCTGTCGGTGCAAAGGGGAGGGGGGCTGATCCTCCTGGGAAGGGGGCGGTCGCGGGGTGCGGCGGTGGCAGGAAGGGGGGCGGTTGGGTTGATGGTGCCGGGGGGGTGTGCGTGGTGCCGGCGGGCGCCAGATCCCGCAGGGAGACCGTGTCCTGTCGGCCGTCGGGGTACTCCACGTAGGCGTACTGGGGGTTTGCGTGGAGGAGGTGAACCCTTTCGACCAACGGGTCCGCCTTATGTGCCCGCACGTGCTTTCGGAGCAGGATGGGTCCTGGGGCCGCCAGCCAGGTCGGCAGCGACGTTCCAGAGGAGGACCTCCTAGGGAAGACAAGGAGACGCTCGTGGGGCGTTTGATTAGTGCTCGTACATAATAACGACCGGATGGAATGGAGAGCGTCCGGGAGGACCTCCTGCCACCGTGAAACTGGGAGATCCCTGGACCGTAGAGCCAGTAGGACGGCCTTCCAGACTGTGCCGTTCTCCCTTTCTACTTGCCCGTTCCCCCGGGGGTTGTAGCTGGTCGTCCTGCTTGAAGCTATACCCTTGCTGAGCAGGAACTGGCGCAGCTCGTCACTCATGAAAGAGGACCCCCTGTCGCTGTGGACGTATGCGGGGTAACCGAACAGTGTGAATATGCTGTTCAGGGCTTTAATGACTGTGGCCGCGGTCATGTCGGAGCAGGGAATGGCAAAAGGGAAGCGGGAGTATTCGTCCACTACATTAAGGAAATACGCGTTGCGGTCGGTGGAGGGGAGGGGCCCTTTGAAATCGAGACTGAGGCGTTCAAAGGGACGAGAAGCCTTAATCAGGTGCGCTCCATCTGGCCTGAAAAAATGCGGTTTGCATTCTGCGCAGATGTGGCAGTCTCTTGTGACTGTACGGACCTCCTCTAAGGAGTAGGGGAGATTGCGGGACTTGATGAAGTGGTAAAACCGAGTGACCCCCGGGTGGCAGAGGTCCTCGTGGAGGGCTTGGAGGCGGTCAATTTGTGCGTTGGCACATGTCCCGCGGGATAGGGCATCAGACGGCTCGTTCAGCTTTCCGGGCCGGTACAAGATCTCATAGTTGAAGGTGGAGAGTTCGATCCTCCACCGCAAGATCTTGTCGTTCTTGATCTTGCCCCGCTGTGCATTATCGAACATGAAGGCAACCGACCGTTGGTCAGTGAGGAGAGTGAATCTCCTGCCGGCCAGGTAATGCCTCCAATGTCGCACAGCCTCCACTATGGCTTGGGCTTCCTTTTCCACTGAGGAGTGGCGGATTTCTGAGGCGTGGAGGGTTCGGGAGAAAAAGGCCACGGGTCTGCCCGCTTGGTTAAGGGTAGCCGCGAGAGCTACGTCAGAGGCGTCGCTCTCGACCTGGAAGGGGAGGGACTCGTCGATGGCGCGCATCGTGGCCTTTGCGATGTCCGCTTTGATGCGGCTGAAAGCCTGGCAAGCCTCTGTCGACAGCGGGAAAGCCGTGGTCTGTATTAGGGGGCGGGCCTTGTCTGCGTACTGGGGGACCCACTGGGCGTAGTATGAAAAGAACCCCAAGCAGCGTTTCAGGGCTTTTGGGCAGTGCGGGAGGGGAAATTCCATGAGTGCGCGCATACGTTCGGGGTCGGGGCCTATTATCCCATTGCGCACTATGTAGCCCAGAATGGCTAGCCGATCGGTGCTAAAAACGCACTTGTCCTCATTGTACGTGAGGTTCAAGGCTTTGGCAGTCTGGAGGAATTTTTGGAGGTTGGCGTCGTGGTCCTGCTGATCGTGGCCGCAGATGGTTACATTGTCGAGGTACGGGAACGTGGCCCGTAACCCATGTTGATCAACCATTCGGTCCATCTCCCGTTGGAAGACCGAGACGCCGTTTGTGACGCCAAAAGGGACCCTTAGGAAGTGGTATAATCGCCCGTCTGCCTCGAAGGCTGTGTACTTGCGGTCACTTGGGCGGATGGGGAGCTGATGGTAGGCGGACTTGAGGTCCACGGTGGAGAAGACTTTATACTGGGCAATCCGATTGACCATGTCGGATATGCGGGGGAGAGGGTACGCGTCTAGTTGTGTGTACCTGTTGATGGTCTGGCTATAGTCAATGACCATCCTTTGTTTCTCCCCTGTCTTCACTACTACCACCTGCGCTCTCCAGGGACTATTGCTGGCCTGGATTATGCCCTCCTTTAGTAGCCGCTGGACTTCGGAGCGAATGAAGGTCCGGTCCTGGGCGCTGTACCGTCTGCTCCTAGTGGCGACGGGTTTGCAATCCGGGGTGAGGTTCGCAAACAAGGACGGGGGTTGCACCTTGAGGGTGGCGAGGCCGCAGATAGTGAGTGGGGGTATGGGGCCGCCGAATTTAAACGTAAGGCTCTGTAGGTTACATTGAAAATCTAAGCCCAGCAAGGTGGGGGCACAGAGTTGGGGAAGGACGTTAAGTTTGTAGTTTTTGAATTCCCTCCCCTGTACCGTTAGGGTAACTATGCAGAATCCCTGGATCTGTACGGAGTGGGATCCTGCGGCTAGGCAAATCTTTTGTGCGCTGGGGTAGGTAGTTAAGGAACAGCGTCTTACCGTGTCGGGATGTATAAAACTTTCCGTGCTCCCGGAGTCGACTAGGCATGGCGTCTCGTGGCCGTTAATTAGGACCGTTGTCGTCGTCGTCTGGAGTGTCCGGGGCCGAGCCTGATCGAGCGTAACCGAAGCGAGCCGTGGTTGTAGTAGTGGGGTGGGGTCCGTTGTTGCCGTCCAAGAGGACGTCGGGGATGGATAAAATGGCCGCCCCCATACCTCGCCCGTAGATGAGGGGTCACAAGATGGCGTCGGGGGTGGACAAAATGGCCGCCCCCATGCGTCGTACAGGTCGGGGGCGGTCCAAGATGGCGGGGCCCCTCCTCCCCTCGTGGTGGTCGGGACCCAAAACGGCGTCTGCGGGTCGCACATTGAGTGCTGGGGGGTCTGGGGGGCGCTAGGACCGCGCGGAGTTTCCGGGCCGCGGGCGCTAGGACCGCGCGGAGTTCCTTTAGTGCGAGCTCCAGGGCCGCGGGCGCTAGGACCGCGCGGAGCTCCCTCGCTGGGGACCGGCAGGTCAGTGTGAGCGCTGGGACAGTGAGGAGGTCCCTCGCCGGGGACGGAGGTCGGGGTCCAGGTGAGTTGTATTGCCGGCGGGTCAGGCGTGGGGCGCGGGACGGGGGTGAGGGACCAGGTCGGCGGGTCAGGCGTGGGGCGCGGGACGGGGGCGAGGGCCCAGGTCGGCGGCTCCGGCGGGTCAGGCGTGGGGCGCGGGACGGGGGCGAGGGCCCAGGTCGGCGGCTCCGGCGGGGGGCGCGGGACGGGGGCGAGGGCCCAGGTCGGCGGCTCCGGCGGGTCAGGCGTGGGGCGCGGGACGGGGGCGAGGGCCCAGGTCGGCGGGTCAGGCGGGTCAGTCGTGGGGCCGCGAGCGCTGGCACCGCGCGGAGCTCCCTCGCCGGGGACAGCGGTGGTCGGGGTCAAGGTAGGTGGCGCCGGCGGGTCAGGCGTGGGGCGCGGGACGGGGGTGAGGGTGGCGTTCGGGATACGGAAAACCCCTTCCTCTCCGTGGAGAGTGTTGGCTGGCACCCAAATCGGGAGCGCCGGCGGCGGGTCATACATGGGCTGCGGGGAGGGGGGTTGGGGAGCGTAGGCGGCGTGCAGGGCTCCCAGTTCTCCCGGGGCCGCGGTGGTCGGGACCCAAAATGGCGGCGCCTGGGGGTCGCACATGGCGTGCTGGGGGGGTTGGGAGGCATAGACTGCCTGTAGGGCTCCCTGTTCTCCCGGGACGGCGGCGACCACGCGGGACCGGCACACCACCGCATAGTGGCCCTTTTTCCCGCAGCTTTTGCAGATGGCTGCGCGGGCCGGACAGCGTTGTCGGGGGTGCTTCGCCTGGCCGCAGAAATAACAGCGGGCGCCCCCGGTGCGACTCGGCGTTTGGACTGCGCAAGCCTGTGGGGTGTCCGGGGGGGGGGGGTAGGGGGTTTGCCGCGGCGGGTACGTACGGGGCCCAATGGCCTGCCGCGCGGTCGGGGCCGTAGGCGCGGGTATTACGCGCGGCTACGTCCAGCGAGGCTGCCAGGGCCCGTGCCTCTGAGAGTCCTAGTGACTCTTTTTCTAGAAGTCTTTGGCGGATTTGGGAGGATTGTATACCTGCAACAAAAGCATCGCGCATTAACATGTCCGTGTGTTCGTTTGCGTTCACAGACGGGCAGCTGCAGGCTCGTCCCAAAATCAGCAGCGCGGCGTAGAACTCGTCCATCGATTCTCCGGGAGCTTGCCGTCTCGTCGCGAGCTGGTAGCGAGCGTAGATTTGGTTAACTGGGCGAACGTAGAGACTTCTCAGTGCTGCGAACGCCGTCTGGAAATCGCGGGTGTCTTCAATGAGGGTGAAAATCTCCGTGCTCACCCTCGAGTGCAGGACCTGCAGTTTTTGTTCATCTGAGACTCGGCCTGTGGTCGATGTGATGTAGGCCTCAAAGCAAGTCTGCCAGTGTTTGAAGGCTGCTGCTGCATTCACTGCGTGGGGGCTGATCCTCAGGCATTCTGGAATGATCCTGAGCTCCATAGTCCTTTTTAGGCACACTTAATAAATTGTGGCGCACAAAGACTCCGTGAGGCAAACAGAGTGAAGTCGATGAGGCTTTATTAAGCGTGTCTGTTCCCCAGCAGCCCGATAGTAAACTGGCATGCGGGGGAAGGCACCGGCTTCTTATACTTCGCCTTCAGGGCGGAGTATGAGGTCAACGGCCAACCAGGACCCGGGATCTGTCAGCCAATGACATTAGGGCTTCCAGTCCCACATGACCCCCAATACATACTACCACAGCGCAGACCTAAAAGCAGCTTTGAGAGTGCTCCACAACTCCACTAAGGAACAGAGGCAGCGTACCGTTGACCATGCGAAATGCCGACAGAAGATAGAAAAGTTACAGTCGCTACTCTCAGTACAGAATGGCTTCAGGTACACTTTTGGGCAGGATTTAGATGAGGAAGATGCTCCTGATTGGCAAGAATTAACGAAAGCGCCCAAAGATTTGTAGAGGACACGGGAAATCAAAATCGAGCCCCCCCCACGCCCCAAAAAGTAAAGCACACGCACCACCGACTGCACAGGCCGCACATACTCCCACTCACAATTTGATCCCCATTAATCCGTTTACCACACAGCGCAAGTCATCGGATCAGGATGAGCCTGATATCGTTTGCACCACCCCACTATCCGTAACCCAATTAAGAGAAGCTTGCACAAAAATTATTCCATTCCAGCCCACCGCAGACCCGCACAGCTTCTTTGAGGAGGTGCGCCAGCAAAAGGTTATGTACGGCCTAGGCGAGAGAGAGGAAGTAAAGCCAAGAGTTAGGAGCAGGAGGAACCCTACAGGAAATGAAAACAGCCATATTAGATGCCATTGGGTATAACAAAGGAGATCCAGTCGAGGGTTTAAATCACTGCAGGCAAAAGAAGGGAGAGCATCCGACCGCATTTGCTGGTCGTCTTTGGATTCATTTCATGGCAGTCTATGGACAATTGAACCGCGCACACCTAAATGAGGAGGACACCACTAAATGGTCCCGCACCTTAGTCTCGCATGCCACAGACGCAGGTCAAAAGGCTTGTGTAATCTACGACCCCGCGGACCACACACACAATGAGGTTTGGGTATTGAAACAACTTTCCAGAGCATGGGAACAAACCCTACACGACAGAGAGATCAGGACGAGATAGAAGCAAACATGCACCCAGTTAGGACTAGACAGGACCCAGCATGGATAAACGAGGGTAGACACGAGGGACAGCACCCCAGACCACAGACACCATGAGGTTGTTACAATTGTGGCCACATGGGACATTATGCCCACGATTGCCGACGAAACTACCCGAACCAGCAACGATACCAACAACCAAACCCCCCACCTCGGAACAATGTTAGGCCCATGCATAATGTTAGCGCCCGTTCAAACGATTTTGTATTCAATTCCACAGATTTATGGTGCTCGGAGTGGATTCACCGGCCACATACAGCAAGAATATATCACAGCTCCCGTACCCATTCAGATTAGCACCAGGCACCCCGTCATTTTAGTTGACTTACGCCAAACAGCCGAGCACATTCTAGGCATTGATTTTATGAGCTCCCATAATCTTTTATTTGACCCAGTAAACAAATGTGTATGGCGAACGGCCAAAACAGCTAGGGTTCCTGCTATGCTCACAGTAGGGGATTATGAAAACAAGATTTGCTCAGTAAGGGACTATTGGTTTAGAATCCATAGAATCCATAGAATAATCCCCAAACAATTAGTGCAGACCAGATGATTAGAGAGATCCTCATAAAACACAAAGCTTCGTTCACACAAAACAAACCTGATTGTGGGAAGATCCCAGGTACGGTAAAGATTTCAGGTCCCGATCCAAAGCCGCAAAAGCAATACGGCTTCCCAAAGCAAGGCGAGGGTGAGATTTCAAAGGCTATTAACAGTTTGTTAGACCAAAGAGTTAATCGACCGTTATTTGGCGTATAAATAAGCCCGATGGTTCATGGCGACTAACGATCGACTACCGAGAACTTAACAAGGTAGCCCCTTTAGTGGCCCCCACTGTTGCCATGAGTCCCGAGACCATTCTCAAACAGGGAGTACAGGCAAAATAATTCACAGTGCTGGACATCAGCAATGGCTTTTAGTTCACCCCTTTGGACAAGGCCTGCCAGTATAAATTTGCATTTACGTTTCAAGGGCAGGAGTACACGTGGACATGCCTCCCACAAGGATTACAAAACTCCCCCTCCATTTTCCACTGACAATTGGCCAACGGACTTTCTAAATTTTCCCGACCCGAATGCGGAATGCGATACGTGGACGATCTGCTCTTGCAAACGGACACAAAAGTGGAACACGTAGAGCTCTTATCTGAATTACTAGGCCTACTGCAATCCATCAGATGCAAAATCAACCCCAGAAAGGCCCAGATTTTAAAGGAAAAAGTTATTTATTTAAACACAATCATCGCCCACGGGAAGAGAGAAATTGAGCAAAAACAGATCGAGTCCATCGTTAAATTGCCCCTGCCACAAAATGTCACTGCACTCTGGTCATTCCTAGGTGTGGTAGGATATTGCAGAAATCATACAGACGCTTTTGCCACTAAAGCAGCCCCACTCTCAGAGCTCCTTAAAACGAACGCCCTATGGGAATGGCTTCCGCAGCACACAGACGCCATTGATGATTTAAATTGCGCCCTAGGCACAGCCCCCGCTTTACAAGTTCCAGATCCAGACTCGCCCTATGCCATCGAAGTGGCAACCACCGACCGAACCCTATCAGCAGTACTCCTGCAAGAATGACACAATCACTTAGGCTCCGTAGCCTATGCCTCAAGAGTATTAGACCCCGGAGAGCAAGGATTGTCAGCCTGCGAACGGCGCTTGCTGGCAGTCTTTTGGGCAGTACAGTACTTTGCGTGCATCACAGGCCTTAACCCAGTCATGACCTTGACCGAGCACCCCCCACTCAACTATTACTAGACAGTAGATTAAAGGTCGGTTCAGTCAGCCAAAACAGAGCAGCTCGCTGGACACTACTGTTACAAGGCAGGGACATAACGGTAAAATGCACCAAGACCCACATAATCCTGGCCGATAATCTCCAATATGCAGGGACCCCACATGAGTGCCAGATCATAGCAGCCCAACACCACACAGGACCCTTTATCCCAAAGTCACGACACCTACGAGCAGGCAGTAAGACACAGAATTCCCAAACCACAGGGAATGCTTTAAAAATTTATGTAGACGGTTCCTCCACAATCGAAAATGGAGTTAGAATAACTGGTTGTGGAATGTACGTAGAAGACATGCTGGGACGCCCACTAGAAGAGATCTCTTTAAAATTGCCCGGCTGCCTCAGTTCACAAGCAGCAGAACTCGCAGCCATAGCCTATGTAATTCAGCACCCCGACTCTTTTCCAACTCCCGCAGTCATACACTCGGACAGCCTATGTGTGCAACAGTATAACAGAATTCCTGCCCCGTGGGAATCTCGAGGTTTTGTTTCAGCTGATGGAAAACCCCTACCCTCTGCCCCGTTGTTAAAGCACATTCTCAAGACAGCATCAGACTGCACATACGGTATCATTAAAGTAAGAAGCCATCATCGCCCATCCCCACCCGGTAATGTAAAGCCAGACGCCTTAGCCAAAGCAGGATCACGCCATGGTCACTTCTGGCAGCCACCCGAAAGCAAGCCGATACACTCAGTCCAGGTTTCCCAGACCAATATTGAGAATCTATCCCAAGCCCAAAAAGCAGCCGACACTCTCAAACAGGTTTTAGACGGCGACTTCCCAGCCCCTATGATAGATGGAAGGACGCATTGACTGTACAGGACGGCATAGTTTTAAAAAACAGAATTTATGTGGTCCCCACCCAGGACAGAAACCAGCTCATTTACCAATTTCATGACGGACACGGACATCAGGGGATAAACAATACCATTGCCCATTGAAGACCTTTGTGTTGGTGGGCCGATTTAAAAAGCGATGTAACCCATTATGTCGAGAATTGCCTTATCTGCACTCAGAACAATCCTGAACATTACTCAAAGAAAGGACAATTATGTCACACCCGACCTGTTAATGGCTCTTGGACAAATTAGCAACTCGATTACATTGGCCCCCTTCCCCCTTGCAGAAACGGTTTCAAGTACGTGCTAGTTGTAATCAACACCTTTACTAAATGGGTAGAAGCATTTCTCACACGGACAAACACAGCAAAGGCCACCGCTAAGATTATGACCCAACAGATATTCATACGCTGGGGTCTCCCCCACAGCATTGAGTCAGAACAATGTTCCCACTTCACCGGCAGAGTCATGCAAAATGCTTTAACAATTTTGGGGATCAGGCAGAAATTCCATATAGCATATCACCGCCAATCCAGCGGCATTGTCGAGAGAATGAATCGAACTTTAAAAGCGACCATTAGGAAGATGGTGCCATAGAATAATACCACGTGGGACACAGTCCTCCCATTTGCTCTCATGTTTATTCGGAACACCGTTTCCAGTTCAAAAGGTTTCACCCCCCACACTCTCATGACCGGACGACCCATGAAGGGTATTGAATACTTATTAGGCCTTGATTTGGCAAGCCCCACAGTAGCCACCCTCACCCACGAATAAGCAGTCCAACAGGTTACATATAACATTAAAGCGGCAGAACTCGCTGCAGCTGTCCGATTAGGCGCTAGAAAGAAACAGAGTGAGGCCTGCTTTGACAAAACCATCCACCCCGTCGAGTATACAGTCAGTCAGCAAGTAATGGTTTCACTTTGCAACCCCAGTTCTTTCCTCTCCCCCAAATTTGCAGGACCCTACTCCATTTCAGGCAAAGTGAGCCCCTCCGTGTACAAGATAACGTACCCCAATGGTAAAACTGGTTGGTTCCACATCAACCAACTCAAAGTCTATGGATCACAATGTAGCCACTCCCACCACATCTCTCTGGCAATACAGATTATGCCCCGCCCATCGACAACCTAGTCTGACCCCTACGCCTACCCTCCCCCAGCCATGCCGACATTTATCCCTTGTCTACGCCCACAGACCCAAACTTGTCTCCGCCCACAGGTACAGACTTTCACCTTGCACTTGACTCGGACGACAGCGAGAGCCTCCCGGATTTGATTACTATCCCTGAACACTGGCGCGATCTCTCTGCCACCAGTCACCCCAGTGCCCGGAACCACAACGTACATATCTTTGACCCCCCATATGCCTACCCCTAGCCACCGCCACATCCACTGCCTGACCACAGTAACTTGCCCTCCACCCCCACCGCCCCTACGCTTCACAAAGAACAAGCCCTGACAGCCAAGGCACATCCGACGGCCCACCCGGCCAAGGCACAGAAACAGCAGACACGAGTCTGGCAACCGGGAGATGATGATGATTCAGATACTGAGTCTCGTTTCGGTAATGCTTTTACAACACTGTTTGGTACAGAACCCTGAGGTGTCCAGATGATGAGAAAGAGACACCGCCTAAGTATTAAGGTGTCCAATGTTTATGTGGAGCCCGTCCGCCTTTTTCCTTCTTCTTCTTCTACCACATGGTTTTAATTCATGTCGCCTGACACAAATTACTCTTCTTATTCAAGGGTAAGCTGCCCAATGTCAGTTAAAGGCACACGTTTGTTGGGAAACAGGTCACTGTTCTCCCAGTCTTTTTGACAGGTTTCCACATGACTACAAACTCTTCCCGTTCACCCAGGTCACCCAGGTAGGGAATCACGGCACTGATCCCCGCCCTACCTGAGGACCCCAAATTCATCCGGGCAGTTAAGCTCGGGTAGTGGAGTAACGGCACTAACCCTCGCCCTACCCGGGGATTCCACCCATTCTTCTCCCGGAGCGGCCCACACGCACCTCATATTTCCTTCACTTCATACGCTCTGGAATGGTTCTCTACACTCTGCATTGCCTTTGGCAGTCCTTAGTTTCACCTTCTCTACTCTTTCTTTGGTTGTGGTATAAAGAATGTATTTTGCCACGTTCCGTACACTCACCCCTTCTTTCCTTTACCTCCCGCGACCCCCTGGTCCTTCACCGCATGCTATTTACACATATAACACATTTGGTTGCTGCTCACTGTTGCTATACACGCTTCTGCATGTAAACTACCTCTGAGCCCTGGGCCAAAAATCTATAAAACTGGCCGCCCTGAAATTCAGCTGGTTAGGATAAGCCTCAACCACCACTGGGTGCAAGTAAAGAAAAGTTGGTGGAAGAAATGTCCGACCACCCCCCGCATCGACCACAAGCTGCAAGAGTCTCTGTACTTTAAAAATTTGCATTTCTTGTCTCTCCAAAATGGTATTTCCCCAAAAAAACATGAGGGAGTCACACATGGTGACAATCATAACAGGTAATTGGAGTAAGGAGAGAAAGACTAATAAAACAAGATATTAACCAAAGATAATAACAGATACTACGCTTGCACTCCCAGGATTACCCGGAAAACAGAAACCACAGGGTGAAGCAAGGACTGCTGACATGCGTTTGGATCATCGCTGGACTTCTGCAACTGCGCGCAGTACACACGTTTGTTACAAACCCCACACCAGGCCCGAACACTACCACACAACAGGCCACCCCCAGCCTGGACACTACACCACACATAAAGACAGACACCGACACCCCCAGTTGGTGCGAAAACATTGCCAAATGGAACCCCCTTTCATACATAGAAGAGACCCTTCTAGTAATTGCAATAATCTGCAGTGTCATTCAGACACTTCGACTCTGTAAATGGCGAGCCAAAGCCTCCCACTCCCCGATATATACAGTCCGAGCCCCCTTCTTTGGAATTCAACAAAACTGAACGCATGTACGAATCACTGATAAGAATAAAACATGTGCCTCTGTATCTTTACCAGGATTAAGTAGAAATGTGATGCTGCTGTTTTAAAATTTTGTACTGTATATAAGTTCTTTGATATTCACCAGCAGCATGAGAGTATCTTAGATAGTGTTAGCTAAAGATCAACTGTGCTGATAAATTAAAGGTTTTATAGTGACCGCTAGAAATTAATTAATTTATGAATGTATTGACGAAATATTAGGTAAATGTCCCAAACCATAGGATAGATTAGAGTAGAACTTTGCCTTGACCAGGCCACCAAGGATGAACAGGGATCAATAGTGTGATCGACCAAGCTTCGCGTTCAGGATCAAGAGGACGGGATGTAGCCATCTAAGATGGCCACCTGCAAAGGATCATGAGAATTATGGCCAACCCAGGACTCAGACAGATACGGAGCTTATGTGTATCTGTAACGCAGGTAACCAAGCCTGATCGTCATTTTAATGGCCCATTTTCCCAGGACAATAGAACTCCAATCAAGAAACCGGTACAGCCACAGACTGATCGGCGCCACTCCCTTTACTCAGAGAGCCCAACTGCTAAAGTCAATGACAGCTAAGGACCTGCCCAGCCACCAAGGCACCTGCCTTTTTATTGGCCGAAATCGAAGACCGTGATCAGAGCCCTGTCGAACTATTGGGTCCAAAGTTAAGGAATTCCGCAAAGAGCGTGAAATCCCAGGGGGATAAAAGAGGACACAGCCATGTGTTCTGTCTCTTTTGGATCCGGCCTGTGCCAGCCAACTGTAGCAGGAAGAGCCAGCTAAGTTAAAGACCAATGATCGCTACCGGAAGGATGAGCCCAGCAGTGACAGAGCCACTTTCTTCAAACCAGCCAAGTGAAATCCAGATAAAGGCCTCATCCATTTGCACAGTTCCGGTCGTCCTGAAGTTAAGTGTAGGTTAATGCAGCTGATAGGTGTAGTTTAACACGTAGTAGATATTGTGTTTGCATGTCAAGGTAACTCTTGTGTATGTAAATAAACCATCTTTTGAACTAACTAACTGGTTGTGTGGTCATTTGATCGATATAAGGGCAGGCTTGTGGTTCACCAACATTATCATTAATATTAGCAACAGTATTGGTGACGCTGTTGGGATCAAAACGAGCAACATCATTATCATCGGCTATTCAACTTTGTTGCACCTTACAGTCAAAGCTGACCCTATTTCACCTGATGTCTACACATGGGCACTTGTCACTGGCTGACAATTAGGCAAGCAAATCCTCCAAAACGGTTCCCCTCCCTACCTCATCCCTGGTTTCCCAACTATGGCCACTTTGTTCTTCTGCTTCCATACCACACTTACTAATATATTCAACCAACAAGCCACCGGCGAAGCTCCCGTTCCACTTGGGAGTCATTTTGAATCACGTAGAATTAGGCAGTAGGAAATCAAGTCAGTTTTACACCTCTCCCAATTGGTATTTCAATTGAAGTAATAATCGGGAGGTGTGTAAAAAGATGACCTCTTTCCTGTCACGTGATTGCACAGAATCAGAATTATCCGAAGAGATTGCCATCAGTTCTTAATCGTTACTGTCCCCCCCTCCCCCCATTTAATCTGGTATGTCAGATTAAGCATAGGGTGGATTTTATGGTCTCCTACTGGTGGTTATCAAGGTAAGGAGTGCGGTAAAATATAACATGTGGACTGATCGCCCATCCGACCTCTTTCCTACCTTAATGGTGGGGGCCTGCTGGCAGCAATTACTATCCACTTAAGTGCCTCATCCTGCCCTTGCTGCTATTTCAGTTATGGTGGGAAGAGGCCCACACCAAGCGGGTAACCCGTCAGCTTTTATTGGGTGCGCTGATGTTGGATAAGAGGCATGAGGACCTCCTTTGGTGGAGGGTGGGAGTTCCCTGTGCCCATCGGGTGCAGCCCCACAAAGGAGAGGGAATCGCTTCTGGTCACCACTCCTAGCGCCAGCGCAAACCAGAAGCGATTCAGATCCGGTGGGAGAATAAAGGGAGGGATTCGCCATTGCCTGACGCCAATCGTAATCGGCGATCGGGATGAGAATCCGTCCCAATGCCCAAATCGGGGGGCGGTGCTGGTTTAACACCGGTTTTCTATTCTCCACCACTTCCGAAATGGCGTCATCAGGCTGATGCACGATCAATGACCACTAAAGCGAGGTTGTAGTCCAACTGAAGGCATTAATAAGCTAGATGTTTCCCCCAGTAGCTCAGGTACAGAATGAAGGCTGTTGGGTCGGCACGGGTTCTTATACCCCGCCTATCAGGGCGGAGCTATCATACGTTCTACCAATAGAAAGCATACAGTTTCCACCAATGGTGCTTTAGCCTGTCAGGTACCGTAATATGTATAATACCACACCGGCCATGCGCCACACGGCGTTGAAACGAAGTTGGCGCGTCACCTGAAGGCCCTCCCCTGATGGGCCGAGTTCCTAAATGCCCGGTTCACGTGTGGTCTCAGCAGTCAGGAACCCGCTGTGGCAGCTGCGGACTGTGTTCTGGCCGGGGTGGGGAGTCTTCCGCGAGGCTAGGGGGACTGGTGGGGGTGGTCAGGAGGTGGCTGGGTGGGGGGGAGGGGGGGGGGGCAGTATTTGGCAGGTCGGGTCCATGCTGGCCGTCGCCATGTTTTACAGCACGACCGCTGCAGGTCACCGCCATGCGCATATCCCCCGGCCATTCTCCTGTCCTTTTTGTCGTGGGAGCCGGGTGTTTTACCCGGCACGGCTGCTAGCCCCTCACCGGTCACAGGATCCGTGAGTGTTAGGTGCCGATTTGGGCATTGCAAAATGCCACAGTTCCCATGCTGGCGTCGGCACTTAGCCTCCAAATGGGGGAATCCAGCCCAAAGTCTCCCAAAAGGAGAATCCAGCCCTATTTTTCTACATTATTAAACTTGCCCCAATCAGAAACACTGTGATGCAGGAAATAGTTTTACATTTTTAATTAAATCTTCCTGTTCATATAGCCTGATGAGGTATTAACATCAGTAGTAAGATTGAAGCAAAATTTAAAGATATAAAGTAACAATTACTATATAAATGTTATCTTATGAGGAGGAAAGCTGGACAAACATTACTGTAGCAAGGTAATGGTATCTGCCATTAGCTGTAGTTACACTTGCTCTTTTGTTTATTTTTTATTTTTTGGGTAGCACGTTGCTGAAAGTATGATTTGCTAACGCTGCAACAAGGAAAACATACCGAGGACCTTTGTGTCCGATTGAAAGATTGTGAAACTACTAATACAAGGACTGAGCATGGAAGCATAAATTAGAGAGAATGAATCCTAGGCCAAATCAAGGAGAGAACAAGAAATAGATTAGATTAAGAGAGACAGAGAGCAAAAGACAGAAAATAAAAGTTAAAATTTGACATTTTTAAAATCTTCAAAAATAATTAAAGCCTGAAGGAATGAGACCCCACATTTGCAGTGGTTTATTTTACATGCCAGAGAGGTTGATAACAATAATCAACACTGAACAGATTTTAATAGGAAGTGGATAAGGCTTTATATTCTGTTGCAACTTTGGGATTTCTAAGTTTAACTGCTTATCTGCTCACACCTGGGTTTGCTGCAGCATTTGATCATTAATAATGGTAAGTGGCATTTAGCTTCATCATCATTTTGACAGGAAAATCTAGGTTAATGTTTTTCTGTATCTATTTTTGGTAAAACAAAATGGTTTCTGTGCTGCTTTTAAAATCAATTGTCCTCCATGGGGTAAGGGTGTATTACTTTTCTATCCGCATCGATGTACTTTTCTTTTCCTTTCCTCAGGCTAATTTGACGATGGCCCGAAGTGGTTTTGTCACATAGGAGCTTCTGGGGGTGATGGATGTTGTCTCAACCGAGATTGTGTCTCCACTACGTCGGCTAAGAATATAAGGATATAGAATTCAATAAAGCGTAGAAATGAGCACAGCAGTGCTGCACTTGACAGCATGTCATTTCAGGTATGAGTTGGTGCAGTTTGGTTTCAACCTGAAAAGAAAATCAGTTCTCTAATGGAGGGTTTAAAGTCTGAATTTTGACAAAACAGCAAATTGTTCTCAAGTCGGAAATCATGCCGTGAACATTCCATGTTTCTATCCTGATCTTCAGAAAGAGGTTTTGTTTTTTAAAATACTTTTTGAACCACTTTTCCCTCCTCCCAATTTTTTGCCTTTAGATTTACTTTTAATTTAAATGCAGGAAACCAACTGTGTTTTTGGTTCGCTCATCAAATGGGGTCAGGACATTTTTCACAAATCCACAGTTCATGGAGGCAGCTGTACATTTAAAAGTGCAGGGGCCTTCAAACAAAAACAGTTTGGTCACCATTTCTGAAACACTGCTCATGGGCTTTAGACATTTGAAGAAAAGTTGTAAACCTGTTGGGAATTATTTGGAGAGATAAGGGCCGGGATTCTCCGAAGTCCCGGAGTAGCCACCGTGGAGGCTCCCCCTGGAGTCGCCCCCCCCCCCCCCCCCTGCTCTCCCACAAGAACAGCCCCCGCAGCCAGAATGCCGATGTCCCACCGGGTGGGACCATACGCGAGCGACGCCAGCGGGACTCGCCTGAACTGGGCAGGCACTCAACGGCCTCCCAACTGGCGCCGGGGCGACCAAGCCGACCGCGGCGGCCCGATCGGCAGCCTGGCATCGGAGCGGCTTGGCGGGATTCGCACGTCCCCCCGGCGATTCTCCGACCCAGCGCGGGCTCGGAGAATCCCGCTCAAGGTACTCTTTTGGATAGGTGAGGTACCCCTTTGGGAGATGTTAAGTACCCCACTGGGATTGTTAAGAGAAGACATGAATGTTCATAAAAATGAATCATTTGGAATTGTTAAGCTGTCAAATCAATTATATCTCATTCCATTTGAATTTTGAAAAAATAACAGCCCAATCTGCAATTTGAACAAAATGGTTGTTTCAATTTCAAAAGATCTTTTTGATATATGCTTGAATGCTATCATCATAGTATTATTTCTGCTTGACTGCTTCAACAACCTAGCAATATCAAAGCTTGTGTGTGCAGGGGGTGGGGGTGAGCCCAAAACATTCACAGTTTGATTGACAGCTCCAAATTGTTGTAAATAGATTAGATGTCTTTGATGTGTGGCCATGAATAAAAATGTTTGTTTCTATTATGGATTAAATACTTAAAGGAAATGTTTGTCATTAAAAGGGATTAAACATTTGAAGGAAATGGTTGGATTCTCATCCTTTAAGTGCTTGAAAGAGTTAAATGTGTTGAATGGTATTTTATCAATGAAAGTGTTTTTTCTGATATAATAAGGAATGCAATAGGTTCTAAGAACTTTATTTAATTTCAGCATGGTTCCTGATGTCAGTCCATGGTGGATAGTGGAAAGGTGTGGTGAGTGGGGAGAATGGATAGACAGTAAGTTTACATGAGGACTGTAAAGGGCTATGGGGATTAGTTGGGGCATTGGTTGGCATAAGTTGGCATTAAATTGACATGGAGCATATGAAGAGCCATGGGAAGTGGGTAGAGGTGCATAGCTTGATGTGTAGCATATAAGGGACCACAAGAGTGAGTGGGGGGCATGAGGTGGCATGAGTTGGCATTGATGGGAGATGTGAGGGGTGAGGCTGTAGGGTTGGTTTTTGTTTTATTTTTTTTGTTATAATGGGCATTGTAACCAGCCTTCTTCAGCAGTCCGAAGCCTCTCTGCTTTGTTTACAGGACCAGTGGGTCCAACTCCAGTTAGCACCCTCTCCTGCGGAGGGAAAATCTGATCGTTCAGGACACTTCCTCCGACATCAGGTTTGCGGAGTTGGGAAATTTCCAAACTCTGTGTACCGGATTCGAGAGTGAGAATGTGGCGCTTTGTGTCCTCCTCGAAACTTGTTTCCTAAAATTAGCAAATCTAACCACAGGACACTCATTCCCTTCATCTAATTCATTAACACAGACCATAAATAGCTGAGGGCTAAATAATGGGTCCTGTGACACCACAATAGTTACAGTTTGCCATCCTGAAATGACCCATTTATCCCAACTTTCTTCTTCCTGTTATTTACATCTACTGGTTCTCCTTTACCCAAACTACTTTTTACCTCCTCAAAAAAATTTAATAAATTGGTCAAAAACATTTTCAAATATTCTGATGCAAACTTCCTTAATTGTGGATTTTGGTATTTTCCCAATGAAGGATGTGAGGCTAAGTGGCCTATAGTTTCCTGTCTTCTGTCGCCCTCCTTTCCTAAATAGATACTTTGACATCAGTAGAATATGAAATTAATGGAGGTGTAAAAGTAGCTTCCAGTAATCCTCCAGCTTTGGACAGGACCAAAACATATGAACGTGGTTTTCGGGGGCCCTCCCCGCATCGTTCACACACATCTTCTACCCCCTCAAAGAGCCGGCTCATCCTTGCCCTTGTGAGGTGCGCTCTATATACCACCTGATGCACTATCAATTACCACAAAGGCGAGAGTAGTGGAATAATCGAGGCTTTATTGAGCAAAGATGTTGTGCATCCTGTAGCTGGAACCAGAATGGCTGCAGCACAGGAGAGCACACATATTTATACGCCGCCTACTGGGCGGAGCCAGCAGGCAGGAATTAACCCTTGTACCTCTAATTTTTGGGCAGTACCGTAATACATGTAATATACTACTGGTGGTGACTACCACATTCACACCTTGTTAAAAAAAGAGTCCGGCGCGGGGGGTGGAAATTATCACAAGTTAAGTCTGTCGGGGGCCTTGACCCTCCTCTGCGATCGCCTCAGTCCTGGTGGTGATGTGGGCGCCGACTTGGTCACCCGCGACTCCGCGAGCGTATTGTCCTCGTCTTCGTCACCCCTTAGTGGAACTAGTGGGAGGACGGATCCTGCTAGGCTGGGGGCTGCAGTGAGGTTCGCTGGAGGGAGGATGAGTGGCATGGGGGTGAAAGAGGCAACCGGGGGAGGGGGGGCGGTGTCAGGTCGGGGGTTGTGGGTGGGTAATCAGTGGGTGCCAGGTCCCGGAGGGAGACTGTGTCCTGGTGCCCGTCGGGGTGTGCCACGTAGGCGTACCGCGGGTTAGCATGTAAGAGGTGGACTTTTTCGACCAAGGGGTCCGACTTATGGGTCCGCACATGTTTGCGAAGGAGGACAGGTCCAGGAACTTTCAGCCATGTTGGGAGTGAGACCCCAGAGGTGCACTTCCTGGGGAAGGCAAATACCCATTTGTGACGGGTCTCGTTAGTCGCGGTGCAGAGGAGTGATTGGATGGAGTGGAGTGTTTCGGGGAGGACCTCCTGCCAGCGGGAGACCGGGAGATTTTTAGACCACAGGGCCTGCAGGACGGCCTTCCAGACCGGCCCGTTCTCCCTCTCCACCTGCCCGTTACCCTGGGGGTTGTAGCTGGTCGTCCTGTTCGAGGCGATGCCCTTGCTGAGCAGGAACTGACGCAGCTCATCGCTCATAAAAGAGGATCCCCGATCGCTGTGGATGTAGGTGGGGAAACCGAACAGAGTGAAGATTATGTGCAGGGTTTTAATTACCGTGGCAGAAGTCATATCGGGGCATGGGATGGCAAATGGGAATTGGAAGTACTCATCAATCACGTTCAAAAATTACGTGTTGCGGTCAGTGGAGGGGAGGGGCCCTTTGAAGTCCATGCTGAGGCGTTCAAAAGGGCGGGAGGCCTTCACCAGGTGTGCTCTATCTGGCCGGTAGAAGTGCGGCTTACACTCTGCGCGGACCTGGCAGTCTCTGGTGACGGTCCTGACCTCCTCAATGGAGTGGGGCAGGTTGCGGGCCTTGATGAAATGGAAGAACGAGGTGACCCCCGGGTGGTAGAGGTCATAGTGGAGTCGGTCCACTTGTGAGCTGGCACATGTACCGCAGGATAGGCCATCAGGGGGCTCGTTGAGCTTCCCCGGGCAATACAAAATCTTGTAATTATCGGTGGGGAGCTTGATCCTCCACCTCAAGATCTTGTCATTTTTGATCTTGCCCTACTGTGTATTATTAAACATGAAGGCAACCGACCGTTGGTCAGTGAGGAGAGTGAACCTCCTGCTGGCCAGGTAATGACTCCAATGTCTCACAGCTTCCACAATGGCTTGGGCCTCCTTTTCGACAGAGGAGTGCCGAATTTCAGAGGCATGGAGGGTGCATGAAAAGAAGGCCACGGGCCTGCCCGCCTGGTTGAGGGTGGCGGCCAGAGCTACGTCCGATGCATCGCTCTCCACCTGGAAGGGGAGGGACTCATCGACTGCGTGCATCGTGGCCTTGGCGATGTCTGCCTTGATGCGGTTGAAGACCTGGCGGGCCTCAGCCGCCAGGGGGAAAACTGTGGACTGAATGAGTGGGCGGGCCTTCTCCGCATAATTAGGGACCCACTGAGCGTAATAGGAGAAAAACCCCAGGCATTGTTTCCAGGCCTTGGGGAGTGGGAGTTCCATGAGGGGGCGCATGCGGTCGGGGTCGGGCCCTAGGACTCCATTTTCCACAACATAGCCAAGGATGGCTAAGCGGTTGATGCGGAACACGCATTTCTCCTTATTGTATGTGAGGTTAAGGAGTTTGATGGTCCGGAGGAATTTTTGGAGGTTTGCGTCATGGTCCTGCTGATCATGGCCGCAGATGGTGATGTTATCCAGGTACGGGAAGGTGGCCGCAGTCCGTACCGGTCAACCATTCGGTCCATCTCTCGCTGGAAGAACGAGACCCCATTAGTGACACTGAAGGGAACCGTAAGGAAGTGATAGAGGCAGCCATCTGCTTTGAAAGCAGTGTATTGGTGGTCCTCTGGGCAGATGGGGAGCTGGTGGTAGGCGGACTTCAGGTCCACTGTGGAAAAGACACGATACTACGCAATCTGATTGACCATGTCAGATATGCGTGGGAGGGGGTACGCTTCGAGCTGCGTGTACCGATTGATGGTCTGACTGTAGGCAATGACCATCCTGTGCTTCTCCCCAGTCTTCACTGCTACCACTTAAGCTCTCCAGGGGCTGTTGCTGGCCTCGGTGACCCCCTTCTGCAGAAGCCGTTGGACCTCCGACCTGAAGAAGGTCCTGTCCTGGGCACTGTTCCGTCTGCTCCTAATGGCGATGGGTTTGCAATCCGGGGTGAGGTTCGCAAACAGGGGAAGTGGATCGACCTTAAGGGTCGTGAGGCCGCAGATGGTGAGGGGGGGGTAGGGGTCCGCCGAATTGTAAGGTTAGGCTTTGGAGATGGCACTGAAAGTCCAGGCCGAGTAACAGGGCAGCGCAGAGGTGGGGGAGGACGTAGAGCCGGAAGTTGCTGAACTCTACGCCTTGGACGGTGAGGGTCGCTATGCTGTACCCCCGGATTTCCACAGAATGGGTTTCGGAGGCCAGGGAGATTTTCTGGGTGGCGGGGTGTACCAGGAGGGAACAACGCCTTACCGTAGTGGGATGGATGAAGCTCTCTATGCTCCCGGAGTCAAAAAGGCAGGTTGTCTCCTGCCCATCAATCTTCACCGTCGTCATCGCGGTCACAAGGTTGAGGGGCCGGGACTGATCCAGGGTGATAGAGGCGAGCTGCGGTAGATGCCGGGAGGTCCCGCGACAGGCGATGAACGGCCAGACAAACAAGGTTGCTGAGGCGCCATCCAAAATGGCGCCGAAGATGGCGGCGCCCATGGGCCACACGTGGCTTGCGGTGAGGAAGATGTCGGTGCCCACGGGTCGCACGTGGCTTGCGAAGGGTTAAATGGCGGCGACCCTGAATCGCACGTGGGGCATGTAGGAAAGCCGGGCATGGAAACAGCGGCGACCGATCGGGCCTGGCAAACAGAACAAAGTGTCCCTTCTTCCCACAACCGTTGCAGGTTGCGCTCCGTGCCGGGCAGCACTGCCTGGGGTGTTTGTTTTGCCCGCAAAAATAGCACTTGGGCCCCCAGAGTTGGCTTGCGGTGAGCAAGCTTGCGGTGAGCTGAAGTCGGCAGCTGGTGGGGCCCACGATGCCCACGAGGGTGCCGCGCGGTCAGGGACGTAGGATTGAACGTTACGGGAGGCCACTTCTAACGAATTAGCGAGCTGCCTAGTTCCCGCAGGCTGCCGAGTGCCCCCCTTCCAGTAGTTGCTGGCGGACGTACGCAGACTTCATGCCCGTAACGTAAACGTCTCGAATTAAAAGTTCAGTGTGCTGGACTGCCGAAACTGCCTGGTTCCTACCTAGGATGTGCAGGGCACGCCAGAAATCGTCCAGAGACTCCCCAGGGAGTTGCTGTCTCGTGGCCAGGAGGTGTCTGGCGTATACTTGATTGACTGGTCGAACGTAATGTCCCTTCAGGAGCTCCATCGCTTCGGAGTATGTGGGTGCATCCCAGATGAGAGGAAAAATGTCAGGGCTCACCCGTGATTAGAGGACATGGAGCTTCTGCGAGTCCGAGGTTTCCTCAGCGGATGTTCGGAGGTAGCTTTCGAAACAGGCTAGCCAGTGGTCAAAGGCAGACGTAGCGTTGGCTGCTTAAGGGCTCAGCTGCAGGCGATCTGGCTTGTTGCGTAGATCCATCATTTAAAAAAAACTTTGCTCAATAAATTGATGCACTATCAATTATCACCAAGACGAGATTAGTGGAATAATCGAGGCTTTATTGAGCAAAGATGTTGTGCATCCTGTAGCTGGAACCAGAATGGCTACAGCACAGGAGAGCACACACATTTATACACCGCCTACTGGGCGGAGCAAGCAGGCAGGGATTTATCCTTGTACCTCTAATATACGGGCAGTGCCGTAATACATGTAATAGACTACTGGTGGTGACAACCACACCACCTTCAGCTGTATCAGCACCAACCTCGCACACAAGGTGGAGGCATTCACTCTCCGGCGCACCTCACACCAGAACCCCTCCTCCATACCCTCTCCCAACTCTTCCTCCCACTTTACTTTGATCCTTTCCAGTGGTGTCTTCTCCTCTTCCAAAATAGCCCCGTAAACTGCCGACACTACCCCCTTCTCCAGTCTTCCTGTCGTCAGAACCTCCTCCAGCAATGTGGAGGCCAGTTCCACCGAGAAACTCTGTATCTCCTTTCTGGCAAAATCTCAAACCTGCTGTATCTAAACATTTCCCCTGCTCCAGCCCACACTTCGCTTCCGGCTCCTTCAATCCTGCAAACTGACTCCCATTTCCGAAAATTTCCATCCCACTTCCCTGGCTCAAATCTGTGGTTCCCCCGAATCGGCATTTCCCTTGACCCTGCCCCCAATCCGAAGTGTTGGCGAAACTGCCTCCAAATTCTCGATGAAGCTATTATTACCGGACTCCCTGAGTACTTCTCCGGGGCCATTGGGAGCAGCGCTGTTGCCAGTGCTTTCAATCCCGGAACCCTGCACAAACTCTCCTCCATTCTGACCCACTGGGAATCAACCCCTCTGACCCAGCTCCGTACCTTTTCCACATTCGTCGCCCAGTAGTAATACATCAGGTTCCCTGCCTGCCTTCCCTCTGTAGCAGCACCTTTCTAACTCTGGCCACCTTCCTTCCCCATATGAACGAGGTAATCATTCCTTCACTTGCTCTAAAAATATGCCATTGGTTGGAAAATCGGCAAGCATTGGAAAATAAACAGAAATCGTGGCAGCACATTCATTTTAACTGCCTGTACCTGACCCGCCAGTGACAGAGGGAGACCATCCCACCTTGCCAGATCAGCTTTCACCCTCCCCACCAAACTGAAATGTCGTACCTACGGAGCCCCACCAATCCCGAGCAACCTGCACCCCGGGTATCTAAAGTGAGTCACTGCCTTACGGAATGGCAGCACCCCCACCCCTGCCCCCACCCCCGGCCGAGACACCACAAAATACTCACTCTTGTCTAGATTTAATTTGTACCCAAGAAAGACACAAACACCCGAAGCAGCTCCAATATTCCTCCTATTGACACACTCAGTTCCGACACGTATAACAAGTCATCGCATATAAGGACACCCTATGCCCAATAATCCCCCCCCCCCCCCCACACTATCCCTTTCCATAACCCGAACCCCTTAACACGAAGGCCAACGGCTCAATCGCGAGTGGAAACAGCAGCGGGGACATAGGACATCCCTGCCTAGATCCACGGTGGAGAGGAAAGTATTCTGAGCTGATGTTGTTTGTGCGGACACTCGCCCTCAGCTCCTTATATAATACCTTTACCCAGTCCACAAATCTGGGTCCAATTCCAAACCGCTCTAGAACTGCCATCAAGTAGCCCCATTCTACCCGGTCAAACGCTTTCTTGGTGTCCAATGCCACAACCACCTCTGTTTCCTTCCCCTCCGCCGGTACCATAACCACATTCAATACCCTCCTAACGTTTGAAAAGAGCTGCCTCCTTCTCAGAAACCCCATCAGATCTTCACCTATCACCTTCGGAAGGCACTCCTCTAGCCTACCTGCCAGTACTTTCGCCAATACCTTTGCGTCCACATTCAGAAGCGATATGGGCCTATACGACCCACACTCCGTCAGATCCTTATCTTTTTTAAGCAACAAGGAAATCGATGCCTGCCCCAAAGCTTGTGGTAACACCCCCTTCCCTATCGCCTCCTCAAACATCCCCACCATCAGGGGTGCCAGCTAATCCTTGAATTTTGTATAATATTCCACCGGAAACGCATCCGGCCCTGCCACCTTCCCCGACTGCATCCTCCCAATCGCATCTTTTATCTCCTGCTCCACTATCGGTCCTTCTAATGTAGCCCTGTCCCCCTCACCTAACCTCAGGTACACCAGCCCATCTAGAAATTTGTGCATCTCCCGGTCTCTCCAGGTGGCTCTGACCTTCACAACCTTAAAATTACTTCCTTAATGATTGTTACCAGATCTTAAAAATAAAATGAGCATGTAAAATAAAGGTTTCTGGAATCAGTACAACCTGGTGCTTTCCGGTGTCCATTAATAGTAAAATCTATTGAGGTAGCTCACATGTAGGGCGGCATGGTGACACACTGATTAGCACAACTGCGTCATGGCGCTGAGGACCCGGGTTCGATCCCGGCCCCGGTGCACTGCCCATATGGAGTTTGCACATTCTCCCCGTGTCCGTGTGGGTCTCACCCCCACAACCCAAAGGTGTGCAGGGTAGGTGGATTGGCCACGTTAAATTTCTCCTTAATTGGAAAAAAAAATAATTGGGTACTCTAAATTTATTAATAAAAAGGTAGCTGACATTTAGGAAGATGAAAACATTTTTCACTCTTGTAATAGTCTTAATTAGTGGCAGAAATAAAAATAATTTATTCAGTACACATACTGAATTGGGTAATTCAGTCAATGCATGGACAAAGATTACATGCTGTGGGTGCAATTCCCCAGCCTCATTACCCTCTCGTTCAAACGTAAAGAGGTTGGTGAATAGTGGGAGAGGCCAAATATGAGATCCGCGCCAGGCGCCAAACAGTTTGCGATGCAACCAGCCCACTCCCCCAGGCGAAATCGGGATCTCACTGTAGCGTGGTGAGAAACCAAGTATCACCACTTCAGCCCCATTTCCATACAATTAACAAGAATGACCCCATATCCAATGGCCTCACCAGCAAGTGATCACACTGTCGCCGATTAGTACTCCTTTTGAAAACGTGAACCTGGTGGAAGGGCCTCTATGGGGAGCCAAGGAGGTGAGTAACCATCTTTGCTCACAGGCAAAGAGCCCGGGGGGGTTGCGCTTGCCACCCCAATGCTTGGTGGGGAGTGGGGGACCCTCCGCAGGGTTGGGCCTCCATGGGGGCGGGTGCAGCCACCGTGGGGGGGTGTACTGGGGAGATGGGCTAAGGGTCCGGGGGTCAGCCCGCATTGTAGAAGGAAGTGGCAGAGGCATCATAATGGTTTTACGAAAAAGTGGTTAAGTGCTGTACAAACCCCACACCCGATGGTACTGCCCCCCCCACCCCACCAACTTTCACCGCCCCCTCCCCACCCCCTACCTATCCCCCCCCCCCACCTCCTCTCCCAGTGTCCTCAATGATCCTCGATGTGCTTGGCCCTCCTAGCTCCACCGCTATGTCTAAGTGATTCCCCAGGATGCACATCAGAGGTAGAGGGAGCCAGCTGCTTACCTCGTCCCATGGCCATCGATGCTTCTGGTGTGCATTGTTATGGGCCAGGGTTTAGAGAACCCCAAAGTGTATCATGGAGTTCACCTGACCCACAACTTCTAATAGATTGTGGTATGGGGAGCACACGGCCCACTCTACAGGAGTGGTACAGCAGAAATCTAAAAGTCTTTTTTGAAGCAAAACAATGTTTATTCTATGAACTCAGTTAACCTTTTTAAAACATACAGTGAACATCTTAGCAACCATCAATGCAAATACAATCCCCAAAGAATACAACACTCTAAGTAAACCTTAAACTTTCCTCTTAATAGCCATAAGACAAAATAAACCTTTTAAAAGAAGCACATCAGGTCTAAATTCACTACTGAGAGCAATTATTACTCTGAATTCACCAAATGATCTAGAGATAGTCTTTAGATTGCAGAGAGATCAAAATTACACCTTCTTTGGCTGGCTGCAGCTCCAAAACTAAAACAAAACTACAAAACAGACAAGCTTTTCCTCAAAGCGAAAGTAAAAAGCAGGGCCAGAGCTCAGCTCCACCCACACTCTGACATCACTGCAGCTACTTGAGCAAACAAACATTTCGTAAAGTGACATTCCCATGACACCTCCCCCCAAGAAAAAAAAATCAACCATCAACTTCAAGATCGTTTCATTTTTCACCTTTTCACTATCCCATAAGAAATGCAAACAGTAAATATACTTTTTTGTTTCAAAATACAACACACGCAGGTACAATAACATAGTCCATTTTAGTTCTTCTTCCTCCACCGAACAGGCTTCTTGTCATCACATTCGATTCACAGCATCGGCTATCACGTTTTCTCGGCCTGCACATGTATTATTTTTAAATGAAATGGCTGCAACAATAAACTTCATCGAAACAGTCTGGCATTGTTATTCCGGAATCGCGCCAAAAATGTCAATGGATTATGATCAGTCTATATAATTGTGTCAGATGGATTGCTGGTCACATAAATTTGAAAATGTTGCAAAGCCAGCACCAAACTCAAAGTCTCCGATCGGCCGCTCCAGTCCTTTGTCATCGTCTAGAAGGAGCACCGCGCCTACGCCCACATCACTCGCATCAACAGCCACTTTGAATGGTTTTGTGTAATTTGGGATGGCTAACACAGGAGCAGTGGTTAACACAGCCTTCAGGCCATCAAATACCTGTTGATACTCCGCTGTCCACTGGGATTTGTTACGCTTCTTCAGCAAGTCCGACAGTGGAGCGACCACACTGCAAACATTCGGTACAAATTTCCATTAAAATTCACTCATACCCAGAAATCGCATTATTTCCCGACGGATTGAGGGTATCGGAATCTCCCCAACAACTGTTGGTTTCCGATCCCGTGGGACCATTCGACCTGTCCGATTATATGGCCAAGGAAAGTGACTTGGGCTTTTCCAAGTTCACTTTTGGCTAGGTTTATCACCAAACCTGTCTCCTGAAGTCGATAACTCCATCAGATGTTTCAAATGTTCTGTCCATGTCTGGCTAAAAATTACCAGATCGTTGGTGTATACAGCACAATTGGGTAATCCTGAAACAACTTTTTTAGTTAAACGTTGAAATGTGGCTGGGGCGTTTTTCATGCCAAATGGCATAACTTTGAATTGGTATATACCATCTGGAGTCACAAAAGCTGAAATCTCCTTCGCCCTTTCGTATAAAGGTATCTGCCAGTAACCTTTAAGTAAATCCAGTTTGGAAATAAAAGCTGATTGTTCCACTTTCTCAATGCAATTCTCCAAGCGTGGGATAGTATAAGAGTCCATTATTGTAACTGCATTAATCTTTCTATAGTCCACACACAACCGTTGGGTACCATCTGGTTTAGGCACCATCACTACGGGTGAGCTCCATTGGCTGCAACCCACTTCAATTATGCCATTTTTAAGCATACTTTCAATCTCTTTGTTTTTTTTCGCAAATGTTTTTAATTGGGTTTTTGAACAAAGTATATTTACCGTTATGTACTCAAAATAGAATACATACATAGAAGAGACTGGAACACGCACAAAAAACAACAACAACAAAAAAGTTAGAATAAAATAGGGTATTATGTGCTAACTCAACAACAGCAGCTCTGTACAATTGGCAATATTGTTTTTAGCACATAAGTAGGCATCTGTTTGTGGGGGAGGGGGAACTAGAGGGGGTACATTTACATTTGGGCGCCGGGGAAACAATTACAGAACAATTACAGAGGGCAATACGTGAATGGGTCTGGTGTTGGTGTTGTCGCTTGCTTCTCCCGGACGGTTTTCGCCGCCGCCATCATCTTGCGATCACCTCCGCTTCAGCTGTTCATCCCATCTTTAGCCTGGATCCACCTTGTTCTCTGCTCCTGTAGATGCCAAGTTTGGTATAGTTTCCCGTGCCCTCCTTCCGGTTGTCATTCCCTTGCCTCCCCCCCACCTCACTGGTTCCCCTCTATTGTTCCCTGTCTCCTCCCTCTTCACCCCCCTTCTGCCCCCTTCCACCCCTCCCCTTCTCCTGTGGTTCGCCTTTCTTTTCTCTTAGGCTTAGCTGCTATCTTCCACGTCCCCCCCGTTCTATCCGTCCCTCCCCCGCCTTGGCTACTTTCCCCTGATTCTTGGCTACCTGGCTATTCTTCTGCTTGTTCGTTGGCCACAAACAGGTCCCGGAGCAATTAGGTGAATGGCCCCCACATTCTGTGGAAGCTGTCGCCTGACCCTCGGATGGCAAATTTGATTTTCTCCATTTGGAGAGATTCCGAGAGGTCGGAAAGCCAGTCTGCAGCTTTGGGTGGTGCTGCTGACCTCCAGCCGAACAGGATTCTACGGCGGGCGATCAGGGAGGCAAAGGCAAGGGCGTCCGGCCTCCTCCCCAGGAATAGATCTGGCTGGTCTGATACCCCGAAGACCACCACTTTCGGGCATGGCTCCGCCCTCATCCCCACCACTTTGGACATTGCCTCAAAGAAGGCAGTCCAGTACCCCACAAGTCTGGGGCAAGACCAGAACATGTGGGCATGGTTGGCTGGGCCTCCTTGGCACTGTTCACTTCTATCCTCCACCTCCGGGAAGAACTTACTCATACGAGTTCTTGTTAAGTGGGCTCTATGTACCACTTTTAGTTGCGTCAGGCTAAGCCTTGCACACGTGGAGGTGGAGTTGACCCTATGCAGTGCTTCGCTCCAGAGTCCCCACCCTATTTCAATTCCCAGATTTTCCTCCCATTTCTTTCTTGTTGCGTCCAGTGCGGTATCGGCCCTTTCTACCAGTCGGTCATACATGTCGCTACAGTTCCCTTTATCTCGGATGCTTGCGTTCAGTAACTCTTCCAGTAATATCTGTCGTGGCGGTTGTGGGTACGTCCTTGTTTCCTTTCGTAGGAAGTTTCTGAGTTTCAAGGTACCTTAGCTCATTCCCCCTGGCTAGCCAGAATTTCCCTGTCAGTTCGTCCATTGTTGCGATCTTGCCGTCCGTGTATAGGTCCCTGATTGTCAGTGTCCCTCCATCCTGTCCCACTTTTTAAAAGTGGCGTCAGTTAGCGCTGGCGTGAACCTATGGTTGTTGCAGGTGGGAGCTTTGTCCGACATTTTGGTCAGGCCAAATTGCTGCCGTAGTTGGTTCCAGGACTGGAGGGTGGCTATCATCACCGGGCTGCTGGAGTGTTTTTTTGGGTGGGGCTGGGAGCGCTGCCATGGCGAGGGCCCGGAGGGAGGTCCCCATGCAGGGGGCCTCTTCCTTGCGCACCCACTCAGCTTCTGGCTTCTTGATCCATCCCCTTATTCGCTCGGCTGTTGATACCCAATGGTAGAATTGTAGGTTTGGGAGGGCTAGCCCTCCCCTGGATTTTGTTTTTTGTAGGACCTTCTTTGGGATCCTAGCATTCATCCCCCCCCCCCCCCCACCTACGAACGCCATGATTAGTTTGTCTAGTGCTGTGAAAAAGGCTTTGGGGATGTAGATCGGTATGGATCTAAGTAGAAAGAGGTACCTGGGCAGCACGTTCATTTTGATCATCTGGACTCTCCCCGCGAGGGAGAGTGGGAGTGTGTTCCATCTTAGCAGGCCCTTTTTTCCTTCCTCTGTCACACTGGTGAGGTTCAATTTGTGGATCTCTTTCCAGTCATGGGCTATTTGGATCCCCAAGTAGCGGAATTCGTGTCGGGCTTGTTTAAGCGGCAGTCCCATTAGTGCTGCCCCACGCACTTGTGGGTGTACTGGGAAGATCTCGCTTTTGCTCATGTTGAGTTTGTAGCCCGAGAAGGCGCCAAACTCTTTCAGGAGCGCGATGATTTTGTCCATGCTGCTTTGTGCGTCCGAGATGTAGAGGAGCAAGTCATCTACATAGAGTGAGACTCTGTGCTCTCTGCCGCTCCTTCAGATCCCCCTCCAGCTTTTTGCTGCTCTGAGAGAAATTGCTAATGGTTCGATCGCTAGAGCGAACAGCAGCGGGGACAGTGGGCATCCTTGTCTGGTGCCCCTGTGCAGCTGGAAGTATCGGGAGTTGGTGTTGTTGGTCCATACGCTCGCCATGGGAGCATTGTGTAGGAGTTTTACCCAGGAGGTGAACCCTGTTCCAAGCCCAAACCGCTCCAGTACCTCTATGAGGTGTTTCCATTCAACGCTGTTGAAGGCCTTTTCTGCGTCTAGGGAGACAATCAAACCTGGTGTTCTCTCCCTGGATGGGGTCATTATCACGTTTAGCAGGTGTCTGATGTTAGAGGTTAGCTGCCTACCTTTGACAAAACACGGTCCTCTGTGACCACCTCTGGTGCACAGTCTTCTAGCCTTTTGGTTAGGATTTTGGCCAGTATTTTGGCACCTGTGTTCAGCAGTGAGATGGGTCTGTATGACCCACATTCCGTTGGGTCTTTGTCTTTCTTAGGTATCAGCGAGATTGAGGCCTGTGCGAGCGTGGGTGGCAGTGTGCCCCTAGCTAGCGAGTCTGTGAACATCTCCCGCAGGTGCGGGGCCAGTGCTGTCGCACATTTTTGTAGAAGTCCGCCGGGAACCCATCTGGTCCCGGCGCCTTCCCCGCCTGCATGGAGCTAATGCTGTCCATGATCTCTCCCAGTGCCAGTGGTGCCTCCAGGCCACATTTTCTGCCCTCCCCCATGACTGGTATGTCCAGTCCATCAAGGAACCGTTTCATCCCAGACTCCCCCATTGGGGGCTCTGAGGTGTACAGCACTTGGTAGAAGGCCTTGAAGGTTTTGTTAATCTTTTATGGTTCTGTTTCTAATGTGCCTCTGGTATCCCTGATTTGTGCAATTTTGTCTGGTGGCTGCCTGCTTTCTCAGCTGGTGTGCCAACAGGCGGCTGGCTTTGTCTCCGTATTCGTAAAGGGTCCCACGTGCTTGGCGGAGTTGAAGCACTGCTTTCCTGGTGGAGAGCAGATCAGGGTTCCTTTGTAACTCTTTCCTCTCCGCCAGGAGCTCTCCGGTCGGGGCCACGGAGTATTTACGGTCTACCTCCAGTATGGAGTCGACCAGCTGCTGCCGAGCTATCCTTTCCTCCCTATCTTTTCGAGCTTTGAAAGCAATAATTTCCCCTCTTACTTCGGCCTTTAGCGCTTCCCAGAAGGTGGAGGGTGAGACCTCCCTGTTTTGGTTGTTCTCCGTGAACTCTGCTATGGCTGTGATATATTTTCATTGAAGGCCTTGTCAGCTAGTAGGGCAATGTCCAATCGCCATGTGGGGCGTTGGGCCCTGCCCGTCTCCAGCCTCACGTCCATGTAGTGTGGAGCGTGGTCTGGTATCACAATTGCAGAGTATTCCACCTTGTCTATCCCTGGAAGCAACGTTTTCTCCACCACAAAGAAGTCAATTCTGGTGTATACGTTGTGCACTGGGGAGAAGAAGGAGAATTCCTTCTTCCCGGGTGGGTGAATCTCCAGGGGTCCACCGCTCCCATCTGTTCCATAAAGTGACCGTGTTCCCTTGCCATGCTTGAGGTTTCCCACGTTTTGGAGCTTAATCTGTCAGTCGTTGGGTCCTGCACACAGTTGAAGTCCCCCCCATGATTAGTTGGTGCGTCGCTGTGTCGGGGATTTTTGTCATGGTCTTCTTAATGAAGCTTGTGTCGTCCCAGTTGAGTGCATACACATTCACGAGTACGACCGGTGCCACATTCAGGGCCCCGCCGACCATGACATACCCTCCCCCTGGGTCTGTAACCGTCTTCTTCGCCCTAAACATCGTCTTCTTGCTGATCAGCATTGCCACCCCCCTGGCCCTCGTCCCATAGCAGGAATGGTAGGTCTGCCCCACCCAGCCCTTTCTTACCCACAGTCGGTCCTGCTCTCTCAGGTGTGTTTCTTGGAGGAAGACTATATCGGCTTTCATATTTCTTTGGTGGGTGAGGACTCTGGATCCTTTCACTGGGCCGTTGAGTCTCCTTACGTTCCAGGTGACTATCCTGGTGGGAGGCATCTGTCCCCTCGCTCCTGTGGGATTAACCATACTTACCTGGTGGACGCGCCCCTACCCTCCGGGGTTTCCCTTTGTTCGGGGGCCGTCCAGGATGGCCGCTGTCACTGCTCTCTCCATGCGGTCGGGTCCCTGCGCTCCGGGGTTTCCCTTTGTCCCGGGGGCACCCGACATGGCCACCCACTGTGCGTCCACCATGCGGGTAGTCCCCTGCACTCTGGAGTCTCCCTTCGCCCAGAGACCGTACTGGGTGGTTGCTTGCAGCGATTCCTTGTTCCGAGCCTTTGGTTGTGGCACTGTGTAGCTCTATTGTTATTCTCTTTCTTGCCTTGTTTGTCCCTTTGTCCCTCCTTCCCTGTCCACCCCCCCCCCCCCCCAACCCGGTCCCTCACTTTCCCCCCTTTTTCTCCCCTCTCCCATATAAGCGGATGGTTTAGCACAGGGCTAAATCGCTGGCTTTGAAAGCAGACCCAGGCAGGCCAGCAGCACGGTTCAATTCCTGTACCAGCCTCCCCGAACAGGAGGCGGAATGTGGCGACTAGGGGGCTTTTCACAGTAACTTCATTTGAAGCCTACTTGTGACAATAAGCTATTTTCATTTAATTTCATTACCTCTCTTTTGTCCCTCTTTCCCCTGCTCCTATCCCCATTTGCTCTCCCGTCTCTGTTGAGTGCCCCCCCCCCCCCCACTGTGGGGGGCGCACTGCGGCCCTGCTTTATTGCATGCCTCCGGCGCTACCATTCCTGCTAGTGCGGTGGGCCACCTCTCAGGGGTTACTGTCTCGCTTCTCCCTCGCCCATCCTCTACGGTTTTCAGCCCGCTCTTCCCCCGTCCTACCCTGCACTCCTCTCGCTTGCTCTTCCTTCTCCGCTACTCTCGTTCCCTCGCGCTGGGGCCTGGTCTCCCACCTGTGGTTTGCTTTTTGTTCAGGGTGTGCTTGCCGTGGCGGGGGCAGGGATGGGGGGGCCTGGCATTGCCTCACCCCCCAACCCCCCGTTGGCATGCTGTTGCCCCTTGCCAGGGCTTTCCAGCCCATATTCCTCAACAAATTTGTTGCTTCGGCGGGGGCTGCGAAGGAGTATTCTCTTTCTCAGTATGTGACCCAGAGTTTCGCTGGGTACAGTATTCCAAAACGTACGTCGTTCTTGTGAAGAGGGCCTTTCGCTCTATTGAATTCGGCCCGTCTCCTGGCTAGGTTTGCCCCAATGTCCTCGTAGACTCTAATGAAGTGCCCTTCCCATTTGCAGGTTCTGTTTTGCCTGGCCCAGCGCAAGATTGTTTCCCTGTCCTGATAGCGGTGCAGTTGAGCAATAACTGCCCTCGGATGATCACCTGCCTTGGGCTTCGGGCGCAGCGAAGTGGGTTGGGGAAAGTTTTCCTCCCCACTAAATTACCCAGCATCTCTGCCACGTATGCCTTCTCGTGCGGTTTTCCTGATCGTCCACTCTGCCCTTCAAGCTCCCCTGCGTTGTGACCAGTCTCACCACCTCCTTCTCCAGGGCCGTGATCCGGTTGCTCTTGTCAGTCACGGCTTTTTCCAGCTCCTTCATGGTCGCCTCTTGGGCTTCCAGTTTCTCCTCTTGGGCTTCCAGTCTCTCCTCTGCTCTGCTTAGGGCAAGCTGCGCCTCTCCCAAGGCCTCGGCCAATGCTGCCTGCACCCGTGGCCTCCATGTCTGCCCTAGCCTCTGCCTTGTTTTCCGGCTGGTGTTCCCTCAGCGCTTCGGCAAAGGCTGCCTTCCAGTTCCAGATCTCCCCCTGGCACAGGGGGAAAAGCTCCTGTCTGTCCAGTTCTTTTTGTTGCAGCGGGCCTTCCGTTCCGCCGCTTTGTGTGCCGGTTAGCTCATCTGAGCGGGCTCTCTCATTGCCCCTTCTGCTTCTGGTGCCCTTTCTCCCTCTGCTTTGGCGACTTCTGTCATTTTTTTTCCCCCTTTATTTTTCTCCCCCCTTTCCCTTTTCTTTTCTGCCCTTTTCTTTTCCCCTTCCCTTCTGTCCTTTAACACTTTTACTTTCCCCCCCGTCTTAAACCCCTTTTCAAAAACATTTTTTTTTAAAAGGGGAAAGAAATTTTTTTCTTTTTCTCTTTACAAGTTTCCTCTTCAAAAAGTTTTGGGGAAGTTATTTTTTTCTCTCACTCATCCACACGCCGGGTCAGGAGGGTCGAGAGAGAGAGAAGCTTCTGGCCGGGCCGGGTGTCCTCCTTTGTTCTGCCGCCTGCCTCATGCTCGCCGAGAGGGGGGGGGGGGGTCATCCCCGCCGCTGGCACGGTCCTCGCTCGGTCCCCGCGTTTTCCTGCCTCTCCTGCCGTGTGGGGGGGTCGGTCCCCGCCGCTGGCTCGGTCCTCGCTCGGTTCCCACGTTCTCCTGCCTCTCCTGCCGTGCAGGGGGGGGGGGGGGGGGTCGATCCCTGCCGCTGGCTCGATCCCCGTCGCTGGCTCAGTCCTCGCTTGGTCCCCGCGTTTTCTCCTGCCGTGCGCGGGGTGGGGGGGTGGGGGAAGGGCAGTCCGGCCGGTTTGCGCATTTTGTTTTTTTTGTCTCTCCCCTGGGAACGGGACGCGACTCTCAATCTCTTTGTTAACCTGTGCTAATTTTAAAGGGTTAAATCTATATGGATGTTGTTTAATTGGAACAGCATTTCCCACATCTACATCATATGTAGCCATTTTAGCACTTCCCAACTTATCTCCACAAACTTGCCCATGTGGTATCAATAACTCTTTCTGGTCAGTTTGTTTTTCCTCTGGAAGGTAACTCAACAATTTATCCCAATTTTTAAGAACATCCTCGTTTCCCAATTTAATTTGAGGTATGTCAAATTCACAATCACCTGGATTTGGTTCGTCACTTTGAGTTAGAATGATTAAAACCTCCTCCTTTTGCTCTCTTTCCCTTTCAAAGTACCTTTTAAGCATATTCACATGACACACTCAGTGAGTTTTCTTTCTATCCAGCGTTCTTACCACACAATGCACCTCACTTAATTTCCTTTCAATCTGATGAGGTCCATAAAAGCTTGCTTTTAAAGATTCACCTACCACTGGTATAATACTAAAACTTGATCTCCACTGGCAAAATTCTGAACTTTGGATTTCTTGTCCGCTTCCCATTTCATCACATGTTATGCACCTTTTAAATGCTGTCTAGCCAATTCACCTGCTCTATTTAAGCGTTCCCTAAAATTTGACACGTAATCCAATAACGTAATTTCCAATTTCTCACTAATCAATTTTTCCTGAATCAATTTAAGTGGTCCTCTTACCTCATGACCAAAAATTAATTCAAAAGGACTGAATTTGGTTGACTCATTAGGTGCATCCCTAATTGCAAACAGTATGAATGGAATTCCTTTATCCCAATCCTCTGGATAATCTTGACAATAAGCCCTCAACATTGTCTTTAATGTCTGATGTCACCTTTTCAATGCTCCCTGCGATTCTGGATGGTACGCAGTTGATTTAAATTGTTTTATTCCTCAGCTATCCATAATTTCTGTGAATAACTTAGGTAAAAGTTGATCCTTGATCCGATTGTATTTCTGTGGGTAGTCCATATCTAGTAAAGAACTTAAGTAACTCCTCCACAATCTTTTTAGATGTAATATTGCATACTGGAATGGCCTCTGGAAACCTAGTAGACACATCCATTATCGTCAAAAGATATTGATTCCCACTTTTCGTTTTAGGACGTGGTCCTATGCAATCAATTAAGACCCTTGTAAAAGCTTCCTCAAATGCTGGAATGGGTATTAAGGGTGCTGTTTTATCACTGCTTGAGGTTTCCCTATCACTTGACATGTGTGACATGATCGACAAAATTTAACTACATCTTTATGTAGTGCTGGCCAATAAAAATGTTTTTGGATTCTAGCTTGAGTTTTCCTTACTCTCAAATGACCTCCCACTGGTACCTCATGTGCAACTCGCAGCACCTCCTTTCTGTACCCTACCGGCAATACCACTTGATGAACCTCTGCCCACTTTTCATCCGCCTGCATATGTACAGGTCTCCATTTTCTCATCAAGACATCACTTTTACGGTAATATCACTCTGGTATACACGTAGATTCCTCTTCCGTGTATGCTTTCTGATACATCCGGTTTATTTCTACATCTTTCTGTTGTAACTCCGCCAATTTTCTTGAACTAAAAATATCCCCCTCATCCTCCACCTGTTCTTTTCTAACCATCTGATCAAAAAGCATTTCTGATAATTGCACTTCACCTTTATCTTCACTCTCTGATTTCTCCTCTTGTCTTAACCTGTGACTTTGCGACCTTGTTACTACACAATCCGGAAAAATCCCAGGATATTCAGCCTTCAACACTTCAGTTGTCTGATTTTCCACAGGCTTTTCAACCACAGTAGGCATCACTCCCACCTGCGATCCAGCTATACCGTTACCCAAGATAAACTGTATTCCTGGACAAGATAGTTTCTCTATTACTCCTACTACCACTTCACCACTCTTCACTGGACTTTTCAACCTTACCTTATATAATGGAACACTACTCTTCTCACCCTGAATTCCACATATTACCTGGCGATATTCGTCCCAAACTACATAACTCCTCATATCTTACTATCAAAGATTGACTAGCTCCCGTATCTCTTAAAATTGTGACTGCTTTACCTGCTCCTCCTGATTCACATGAGTAAACTTTACCCACACAAGTAAATTCTTTAAAGAGATCTGGCACCTTCTTATCAATCACCTCTTGAACAGGCTGTACAATCTTTTGCATCTCCTTCGCTTCACTTGGGCTTTCCTTCACCACTTTAACAAACCCCAAGGTCTTATCCTGTTTTACCACATCAGCCTTCCCAGTGCTTTTCTTCCACCACCAACACTGTGACTTTACATGGCCTAGTTTATTACAGTGAAAACATTTTAAACTTTTCATGTCTCTTCCACCCTCCTGGATTTCCTTTTTATTCTGAGGTACACTCTCTTTATTATCTCCCATCACATCACCTTTACCTTTACCACTTGAGTATTTCTCATGTCCCCAGTTTCTATCCCTCACAGGCTGAAACTGAATTTTTAAACTCCTCCAAAAGTATAATTTCTCTGAGAGCTTCATACGTTTGGTCTATTTTTAAAGCCCTTATCCACCTATCAAAATTACTCTGTATACGCCTCAGATACCTCCTGTGATAGTGATGCAAACACTTCACTAGCTCTACCTACCAACTTTGTTTGAATCAGTAATACCCATATCTCCTGTGGCCATTTCATTTGTTTAGCTACCTTTTCAAATGAAATGAAAAATGCTTCTACACCCTTCTCATCAAACCTTGGCAATGCGTGGACATGCTTAAATAGATCCCCACCAAGCCTTCGACTATGAAACTCTTTCACTTCATCCTCATCACTATCCTCCAACTGTATGTTTTTCTTTCCATCCGCCAATCTTAACTGACTGTCATGTTTCATGGCCATTTTCCAAAGTTCAAACTCTCTCTTTCCCTGACCTCTCTCTCTCTTTCTTTTTCCTCTTTCTCTCTTTCTCTCTCTCTTTCTTTTTCCCTGATCTGTATTTCCCTTTCTCTTTCTTTTTGTTATGCTAGGGCCATTCTTTCTTTTCTCCTTTCTTCTCTGTCCTTTTCTTTTTCCTCTCTATCCCTTTCGCTCTCTTTTTCTTTTTCCCTGATCTGTATCTCCCTTTCTCTCTCTTTTTGTTCTGCTGGGGCTATTCTTTCTTTTTCTCTCATTTTGTATTCAAGCTGCTTTAATTATTTTTCATGTTCAAGTTGCTGGATTTGTAACTGAGGGTTTGCCATTTCTCATGCGTCAGACTGTATCTCAGGCAATTTTAAATGCTCAGCTACCGCTGTAAGTACCTGGGGCGTCATTCTCCGACCCCCCGCCACTCACTCGTGTTGGCCGGCGTAGGTCATTGACCTTCTTCCTGCACCGCTGGCCAGTCCTCCTGGTCACACTCCCTGAGATGACAGCTACCGCCAGCTCATCCCAGGCAGCACTAACTGCCTTGTGGCTCACCCTCCGGGACCCTTGGGGGAACAGGACATCCCTCCTGGCCTCCACCACGTCGATAAGCTTCCCAGGTCTGCGTCCCCGAATCTTGAGGCTGGTCTCCTGGGCGCCATTATTGCTGGCTGGGGTTGGCTGAGCAAGTGCAGTTTAAGTGCTGCCCCACCTTGTTAGCGGGGGGCTGGCAAGTGCGGTCCCGGCGAATCAGCTGGCGAGCCTTCATTCGAGGCGAAAAGCTCGTGAGGCCTCGTTAAGTGGACCAATTAACGTTGAACAATGTTGCCAGCCTCGCTGGGCCAAGCACCGGAATCCCGCGGCAATTCCCGCCCGCTACCACACTTTTCCAGAGAATTGTGCCCTATGTGACTGGAGGCACCAATTTTCATTGATCTGTCGGGCGCATTTCACTGCTCCTCATAAAATGTGGAAGAGAGCTTTAAGCGGTTAACAATATCATTATAACAAATATGTTTTTTCATTTAGCTTATACACAAGCGAATTGATGTCGCAGAATTTCTCTTTCTCTGTGACCACAGGTTTGTTATAGTCAAGCAGATTCCACATTCAGTAGCAAATCTTGGAATATCAGGCTCGTCTCATAATTGCTTGACCCAGTTCACTGTCTATTGTGGAGACTGCTGTGTGCATAAATATATAAAAGAAAACTGCTGAGAAATTGGAACAGGCAAATCCTGTTGTGCACAGCTTGGTTATATAACAGAAAATGTGAAATTAGTAGCCTCAACTTAATCCCAAAATGAGGTCAACTGAGAGACAAAAAGAAAGACTTGCTGGGAAAACAGTAGATTTGTTCAAATCTGAAAAGAAAAAAGTAAGTTTATATTTCAGATACAGACTCATCAAAAACAACTAGTATCAAAGCATCTACACCTGAGCTATCCTTCCTCCTTTCAAATCTAACCCAGAACTAAGTCATTTGTAAACCTCAGTACAAGTCTGTTCAATAATGATTGCAATGGGTTACGATTAATAATCTTTATTAGTGTCACAAGTAGGTTTACATTAACACTGCAATGAAGTTACTGTGAAAATCCCCTTGTCGCCACACCCCCGTGCCCCAGAGTCGGGATCAAACCGGGGCCTCGGCGCCGTGAGGCAGCAGGGCTAACCCACTGCGCCACCGTGCTGCCCTAATTCGGTGCAAACTTGATGTGCTGAATGGCCTCATTCTGCACTCTAGAGATTAAGTGATGATGAGTTGCTGATGCACATCAGGTGGGGGCAGGAACATCCAAGGGAGACAGCAATCAGAGTTCTGCTGGATCCCAGGACACAGCTGCGTCCCAGCCAAATGCTGAGCCTCCCAGAGTTGATGCAGATGCTGGGTCACAACCAGAAGATTCAGGAAGGGGTGTCAGCAATATTCCAGCGACTGCAGGGCCGATTGGAGGAGTCCCAAAGGTGGGGGAGATGGTGCCAGCAATGCGTGGCACCGATGCCAACACTGCTGGGGTGGCGACCACAATGGAAAAGCACGGTAGCACAGTGAGTAGCACTGTTACTTCACAGATCCAGGGTCCAAGGTTCGATTCCCGGCTTGGGTCACTGTCTGTGTGGAGTCTGCACGTTCTCCCTGTGTCTGCGGGGTTTCCTCCGGGTGCACCGGTTTCCTCCCACAAGTCCCGAAAGACGTGCTGTTAGGTGAATTGGACATTCTGAATTCTCCCTCTGTGTACCTGAACAGGCGTTGTGACAATAAAGATTATTATTATTATTATTATTAAAACCTGAAGTGCGACGCCCGCGTCTTGAGTGGTGGTGTCCAAGGTTTGGCTCAGTCTGAGATGGCCATGGCTGAAGGCCTTGACTTCATGTCCCAGTCGCTGAGGGACGTGTCACATATGCAGGTGGACATTGCCGAGGCACTGCAGAGCATGTCTCAGTCACTGAGAAGCATCGCTGAGGATGTCAACACTGTGGTGCAGACAATGGAGAGCCACCAGGACTTGCCGCACAAGGTCACTCAGAGGCTCTGGAGCTTACTCCAGCTCCCCCAACGTCCCATGGAGTACATCAGGGTCCCACAGCAGGCTGCCTCCACCTCTGATATGCTAACCATTGTGCCAACATGCTACCCAATATGATCATTGAATGACCAACGATGCCTGTAAACCACGGGCCATCGCTGACCTCCCCTTCTGCTCCTTCCTCAGCCTGATGGGCGGTCGGGTCTTCAGGATGTGCGGCGGCCCCCTGCACATCAGGTGCCACCTCCAGTCTGAGTTGCTGCTGCCTTCTGCCCGCCTGGGTGCCACAAGCAACGTGAGGGCAGCCTCCGCCGGATTGACCCCAGCAAACATGGTTATATCTGTAAGGAATTGGAGGAGGAGAGGGACCATGAATCAGTTTGGGCTTCCATTCCGGGACCTTCAACCCCCAAAGCCTCCCCCACCCCTACCATGACTGTGCTGTTTTATTTCAGAGAGCCATCCAGCGAGCTAGTTGTGCTGGCAAACCTTACTCTGCACACTCACCTCCAGTCACACCAGGAGCCCCCAGACCCCAGACTTCTACCGGGAACATTAGGGAGGTCGTGCTCAGCTGCCCTCTGCTCACCCATACACTTACCCTTTGGCTTTGAGAAGCTCCTCAGTGGATAAGCTCCGCTCTTCACTGTTTGTTTGTTGGCAATTGCCTCGAACTGCTGATGCTCCTAGAGTTCAGGCACAATCTTCAGCCATCAACGTTTGCTGGACATGCAGTGCGCTAATCATCCTCTCAGGCATGGCACTTGAGAATTGAGGAGCATGAAGTCTCTCACAACTAGTTCCTCATTTGAAATAGCTTTCAGTTGTGAAGCTTGAGGCTGCTCACAGTCAAAGGGGGGTGAAATTGAATTTCAGGATAGAGACCGCAGCAGGGTTTTGTCTCGGAAGTGTTTGGTCGGAGAGACAGGCAGCAGCTGTGGCTGCCCCTGTTATAGCTCTCCACAATATTTAAAGATGGCTTGAAGACCTCACAGACACCAAGCCCCTCAGACCACCCGGCAAAGAAGTACCTGAAAAGCTTCATCCCCAATCCGCGCTGGGCACAATGAGGTCGCTGAAACGCACCCATAATTACTTTGTGCATAAGAATAACTTTATCACTGTGAATATTATTTTTGATGTGCTGCCACTGACAGGACTCCACCTGATGCTAGGCTCTCAGAAAATTTATCAGTCTGTCCAAATTGTGTGTCAATTATTTTTGGTACCATCGTGAGATATTTAAGTATTTGCCAGAGGATAGAATCCTAGAATCTAGAATCATAGAATTTACAGTGCAGGATGTTTAAAGAAAAAACAATGTCAATATTAGCTTCCTTATGTTAAATGATGGAAATAACAAATGTTCATGTTTACAGGCTCGGTAACCAGGAATCAGTATTGCGTTTTTACACATTAGACATTTAAATTTGTCAGCTACATAATGCCAGTAGCTTATAACAAAATAAACTCCATATTATTGAAGGAAGAAATAAGGCAAGTGGTCCAGAATGGTCTGGGCCCACCTGCAGTGGGAAGATTTGCGGGCAAAGGAGCTTAATTTGGCGGGATGCCAAAAAATTATTTCCCGACAGCTGGATTCTCCGATTTTGAGGCTATGTCCGGAACATGTGTCTATTCTTACAACCAAAATGTCGGCGCCGCCCCCGCACCAATGCTCCACCAGGTGGGGGGCCCCCGGCTTTACCTGCAAATATGGATGGAGAATTGTCAGGTCCGTGGCCATGCATGCGCACGGCAGCGACCTGCGGCGGTTGCACCGTACAACATGGCGCCGGCCGCATGCGGACCCGGCCTTCCAGATAGTGCCCCCCTGTAACCCACCTCGCCAACCTCGGGCCTCCCCCAACTAGTCCCCCCAGCTCCCGCCGAAGCCCCCCCCCACCCACCCCCAGCCAGCGGAACGTCTCCCTCCCCCCCCCCCCCGACTGTGGCGGCAATTGACACAGTCCGTAGCCGCCACGCGAGGTTGACGAAACCTCAGATCACAAGTGATCAAGACTTTTGGGAAGTCGGCCCATCGGGGGGGAACATTGGGGAAGGGCCTTCAGATGATGTCCTGAGGCCGTCCCAACGGCGTGCGGCGTACTCAGCGATGACCCCATTTTGGAGGGGGCGGAGCATCTGAAAAATGGCACCGCTCCCGATTCCAGCATCAAAACAGATTCTGCGGCCAATCGCCGAATGCGATTTCAGCGTCGGCAATTGGAGTATCCAGCCCTAAGTTCATGGGACTTTAAAGGGGAGTAGAGCTTCCCAATGAACAATGTTGGAAAGCTCTTTTGCATGTCACGAATGCCCACTAAAAGGGCAGCTCACCAGAATTAAGTGCCCCCTCCAAATTAAGTTCTCCACCAGTTAGAAATTAGATACTTTTATGACTGCATATGAGTAGCATGCACTTCAAGGTAGACTTCTTCATGGACTTACAAGCGAATCACCACTGCTTTAGCTTTCTCAGGGACCACTTAGAAATGTCGGCCTCTTAATTGCAATCATGTGCCAGTAAGGTGCCTATTGGCCAAACTTTATGAAGGCTGGACAAGGCTTCTGCAGCAAGTTTTATGGGCGGGGCCTTGGGAGAGCCAGGTGAAGGGAAGATGGACACGGGGATGATTGTGGAGCAGTCAAAATTGTAAATGCAAACGTTCAGGGATCGTACAGTGAATGGCTGATAAATGTTTCCGGAAGCATATTGGCAAACCAGGAAGTTCCCTGGACAACTCTAAGCAGAAATGTAGAGCTATGTGTGTGGATTGACACATGGGTGCCCGGAACACCGTTTCCCAAAAGTACAACTCCAGACTGCAGCGAGGGCGTGCACAATTGTAACTGAAAAGCAAACAAGCAAGGCTTGCACTGCACTCTTACCAGTCTGGGAGAGAGAAGGACTCAAGCAACAGAGAGATATCTGATACAAAGCACTGCATACATTTCAGAAAAGTTGCTAGCCTAGCTTATAAACTAGTTGTGCCAGCCTGTATTCTGTGGACTTAATTATGACTAAAACGTCCATGATATTGAATAAAAAACTATGAGTAGGCTGGACCAGGGAGGCGTGCTAAGCAGGAAAGTGTGGGGGGGAGGCTGTACACAGGAGAAAGAATAGGGGGCAAAGCACGATGGTTGTCCAGAGAAAGGGATTAGATTGTCCTGGACATGTTAGAAGGGTAAGCATGTCACGCATGCCTTGGCCCTATTGTAGGGTAGTGAATGACCTCGCTAGGTAGTGAGCATCATAAAGAGACGGATCTAAAAGGCAGGATCAGTGGGCTCAAGAATTTGGTCCGAAGGTTTTAAATGAGGGTACTCGGATGTGGAGCGTACAATTACTGTCAGGGGAGGGGTTAGGAGGGGGGAGTTAGATCAGGTAGGGTGGGTGAGTCATGGGTGGTCTCAGGAGAGGGGGATCACGGAAAGTCAGGGTATCGATGGCCTCGAGAAAGGGAGGGGTCAAGAGGGGCATGAGCACATTGAGAGTGATGGGAACAGGGGCAAGCAGGACCATCCAAATAAATGATAATTGTGCCTAGGGTAACAGAGGAAGGCTGAATATTTACAGGAGGGAGAAGAATGACAAGGCGGTGATTGTGTAAGAGGATGGGGCACTTGGCGGGTAACAGCGAGAGGGTAGAAGTTGCTTGGCATGCTGCCAAGCCTCACATGCACCATGCTGAAGCGCTCAAGGTTGTTGAGCAGTTTATCTTCCCTCTCAACCATTCAATATGGGAGGGCCCTTTTTTCGGATGGGAGGTGTTTTTTGAGCTGACTAAAGAAGCACCCTCTTAATTATTAATTCACACTATGGAGAAGCAGCCTCAGCTGACTTCTGCTAACCAGCTCCCAACATCCAATAAACCAGCTCCTGGACTTTTGGGTCATATTCCAGTGAGAAGCCGAAAAAGATCTGGAGCTGCCATACATCATGAGCTGATTGGTATCCGCTGCTGTCAAAGGCAGGAATGAAGGAAAGGAAGGAGAGAGATGTCTCCCAGGGACACAGGTGGTGAATGGCAACAAACTCCTAACTCCAAACCTCCATCGCCCCTGGTAAATGGTCTTGACTCACAGGGACTCATGTGGCATGTCTTTCTATGATGCCAAGGCAATGGTCTCTCTATAGTGTCTCAAGGGTAATGGAGGAAAGCTGAATAGTGTCTGAGTGAAGGCTGCCACACATGGTGATAATGCCTCAATGATTGAGCAATGTCCCCAAGCACAATCATGCAAGAACAGGGGAAATACAAATATTTGGTCCTTCAGGATGGCCTTATCCTGGAAGGGGTGCAGTGGAAATTCCAGGTCCAGACGGAAGCCAGTCACAGGTCTTCGCATTGGCTTAGAAACTCAGAGATGGAGGCTAATCCACAATGAATCACTGTGATTTGTTCAAAGACCCACTAAAACACAGGCGATGCAGGCTCCAGTCAAGCCTATCTTTCTACTGTCTCTCGTTCAGACTACAAATAACCAGAACAGGTTAACCCATGGTCAGAAGGAGCAACAACCAGAACAGCAAGAGGCAGAGAGGCCTAAATAACATCAGGAATCTGACAATCAGAGGCCAGTGTGATGGTGAGCATTGGCCTGACCTCGGGTATAGCACAGGTGGTGCCTACAGATAAGAAAAAGGCAATGTCCGAGCCGCCTTAGTACGTTTTGGAATGTGGCTGCCTCACAAATGCGGAAGAAAGTGACAGAGGCATCAAACAGTTGTGCACCAAGGTGTTTATTGTGTATAACAATTCCCCACTCACCCAATGGAGCCACAGCCCCGCCCCCCCTCTCCACCCACCCACCCACTCCCCCCCCCTCCCCCCCTCCCCCCATCCCCCCACCTTCTCCCCTGGTGCCCTCAGTGATCCTCTATGTGCTTTGCCCTCCTAGCTCTACCACTACGTCTAGGTGTGTCTCCAGGATGCACATCTGAGGTGGAGGCAGCCAGCTGCTTACCTCATCCCGTGGCCTTTGATGTCCCTCTGGGGGCTCTGGGGCCGGGGGGCACAGGCTCACTTGTCGGCGGCACAAACACAACCATGCCGCTCTGTCCCATGTGCTGACTTTGAAACGTGGTCTCAGAGGGGTGGAATTCAGAGGAGATGGTGGCCACCATTGCCACTCCATGGGACGGGTCTCTGTTGGCACACGCTTGCAGCCACTGGGCAATGAGCAACAAGATGTGAATGCAGGACTCTTCCAAACAGTGAAAGTGAACATATATTTACAGGAGACAAAACTATATATGATAGTTGTCCATCCATGTCACCTGTGTGCCTTCAATACATTGTATTCGTTCCCCTTCCTACAGCTACGCCTATGTACAGTCCCGACATCCACTACTGAGCTAGAGGCAGCTTTGGACTGCTATGTCCTGCTGACTGTAATGCTTTGGCAAGCATCCTCTGGTGGTCTGAAGCCTCAAAGGCCACGGCAGGCCAAGGGTCTTCTGCTCAGCCTGACCTGCTGGAGTTGGTGGGGGTCACTGACAGAGAAGAGTTTGAGTGACAGGCCCTTTCTGGTGTGTCCTGAGATAAAACCCCCAAAGTGTCCTGCTGGCACTCCTCCAGGCTTTCAGTCTGCGCTGACAGCTCCCAGACTCCCAGAGAGATGTGGAGCATCTGCAGAGTTCCTGGTTTCCCACTTGCCTAGCCACTGCTGCACTGAACCAATGGCTTTCAGTGACGGAGTGCGGATCTGAGCTCATTTCTGACAGCCATTGTGTTCTGCTGGACCCTGGTCTCCAAGGTGACCATCCTGTCCAAGTGGCAGTCTAGCGCTTGATACTGGAGACATGATAGCAGAGAGAACATGAACAGGCTCCTCCAGCCTTCGGCCCAGTCTGTGCATGGCCTGCGACACCTCTGCCTGATGTTCCCCTGCCTGTCTCTGCATCACCAGCATGTATGTTATGGTCAAGTGCAGAAACTCATCACCTGCACCAGGCTCAACAGGGGCTTGGTCTCCAGCAGTCCTCCTCATGTCAGAGATCCTGGCTGTCTCTTTTTCAACCAGATGTGGAGGTGGCACAGTGGCACAATGATTAGCACTGCGTCCTCGCAGCGCCAGGGACCCAGAGCGGCTAACTGTCTGTCTGTGTGGAGTTTACACATTCTCCCCGTGTCTGCGTGGGTTTCCTCCGAGTGCTCCGGTTTCCTCCCACAGTTCAAAGAGATGCGGGTTAGGTGGATTGGCCATGATAAATTGCTCCTCAGTGTCTAAAAGGTTAGGTGGGGCTACTGAGTTACTGGGATAGTGTGAGGGTGTGTGCCTGGATAGTGTGCTGTTTTGGAGGGTCGGTGCAGACGTGATGGGTCGAATGACGTCCTTCTGCACTGGAGCGATTATCTGATTCTATGTGAACCTGTGTCAGTGATATGCTCAGCGGATTGTGACCCATAGCCTGCTCTAAAACATGCACTCACCAGGGTGACTGTCTCTGTGCTGGGGAGGGTGCAGGTGAACATCATGATGGTACATCTTCCGAGGATTAAGAGGTGGTATTAGAGATGGAGTTGTGGGTGGGGGCTGCCTTCTTTTCCTCCCCCTCTTCTTTCTGGTCCTTGGAATAGAGAGGGGAAAGATTCAGTGGCTCGCTTAACTAAAAAATGCTTCATTCCTTTGGTGCATCTGACAAGTGCAGACTGGAGGCATCCTCACTGGCTTGTTGGGGATGGCCTGTCTCTTATTTGACACAAGCACAGTCCCACTCATCCCTAGCTACTTCTGTAGCCTCTTCCTCGAAGGTGGTTCGGAGTCAAATATCAGGAAAGCCCTTGCTGGTCTCGGCCTACTCCCTCTTGTTGTGGATGTTCTTGTCCTGCAGACAGGATATCAGCTCTTGAATGAAATGAAAATCGCTTATTGTCACAAGTAGGCTTCAAATTAAGTCCCTGAGCAGACGTCACTTTCATTAAAGCCCCTAGTCGCCACATTCTGGCGCCTGTTCGGGGAGGCTGTTACGGGAATTGAACCGTGCTGCTGGCCTGCCTTGGTCTGCTTTCAAAGCCAGCGATTTAGCCCTGTGCTAAACAGCCCCTCCCCAGTGAGTGATTAGCAAGCACAAGGTCCTGCAACTGATAGAACATTGAGAGCATGAAGTGGCTGCCACACATTCAGTGCACATGTCCCATCTGCTGCTGAGTCCTTCAACACAAACTCCTGTCTGACATCCCTGTGCACTCACACATTTACACTGTCTTACGCCTGTATGAGTGTCATTTTGAAGCAAGTACTCTGCTACTTACTCCTGGCGAAGTGTAGCAGATCATTCATTTTTTTTTACACATCTGGGCTGTTCTCATGTGGGCCCCAAGGCCGCTAACCTCCACTGCGACTGCTGCCCAGGCCATCCTGGTTAGACGGGAGGGCCCCCTGCTGCCATCTTGGGAAACAGGACCTCCCAGTTTCTTTGGACGGCCTGCAGGAGAATCTGCAGGGAGACATCGCTGAACTGTCGGGCCACCCATCAACTGCTCTGGGACACCACCAGGGATTCACAATCCAGAACTCCTGGCTTGCAGAGAGTGCATGGCTGTCCCACTGCCCTTCAAATATGGCATCAGGAAATCTGACCCCCTGAGATGAGTGTGGGGAACGGCGACTTAATAGAATCATAGAATTTACAGTGCGGAAGGAGGCCATTCGGCACGGCGAGTCTGCACCAGCCCTTGGAAAGACCATCCCACCTAAGCCCACACCTCCACCCTATCCCCGTAACCTCGTAGCCCCGTAATCCAGTAGCCCCACCTGACCTTTTTTGGACACTAATGGCAATTTAACATGGCCAATCCACCCAACCTGCACATCTTTGGACTGTGGGAGGAAACCGGAGCACCCGGAGGAAACCCACGCAGACACGGGGAGAACGTGCAGACTCCACACAAACAGTGACCCAAGCCGGGAATCAAACCAGGGTCCCTGGAGTTGTGAAGCAACTCTGCTAACCACTGTGCTATCGTGCTGGCCATTCCTGCCCATCCCCACCGCAAGATACACTGTGATCCTCACATGCATGCATACGCAATGAGCAGAACAGCACTTGATCGAGTATGAACAGCAGTCCAATCCCTGAGCAGACGTCACTTTCATTTATGCTCCTGTCGCCTAACGTATACTCCAGAATGAAAGATACTGCCTGTGGTGTGATGTGGCCAGACATAGTCATCCATTATTCAGTATACACTAACAATTAGAGTTGGCATCAGATTAAAGCTGAAAGAATATTGAAAGTCAGTAGGACTGTTCCTAAACCCATGGAAGCATTAAATAGTACTTACTGGCAGCACATCTGCCTTTTCATCACTTACCACGCAAATTATATCAGAGAGACTGAAGCCTGGAAATTACTGTTTGTGATATTAGTGTACAGGCACTTTAAGGCCTCATATATCATTTTTATACCTTCTATTTCACTGGAGGTGTTAGCCTTTTAAATAAATTGGTTAATATTCCTGGCGATACAGCAGAAGATAAATGCCAAGTGAGTGTGCTAACTAGTTAACAAAATCTTCTAGATTTGCATTATTCTGAGCCCTGTTATTAATGATTCTGCCATAGTATTTTCATTAGCTTCTCACTAAATCTGCCTAAAGATTATGAGGTAGATTTTAATTTAGGGGATGGCACGGTGGCCCAGGGATTAGCACTGCTGCCTCATGGCGCAAAGGACCCGGGTTCGATCCTGACCCCGGGTCACTGTCCGTGTGGAGTTTGCACATTCTCCTCATGCCTGCGTGGGTCTCAGCCCCACAACCCAAAGATATGTAGGGTAGGTGGATTGGCCACACTAAATTGCCCCTTAACTGGAAAAATTAAACTAAAAAAAATAAAAGATTTTAACTTACTGGGCGGTAAACTCGTAGCATTGAATTAGCTTCTCGCTAAATTGCAATTTGAGGCCTATGAAAAGGGGAGCTAACCAGTGCCTACTTGTCTGCACTGTGAATGCCTCCTTGGCTGAATGAGAGTGCTTTGGAGTTGGGTAAAAAACAGGGAGCTGGGGCAGCATGTGACATAGTGGTTAGCACTGGGACTGCGGCACTGAGGACCCAGGTTCGAATCCCGGCCCTGGGTCACTGTCCGTGTGGAGTTTGCACATTCTCCCCATGTCTGCATGGGTCTCACCCCCAAAACCCAAAAATGTGCAGGTTAGGTGGATCGGCCACACTAAATTGCCCCTTCATTGGAAAAAATAAATAAATAATAATTGGGTACTCTAAATTTATTTTTTTTAAAACAGGGAGCCAGGTGAAACTGGGAGACAGCGAAACTGAGCAGAGCTCAGTCTCAGTCCAGGCAGGAGCGGAGCCCAGCTGTGTTTCATAAACATCAAGGTCGGATTCCTGTTCTCATTGACTTCACAGCCAGCGCCACAGTGAAACAGTGTGAGTATAAAAGTATCTTTGTTTCTTTGCAGAAGGGGAATAACTGAGGAACAACACAAAGAAAAGTAACGTAAGTAAACAAAGTAGGGTAAGGGAAGTAAAGTTAGCGTGAGGGAGTTAAGTGAATAGGATTCTTTCCATCTTTTGTAAAAAGGGAATAAATAAGGGACTTAAGTATAGACATGGCAGGAGAGCTTGCACCCGTGATGTGCAACTCCTGCGCTATGTGGCAAATCATGGAAGCTTCAGTTGTCTCTGGTGACCACGTGTGCAGGAAGTGTATCCAACTGCAGCTACTGGCTAACTGCATTTCAGAGCAGGTGCTGAGGATTGATTACTGTAGAGCATCTGCGAAGTGGAGCAAGTTGTGGACAGCACATTTAGTAAGGTGGTCACACCACAGGTGAGGACTGAACAGGCAGAGAGAGCATGGGTGACCACCAGGCAGAGTAGGAGAAGGCAGGTAGTGTAGGAATCCCCTGTGACCATCCCAGTTTTTAACAGCTATACTGCTGTTGGGGAGATGACTGCTGGGGGAGATGACTGTGTCGGAGAAAGCAGTGACAGTCAACTTCATGGCACCTTGGGTGGGTTTGCTGCACAAGAGGAGAGGAGGAAGATTGTCAGGTCTCTAGTGATAGGTGATTCAATTTTAAGGGGACCCGAAAGGAGTTTCTGTGGCCACAAATGAAACTCGAGTTGGTATGTTGCCTCCCCGGTGTCAGGGCACACTGAAGGGTGAGGGCAAACAGAAAGATATTGCGGTACACATTGGTACCAACGATAAAGACTGAAAAAGTGATGAAGTCCTGAAAGCAGAATTTGGGGAGCTAGGAAGTAAATTAAAACACAGGACACAGAAGCTAGTAATCTCTGGATTACTCCCAGTGCCACATGCTAGTGGGTGTAGAAATAGGAGGTTAGTCCAGATGAATACATGGCTGGAGAGATGTGCAAGAGGGAGTTCTTTAGATATCTGGGACACTGGGACAGTTTTGGGGATGGTGTGACCTGTACAAGGTGGACGGTCTCCACCTGAACCAAAATGGGGTGAGTTTCCTTGCAAGGAGGTTTGCAGGTGGAAAATATTGGAAGCAATTCTGAGAGACAGAATTAATCTGCATTTGGAGAGGCAGGGATTAATCAAGAACAGTCAGCATGGTTTTGTTAAGGGGGGGTCATGTCTGACCAACTTGACTGAATTTTCGAAGAGGTAACCAGGTGTGTAGATGAAGGACCTAGTCTACTTGGACTTCAGCAAGGCTTTTGATAAGGTCCCACATGAGAGACTGATAGCGAAGGTAAGGGCCCATGGGATCCAAGGAAACTTGGCAAATTGGATCCAGAATTGGCTGAGTGGCAGGAAGCAGAAGGTGATGGTCGAGAGGTGTTATTCTCATTAAAAGCATGGGTCCAGTGCAGTCCCGCAGGGATCAGTGATGGGGCTCTTGCTGTCTGTGGTTGATATAAATGATTTCGACATGAATGTAAGAGAGTTGATCAGTAAATTTCTGAATTTACAAAAATTGGAGGGCTGGTAAATAGTGAGGAGGATAGCCTTTGATTACAGGAGGGTATAGGCGGGCTGGTCAGATGGGCTGGTCAATGGCAAATAGAATTCAATCCAGAGAAGTGTGAGGTGATGCACTTGGGCAGAACAAATAAGACAAGGGAATCCATGATAAGCGGCAGGACCCTGGGAAGCACTGAGGATCAGAGGGACTTTGGTGTGCATGTACACCGGTACCTTAAGGTAGTAGAGCAGGTGGATACAATTGTTAAGAAGGCATATGATATGCTCGCCTTTATTAGCCGAGGCATGGAGTTTAAGAGCAGGAAGGTTCTGCTGGAGCTGTATAATGATGTGGAGATGCCGGCGTTTTACTGGGGCGGGCACAGTAAGAAGTCTTAACATAAGAACATAAGAACTAGGAACAGGAGTAGGCCATCTGGCCCCTCGAGCCTGCTCCGCCATTCAATGAGATCATGGCTGATCTTTATGGACTCAACTCCACTCTCCGGCCCGTACACCATATCTCCGAATCCCTTTATTCTTTAGAAAGGTATCTATCTTTTTCTTAAAAACGTTTAAAGAAGGAGCCTCAACTGCTTCACTGGGCAGAAGTGGGTGAAGAAGTTCCTCCTAAACTCGGTCCTAAATCTACTTCCCCTTATTTTGAGGCTATGCCTCCTAGTTCTGCTTTCCCCGACCAGTGGAAACAGCCTGCCCGCATCTATCCTATCTATTCCCTTCATAATTTTATATGTTTCAATAAGATCCCCCCCGCATCCTTCTAAACTCCAATGATTACAGTCCCAGTCTACTCAACCTCTCGTCATAATCTAATCCCCTCAACTCTGGGATCAACCTAGTGAATCTCCTCTGCACTCCCTCCAGTGTCAATATGTCCTTTCTCAGGTAAGGAGACCAACACTGAACACAATACTCCAGATGTGGCCTCAGCAACACCCTATACAATTGCAGCATAACCTCCCTAGTCTTGAACTCCATCCCTCTAGCAATGAAAGACAAAACTCGATTAGCCTTCTTAATCACCTGTTGCACCTGCACACCAACTTTTTGCGACTCGTGCACCAGCACACCCAGGTCCCTCTGCACAGCAGCATGTTTTAACATCTTACCGTTTAAATAATAAACCATTCTGCTGTTATTCCTCCCAAAATGGATAGCCTCACACTTGGCAACATTGAATTCCATCTGCCAGACCCTAGCCCATTCACCTAACCTATCCAAATCCTTCTGCAGACTTCCGGTATCCTCTGCACTTTTTGCTTTACCACTCATCTTAGTGTCGTCTGCAAACTTTGCCACATTGCACTTGGTCCCCAACTCCAAATCATCTATGTAAATTGTGAACAACTGCGGGCCCAACACTGATCCTTGAGGGACCCCACTAGTTACAGGTTGCCAACCAGAGAAACACCCATTTATCCCCACTCTCTGCTTTCTGTTGGTTAACCAATCCTCTACCCATGCTACCACTTTACCCTTAATGCCATGCATCTTTAGTTTATGCAGCAACCTTTTGTGTGGCACCTTGTCAAAAGCTTTCTGGAAATCCAGATATACAACATCCATTGGCTCCCCGTTATCTACTGCACTGGTAACGTCCTCAAAAAATTCTACCAAATTAGTCAGACACGACCTACCCTTTATGAACCCATGCTGCGTCTGCCCAATGGGACAATTTCCCTCCAGGTGCCCGGCTATTTCCTCCTTAATGAAAGATTCCAGCATTTTTCCTACAACCGAAGTTAATCTTACCGGCCTATAATTACCCGCTTTCTGCCGACCTCCTTTTTTAAACAGTGGTGTCACGTTTGCTACTTTCCAATCCACTGGGACCACCCCAGAGTCTAGTGAATTTTGATAAATTATCACTAGTGCGTTTACAATTTCCCTAGCCATCTCTTTTAACACTCTGGGATGCATCCCATCAGGGCCAGGAGACTTGTCTACCTTTAGCCCCATTAGCATTCCCAATACTGCCTCCTTAGTGATTACAATCATCTCAAGGTCCTCACCTATCATATCTTTATTTCTATCAGTCACTGGCATGTTATTTGTGTCTTCCACTGTGAAGACTGACCCAAAAAACCTGTTCAGCTCCTCAGCCATTTCCCCGTCTCCTATTATTAAATCTCCCTTCTCATCTTCCAAAGGACCAATATTTACCTTAGCCACTCTTTTTTGTCTGATATATTTGTAGAAGCTTTTACTATTTGCTTTTATGTTCTGAGCAAGTTTACTTTCATAGTCTACCTTACTCTTCTTTATAGCTTTTTTAGTAGCTTTCTGTTGTCCCCTAAAGACTTCCCAGTCCTCTAGTCTCCCACTAATTTTTGCCACTTTGTATGTTTTTTCCTTCAATTTGATACTCTCCCTCACCTCCTTAGATATCCACGGTCGATTTTTCCCCTTTCTACCGTCTTTCTTTTTTGTCGGTATGAACCTTTCCTGAACACTGAAAGATCGCTCGGAAGGTTCTCCACTGTTCCTCAACTGCTTCACCATGAAGTCTTTGCTCCCAGTCTACCTTCGCTAGTTCTTCTCTCATCCCATTGAAATCGCCTTTGTTTAAGCACAAAACACTAGTGTTTGATTTTACCTTGTCATCCTCCAACTGTATTTTAAATTCCACCATATTGTGGTTGCTCCTTCCAAGAGGATCCCGAACTATGAGATCATTAATCAATCCTGCCTCATTACACAGGACCAGATCTAGGACCGCTTGTTCCCTTGTAGGTTCCATTGTGGCCATTTCGGAGACATGGATAGAGCAGGGACAGGAATGGATGTTGCAGGTTCCGGGGTTTAGGTGTTTTAGTAAGCTCAGAGAAGGAGGCAAAAGAGGGGGAGGTGTGGCGCTGCTAGTCAAGAGCAGTATTACGGTGGCGGAGAGGATGCTAGATGGGGACTCTTCTTCCGAGGTAGTGTGGGCTGAAGTTAGAAACAGGAAAGGAGAGGTCACCCTGTTGGGAGTTTTTTATAGGCCTCCTAATAGTTCTAGGGATGTAGAGGAAAGGGTGGTGAAGATGATTCTGGATAAGAGCGAAAGTAACAGGGTAGTTATTATGGGAGACTTTAACTTTCCAAATATTGACTGGAAAAGATATAGTTCGAGTACAATAGATGGGTTGTTTTTTGTACAGTGTGTGCAGGAGGGTTTCCTGAAACAATATGTTGACAGGCCAACAAGAGGCGAGGCCACGTTGGATTTGGTTTTGGGTAATGAACCAGGCCAGGTGTTGGATTTGGAGGTAGGAGAGCACTTTGGGGACAGTGACCACAATTCGGTGACGTTTACGTTAATGATGGAAAGGGATAAGTATACACCGCAGGGCAAGAGTTATAGCTGGGGGAAGGGCAATTATGATGGCATTAGACGTGACTTGGGGGGGATAAGGTGGCGAAGTAGGCTGCAAGTGTTGGGCACACTGGATAAATGGGGCTTGTTCAAGGATCAGCTACTGCGTGTTCTTGATAAGTATTTACCGGTCAGACAGGGAGGAAGGCATCGAGCGAGGGAACCGTGGTTTACCAAGGATGTGGAATCTCTTGTTAAGAGGAAGAAGGAGGCCTATGTGAAGATGAAGTGTGAAGTTTCGGTTGGGGCGATGGATAGTTACAAGGTAGCGAGGAAGGATCTAAAGAGAGAGCTAAGACGAGCAAGGAGGGGACATGAGAAATATTTGACAGGAAGGATCAAGGAAAACCCAAAAGCTTTCTATAGGTATGTCAGGAATAAGCGAATGACTAGGGAAAGAGTAGGACCAGTCAAGGACAGGGATGGGAAATTGTGTGTGGAGTCTGAAGAGATAGGCGAGATACTAAATGAATATTTTTCGTCAGTATTCACTCAGGAAAAAGATAATGTTGTGGAGGAGAATGCTGAGCCCCAGGCTAATAGAATAGATGGCATTGAGGTACGTAGGGAAGAGGTGTTGGCAATTCTGGACAGGCTGAAAATAGATAAGTCCCCGGGACCTGATGGGATTTATCCTAGGATTCTCTGGGAGGCCAGGGAAGAGTTTGCTGGACCTTTGGCTTTGATTTTTATGTCATCATTGGCTACAGGAATAGTGCCAGAGGACTGGAGGACAGCAAATGTGGTCCCTTTGTTCAAAAAGGGGAGCAGAGACAACCCCGGCAACTATAGACCGGTGAGCCTCACGTCTGTAGTGGGTAAAGTCTTGGAGGGGATTATAAGAGACAAGATTTATAATCATCTAGATAGGAATAATATGATCAGGGATAGTCAGCATGGCTTTGTGAAGGGTAGGTCATGCCTCACAAACCTTATTGAGTTCTTTCAGAAGGTGACTGAACAGGTAGACGAGGGTAGAGCAGTTGATGTGGTGTATATGGATTTCAGCAAAGCGTTTGATAAGGTTCCCCACAGTAGGCTATTGCAAAAAATACGGAGGCTGGGGATTGAGGGTGATTTAGAGATGTGGATCAGAAATTGGCTAGCTGAAAGAAGACAGAGGGTGGTGGTTGATGGGAAATGTTCAGAATGGAGTACAGTCACAAGTGGAGTACCACAAGGATCTGTTCTGGGGCCGTTGCTGTTTGTCATTTTTATCAATGACCTAGAGGAAGGCGCAGAAGGGTGGGTGAGTAAATTTGCAGACGATACTAAAGTCGGTGGTGTTGTCGATAGTGTGGAAGGATGTAGCAGGTTACAGAGGGATATAGATAAGCTGCAGAGCTGGGCTGAGAGGTGGCAAATGGAGTTTAATGTCGAGAAGTGTGAGGTGATTCACTTTGGAAGGAATAACAGGAATGCGGAATATTTGGCTAATGGTAAAGTTCTTGAAAGTATGGATGAGCAGAGGGATCTCGGTGTCCATGTACATAGATCCCTGAAAGTTGCCACCCAGGTTGATAGGGTTGTGAAGAAGGCCTATGGAGTGTTGGCCTTTATTGGTAGAGGGATTGAGTTCCGGAGTCGGGAGGTCATGTTGCAGCTGTACAGAACTCTGGTACGGCCGCATTTGGAGTATTGCGTACAGTTCTGGTCACCGCATTATAGGAAGGACGTGGAGGCTTTGGAGCGGGTGCAGAGGAGATTTACCAGGATGTTGCCTGGTATGGAGGGAAAATCTTATGAGGAAAGGCTGATGGACTTGAGGTTGTTTTCGTTGGAGAGAAGAAGGTTAAGAGGAGACTTAATAGAGGCATACAAAATGATCAGGGGGTTGGATAGGGTGGACAGTGAGAGCCTTCTCCCGCGGATGGATATGGCTGGCACGAGGGGACATAACTTTAAACTGAGGGGTAATAGATATAGGACAGAGGTCAGAGGTAGGTTCTTTATGCAAAGAGTAGTGAGGCCGTGGAATGCCCTACCTGCTACAGTAGTGAACTCGCCAATATTGAGGGCATTTAAAAGTTTATTGGATAAACATATGGATGATAATGGCATAGTGTAGGTTAGATGGCTTTTGTTTCGGTGCAACATCGTGGGCCGAAGGGCCTGTACTGCGCTGTATTGTTCGATGTTATATGTTCTATTACATACTGTTCCAGGAAATTAGCCCGGACACATTCTATAAACTCCTCCTCAAGGCTGCCTTTACCAACCTGGTTAAACCAATCGACATGCAGATTAAAATCTCCCATGATAACCGCTGTACCATTTCTACATGCATCCGTTATTTCTTTGCTTATTGCCTGCCCTACCATCCTGTTACTATTTGGTGGCCTATAGACTACTCCTATCAGTGACCTTTTCGCCTTACTATTCCTGATTTCCACCCAAATTGATTCAACCTTGTCCTCCATAGCACCAATATCATCCCTTACTATTGCCCGGATGCCATCCTTAAACAACAAAGCTACACCACCGCCCTTACCGTCCATTCTATCCTTTCGTATAGTCTGATACCCTTGGATATTTAACTCCCAGTCGTGACCATCTTTTAACCATGTTTCAGTAATGGCCACTAAATCATAGTCATTCACGATGATTTGCGCCATCAACTCATTCACCTTATTCCTTATACTACGAGCATTCAGGTAAAGTACACTTATGCTGTTTTTTTATGTCTTTGTTATGAATCCTAACACCTTGATCAGTAACTTTTCGTAAATTATTTTTCCTCTTACCCTTTCTCCTAATTTTCCTTGTCTTTGAACCCATATCTCTACATAATAACCTGTCACGTAACCTACTGCCTTGCTCTCCATTAACCATTATACTCTCCATAGCTTTACCCTTCCCTTCCCCCCAACTTGCTAGTTTAAAGTCCTTACCACACCAGGTTAAAGTCCAACAGGTTTATTTGGAATCACTAGCTTTCGGAGTGCAGCTCCTTCCTCAGGTGAGTGTAGAGATGGGTTCAGTCCACCATCTGGCCTGGGCTTGCGAAATACTACCAACTATCCTGGCTTGAGACAATTCACACCTCTTTAACCTGTGATTATCCCTCTCTCCAGTAGCACTGTCTGGATCTGTAAAGACTTAATTACCTGCAAAGACTCGCATTCAAAGTATCATCTTGCATCATTGACTTTGTCTATATATGTGTTTGTGAAACCCGCCTCTTCACTCACCTGTTGAAGGAGCCACGCTCCAAAAGCTGGTGATTCCAAATAAACCTGTTGGACTTTAACCTGGTGTTGTAAGTCTTGGAACTGTATAAAACATTGGTTAGTCCACAAATAGAGAAATCCACATTATAGGAGGGATGTGATAGCACTTGAAAGGATCCAGAGGAGATTTACCAGGATATTGCCTGGACTGGAGAGTTTTAGTTATGAAGAGAGATTGGATAGACTTGGATTGTTTTCCTTGGAGCAGAGGAGACTGAGAGGGGACATGATTGAGATGCATAAAATTATGAGGGACATAGATAGAGTAGACAGGAAGAAACATTTCCCCTTGGTGGAGAGATTAATGACCAGGGGCCATAGATTTAAAGTAAGGGTCAGGAGGGTTAGAGGGATGTGAGGAAAACGTATTCACCCAGCGGGTGGTGGGAGTCTGGAACTCACTGCCTGAAAGGGTGGTGGAGGCAGAGACTCTCATATCATTTAAGAAGTATTTAGATGTGCACTTGCGATCCCAAGGCGTACAAGGCTTGGGATCGCATGGTAGTACAGTGGTTGGCACAGTTGCTTCACAGCTCCAGGTTCGATTTCTGGCTTGGGTCACTGTGTGCGGAGTCTGCACGTTCTCCCCGTGTCTGCGTGGGTTTCCTCCGGGTGCTCTGGTTTCCTCCCACAGTTCAAAGATGTGCAGGTTAGGTGGATTGACCATGCTAAATTGCCCTTAGTGTTCAAAAAGGATAGGTGGGGTTATGGGCATTGGGTGGAGGTGTGGGCTTGGGTAGGGTGCTCTTTCGAAGGGCCAGTGCAGACTTGATAGGCCAAATGGTCTCCTTTTGCACTGTAAATTCTATGATTCTATGATTCTATAAAGCTATGGGCCAAGTGTTGGATAATGGGATTAGTATGGTTAGGTGGTTGTTTTTGATCCGCGCAGACTCAATGGGCTGAAGAGCCTTTTCTGTGCTGTATCAGACTCTATGCAATACATGTTGTTCCTTTATATTAGCTTCAGTGGAAAGGCATTGTAATGGCAGGAATAATGGGTGGAGTGTCTAACGGGCCAACGGGCTGATATTGCAGGTTTTCCAACTAATGGGAAAAAGTTAAAATTTACAACAATACCACCATAAATGCCCCAAATAAATCTGTTTAAAACAATTACATCATTAAAGCTACCAGAAGTTTAAAACCATGTGGCCACAGAATTGAGTTCTGTAACATGAATGGTTTAAGCCCTGGCTCACTGCTGTTGCAATGCTGACACTTCATTGGGAGCATAACAGAAACCCTGGTTATACATGTAAGAAAGGTCTCTGTCACATTACTGACAAAGTTGTTGCATTGTAATGGCATGAATTCCTAGCAAATCCAGAGCTGTCCTATTAATTAAACTTGAAAGCAGTGAAAGAGTAGGTGTAGTACAAATTATTTTCTCACACCCTTTTTTCCTGATACCCTTTGGTTTAATGTCAAACATGTCTCATTATAGTGTTCTCTCTCCTGGCTCAAAACATGGTGAGTTCAATTTTCAGTTAAATGACTTATGCGCAAAATCCAGGCTAAAACTTCAGAGCAGTACTGAGATACCACCTTTCAAATGAGAAGTTAATCCATCCTCGCAGGCCGAAGGTAAAGATCCCATGGCACTAATTTGTAGAAGTGCCCATTTGTTATCGCGAGTGTCCGAGCCAATATTTATCCCTGAATCAACATCACTGAAACAGATTATCTGATCACTATACCCTTGCTATTTGTGTTCTACTCAAATTGGCTGCTATGTTACCTACATCACAACAGTGATTCTAAGTATAAACTGCTAACATTTAATTGGTATAAAATGCTTCAGGATTCATGAGTTCAATACAGGCAATATCTGAATGCAAATTCTATCTTTTAGTGACTGATTTATCCACCTCTTTAGGCATCACCCTTACTTAGATCGGCTCTGTGATTGGTGGCGGCGGTTCAGAGCAGTCCCATTCAGCAACATTGAAGCCATATCTTTAGGAGGGCCTGTATGACAATCTGTTAGTTACACGGTTTTGACTATAACTTCTCCCTCATTTTCTGAACTGTCGAATATTGCTTCCCATCGTTTTTTTTACCTGTGATCCCCAAGTTATAACTTTCATATATATTCAGTTCTCAAAAATGACTGGGAGGATTGAAAATTGTCACACCTGCTTGCTCAATATAACAGGCTCTCAAAACAAACTCTTTAAAAAAACCAGAGATTTAAGGATTAAGCACTTTTTATAACTCACGAATGATGTGAAGCACCATAATCCTCAAACACCAACAGAATAGTATTCAGAAATGTATAGGCATGTTAAGAAGGGGAAAGTTCCCAAGTACTTCTGCTGGAATTGGGGTTTTAGGTATTTAATAGATTGTGCTTATTGTTTAATAGAAGGCATTAACATATAAAGGGAATACAGGCAGCACTGCTTTGCTGTTGGAGAAGTGATTACTGAACTCAATAAACTTGGAGTCAAAAAAGTCAAGACTTGCTTCCTAGTTCTTATTGTAGAGTTACCAGCGGAGCTTAACAATGGTAGCAGAGAATGGTTTCTGCCTGTAAGTAAAAAGGATTGCAAACTAAAGTTGTTTTGGATAAAATACTACATTCTGGATTCTAACCAGGGGCGTCATTCTCCGACCCCCCGCCGGGTTGGAGAATCGCCGGGGGCTGCCGTGAATCCCGCCCCGCCGGTTGCCGAAGTCTCCGGTACCGGATATTCGGCGGGGGCGGGAATCGGGCCGCGCCAGTTGGCGGGCCCCCCCGCTGGATTCTCCGGCCCGGATTGGCCGAAGTCCCGCCGATAAATTGCCTGTCCCACCGGCATGGATTAAACCACCTTTTGAACGGCGGGACAAGGCGGCGTGGGCGGGCTCCGGGGTCCTGGGGGGGGGCGCGGGGTGATCTGGCCCCGGGGGGTGCCCCCACGGTGGCCTGGCCCGCGATCGGGGCCCACCGATCCGCGGGCGGGCCTGTGCCGTGGGGGCACTCGTTCCCTTCCGCCTCCGCCACGGTCTCCACCATGGCGGAGACGGAAGAGACTCCCTCCACAGCGCATGCGCGGGAAACTGTCAGCGGCCGCTGACGCTCCCGCGCATGCGCCGCCCCGATATGTCATTTCCGCGCCAGCTGGCGGGGCAACAAAGGCCGTTTCTGCCAGCTGGCGGGGTGGAAATCCCTCCGGCGTCGGCCTAGCCCCTCAATGTTGGGGCTCGGCCCCCAAAGGTGCGGAGCATTCCGCACCTTTGGGGCGGCGCGATGCCCGTCTGATTGGCGCTGTTTTGGGCGCCAGTCGGCGGACATCGCGCCGTTTGGGGAGAATTTCGCCCCTGAAGAGTGATTTAGAGTAACTTGGAAAATAAACGGCTAAATCCAAGGGTTGAGGATTGGGGTATGGCGACCCACCATTTTTATAGAGCATCAACCCTATGGCCATTGGAAGAATGAAATTAACATGTGGACTTGGGTTACGACCTTGCCCAAGAAAAAAACAAGGAATGGCCTTGGCACTTTCGCTACCACGTGAAAGCAAAATAAGATGCAAGGTTTGGATACATTATTGTTTTCATGGATAAGATTTACCAAAAGGATGCTTTCGAGGCTGGTCAGATTTTGACAAATTTAGAAAGTCGGAGGATACCCCCATAAAGGAGGAAGTGCTGGAATTTAGCAGACTATATACAAGCCTTCAAAAATTCAGTCCAGAAATCCCTCAATCCGTACTGGCATTCAGGTCGTTTGGCTATGCTAAAGGTACATTCAGGTCATTTGGCTATGCTAAAGGTACATTCAGGTCATTTGGCTATGCTAAAGGTACATTCAGGTCGTTTGGCTATGCTAAAGGTACAAATATAGATCTGCTTCTGGTTTTGACAGGAGTTAAATCCGTAGAAAGACACAACCTACTAGAACAAATGTCAGCGAGTCTAAAAAAAGGTTCCTGGGCAACTATTCCTTCCCGGCAGCCTTTATGATACAAATGGGCCAATCAGCAATAAGACAGACAATGGAAGACACAATGTTAACGGGATGGTGAGGTGGTCTCGAAACAGGCTGCAAGTGTCAATTTGAAAGAACATTTATAACTAAAAATAAAGAGGTTAGAACCACCTTTAGCAATTATGGCAGAAGAAATAAATTGGGAAATTTCAACAGGAAAATTACCTCAGAAATGCCCAGGGTGTGGTCAATTAGTGTTTTAGGTGTGCAGTGAACAGCCTTAAATGATATAATGGTTTGAAACCAAGCACGAGGCAAAAGACTCAGAAGAACTGGAAGATATTAACCAAAGAGAAGGCATTGTCTTAGGAACAAGACATTTCAGTCCGGTGATGGAAGTGCTAGCCACGGGGACCTTGAATTGTGCTGTACTAAACATCTACACTATCTGAAATGTCGCGGGTGGGGGGTGGGGGGGGAGATCACGGCATGGGCATTGCTGTAGCTGGTCTCTGCATCGGTCTGTACCCTCCGGGTAGGCGTTATCAGTGACGACCGGAAAGGATAACCCCTGTCGCCCAGGAGCCAAGCCTTCACACGAGGGTGTGCCTCAAAGATGTCTGGATCCATCGAGTGTGCCAGGATGGGGGTGTCATGCACCCTGCCTGGGTATTGGGCACAGATGTCCATGATGTGCAGCTCATGGCCACATACCAGCTGCGTGTCCATCGAATGGAACCCCTTTCAGTTTCTGAAGACTGGCACGTCATTGGCCAATGCTCGTAGGGGGACATGTGTCCCATCAATCAACCCCTGGACTGTGGACATCCTGGCGATGGCAGCATATCCTACTGGTCCAGGCATCCTGATGGGCTCAGTCCACATTGAGTTTGATATATTTCGCCGACCAGGCATATAGGGGGTCTGTCACGAAGCAGATGCACCTGTGCATCAAGATCTGTGAGATTCCGGAAAGGCCCCCATTCGGCGTCTGGAGGACCCCATGGCATAAAGATTAAGGTGACCGTAACCTTGAAGGCCACTGGGAGCGAGTATCCTCCCCCATACCCCCACGGTGCCAGGTGTGCCATGATCCGGTATATATGGCGTGCGGTCTGCCTATTCATCCGGAGTCTTTAATAGCATGCCCGTTCTGGCAGATCCTTGAATGACAGACACTGCTGGTACACACAAGGCCTGTGCGGCACCTCCTTTCCACCACCTCCTCGGCATGTTGCGTGGCTGGCTCTCCATCCTCACCAGCTGTCTCCTGTTTCTCTGAGGCAGGCTCTGCTGCTGCAGGGTGCTCCAAGACAAGCTCCTGCTCGTACATCCTCAGAGCATATCCCAGGGCTGCGGTGGCTAGGATTGGATTCTGAAGTCCATTGTGTGCAGGGGGTGAAAGGTAGACATGGTAGCATGGTGTGTACCCCTATGCCCAACCAGGTCGAAAGGGTTACATGATGGCCACAGTCTGCATTGCAGCCTCTGCCCTCACATGTCCCCCTTCCCCCTCCCTTCCTCCCCAGTGCCTACACCCATATTTAGCCGTTCCCCCTGCACTCGGCACTGCACCACTGGCCACATCAGTGCCAGGCACCTTGGGGGCCTCTGGCCCCAGCACCCGTCCGTGCCGGCAGGGCTACTGGTGGATGGCCCTATCCATGCCAGAGGTACACCCCCAACTGGTGCCCTCCTTTAGGGGCTACTGTGGCCGTTGCCCTTGGGTGGGATGTCCTCCAGTGGGTGCTGACCGGTTGTGGAGGGGGGCCAATGGTGGAGCAGAGGAGGGGGGGGGGGGGGGGTGGAATGTGGCGGTGATCCAACATGCCCCTCCCAGGCACTCCCAATGTAGGGAGATACCCAGGGATTCCCGTAATAGGGAGATCAGCCAAGGACCCCCTTATATAGGGTGACATCCCCAAGGACTGCCTTAACATGGAGATCCCCTCAAGGACTTTCTTAAAAGGGAGACCTCCTCAGGGACCACCTTAATAGGAGCACAGCTGCCACCTGTGTTTAAATCACTCAAGCGAATGATTGCAATGCATTTGCCGCTCTTGGATGTGGTTGATGTCTGTAAACATTTAAAAATATTTTTAAAGATTTAAAAAGACAGGAGCTGAGGGTCAGGCTAGTGATTTAAAAAGAGCGGGAGATAAGAGTCTGAGCGGAGATTTAAAGAGAGTGAGAGCTGAGAGTGGAGATTTAAAAAGAGCAGGAGTTCAGAGTCAGAGCGTTGATTTAAAAAGAGCGGGAGCTGAGAGTCAGAGCAGAGATTTTAAAAGAGCGGGAGCTAAGAGTCAGAGCGGTGATTTAAAAAGAGCGGGAGCTGAGAGTCAGAGCGGAGATTTAAAAAGAGCGGGAGCTGAGAGTCAGAGCGATGATTTAAAAAGAGCAGGAGCTGAGAGTCAGAGCGGTGATTTAAAAAGAGCGGGAGCTGAGAGTCAGAGCGGAGATTTGAAAAGAGCGGGAGCTGAGAGTCAGGGCGGTGATTTCAAAAGAGCGGGAGATGAGAGTCAGAGCGGAGATTTAAAAAGAGCGGGAGCTAAGAGTCAGAGCGGTGATTTAAAAAGAGCGGGAGCTGAGAGTCAGAGCAGTGATTTAAAAAGAGCGGGAGCTGAGAATCAGAGTGGAGATTTAAAAAGAGCGGGAGCTGAGAGTCAGAGCGATGATTTAAAAAGAGCGGGAGCTGTGAGTCAGAGCGGTGATTAAAAAAGAGCGAGTGCTGAGAGTCAGAGCGGTGATGTAAAAAGAGCGGGAGCTGAGAGTCAGAGCGATGATTTAAAAAGAGCGGGAGCTGTGAGTCAGAGCGGTGATTTAAAAAGAGCGGGAGCTGAGAGTCAGAGCGGAGATTTAAAAAGAGCGGGAGCTGAGAGTCATAACCGTGATTTATAAACAGCGGGAGCTGTGAGTCAGAGCGGTGATTTAAAAAGAGCGAGTGCTGAGAGTCAGAGCGGTGATTTAAAAAGAGCGGGAGCTGAGGGTCAGAGCGATGATTTAAAAAGAGCGGGAGCTGTGAGTCAGAGCGGTGATTTAAAAACAGTGGGAGCTGAGAGTCAGAGCGATGATTTAAAAAGAGCGGGAGCTGAGAGTCAGAGCGGTGATTTAAAAAGAGCGGGAGCTGGAGCGGTGTTTAAAAAGAGTGGAAACTGAGAGTCAGAGCGGAGATTTAAAAAGAGCGGGAGCTGAGAGTCATAACGGTGATTTATAAACAGCGGGAGCTGAGAGTCAGAGCGATGATTTAAAAAGAGCGGGAGCTGAGAGTCAGAGCGATGATTTAAAAAGAGCGGGAGCTGTGAGTCAGAGCGGTGATTTAAAAACAGCGGGAGCTGAGAGTCAGAGCGATGATTTAAAAAGAGCGGGAGCTGAGAGTCAGAGCGGTGATTTAAAAAGAGCGGGAGCTGAGAGTCAGAGCGATGATTTAAAAAGAGCGAATGCTGCGAGTCAGAGCGGTGATGTAAAAAGAGCGAGTGCTGAGAGTCAGAGCGATGATTTAAAAAGAGCGAGTGCTGAGAGTCAGAGCGGTGTTTAAAAAGAGTGGAAACTGAGAGTCAGAGCGGTGATTTAAAAGCAGCGGGAGCTGAGAGTCAGAGCGGTGATTTAAAAAAAGCGTGAGCTGAGAGTCAGAGCGGAGATTTAAAAAGAGCGGGAGCTGAGAGTCAGAGCGGTGATTTAAAAAAAGCGTGAGCTGAGAGTCAGAGCGGAGATTTAAAAAAAGTGAGAACTGAGAGTCAGAGCTGTGATTTAAAAAGAGCGAGTGCTGAGAGTCAGAGCTGTGATTTAAAAAGAGCGAGTGCTGAGAGTCAGAGCGGTGATTTAAAAAGAGTGAGAACTGAGAGTCAGAACGGAGATTTAAAAACAGTGGGAGCTGAGAGTCAGAGCGATGATTTAAAAAGAGCGGGAGCTGAGAGTCAGAGCGGTGATTTAAAAAGAGCGGGAGCTGAGAGTCAGAGCGATGATTTAAAAAGAGCGAGTGCTGAGAGTCAGAGCGGTGTTTAAAAAGAGTGGAAACTGAGAGTCAGAGCGGTGATTTAAAAGCAGCGGGAGCTGAGAGTCAGGGCGATGATTTAAAAAAAGCGTGAGCTGAGAGTCAGAGCGGAGATTTTAAAAAAGTGAGAACTGAGAGTCAGAGCGGTGTTTAAAAAGAGTGGAAACTGAGAGTCAGAGCGGAGATTTAAAAAGAGCGGGAGCTGAGAGTCAGAGCGGTGATTTAAAAAAAGCGTGAGCTGAGAGTCAGAGTGGAGATTTAAAAAAAGTGAGAACTGAGAGTCAGAGCTGTGATTTAAAAAGAGCGAGTGCTGAGAGTCAGAGCTGTGATTTAAAAAGAGCGAGTGCTGAGAGTCAGAGCGGTGATTTAAAAAGAGTGAGAACTGAGAGTCAGAACGGAGATTTAAAAAGAGTGGAAACTGAGAGTCAGAGCGGTGATTTAAAAGCAGCGGGAGCTGAGAGTCAGAGCAGTGATTTAAAAGCAGCGGGAGCTGAGAGTCAGAGCGATGATTTAAAAAGAGCAGGAGCTGTGAGTCAGAGCGGTGATTTAAAAAGAGCGGGAGCTGAGAGTCAGAGCGGAGATTTAAAAAGAGCGGGAGCTGAGAGTCATAACGGTGATTTATAAACAGCGGGAGCTGAGAGTCAGAGCGATGATTTAAAAAGAGCGGGAGCTGAGAGTCAGAGCGATGATTTAAAAAGAGCGGGAGCTGTGAGTCAGAGCGGTGATTTAAAAACAGCGGGAGCTGAGAGTCAGAGCGATGATTTAAAAAGAGCGGGAGCTGAGAGTCAGAGCGGTGATTTAAAAAGAGCGGGAGCTGAGAGTCAGAGCGATGATTTAAAAAGAGCGAGTGCTGAGAGTCAGAGCGGTGATGTAAAAAGAGCGAGTGCTGAGAGTCAGAGCGATGATTTAAAAAGAGCGAGTGCTGAGAGTCAGAGCGGTGTTTAAAAAGAGTGGAAACTGAGAGTCAGAGCGGTGATTTAAAAGCAGCGGGAGCTGAGAGTCAGAGCGGTGATTTAAAAAAAGCGTGAGCTGAGAGTCAGAGTGGAGATTTAAAAAGAGCGGGAGCTGAGAGTCAGAGCGGTGATTTAAAAAAAGCGTGAGCTGAGAGTCAGAGCGGAGATTTAAAAAAAGTGAGAACTGAGAGTCAGAGCTGTGATTTAAAAAGAGCGAGTGCTGAGAGTCAGAGCTGTGATTTAAAAAGAGCGAGTGCTGAGAGTCAGAGCGGTGATTTAAAAAGAGTGAGAACTGAGAGTCAGAGCAGTGATTTAAAAGCAGCGAGAGCTGAGAGTCAGAGCAGTGATTTAAAAGCAGCGGGAGCTGAGAGTCAGAGCGACGATTTAAAAAGAGCGGGAGCTGTGAGTCAGAGCGGTGATTTAAAAAGAGCGGGAGCTGAGAGTCAGAGCGGAGATTTAAAAAGAGCGGGAGCTGAGAGTCATAACGGTGATTTATAAACAGCGGGAGCTGAGAGTCAGAGCGATGATTTAAAAAGAGCGGGAGCTGTGAGTCAGAGCGGTGATTTAAAAAGAGCGAGTGCTGAGAGTCAGAGCGGTGATTTAAAAAGAGCGGGAGCTGAGAGTCAGAGCGATGATTTAAAAAGAGCGGGAGCTGTGAGTCAGAGCGGTGATTTAAAAACAGCGGGAGCTGAGAGTCAGAGCGATGATTTAAAAAGAGCGGGAGCTGAGAGTCAGAGCGGTGATTTAAAAAGAGCGGGAGCTGAGAGTCAGAGCGATGATTTAAAAAGAGCGAGTGCTGAGAGTCAGAGCGGTGATGTAAAAAGAGCGAGTGCTGAGAGTCAGAGCGATGATTTAAAAAGAGCGAGTGCTGAGAGTCAGAGCGGTGTTTAAAAAGAGTGGAAACTGAGAGTCAGAGCGGTGATTTAAAAGCAGCGGGAGCTGAGAGTCAGAGCGGTGATTTAAAAAAATCGTGAGCTGAGAGTCAGAGCGGAGATTTAAAAAGAGTGAGAACTGAGAGTCAGAACGGAGATTTAAAAAGAGCGGGAGCTGAGAGTCAGAGCAGTGATTTAAAAACAGCGGGAGCTGAGAGTCAGAGCGGTGATTTAAAAAGAGCGGAGGCTGAGAGTCAGAGCAGTGATTTAAAAAGAGTGAGAGCTGAGAGTCAGAATGGAGATTTAAAAAGAGCGGGAGCTGAGAGTCAGAGCGGAGATATAAAAAGAGCGGGTGCTGAGAGTCACAGCGGAGATTTAAAAACAGCGGGAGCTCCGAGGGACATCTATGGGCACCGGGCTGAGTTTGAAAAACAATCCAGGAGTGATGTCATAGGAAAATGGTAAGGTCATTGGCTGATACATAAATGCTAATTATGCAGAATAATTATATGAAAAATAAATTTACGTTTTCTGCTAGTTTCCTTTCTTCGTTCATCTTAGCTCTTTTGATTTTATTTTTGTAGCTTTTTGTTGAACCTTAAAGTGCTCCCAATCCTCCAGCTTACCGCGAGCTTTTGCAATATGGCATAGTTTTTGCCTTTTTGTCTTCCTTCACATCCGTGTGTAACCACGGAACATTTTACTCCCTTTTACAATACCTGTTCCTCTCAGGAATATACTTTAATTGAGAGGTATCCATCATTGAATTATTTGTACCCAGTTTACTTGGGCCAACTCTCTCCTTAGGCCTATATAATTACTTCTGCCCAACGCTAAAACTCTAAAACAGCACTCTGTCTTCTCACGCTCAATCTGAATTTGAAATTCTAGTATGCTGTGATCGCTCCTTCCAAGAGGATCCTTAGTGCAAGACTATTTACCAACCCTTCTTTGTTACATAATACTAAATCTAAAATAGCCTGTTCTCTGGTTTGCTCCATAACATATTGCTCTTGGAAACAATCTCTCATGCACTCTATGAAATCTCCCTCAAGGCCATCCTTGACAATTTGATTAATCCAGTCAATATGCATGATTTTTTTTCAAAAATATTTTTATTCAAATTTTTTTACATATTTTCAACAACCCCCCCCCTTACAGAAATAAGAAAAAACAAAGAACACATCAATAAACATCTTATAGCTATGTCACGTATTCCCCCAATATACAAGCCCCCCATTAAACGATAATAAACACAGTAGTAAACACCAAGTAACCCCCTCTCCCCAAACACCACCCCCCCCCCCCCCCGGGTTGCTGCTGCTGCTGACCACCTCCTAACGCTCCGCTAGAAAGTCTAGGAACAGTTGCCACCGCCTGAAGAACCCTTGCACAGATCCTCTTAAGGTACATTTTACCCTCTCCAATTTAATGAACCCTGCCATGTCGCTGATCCAGGCTTCCACGCTTGGGGGCCTCGCACCCTTCCACTGTAGCAGAATCCTCCGCCGGGCTACCAGGGCCGCAACGGCCAGAATACCGGCCTCTTTCGCCTCCTGCACTCCCGGCTCGTCCAATACCCCAAATAGTGCGAGCCCCCAACTCGGCTTTACCTGGGTGTTTACCACCTTAGACACCATCCTCGCAACGCCCCTCCAGAACTCATCCAGCGCTGGGCACGCCCAGAACATGTGGGCATGATTTGCTGGGCTGCCCGAACACCTCACACACCTTCTCCAACCCACACCCCCGAGAGCATCCTACCCTGGATCCTATGTGCTGGCAGCAGCGGAATTCCCTCACCTGCCGTCTTACAAACGCCCTTTCCTGCATGTACCTGAAGGCATTTCCGGGGGAGCCCAAATTTTTCCTCCAGCGCCCCAAGGCTCGCAAACGTCCCATCAATAAACAGGTCCCCCATCCTTCTAATATCTGCCCTGGGCCAGCTCAGGAACCCCCCATCCATTCTCCCCGGGACAAATCGATGGTTCTCTCGGATGGGGGACCACACCGAAGCCTCTGCCTCCCCCCTGTGGAAGTCTCCCCTACATTTTGAGGGTCACCGCCACCACTGGACGCGTGGTGCACCTTGTCAGCGGGAGCGGCAGCGGTGCTGTCACCAGTGCTCTCAGGCTCGTGCCCACACAGGACGCCATCTCCAGTCTCTTCCATGCCGCCCCCTCCCCTTCCATTACCCACTTGCGTATCATCGCCACATTGGCAGCCCAATAGTACCCACACAGATTAGGCAACGCTAGCCCTCCTCTGTCCCTGCTCCGTTCCAGAAACACCCTTCTCACCCTTGGGGACTTTTTCACCCATACAAATCCTATGATGCTCCTGCTGACCCGCTTAAAAAAGGCCTTAGGGATCAGGATGGGGAGGCACTGGAATACAAAACGGAACCTCGGGAGCACCGTCATCTTCACCGACTGTACCCCACCCGCCAGGGAGAGTGGCAGCATATCCCACCTTTTACACTCCTCCTCCATCTGCTCCACCAGCCTCGTCAAGTTGAGCTTGTGTAGGGCCGCCCAGCTCCTGGCCACCTGGATCCCTAGGGACTGAAAATTCCTTTCCGCCCTCTTCAGTGGAACTCGTCTATCCCCCTTCCCTGGCCCCCTGGGTGTATCACGAATAGCTCACTCTTCCCCATGTTGAGCTTATATGCGGAAAAGTCTCCAAACTCCCTGAGGATCTGCATCACCTCCGGCATCCCCCCCCCACCGGGTCAGCCACATACAGTAACAGGTCATCGGCATACAGCGATACCTGGTGTTCCTCCTCCACCACCCCCCCCCCCCCCGCATCAGCCCCCTCCAGTTCCTGAACTCCCTCAAAGCCATCGCCAAAGGTTCAATTGCCAACGCAAATAGCAGGGGGGATAGGGGGCACCCCTGCCTCGTCCCCAGGTACAGCTAAAAGTATTCCGACCTCCTCCAATTTGTGGCCACACTCGCCACTGGGGCTTCGTACAGTAACCTAACCTAACTAACGAACCCCTCCCCAAACCCGAACCTCCTCAACACTTCCCACAGGTACCCCCACTCCACCCTATCGAAGGCCTTCTCCGCATCCATAGCCGCTACTATCTCCGCTTCCCCCTCCACTGCAGGCATCATGATTACATTTAGGAGCCTCCGCACATTGGTGTTTAGCTGCCTTCCCTTCACGAAACCCGTCTGGCCCTCATGGATCACCCCCGTAACACAGTCCTCAATTCTGGTAGCCACCACCTTCGTTAACAGCTTCGCATTCACATTGAGGAGCGAGATTGGCCTATACGACCCGCACTGTAAAGGGTCCTTGTCCTGCTTCAAGATCAGCGAGATCAGCGCCCTGGACATCGTCGGGGGTAGCCCCCCCCCCCCCCTCCCTCGCCTCATTGAAAGTCCTCACTAGTAGTGGGCCCAACAGGTCCATATACTTCCTGTAAAATTCCACCGGGAAACCATCTGGCCCCGGTGCCTTCCCCACCTGCATACTCCCCAGCCCCTTAGTCAGCTCCTCCAGCCCTACCGGTGCCCCAAGCCCCGCCACCTGCCCCTCCTCTACCCTCGGGAACCTCAGCCGGTCCAGAAAATGACGCATCCCCCCCTCCTCCGTCGGGGGCTCAGACCTATACAGCCCCTCATAGAAGTCTCTAAATACCCCATTTATTCCCACCGCACTCCGCACCATGTTCCCCCCTTTATCCCCAACTCCCCCAATCTCCCTCGCCGCCTCCCGCTTCCACAGCTGGTGTGCCAGCATCCGGCTAGCCTTCTCCCCGTATTAATACACCGTCCCTTGCGCCTTCCTCCACTGCACCTCCGCCTTCTTGATAGTCAACAGGTCGAACTCGGCCTGGAGGCTTCGTTGCTCCTTGAGTAGTCCCTCCTCGGGGACCTCTGCATATCTGCTATCTACCCTTAAAATCTCCCCCACCAACCTCTCCCCCTCTCTCCTCTCCTTCCCCTCCTTGTGGGCCCTAGTGGAGATTAGCTCTCCCCTAATCACCGCCTTCAGCGCCTCCCAGACCACCCCTACCTGCACCTCCCCATTATCGTTCACCTCTAGGTATCTTTCAGTGCACCCCCGGATCCGCCAGCTCACCTCCTCATCCGCCAGCAAACCCACCTCCAGGCGCCACAGCGGGCGCTGGTCCCTCTCCTCCCCTAGCTCAAGCTCCACCCAGTGCGGGGCATGGTCTGAGATGGCTATGGCTGAATACTCCGTGTCCTCCACCCTCGGCATCAACGCCCTGCTCAAAACGAAGAAGTCAATCCAGGAGTAGGCTTTATGGACGTGGGAAAAGAAAGAGAATTCCCTGGCCCCCGGCATACCAAACCTCCATGGGTCCACTCCTCCCATCTGGTCCATAAAACCCCTCAACACCTTGGCCGCCGCCGGCCTCTTACCCGTCCTGGATCTAGAGCGGTCCAATGCTGGATCCAGTACCGTGTTAAAGTCCCCCCCCCCATTATCAAGCTCCCTGCCTCCAGGTCTGGAATCCGGCCCAACATGCGCCGCATAAATCCGGCATCGTCCCAATTCGGGGCATATACATTCACCAAGACCACCCGCACCCCCTGCAGCTTACTGCTCACCATCACGTACCTACCTCCATTGTCTGCCACGATGCTCAGCGCCTCAAACGACACCCGCTTCCCCACCAAAATCGCCACCCCTCGATTCTTTGCATCCAACCCCGAGTGGAAAACCTGCCCTACCCACCCTTTTCTCAGCCTAACCTGATCTGCCACCCTCAAATGCGTCTCCTGGAGCATAACCACATCTGCCTTCAGTCCCTTCAGGTGCGCGAACACACGGGTCCTCTTGACCGGACCATTCAGGCCTCTCACATTCCAAGTTATCAGCCGGATCAGGGGGCTGCCCGCCCCCTCCCCACCCCCCTGCCGATTAGCCATCTCCCTTTCTAGGCCAGCCGCGTGCACACGCCTCCCGCACTCTCCATTCCCCCCAGCGGCAGACCCCCGCCCCGACTCTCTCTTCAGGCTCCAGCTCCCCTTTGGCCATTGCAGCAGCAACCCAGTTCCAATCCCCCCCCCCCCCCCACCTCCCCCCCAGCTGGGCCCCCCTAGCTGCGTTGCTCCCCCCATAGCACTCCCGTAAGTCAGCTGAATCCTGCTGACCCCGGCCGCTCCCGCCACTCCATCGACCCCCCCAGTGTGAGAATCTCCCCCCCCCGCCCCCCCCCCCCTGTCCATCAGCGAGTGCTCCTCTCCAGCACCACCTCTCCCCCCTGACCCCGCCCCCTTCCTTCCCTAGCGCGGGGGAAAAAAACACGCTTTCCACCAAGCCGGCCCCTCCCCCTCAGGCGCAGCTCCCTTTCGCGGCCTGATCCCAGCTCCCCCACCTCGGGCCTCCCCTCTCCCCCAATGGGGCCCCCTCTTCCAACCACCGATGTCCACACCCTCACCAAACCCTTACTACGAACCATTTCACCCTACCCCACCCAGCACCCAAAAAACCCCAGTACCAAACAGAACAAAACATCCCCCCAAAACACAACAATCAGATCAATCCCCTCTCGACATCCCCTCGCAACCGACCCTCAATCCGAGTCTAACGTTTCGGCCTGGATGAAGGTCCACGCCCCCTCCGGCATCTCGAAGTAGTGTTGGCAGTCCTTGAAAGTGACCCACAGTCGCGCCGGCTGCAACATTCCAAATTTCACCCCCTTCCGATGCAGAGCCGCCTTAGCCCGATTGTACCCGGCCCTCTTCTTGGCCACCTCCGCGCTCCAGTCCTGGTATATCCAGACCTCTGCATTCTCCCACCTGCTGCTCCACTCCTTCTTTGCCCACCTTAGGACACACTCCCTGTCCACAAGGCGGTGGAATCGCACCAGCACCGCCCGCGCCGGCTCGTTGGGCTTGGGCCTCCTCGCCAGGACTCTGTGGGCCCCCTCCATCTCCAGGGGCCCCGGGAAGGCCCCCGCGCCTAACAACGTGTTCAGCATCGTGACCATGTATGCTCCAACATCCGACCCCTCCACTCCTTCCGGGATGTGGTGTTGGGTGTTCTAACACACAGAAGAGCCAACACAGTTGCATATGGTACAACACTTGTTTATTTAAACTCACTATTTACAACTTGGTCTTTGCACTCTGCACGTGGGGGGCTCCCTGCTTGTGGTGTTTCAACAGCTCTTTCATGCTTCCTTCTCCCCAGACCTACTGACCTCCAGGTGTCGTGCTCGTGCTTTTTATGTGGTTGGTGTTCTTGTCTGTGATTGGTTGTGGTGTTGTGTACTCTGATTTGCCTGTTAGTGTGTCCATCATGATGTGTGTGTTTGAATATCATGACATCCCCCCTTTTTACAAAGATATGTGCCTACGTGGTAATAAATATGATCGTGACGTGAGTGCATCTAAGAGTGTGTGTGTGTCGTGTGCAGCATGTGTCTATGACGGAACTATGTACATGGGGCGATGTCGAGTGCGTCACATGAATCCAGTTGTACCATAACATAACAGAAATGCGAACGAGAGAAGAAGAAAAAAAATTTTGAACAGTTGTCCAGTCAGACGACATCTGGAACGATAAACAACAACAGGTTATCATGTAAAATTGTCCAACTTATTAAACATATGAACTGTATTATAAGTCCATTCTAATGGGTTTGCGACGAATTCGGGTTGACCGCCTTAAGGGTGGATCAAGAACCACCGGCTGCTGTGCAGGCATGGCCATGGGTGGCGATGGAAAGGGCGTGATGTGCGGCAGCTCCACAAAGTCATCCTCGGAAGCCTGTTGAGGATCTGGCGTGTTGTGTGGCTGTGAACGTGGAAGTCGGCGAAGGGCGCGCCGATTGCGGCGACGCACGGAACCATCCGGCATGCGAACCAGGAACGAGCGGGGAGCCACTTGTCGGAGGACTTCGGCCGGTGCTGACCAGCCACCATACGGTTGATGGACGCGTACTTTGTCTCCGGAGGACAGGGGGGGCAGGTCCGTCGCTCGTGTGTCGTACCGACCTTTCTGGCGATCACGCTGCAGTTGCATGTCCCGAAGAACCGCCTCATGGTCTGTTGTCGGTGCCAGGACGGAAGGTACCGTCGTCCTGAGGGAGCGACCCATTAGTAGCTGCGCTGGCGAGAGGCCCGTGGATAACGGGGCCGATCGATAGGCCAGCAAGGCAAGGTTAAAGTCCGATCCGGCATCAGCCGCCTTGCACAGGAGCCGCTTTGCGATGTGGACACCCTTTTCAGCCTTCCCGTTCGATTGTGGATGCAGAGGGCTGGATGTCACATGAGTGAAACCATATGCTGCGGCAAAGGACGACCATTCACGGCTGGCAAAACAAGGTCCATTGTCTGACATGACAGTCCTTGGAATGCCATGGCGAGCAAACGTTTCCTTGCAGGCCCCAATGACTGCGGACGACGTCAGATCATGGAGAGGCATGACTTCCGGGTAGTTTGAGAAGTAGTCTATAATAACAATGTAATCTCTGCCGAGCGCGTGAAATAGGTCAACACCCACCTTCGCCCAGGGGGACGTCACCATCTCGTGTGGTAGAAGTGTTTCCGGAGGTTGCGCCGGCTGAAACCTCTGACAGGTTGTGCAGTTGAGCACCATGTTGGCTATGTCTTCATTAATACCCGGCCAATATACCGCCGCCCGGGCCCTTCGTCTGCATTTTTCGACACCCAGGTGGCCTTCGTGTAGTTGACGAAGAATCATCTGGCGCACACTGTGTGGAATGACGATCCTATGCGATTTCATAAGGACCCCGTCTATATTGGTGAGATCATCTCGCACATTGTAAAACTGGGGGCACTGCCCTTTTAGCCACCCTTCCGTCATGTGGCGCATCACTCGCTGCAGCAGAGGGTCAGTCGCCGTCTCTGCGCGTATGTGGGCCAGACAAGGATCATCAGCTGGCATATTTGCTGCTGTCAGAGTCACGTGTGCCTCAATTTGACGCACGAACCCCTCCGCATCTGGTGGTGTGCTCACTGCTCGGGAAAGAGTGTCCGCCACTATGAGTTCCTTCCCCGGAGTGTAGATCAGTTCAAAATCGTACCTCCTGAGTTTGAGTAAGATGCGCTGGAGGCGAGGAGTCATGTCGTTCAGGTCTTTGTTAATGATGTTGACCAGGGGGCGGTGGTCAGTTTCGACCGTGAATCGTGGCAGGCCATACACATAGTCGTGGAACTTGTCCAGTCCAGTTAACAAGCCCAGGCATTCTTTTTCGATTTGCGCGTAGCGCTGTTCGGTAGGGGTCATGGCTCGTGAGGCATACGCAACCGGGGCCCATGATGACGTGCTGTCTTTTTGCAGGAGTACCGCTCCAATACCAGATTGGCTGGCGTCTGTTGAGATCTTTGTAGGGCGAGTCGCGTCAAAGAAGGCCAGCACTGGTGCCGTGACCAGTTTGTGCTTGAGCTCCTCCCATTCCTGCTGATGCGACTGGTGCCAGTTGAATTCCGTCGATTTTTTTACGAGATGGCGCATGTTTGTTGTATGAGAAGCCAGGTTGGGAATGAACTTCCCAAGGAAGTTGACCATGCCCAGGAATCTTAAGACAGCCTTCTTGTCAGCCGGTCGTGGCATGGCTGTGATGGCGCTAACCTTGTCTGCATCGGGACGGACCCCGGACCTTGAGATGTGGTCCCCGAGGAATTTCAGCTCCGTCTGGCCGAAAGCACACTTCGCACGGTTGAGACGCAGGCCATTTTGCCGTATGCGGGTGAAGACACGTCGAAGACGATGCATGTGTTCCTGCGGAGTGGTGGACCAAATGATGATATCGTCCACATATACACGTACCCCTTCGATGCCTTCCATCATCTGCTCCATAATGCGGTGGAATACTTCAGATGCCGAAATGATGCCGAATGGCATCCGGTTGTAGCAGAATCTGCCAAAAGGGGTGTTGAATGTGCATAGTCTTCGGCTGGCCGGGTCCAGTTGGATCTGCCAGAATCCTTTGGACGCATCCAATTTAGTGAATATGTTGGCTCGCGCCATCTCGCTGGTGAGGTCTTCTCGTTTTGGGATGGGATAGTGTTCCCGCATGATGTTGTTGTTCAGATCTTTTGGATCTATACATATACGGAGCTCGCCAGAGGGCTTCTTTACACAGACCATGGAGCTGACCCATGGCGTGGGCTCCGTGACCTTGGATAGGACCCCTTGGTCCTGAAGAATCTGCAGTTGTGCCTTGAGGCGGTCTTTGAGAGGCGCAGGAACCCTGCGAGGTGCGTGAACGACAGGGATGGCGTCCGGTCTGAGTCGAATCTTGTACGTGTGTGGCAATGTCCCCATGCCTTCAAAAACCTCCTGGTTGTGAGCGAGGAGGGAATGGAGATTCGCGTGGAACTCAGCATCCGGGAAGTCGGATATCTCATCTGGAGAGAGAGACATGATGCGCTGTACCAGGTGAAGGACCTTACACGCTTGTGCGCCCAGTAACGAGTCCTTTGATGAGCCCACAACTTCGAAGGGGAGTGTGGCCGTGTACCCCTTGTGAGTCACCTGTAGCTGGCAAGATCCTACGGACGGGATAACGTTCCCGTTATAGTCAACCATCTTAAGCCGGGATGGTGTGATGAGTGGTTTGACCTTCATGGCCTGGACTGCAGAGTAAGCAATCAGGTTGGCGGATGCGCCGGTGTCCAGACGGAAGGCGACGCGCGATCGGTTGACCGTCAGGGTGGCACACCACTCATCGTCTGGATTGATGGCATTGACCTTGTTGACATCAATGACGGCAACTCTGAAGTCATCCTGGTCATCTGCATCACTTAACTGGAAGTCTTGATGCGTGGGCTGGACGGTCCTGACTCGTGTGCGAGGTTGTCGAGGATGCGCCGGATCCATGGGTTGAGCCGCACGACAGCGGGCTGCGTAGTGGCCTATCATGGCACATCTGTTGCACTGTTGGTATTTTGCAGGACATTGCCCTTTTAAGTGTAGACCTCCACACTTGCTGCACGTCATGACGTCACGGCGTTCGTTGCGCCACTGCGCATGCGCAGTGCGATCTTGCGGTGGGCGCGCCTGCGCAGTGCGTCCCTCGTTGTGGCCGTTATTCTTGGCGCGCACCTGCGCGGGAGACCGCGAAAAGCGCGGGAAGCGGCCGCTGTCGTCCGGGCCGTGGGGCGGGAAGAAATCGACGGCCTGGATGCGTTCAACATCGTGGGCGGCCTGGCTTGCCGATTCGACGGCTGGGGACCCCCTCCGTGCCAACTCGGACGCCTGAAATCGGGCAAAACGGCAGGTCGCATTTTCATGGAGGACACAGGCTTCCACAGCAGACGCTAAGGTGAGGCTCTTTATTTTAAGAAGCTGCTGGCGTAGGCCACTGGAGGCAACGCCAAAAACAATCTGGTCCCTGATCATGGACTCTGTGGTGGTGCCGTAACCGCAGGACTGCGCTAGAATCCGGAGGTGCGTCAAAAAGGGTTGAAAAAGCTCCTCCTTACCTTGCAGGCGTTGCTGAAAGATGTATCTTTCGAAAGTTTCGTTTACTTCAGTTTGAAAGTGCTGGTCCATTTTGAGGATGACCGTGTCATATTTGGCCTGGTTTTCGCCTTCCTCGAACACCAGTGAATTAAAGACATCATTTGGGTGGGGGCCTGCGTAGAAGAGGAGCATTGCAATCTTCGAATCATCCGAGACATTCTGTTTTTCGGTGGCACGGATGTACAGGTCAAATCGCTGCCTGTAGAGCTTCCAGTTGGTGCCTAGGTTCCCCGTGACTTGCATCGGCTGCGGTTTGCCGGTGTGGTCCATGTCCAGAATGGCAGGTTGGTAGGCAGGTATCGATCCACTCCTGTACCATGTGGTGTTGGGTGTTCTAACACACAGAAGAGCCAACACAGTTGCATATGGTACAACACTTGTTTATTTAAACTCACTATTTACAACTTGGTCTTTGCACTCTGCACGTGGGGGGCTCCCTGCTTGTGGTGTTTCAACAGCTCTTTCATGCTTCCTTCTCCCCAGACCTACTGACCTCCAGGTGTCGTGCTCGTGCTTTTTATGTGGTTGGTGTTCTTGTCTGTGATTGGTTGTGGTGTTGTGTACTCTGATTTGCCTGTTAGTGTGTCCATCATGATGTGTGTGTTTGAATATCATGACACGGGAGACCCAGAATCCGCAGGTTCTTCCTCCTCGACCGGTTCTCCATGTCCTCGAACTTCTCCTGCCATTTCTTATGCAGCGCCTCGTGCACCTCCACCTTCACCGCCAGGCCCAAGATCTCGTCCTCGTTCTCCGAGGCCTTTTGACGCACCTCCCAGATTGCCACCCCTTGGGCCTTCTGGGTCTCGAGCAGCTTGTCTATCGAAGCCTTCATCGGTTCCAACAGCCCTGCCTTCAATTCCGTGAAGCAGCGCTGGAGAAACTCCTGCTGTTCCTGCGACCACGCTGCCTGGTCTCCACCCGCCGCCATCTTGATTTTCCTCCCTCGCACTTTTCGCTGCTCCAAAACTACTTTGTTCACCGCTCCACTCCTGGTCCAAAACATACAGTGCCGGGGAAATGTTACTATCACCTTCCCACACTGAGAACCGTCGAACAAATCCTGCTGGGGCCCTAAAAAGAGCCCAAAAGTCAGTTTCTGTCGGGACCTGCCGAACGTGCGACTTAGCTCCGCATAGCCGCAACCGGAAGTGGTCAATATGCATGATTACCATGATGCCCTTCTCACAAGCTCTCATTATTTCTTGGTTATACTATGTCCCACTTTGGAACTATTGCTCAGGGGCCTGTAAATTACTCCTACCAAGGAGTCTTTTGGCCTGTTTTATATTTCCATCCAGATTGATTCAATATTTTGGCCCTTAGTGCCAATATAATTTCTTAATACAGCCTTGATACCATCTTTAACCACTAAAGCAACTCCACCTCCTGTTCCTGCCTGTCTACCCGCTTGGAATACTGAGTACCCTTGGACATTCAACTCCCAGTCCTGGTCCTCCTGCAACCATGTTTCAGTAATTCCCACTAAATCATACCCATTTATCTCTATTTGTGCCATCAGTTCATTGACCTTCTTCCAAATACTGCATGCATTTAGGTACAAGGTTTTTAAATATGTCCGACTGATTTGTTTTTCCCTTGCAGGATTTTCTTATGCACTACACTTTTCACACTTTCTGACCTCCTTTATTGATCTCTGATAACACTCATCCTCATCCCCAACTTTCACCCCATCACCTTACACTTTGATTTTTTACATTTTCTTTCCCCTTCGTAGTCGTTAGACTACCCTGTCTGTTCATCCTATTAACCTCTACCTTCTCCTCACATGCTGACCTGCTGCCTTGGTTCCCATGAACCATTAGTAGTTTTACCCTTCCCTTTCCGCCATTTGCTAGCTTAAAGTCCTTGTGACCACCCTGTTTATGTTTTCTGCTAGAACACTGATCCCAGATTGGTTTAGGTGGAGACAGTCTCAATGGTACTGATCACTCCTGTCCCAATACTGACATGGAACCCTTCTTACCCGCACCACTCCTTTAGCCATACGTTTCCCTAATTCTCTCAACCCTATGCCAATTTGCACATTGCTCAGGTAGTAGAGACTATAACCCTTGAGGATCTGTTCTATAATTTTATTCCTAGTCCCTGATAATCCCCAAACAGGTTCTTTTTCCTCATTTTGCCTGTTGTTTGTCCCAATGCGGACCACAACAACTGGATCCTCCTCTTCCCAATCCAATATCCTTTCAAGCAGGTTACAGATGTCACTCACCCTGGCACCGGGCAGGCAACATACCATGCGGACTCTCGGCCCTGCTTGCAAAGGTTGCTAATTATTGTATAATTAGTTCCTCTAATTATACAATCCCCTACAACTGGATGGCGCGGTAGCACAGTGGTTAGCACACTTGCTTCACAGCTCCAGGATCCCAGGTTCGATTCCTGGCTTGGAGTCTGTGCAGAGTCTGCACGTTCTCCCCGTGCCTGCGTGGCTTTCCTCTGGGTGTTCCGGTTTCCTCCACCAGTCCAAAGATATGCAGGTTAGGTGGATTGGCCATGCTAAATTGCCCTTAGGTTAGGTGGGGTTACTGGGTTACGGGGATCGGGTGGAGGTTAAGTGGGGTGCTCTTTCCAAGAGCTGGTGTAGACTCAATGGGCCGAATGGCCTCCTTCTGTACTGTAAATTTTATGATTCTATGAACTACCACTTGTCTACCAGTGCATCAATCAAAGTTTTACCCAGGTGCTCTTAATTGCGAGATGAACAAAGGACAAAACATGAGTATGAATTCAACAAACTTTATTAAACTACAATATTATTCATCCTTAAATTAACGCACATAACTTTCTTCCTTCCTTCTCAGATGACTCGATTGCCTCTGCCTGGGGCCTTCACTCCTGATGTGACTTGGGTGCCTGTTTTTATCCCTCCACTCGCTCACTTCTGCCATTTTCTCTGGATTTCTGCCATTGATGCATCAAGAGGGGATCTCAGCACCCAATGGTCCAGCTGATGACCGTTTGACAGGGTATCTGAGCCCACCCCAGGTGTACCATCTCTGGTGGTGTGGGATGCACATAACCTATTCTCATACAAGGTAACAGCACAAACCTTGGGTGCATGAGAGTCTGGCTCGATCTGGACTACTGACAATGGACCTGTGCGTGTCAAGGGGAGCACGGTAGCCTTGTGGATAGCACAATCGTTTCACAGCTCCAGGGTCCCAGGTTCGATTCCGGCTTGGGTCACTGTCTGTGCGGAGTCTGCACATCCTCCCCGTGTGTGCGTGGGTTTCCTCCGGGTGCTCCGGTTTCCTCCCACAATCCAAAGATGTGCAGGTTAGGTGGATTAGCCATGATAAATTGCCCTTAGTGTCCAAAATTGCCCTTAGTGTTGGGTGGGGTTACTGGGTTATGGGGATAGGGTGGCGGTGTTAACCTTGGGTAGGGTGCTCTTTCCAAGAGCCGGTGCAGACTCGATGGGCCGAATGGCCTCCTTCTGCACTGTAACTTCTATGATAATCTATGATAATAGGGTGAGATGATCTCCTGATGTGTGATCGACGGGACAGGTCCATACATGCTCTGGCAACTTGTCTGTTGATAGCGTATTTGATCTGTCTGAATTTCAACAGCTTGCCTGAGGTTGGACTGTAATTAATTTAAAGTGTTCAATTCATTAATTTAGGATATTCAATTTTAATCAGGCTCAAAGATAGGCCCTGGTAGGTCACCACAGTCCCACCTCTTGATCCAGTGAGCGTCAGGGAACCAGATCATACAATCCTAACAAAACCAGATGTGGTGAATATATTCACCTAATGCATGTATGATACTGTAACCTATGACCTATGACCTGGAAGTGTGATACAAGCTGCTTCCAGGTACTGTACTGTAACCCGGTGGGCTCCGCCTCTGGCTCCGCCCTCACCGGGGTCATATATAGACCGGCCGCCTGTGGGTGGCATTCATCTGTACAACCGACTCTGGCTAGGCAAGTTCATGATTAATAAAGCCTAATGTTCACTCACTCTCTCTGCCTCTCGGTGAATTGAAGGTATATCACCATCTAAACGAGCAAATATCTGGATCTTGGGTTTGCAATGTTATCCCTAACCCATAATAGTGCAACATATTTAATAAATAAAACTAGTTACATGAGGGAAAAATAATAAGGTAAGCTTTTAAAAAGACAATAGTAATATAAAAGAAAAATGATGAATCAATAAATACATCACACCAATCAATTAAATTCAAACAACACAAACAAATTTAAAACAACACAAACGAGAGGGAGATATACATTATGGTCCTTGGTTGTCTATCCTTCCACGACCCTCTGAATCAGGCATTGGATGACTTCCTTCTTCCACTGGGCAAATTTTAGTGTGAGGTTGGTTGGTACACCACCAAAAGTAGGATGCCTATTACGATGAGGTGAGACAGGAGGCGGGCCCTTGCATGAATCTGGTTATTTGAGCCCTATTCCCAGAGGTCCTCCCACCATGTCGTGACTTTAATCTCACTAATCTTCTCTTTTATTTCCCTTGTTTGTTGCACCACTTTGACAAAGGTCTTGTGTGCAGTGTTCAGTTGTGTCCGGATTTGTTGAAGTTTCTCGGGAGAAGTGTTATCCCGGAATCAAAATTTTCAGAATATTCTCCCAAAGTTTATCTCAGTTCCTCGCTAGCGTTTATCAGTGTCTTCTCTCTCCTGTGTATATCTACCATTTAAATCGGCCCTACCCTAGCAGAAATATGTGGCCTGATGCAAAAGGTAGTGTTGTGAATGTGGCTGCCCCATATTGGTATTTTGCTAGTAAGGTAGTGATACAATATTCTCCCTTCCCCTGGAAGCTACCAGGGCGACATCCCTTTCCAGATTTTGAATCTCCAATGCACAATTCAGGTCGGTAGTTATTCTGATTCCACATGGGTTTGTTTGTTTTTATACACTGGATATGGGCACACAACATGTTTGTCTGTGTGTTCACATTTGTCCAGACTAGTGCCTATAAGCTTCCCTCCCTTCTCAACCGCATACGGTAGGGTTCGCTGCTGCCCTGTCCATCCCTCCTTGAATGATTCTTATGTTCGACCATTATCTGTAGATGCTGCACAGGGTTCGGTTCCAGTGCCTGGCATCATTTCCCACTCTCTCTCGGGTGATCTGATTGATAGTTTGGGTGTGTCCTTCTAGTGCTGTAACCATAAGACTACTGGCTCTGTTCCCGGCCAAATCTCCCTCGTCGTCATGCCAAGAATTTCCATTTATGCTGTCCAGGGTCTGTTTAACTTGATGGGTTATGACTCGAAGCTTATTATCCAAATCAGCCAAATGCAGCGTGCTAATAGTGGATTAGTCGTACGAGGTCGCCAGATCATTCAGGATTTCCTTCCTCTTGCACCTCTTAGACCTGGGTATCTCACATGTGCCCTAGTCTTTAGGCTTAGTAACCTCTGGTTCAAATGGAGGTACAATTTTCTAAGTGGGGAGGGACACTAGTCTGGTTACTGTGTTCCAGCCAAATCTATCACTGCTGGTACCAATTCGTAGTGTGTGCTATCGTATAATATTTTCCCCATATGTTTTAATATCAACCCCACTTTGGGGCCCTGCAGTGGTTCCAGAACAGTGAGGAGGGGTGTTCTAACTGTTAGTTTTAACCTATTTCGAATTTCATAGTAGATGTGCTTGTTCTGAATAACCTCACCGGTGCACTTTTTTCCTAATTCCAGCCCTTTCTTCGCATCATGGACCAGCCTGGTTAGCTCCGTACACCCATGGTTAATGTCTGTCCACCATTTACTACTGTGGGTGGTCCATCGGAAGCAGTGATCAGAGCTCCCACCCTACATCCTATACCCCACAGTTTGCTTGTTACACCCATAGGTGACACTCTTATTGGGGTGTACCCATAGGATGCCATCCTCCATCTCACATTTGCCTGCATCTGGCGGGATGATCAATTTACAATTGGGACTGAGACGTCCTGATACCCCCTCAGAGGAGGGAACCTACGTGGGCGGGCTTTGGCTACCGGGTACCCACTGTGCGACCACCTCTGGTGGTGAGCGCCAAGTCAAGCAGTTTGGGAATCCCGGTGGCAGGGGTGCCATAGATGGTAAGGATTGCTGGCGCCCCGTCTTTTTGGTTGGAGTTCCCTCAGGAGGAGTTTTACCTCCTGCGGCTCAGTGAATTGAAGCTGGAACCGGGCAGGCATGGGTTGGCCTCTGAGGCACATGATGGGGATCCAGAGCCTGTGGTACGGGGTGTGGACCGTGGTTTGGGTTTGTTTTCCTGGTAGGCCAGGTACGGCCAAGGTCCCTGGGTGTGTTGAGAGTAGTGCGGGACCATCCTATTTCCCATAGGAACTCGACGGGGTGGCCTCCTACCGAGCCTTGTACTTACACTATCCCAATTAGCGTTGCACACCCATGTCGGTGAGGCCGGACAACATCATACATTTGGTTCAGAGTCTAATTGGGGGTGGCACTAACAGGATACCCAAGTGATACTGCTAGGATAACTGGGCGTCTGGTGCCCAGGTACACGAGGGTGTGCAAGGGTGCCTCACAGTGAGGGTGAGATCCAGATCGCAACATCCCGCATGATTTTGGAAAATCCCGTGAGGCGTTTCGAACGTCGCAAATCTCGCGAGAAGCCTCTCGTGAGATTCAACGGCCTCATCCAGACACCAAATCGGGTGCAACGAGGCTGCTAGATTGCTCCCCTATCTCAGTCAATCAAAATATCCTGCCCTTTTTTTATTTCCTGACTTACCAGAGGAGAGCAAAGACTTTTGCAATATATGGTGATATCTTTCTGAACGTGAAGCCAAGCTAACAAATCTGTTATGATTTAGTTTGTAGGAACAACAACTTCCAATTAGGATATTAGCCATCTTTTGACCACTGATTCTTTTTTAAACATCCTGTGGGGATATGTATTGCAATTTTTGCAGAAAACTGTCTTTCAAAGCCAAAGATCCAGCATCGTGACAAATGTAGAACATTTGCAGGCCTACATTCCCAGGCTTCTTTATCACTCTGAGCAGATTATTGCCGGTGTTGTGTGTTTGCCTAGAAGCATGATGTGATCGGTATTTATTACATTGTAAAACTTTGCAAACAAACATCTTTTAAATTCTATAAATTAATGGACTAATTAGACTCATATGATGCCTGACTGTAAATGTAAATGTTTCTGCATTTTAGCGGTGCTGTTTAATTAGAAGTGTGAAAGTAAGTGAAATTTTAATTAAGTCTAATGATTCACACTAACGAAAATAGATTCTATATTGTAAATAATGGGCAACAACATCAGGTGCATGAATTTTCCATTAAACACATAGCAAATTATGCATTGTGTTCAACATTTAACAATTAATTGGTTGCTAACTCATGCAGCTCATATTTTATTTAGTTGCGTCTCCCACCTAGGTGCTCAGAATGTAGTATATTAAATTTTGCACGTAGTGTATCTATTATCCTGCCAATTCCTTGTTTTTTCATTTCGATTCACCTCTGCAGTTTTATTATTTTCTGTGCTATGTTCGGGTCGTCCTGTTTTTCTGTTGAACAGATTTTCAGTTTGCTCCATTACAGGTACACACACAGCCCATTTGTCAGACCCCTGAACCGAGCGCAGTGCGTCACTGGACACAAGAATGGTTTCACGTCAGGTGGAGAGATTGGTGGAGTGCCAAATTTCAGGACAAGGAAACTTATAACTACTTTTGAGGCCTTGTGGAAGACACACTTAAAGCCTAATTTTGCCTTCGGTTTCCATGGCAATATATGGTAATTGGTCACATTTTACAATTCTGGAGAAGTCTCCTCTCCTCTAGTGCTCTTTATCCATATAAAAAGACATTAAATTGTTTTGGTGACCTGACTTTTATGAATTATTACTTTTTTAAAGATGTGTTGTCCTTTTTGGCTTTTGCTTGCAAAAATTGATTTTTTTTTGTTATACCGTGCGGCTCGATTTGCATTTTGATTTGTGCATTCCTTCCCGCGGAGGAAGATTCGATTTTTATTTCTAGTGAACTGTCTTGTGATGTAGAAAGCCCATTGCTTTCAAAGTGCCAACCTTGGTCCGATAGCGGCATTCTCGACTCAGAGGTAGAAGGTCAAGCCCCACTCCAGAGACATGAGCACAAAATCTATGCTGAACTCCAGAGGGGGTATCAGAGATGCCATCTTTTGGATGATACGCTGAATCAAAGCCCTGTCTGCCCTTTCAGATGGATCTCAGTGATCCCATGGCACAATTGGAAGAATAGCTTATGGAGCTCTCCCAGGGTGTTGGCCCATATTTATCATTCAAACGGATTACCTTGTAGGTTATCTCATTGTTGTTTGTAGGGTCTCACTGGGTGCAAATTCTGGCCATGTTACAAGTTACAATCGGGACGACTCTATGAAGATTTTACAAGGAAATCTTTAGCCTCAGTGCATTCCTGCTTCAACCTCAACCAGAGCAAACAGAAGAGCCATAAATTAAGCAGTAATTATTTTCAGATCCAGGCGGCACAGAGGCACTGCTGCTTCGCAGCACAAGGGACCCGGGTTCAACTCTGGCCTTGGGTGACTGTCTGTGTGGAGTTTGCATGTTCTCCCTGTGTCTGTGTGGATTTCCACCGGATGCTCCAGTTTCCTCCCACATTCCAATGTTCTCCAGGTTGGGGGATTGGCCCATGATAAAATTGACCCGTAGGTTAGGTGGGATTATGGGGATAGGATGGGGGATGGGCCTAGGTAGGAAACTCATCCAGAGGGTCGGTGCAGACTCAATGGGCCGAATGGCCTCCTTCTACACTGTAGGGATTCTATGGTTCTATTTATCCAAGAATGCCCACCTGTCCTATCTAATGGGGGCTTCAGCTTGTTCCAAACTAATCCAACTGTGCCGGTTTGCCAAAGCTTCATTCTTCATATTCCCTCATGACTGCTGACTTATATCAGGCTTTGGGCTATGTAGCACCTGACCTTGCTCTTGCCTCAATATCTGAATAAAAACCTTTAATGGTGTAAGGTGCATATCTAAGCTTCCAACACAAAAGGTAGAATGCATGGACACATTATACGCTGGAGTATACCCAGCGCTCACATCAACATGCATTACAGCATTTGCAATAGGAATGCTTGGCCCACCCATATCCAGCAATGCTGCCATGCCTGCCCCTCTCCCATCCACCCCTCCTCCCCTCTCCGCAATGAATGATGCGTGCAGCTCACGTTGCCCGCTCTGTATCCCCGCAGGAGAAGGCGGCCTACAACAAACAGGAGAGGGCCCAGACGGGCGGTGGAGTGCTGGACATCAGAGTCCCCACCCCCTGGAGGTCAGTGGGGGGCCGAGGACAGATCAGTCACTGATGTACAGGTTGGCAAACGGTGCAGAGGTGAGGATCCACCAGCCGTCACCCAGATGACCTGACACATGTGACCTGTTAATGTCATACAGAATGATCCTTCCCCCCCCTCTGACTACATGTCCATGTACGGGCCCATCCGGGGTGGCCCCTGAGCCCCCGCCCCACCACCCGCCACCTCCCAAGAGAACACCTCGAAGGGGAACTCCGAGGAGACCACCATATTCGCGGCACAGCCTTCATCCCCACTCTCCACCAGCACAGAGACACACACATCGGTGTGATTGTAGCGGTTAGACTTCTGGGGCACAATCTGGTGAGCACCACAGAGATGCTGTTGCACAGCAGGTGGAGGCAGGAATGCCCAGACGAGACAACAGTCGGCTACCTGCTGGATCCCAGGACCCAGTTGGGTCCCAGTCAGATGCTGAGGCTCTGGACCAGGTTTACCCAGAGCTGATGCAGTCGGTAGGATGAGGCTGTGATATTCAGAGGGGATGTCAGCGACACTCCAGCAGTTCCATCGCCGAATGGAGGAGTCCCAGAGTCTATGGGTGCAGGAGATGGTGCTGGCAATGTGTGGCCCGAGGCCAACACTGTTAGGGAGCCGACTGCGGTGGAGAGCCTAGAGAACGGCATCAGCAACATTAGTGGAGGTGTCCAAGGCGTGGCTTAGTCAGTGACACCCATGGATGAGCAAATCAACAGCATGTCCCGGTTGCTGGGGGAGGTGACCCAGTCGCAGATGGGTACTGCTGGGGCGCATCCATCAGAGCATGTCCCAGTCAATGAAGAGCATTGCTGAGTACGTCAACCCCATGCTGCAGACATTGGGGAGGCACAAGGTCTGGCACAGCAAGATGGAGAACATAGTGGAGAGGCTGGTGCACGATGTCAGCAGCATGAGTGGAGGCATCCAAGGTGTGGCTCAGTCAGTGATGACCATGGTTGAGGGCCTCAGGAGCATGTTCCACTCACTGGGGGACGTGTCCCAGTCCCAGGACCTTTCTGAGGGGCTGTAGAGCATGTCCCAGTCTCAGCTGGGCATTGCCGAGGCACTCCAGAGAATGTCGTGCTGGCGAGGTGATGTGGCCCGGTCTCAGATAGACATCATCGATGTGCTTCAGAGCATGCCCCAGCCACTGAGGAGCATCGCCAAGGGCGCCAACACCATGACGCAGACATTGGGGAACCGGCAGGGCTGGAAGAGCCAGATGATGCAGAGGCAACCGGGGCTCTATCCAGCTGCTCCTCCATCCCGAGGTGACCCCCAGGGCTCTGTGAGAACTGACCGGAAAGGCGGGGTGCTCGGTGCCAACCAATGAAGTGGCACCGGTGGCCAACACCTCCCCGAGTCCCCCCCACCTTCTGACAACGGTGCGTTTCAGAGTCTGTCCCCGGAACAGCATGGCACGGTGAGACATGTGCCACCGGCAAGTGGGCTGGGGCCACCCGGCCCCAGGATCCCAGAGGACAACTTCCAGGGACTTTGAAGGCCACAGGGCGCATTAAGCAGCAGGATGCCTCCAGCACGGTAGCACAGTGATTAGCACAGTTGCTTCACAGCTCCAGGGTCCCAGGTTCGATTCCCGGCTTGGGTCACTGTCTGTGCGGAGTCTGCACGTTCTCCCCGTGTCTGCGTGGGTTTCCTCCGGATGCTCCGGTTTCCTCCCGCAGTCCAAAGATGTGCAGGTTAGGTGGATTGGCCTTGATAAATCGCCCTTAGTGTCCAAAACGAAGGTTAGACTGGGTTTCGGGGATAGGGTGGAGGTGTGGGCTTGAGTATAGTGCTCTTTCCAATGGCCGGTGCAGACCCGATGGGCTGAATGGCCTCCTTCTGCACCGTAAATTCTATGATTCTATGATCCACCTCTGACATGCATCCTGTTGACACACCGAGGCACAGCAGTAGAGCATGGAAAGCAGGTTGAGGATCACTGAGTGGGCATTGTACAGCATTAAAAATCGTTACACCCGAGAAATATGCATCCTCTGGCACTTTCTTCCACAAAGCAGGCTGACCTTCAGTCCCTTGCCCCAGCCTCCTTGGCATGATGGTCCTGGATTTCCCACCCTGGCACACCATGTGCAGGTGATGGGTGTGAGCAAGCACTCATACAGATAGGCAGGAATCAGATTGTGGCATAGAGTGAGGAGCGCCACCACTCAGTGGGGTATCATCACCCCCCCGACCTTCGACAGTGACCCCTTGACAGTGCCGACACAGTCCCGTCACCCTGGGGTGATGTTACACGACCCTGAGATGGTGGAACAGTGTGGTTGGGAGCTGAGGTGAGATGACGGACAAAGCCATGGTCCTATATGGAGTGGGTGAGCCTCACTGCTGCCACCTGTCCTCCATCCTCTGGTTCTGCGTGTCCTGCCCGGGCTCATTCTCCAGCTTCTCCTGGTCCAATGCCTCATTTTCATCCCCCTCAGAGGTGGTCACATGTTCCTCCTCTCCAGCTCGTTGCCCCGCTGCTGTGCCAGGTTGTGGTGGGCACAGCAAACCACCATGAAGTGGGCGGCCCTCTGTGGAGTGCACTGTAGCGCATTACCAAAGTGGTCAAGGCATTGGAACTGCATTTTGAGGAGTTCAATGCACCGTTCAATGACAGCCCGGCTGGCCCCATGGGCCTCGTTGTATCGGATCCCCACATCGGTCACCAGTCTCCGTGCTAGCCATGTTCTCAGCGGGTACCGCTTATTCCCCAAGAGGCAACCGGCCATCCTTGGGTGGTTCTCGAAGAGGCCATGCACGCCCCAGGATGTAGCTATCATGCACACTCACTGGGAAACCTACACACATGTGCATGATCTTCATGTGGTGGTGGCACATGAGCTGGACATTCAGGGAGCGGAACTCCTTCCTATTGATGTAGGGCACTCCCTGACAGCCCAGTGCACGCAAGGCGACATACGTGCCATCTATTACCCCCTGGACCCGAGGCAGCTGTTCGATGGCAGAGAATCCTGCTGCCTGGGCACCTTGTTGGGCCTGATCCATGTCAAAGTTTATATAGTTAGCTGCCAGGTAAAGAAGGCATCTGTGACCTCAAGATGCACTTATGGGCTGTGGCTTGTAAGGTGCCACACAGGTTCCCGATCGAGCCCGGGAATGATCCTGAGGCGTAAAGGTTCAGGGCTGCGGTGACTTTGAAGGCCACCAAGGAAGGTTATCCTCCTCCTCCACGTGGTGCCAAGTCCGTGAGGACATGTCACAGGTGCCACACCATTCCCTTGTTGAGGCAGAGCCTGATGCGTTACACGCTGTCCATCATCTGGTCGAAATTTCCAATGATACCTGTACACCTTGGGCCGTCGCCAGTATTACCCTCTGGGTCCCTCCCTGGCTTGATGGGTGGCTGGGTCCTCAGGGTGTGGGGCAGGGTCCTGCACATGGGCCACCACCTCGAGCCTCTGTCAACGCTGCTGTGCCGCCGCTTTCTCCGGCATCTGGCCGCCTGGCCTGCCAGAGGCACCACGAGGGCAGCTTCCATGAGGTCCAAGAATTCATCCATCCCGTGTAATATCTGTAAGCAATTGGAGAGGGTGTGAGACTGGTGACCAGCCGTGGGTCTTCCACCCCGGCATCCTCCAGTCCCCCTTGGTTCCTCCCCTCACCCCCCACATCCCCTGCCATCCCGCAGGGTATCATCCGACATGCCCTGCCCACACACCATAGACCACCGCGGGGACACCTGGTCACGGGACTCCAGACCCTTTACCCCAGACATCTGCGCATAACATTACCTGGAGCGGGCACTGGTCCCCTGCCCGGTACACACACACACGCTCTGGCTCCAGAAATGCCCCCGGTGCTGAGCCCTTGGGTGTTCGGATGTTGGTTTCTGCGTCCCTGGTGTTGTTTTCAGGAGTATTCAGGCACAGTGTCCAGGAATCATGGTCTTATTGGGATGCGAGGCAATAACTCCCACATTCTGCATGGCACGTCTACCCACGGGAATCCACTTGGGATGTGTGAAGTGCTCACTTAACTACGATTGTCAATTCCCTCTTAGCAATATCCTTCATTCAGGTGGCCAGAGCCTCCATGGTCAGTGGGGGTTATGGGTGGTCGGTGGGACAAACATGATACAAAGATATGGGGCGTCATTCTCCGACCCCCCCCGCCGGGTCAGAGAATCGCCGGGGGCTGCCATGAATCCCGCCCCCAGCGGCTGCCGAAGTCTCCGGCACCGGATATTCGGCGGGGGCGGGAATCGGGCCGCGCCGGTTGGCGGGCCCCCCCGCTGGATTCTCCAGCCCGGATGGGCCGAAGTCCCGCCAATAAATTGCCTGTCCCGCCGGCGTAAGGATTAAACCACCTTTTGAACGGCGGGACAAGGCGGCGTGGGCGGGCTCCGGGGTCCTGGGGGGGGCGCGGGGCGATCTGGCCCTGGGGGGGTGCCCCCACGGTGGCCTGGCCCGCAATCGGGGCCCACCGATCCACAGGCGGGCCTGTGCCGTGGGGGCACTCTTTCCCTTCTGCCTCCACCACGGTCTCCACCATGGCGGAGGCGGAAGAGACTCCCTCCACTGCCCATGCGCGGGAAACTGTCAGCGGCCGCTGACGCTCCCGCGCATGCGCCGCCCCGAGATGTCATTTCCGCGCCAGCTGGCGGGGCAACAAAGGCCGTTTCCGCCAGCTGGCGGGGCGGAAATTCCGCCGGCGTCGGCCTAGCCCCTCAATGTTGGGGCTCGGCCCCCAAAGATGCGGAGCATTCCGTACTTTTGGGGCGGCGCGATGCCCGTCTGATTGGCACCGTTTTGGGCGCCAGTCGGCGGACATCGCACCGTTTCGGGAGAATTTCGCCCCTGTAGAGGGACAGGTTATGTTGATGAAGCAGAGAGGCTGTAGAAGAATCTTGTCAGGCTAGGAAAGCGGCAAAGAAGGGGCAGATGGAATACAATGGAGAAATGTGTGAGGTTGTGCACTTCAGTAGGAAGATTGGAGACAGACTATTTTCTAAATGTGAAAAGGCACCGGAAATCAAGAGCACAAAGGGACTTAGGAGTCCGAGTTCAGGATTCTCTTGAGGTTAACATATAGGTTCAGTTGGCAGTTAGGAAGGCAAATGCAGGGCTCTATTTAACTAAGTGTGTACAAAGTCCCATAGCGAGCGCGTTTAGGAATTTATTTCCTGGCACTTGCAGTGCCGGGAAACACAAACCTATAAAACGCGACTTGCATTAGATAAGGGGCCTCAATGGGTAAAACGTAGACGAGGCCGCACGAAGCCCCATTTTGTACACTGAGGAGCTCCGCTCGCCGGAATACTCATTGTAGCGAGAGTTCGGGATGCTATTTTTAAAAGGCGTCCCAATCTTGGAGGCCCCTGAAGTGACCTCCTCAAGCCCCGCCCCCCAAACCCAATCGCACAGAAAATGCCATCTTGGCACCTTGGCACTGCCAGCCTGGCACCCTGGCCCAATCAGACTGTGCAAAAAATGCCATCTTGGCAGTGTCAGGTGGTACCATCAGTGTTAGGGTGCCATCTTGCACAAAGGGCAAGCAACTGGGGGCCTCCGAACCCCTGGGGGACAGCCACGAGTGCCATTCCATCTGGTCCCCGTTTGCGGAGATCAGTACTGAACAGTGCTCGCCCAAGGTCGCCAAGGCAAGAGAGATTGATCCCAGGTGTAGCAGGCCATTAAATTGCACTCACAATATTAGCATTCATCATCATAGATTATCATAGAATTTACAGTGCAGAAGTAGGCCATTCGGCCCATCGAGTCTGCACCGGCTCTAGGAAAGAGCACCCTACCCAAGGTCAACACCTCCACCCTATCCCCATAACCCAGTAACCCCACCCAACTCTAAGGGCAATTTTGGACACTAGGGGCAATTTATCATGGCCAATCCACCTAACCTGCACATCTTTGGATTGTGGGAGGAAACCGGAGCACCCGGAGGAAACCCACGCACACACGGGGAGGATGTGCAGACTCCGCACAGACAGTGACCCAAGCTGGAATCGAACCTGGGACCCTGGAGCTGTGAAGCAATTGTGCTATCCACAAGGCTACCGTGCTGCCCCTCATGTTGAGAGGGCTAGACTACAAGAACAGGGATGTACTGTTGAGGCTGTATAAGGTTCTGGTCAGACCCCATTTGGAAAATGTGAGCAGATTAAGGTGTTCTGGCCTTGGAGAGGTTCCAGAGGAAGTTCACAAGAATGATCCCCAAAAAGAAGGACTTGTCATGTGAGGAGCGTGTGAGGACTCTGGGTCTGTGCTTGTTGGAGTTTAGAAGGATGAGGGGTGATCTCATTGAAACTTGCAGAATACTGAGAGGCCTAGATAGAGTGGGCATGGAAAGGATGTTTCCACTAATAGGAGAAACTAGAACCCAAGGGCACAGCCTCAGACTGAAGGGACCATAATTTAAAACAGATGAGCAGCATTCTCTTCAGCCAGAGGGTGGTGAATCTGTGGAACCCTTTGCCGCGAAATGATGTGGAGGCCAAGTCACTGAGTGTCTGTAAGACAATAGTGGATAGGCTCTTGATTAATAAGGGGGTCAGGGGTTATGGGAAGAAGGCAGTAAAATGGGGATGAGAAACATACCAGCCATGATCGAATGAGGGAGCAGTCTCGATGTGCCGAATGGCCTAATTCTGTTCCTATGTCTTATGGTCTTATGAGACAGACAGGCATCAGCTAGGGTTGCCCAATTATCGGTATACACGACCCAAGGGATGACATGGCAGACCATTGGGTGCTTAGGCCCCTACCACCCCCCCAGCCCAGGCGTCCCCCCTCCTGACAGATGTCACCCCCCCCCCCCCCCCCCCATGGGGCACCCTCACCATGCACCCCCGAGCGCTGGAGCAGCAACCGCAATGGCCCTCGGCTCATTGCCCAGGGGCTATAATGACTACCCACCTCCTCAAATCCCCACAGCAGCCATTCCACCAGCTTCACATGTTTAAAAAGGTGTTGTAATTTGGCGCGCACATGACCATTTGCTGGGCAGGCGGTTAGATCATGGGAGGCCATTAAGTAGGAGGTTATTCCCGTTAATTGTATGGAGATTGGCTTTAAGGGGTGATTACTTGTTTCTCCCCACGACAGAATCCTGGTTTCGCCAACGGAGCGGACCAGTTAGATTGCAAACCAAGAGGCAGACAGTGTGGCTCTCCCGCAATCTAATGGCCGTATCGCACTCTCACTCAAGCCTGACGTGGCCGTAAAATCGCACCCAGGGCGGGATAGTCCCCCCTATCTCTACTCCGCACCAGGAACACACTTCTCACCCTCGGAGTCCCTCGCGCCCACACAAACCCCTTTATACTCCTGTTAACCTGCCTAAAAAAAGCCTTTGGGATAAACACGGGGAGGCATTGGAACAGGAACAAAATCCTTGGGAGCACTGTCATTTTGATTGACTGCACCCTACCCGCCAAGGACAGCGGCAACGCGTCCCACCTCTTGAACTCCTCCTCCATTTGCTCCACCAGCTTTGTAAAGTTAAGCCGATGCAGGGCCCCCCAGCTCCTGGCCACCTGGACCCCCAAATATCTGAAACTCCTCTCCGCCCTTTTTAGTGGGAGCTCGCCAATCCCCCTCTCCTGGTCCCCTGGGTGAACCACGAACAGCTCGCTCTTCCCCATGTTGAGCTTGTACCCCGAAAAGTCCCCGAATTCTCTAAGAATCCTCATGACCTCTGGCATTCCCCCCACCGGGTCCGCCACATACAGCAGCAGGTCGTCCGTATAAAGCGACACCCTATGCTCCTCCCCACCCCGCACCAACCCCCTCCAGTTCCTTGACTCCCTCAGTGCCATAGCCAGGGGTTCAATCGCCAGAGCGAAGAGCAGGGGGGACAGGGGACACCCCTGTCTCGTCCCTTGGTGCAACCGAAAGTACTCGGACCTCCTCCTATTTGTGGCCACACTCGCCATCGGGACCTCATACAACAGCCTAACCCACCTGACAAACCCCTCCCCAAACCCAAACCTCTTCAGCACCTCCCACAGGTACCCCCACTCTACCCTATCGAAGGCTTTCTCAGCATCCATCGCCACCACTATCGCCGCCTCCCCCTCCCTCGCCGGCATCATGATAACGTTCAAAAGCCTCCGCACATTCGCGTTCAACTGCCTCCCCTTCACAAACCCCGTCTGGTCTTCATGGATGATCTGCGGCACACAATCCTCAATCCTCGTGGCTAAGACCTTCGCCAGCACCTTGGCATCTACATTTAGCAAGGAAATCGGTCTGTAATACCCACATTGCAGGGGATCCTTGTCAAGCTTCAGGATAAAGTAGATCAGTGCCCGGGACATCGTCGGGGGTAAAGCACCCCCCTCCCTTGCCTCATTGAAGGTCCTGACTAGCAACGGGCCCAACAGGTCCATATATTTTTAATAGAATTCGACCGGGAAACCGTCCGGCCCCGGTGCCTTCCCCGCCTGCATGCTTCCTATCCCTTTGATCAGCTCCTCCAGCCCAATCGGGGCCCCCAGTCCCGCCCCCAGTCCCTCTTCCACCTTTGGAAACTTCAATTGGTCCAGGAAGCGGCCCATCCCTCCCTCCTCCCATGGGGGCCCGGATCGGTACAATTCCTCGTAAAAGTCCCTGAAGACCCCATTGATGCCAAGCCCACTCAGCACCACTCTCCCTCCCTGTCCTTAATTCCCCCCGATCTCCCTAGCTGTGTCCCGCTTCTGAAGCTGATGCGCCAGCATCCGGCTTGCCTTTTCCCCATACACGTAAATCGCCCCCTGGGCCTTTCTCCACTGCACCTCCACCTTCCTGGTGGTCACCAGGTCGAATTCGGCCTGGCGGCTGCGCCTCTTCCTCAACAATCCTTCCTCGGGCACCTCCGCATACCTCCTGTCTACCCTCACCATCTCCCCCACCAGCCTCTCCCTCTCCCACCGCTCCCTCCGCTCCTTGTGGGCCCTAATGGAGATCAGCTCTCCCCTCACCACCGCCTTCAGCGCCTCCCATACCATCCCCACACACTACCTCCCCGTTGTCGTTGGTCTCCAAGTATCTCTCTATACTTCTTCGCACCCGCTCGCTCACCTCATCCGCCAACAGCCCCACCTCCAAGCGCCACAGCGGGCACTGGTCCCTCTCCCCCCCCCATCTCCAAGTCCACCCAATGCGGTGCATGGTCCGAAATGGCTATTGCCGAATACTCAGTATCCCCCCCATCCCCCACTCGCTCCAGCTCCCCCTTGACCATAGCAGCAGCAACTTGATCCCCCCCCCCCCCCCCCCCCCCGCCCCCGGGGATAGGACCCATCCTAGCTGATTTACTCCCCCCATTGCACTTCCGCAAGTCAGCTGACTCCTGCTGACCCCGGCCACTCCCGCCTCTCCTTCGCTATCAGCGCCCCACTCAAAATGAAAAAGTCGATTCAGGAATAAGCCTTATGGACATGTGAGAAGAATGAAAATTACTTAGCCCCCGGCCTTGCAAATCTCCAAGGTCCACCCCTTCCATCTGGTCCATAAACCCCCTCAGCACTCTAGCCGCCGCTGGCTTCCTACCCGTCCTAGACCTGGAGCGATCCAGTGCAGGATCCAACACCGTGTTAAAGTCTCCCCCATTATCAGGCCCCCCACTTCCAAGTCTGGGTTCCGACCCAACATACGCCGCATAAAACCCGCATCGTCCCAATTCGGGGCATACACATTGACCAGTACCACCCTCTCTCCCTGCAACTTACCACTTACCATTACGTACCTACCGCCATTATCTGCCACAATGCTCGACGCCTCGAATGACACCTTCTTTCCCACCAAGATCGCCACCCCTCGATTTTTGGCATCCAGCCCCGAGTGAAACACCTGACCTACCAACCCTTTCCTCAGTCTTAACTGGTCTGCCACCTTCAGGTGTGTCTCCTGGAGCATAACCACATCCGCCTTGAGCCCCTTCAGGTGCGCGAACACGCGGGCCCGCTTAACCGGCCCATTCAGTCCCCTTGCATTCCAGGTTATCAGCTGGATCAGGCGGCTACCCACCCCGCTCCCCCGCCAACTCGCCATGACCCCTCCTCGGCCAGCCACACGCCCGCACCCCACACCCGGCCCGTTCCCCACAGCGGCATAACCCCGTCCCCCCACTCGCTCCAGCTCCCCCTTGACCATAGCAGCAGCAACTTGATTCCCCCCCGCCCCCCCCCGGGCTAGGACCCATCCTAGCTGATTTATTCCCCCCATTGCACTTCCGCAAGTCAGCTGACTCCTGCTGACCCCGGCCACTCCCGCCTCTCCTTCGACTCCTCCCATCGTGTGACACACCCTCCTCACACGTTCTCCATCCATAGGCTCTCCCCCTCCCCCTTCCATCTAAGCGCGGGAAACAACCCTCGCTTCCCCGCCCTGGCCCCGCCCCTCCGGTCTTCAGCACGGGAAAAAGCCCACGCTTTCCACCTACCCGGCCCCGCCATCTCTGACGCAGCTCCTTTTACAGGCCCAGTCCCCTCACCCCCGACTGTGGCCACCCCTCCCCGCGGGGCCCCATCTCACCGCCGTCCACCACCCCTGTCCGTTTACCTACCCCCCTCCAAGAGCCCCCCTGACCAACCCAACCAAACCAGTGCCCAACCCGCCCCAGCCACCCTCACCGACCCGAAAGAGAAAAACACAGAGAAAAAGAAACCCGGAGCAATACAAAGGCCCCCCCATCGAAACAAAACTAAACATAGCATATCAACCGCAGTCCCCAATCGCCCATCCCGACCCTCAATCTGTGTCCAACTTCTCGGCCTGAACAAAGGGCCATGCCTCCTCCGGAGACTCAAAATAATGGTGCCGGTCCTTGTAGGTAACCCACAGTCGCGCCGGCTGCAACATGCCAAACTTCACCCCCTTCCTGTGCAGCACCGCCTTCGCTCGATTGTACCCGGCCCTCCTCTTCACCACCTCCGCACTCCAGTCCTGGTATATTCGAACCTCCGCGTTCTCCCACCTGCTGCTCCTCTCCTTCTTGGCCCACCTGAGCACACACTCCCGATCGACGAACCGATGAAACCTCACCAGCACCTCCCGCGGATGCTCGTTAGCCTTGGGCCTCCTCGCCAGCACTCTATGGGCCCCTTCTAGCTCCAGGGGCCCCTGGAAGGACCCCGCTCCCATCAGCGAGTTCAACATGGTGACCACATAGGCCCCCACGTCCGGCCCCTCCAGCCCCTCCGGAAGGCCCAGAATCCGCAGATTATTCCGCCTCGACCGATTCTCCATCTCCTCGAACCGCTCCTGCCTTTTCTTGTGGAGCGCCACGTGCGCCTCCACCTTTACCGCCAAGCCTGAGATCTCGTCCTCGTTGTCGGAGATCTGTTGTCGAGCCTCGCGGATCACCACCCCCTGTGCCGTCTCCAGCAGCTTATCAATAGAAGCCTTCATTGGCTCTAGCAGGTCCGTTTTAATCTCTGAGGCAGCGCTGGATACCCTCCTGCTGCTCCTCCGCCCACTGCATCCACGCTGCCTGGTCTCCGCCCGCTGCCATTTTGTTCTTCTTTCCTCGCACCTTCTTCGGGTCCACCACCACCTTTTTAGTCGCCCCGCTCCTAGTAGAAGCCATATACTATCGGGGAGCTGTTATAATCTCCTTCCCACACCAGGAAACGTCAAAAAAGTGCCGTTGGGGGCCCTGAAATGAGCCCAAAAGTCAGTTTTTGCGGGAGCCACCAAATGTGCGACTTAGCTCCACATAGCAGCAACCGGAAGTCGGATTCTCCATTCTTGAGACTGTTGCTGCCGGGTCAAAATTCATGGACTTCCACAACAGTAAAACTGGCACCACACCTAGGCCGATTTGATGACTGGTAAGGGGCGAGCACCGGCGCCATGTGGAACGCAATCGATTCCAATGACAAATGGATTTGCCGGATTCGCGATTGAAACCCCAGAGGCTGACAAGCTGCAGCCGCATACACACACTTCACTCCCCACACACACCATCCCAGCCAACAAGATGGCTGATGGGTCGGCTGGGGCCAGAGGACACCTAGGAGGCACACTTAGGGCGGATAACTAGGGGGCATTCCTAGGGGGGTCACCTAGGGGGCACACCTAGGGGGGTCACCTAGGGGGCACACCTATGTGACCCATTGCTTAAGTTCACGGTTAGCAGTTAGCGGCATTGCCAGCTGCATGGCTGCCTTGAAGGCTGCGGCAATGGTGTTCGTCCACCCCGATCCCACAATCCACCTCTTGGCTACCCCACTAACCCCCCCCCCCCCACGAATCTGGCAGAAGCCCACCGGCCAGCGGCACAACTGTCAGCAAACCATGAGAGTTGGACACTTGCCCCCACTCTCTCCTTCAGCAGCCACGGCACCTGTTTCATGATTTTTAAAGGACAAGTGAACCTCACCGTCGGGAACTCGGCCCGTTGGAGGCGGAGAATCGCGAAGGCCCTGGAGAACACTGGGCCAGGCCCGCTAATGATATGCCATTGGCGTTTACTGTACGTGCATTCTGTGGCGCATTGACGCCGCTGTCAAGGTGAGAGAGAATTGTGATTTGGTGTGAATTTCGGCGTCGGAAACGATTCTCCGCCCAATCATGTTTCCCAATTTTGGCATCAGCTGACAGAGAATTCCGCCTCTCAATTGGACTCTGAAACAGCTTTGAGATTGGAATCAGGGCCCAATGAGTCTATCATACCCCCGCCTCTCTACATTAAGGTGGAATCCGTCCTTCTAGTAACCTCAGTTAAAATCCCAGACACCAGGTTACTGGCAGTTGGTAGAACAGACAAGCAACGTGGACCATTTTAGCTACACTCCCATCTGAGGTGGAATTTTCAAATTCTTTTTTGGTGTAGTGTGGTTGTAGGCGGGAAAGCGGTGATTAGCCCCCCAGAGGTGGGTTTTCATGCTGTTTTTTTAGGTACTTCGAAAAATAAAACATTTTGCACGGGTTTCACGCCACCTCCGTGGACTCTGATACGCCCACCCCTGCCAACAGCTGTTATTCAACCTGCGGGGCCTTCCATTTAAAGGCTGCCCCAGCACTCCCTAGACATTTCTTCAATGTGCACCGATGAGAATAGCAGCAAAGAAACCTGCCCCAAAATTCAATGAGAGACCCCTTGGCAGAATGCTGGATGCCATGAAGGAACGTCAGCACATCCTGTACCCACGAACGGGGAGGAGACCATCGAGCAAGGTCACCAGCTCCGCATGGGGGCAGCGCTGGTAAGTGCCAGCTCCATGCAGAGGAGAACAGCCATCAAGAGGATGAACGATCACCTCTGTTCTGCCAGGGTAAGTCAGTGTTCTCAGCACCCTCCACCCACACACCCATCGTAGACCCACAGGGTGTTCGCTCACTGCCACCTCAGTGCTCTCCCTCACACATCTTCATCTCTCCTGCAGCCGTCTCCTCATCACATCCCTGGTCCCATTCACCAACCACACATTCCAGGCATCTTTATCATCTGCTCTGGCTGGTGGTTTGTGTACACTCCATCTCTTTTCATGCAGGACAAGCTGGTATACAATAACCATCACACCAACCTTGCATGGTTAGCTGGCCGCAACCCTGAGGCCCAATTCCTGTTCAAGTCCGAAACCCCACCAAACCCCCAGTAGCAATTCCTGCTTGAGCCCAACCCCCCCCCCACCCCCATCACCCAGTCGAAATTCCTGCTCAAGCCCAAACCCCCCCGAACCCCCAACAGCAATTCCTGCTCCAGCCCAAACCTCCCGAACCCCAGTAGAAATTCCAGTTCCAGCCCAAACCTCCCGAACCCCAGTAGAAATTCCAGTTCTAGCCCAAACCTCCCGAACCCCAGTAGAAATTCCAGTTCCAGCCCAAACCTCTCGCACCCCCAGTAGAAATTCCTGCTCAAACCCAAACCACCCGAATACCCAGTAGAAATTCCTGCTCAAGCCCAAACCTCCCAAACCTCCAGTAGAAATTCCTGCTTGAGACCGAACTTCCAGTAGAAATTCCTGCTCAAGCCTGAACTCCCAGTAGGAATTCCTGCTCGAGGCCAAACCCCCCCAAAACCCCAACAGCAATTCCTGCTCAAGCCCGGACCCCTGGCAGAAATGACTGCTCGGGACTTAAACCCCAGAACCCTGTCAGCAATTCCTGCTCGATCCTGAAACCCCCCGAACCCCCAGTAGCCATTCCATCTTGAGCCCGAAACCCTAGGTTGCTGCTCGAGCCAAAATCCCCCGAACCACCATCAGCAATTCTTGCTCAAGTAAACCCACCAAATTCCCCATATCAATGCCTGCTCAAGACTGAAGCCCCCGAACCCCCAGCCAGAGATGCTTGCTTGAGCCGAAAACCCCCACAGACCCTCAGCAGAGGTGCTTGCTCGAGCTTAAACACTCAGCAGAAATGTCTCCTTGAGCCCAAAGCCCCTGAACACTCAGCAACAATGCATGCCCGAGCCTAAAACCCCTTGAGCCCTCAGCAACAATGCATGCTCGAGCCTAAAACCACCTGAACCCTCAGCAACAGTGCATGCTCGAGCCGAAACCCCCCGAACCCTCAGCAACAATGCATGCTCGAGCCTAAAACCACCTGAGCCCTCAGCAATAATGCATGCTCGAGCCTAAAACCCTCTGAGCCCTCAGCAACGATGCATGCTCGAACTGAATATCACCTGAACCCTCAGCAACAATGCATGCTCGAGCTTAAACCCACCTGAACACTCAGCAAGAATGCATGTTCAAGCCAAAAAAAACAGTACCCCCAGCAACAATGCATGCAGGGCAGCACGGTAGCATAGACGGCAGCACGGTAGCATAGTGGTTAGCTCAGTTGCTTCACAGCTCCAATGTCCCAGGTTCGATTCCCGGCTTGGGTCACTGTCTGTGTGGAGTCTGCACGTTCTCCCCGTGTGTGCGTGGGTTTCCTCCGGCTGCTCTGGTTTCTTCCACAGTCCAAAGATGTGCAGGTTAGGTGGATTGGCCATGCTAAATTGCCGTTAGTGTCCAAAAAGGTTAGGTTGGGTTATTGGGTTACGGGGATAGGGTGGAGGTGTGAGGCTTAAGTAGGGTGCTCTTTCCAAGGGCTGGTGCAGACTCGATGGGCTGAATGGCTTCCTTCTGCAGTGTAAATTCTATGATTCTATGAGCCTAAAACCACCTGAACCCTCAGCAACAATGCATGCTCGAGCCTAAAACCCCCCAAACCCTCAGCAACTATGCTGCTCAAGTCCGAACCACCAGCAACAATGCCTTCTCGAGCCTGAACATCCCCCAAACCCACAGCAGCAATGCCTCCTCGAGGCAGCACCTACCTTGAACCACGAGCCCCATAGCCGTCTCCCCCCCCCCCCCCCCCCTCCCCCCCGCAGCCCTTACAGTACTTCTCTCCCCATGAAGAAGTGATGGCCCATGGCGATCCCCTCAGAGGTGAGCTTGGTAGTTTGCCGTTTTTCAAAAACTATCGTGAAAGGTACCGGCTTGACGTCACGTCGCTGTGGGTGTACTTTCTTGATTAATAAGGGGATCGGGGTTTATGGGGAGAAGGCAGGAGAATGGGGATGAGAAAATATCAGCCATGATTGAATGGCGGAGCAGACTCGATGGGCCGAGTGGCCTAATTCTGCTCCTATGCCTTATGGTCTTATGGAGGGAGGATTCTGCAGGGAGGCCCGCTAATGAGATTAAAATTAATGCAAATTGAGTTCCTGATTTTGTGATGGCAATCTCTCTGGGCGCAAATGCCATTTTGAGCTTCCACATGATTTTGCACCCCTGCCGTCATTTATGCCCATAGTCAGTAGGGTTAAATCACATCCTCCCCCTACCCTGCAGCTTTCGCTTATTTTTGGAGCAGAAAGCTGAAGTTGTGCATACCTGGCACTCGGCACTCACTGTGAATGAACAAGTCGCCGTTTCAATTGGCTTTTCCTCATGAATAGTAAGAAATGGGTCTTGCAGAAATACAGATTTAAACAAATCAAAAAACAAAACAATTTTTACTGCAGTAAAGAAGCAGGTCCATAAAAATAAAATCATAGAATCCTGACAATGCAGAAGGAGGCCACTCGGCCCATCGAGTTTGCACCGGCCCTCTGAAAGAGCACCCTACCTAGGCCATTCTTCCATCCCAGCCCCATAACCCCACCTAACATATACATCTTTTGACACTAAGGGACAAGTTTGCATGGCCAATCCACCTAATCTGCATATCTTTGGACTCTGGGAGGAAACCGGAGCATCCGGGGGAAACCCACGCGCACGCGGGGAGAATGTGCAAACTCGCTGAAGCTCGATCAATAACTCCAGAAGCGACATTGGAGACAATTGAAGGCTTTATTACACTAGATGTTTCCCCCAGCAGCGCAGGTACAGAAGGCAGCTGCTGGGGACACAGGGGCTCTTATACTCCGCATTACTGGGTGGAACAAGCAGGCAGGCTTAACCAATGAAAACAGTACCTCCTACACCAATGGTCTTACAGCATTACAGGGTACCATAATACCTCTAATACCGACTACCACATTCACCCCTGTTAAAAAAAGAGTCCGGCAGGGGTGGTGGCCTCGCATTACACAGTGGTAGAGGTTAAGGTTATGGAGGTACCCGGTACAGTGGTTTTGCCTCGTTACATCGCAACTATTTACAAAATTTATTTACAGTTCAGAATGAAGTAATTAGTCGATCGGGGGCCCTGGTCGTCCTCTGCGATCGTCGTAGCTTCAGGTGATGCAGGCGGCGGCTCGGGCATCTGTGGCTCCGGGAGCATGGCTTCGGCTTCTTCGGCAGCTTCACCACCCCTAGACGGGACCGGTGGGAAGACCGATACACCTGGGAAGGGGGCGGCTGTGGGGTGCCCCAGTGGGAGGGAGGGTGGGGTTGGTGGTGCGGGTGTGTGTTGGGATCCAGCGGGCGCCAGGTCCCATAGGGAGACCGTATCCTGTCGGCCGTCGGGCTACGCCACGAAGGCGTACTGAGGGTTAGCGTGGAGGAAATGGACCCTCTCGACCAATGAGTCCGACTTGTGCGCCCGCAAGTGTTTGTGGAGCAGGATGGGCCCAGGAGCTGCCAGCCAGGTTGGAGCGAGGTCCCAGAGGAGGACTTCCTAGGGAAGACAAGGAGACGTTCATCGTGGTACACAGTAGTGACCGTATGGAGTGGAGGGCATCTGGGAGGACCTCCTGCCAGTGGGAGACTGGGAGATTCCTGGACCGTAGGGCCAGTAGGACGGTTTTCCAGGCCGTTCCGTTCTCCCTCTCTACCTGTCCGTTTTCCCGGGGGTTATAACTGGTTGTCCTGCTCGAGGCAATGCCCTTGCTGAGCAGGAATTGACGCCGTTCGTCGCTCATAAAGGAGGACCTCCTATCGCTGTGTATGTAGGCAGGGAAACCGAACAGCGTAAAGATACTGTGGAGGGCTTTTATGACGGTGGCTGTAGTCATGTCGGGGCAGGGAATGGCGAATGGGAACCAGGAGTACTCATTCATCACGTTCAGGAAGTACGTGTTGCAGTCAGTGGAAGGGAGTGGCCCTTTGAAATCCATACTGAGGCGTTCAAAGGGACGGGAAGCCTTTATCAGGTGCGCTTTCTCTGGCCTGTAGAAGTGCGGCTTGCACTCCGCGCAGATTTGGCAGTTCCTGGTGGCTGTCCTGACCTCCTCGATGGAGTAGGCCAGGTTGCGGGTTTTAATGAAATGGAAGAATCGAGTAACCCCCGGGTGGCAGAGGTCCTCGTGGAAGGCTCGGAGGCGGTCCACTTGTGCGGTGGCACATGTGCCACGGGATCGGGCATCAGGAGGCTCGTTTAGCTTCCCGGGATGATATAAGATCTCATAGTTGTAGGTGGAGAGTTCGATCCTCCACCGTAAGGTCTTGTCGTTCTTTATCTTGCCCCGCTGTGCATTATCAAACAGTGGTCAGTGAGGAGAGTGAATCTCCTGCCGGCCAGGTAATGCCTCCAATGCCGCACAGCTTCTACTATGGCCTGGGCCTCCTTTTCAACAGAGGAATGGCGGATTTCTGAGGCATGGTGGGTGCGTGAGAAGAAGGCCACGGGTCTGCCCGCTTGGTTGAGGGTGGCCGCCAGAGCTACGTCGGACGTGTCGCTCTCGACTTGGAAGGGGAGGGACACGTCAATGGCGTGCATCGTGGCCTTTGCGATGTTCGCTTTGATGCGGCTAAAGGCCTGGCGGGCCTCTGTCGACAGGGGAAAACCGTGGATTGGATTAACGGGGGGCCTTGTCCACATAGTTGGGGACCCACTGGGCATAATAAGAGAAAAGTCCCAGGCAGCGTTTCAGGGCCTTGGAGCAGTGAGGGAGGGGGAATTCCATGAGGGGGCGCATGCGTTCAGGGTCTGGGCCTATAACTCCATCATGCACTACGTAGCTGAGGATGGCTAGATGGTCGGTGCTGAGCACGCATTTATCCTTGTTATATGTGAGATTAAGGATTTTTGCGGTATGGTGGAATTTTCGGAGGTTGGTGTCGTGGTCGTGGCTGGTCGTGGCCGCAGCTGGTGACATTATCGAGATACAGAAACGTGGCCAGCAAACCGTACCGGTCAACCATTCGGTCCATCTCTCGTTGGAAGACCGAGACTCCATTAGTGACACCGAAGGGAACCCTTAGGAAGTGGTAGAGCCGCCCATCTGCTTCGAAAGCAGTGTATTTGCGGTCGCTAAGGCAGATGGGGCGCTGGTGGTAGGCGCACTGTAGATCCACCATGGAAAAGACCTTGTATTGTGCGATCCTGTTGACCAGACCGGATATGCAGGGGAGAGGGTACGCATCAAGCTGCATATACCTGTTGATGGTCTGGCTATAATCGATGACCATCCTATGCTTCTCCCCGGTCTTTACAACCACTACTTGAGATATCCAGAGACTGTTGCTAGCCTCACTGACACCTTCCCTCAGTAATTGCTGGACCTCCGACCTAAGAAAGGTCCGGTCCTGGGCACTGTACCGTCTGCTCCTGGTGGCGACGGGTTTGCAATCTGGGGTGAGTTTCGCAAACAGGGAAGGCGGATCGACCTTGAGGGTCATGAGGCTGCAGACAGTGAGGGGGGATATAGGGCCGCTGAATTTAAAGGTTAAGCTTTGGAGGTTGCATTGAAAATCTAACCCTAGGAGTGTGGCAGCGCAGAGGTGGGGAAGGACATAGAGCCGGTCATTTTTAAACTCCCTTCCCTGGACCGTGAGGTTCGCTATGCAGAACCCCTTGAACTCCACTGAATGAGACCCGGAGGCCAGGGGGATTTTTTGGTTAACTGGGTGAACGGGGAGAGAACAGCGCCTTACCGTGTTGTGGTGTATGAAGCTCTCCATGCTCCCAGAGTCGATCAGACAGGATGTTCCATGCCCATTGATGATCACAGTCGTCGTTGCAGTCGAGAGTGTTCGGGGCCGAGACTGGTCCAGGGTCACCGAGGCTAGTCGTGGCAGAAGTTGGATGTTCGGGGTCTTGAGAGTCCAGCCAAGATGGCGGCGCCCACTGTTCGCACATGGCTGGGGGTGCACAAGATGGCGGCGCCCAACCATCACACGTGGTGTCCGAGAGACAAGATGGCGACGCCCAGAGGCCTCACGTGGCCCCGAAGGAGGAAGATGGCGGTGCCCGCTGGCTGCATGTGGCCCGTGGAGAGGGTTGTGGTGGCAGTCCCGCTTCGCCTCCGGAGACCGCAGCGACCGTCCGGGCCTGTCGTACCGCCACGAAGTGGCCTTTTTTGCCGCATCCTTTGCAGAGGGATGAGCGGGCCGGACAGCGCTGTCGGGGGTGCTTGGCTTGCCCGCACAAATAGCAGGGGGGTCCCCGGGGTTGCCCGGCAGACTCGCAGCACAAGCTTGTAGGGGGATGGAGGATGCATCGGAGTCGGTCGCAGGGGGGTTCCACGCTGCCCAAGGCGCTGCCGTGGGTCGGGGATGTAAGCACGGGCATTTTGGGAGACCACATCCAGGGAGCTAGCAAAGGTCCATGCCTCCTTGAGGCCTAGTGTCTCTTTCTCTAGCAATTTCTGGCGGATTTGGGAGGACAGCATACCTGCAACAAATGCGGCCTGGATCAAAGGTTCTGTGTGGTCGCTGGCCGAAACTTGTGGGCAGTTACAGTTCCTCCCCAGCACCAGGAGCGCAAGGTAGAACTCCTCCAGTGATTCCCCAGGGATTTGTCGCCTCGTCGCTGGTAGATGTCGGGCATAGACCTGGTTTACAGGGCGAATATAGTGTCTTTTCAGCAGATTCATTGCGGCCTCGAAATCGTCCGCGTCCTCGATGGGCTCACCCTCGAGTGCAGAACTTGCATTTTCTGGTCCTCCGTGGGTGTAATTGTGGCCGTCCTGAGATATCCATTGAAACACGCCAGCCAGTGCTTGAAGGTTGCCGCTGAGTTTGCCGCGTGGGGGCTGAGTTGCAGACACTCCGGCTTGATTCGGAGCTCCATTCTTTAAAATGTAGTATAATAAATTGATGCTCGATCAATAACTCCAAGAAGCGAGATTGGAGACAATTGAAGGCTTTATTACACTAGATGTTTCCCCCAGCAGCACAGGTACAGCAGGCAGCTGCTGGGGAGACACGGGCTCTTATACTCCGCCGTCCTGGGTGGAACCTGCAGGCAGACTTAACCAATGAAAACAGTACCTCCTACACCAATGGTCTTACAGTATTACAGGGTACCGTAATACCTCTAATACCGACTACCACACTCACACAGTCACCCAAGGCCAGAATCAAATCTGGGTCCCGCTAACCACTGTGCCACCGTGCTGCCTATACAAGAACATTTCAAATATTTTAAACATCTTCATTGGAACCAAAATCAATCCAGTCCAAAACACAAGTGATTTGGCAATTGAGTAATTTAGCAATGTATATAGCACTTTCACAATGACAGGCAGAGATGCAGGCTGTTTTTAATATTATTTTCTTCGAACACAGCTCCAAGGCAATTTTCAACCCCTGGATAACCTCCAATAAAGGCCAACAAATAGCATACAAAAGACTGAACAGATGGCTGCATGGTTGCTTACTCTCAAGCCAAAGCTAACTAATCAGTGTCTAAAGGACCTAACATGCTTCCTGTCACTTTCTTTAATAAAGTAATTTATGAGCACTTTATCCTTCACAGTTTTGACAACCTTAAACTGGACATGCAAAGCAACTGCTCCAGCCCGCCTTGTGCTTTGGCATTTACAAGGTTCACAGGAAAGAAACACAACGTTAGCTTTCAATGTTCCCTTGGAAACATGGACGGGGAAATTCCATGGAGCTGTCCCTGCTCCATCACCATTACCCAGCTGGTAATATGAAGCAGAAACCACATGAAATCCCCCTTTTTTCACCGCACCACTTGAAATAACACCAACCTAGCAGAATAGCTCCGAGGAACTTATACCCAGCACTGCACAATATACGCAAAGCCATTCATCAGAATATTATGGGATACTGGGGGTGTAAAGCAGGCAATAACGGATCATCTGTCTGGAATTTCTTGCCCCATTTTCAAAAGTTGAGCAGGATTTATCAGGGCAGGGTGTAGAATAGATGACGTGTACGTCTGGTGAGATGTAGTCAGTTGGGGTGTATAAAGAGTGGGGCGTTTAATGAGCGAGGAGTAAAGCTATTGGGTCATTAGGTACCACCAGAGAAATTGAAATTTCCATCCATCATCTCTATGGAGGTCCAAGCTCTCTTGAATTCAAAAAAATTGAAGATGCCATATCTAATTCAGGGACACCGTTTGATAATTATCAGTGAGTCCATTGTGCTTGCTTGCTTCCTACTGGTCTCTTGCCATCTAAATTTTAACACAGTACAAATTCATTTTCTGAATCATCTGCTTCGAAATCAGAATAGGTATAGAAGGCAGTCCTGCCTACAGCAGATAGCTCAGCGGGTGGGGATGTCATTTGGCATGAGGGTCCCCCAACGGCAGAATGAACTTTGGGAATTAAGTTCTCGGGACATTAAAGGCGGGTTGAGCTGCCTGACAAGCAAGAAAATCATGTAAATCTAACATCATGTTTGCTCATTAAAAGGCCATAATTAAGCTCCTCCTCCAAATTAAGTACACTGCCAATAAGCAATTAGAACATTCACTTTTACGACTGCACATAAGTGATGTGCAAAAGGCAAGGTCGACTTCTTCCATCATTAACAGTGAGTTGCTGCTGCATTGGCCTTTTGAGGGAGAATCTCTAAGTGCCAGCCTGTGCTTGAGAGCGGGTGGTAACAGGACATGTTGAGTGCAGGATGACCCAAGAAGGGAGGAAGTGTTAGAGGGAGCAGTGGGCAGGCAAAACTGGGATAGTGCAGGCTGTCCCACTGTCCTTCAAATATGGTGCCCTGAACTTTGTCCGCGTGACGTAATGGTGTGGACAGCGACTTTGTGCCTCCCCTTGCCATCAGATTAAATGAGCTCCTCGTGGATGCATACTTAATTAGCTGATCGCACATGGTCAGCTGTCTCGCCCTCCACCCACCGATGAACTTTGACTCCAGAACTGAAGATTCTACCCAGAGTATTGAACTTGCTGCAGTTTCCACACTGTCCCCAAGCATCAACGCTCTAAGCAACTTGTTTCGTTTCAATGAGAGTTAATATTAGAATCTAAACAAAGGGGTGGATTCTCCGATTCTGGGGCTATGTCCCCATGCCGGCATGGGAACGGTGGCGTTTTACGGCAGAAAAAATGGCGCAAAATGGCCACCGATTCCCCGTTTTACTCGGGGCTAGCAGGATGGCAACATCGAACACCTGGCTCCAGCTGCCGATACGCCCTGGAGAATTGCTGGGACCGTGGCCGCGCATGCACATGACGGCGGCCTGCAGCGGCTGCTCCGCGCAATATGGTGGCGGCCGCTCGCGGACCCAGCCCGCGAAATAATCCCTCCTTCGGCCGGCTCACGCTCCCCGGACTACGCCCCCACAGTACCCCCAGCCGCGAATAATGTCCCCCCTGCCCCGCGGATCAGCCCTCCCACGACTGTGGCGGCGCTGGACTGAGTCCGCAGTCGCCATGCCGAGTTCCCGACAGGTGAGACCACACGTGTCCCACGCCGTCGGGAACTCGGCCGGACGGGGGCGGAGCATCGGGGGACGGGCCTCAGGCAACGTCCTGAGGCCGTCAATCCGCTGCACGGTGTACTCCTAGAGTACGCTGCTTTGGAGGGGGCGGAGCATCGCGATTTGGTCAGGAATTCGGATTCTCCGGCCAGTCACCGAAAGTGATTTTGGCGTCGGCGAACGGAGAATCCAGCCCAATATCTTGGGTTTACACGGAAATGCAATTTGCCTTAACAATACAATGATGCCTTCTGAGTTTCCAAAGTGTACAACCCATAATGAAAGTTACAGACTCAAGGTTGCCTCAAGGTAGTTGGGAAGATTGCAAGTATTTTGATGCTTCCCATAGTAATGCATCATGGCTTTATCTTGTTTCTTCACCACTTTAAACTGCATGCGGCTTAGCCTTGCGCAGGAGCAGGCAGCACTTTTAAGATTCATTTTGCTTACCACAGGATTCCTAGCCTCTGACCTGCTCTTGTCGCCACAGTGTTTATATGTCTAGACCAGTTCAGTTTCTGGTCAATGGTAACCCCCACGATGTTGATCATGGGGGTTTCAGTGATTCAATGACCGTAATGCCACGGTGTGATGGTTAGATTCTCTCTTGGAAATGGTGATTACCTGGCACTTGATTGGCATGAATATTACTTTCCCCATTGGCAGTTCCAAGCCTGGATATTTCCTAGAATCCATAGAATTCCAACAGTGCAAAAGGAGGCCATTCAGCCCATCAAGTCTGCAGCAACCCTAGGGCGGCATGTGGCGCAGTGGTGAGCACTGGAACTGCGGTGCTGAGGACCCAGGTTTGAATCCCAGCCCTGGGTCACTGTCCGTGTGGAGTTTGTACATTCTCCCCATGTCTGTGTGGGTTTCACCCCCACAACCCAAAGATGTGCTGGTTAGATGGATTGGCCATGCTAAAAATTGCCCCTTAATTGGAAAAAAAAATAATTAGTTACTCTAAATTTTTTTTTTTTAAAGTCTGCAGCAAACCTCCAAAAGAGCACTCGATCTAGACTCGCTACCCTGCCTTATCCCTTTAATCCCACACATTGATCATGGTCAAGCCACCTAATCTGCACATTTTTGGACTGTGGGAGGAAACAGGAGCACCTGGAGGAAACCCACATAGACACGAGGAGAACATGCAAACTCCTCACAGTCACCCAAGGACGGAATCAAGCCTGGGTCCCTGGCATTTGAACATGTCTTGCTTGGCTGTTAAGCAATTGCCTCTGGAAATCACGAAGGCTACATTACAGGCATGCCATCCTCCCTAATTGATCTCTGTTTTGATGTTGAAGCCGAAATTAGAACATTTCTCCCCAAAAGGTACATAGATCATACAGTGCAGAAGGAGGCCACTCGGCCCATCAGGTCTGCACCTACCCACTTAAGCCCTCACTGCCACCCTATCCCCATAACCCAATAGCCCCTCTTAACCTTTTTTTTGGACATTAAGGGCAATTTAGCATGGCCAATCCACCTAACCTGCACGTCTTTGGACTGTGGGAGAAAACCGGAGCACCCGGAGGAAATCCATGCAGACACGGGGAGAACGTGCAGTCTCCGCACAGACAGTGATCCAGCGGGGAATCGAACCTGGGACCCTGGCGCTGTGAAGCCACAGTACTAGCCACGTGTGCTACCGTGCTGCCCGAAGTGGTGACACAGTCGTGAGAAAGATTCATAGGCAGCAGTTGTGATCCATAAAGTTTTGTATTCATGAAAGTACAGAAATATGTTTGGCTTCCCTGCAAAATGTTAACGTACTTTGATTTTCAATAAAGCTGTGTTGTTCTCCTTCATCAACTTTGCAATGGTATTACATATTATACAATAATAATTAAATTAGTATCTCCAGGTTTCAATCAACTGGGTGCAATTGGTATTTTTGTTTCTTTAGCACATAATTCCAAATCAATATTTACTTCTCGCAAGAATGCAAACACTAATTTACAAAGCTCCTTGAAAATTCTTGTCCTTTATGAGTGAAATCAGGTTGTCAGGTGCAGAACTAATGTTTCTTTCAGTGAATTATCTCCTGTGAATTAACTTCAGTGAATTATCTCCTCACTGCCCCACCATCACCACCACCACCGCCCCTCAACCCCCCACAATTTGTAAAATAAATTCAATCCAAACTGGTTTTGTTTATATAGAAGTAGCAATAAAGATATTCAGGTGTTGGGAATAATCATTTAAAATATGTGATCAATTTGCAAACTTCTTTTTGCACCGTGTCTTATCAATGTAAACTTTAGTTACTTGAAATTTACTGTATTTTGACTGAAAACACACCTAAACTACAAAACACTACAACCAGAACATGTTGATCCAATTTTCCCTCAGATATGAGTAAATAAAATGATGAAAACAAAGATGGAAAATCAAGAGGGTAGGATTTTATGGTCGCACCAATCCCGAAACCTGAAATTCCCACCTAAGGTCAACGGACCTTTCAATGATCCGTCAGATTTTCCTTTCCACCTGCAACGATTCCCTCAGTGAGCAGGACCTGAAAATTTACCTCAGAGTGTTTTATTAATTAGTTGAGGACTTCAACGGCAGTACTATACTGGTATAAAATGTATAACAGACTGAAATGTTCTCAGGGAATAATAAGTAATGGAAATAATGGAATTGACCTGAATTAGGCACTTGTCTCTAATATTGATTTTTGTTTTAATTCTCAAAACTATGGGTGCAATTCAACGCATTTTTCCAAGAATGGTCCCATAATTACACGGGACTCTGCTTCATGTCAGGGCCTCAGTGAAGGAAATGGGGTGGGATTTTCCGGTCAATGACGCTAGGAGCAGAAAATGCAAATGGGCGACTAATCGGCTTTGACTCTGAAACTGTGGCGGGCGCCAAGTTCACGCCAAACCAAAATTAGCCGGTGCCTCGACAGCATTCCATTCCGCATGTATAGCAAATGCCGTTTGCATATCATTACTGGTCTCACCCAGTATTCTCCGGGGCCTCCGTGATCCTCCACCTCCACTGGGGTAACACCCAACGGCAAGGTTCACTTGTGCTTTTACAGATGAGGAAACAGACTGATGCTCGATCAATAACTCCTGAGACGAGATTGGAGACAATTGAAAGCTATTGCACTAGATGTTTCTGCCAGCAGCGCAGGTACAGAATGCAGCTGCTGGGGAGACTCAGGCTCTTATACTCCGTCTTACTGGGCGGAACCAGCAGGCAGGTTTCACCAATGAAAATAGCAGTCTCAGGTACCTCCCACACCAATGGTCTTACAGCATTATTCAGGGTACCGGAATACCCCTAAAGCGACTACCACAGTTCACCCCCTGTTAAAAAAAGAGTCCGGCGGGGGTGGTGGTCTTTCGTTCTACAGTGGTAGAGGTTGAGGTTATGGTGGTACCCGGTATACATTAGCACAGTGTTTTGCCTCGTTACATGTCGCAACTATTTACAATAATTATTTACAGTCAGTGTGAAGCAATTAGGCGATCGTGGGCCCTGGTCATCCTCTGCGATCGTCGTAGCTTCGGCGGTGATACAGGCGCCGGCTCGGGCATCCGTGGCTCCGGGAGTGTGGCTTTGGCTTCTTCAGCAGCTTCATCACCCCTAGATGGGACCAGTGGAAGGACCGATCCACCTGGGAAGGGGGCGGCTGGGGGGTGCGCCGGTGGGAGGGAGGATGGGGTCGGTAGTGGAGGTGTGGGTGTGTGGTAAACCACTGTGTTCTTATATTAGGGGTTGTACGGGAGAACCTGCACCGCAGGTTCACTTAGGCCCCTGCATGCTAGCTCCGCCCAGGAGCCGGGTCATAAATATGCGTGGCCTCCAGCTCGCAGCCATTTCGTCAGCTGCTGTGGGAGGCCACACATCTGATACTAATAAAGCCTCAGTTTGGATTCAACTCCGTCTCCAGTCGAATTGATCGTGCCTCAATTTATCAGTATCAGATTCAGAAGACGGAACTCCGGATTAAACCAGATCGACTGCAGCTGGATGCACACGCAAGCGGCGCCAGAAAGGACTTTCAGCACTGGCTAGCTTGTTTTGAAGCGTATATCAACGCGGCGCCGACCCCGGTTCCAGAGGCTCAGAAGATTCAAATCCAGACTCAGCTCCAAAGTCTTCCCGCTGATCCAGGATGCGCCCAATTACGCTGATGCCATAATTCGACTCAAAGAAAATTATGAGCAGAAGACGAACACGCTCTTCGCCAGACACGCGCTCACAACGCGTACTCAACTACCTGGTGAGTCAATCAAGCCCTTCTGGAGGGCCCTGATCCCACTAGTGCGGGACTGTGACTGCCAGGATGTTACAGATAAGGAGCACTCAGATCTCTTTATGCGGGACGCTTTTGTAACTGGGATTGGGTCTGATGTTATCAGGCAGCGGCTCCTAGAAGAGGCCACGCGCAATCTCGCAGAGACTAAAACACTAGCGGTTTCCATGACAGTTGCCCTGCGCAATGTCCAGTCCTACGCCCCCAACCGCGCGGCCCACTCCTCCTACGCTTCATGGGCCCCACAGGCAGCCGCCCCAACGGGGGCGCTACCCACCCAATACGCCTGCGCTACGCACCAGCCAGTGATCTCCGGGGGGCCTCGATGCTATTTTTGCGGCCAGCAAAGACACCCCCGCCAATGCTGCCCAGCCTGTGCTGCCCTTTGTAAGGCCTGCAGGAAGAAGGGCCACTACGCAGCGGTGTGCCAGGCCCGCTCAGCGGCCGCGGTTGCTCCCACCACCCCCCCCCGGTCACGGACAATGGGCGCCGCTATCCTCCTCTCCTCCCCAGGCCATGTGCGAGCAATGGGCGCCACCATCGTCTCCCCCACACAACACGTGTGTTTCATGGGCACCGCCATCTTCTTTGCCATTTTGTAATCCCCAGGACCTCTGGGCACCACTATCTTGTCCACCCCGCAGCAGATGGATACCAATGGCGTTTCAGGACCCCAACTCAATGGCCGCCTCACGACCCGACGATCAACCACGGCTCGCATCCATGGCAATCGACCAGTCCCGACCAAATACTCTGACCAACGCATCCACCAGCGTGAAAGTCAACGGCAATGTGAACTCCTGCCTATTGGACTCCGGGAGCAGCGAGAGATTTGTACACCCGAATACGGTAAGGCGCTGCTCCCTTAAGGTACACCCTACCAATCAAAGTATCTCCCTGGCCTCCGGATCCCATCGCGTAGCGATCCGGGGGTGCTGCACGGTCACGCTCACAGTCCAAGGCATAGAGTTCTACGGTTTTCGCCTCTACGTCCTCCCTAACCTCTGCGCTGCACTTATCCTCGGCCTGGACTTTCAGTGCAACCTCCAGAGCCTGACCCTTAAATTCGGCGGACCCTTACCACCCCTCACTGTGTGCAGCCTTGCGACCCTAAAGGTCGATCCTCCTTCACTCTTTGCCAATCTAACTCCAGATTACAAACCCGTCGCCACCAGGAGCAGACGGTACAGCACCCAGGATAAGGCCTACATCAGGTCCGAGGTCCAGCGGTTGCTTTGGGAGGGAGTCATCGAGGCCAGCAACAGCCCCTGGAGAGCTCAGGTGGTAGTGGTTAAGTCTGGGGAGAAAAACCGAATGGTCGTGGACTACAGCCAGACCATCAACAGGTACACGCAGCTCGACGCGTACCCCCTCCCACGCATATCTGACATGGTTAACCAGATTGCACAGTACCGGTCTTCTCAACGGTGGACCTGAAATCCGCTTACCACCAGCTCCCCATCCGTAAATCGGACTGGCCATACACCGCCTTCGAGGCAGACGGCCGGCTATATCACTTCCTTAGGGTCCCCTTCGGCGTCACCAATGGGGTTTCGGTCTTCCAAAGGGAGATGGACCGAATGGTCGATTGGTACGGCTTGCGGGCCACGTTTCCGTATCTAGACAATGTGACCATCTGTGGCCATGATCAGCAGGATCATGACGCCAACCTCGCTAAATTTCTGCGCACCTGCACTCTCCTCAACCTCACGTATAACAAGGAGAAATGTGTGTTCCGTACAAACCACTTAGCCATCCTCGGCTACGTAGTCCAGAACGGAGTTCTGGGGCCCGATCCCGACCGCATGCGCCCTCTCATGGAGTTCCCCTCCCCCACTGCCCCAAGGCCCTCAAACGCTGCCTGGGGTTTGTCATGATATCCAGGTGAACATCATAGCACATACATACATACATACTGATGGACAGATCAACGGACCAATCAACAAACACACAACACGACAGCCAATCACAGGCAAGAGCATACACAGTACAAAACAGGGAACACAACACTTCCTGGGCACTCGAGGACGCACAGAGCTCATAGCAAGCCACTCAGACATCCACCATGTGCTGAGTGCCACTACAAGATAGAATTAGGAGTAGGTCCACAGATTCAAGGGTTATGATCGAACCTCAGTAAACAGTATACAACTGTAAATAGATGTTTGAAATAAAACTGAGTTGTACCATTCGCAACCGTGTTGGTTCGTCTGTGTAGCAGAGTACCCAACTCTTCATAGTACCAGGAGTAACTGTGGCACCTACCTACAAATCCTCCGGAATCTGCCATCCTGCGCCATGGACACCGTCAACACACCGCAGCCGCTGCAAGTCGCTGGAAACCTCGGTGTTAATTGGAAGCTGTTCAAACAGCGCTTCCAGCTCTTTCTGGAAGCCAACAAAAAAGAGAGAGCGCCTCGGACACCAGAAAGATCGCAATCCTCCTCACCACGGCAGGTCAACACGCCATCCATGTCTACAACTCCCTGGTGTTCGTGGAAGGTGAAGACAGGACCAAATACAAGACAGTCCTTCTCAAGCTCGACCAACACTTCAACATCCAGGTCAACGAGAGCTTCGAGAGGTATCTCTTCCAGCAGCGCCTGCAAGGTAAGGATGAGCCCTTTCAGTCATTCCTTACGCATCTCCGTATCCTCGCGCAGTCCTGCGGTTACGACACCACCTCCGATTCCATGATTCGGGACCAGATCGTTTTTGGGGTCACCTCGGGCACCCTACGCCAGCAGCTCTTAAAAATAATAGGCCTCACCTTAGCCTCCTCAATCGAAGCCTGTGTCCTGCACGAAAACGCGACTAGCCGCTATACCCAATTTCAGGCGGCCGAATCGGCGCGGCAGGGGTCCTACGCGGCCGGATCGGCGAGGCAGGCATCCTACGAGGCTGAACGGGTCCAGGCGATCGAGTTCCTCCCGGCCTGCGGCCCGGACGAGGGCGGCCATTTCGCGTGCTTTTCGAGGCCTCCCGCGCTTGTGCGCGCCAAAAACGACGGCAACACTGAGGAGCGTGATGCGCAGGTGCGCTCGATGCAAGACCGAACTGCGCATGCGCGGTGGCGCGACGAACGCCATGACGTCACGACGTGCGGCAACTGTGGAGCCGCACATTTAAAGCGGCAATGTCCCGCAAGAACCTGACAATGCCTCCGCTGTGGCAAGGTGGGCCACTACGCTGCCTGCTGTTGAGCAGCTCAACCTGCCAATGTTCCACAATTCCGACAACCTCGCAGGGACGTGCGGACCATTCAACCTCCTTCCTACGAGTCGTGCCCAGACGATATCCAGACCAGTGACACAGACGACCGGGACGCCTTCCGTGTTGCGGTCATTGATGGGAACCGAATGTCTCCAGCCAGGACCCACCAGCCGATGCAAGTCAACACTGTCAATCCGGGTGATGAATGGTGTGCCACCCTAACGGTCAACCCGAATTCGTCGCCCGCCTGCTAGACTGGACTTATGAGACTGTTTGTACATTGAACGTATACTACCACTGTGTTAATATGTTTCCGTTCTTCTCGTTACAGAAATTTGTCCTGTCGTTCTACATTTCCCGTTCTTTGTTTATGGTACAACCTTGTTGTTATGTCGCACCCGACATCGCCCCTTGTATATAGTTTAGCCCCATATACATGCTGTAGATATTGCACACACACATTGAGCTACACTCAGTGCACATTTCTATTTATGACCACATAGGCACATGTTCTTGTAAAAAAGGCGGGATGTCATGATATCCAGGTGAACATCATAGCACATACATACATACATACTGATGGACAGATCAACGGACCAATCAACACACACACAACACGACAGCCAATCACAGGCAAGAGCATACACAGTACAAAACAGGGAACACGACACTTCCTGGGCACTCGAGGATGATACAGCTCAGGGCACAGAGCTCATAGCAAGCCACTCAGACATCCACCATGTGCCACTACAAGGTAGAATTAGGAGTAGGTCCACAGATTCAAGGGTTATGATCGAACCTCAGTAAGCAGTATACAACTGTAAAAAGATGTTTGAAATAAAACTGAGTTGTACCATTCGCAACCGTGTTGGTTCGTCTGTGCAGCAGAGTACCTAACACTTCAGGGTTCTTCTCATATTATGCACAGTGGGTCCCAAACTATGCGGACAAGGCCCGCCCACTCATACAGTCCACTCATTTCCCCCTGACGGCCGCGGCCCAACAGGCTTTCACCCGGATCAGAGCTGATATTGCCAAAGCTGGAATGCATGCTGTGGACGAAACACTTCCTTTCCAAGTAGAAAGCGAAGCACGGACGTCGCCCTTGCCGCCACCCTCAACCTGGCAGGCAGTCCCGTGGCATTCTTTTCCCGCACCCTCCATGCCTCCAAAATTCGACACTCATCCGTCGAAAAGGAGGCCCAGGCTATCATTGAGGCTGTGTGACATTGGAGGCATTACCTGGCTGGCAGGAGATTCACTCTCCTCACTGACCTACGATTGGTAGCCTTCATGTTCAACAACACACAGCGGGGCAAGATCAAAAATGATAAAATCTTGCGGTGGAGAATCGAGCTCTCCACCTATAACTATGAGATTAAGTATCGCCCTGGCAAACTCAACGAGCCCCCAAACGCCCTATCCCAAGGTACATGTGCCAGCGCACAGGTAGACCGACTCCGGGCCCTGCACGACAGCCTTTGTCACCCAGGGGTCACTTGTTGTACCACTTTATTTGAGGCATAAAATTTGCCCTACTACGTCGAGGAAGTAAAGGCGGTCACCAAGGACTGCCAGGTCTGTGTGGAGTGCAAGCCGCACTTCTACCAGCCGGACCGTGTGCACCTGGTGAAGGCCTCCCGCCCCTTTGAACGCCTCAGCGTGGATTTCAAAGGCCCCCTCCCCTCCTCCGATCGACACGCATATTTCCTCAGTGTGATCGATGAATACTCGCGGTTTCCTTCGCCATCCCATGCCCCGACATGACGTCTGCCACCGTCATTAAAGCCCTTAATTCTATCTTCACTCTGTTCGGCTTCCCCGCCTACATCCACAGTGACAGGGGATCCTCATTCATGAGCAATGAGCTACGCCAGTTCCTGCTCAGCAGGGGTATCGCCTCTAGCAGAACGACGAGCTACAACCCGCGGGGAAACGGACAGGTAGAAAGGGAGAATGGGACGGTATGGAGGGCCGTCCAGTTGGCCCTACGGTCCAGAAATCTCCCGGCCTCCCACTGGCAGAGGTCCTCCCTGATGCACTACATTCCATTCGCTCATTACTCTGCACTGCTACTAACAGTACACCGCAATAACGCCTTTTTCCTTCCCCAGGAAGTCCACATCCGGGGTATTGCTCCCAACGTGGCTCACAGCTCTGGGAACCGTGCTTCTCCGTAAACATGTGCGGCTCCACAAGGCTGATCCGTTGATGGAAAGGGTGCACCTGCTCCACGCAAACCCACAGTACGCCTACGTGGCGTTCCCCGACGGCCGCCAGGATACCGTCTCCCTCAGGGACCTGGCACCAGCAGGTTCCACCCCCACACCACCCCCGTCGCCCCTGGCGCCACCCTCCTCTCCCCCGCCACCCCCATCACCCCCCCCAGGACCGTCCGTCCTCCCCCTGCCCACCCCCGTTGATAAAGAGGATTTCGGCACGCTCCCGGAGTCAACTTCGACCACGACAGCACCAACATCGCCGGCTCCACTTTGTCGATCTCAAAGGACGATCAAGGCGCCAGACCGGCTGAACCTCTGATCGGCCCATCGGATGACCAGAGACATTTTTTTTTACTGTTCTGTAGATATTAAAGATTGCTAATTGTATATAGTTATCCATCACCCCCGCCGGACTCAATTTTAACAGGGGGTGAATGTGGTAAACCACTGTGTTCTTATATTAGGGGTTGTACGGTAGAACCTGCACTATAGGTTCACCTGGGCCCCTGCATGCTAGCTCCGCCCAGGAGCCAGGTCATAAATATGCGTGGCCTCCAGCTCGCAGCCATTTCGTCAGCTACTGTGGGAGGCCACACATCTGATACTAATAAAGCCGCAGTTTGGATTCAACTCCGTCTCCAGTCAAATTGATCGTGCCTCAGGGTGTGAATCCAGCGGGCGCCAGGTCCCGTAGGGAGACCGTATCCTGTCGGCCGTCGGCATATTGAGGGTTAGCTTGCAGGAGGTGGACCCTCTCGACCAATGGGTCTGACTTGTGCACCCGCACGTGTTTGCGGAGCAGGATGGGTCCAGGAGCTGCCAACCAGGTTGGGAGCGAGGTCCCGGAGGAGGACTTCCTAGGGAAGACAAGGAGACGTTCGTGAGGGGTTTGGTTTGTCGTGGTACACAGTAGTGATCGGATGGAGTGGAGAGCATCCGAGAGGACTTCCTGCCAGCGGGAGACTGGGAGATTCCTGGACCGTAGGGCCAGTAGGACGGTCTTCCAGACCGTTCCGTTCTCCCTCTCCACCTGTCCGTTTCCCCGGGGGTTGTAACTGGTCGTCCTGCTCAAGGAAATGCCCTTGCTGAGCAGGAATTGACGCAGTTCGTCGCTCAAGAAGGAGGACCCCCTATCGCTGTGTATGTAGGCGGGGAAACCAAACAGCGTGAAGATACTGTGGAGGGCTTTTATGACGGTGGCTGCTGTCATGTCGGGGCAGGGGATGGCGAATGGGAACCGGGAGTACTCGTGAATCAAGCTCAGGAAGTACGTGTTGCGGTCGGTGGAGGGGAGAGGCTCTTTGAAGTCCGTACTGAGACGTTCAAAGGGACAGGAAGCCTTGATCAGGTGCGCTTTCTCTGGCCTGTGGAAGTGCGGCTTGCACTCCGCACAGATTTGGGAGTTCCTGGTGGCTGTCCTGACCTCCTCGATGGAGTAGGGCAGGTTTTGGGTCTTAATGAAATGGAAGAATCGAGTGATCCCCGGGTGGCAAAGGTCCTCGTGGAGGGCCCGGAGGCGGTCCACTTGTGCGTTGGCACATGTGCTGCGGGATAGGGCATTAGTAGGCTCATTTAGATTCCCGGGACGATACAAGATCTCATAGTTGTAGGTGAAGAGCTCGATCCTGCACCGTAAGATCTTATCGTTCTTTATCTTGCCCCGCTATGCATTATCGAACATGAAAGCAACCCACTGTTGGTCGGTGAGGAGAGTGAATCTCCTACCGGCCGGGTAATGCCTCCAGTGCCGCAGAGCTACTACTCTGACCTGGGCCTCCTTTTCGACTGAGGAGTGGCGGATTTCTGAAGAGTGGAGGATGCGTGAGAAGAAGGCCACGGGTCTGCCCGCTTGGTTGAGGGTAGCCGCCAGGGCCACGTCGGACACGTCGCTCTCGACTTGGAAAGGGAGGGATTCATCGATTGCGTGCATCGTGGCCTTTGCGATGTCCGCTTTGATGCCTGGCGCGCCTCTGCCAAAAGTGGAAAAACTGTGGATTGGATTAGTGGGCGGGCCTTGTCCGCATAGTTGGGGACCCACTGGACATTATATGAAAAAAATCCCAGGCAGCGTTTCAGGGACTTGGAGCAATGGGGGAGGGGGAACTCCATGAGGGGGCGCATGCGTTTGGGATCTGGGCCTATAACTACATCAGGCACTACGTAGCCGAGGATGGCTAGACGGTCGGTGCTGAACACGCACTTGTCCTTGTTATATGTCAGGTTAAGGATTTTTGCGGTCTGGAGGAATTTTCGGAGGTTGGTGTCGTGGTCCTGCTGCTCATGGCTGCAGATGGTGACGTTATCGAGGTACGGAAACGTGGCCCACAAACCGTACCAGTCAACCATTCGGTCTACTCCTGTTGGAAGACCGAGACTCCATTTGTGACACCGAAGGGAACCCTTAGGAAGTGGTAGAGCTGCCCATCTGCTTCGAATGCAGTGTATTTGCGGTCGCTAGGGCGGATGGGGAGCTGGGGGTAGGTGGATTTTAGATCCACCGTGGAAAAGATCTTGTATTGTGCAATCTGATTGACCAGATCAGATATGTGGAGGAGAGGGTACGCATCGAGCTGCGTATTACTGTTGACGGTCTGACTATAATCGATGACCATCCTATGCTTCTCCCCGGTCTTTACAACCACTACTTGAGATCTCCAGGAACTGTTGCTCGCCTCAATAATACCTTCCTTCAGTAACCGCTGGACTTCTGACCTAATGAAGGTCCGGTCCTGGGCACTCTACCATCTGCTTCTGGTGGCGATGGGTTTGCAATCCGGGCTGAGGTTCGCAAACAGGGAAGGCGGATCGATTTTGAGGGTCGCAAGGCTGCAGACAGTGAGGGGGGTATAGGGCCGCAGAATTTAAAAGTTAAGTTCTGGAGGTTACATTGAAAGTCTAACCCTAGGAGCTTGGCAGCGCAGAGGTGAGGGAGGACGTAGAGCCGGTAATTTTTAAACTCCCTTCCCTGGACTGTGAGGTTCGCTATGCAGAACCCTTTGATCTCGACCGAGTGAGACCCGGAGGCCAGGGAGATTTTTTGGTTGACTGGGTGGGAGGGAAGAGAACAGCGCCTTATCGTATTGGGGTGTATGAAGCTCTCTGTGCTCCCGGAGTCGATCAGGCAGGATGTTTTATGCCCGTTGATGAGCACGGTCGTCGTTGCAGTCGAGAGTGTTCGGGGCCAAGACTGGTCCAGGGTCACCGAGGCAAGTCGTGGCAAAACTTGGATGTTTTTCTCGGGCGGTGTTTGGTCATCCGAGTCGGGGTCCTGAGAGTCCAGCCAAGATGGCGGCGCCCACTGGTCCGCATGGCTGGAGGTGTACAAGATGGCGGCGCCCATCCGTCGCACGTGGTCCCCGGGGGACAAGATGGCAGCACCCGGAGGCTGCATATGGCCCTGGAAAAGGAAGATGGCGGTGCATGCTGGCCACATGCGGCTCATGGAGAGAGTTGTGGTGGCGGTCCCATTTCGCCTCCGGAGACCGCGGCGACCGCCTGGCATACTGCCACGAAATGGCCCTTTTTGCCTCACCCTTTGCAGATGGATGAGCAGGCCGGGCAGCGCTGCCGGAGGTGCTTGGCTTGCCCGCACAAATAGCAGCAGGGCCCCCCAGGGTTGCCTGGCAGTCTCACAGCGCAAGCTTGTGGGGGGATGGGGGATGCATCGGAGTCGGCTGCGGTGGAGTTCCACGCTGCCCAAGGGGCTGCCGCGCGGTCAGGGACATAAACGTGGGCATTTCGGGAGGCCACATCCAGGGAGCTAGCAAGGGCCCGTGCCTCCTTGAGGCCTAGTGTCTCTTTCTCCAGCAATCGCTGGCCCATTTGGGAGGACAGCATACCTGCAACGAAAGCGTCCCGGATCAAAAGTTCTGTGTGGTCGCTGGCCGAAACTTGCGGGCAGTCACTGTTCCTCCCTAACACCAGGAGCACACGGTAGAACTCCTCCAGCGATTCCACGGGGATTTGTCGCCTCGTCGCTAGTAGATGTTGAGCGTAGACCTGGTTTACAGGGCAAATGTAGTGCCCTTTCAGCAGGGTCATTGCGGCCTCAAAATCGTCCGCATCCTCGATGAGGGTGTAGATTTCTGGGCTCACCCTCGAGTGGAGAACTTGCTACTTCTGGTCCTACGTAGGTTCAGTCGTGACCGTCCTGAGGTACCCTTTGAAGCACGCCAGCCAGTGTTTGAAGGTTGCCGCTGAGTTTTCTGCGTGGGGGCTGAGTTGCAGACACTCCGGCTTGATTCGGAGCTCCATTCTTTAAAATCTAGTGCAATAAATTGATGCTCGATCACTAACTCCTGAGACGAGATTGGAGACAATTGAAGGCTTTATTGCCTAGATGTTTCCCCAGCACCACAGGTACAGAATGCAGCTGCTGGGGAGACACAGGTTCTTATACTCTGCCTTACTGGGCGGAACCAGCAGGCAGGCTTCACCAATGAAAATAGCAGCCTCAGGTACCTCCCACACCAATGGTCTTACAGCATTATTCAGGGTACCATAATACCCCTAATACCGATTACCACACAGGTGCCGTGGCTGATGAGGGAGAGAGAGAGGCGGAAGGATACGCAGAGGCGCAACCATGGGCAGCCGGACAGGCCACTTACAGGGCAGTTTGGGGAAGGGGGGGGTGTGTCAGGGGGACGGGGGGCGGTGCGATCCTCCCCAGGGGACCACGGGATTGGGCGGAGTCCAGTCATGGACCGTCATTGCCGCAGCCTGCAAGGCAGCTAGCTTTGTCCTTGGTTCAGCAGAGTGACAACGGCCATATGGGTGTTCCCACAACACCACCTCCGTACTCCAGCCCCACCCTCCACCCCACCAGACCTGCACCCCACACTCCACCAAACCACTCCTCCCCCCTCAACCGGCCGCCACCCGCCACGGGGGCATTATGCAGCCTGCCAAGGGAAACGCCCATGGTAGCCCCATAGAGGGCCACCAGGTGGGAGCCGTGGAGCGTACCACTGGCAGGCAATGCCAGCCGATGGTACTGGCAGCAGGGACAGGACCCCCAGGGTATCAGGCACCAAAGGGACCAGTGGTGCGAGATTGGGGGAAGGGGGGTGGGTGGGACATGCAAGAGCAGAGTCCACAGTGCCAATCGGGGCCACCGTGTAGTCCATTGGACCTGGTTGGGCAAGGGGTAAACACCATGCTAACATGTCAGCTTTTCACCCTCTGCAAACAATGGATATTGCAATTCAACCAGCAAAGGTCGCCGCAGCCTTGGGGGATGCCCTGCTGCTGTACGGGCTGGAACTGCTCGAGGAGGAAGATAATGCAGCAGCGGAGCCTGCCCAAGAGGAACAGGAGGCAGCCACTAAGGATGGAGAGCCGGCTGCCCAACAGGTGAGGAGGAGGTGGAAAGAAGGTGCTGTATGAGGCATCATGTGCACTGGCAGCACCTGTTATTCAAGAACATGCCGGACCGGGCATGCCGTCGAAAACTCTGGCTGAGCAGGGGGACAGTGCGTCATATCTGCCAGATCATGGTACTGCGGGCGAATGGGGGAGGACACCGAATCCCAGTGGCTGTCAATGTGACGGTCGCCCTGAACGTTTACGTCATGGGGCCCTTCCAGGCAGCGAGTGGGGATCTGTCCAGAATTTCACAGAGCTCAGTGCACAGGTGCATTCATGCCGTCAAGGAGGCCCGACATGCACCATCGGCACAATACATCCATCATAAAAATAATCTTTACTGCCACAGTAGGCTTATATTAACACTGCAATGAAGTTACTGTGAAAAGCCCTGAGTCGCCACATTCTGGCGCCTATTCGGGTACACTGAGGGAGAATTCAGAATGTCCAATTCACCTAACAGCACGTCTTTCAGGACTTGTGGGAGAAAAGCGGAGCACCCGGAGGAAACCCACGCAAACACAGTGAGAACATGCAGACTCCACACAGACAGTGACCCAAGCCGGGATTCGAACCTGGCATTGTGAAGCAACAGTGCTAACCACTGTGCTACCCTGCCACCTATTTCAATGTGGACCGAGCCCACCAGGATGCCCGGGTTCCCACCATCGCCAAGATGTCCCAGGTCCAGGGGGTGATTGACGGGATTCACGTCACCCTATGAGCACCTGCTGATGACAGGCCGCTCTACACAAACTGAGAGGGATTCCTCTCGATGAACATGCAGCTGGTGTGTGACCATCAGATGTACATCATGTATGTCTGCGCCCGACACACGGGCAGTGTGCACGGCGCCTTCGCCCTGGCTCACTCAACGGTTCCTGACAAATTCAAGGAGCACCCCCGGCTGGAGGGGTTGCCTCTGGGAGAAGGGGTTATCCACTGCAGTTGTGGCTGATGACGCTATCGAAGGCTACAGAACCATGCAGCGACCTGCTGCAGCAATGCCCATGCAGTGACCAGGGGTGTGATCAAACGGTGCTTCGGCCTCCTGAAGATGTGGGTCAGGTGCCTGGACCGCTCTGGAGGGGCCATCCAGTCTGACCCTGGGAGGGTCGCACCCTTCGTGGTGGCCTGCTGCGTTCTCCACAACATTGTGCAGCAGAGCAGTGATGGGCTGGAGGAGGAGGATGAATGCCAGGCCTCATCTGACAGGAAGGATGCAGGGGAGGGCAAGGATGGACAGGACTTGGGGCCTGGATAGGCACACGAGGCCGCACAATGTGTCCGCCAGGGCCAACATACATGGGACCCTCTGATCGCCTCCAGACTCACTGACTGGGTGAGGGATAGGCCAGGGACATGGACACCGCATCCGACCCCACCCTGCCTCTCCCCACCCTCTAGCCACCACTCCCCACCGCCTGGGTGCAACCCCCTCCGTGATATATACCTACCGCACTACAGTGTGTGGGCCCTGTTTTGGCAGTAACAGCGGATATGGTCCACGGATTGGAGGATGATGACAAGCCGCTCTGCGATGAATTCTGCTGCTACTCGTTTGACAACATCTGATTCCTGCCCACAGGAGCACTTCCCACTGTCCACCTTGGTGATCCCTGCATGCGAGCTGGCAATTCTATAAAACTGTCCCGTCGAATCCCTGGTGCGGCGGAGGTGGAGATGATTGGGGGGGGGGGGGACGACGACTGGGACACAGGACCAATGAGCGCCGTGTCCCTGAGCCAAGCCCACCCCCAACATCCATCCATTCCTCCACATCATTAGGTGGATTGGCCATGATAATTTGCCCCTTACTGTCCAAAGGTTAGGTGGGGTTCCAAGGATAGGAAGGGGGCATGGGCCAAATTAGGGAGCTATTTTGGAGGGTCGGTGCAGACTTGTGCACTGCAGGGATTCTATGGATTCTATGATTCTGTCAAGAAAATGGCACTTCAATACCCACTCATGGATTGGAAACCATCAGATACATGAGTTCAAATGCTTTCACCAATGAATGGTACAGTGTCTCCTGGATCAAGGAGTAAGTGAACCAGAGAAACAGATAGTAAAACTAAAGATCACACTGGGAAATGAGGGACTACACCAAATCAACAAGTTAAGATTGATGGCCGAGCATCAGAAAGACCCTAGCAAGATCCCCTGGAAGGTCAACTCAAAGTAAAGATCAGTTGGAGTTGATAGCATACAGACAATGACAAGCTGAGTCCAGCGACCAGTTTGTTGCATGGCGCCAAAGCAAATATATTGGCGCCAAAGCATAGATATTGCGGGAACAGGTCGTGGATTTAGCAATCGTGTTCTCCCAATACAGGCTATTCAAAAAGACCAAATAGAGAAGAGGAAGGGTACAGCACTGACACATTACTTAATAATAGAAGAAATTTGTAGCCATCGTAGCTGGGCACCAATAGTTACAAATGTTGGGGCGGTCAAAGGTATGCCAACACATGGCAGAAGCCCAAGAAGGTACATCAGTTTTGTGAGGAAATGAAATGTGAATAAGATCTGAATGAGAACCATGTTCGGATGCTGATTGAACAAGTTTTCTATTTGTCAGTGGTGATCGACATATCGATGCCCTTATGTAACCTGAGATATTCGCCACGACTGGGATTGTACGTCCACAGAAGAGTGGAAAAAAATTGACTTGAGGTTAAAATCGATCTAGAAGCAAATGCCTCTTACCTCTTTCTACATTGAAGGCTATGTATGTAAAGAAATGGGAGTCTATGGTAAGACCAACCATGGCTAGGCAGACTGCCAAATGGCTCACCAATCAAATACATTGGAACAATAAATGCATAGTGCTATTGTGGGGAATCACAATGTGTCCCACAACTGTTTTATTTTGTGAATACAGCTGGAGCAGGACCTCCAGTATGCCAAGCTTTATTAATCTTCACAATACATGATGTTGGCACTGCACTGCAATGTATGGAAGGTTGCAACACAGAATGCATTGAGCCAGTTCAATATATGAAATTGCTCGATCAAGGCACGTTTAACACAATTGAAGATGCTGTGGAAACAGTGAAGTGCAAAATATTCAGTGACAGCTTACAGAATTAGAGGCTACCAACAGGAATCTTCACTTACAGATTGGAAAGGCGAATGCTGATTATAGACAAATACAGAAAAATCACCCCTGTATGTTTAATGAGAACGAAAGCTTTAGAAACCCGTGTGTTGATCCACAAACAAATTTAAACAGTAGAGCGGCAGTAAATGAGCAATTGCTCACTATAATGGTCAAAGTGGAAAAAAAAGATAGAGGCGACTCTTTTACATTTAGCAACAAATAAATAAATAAATTCGAACAGCCAGTCCAGTCCTTAAATGATGAGGAGAACACATAGATAAGAAGTACCCTGCTCAGCCATCTTTCTATGATTTCGACAGTAAGAGAGATACTTTTACCAAACAAGGGGAGAAGAAGGTGTCAGATGACGGGCAAACAGGACTAGAGTTGTCGATTGCAATTGGGACAGAAGTTCAATGATGAAAACTTGGGTATCACGTGTTCAGATAAGGAACAGTTTGACAAAATTCTGAATTGTCAGTGAATCAGAAGAGTTGTGAAGATGATCACAGTTGTATACTTGTGAAGTGTGTATATAGTTCCAATTCAAGTTACAATAAAGAATATATATATTTGTTGTGTATGGTTTGAATTACTGTATATGGTTTGTATTGATCCTTAATCAGTCACTCAGTTAAAAATGCAAATACACGCAGAGTAGGTAAGTTTAAAAAAGGGAACCTTTGGGAAATTATAGCCAGGATTCTCCGTTTGCGAGACTATGGACGAAATTCTCCGTTTGGGAGACAATGGGCTGGATTCTCCCTTCTGGAGACTAAATCCCCACGCCAGCATGAAAATGGTGCTGTTTACGCCGGGAAAAGTGGCGTAAAATGGCCACTGATTTCCCGTTTTGCTGGGGCTAGCAGGGAGGCAGCGTAGAGCTCGCAGGTCTAGTTGCCGATTTGGCCTCCAGCACTTCTGGTTCGAAGGCCTCACATGTGCATGGCGGCGGCCTGCAGCGGCCACACCTCGCTGCATGGCTGACTCAGCCCGCGGACCTGGATCGCCTAAGTAGTGACCCCATCGGCCGCTTGCTCACCCAGGACCACCCATGCACAGAGCCCCCAGCCCCGAATGAAGCCCCCCCCCCCCTGCCAACCGATCGGGCTTCCCCGATTGTGGCGGCCCCGGACTGAGTCCGCAGCCGCCACAACATGTTCATGGACGGTGTGAGCACACATAACCCACGCCGTCGGGAACTCGGCCGGTCGGAGACGGAGCCTCGCGGGGCGGGCCTCAGGCAATGGCCTGACGCAGTGGATAACCGGCGCGACATACTCCGAGAGCACGCCGCTTTTCAGAGAATTCAAAAACCGCTGCCGCTCCCAAATTTGGCGCCAAAACGGATTCTCTGCTCCGTCGCCGAACGTGATTTCAGCGTCGGGGAGCGGAGAATTCAGCCCAATGGATGCTAGGTTGCCCATGCCCAGGAATGTCGTTCCTCGTCAAGGCCAAAAACAACAGTGTCCTGTTTGATAACGGGGTCGGTCTTGGCACTGCAGGTGCCAAGAAACACTCCACTAAACGCGCCCTTAAAGCGACTTTGTTTTTTCCTGTTAAATCACACCCAATAACTCCATGAGTATCTTACATAGCTGTGGGTGGATTTGTCACTGCCCGACCCCCCCCCCCCCCCCACAGGAAGGAAAGTCCACTGGCAGCCACCGCACCTGGAAGAAGAATCCCACAGCAATAATGTACTGCCGCTGGGCTAAACTAGCTCACAGTGGGACTACCGCTCGTCAGTGGACAAGGAGTTCCACTCTAGAGCTGTCAGCCAATCCAATTGACCAGAAGCTCTAGCAGTCCCAACAGTACCAGAACTCAATACTGGGTGCTGCTAGAACTTCAAGGAGGAACAAGAAGAAGAGCAATGACTGCCGGAGACTGGTACATCCCAGGCTTTTAGGATGAAGAGGGATCTGAAGACTCAGGGAGGAGTGGAGGGATGTGGTGTTGGGACTTGGAGGGCAGGCAACGCACAATAAAGTGGAGGGGTGACATCTTTGGCAGGGATACATCAATGTACACAGGGCATCCCTGATTGATATGCTCCCCCACCCTCCGCCCACCTCCTTTCTACCCTTCTTCAACTTGGCCTCAGAAAAATGACCTGCCCATTCCCAGCTGCCTGGCCTTGCAAATGCGTATTATGGTGTGGACAGCATAATATGTGGTCAGTTGGCTTGGTGACAAACTCAATTGACATTAAACTATTTTGTGGCGGACAGCTTGCGGGTGGGCAGGAAGGTTGTGGGCTCGGAAACCCTCATATTTTATATGTCCAACCCCCCTATGCCCTGCTGAAGACGCACCCAGTAGTGATGGGTGGGGGCATAAAATCTAGATCTATGTTTTCTTTGGGTGGAAATCTCCAGCAGTTGGCGGGACTGGAAGATCCTGCCGGCAGCCAATGGAGAGTCACCTCAGCCATGGTAAAACCCATTGCGGCGAGCCTGGAGAATTCCACCCTTTGTTCCTGTGGGTTATCCCTCTGTCTGCATCCAGCCCCGACTCCTTGCACTCAGTTTCTCATTTATATAGTTTCCTTTTATATTGTTCAAGGATGTACACGCCAAGTTTATAATTGATGTAAAACAATTTCTGCTTTACACTAGCACCATGGTGACACTAGTAATCCAAAAGGGCCTGAGTTAACTTTGTAAGGAGTGGAGAGAACCATTTCTGATATCTTGCACTGCTTTGCTTTGTTATTCCAGGGAGCGTAAATTCAATGCAGTGCCAGGTATGACTTAGAAAGAGTTCCAGGAAATCTACGGGACCCTCAGGACACATTGAAATTCCACCTTACCTCAACTTAAATGTTTCGAGTTCAGGAATTTAACTTTCTGCAGATGTTAACCATACCAATTTTTAACCTTCGGGAGAGAGCTGAGTCCCATTGAATGTTTGGGCATGTGGACTTTAGCACAGTTCAGATTCCAGCCAGGCAAATGCCAAATGAGGTAAACAGGGTTCTGCCTGCCTGCAGCTTAAACTGTAGCTCTCTATTTCTGATGCAGTGTGAATGCACTAGTGCAGCTTTCCAGTAAGCAGCATGCAGTCGCTGACTGTTATTTTTTTCCTTCTATTCCATTCCTAACGAAAGAGCTTACTTGGCATTAACAAGCAAAAATTGGCATTCAGAATGTCACAAACTGCTTTACAACTAAGGGAGTACTTTTGAAGTGAATTTGAGGTTTAGGATATGCAACATCCAATTCGCACACACCCAGAATCTACGAGCAGCCAGCTGTTCAACTGATCTTGTTGATAGGTGTTGGTCAGGACACTTCCGTGTCCATCTGGAAGGGTAGGCAATGCAATAGCCCATCTCTCCCTCTTCAATCCCCAACTTAAGTCGCTGGACTGCTGCACATGCGTAGCGCGACGACCCGGAAATGAGGACGCACGGGCATGCGCGCTGGAAGCTCGCAGCATTCAAACACCTGGCCATCTTTTTGTGACAGCTTGAACTCCTGCGCTGCACTGGATCTGCTGAAAAATCCATGGACAGCACTAACTTGGTCGATTTGCCATGATGTTAGGTAGGTTTTTACATGTACTTTTAATTCTCAGTCCAGGATCATCGAGCAGAGCCAGGAGACATCGGGGGCCATTTGTTTGGTGGGTTAATGCATTCTGTTAGTAGTGTTTAGCATTTATAAATCCGTTAAAAATGCAAATAAAGTGAAAAGAAGATATATTTTTATTTTTTAAACTTTGGTTTGTCATGAGGCTGACATGAAAAAGCTACTTTTCTGTATAAAGTGAGTTTGAAAGAATTATGTTTTTAAACTTTGGTTTGTCATGAGGATGTTAATTCCAGTAAATGAACTATAATAAACAGAATGCGGTGATCCCTTGCTAATGTTTTGATTGTCCACCTAAGATATCCCGTGTTAGTGGTCCTGTGGGTCCTTGCGTGGCTGAAGATCCCAATCCAAGAGCTGCATCTTCAATCAGTCACTTGGCAGGAGTTTCCAAAAGGTGGGCTTGGATGCTAGGTCATTGGTCCTTCCTCAGGGTCCTTCTCCAGGCCCCCACTTGCCATCCGATGTTCTTGAAGAATTGTATCCCTTCAATCAGGAGGTTCCTCCAAGTCGGTCTCTTCTGAGCAACAGTCTCCTAGACATTGACGTCTATGTTCGCTATCTTCAGGGTGTCTTTGAAGAGCTTCCTTCATCCTCCTCATGTTCGGGATCCTTCCTTGAGCTGGTTGAAGAAGATTTGCTTTCGCAGTGGGGATTCTGAAAGCCTAAGCTGTCCAGCAGTCCTAAGCGGTGGCCCAGCAGAGTTGAATCCCAATGAGCATGGCCTTGATACTGGTGCTAATGGCTTCTTCAAGGAGACTAATATTAGCACGCATGCCCTCCCAGCTGACTCAGAGCGAAAGTACATTTGGATTTGGCAATGTATTTTAAGCTATGTTGTTTAAGAGTCCCCCTGATGTAATGTTCATCCTGACAAGCCGCAGTGATTACTTCAAACGCTTTAACAATGCTTTCATGCCTTAGTTGACATATGCAAACCTCATGTAAGCTAATGTGAACTATCTCTCTGACAGGTATTACAGAATCCAGTGCAGATTCAAAATCTGTAGTCATGTTTCACCTCTGCTGGGGCATCACACTTTTGAGGTGTCAACGTATGCGCAGGGATCATGAAAGAAGAGTCAGGCATCATCCCTGCCAGGTGACGCAAGGGCGATTCGAGATCGCCTGGCAGCTGCTGCTTTTAGACATTGAGCTTGTAAAATTAACAATTTATATGTCAAAACCCTCCCTTCCCCTGTCTTCCCCTCCCTCCCCCCATGCTCCTTTTCCCTCCCCTCCCCTTTACAAATAAACAGAACTGTTGTGTTTATGTGGAAACATATATCTAATTGACCATTGTGTTTCAGTGAAAAAATATATTTTATTGCAAGAAATGTGTAAAAGTTGAGATCGTTTTATGTCATTGTTCAGCTGATAACAGTTAATTTAACATTTCAAAGTTTTGTATTTATAAAATTAATTTTGTTATATAAATGTTTTCCATTAAACTTAAAAGCTTCTACAAATGTTTTACTGAAACATCAAAACACAACATTTAATTATGAGATAATTATAAATGAATAAGATAGTTGAAGTAAACAAGGCAGAAACATGACATGGTAACACGGTGACACACTGGTTAGCACTGCTGCCTCACAACACCAGGGGCCCATGTTCAATTTGGACCTTGGGTGACTGTGTGGTGTTTGCACATTCTTCTGTGTCTGCATGGGTATCCTGGAACCAGAATAGAACCAGAGAATTTCTACAGTGCAGAAGGAGGCCATTCGGCCCATCGAGTCTGCACCGATCCTCTGTAAGAGAATTCTACCTCGGGCCATTCCTCTGCACAATCACCAAAACCTAACCTGGAAATCCTTGGACACTAAGGGGCAATTTACTATGGCCAATCCACCTAACCTGCACATCATTGGATTGTGGGAGGAAACCAGAACACTCAGAGGAAACCCACACAGAGAATGTACAAACTCCACACAGTCACCCAAAGCCAAAATGTAACCCGGGTCCCTGCACTGCGAGACAGCAGTGCTAACCATTGTGCCACTGTGCCGGTTGTCGGCAATATTTAAAAATATATTTTACATATGGCATCCAATGTCATGAGCTTGGTCATTCACCTTGACTTTTCAATAAAAAAAGATTTTCATAAAAAGAACATTTCAGAAATCCAATCTAATCTGGAATATGCTTCAATTCTGAATTGAACAAAACAAACAATGCCAGAATGAATCTGATGTCTGTTCCACAATCGCATTAACTTATGACCAGCAGCAACATGGAGAGGAGCAAATCTGCTCTGCGCCAAGATATAACATGAGGATGATGTTTTGCTGCACTGTAATGTATAATAAACACACAAGACAACTGCAATAGGAGATCTGAGGAACTAATTAAAATGAGGAAAACAGAACCAATGAAAGAAGTGGGTGAAACAAAAGATTTTGGTACTCCTTCACAGGATATGGGCATCGTTTCCAGGCCAGCATTTATTGTCCATCCCTAAATACTCTTGAGAAAGTTGTGATGACAACTGATTGGCCATTTTAGAGGGCAGTTAAGGGTCAACTACATTGCTGTGGGTCTGGAATCAAAAATAGACAAGAGCACGTAAGCTAACAGATCTCCTTCCCTATAGGATGTCAGTGAACTAGATGGGGTTTTACATCAATCCAGTGTGACATTATGTAGAATGTTTAGTGTATAAAGGGTTAATGTAATATCACAATTGACCACGAGATGGAGTTGGGAACAGACCTATAAAAAGGACTACCTCTCAGGCAGAGGAGAGTGTAAAGAGTGCAGGAAGAGCAGAGTATAGTTTAAGGCAGAGTGCATGAGACAAAAATTAGTCTTGTGTAGATTGTAGTTTAATGGATTATTGCTTACTATAGGAGTAAGTGGTTGAGCTATATATTAAGTAGTGTAATAAATGGTAGCTTTGTTATTGAACTTAGCTTATGTGGTCTTTGTGAACACTACGACATCCATCCTGTGTATAAGAAACACAAAGAACACCACATCCAGTACTTTCATGATCACCATCACTGACATTCGCTTTTTATTCCAGATTTATTTAATTAATTGAGTTTAAACTTCTCAGCTGTAATGGTGGGATTTAATTATATGTTGTTTGGATCATTAGCCAAAGCCTCAGGATGATAGGACTATTATACTGTCATACCTCTTGTCGGTAATTCTAATTAATAAAGCATTTAAAAGGATGTGAGAGGGTAAATTCATCAACCTTCCTATTATGCAAGTTGCTAAAAATTTTCAACTAAAATGAGAGTTTAAAGAACAAATGTGTTGGAATAATGTCCCTCATGTAAAGTATGCTTGTGATTATAGACAAGAAGTCAACAGTAATACCTGGAATAAGGATCAATGGTACTCCATTCCCTTACTTGATTCAAGACCTAATGGAAGAACAACAATCAATTTTCCATTACTAACTTTGTTCCCTGTTTTTTGTCTCACAATTTCTTGGATAGCAGAGCTACATTTATTATCTTACACGGACTGCTCTATAAATCTAAAGAACTCTGGAAGATCAAAACTAGTGCATCCACAATCTCAGTAGTTATTATTTTAAAAGTCTAGGAATAGGTCATCACGTTCAAGAGATGGTTGATTCTTTGTTCATTAATCGCTCCAATACTTTTTCTTCACCGGTATGATCATTTTAGGTTTGTCACAATTCCTGATATCTTCATAAATTAAAAAAAAGCTTGGGGCGGCACAATGGCGCTCTGCTTAGCACTACTGCCTACGGCGATGAGGACTCAGGTTCGATCCCGGCCCCAAGTCACTGTCTGTGTGGAGTTTGCACATTCTCCCCATGTCTGCGTGGGTCTCACCCCCACAACCCACAGCGTGGCCCTGGCGTGGTGGATCTCACAATGGCCCAAGGGGGTAACTCCTTGTAGGGGCTGGTTTAGCACACTGGGATAAATAGCTAGCTTTTAAAGCAGACCAAGCAGCAGCACGGTTCAATTGCGTACCAGCCTCCCCGAACAGGCGCCGGAATGTGGCGACTAGGGGTTTTTCACAGTAACTTCATTTGAAGCCTACTTGTGACAATAAGCGATTTTCATTTCATTTTCATTTCATTTCAACCCAAAGATGTTCAGGGTAGGTGAATTGGCCATGCTAAATTGCCCCTTAATTGGAAAAGAAGAATTGGGTACTCTAAATTTTTAAAAAATTTTAAAAGAGAAAAAAACACTTGGTCCACAAAGTTGTTGGAAATGCGAGCTGATGATGGCTCGCAAGAGCAACAGGGTATCTGGGAATTCCGACAATGTGCCATATGTTTAACTTTCAACTGACAGATGGACTGAATCACAGTATCAACAATGATTAAATTAAAATGTAGAGATTTAATGCAGCCACAACATCTGGATAAATGAATAACCTGTGGTGGCTCGAGACATACACTGGAGCCTTCCAGCAGGGAACAAACGGGTTTATTGGTGAAGGGCAAAGACAGTAGATTAACAGGCACAGAACATAATATTACATGTTTTAACACTCCAGCTCCCTGGTCCACACTGCCCGGGGTCCTGTTCCCAGGGTCCCACGCAAACTCCCCGTTGGCCAGCGTTCAGAAGCTCCCATGCGATTGGCCCCAAGGCAGCCACATGGTCTGTGGAGCCCGACCCTTAAAGTGACAACGCTACCACACAAGCAATACAAAATTGCCACCCCAGGAGGAAACAGGAACTCTACCACAAGAGAGTGATAAACATGTAATGGTAAGATGTCTATTTTTTAAACTTTTTTTACTTAAAATGCCCTGATTGGATTAATTAACAATGCCAAAAACACTAACCAAGTGGAATATATGCAAAATAGCTTCTGCACAAAATGGCATCTCAAGCAAATGTGGGTGTTTGAAAATACAATATCAGAAGTATGAGAAATGAAAAATGCCTTCGCAAAAGGCAATCTCAGCACATGCATAGGAATCACAACAAGCAGTATGCATACATGGCATAGACCGCGACCCACCCAAAAGGGAACAAAGTCCCCTATCAAGTGCGTTTAGCAGCGTGTTTCCCGGCGTTCGCAGTGCCGAGAAATACATGGCTATACATGCGACTTGTGTTGAATAAGTGCCTGAATGGGGAATGCGCCATCGAGGCTGCACATAACGCCGTTTTGTACAATGGGGAGCTCCGCTCACCGGAATTCTCCAGTGTAGCGAGAGACCAGGATGCTATTTTTAAATGGCACCCCGATCTCCGAGGCCCCAAAATGACCTCCCCTCAGCCCGAGTGCACTATGGGAGGGTGCCAGGCCTCCCAACACCCACTCTGGGCAACCCCAGCCCAATCGCTGGTGCGCAGAAGATGCTGGCTTGGCAGTGCTAACCTGGCACCTTGGCAGTGCCCATGCCAGCTGAAAGTTCCACCTGGGCACCTTGGCAGTGCCAGACTGGCACTCAGGTGGCCCTATCTAGGTGCCAGGCTGGCACTGCCAGGGTACCACCCTGCCCAAAGGGCATGCAGTTGGGCCTCTGATCCCCTGGGACACCCCCACGATTGCTGTTCCCTCTTTTGTGGGGACAAGTGCTGAACGGTGCTCGCCCAAGGCTTCCAAGTCGAAGGGGTTAAATCCCAAAGCCTCCCTCTAAGATACAGATTTGGCAAAACGTGATCCCGCCCATTGTGGATGGAATTTACATTACAACCTCTCGTGAGATCGTGTTGGATCTCGCGCGGCAAGGCGAGCCGGATAGATCCTGGGAGCAGGGTCTGCCGGCTTGTAACAACCATGCCTATAACATAGTTCGCATGATGGATAATATTGGAATAACAGAACAAATATATATTGGCCTGGATTTGCCGTCCCTTGGCACTGGCAGCGCGGATTGCAATCGGGCATAGAATCAGGCGTCCGACCAAAACCGACTGCCATGCTCCGCTGACGGCGGGATCGGGAATCGCACAGGCGTTCCAGGGGAGGATGCTATGGATGTAAATGGGTCCTAATGACATCTGGCCTGACATCAGAGACTCAGGGCCCTCGCGATTCTCCAGTCCTCTGGGCCGGGAATCACATGGGTGCGTATCACTACTGGCATTTACCAGTGTGCCCTAGATGTGGTGGACCTCCCTATGGGCCAAGGCGGTAACCTCTTAAGGGAGTTGCCCCCAGAGTGCAGGAGCAGATTGAGTCAGATAACTGCATCAATTGGGGACCTGTACAGGGGCAGAAAAATTAGACCACAGGAAATCTTGGACCACATGAGGAGGCTGCAAAAAAGGTCTGTGCGATAAAGGCTTTAGCTACACATCAGGCATAGGAATCTCTATGTCAGGACTCAGTCTTGCAGCACCAGCTCAGAGATCTGCCCCACTGTCTGTGATTGGGGCAGTGCTGGGAAACCCGTTGTAGGCCACGGGCCTGAATTTCGTGCATGGCAGTCCCGCATGGGGCGGGATCGGAAGCAGCAGCTTTTTTCATTTCTACCCGAGACTGACAAAAAAAATGCAATATCACGCTGGCTGACCAATTAAGGGCTGACCAGCATGAAATGTGCCTGGTTGTTGGCTCAGCGAAACTGGCAGGAGCACGAGGGTTGTGGGTGCCCGGTCCAATGGGTAATTAGTGGGAGGTTTAAAGACAGTTGTGGCAGACCACAGAAGGCATTGGAGGAGACACAGGGAGCTCTCCACAAACCATGGCCACAACTCCCGGGGGATCCCCAGGTGGGAGGACGATGTAGGTGGGATCTCAGCCACACGGTTTTGTGCCAACTGCCTGCGCATTCTCATGGAGGCAGTGAGTACCAGGTGGGACATACCTGTGCTGCAGGATGCCAAGAGGAGGCCACCACACCAAACCAAGAAGGCTTGGGCCGCTAAGGTCAATGGACATGACGTAATGCGTTGAATATGGATACTGTGCCAGAAGCATCTGCTTTGTTGTTTCAACACAAAACGTTATCAGTGAGAAGTCCAGTTGCAAGTTATTGCTCTGTTCCCACCAAATTTATTCTGCTGAGTTGCAGTTTTCACACACAAAAGTCTGTTAGCCTCTTTGACCATCATGCCTCTCTGTTAGCCTCTTTGACCATCATGCCTCTCTGTTAGCCTCTTTGACCATCATGCCTCACTGTTAGCCTCTTTGACCATCATGCCTCACTGTTAGCCTCTTTTAGCATCATGCCTCACGGCATAATGTTAACCATTTTTCCAGTCAGCAGTCTCAAGACACACTCTGCCCCTGGGAGGATTTCCTCAGCCACAGGAAGTTGGCGATTCAGGAGAATGGGTGTCAGGATTTTTTGCTACTTTGGACAAGAGATGGATTATTTGATAGTTTCCACAGCACCCATCTTGAAGATAGTTACAATTGTCAAATTCCTGAGGTCGAAGTTGTTCTTTTCCCTGCCAAATCTGTAGGATGAGCGAATGGAACCTTGATGAGAGAAAAAGCCTGGGCTTTGTAGACCTCGGGCTGGATTCTCCGATTTTGAGACTAAGTGCTGACATCGGCGTGAAGACTGTGGGGCTGGATTTTCAGTTCGCCATCTGCAAAATTTGGAAATGGGATTGGATGGAGAATAGCTCCCGCGCCGAAATCATGGCAGACGGCGGTTTGACGCCAAATCAGGATTCTCTGACCCCCTAAACACGATGTAAACACGGCGTCCACTGTGCCGCCTGAAAGTACAGTAGGCATATCATTCGTGGGCATGACGCCCAATTCTCCGGGGCCTCCATGATTCAGCGCCTCAGATGGGCCGAGTTCCCTACAGTGTGGTTCTAATGTGCTTTTAAAAATCGTGAACCTGGCGTGCTGGCTGCTGAGCGAGAGAGAGGAGGTATGCTGGGGTGACTGTGGGCTTCCAGTCGGACACCGGCCATGCTGGCTGTGGCGGGGGCGGGGGGGGGGCTCTGCCAGGGCCAGGGGAGGGGGAGGGGGAGCGGTGTGGTCCGACAGGCCGAGCAGCCAGGGAGCTCCCCCACAGAACAGGGGTGGTTCTCAGGCACCGACCACCATTACGGTGGCCATCGTACTGGCCGCCCACCCCGGCCCCTGGGTGCACGCACCGACAACGGCCATATGGATGGGCGCCCCTCCCCGACCACTCCACCCAACCAGCAGCCACCTACCTGGGCACTAACCAGGGACACGCCGACGGCAAACCCCAGTGAGGGCAGTGCTAGTCAACGGTGCCTCTGGCGGTGACAGGCGCCAGCACCGGGGGGCAGCGACGGGGCCGGAGCCGGAGTGGGGGTCCTGTGTGGGTGAGGCCCACGGTGCCAAACACGGGGCCACCGTGTAGCCCATGGTGCCTGGTTAGGCACGGCTGTATGCGCCATGCTAACATGTTTACCTCACACCCCCTGCAGACAATAATGGTTTTTGCTCCTCAACCTGCGATGTTGGCCACCGTGGCGACGGCCTCTGCCCTGCATGAAGCCCTGTGGCAGCAAGAGCGGGGGCCGCTCAGAGAGGAGGCGGAGGCTGCAGCAGAGGAACAGGCCGCAGAGGGGCAGTTGGCAGCCACTCAGGCTGGTGGGCTGCCCACCCGACAGGCTGAGGAGGAGGAGGGGCCACAGAGGAGCCGGATGAAGCCCCGCGTGTACCGGCACCGCATGTCATTCGAGGGCCTTCCGGACTGGGCATGCAGATGGAGACTGCGGATGAGCAGCGAGACTGTCAGACATATCTGCCAGATAATGTCACACCTGGCACCGCAGGGGTATGGGGGAGGACACCCGCTCCCGGTGGCCAGCAAGGTGACGGTCGCGCTGAATGTTTACGTGATGGGGTCGTTCCAGTCACCGAGTGGGGGCCTGTCTGGGATTTCACAGGCACCCTACGCACAGGTGCATCCATGCCGTCACTGATGCCCTGTATGCCCAGGAGGAGTGGTACATCGAGTACCCTGTGGACCGCGCCTACCACGATGCCCGGTCCAGGGGTCATCGATGGGCTGCATGTCTTTGATTTGATTTATTATTGTCACATATATTAGTGTACAGTGAAAAAGTATTGTTTCTTGCATGACCCCCCTACGGCCACCGGCGGATAACAGGCCCCTGTACATTAACCGATAGGGGTACCACTCCATGAATATTCAGTTGGTCTGTGACCATCAGATGCGCATTATGCACGCCTGCACCCGTTTCCTGGGCAGTGTACATGGCTCATTCATACTGGTGCACTCGGTAATCCCCGGTTGTGGGGCTGGTTGCTGGGTGACAGGGGTTACCCGTTGCGGTTCTGGCTGATAACACCCATACGGAGGCCACAGACTGACGTGGAGACCCGCTATAATGATGCCCTTATGGCCACCAGGGGTGTTGTCGCGAGGTACTTCAGGGTGCTGAAGTTGCGCTTCAGGTGCCTGGATCTCTCTGGAGGGGCCCTCCAGTATGAGGCAAAGAGGGTCGCCCGCATTCTTTTGTTTACTATGTACGTACTGTGTACGTTCCCTTGGCCGCAGAAAAATACTTCTCACTGTACTTCGGTACATATTACAATAAATATCAATCAATCAATCAATTGTGGTGTCTGCTGCATCCTCCACAACATCGCGCAGCAGAGGGGGCGATGTGCTAGAGTAGGATGAGGAAGAAGGGCAGGCCTGGTGAGATGAGGAGGATGAGGGGATGGGGGTGCGAGCGGAGCCAACCCCTGAGGCCCCCCCGCCACCTGCCGCTGCCAGTCCTGGAGGCCCATTCTGGTCTTGACAAGGGTCTGCACATTCGCGGCCATGGAGCACAGGGAGTGGCCCATCTCACAGGGAGTGCACTCCGTACACTCTGCGACTGTGCCACCACCCTGAGGGGCTATATTATTTCTTATGTCCGAATAATGCTCGTAGTCTTCCAATTGAAGCAAATGCTTTATTGAGTAAAGCATTTTCTCTCTCCAGAACTTAAACTAGATGTTACATGAACGTGATTGATTAAGAAGTACACCTGTGCTGAGCTGTCTGTCTGTGTCTGGTCACGAGCTGTTGTTCCTGTGAAGAGACTGATCCTGGCTTCTGACTGTCTATTTATACATCTCTAGTGCTGCCCTCTAGTGATTACTTAGTTGTAGTGTATTTACATTAACCCCTTGTGTACATACAGATATGCAGATCACTACATGCGCCACATCAGCCAGTGAGTGAGCCACGTCCCTCTGGGATTGGGCCACGTCCCTCTGGGACTGGGTCACCTTCCTCTGTATCTGCGCCTGGGCAATGCCGCCAATGCTCTCAGCAATAGCCTGCTGTGACTGGGCCACGCTGAGGAGCGCCGCTGCAATCTCCAGGTGGCTCTGGCACACAATTGCCTGTGAGAGGGCAGCCCCTTCCTGCTCGGCTCCAGCCTGCACAGAATGCCCCAGGCCTCGCTGACACATATCCGACACCATCGTCCCCATTGCCTCCACCGCAGACATCACCCGTGCGGTTTCGGCTTGGGTGGCACGCATGACCAGCACCAACCCCTGCTCCTGCACACGGATGGACTCCTCCACCTGTGCCCGCAGGTGCTGGAAGCCGGCCATCATCCCCTCCCATAGTCCCTGGGTCTGTGCCTGCATCTGCACTGTGGGTGGGTCTGGATGTTCCAGAAGCCCGGGACCCGTCTGGGCGGCAGCTGGTTCCTGGGGTCGGACTGCCCTCCGCCCGCCCGGCCCCTTGGCTGCTCCTACCTCCATCTGCTGTACTGGACCGATTGTGTGGTGCGCACCAGATTGTGTCCCAGGAGCCTCTACACTAGTTTGCCCAACTGAGGTGATAGTCTCTGAGACGGTGGAGGGGTGGAGGTGGGAGGGGGGGGGGGGGGGGGGGGGCACCGGCTCTGGCTGTGGGCGGGGGGCTCGGGATAGACTGGACCCCTCTCTGGCAGGTCCTGTAAGACACAAGGCGGCATATACGGTGAGACAGGCGGACGGGTGTGAGGCATGAAGGTGGGGGGTGAGGGAGTGTGGGGGGGTGAGGGGGTGTGGGGGGGCACACATGTGTCATGAGGATCTGCAGATTGGCAGGGGGTCTCAATTCCTCACCTGCCGCCGACCTCCACGTCGGCGTCCTCCCTGTCCTTTGGGCCACCGACCACGTCCAGTGCCCTCTGCTCGGGCACGGTGAGGGGCCGCAGGTCTGGTGGTCCCCCTCCGGTCTTCTCCCGCTCCCGGCGGTTGTGCTCGGTCTTTTATTGGGGGGGGAGGAGGCGCTATCACAAACAACAAAACTGTTGGACAGTCCGGCGCATGCAGCCCAGGGGCTGGGTAGATGATGGCATCAGTGGCCAGGTTACATGCGGGTGGGGGGGGGGGGGGGGGGGGGGGGGTAGGGGGGCTGGTGCCAGGAGCACAGCGCTGCCTACTCACCCTGGCCGCCTTGAGGAGGTTGTGCAGTTTCTTTCTGCACTGGATGGCAGTCCTGGCGACTTCGCCAACGGCACTGACTGCGTCTGCCACCTGCGCCCACGCACGGCGAGCGGCGTCACCTGACGACCTTCCTCCCGGGCCGGAGTACAGCAACATCCACCTCTTCTCCACGGTGTCCAGGAACGTCTCCAGCTCTGCGTCCCGGAACCGCGGCGCTGCTCTTCTTCCAGCCATGTTGGCTGCGACGGTGTGTGTGCGGTGGGGGGGCTTAAATCGCTGCAGCTGTACGGCAATCACGGGACCGGCGAATCCGGCGCCATTTCGCGTGCAAACAGTGGCGTTTCACGTGATACCCGTGCTAGCCCCTTTGGAGTGGCTGAATCATTGCACCTGTTACGCCATTTTTGCTGTCGTAAACCTCCACAGTTTTCACGATGGCATCAGCACTTAGTCTCAGAAACGGAGAACCCAGCCCAGTGAGTCTTTTAGCACAGCAAAAACGATGCAACAGGTGCAACAATTCAGCAACTCTCAAGGGGCTAGCACCAACGTCACGTGAAACGCAACCGTTTTCAAGTGAAACACCGCCGGATTCGCCGGGTCCGTGATTGCCACACATGAGACCGATACACTGCAGCCGCACACACACCATCCCAGCCAACAAGATGGCTGGAAGGAGAGCAGCGTCACGGTTCAGGGACGCTGAGCTGGACATCCTCCTGGACGTCGTGGATGAGAGGCGGGTGACCCTGTTCCCCGCCCCGGGAGGAAGGTCATCAGGCGCCGTTCACCATGCCTGGACGCAGGTGGCAGACGCGGTCAGCGCCGTTGGCGAAGTCGTCCGGACTGGCATCCAGTACAGGAAGATGATGCCACTGAGGCCATCATCTACCCAAGTCCTGGGCTGCATGCGCCGGACTGTCTAATAGTCTCGTTGCTTGAGATTGCGGCCCTCCTCACAGGAGAATGCCACTCACAACCGCCGGGAGAGGGAGAAGACCGGAGGAGGACCACCAGAACTACGGCCCCTCACCATGCCCGAGCAGAGGGCACTGGACGTGGTCGGCGGCCTGGAGGAAAGGGAGGTCGCCGACACGGAGGTCGGCGGTGGGCGAGGAAGTGAGACCCCCTGCTTAGTTGCAGATACTTAAGACACATGTGCGCCCATCCCCCACTCCCCCACTTACCCTCACCCCTCATCCACGCCCCCGCATCCAGGCACTGTTGGAGCACTCGCGCCTGGCGCCCATCCCTGCTGCCAGGGGCACCGTTGACTGCCACTGCCCTCAGTGGGGGCTGCCGTGTGTGTGACCCAGGGTGGTTCCCCGGTGGTTGGCTGTCGGTTGGGTGGGGTGTTCGGGGGCGGGGGGGGGGGGGTGGGCGTAACCATATGGCCGTTGTCACTGTGTAGAACCAGGGACCGGGGTAAGTAGTCAGCAAAATGGCCGTTGTAATGGTGGTCGGTGCCTGGGCACTGCCCCAGTCCTGTGGGGTGGGCTCCCAGGCTGCTCCCCCCCTCCCCCTCCCCCTGCCCTGGCAGGGGCCGCCTCCCGCCGCAGCCAGCATGACAGGTGTCCAAGCCAGCAGCACGCAGTCACTCCACGCCATTTCCTACCTCCTCTCTCTCGCTCAGCAGCCACGACACCAGCTTCAGGATATTTAAAACCACAAGAGAACCACGCCGTCGGGAACTCGGCCCATCCGAGGCGTTGATTCGTGGAGCAGGTTGCACGCAACCGCCAAGAGCAGGAGAAGACCCGAGCGGGACCACCAGACTTACGGCTCCTCACCATGTGACCAAGCAAAGGGCACTAGACGTGGTCGGAGGAGCAAGTGAGACCCTGCTGAGTTGTGGATTCCCATGACACATGTGTGGGGTGATTTGTTATGTTGTAGGTGTAACATAAGCGGCTTCCTATGGTGCACTTAACAAAGGAAGGTTCAGACGTGGAGATAACTTCAACACGTTTATTAAACTATTTACACTTCTATTACTCGGGTTCGACACTACTGCTAATCCTACTATAGCTACCCAGACTGACTAACCAGTTGCTGCAATCCACGTGGTGGGTGTAATATTGAATCAACCCTGTGTCTCTACTCACTGACTGTCTCCACTGGAAAGAGGCAGATCATGTGTGCGGTGTCCTTTATATATGGGTTGGTGTAATGCCCCCCTGTAGTCGTGTCACCTCCTTGTGTATCTTGAATCTCTATTGGTCGTGTCCTATCTACTTGATCTATTGGTTGAGTGTGTGTGTGTGATGTTTCTAGTGCTCCCTCTATTGTCTAGCTAGCCTATATGTATTTACATTGATGCACATCACCACATGGGGAAGCTTCCCCCACACTCCACCCCCCCCCCCCTCACCCGCCACCCTTCATCCCCTTCAGCCCCCCCCCCGTCCCCGTCCCCGCCCCCGTCCCCGTCCCCGTCCCCGTCCCGGTCTCTAACCATGCATGCTGTCTTGTGAGATGGGGCCGGGTCATCTGGAGCCCCTCACGCCCCCAGCCAGTGCCAGAGCTGGTGCCCCCAGGCGGCCAAGCACTGACGGGGAGAGCAGCCTGAACAGCAGCCCTCTGCCAGAGGACACCCCGGAGTTCAGGTCGGAGGAGGACACGGACTTTCCATCACTGTTGTCTCCTACACCATCTCAGAGACTATCACCTCGGTTGAGCTGTGTAGAGGCTCCTGGGACACTATCTGGTGCACACCACACATCGCATCCAGTGCAGCAGGTGGAGGTCGGAGCAGCCGAGGAACCGGACGGTCGGAGGACAGGCTGGCCCCAGGAACCAGCTGCCGTTGGACACGCTTGTAGCAGGGCAGGAGTCGCAACAGGCCATCTCCACTCCTTCTGTACCATCTGGGGAACTACCAAGGCGTAGTGTTCGGGCCCGTAAGGCCAAAGTTAGAAACCAGTTAAGTTGGCATGGGTGCAGGGCACAGTTTAGTTCGAGGGGCTAGGGCACATATTGTATATATATGTTCACAATAAACACAAGGGCCGGGATTCTCCCCTACCCGGCGGGGCGGGGGGCCCCGGCGGGATGGAGTGGCGGGAACCACTCCGGCGTCGGGCCGCCCCAAAGGTGCGGATTTCTCCGCACCTTTAGGGGCCAAGCCAACACCTTGAGGGGCTAGCCCTGTGCTGGAGTAGTTGGCGAGCCGCCGGCTGGCGGGAAAGACTTTTGGCGCCACGCAAGCCGGGGCCGAAGGGACCTCGCCGGTCAACGGAAGGCCGCGCATGCGCGGGAGCATCGGCGGTTGCTGACGTCATCCCCGTGCATGCGCGGGGGGGGGGTCACTTCCGCATCGGCAATCGTGGAGGCAATGACCAAGGCGGAGGGAAAAGAGTGCCCCCACGGCACAGGCCCGCCCGCAGATCGGTGGGCCCCGATCGCGGGCCAGGCCACCATGGGGCACCCCCCGGGGCCAGATCGCCCTCTCTATCTCTGTAACCTTGTCAACCCCTACAGCACTGCTGAACTCTATAACTTCTTCCAGCCCGTAAACGTCCCTATATCTGTAAATTTGTCAACCCCAGCAACACTGCTGAACTCTGCACCCACCTCCAGCCCGTGACCCTCCCTATCTCTGTAACCATGTCTACCCTGCCAACACAGCTGAACTCTATGAACTCCTCCAGCCCATGACCATCCCAACTCTGTAAACTTGTCTACCCCGACAACACAGCTGAACTCTGCAACCTCCTCCAGCACCAATAACCTTCCCTATCTCTGTAACCTTATCTACCCCGGCCACACTGCTGAACTCTGCAACCTCCTCTAGCACCAATGACCTTCCCTGTCTCTGTAACCTTGTCTACCCCGGCAACACTGCTGAACTCTGCAACCTCCTCTAGCACCAATGACCTTCCCTGTCTCTGTAACCTTGTCTACCCCGGCAACACTGCTGAACTCTGCAACCTCCTCTAGCACCAATGACCTTCCCTGTCTCTGTTACCTTGTCTACCCCGGCAACACTGCTGAACTCTGCAACCTCCTCTAGCACCAATGACCTTCCCTGTCTCTGTAACCTTGTCTACCCCGGCAACACTGCTGAACTCTGCAACCTCCTCTAGCACCAATGACCTTCCCTGTCTCTGTAACCTTGTCTACCCCGGCAACACTGCTGAACTCTGCAACCTTCTGCAGCATCTATGACCTTCCCTGTCTCTGTAACCTTGTCTACCCCGGTAACACTGCTGAACTCTGCAACCTTCTGCAGCATCTATGATCTTCCCTGTCTCTGTAACCTCTGCTGTTCTCCTGCTGTGCTCTTCTCCTCCTCTGTAGTTAATATAAACTCAGTGTACTGGATTCCCTGGGCGGAATTCTCCAATTTTGAGACTATGTTGATGCCGGGCAGGATTAGGGAATTTCCATGGCAGCAAAATTGGCGCCGCACCTGGACCAATTCACCGATGGGCTAGCACTATCGGATCTAATGAGAAACGGTGCCGGATTTGCTGGGTTCGGATTGACACTCAGGAGGCTGACAAGCAGCGGCCACATATACACACTGCACTCCCCATGCACACTCATCCCAGCCAACAAGATGGCAGCAAGGAGAGCGGCACCCTCTTTCACCGACAGAGAACTGGAGACCCTGCCAGATGTCATGGATGAGAGGCGGGCGACCCTGAAGCTTTGGTGGGAAGGAGGCTGCTAGCGACCGCCGTTCTCTGAGCATGGACGCAGGTGGCAGAGGCCATGAGCAGCGTGGGGAACGCGACTAAGACCGGCCAGCAGTGCTGCAACAAACAGCACAACCTCCTCAGGGTAGCTCCCCCCCCCCGCCCGCCCTCACCAGGAAAAGGCCGCTCAAAAGTGCCGGTCAAGGGGTAAACTGGAGTGGGACAGTTTTCCCCTCTTGCAGCGGAACAGAGGGCACCGGACACTTGCACTTGTGTCAATCTTGGCCAATAATGAATAGTTACCAACTTTCGTAGAACCCGGAGAGAGGGCAGTCGCCGAGGCGGAGGTTGGCATCGGGCGAGGAAGTGAGACCCTGCTGAGCTGCGGTTCCCCATGGCACGTGTGTTACCCCCCCACTATCACCACAGTCCCTCTCCATCACAAGCACCCCCATACCCCCTCTCCACCACCAACCCTCTCCACCCTCCCCACAACCCCCCCCAAACCCCAACACTACCCACCCCCACTCCCCGGCCCACGATGCAATCATGTGCATTGTCTTGTGACTTGCAGGAGCTCATGGTGATGGTGCGGGCCCTTCTGGACGCCCCCCCGCCCCCCCCCCCCCGTTCCCAACCAGCAGGACATGGACAACGGCAGGAGACCTCGACCCACATCCCATGACATCCCAGAGCTCAAATCCAGGGAAGACACCGACTTTCCAACACAGCTGTCTCCAACACCCTCCATCCCACAGACACTCACCTCGGTTGGGCCCTTTAATGAAGAGGTTCCTGGGCACTATCTAGTGCACACCACACATGTGCTGCGGTACAACAGGTGGAGGTAGGAACCCCACGATTCCGAACTCAGGCCGACCCGAGGGACTCGCTGCCGTCTGGACAGCTTTTGGGCTCCTGGAACGGACGGCCCCATCGATAGTGGAGATGCAGTCCCAGAGCCAGGGACTACATTACGAGTTGTCAGCGAGCCTCCAGTACCTGCCGGTGCAGTTGGAGGACTCCTACAGCCTGCACAGTGCCAGCCATGCATGCCATCCAGGCCAACACTGCAAGGGTGGCGTCTGCATTGGTGGCTTGGAGGCAAAGGTTTCGGCTATGGGTCAAGTTGTCCACGGCCTGGGGCAATCTGTGCAGGCGGTGGGCGATGCCCTGGGCAGGTCAGTCCTGTCACAGGCAGCCATGTACCAGAGCCACCTGGACATTGCAGTGGCGCACCAGAGCATTGCCCAGGCACTGTCCGATGTGGCACAGACACAGAGGAAGGTGGCCCAATCCAGAGGCGCAGTCACAGGCTAATGTGGCACAGATCCAGATGGTGGTGGCACAGTCACAGTGTGATGTAGCACAGTCCCCGAGGAAGGTGGTGGCACAGTCACAGCGTGATGTGGCACAGTCCCTGGGGAAGGTAGTGGCACAGTCACAGTGTGATGTGGCACAGTCCCCGGGGAAGGTAGTGGCACAGCCACAGCGTGATGTGGCACAGTCCCCGAGGAAGGCGGTCCATTCCCTGTGCTCCATGGTCACGATATGGAGACCTGAGGCGAGATGAGAGCGGGCCTCCAGGACTGGCAGCACCAAGTGGTGGGGGATCCTCAGTGGTTAGCTCTCCTCACACCCCCATCCCATGGAGCAGCCGGGGGGCCATTGGGTACCCGAGGGTGCAGGATGTTATGGGGCCCGTGCGTGACTCCTGCAGGGGAGGTGCCGTAACACCTTACACCATGGACTCTACTCCCCATGTCCCTGGTGCATCACATGGGCAGTGGGCAGAACAGGGCGGCACTACGCCACCTGTGACACCCCATCCAGCTAGATGTAGCGCTAGGGCCTGTAAGGTCAGAAAGGTAGACACCAGTTAGCTTGGCACGGGGTGCAGCACATAAGACAGCGACAGGAGCTCGGGCACTAACCTGTAAATATATATGTTTACAATATACACATGTTCACTATGCTACAACCTGCCTCGGTGTTCTGACACAGAGGTTTGAGGGATGGCTGAGCTGGCTGCAGAGGGACGCTGGGGGTGGGAGTGGTGCTAGGCGAGGGGGAGTTGGGGCCACAGACCCTAGTGCAAACAGCGCTCATCGCTCTTCCCCGCCCCCCACCTCAGCCACCCCAGGAGTTTGGTGAGACAGTGTGAAGGAATGGCCAGCTCGCATGCAGCGATCACTCAGGTGGACGGTGGAAAGTGCCACCGTCGGCAGGAGTAAGAAGTTGTCAAACAGGGCGGAGCAACAGAGCTCATCGCAGACCGCGTGGTCATCACCCTCCGCCCCATGGGCCAGATCCGCTGTTGCTGCCAACCCAGGACCTGCACCCTGTAGTGAGGCAGATAGGAATCAAGGAGGGGGTTGTAAGGGGTGGGGTGAGTGGCGCAATGTGGGTATTCATTGGAGGGAGTAGTCAGTGGGGAGGTCTGTGGGGTGGGATGGGATGTCCCTGTCGCTGGCCAGGCCCCCTGATCGGTGAACCTGGAGCCAATTAGAGCATTGTGTACGCATTGACCCAGGCGCACACATTATGCGGCCTCGCATGCCTGCCCGGGCCCTACATCCTGCCCATCCTGGCCCTCCTCTACATTCTCCTCGCCGGGCGAGGACTGACGTTCATCCTCCACCTCCAGCATGTCGTCCATCTGCTGGGCGATGTTTTGTAGGACACAGCAGGTCACCAAGATGTGGGAGATTCTACTCGCGCTGTACTGGAGGGCCCTTCAGATTGGCCCAGGTTTCTGAACAGCATCTTCAGGAGGCCCTTGGTCGCTGCATAGGCGTTGTTGTCGCGGGTCTCCATGTCGGTCTATGGCCTCTGAATAGGTGGCAGCAGCCACAACCGCAACGGATAACCCCTGTAACCCAGGAGCCAATGCCACAACCGGGCGTGCGCCTCGAAGAGGCCAGGAACTTCCGGTTGTGTCAGAATGAAGACGTCGTGCGCACTGCCCGGGTATCGGGCACAGCTGTGCATGATGTGCATTTCATGGTCACACGCCAGCTACATATTCATCGAGGGGAACCCTTATTGGTTTGTGAGGACCGGCGTTTCATCTGCAGGTGTTCATAGGGTGACATGTCCCGGGGCATCTCGATGACGCCATTGAACCCTGCTGCCCAGGCATCCTCGTGGGCTCGGTCCGCATTGAAGTTGATGTATTGTGTCGACCAGGCATATAGGGCCTCTGTTGTAGCATGGATGCACCTGGGCTCCTAGGTTTGTGAGATCCCGGACAGGTCCCCACTTGGCGTCTGGAAAGACCCCGTGATGTAAACGTTCAGGGCAACCATCACCTTAATGTTCACCGGGAGCGGGTGCCCTCCCCATTTCCCTAGCGGTGCCTGGTGCACCATGATCTGGAAGATATGTCACAAGGTTCCCTGCTCAGCCTGAGGGGCACCCATATGGCCGGTATCACCCTGCAGAACCATGGGCCACGCTGGGTGTTCAGTGGGGTGTTCAGCAAGATGGCTGTCTTGCAGGCTGTGGGTATGATGGTCCATGTCTGCACATCGCCTCGATCCCGTGGGATGTCCCTCCAGCCCCACAGCCTGTCCCCTGGTCACCCCCCAAGGCCCCCCCAACCCCTCTGACCTGGCAGCACCCCCCCCCCCCCCACCCCCAGCCAGCCTGGCGAGTGTCGGAACTGTCAGTCCACAATCGCGTCTGTCCACCTCCTAACTCCTCTTTCTCCCAATCATCACCATGGCGCCTGTTTCCCAATTTGTAAAAGCACACGGGAATCTCGCCGTCGGGCGTTGCCCCTGGCGGAGGTGAAGTTTCGAGGAGACCGCGAGAATACCGGCTCAGGCCCTCTAATCATATGCCGATGGCGTTTATTGTACGTGCGGAGTGGAATGTATTTACGCCGGTGTTGAGGCCCCGGAGAATTGCGATTTGGGGTGAACCAACCTGGCCACGATTTCGGCGTCAGGACCGATTCTCCGCCCAATCGGCTTTCCTGATTTTGGCACCGGCTGACGGAGAATCCCACCCTGTATCCTGAAATCTGTGTCATCCGGTTCTGGTAACGACCCAATTTCAAGTAAAGTCAGCCTATCAAATACGTCACTGCCAATTTTTAACCCATCAGTGTCTCAACTAGCTCCTATTTCACTGTGACTTGGATGTTCTGTGGTAAAGACAGATACTCATTCAGTAACATTCTGCCTCCCTTCATGTCTAAACCCACTTTCAGTTCCATAATCAGCCCCATCCTCCTTTTACCATCTTGTCACTTTTTATATTCCAATTGAAGTGTTTTGTATTCATTTATCTGCTAACTGGCAGTCTCCACCCACAGTATTTTGCTTCTCTTATTTCTGTTCCCGCTTCTGCTCCGAACCTCCCATATTCAGGCTAAATCGCAATTGTGTGGTCCACCTGATATGTGCCATACACACCCGTTTCTGTTCCTCTACATTCAACCCATATGGCCTCAGAGAAGGCAGTGCTGAGAGCAGAATGTTCTCTGAGACCAAGGCTGAGAGTGATGCAGTCACAGAGGCTAAGGCCCCAAACAGTGTAGTGACAGAGGCCGAGGCTGTGAGCTGCTCTGTAATGGGATGGGGGGAATGGGAGCAGTGCAGCCACAGAGGCCGTGGCCCTGAGCCGAGTGGTGAGAGAGGCTGAGGCTGTGAGTGGAGCATTCACAAAGTCTGAGTCTGTGAGCGGTGTGGTGACAGTGGGCTAGTGTTTGAGCAGAGCGGGCACTGAAACAGAGGCCATGAGGGAGCGGACACTGTGATTCAGACTGTGAGCAGAGTGTTCTGTTCATAGGGCCTGAAGCCTTGAGTCTTGCTCCCTTGCTCTCACTCTCTCTCTCTTTCTCATTTTTCTCTCTCTGTGAGTGTGTGATTGGAGCTGGAAGAAACATTCACATCAATCATCACAACAGAACGAGGCATGTCGGGTTAAATCTGTAAACATTGAATTTAATATCAACGCTCCTAATACAAGCTCGATTAATCAATTAATTAATTAAGTAAAAACAAAAAAGTAAACCTAATTAAAAAGTAAACTTAATTAAATACGTGACATTAAAATTTCTATTATACACATTGTATATCTATGAATAAAGGCATATTATATATCAGAAAACATTTTAAATTAGTCCATATACAACTATATCTAGACTAAGAAATTGGATGGAACACAAGTTGAATTTGAGTAAACAGTCCGTTTAGGTGGGGCGTCTTCACTCGGTGATTGTGGTGGGTGGGCTCTGAAGCATCGGACCAGGTCTCTGATGATCTTAGCGTCCATCTCGCTGCCGTCACCACCCATTTATCCGCGCTGCTGGTCTCACGCTCACTGCTACCGCTCCGTTATCCATCCCCGCTGATCTAGCGGTCGCTGCTCTCGCCGCTCTTTATGCTTCCTGCTGGTCTCCTCAACATTCAGGGAACAGTAAAAACAAAAACAAAGAAGAATTAGATAAACTCTGAAAAAGGATAATAAACAATCGAGAATAAAAAACACTTGGGGCCAATTTCAGGGCACTGAGAATAAATCGATGCCGGATTAATTTGAACCAATTATTGGCAGCAAAACTGGAACAGAACTGCAATCCCAATTGGAAATTAAATATTTCAGGTACCGTCAGTATTTATTTGTACAAGAAGGAAAAGCAGGACAACTTGTTGATTTCCGAGGATGATAAAAGAACTGAAAAGTAGGAGGAAGCAGAAATAGGCAGCGGAATTCTCTGATAATGGGGCTATATCCCCTCGCCCATGGGAAAAGGGGCACAAATCCTGGAGAAAGTCCAGAGCGATTCACTTACCTGAAGGGGGTTAGCAGGACGCCGGAGTAGTCCTCGTAGCTCCGGCTGCTGATACGGGGCCCTGCACTTCCAGCCGCGGATCCGCGCCTGCGCGCTATGGCGGCCTGCGGCGGCAGCCCCGCGCAACATAGCGGACCCACACCACGGACTGGCCCCGACAATATAGGCACCCTCCGAGATCGCGTGCACCCACCAATCGGTGGCCCCCGATCGCGAGCCTGGCCGTCCTGGAGGTGTCTCCCCTCCCTCCCCGTGACGGATCCCCCTGCTCCTCGCTCGGGCAGCTGTGGACTGTGTCCGGAGCTGCCACTCTGAGCTCCCGCCAGGTGGAACCATGAGTGAACCACGCCTGTTATGGGCCAGCTTGTCCTCTGGGCACAGAGAGAGGGCATTGTGAGCCGCACCCTTCATGCATCGCCGGCTGCAGGGTATGCGGGGGCTGGGGCAGGGACAGACAAGGGCACCACTTCTGGTGATGGGTAGGGTGCACAGGTAGTTACTAGGCCAAACAGCAGAGAAACGAACATCAGAGGGTAAACTGTGACAGATGTAGATGTCAGGGGAGGGGAAGGGGAAAGCAAAGGGGAGAAAGGGTAAGGAAAGATGGACAAGGTGGGGGTGGGGGGGGGGGGGGTAAATGTATATAAAGAAAGACAAGAAAGAAAGAAATGGTAAAAGACAGTTAAAATGAAATGGGATGAAAACAAATGGGTCGAGGTGGGGTAGAATTCAATGTTGAGACCGGAAGGCTGTAGCGTACCTAACCAGATGATGAGATGTTGTTCCTCCAGTTTGCGTTGAGCTTCACTGGAACATTGCAGCAGGCCAAGGACAAACATGTGAGCACGGGAGCAGGGTCTTGTGTTAAAATGGCAAGCAACGGAAAGGTCAGGGTCCTGAATGCGCACAGACTGAAGGTGCTCAGCAAAGCGATCACCCAGTCTGCGTTTAGTCTCTGATATAGAGGAGACCACATTGGGAACAGCGAATGTAATAGACCAAATTTAAAGAGGTGCAAGTGAAACGTTGCTTAACGTGGAATGAGTATTTTGGGCCTGGGAATTTAAGCATGGAAGAGGTAAAGGGCCAGGTGTTACACCTTTTGCGATCGCATAGGTAGGTGCCATGGGTGATGGGAGAGGTGTTGGGTATGGTGGAGGAGTGGAGGACTAGATTATCGCGGAGGGAACAGTCTCTGTGGAATGCTGACAGAAGGAGTGAAGGGAAGATGTGTTTGGAGGTGGCATCACGCTGTAATTGGCGAAAATGGCGGAGGATTATGCTTTGCATGCAGAGGCTGCGGGGGTGAAATGTGAGAATGAGGGGGACTCTATCCTTGTTCTGAGAGGGAGGGGAGGGGACGAGGGTAGTGGCGTGGGAGATGGACCGCACACTGTTGAGGGCCCTGTCAACAACTATCGGTGGGAAACAATGGTTGAGGAAGAAGGAACACATTTTCAAAGCCCCATTTTGGAAAGTGGCATCATCGGAACAAATGCGACGGAGGCGAAGGAGTTGAGAGAAAGGGATGGAGTCCTTTCAGGGTGTAGCGTGCGAAGAGCTATAGTCCAGATAGCTGTGGGAGTCAGTGGGCTTGTACTGGATATTAGTGGATAGTCTATTGCCGGAAATGGAGACAGAAAGATCAAGGAGGGAAGGGAAGTGTCTGAGATGGACCAGGTGAAAGTGATGGCGGGGTGGAAACTGGAAGCGAAGTTGATGAATTTTTCCAGGTCCAGATGAGAGCATGAAGCGGCACCAAAATAGTCATCAATGTAACGGTAAAGGAGTTATGGGAGGGGACTTCTCCTGACTCCATCCTCACTCGTCTGGTCCATTCCCTCCCCACCTACATCCGGGATTCCTCTGATGCCCTGCATCATATTGATAGATTCCAGTTCACGGGCCCTAACCGCATTCTATTCACCATGGATGTGCAATCCCTCCACCTCCATGCCACACCAGGATGGCCTGAGAGCTCTTTGCTTCTTTCTCAAAAAGAGGAATGGACAATTCCCACCCACCAACACTCTCCTCCGCCTGGCTGAACTCGTTCTATCTCTCAACAACTCATCCCACTTTCTCTAAATCAAAGGTGTAGCAATGGATACCCGCATGGGTCCTAGCTACGCTTGCCTTTTTATGGGGCATGTGGAACATTCCTTATTCCAGGCTTACCCGGGTCCCCTCCCACAACTCCTTTACCGGTACATTGATGACTATTTTGGTGCAGCTTCATGCTATCGTCTGGATGTGGAAAAATTCATCAACTTCGCTTCCAGTTTCCACCCCGCCATCACTTTCACCTGGTCCATCTCAGACACTTCCCTTCCCTCCTTGATCTTTCTGTCTCCATTTCCGTCAGTAGACTATCTACTAATATCCACTACAAGCCCACTGACTCCCACAGCTATCTGGACTACAGCTCTTCGCACCCTACACCCTGTAAGGACTCCATCCCGTTCTCTCAACTCCTTCGCATTTGTTCTGATGATGCCATTTTCCAAAATGGTGCTTCGGAAATGTGTTCCTTCTTCCTCAACTGTGATTTTCCACCTACAGTTGTTGACAGGGCCCTCAACAGTGTGCGATCCATCTCCCACGCCACAACCCTCGGCCCCTCCCCTCCCTCCCAGAACAAGGATAGAGTCCTCCTCGTTCTCACATTTCACCCCCTCAGCCTCCGCATGCAAAGCATAATCCTCCGCCATTTTCGCCACGCCAGCGTGATGCCACCACCAAACACATCTTCCCTTCACTCCCTCTGTCAGCATTCCGCAGAGACCATTCCCTCCGAGACAATCTAATCCACTCCTCCACCATACCCAACACCTCTCCCATCACCCATGGCACCTACCCATGCAATCGCAGAAGGTGTAACATCTGCTCCTTTACCTCTTCCATGCTTAATATCCCAGGCCCAAACACTCATTCCAGGTTAAGCAGCGTTTCACTTGCACCTCTTTCAATTTAATCTATTGCATTCGCTACTCCCAATGTGGTCTCCTCTATATCAGAGAGACTAAACGCAGACTGGGTGATGGCTTTGCTGAGCACCTTCAGTCTGTGCGCATTCAGGACCCTGATCTTTCCGTTGCTTGCCATTTTAACACAAGACCCTGCTCCCATGACCACATGTCTGTCCTTGGCCTGCTGCAATGTTCCAGTGAAGCTCAACGAAAACTGGAGGAACAACATCTCATCTTCCGGTCTCAACATCAAATTCAACAACTTCAGTTGATTAGCTCGACCCCACCTCGACCCATTTGTTTTCATCCCTTTTCATTTTAACTGTCTTTTACCATTTATTTTTTTCTTGCCTTTCTTTACATAGGTTTACTCCCCCCCATCTTATCCACCTTTCCTTACCTTTTCTCCCCTTTGCTTCCCCCTCCCCTCCCCCGACATCTACATCTGTCACAGTTTACCCTCTGGTGTTAGTTTCTCTGCTGTTTAGCCTTTCACACCTTTTGTTCTCTCTGGGGACTTCCATTAGCACTCTTTCCCCTTGGTTTCTGTGGCTATTAGCACCCCCTTTCCTTGGGTTTCTGTGGCTAAGACTCGTCTTTCATTCTCACTCCACAGTATGAATATTTCCCACTTTCTCTGTCTTTTAGCTTTGACAAAGGGTTACCTGGACGCAAAATGTCAGCTCTTTTCTCTCCCTACAGATGCTGCCAGGCCTGCTAGATTTTCCAGCATTTTCTCTTTGGTCTCGGGGTCTCATACTTGTTTAGCACTGAGTATCCAGGTTGTCTTGTGTATGACCTTTGTAGAACTGTAAATTCCTAAGGAATGTTCTGCAGTTTATACCGGACAGTATTTCCCCACTTTTGTATTAGGTTTACCATATTTTCCATATTTTACCATAAATAAAAATATTTTACCATATTTTCCCACCTCTGCATTAGACTGCCAATTGTATCTTACAGTACGGACACTTCCATTTCTCTGACCGTATTAGGTCTGTTATGTAATGTATATTTGTCTTTGGTACTCGTGTACTATGTATTAGGGAGTTATGCATGTAGAGTTAGGGTCTTGCCTGATGGACAGGTGACTGGGGATGCAGGGAAGGTATTGCTCCGTAAGGATCTAGAGGAGGGATCTGGGTCCTTCTGAAATGGCTGCCCGCAAAGAGCGATGGTACATTGGCACCACATGGACACGGACAGGCTGTAGCTTGTAAATATACAAAGGCTGCAGCCCAGACGATGCCTCAGGACATAGCGGATAAACATAGGAGGGGGCCATTTGGCACCTCGAGCATGCTCTGCCATTCGCTCTCTCGGCTGCCGACGGCAACAGCAGCGATACCGTCACCAGCCAAGGAGAGAAACATCCACGCAATCCGCAGAGGGACCAGAGCCGGGGACGGGCGACCAGCAACAGACATCCAGCACTGCCAGACAATGGGTTCCAGATAAGGCCATATGTGCTCTGCACTTGCCAGTCATCTGGATGTGAATTTAGCATCATTCTTGTGTCTTAATTTAGAGTGCAACTTGTATGTGTGTGTTCAGTTTATGTGCGTGTAATAAACTATTACTTTATTAAACAACCTGTATGGTCATTTGTCCACCGTTTACGGGTTAAAGACACACACTGTGGTTTAGAAGATACAACAGGGGTGAGGGGTGAGGAGGGGGGGGGGGGTGTGGGGGGTGTGTTCACACGTGTCATGGGGATGCACAACTACGCAGGGTCTCACTTGCTCGCCCGCTGCCGACCTCCACCTCGTGACCTTCCTTTCCCCTGGGCTGCCAACCATATCCAATGCCCTCTGCTCGGGCATGCTGAGGGGCAGCAGGTCTGGTGGTCCCCCGCCAGTCATCTCCAACTCCTGCCGGTTGTTTGCGGCCTTCTCCTGGGGAGAGGGGGAAACACATACAATGACACTGTTAGACATTCCGTCGTACGCAGCCCAGGGGTTGGGTAGGTGATGGCCTCAGTGGCCAGGGCACCCAGCCATTGTGGCTGGCATGGGTGCTGACATGTGGGATGTGGGGCAGGGTGGGGGTTCGGCCATACCCCGGGGAGGGGCAGGGTTACAGGTGTGTGGGACGTGGATGTGCCAACTCATCCCGGCTGCCCTGAGGGGGAGATGGAGTCTATTCCGGCACTGCTGGCCAGTCCGGACAGCGTTGCCCATGGCGTTGACTGCGTCTGCCACCTGTGCCCAGGCACGGCGAACGGTGGCACCTGGTGGCCTTCCTCCCAGGCCGGGGTACAGGGTCTTCCTTCTCTCCTCCACGGCGTCCCTGAGGGTCTCTAGCTCAGCATCCCTGAACTGTGGCACAGTAAAACACCACTGTTCCCACGCCGGCTGCAGCACTTTGTCTCAGGAATGGAGAATCCAGCCCCATATTTTCAATTGACATGCAATTCTCCGGCCAATTTTATTTCCCGATTTGGCGTCAACCGATGGAGAATCCCGTCCAATATATTTAGTTCTCTCGTCAAAATCATTAATATCTAATATGAACGGTAGAGGTCATAGCACAGATTCCTGTGGAACCCACATTCACTGCCTGAGGGTTGGAAATAGGCCCATTTATTCCAATGTTTTGCTTCTTGTCTGCTAACCAGCTTTCTATCTATCTCAAGACATTACCCGCAGTCTCATGTGCTTTAACTTCACATAGTATTCTGCTATGTGAGACCTTGTCAAAAGCTTTCTGAAAGTCTAAATAAACCATATCCACCGGTTCTCCCTGGTCAATTCTACTGGTTACATCTTCAAAGACTTGTAATAGGTTTGTCACGCATGATTTCCCTTTCGTAAATCCAAGCTGACTTTATCTGATTATATCACTGCTTTCCAAATACCATGCTATGAAATCTTTGATAATGGACTGTAGCAAGTTCCCTACTACCGACATTAGGCTCACGGTCCATAGTTCCCTGTTTTCTCTTTACCTCCCTTTTGAATAGCAGGATATATCGGCTCCCCTCCAATCTTTAGGAACCGTTCCAGAATCCAAAGAGGTTTGGTAAATGACCATGTATGGATCTATTTCTCGGACCACTTCCTTAAGTACTCTGAGATGAAGAATATCAGGCCATGCAGAATTATCCGCCTTCAATCCCATTAAATTCCCCCAAACCATTTCTTTACTAATATTATTTTCCTTCAGTTCTTCACTGAAACTGGTGTTTCTCAGAACTTCCTGTACATTATTCATGCCTTCCTTTGTAAGGACAGAAGCAAAGTACCAATTTAGCTCCTTAGCCATTTCTTTGATCCCCATTAAGAATTCCCCATTAGGCTCATTTAAATATGAGTTGCCATCCTGACGCTGCACTCGCCCGCTGCCCGGTAGTCACCAACCACACCAGCGAGGCCTACACCTGGTGCCAATTATTACTGGTCTCCACAAGTGGAGACCAGTCATGATGGCTATCGGCTGTCTCGTAGTCCACTGGAACATCCAGGTTGAATAGGGCAGTACCTGGCACTCCACCTGGCACCAAGACACCCTGGCAATGCCAATTGGGTATTGTCAGCATGCCAGGGACACTGCCTGGGCACCAGACTGGTAATGACAGTGTGCCCAGGTGCTTGATTGGCACTGCCAAAGTTCAGGGCCTGAGGAGGGCCATGCCCATGAAAAGGGGTAATGGGATGTTATGAAAGGTAGAGTGTGAAGGGGGGTATAAAGGCCCTCAAAAAGGTTGGGGGGGGTGAAGTGAAGGGTAATGAAATGGGGGGGAGCTTGAAAAGGGGCATGGGGTGGCCTGAAAAGTGGGGTCCCTCAGTGACCCCTCGCAGGATGTTCTCATTTCGGGTGGTGGGCAATGCCAATATCAGCGGGGTGTGGCATTGCCCATCGGTTGGGGAGTGGTGGCAGACCCTCAAACTCACATCAACACCTGTGCACCCTTTCAGAATGGCGATCTAATCCAGGAGCCAGTCTCGCTGCCGAGTTCAGTTTTCCACTGTTGAAAAAATTGAGGGGAGAAACTCGTTAAGGCCCCCAAAAAAACGATTAAGTCTGGTTGAATACCAATCTAGATCTCACACAAAAAGCCAACAGGAAAAACCCCACCAAACTTGCCAAGATTCCATACTCAGGCAACATTCCTCAAATAGAAATAAATTTACAATAGTTATACAAGTACTTTAAAAGAAGAGAGATAGATTCACGATAACTTCCCTGTTTCCCCGTTCCAGTCCAGGCCTCTGATGAGTTTAATTCTTCGGTCCTCTGCCCAGCCGCTGCGGATCTTCTCTTGAGCTTCTGCTTTCCAGCTTCTGATGCGAACTGTCGAGCGTTCAACGATGTTCCTGGTGTCTGAAGCGACTTGACTTTTTTTGAGTCCTTTCCTGACTTGGGCTGATTTGTCAGCCAACCAAGACTGCATTCTCTCAACAGAATGTTCCAGTAATGGTCTCCGAGTTGAGGGAATGGCTGCTGAACACTGCTCACTCTCAGTGATGTTCGGGAACTGCCTGTGTAAATGTCCAGTGGAATTGTAGGTCTCGGAGTCCAACAGCGATTCCAGGTCGATGTTGACGTCCATGATTCTAGCTGTGGTATTGTCCATTATGGCTCCCTCGGTGTTGCTCAGCAGTGACTCATTCTCACTGCTGCTTGGGGAATGCACGATTAAAAAAAATTTTTATTATGGGAAATTAGCAAATGCTCCAGCTGGGGTATTGTCCACAGCGGCTCGCTCAGTGTTGCTGAGCAGTGAGGTTTGGTCCACTGGGTGATGATCGATGGCAACAGAGGAGACCTCACCGGCAGATTCGTCTTCCGCATCACTATTGCCATTGACGCTATTTTCCTGTTCAATTTGGCATTCAATGTCATCAAGACTAACAGCTGGAGTAAGAGATTGATTCATTGGTTCAGGTGAGCTGCTTGTCCACTCAATCATGTTACAGTCTCTCACACCTTCACTGATCTCCAGGGAAACTGCCAGTTCCTGCTGGTCATTCTGTACGCTGGTTACCAGGATCGCCCTCCTCCACAGCAGCTGACCTTCGATCTCTGACACGAGGGCCTGGAGGTTCAGCTCCTCTTCATCCTCAGCATCTGACTGTTCGGTTCCAACTTCAGGCTCCTGTACAGACACAACGGCAACTGAAGTATTTTGACAGTTGACACGTTGTGTCTGATCTCCACCGGGGGTAATTTCTTCACTTCCGACAGTTTTCACTTCATCAATCTGTTCGATAGAAACGGAACAACCTGCTCCGTGTATTTTTCCACTTGCCCAGCAATATACAATCCACGTAGTCACGATCATTGTTCAGAGTGCCTGGATATAATGTTCACTCTTAGCAATCGTTTTCCGTCTGAGCAGTTGGCAGGTAGAACACCAAATCAATGGTAAACATTCTGTCAACAGCGAGTTAAACGGAACTCTGTCAAAATAGCATCATACCCGACAGTGTGATGTCACAGGGACCCACAATTCCCCAATTTAGAGAATCAAGTCAGGAAGCAAGAACAAGGGGCAGAATTCTCTGTTTGAGAGGCTAAGTGCAGACACCAGGACTAAATGGGGGATGTTCCACGGTCCTGATGGGGGTGTGACTGCCGGAGTCACTCAGGACATGCTAATGTGGCAGCACTCACACTACGTGGTGTGAGTGCAATTGCAATGCATGTTGCTGTGTAACTCACTGGAGTTGGGAACTGCATTTGAGAGCCTGGCAAGCTGCTGCTGCATATAATCGCTCTGCACCACACACACTGCCATTGCTGCCAAGATGATGGCCCATGGATGGAGGCCCCGAGGTCCACGGACACAGAGCTCGAGCTATTGCTGGATGCCATGGAGGAGAGGTGGGACACCCTGTACCCCGGGATTGGAAGTAGGCTGCCACCCATCGATATCAACCAGGTCTGGATGGACGTGGCAGATGCCGTGGGCCCCATTGGGAAGGCTGGACAGCAGTGCATGAAAGCGGCATGACCTCCTCAGAGCAGCCCAGATGAATAACTAGTTCTGGCACCACCCTTGTCCCACACACCCCACCCCACATTCAGCACCGCCTCACTCACCCCCCACCCCCGTTTGCAGACCCCACCAGGCAGACAAGTAGGCAGTGCTGGGTGAGCAAATCTCCAGGCCAGCCGGGGTGAGTCACCAGCTCCGTGCCCCTCACACAGCCCTCGCTCCACCCTCCCGAGCCCTACCTGTCAGCAGACCGTGCGTACCCCACCCTGCGCCACATGTCAACACTGTCCAAACTGCCCACCGTGGCTGGGTACACACAGGCCACTCGCTGCGGAACACTTGTGCTGCCCACAACTGGCAGAAGGAGGGGAAGGCCGGAGGGGGCCTGCCGGGGCTCAGGCCCTCACTGTTGCTGAGCATAGGACAATGTATCTGGTCGGCGGGGTGGGAAGGCGGGCAGTCGCAGAAGAAGCGGTCAGTATGGGACAACAAAGTAAGCCCCCAATGCGTTGCCCCAATGATTGGGCTCCCCGGACATACCCTCTTCCACTTTCTTCCGTCAGGAAAAAGATACAAAAGTATGAGGTCACAAACCATCCGACTCAAGATCAACTTCTTCCCTGCAGCCATCAGACTTTTGAATGGACCTACCTCGTATTAAGTTGATCTTTTCTCTACACCTTAGCTATGACTGTAACACTACATTCTGCAATCTCTCCTTTCTTCCCTCTGTACTGTATGTGTTGTCTGTATAGCAAGAAACAATACTTTTCACTGTATACTAATACATGGGACAATAATAAATCAACTCAAATCAAATCAAATTACTTTATTGAGAAGGCTCTTGGGCACTATCTGGCCTGCATGACACACATGCTGCGGTATATGAGGTGGTGGTAGGCACTGTTATGTTACCTTTATACTTCTGATAACATATTATATATTTCTCTTTGAAGCAACCGAGTTGCTGAAATGACCAATAGTCTTCTTGTAAAAGATGAACTATTTAATGAGTAATATAAACAATAATTGTGAGTCCTTTGCACACAGTACTCAATAAGTAAAATAAATAAAGTACAGGACAGATAACTGACTAACTATACAATGTAATTATAAAATATTTATAACTTCTCTCTCTCGAGCTATTCTATGTCTTGGCTGTTCAGTATCCTGGATCACACTCACTCAGAAAGTGCGGGAAAGTCTTTCTTATGCCATCTGGTAGTGAGATATCCAGTGTTGAAATGACTGTACTATATTTACATACATTGATCATGTATATTGATATACAGAGATCACTACATCCCCATTTTTATCTTTAACATTTTCTTGAAATATTAAAAAGAAAATTTGCATAAGAAATGCAGTGTAAACAATGTACAGTTATCACTAAAATCATGAAAAAGTTCACAAATTCAGACGATTGGGTCTTCTTCTCCTTGTCAACCTTCTTAACGCCAAAGATGATGAAGAAGTTTTAATGTCTTTGTTGATCATCAAATTTGAATGCATTTGTTGTTCAATTTGTTTTGAAATTGTCTGGTTCAAATCAAGATCAGGAAAAATCTTAGCAGTATCTGTGACTTGAAGTAGATCTCTTCTATTCTCAGAATGTTTCCATCTGACGTTCTTATCAGATAGGATCTTGGAGGAAATTGCCTAATTATGCGAGCAATGTTAAACCAACCTCCTTCAGTAAGTCTTAATCTAACAGTATCATCCTCAGATAGAGTTGACAATTCTTTTGAATGTAGATCAAAATATATTTTCTGACTCATTTTCTGTTGTTGTATTCTCTTCACAATACAATGTTGTTCAGGATCAGGAAAATGTGACTGGGGTAAAGTTGTCCTCAACATTCTGTTGTATAACATTTGAGATGGAGATAATCCTGTTGACAGAGGTGATGTGGTGTAATTGAGTAAAGCTAGATAAAAATCAGGTTGTGAATCTTTTGATTTGCGAAGTAGCTATTTCATAATGTGAACACTTTTCTCTGCTTTTCCAGTTGACTGTGCAAAATGAGGGCTTTAAGTAACATGTTGAAAATTGTACTTCAATGAGAAATCTTGCCATTCATGACTTGAGAAAAAGGATCGTTGGCAGACATGATGATACAAGGAATAACATGCCTGGCAAATATTTCCTTGCATGCCTTTACATTATTGGATGTGATGTTGTTCAATTTCACTAGTTCAGGAAAATTGGAAAAATAGTCAATGACTACGAACGAGATAGCCCTTACCAAATAAGTGAAAAAGATCAGCACCCACCTTGATCCATAGTGTTGTTACTAGATCATGTGGTTGCATTGGTTCTTTGCATTGATGATTTTGATGTGACTGACACGTTGAACATGATGATATCATGTTCGAGATATCATTGTTGATACTTGGCCAATAGATCGACTGTCTGGCACGGCGGAAATGACCCTCATGAAGTCTTGAAAGCATTTCATAGAACATAGAACGTTACAGCACAGTACAGGCCCTTCGGCCCTCGATGTTGCGCCGACCATTGAAACCACTCTAAAGCCCATCTACACTATTCCCTTATCGTCCATATGTCTATCCAATGACCATTTGAATGCCCTTAGTGTTGGCGAGTCCACTACTGCTGCAGGCAGGGCATTCCACGCCCTTACTACTCTCTGAGTAAAGAACCTACCTCTGACATCTGTCTTATATCTATCTCCCCTCAATTTAAAGCTATGTCCCCTCGTGTTAGACATCACCATCCGAGGAAGAAGGCTCTCATTGTCCACCCTATCCAATCCTCTGATCATCTTGTATGCCTCAATTAAGTCACCTCTTAACCTTCTTCTCTCTAACGAAAACAGCCTCAAGTCCCTCAGCCTTTCCTCATAAGATCTTCCCTCCATACCAGGCAACATTCTGGTAAATCTCCTCTGCACCCTTTCCAATGCTTCCACATCCTTCCTATAATGCGGTGACCAGAATTGCACACAATACTCCAAATGCGGCCGCACCAGAGTTTTGTACAGCTGCAACATGACCTCATGGCTCCGAAACTCAATCCCTCTACCAATAAAAGCTAACACACCGTACGCCTTCTTAACAACCCTCTCAACCTGGGTGGCAACTTTCAGGGATCTATGTACATGGACACCGAGATCTCTCTGCTCATCCACACTGCCAAGAATCTTACCATTAGCCCAGTACTCTGTCTTCCTGTTATTCCTTCCAAAATGAATCACCTCATACTTTTCTGCATTAAACTCCATTTGCCACTTCTCAGCCCAGTGCTGCAGCTTATCTATGTCCCTCTGTAACTTGTAACATCCTTCCGCACTGTCCACAACTCCACCGACTTTAGTGTCATCTGCAAATTTACTCACCCATCCTTCTACGCCCTCCTCCAGGTCATTTATAAAAATGACAAACAGCAGTGGCCCCAAAACAGATCCTTATGGTACACCACTAGTAACTGGACTCCAGTCTGAACATTTCCCATCAACCACCACCCTTTGTCTTCTTCCAGCTAGCCAATTTCTGATCCAAACTGCTAAATCACCCTGAATCCCATGCCTCCGTATTTTCTGCAGTAGCCTACCATGGGGAACCTTATCAAACGCTTTACTGAAATCGATATACACCACATCAACTGCTTTACCCTCATCCACCTATTTGGTCACCTCCTCAAAGAACTCAATAAGGTTTGTGAGGCACGACCTACCCTTCACAAAAGCACGTTGACTATCTCTAATCAAATTATTCCTTTCCAGATGATTATACATCCTATCTCTTATAAACCTTTCCAAGATTTTGCCCACAACAAAGGTAAGGCTCATTGGTCTATAGTTACCGGGGTTGTCTCTACTCCCCTTCTAGAACATTTGCTAACCTCCAGTCTTCTGGAACTATTCCTGTAGACAAAGATGACTTAAAGATCAAAGCCAAAGGCTCAGCAATCTCCTCCCTAGCTTCCCGGAGAATCCTAGGATAAATCCCATCCGGCCCAGGGGACTTATCTATTTTCACACTTTCCAGAATTGCTAACACCTCCTCCTTATGAACCTCAAGCCCTTCTAGTCTAGTAGCCTGAATTTCAGTATTCTCCTCGACAACATTGTCTTTTTCCTGTGTGAATACTGACAAAAAATATTCATTCAGCACCTCTCCTATCTCCTCGGACTCCAAGCACAACTTTCCACTACTGTCCTTGACTGGCCCTACTCTTACTCTAGTCATTCGTTTATTCCTGAAATATCTATAGAAAGCTTTAGGGTTATCCTTGATCCTACCTGCCAAAGACTTCTCATGTCCCCTCCTGGCTCTTCTCAGCTCTCTCTTTAGGTCCTTCCTAGCTAACTTGTAACTCTCGAGCACCCTAACTGAACCTGCATGTTTCATCTTTACATAAGCCTGCTTCTTCCTCTTGACAAGTGTTTCGACTGCTTTAGTAAACCACGGTTCCCTTGTTCGACCACTTCCTCCCTGCCTGACAGGTACATACTTATCAAAGACACGCAGTAGCTGTTCCTTGAACAAGCTCCACATTTCCATTGTGCCCATCCCCTGCAGTTTTCCTCTCCATCCGATGCATCCTAAGTCTTGCCTTATCGCATCATAATTGCCTTTCCCCCAGATATAACTCTTGCCCTGCGGTATATACCTATCCCTTTCCTTCACTAAAATCAGACCTCATGCTTTGTGGAATCACAATGTGATCTTGCCTCAGCAGTATACCATCTACAATAGTCAGTCCTGACTGAATGGGTTGATATTGAGGACAATTACCTTTAGGCCATCCTTGTTGGAGATGTTGTATGACTTTCATCAAAGTAGCATCTTTCAGCGTTTCAATGCGAATTTCATTAAATTTGACATCAGAGACAGGAAATAACTCTCTGAATAGTTGCAATTTTAAATCAACATCATTGATCGATTCTTCTTGCAGAATTTCAGTGTTGATTGAACTGGATAAAGTATCAACAATTACTAATTTTTTACCTGGTGTGTATTTCAGTGTGAAATCATATCTTCTTAATTTCATCATCAGATGTTGAAGTCTGGGAGTCATGGCATTCAAGTTTTGTTCAATAATGTTGTCATGTGAGAGTACCTTTAAGAAATGAGTGTTTATAAATGGTGTGTATATAAATATCTGTACTGAGAATACCTTTAAGAAATGGGTGTTTATTACTGCAGTGATGTCAGAGAGTGGGTGGAGCTGGGCTGTCTGTCAGCTTTTTACTTTCGCTTTAGGCTTTTTGCTGCAGGGTGGGTTTGGTCTCATTTTAATTTTGGAGAAGCTGAAATCACAGCAGGATGTGTAGGAATCTCTACAAGCTTATGAATGTTCATTTGCTGATTTCAACGTGGTAACTGCTCTCAATAGTGAATTCAAACCTGATCTTTGTATTAAAAGGGTCTTTTGTCTTCTGAATAAGGGCAGCACGGTAGCACAGTGGATAGCATTGTGGCTTCACAGCACCAGGGTCTCAGGTTCGATTCCCCGCTGGGTCACTGTCTGTGCGGAGTCTGCACGTTCGCCCCGTGTCTGAGTGGGTTTCCTCCGGGTGCTCCGGTTTCCTCCCACAGTCCAAAGACGTGCAGGCTAGATGGTTTGGCCATGCTAAATTGCCCTTAGTATCCAAAACATTTAGGAGGGGTTATTAGGTTATGGGTATAGGGTGGAAGTGAGGGCGTTAGTGGGTCGGTGCAGACTCGATGGGCCGAATGGCCTCCTTCTGCACTGTATGTTCTATGTAATCTAGAATGTTGTTTGGAAACTTATTAAGGATTACTTAATGTTGTATTCTTTGGGGGTTGTATTTGAATTGATGGTTGCTAAGATGTTCACTGTATGTTTTAAAAAGGTTAACTTGAGTTCATAGAATAAACATTGTTTTGCTTTAAAAAATACTTTTCCATTTCTGCTCTACCACACCTGTAGAGTGGGCCGTGTGCTCCCCATACCACAATCTATTAAAAGTTGTGGGTCAGGTGAACTCCATGATACACTTAGGGGTTCTCTAAACCCTGGCCCATAACAATGTCTTACTAGTGGGCGATGGTCAGTTTCTATTGTGAATTTGGGTAGACCATAAACATAGTCGTGGAATTTGGAAATCCCCGTGACTAACCCTAGACACTCCTTTTCAATTTGGGTGTACCTCCACTCAGTCTCAGTCATGGATCTTGACGCATAGGCAATAGGAACCCAATTATCGAAATGGGCTTGTTCAGGTAAAACAGCACCTATGCCATTTTTATGAGCACCGGTTGAAATTTTGGTAGGTTTTGTAGGATCAGAAAATGACAAACATGGAGCTTGTATCAGTTGTTGTTTCAAATCAGTCCATTCTTCAGTATGTTTTTCAGTCCAGATGAATTATGTGTTCTTTCTTATCAGTTGGTGTAGAGCAGTTGTTCTGTTCGATAGATTTGAAATGAACTTTCCAAGAAAGTTGACAAATCCTAAAAAGCATAAGACTGCCTTCTTCTCTGTAGGAATTTGAATTGCCTTGATAGCCTGCACTTTATCTTGGTCTGGTTTTATTGCTTCAGCTGTGATGTTTGCCACCTAAGAATGTTAAAGAAGAGGCGGCAAACATGCACTTGGCTTTGTTTAATTTCAAACCATATTAATGAATTCTTTTGAAAACCTCCTGAAGACGTTTGATATGCTCTTCAGGTGTTGTTGACCAGACGATGATGTCGTCAACATGAACCCAAACTCCTTCTATGTTCTCGGTCATTTATTCCATTGTTCTATGAAAACTTTCGGAAGCGGATATGATTTCAAAAGGTATTCCATTAAAACAGTACCTTCCGAAAGGTTTATTAAAAGTACAGAGAACTTTACTGGAGTCTCCTAGTTGCATTTACCAAAAAACCTTGAGACGCATCAAGCTTGGTCAATATTCCAGCATTGGCCATTTCTGCAGTAATATCTTCTTTCTTCGGTATAGGATAATGTTCCCTCTTGATTCTTCGATTGAGATCCATTGAATCCATACAGATTCTTATTTCACCTGTAGGTTTTTTTACACAGACTAGGGAGCTAACCCAGTCAGCAGGTTGAGTAATCGTTGATATGATACCTTGAGCTTGCAATCTTGACAATTCAGCCTTTAGTCTGTCTTTAAGAGGAGCAGGAACACGTCTAGGTGGATGGATTACCAATTTGGCATCCTTCTTCAGTTGAATTTTGTACTGAAAAGGTAACGTGCTCATACCTTGAAATACATCAAGGTATTCCTGTAAGAGTTGCTGAATGTCATCTGTGAGTGCATTTGATTGACAGGTATTCAGGAAAATTCTTTGTATTCGCTGCAAATCCTTGCATGCTTGTGCTCCAAGTAAAGATGAATTAGCATCATTGACTATCTTGAAACTTACTTGTTGTTGAATGTCCCTGTTTGTGACACTCAGGTAACACGAACCATGCGAGAAAATGGAATTGCCATTGTAATCACGCAATGAGCATTCTGGAGGTATAATTTCATAATGACTTTTTCTCTTGGATAGGTCCTTGGAATTCAAGGGATTCGCCAAGGCGCCAGTATCCAGTTTGAAAGTAAATGGAGTTGTGTTCATGTACACAGTAGTCATTCATTCATTGCTAACAATATTGACTCTTTGATCTTTCGTTGCTTGAAGATCGTGCTCATATTCTTGATGAGCTGACTTTGTTGCTTCAAGATGATCCTTGCTTGCTTATAGATTATTCCTGATGGACGAATCAGCTACACCAACGAAGAAAGTATTTTCTAATGAGAAAATATTATCATCTTCCATAAAATCTTCTTGCGCGTTGATTTCTTCTGTTTTGTCCACAGCTCTCACTACATCATATTTTTTGTGTGCAGGAGGAATGCAAATAGCGGCTGATTGACACTGTGAAGCATAATGGTTTAACTTCTGACACATTAAACAGCGTTTACCAAAAACAGGGCAGTTTCCCTTTAAGTGGGCGTTGCCACACCTTTGACATGTAATCACGTTGTCATCATGACGTATTTATGACTAACGTGTGTCATAATATACATCTATGTATATAATGGAGTGCAGACAGGCAGTGATTGACACACAGGATGACCAGTAAGCACACAGAACAGAGCAGCCAATCACCAGACAGGACACGACCACTATAAAGCCAGAGGGTACCAGATTTCCCGCTCTCTCGGGACCCAGCCTCTGAGACAGCTAGAGTTAGTGAGCTGGCCAGTGCAAACACCATGTGGTAGCTAGTAAGTCTGGTTAGGTTAGTATCAGGTCTCCAGTCAAGTCAGCATAGTGTCAACCCACAGTTGAACATGTATAATAGATTAGATGTTAAATAAAATCGCGTTGCATCTTATCAAGTGTTGGAGGTCTGTCTCTCGCTACACTGCATCAAGTGCAGTCCACATCGACCCAGCCTACCCAACACATCATGGTACCAGTGAGTTATGCTTAAAATTGACGGACCTACCTTGGTCCGTTGACCAGCAAACAGACGGACCTACCTTGAGTGAATCAGCGTTGACCAGCAAGCAGCCATCCGGTGACATGGAAAACGTCCGCCCTCCTCCACGGCTTCGCATCGCCGGCAACCTCGGTGCAAATTGGAAGATCTTCAAACAAAAGTTCCAACTCTATCTAGAAGCCACCGACCTCGAGGCCGCACCGGACAAAAGGAAGATCGCACTATTCCTCTCCACAGCCGGGGACCACGCCATCCACATCTACAACTCCCTTACATTCGCTGAAGGTGAAGACAAGACGAAATTTAAAACAGTCCTACTGAAGTTCGACAGCCACTGCGACATTGAGGTGAATGAGAGCTTTGAACGGTACGTTTTCCAGCAGAGGCTTCAGGGTAAGGATGAACCTTTTCAATCCTTTCTGACCCAACTCCGCACCTCGCGCAGTCATGTACCTATGACTCGACCACTGATTCCATGATCCGGGATCAGATCGTTTTCGGGGTCCACTCCGATTCCCTTCGCCAGCAGCTCCTGAAAGTCAAGCAGCTCACCATCGCCATCGAAACGTGCGTTCTCCACGAACATGCTAACAATTGGTACTCCCAGATCAGGGCGGCAGAAACGGCAAAGCTAATCTCCCACGAGGCGGAACGGGTGCAGGTCATCACACAAATGCAGGGCCTAAGTATCGACGAGAGTGGCCATTCCGCGTGCTTTTCCCGGGCCCCTGCGTATGCGAGCCACGACCGAGGGGACGGCGGGACCAACAACCAGACTGCGCAGGTGCGTACATCGTTCGACCGCACTGGCGTTGGCGTCATGACGTGTCCGAATTGTGGCTCCACCCATTTAAAGCGGCAATGTCTGGCAAAATCACGACAGTGTCTACAGTGTGGCAAGCTTGGCCACTACGCAGCCCTTTGCAGATCTGCTCCACTACCCAGCATCCAGCGATCCCAGCCACGGCGCAGAAGTGTCCATTCAATACAGCAGGCCATGCCAGACTCCGACCCCGACAGCCCAACAGGTCCTGATGCTGCGTGCCTCAAATCTCCATACCGGGTGGGCATCATTACGAAGCATGCGCTGCCTATCTCCAAGACAGCGACGCACCTCCCGATCCTCAGTGTGGATCCCGAAGATGAGTGGTGTGCTGTCATCGCAGTCAACAAGGCTCGCATCCGGTTCAAACTGGACACCGGCGCATCGGCGAACCGCATCTCCAAATCCGATCTCGCCACCATCCGCGTCAGACCAAGCATTCTTCCACCGGCCTGCCAGCTCTTTGACTACAATGGCAATGCCATAGCTGCCAGTGGCTCATGCCAACTCGAAGTTTCCAATAAGTCATTTAAAGCGACATGGCGATTTGAGATCGTGGGACCTGACAGAGCATCCCTGCTCGGTGCTCGGGCCTGCAAACCCCTGAACTTGGTTCAGCGAGTCCACACCATGTCATCCTCACAGGCGACGGCCTCACCTGATGAGAACTTCCAGGCTGAAATTGATGACATCATCACGCAGTACCACAGCGTGTTCGACGGAATGGGCACACTCCCATACCGATACAAACTCATGCTCAAACCAAACGCCACCCCTGTGATCCACGCACCACGTCGGGTGCCGGCACCCCTCAAGGACCTCCTCAAGCAGCAGATACAGGACCTCCAGGACCAGGGCATCATATCAAGGGTCACAGAACCCACGGACTGGGTCAGCTCCATGGTCTGCGTCAAGAAGCCAGCAGGGGAGCTTCGAATCTGCATCGACCCCAAGATTTAAACCACAACATCATGAGGGAACATTACCCAATACCAAAACGTGAAGAGTTGACCAGCGAGATGGCTCATGCCAAACTCTTTATGAAGCTGGACGCCTCCAAGGGGTTCTGGCAAATACAGCTGGATGCATCCAGTCGCAAGCTGTGCACATTCAATACTCAGTTCAGTCGCTACTGCTACAACGGATGCCTTTTGGCATCATCTCTGCCTCAGAGGTATTTCACAGCATCATGGAACAGATGATGGAGGGTATCGAGGGGGTGCGCGTGTATGTTGACAATGTCATAATCTGGTCCACAACTCCTCAAGAACACATCGATCGCCTCAAGCAATCCTCTTGGATTCCGCAGAATCCATGAGCATGGCCTCTGACTCAACAGAGCCAAGTGCTCGTTCGGTCAATCAGAAATCAAATTCCTTGGTGACCACATCTCGCAGCAAGGTGTGCGGCCAGATGCTGACAAGGTCTCGGCGATCAACGCCATGAAGACCCCAGAGGACAAGAAGGCGGTCCTCCGCTTTCTAGGGATGGTCAACTTCCTCGGGAAGTTCATTCCCAACATGGCGGCACACACCACAGCCCTCCGCCATCTTGTCAAAAAGTCGACGGAATTCCAGTGGCTGCCCGCTCATGAGAACGAATGGCGTGAGCTGAGGGCAAAACTCACCACAGCCCAGGTTCTGGCGTTCTTCCACCCTACCAAAGAGACCAAATTATCCACTGACGCGAGCCAGGACGGTATTGGGGCGGTGCTCCTCCAACGGGATGACTCCTCCTCGTGGGCCCCAGTTGCGTATGCCTCCAGAGCCATGACACCCATTGAGCAACGGTACGCTCAGATTGAGAAGGAATGCTTGGGCCTCCGAACGGGAATCAACAAATTTCACGACTATGTGTATGGCCTCCCAAAATTCACGGTTGAGACGGACAACAGGCCATTAGTCCACATAATACAGAAGGATTTGAATGACATGACGCCTCGGTTACAACGAATCCTTCACAAGCTACGCTGCTATGACTTTGTACTTGTCTACACGCCAGGCAAAGAACTCATTGTTGCAGATGCCCTTTCCAGGTCTATCACCACACCCTGTGAACAAACTGACTTTGTCTGCCAAATCGATGCGCAGGTGCAATTGTGTGCCTCCAAACTTCCGGCCACTGATGAGAGAGTCATCCACATTCGTGAGGAAACGGCCAACACTAAACGGCCAAGTATCCTCTGCTACAGCATGTGATGCAGCACCTCACAAATGGCTGGCAGAAGGGACAGTGTCCCCAGTTTTACAACGTCAAGGACGACCTTACGGTGGTGGACGGCATCCTCCTGAAGCTCAATAGGATTGTGATTCCGCAGAGCATGCGAGCTATGGAGCTCAGCCAACTCTATGTGGGTCATCTGGGGGTCGCGAACTGTTGACGCAGAACTCGAGAGGCAGTCTATTGGCCGGGCATCAGCCAGGACGTTGCCAACACGGTCCTCAACTGCCCCACATGTCAGAAATCTCAGCCAGCTCAACCCAAAGGAACTCTGCAGCAACATGAGATAGTGACCTCCCCATGGCCCAAAGTCGGTGTCGACCTTTTCCACGCCAAGGGGCGTGACTATGTCCTCCTGGTCGATTACTTCTCCAATTACCCAGGAGTGGTGAACCTGTCCGACCTCACATCGAAGGCGGTGATTAAAGCATGCAAAGAAACGTTTGCCAGGCATGGGATACCGCTCACGGTGATGAGTGACAACGGTCCCTGTTTTTACAGCCAGGAATGGTCTGATTTTGCCCGCCTATACAACTTTCGTCACATAACCTCCAGCCCCCACTACCCGCAGTCAAACGGGAAGGCAGAAAAAGGGTTCCATATTGTCAAGAGATTACTATGCAAGGCTGCAGACTCAGGCTCCGACTTCAATCTGGCGCTGCTGGCATACAGAGCATCCCCGCTGTCCACTGGGTTGTCTCCTGCGCAGATGCTCATGATTTGCACTCTGCGAACCACGGTTTCAGCCATCCATGTTCCAGACCTTGACCACCTCATGGTCATACAAAAGATGCAGCAGTCTCGGGCCCAACAGAAATCAGCATACGAAGCTCATGCCACGGATCTCCCCGAGCTGGTCCCAACTGATCATGTTCGTGTGCAGTTACCTGATGGTGGCTGGTCCACCACAGCTGTGGTGGTCAAGCAAGTGGTCCCGAGATCGTTCCTCGTCCGCATGGCTGATGGCTCCTTCCTACGATGCAACAGACGGGCGCTGCGCAGAGCTCCACGCCCGCCACCTAACCATGATGTCCCGCCTCACAAAATGCTTCCTCCGGACGTGCCCTATCACGAGGCCACCGATCTACCAGCAATCCTGCCGACCTCTGCGACCACCGCATTGGTGGCGGTCCCACCTATCCAAGTGCAGGTGGCCCCTGATCCACCCTTGAGGCGGTCAACCAGAATTTGTCGCCCACCACAGAGACTAGACTTATAGACTGAACTTTTGCACAACTGTGTGACATAGAACAAAGAAAATACAGCACAGAACAGGCCCTTCGGCCCACGATGTTGTGCCGAACCTTTGTCCTAGATTAATCATAGATTATCATTGAATTTACAGTGCAGAAGGAGGCCATTCGGCCCTTTGAGTCTGCACCTGCTCTTGGAAAGAGCACCCTACCCAAACTCAACACCTTCACCCAACACCAAGGTCAATTTGGACATTAAGGGCAATTTATCATTGGCCAATTCACCTAACCTGCACATCTTTGGATTGTGGGAGGAAACCGGAGCACCCGGAGGAAACCCACGCAGACACGGGGAGGACGTGCAGACTCCGCACAGTCAGTGACCCAAGCCGGAATCGAACCTGGGACCCTGGAGCTGTGAAGCAATTGTGCTATCCACAATGCTACCGTGCTGCCCTTGAGAACAAATAAATCTACACTATATCATTTAACCGTAATCCATGTACCTATCCAATAGCTGCTTGAAGGTCCCTAATGTTTCCGACTCAACTACTTCCACAGGCAGTGCATTCCATGCCCCCACTACTCTCTGGGTAAAGAACCTACCTCTGATATCCCTCCTATATCTTCCACCTTTCACCTTAAATTTATGTCCCCTTGTAATGGTTTGTTCCACCCGGGGAAAAAGTCTCTGACTGTCTACTCTATCTATTCCCCTGATCATCTTATAAACCTCTATCAAGTCGCCCCTCATCCTTCTCCGTTCTAATGAGAAAAGGCCTAGCACCCTCAACCTTTCCTCGTAAGACCTACTCTCCATTCCAGGCAACATCCTGGTAAATCTTCTTTGCACCTTTTCCAAAGCTTCCACATCCTTCCTAAAATGAGGCGACCAGAACTGTACACAGTACTCCAAATGTGGCCTTACCAAAGTTTTGTACAGCTGCATCATCACCTCACGGCTCTTAAATTCAATCCCTCTGTTAATGAACGCGAGCACACCATAGGCCTTCTTCACAGCTCTATCCACTTGAGTGGCAACTTTCAAAGATGTATGAACATAGACCCCAAGATCTCTCTGCTCCTCCACATTGCCAAGAACTCTACCGTTAACCCTGTATTCCGCATTCATATTTGTCCTTCCAAAATGGACAACCTCACACTTTTCAGGGTTAAACTCCATCTGCCACTTCTCAGCCCAGCTCTGCATCCTATCTATGTCTCTTTGCAGCCGACAACAGCCCTCCTTACTATCCACAACTCCACCAATCTTCGTATCATCTGCAAATTTACTGACCCACCCTTCAACTCCCTCATCCAAGTCATTAATGAAAATCACAAACAGCAGAGGACCCAGAACTGATCCCTGCGGTACGCCACTGGTAACTGGGATCCAGGCTGAATATTTGCCATCCACCACCACTCTCTGACTTCTATCGGTTAGCCAGTTCATTATCCAACTGGCCAAATTTCCCACTATCCCATGCCTCCTTACTTTCTGCATAAGCCTACCATGGGGAACTTTATCAAATGCCTTACTAAAATCCATGTACACTACATCCACTGCTTTACCTTCATCCACATGCTTGGTCACCTCCTCAAAGAATTCAATAAGATTTGTAAGGCAAGACCTACCCCTCACAAATCCGTGCTGACTATCCCTAATCAAGCAGTGTCTTTCCAGATGCTCAGAAATCCTATCCTTCAGTACCCTTTCCATTACTTTGCCTACCACCGAAGTAAGACTAACTGGCCTGTAATTCCCAGGGTTATCCCTAGTCCCTTTTTTGAACAGGGGCACGACATTCGCCACTCTCCAATCCCCTGGTACCACCCCTGTTGACAGTGAGGACGAAAAGATCATTGCCAACGGCTCTGCAATTTCATCTCTTGCTTCCCATAGAATCCTTGGATATATCCCGTCAGGCCCGGGGGACTTGTCTATCCTCAAGTTTTTCAAAATGCCCAACACATCTTCCTTCCTAACAAGTATTTCCTCGAGCTTACCAATCTGTTTCACACTGTCCTCTCCAACAATATCGCCCCTCTCATTTGTAAATACAGAAGAAAAGTACTCGTTCAAGACCTCTCCTATCTCTTCAGACTCAATACACAATCTCCCGCTACTGTCCTTGATCGGACCTACCCTCGCTCTAGTCATTCTCATATTTCTCACATATGTGTAAAAGGCCTTGGGGTTTTCCTTGATCCTACCCGCCAAAGATTGTTCATGCCCTCTCTTAGCTCTCCTAATCCCTTTCTTCAGTTCCCTCCTGGCTATCTTGTATCCCTCCAATGCCCTGTCTGAACCTTGTTTCCTCAGCCTTACATAAGTCACCTTTTTCCTCTTAACAAGACATTCAACCTCTCTTGTCAACCATGGTTCCCTCACTCGACCATCTCTTCCCTGCCTGACAGGGACATACATATCAAGGACACGTAGCACCTGTTCCTTGAACAAGTTCCACATTTCATTTGTGTCCTTCCCTGCCAGCCTATGTTCCCAACTTATGCACTTCAATTCTTGTCTGACAACATCGTATTTACCCTTCCCCCAATTGTAAACCTTGCCCTGTTGCACGTACCTATCCCTCTCCATTACTAAAGTGAAAGTCACAGAATTGTGGTCACTATCTCCAAAATGCTCCCCCACTAACAAATCTATCACTTGCCCTGGCTCATTACCCAGTACTAAATCCAATATTGCCCCTCCTCTGGTCGGACAATCTACATACTGCGTTAGAAAAGCTTCCTGGACACACTGCACAAACACCACCCCATCCAAACTATTTGATCTAAAGAGTTTCCACTCAATATTTGGGAAGTTAAAGTCGCCCATGACTACTACCCTATGACGTCTGCACCTTTCCAAAATCTGTTTCCCAATCTGTTCCTCCACATCTCTGCTACTATTGGGGGGCCTATAGAAAACTCCTAACAAGGTGACTGCTCCTTTCCTATTTCTGACTTCAACCCATACTACCTCAGTAGGCTGATACTCCTCGAACTGCCTTTCTGCAGCTGTTATACTATCTCTAATTAATAATGCCACCCCCCCACCTCTTTTACCACCCTCCCTAATCTTATTGAAACATCTATAACCAGGGACCTCCAACAACCATTTCTGCCCCTCTTCTATCCACGTTTCCGTGATGGCCACCACATCGTAGTCCCAAGTACCGATCCATGCCTTAAGTTCACCTTATCGTTTTGACCTCTGTAAATATCGTTTTTTCACATTTCATCTGCCCTATATCTGCACTAGCGACACCTTCCTGTGTACATAAGGTCATTTTAACACATTCTGTATATAGTCACGCACATATACACATCCACGCGCACATGCACCTTAATATGTATTATCTCAACACACACAATACAAAAAAAAAGGGGCGAGATGTCATAATATACATCTATGTAGAGAATGCAGTGCAGACAGGCAGTGATTGACACACAGGATGACCAGTAAGCACACAGAACTGAGCAGCCAATCACCAGATGGGACACAACCACCATAAAGCCAGAGGGCACCAGTTTTCCCGCTCTCTCGGGACCCAGCCTCTGAGACAGTCAGAGTTAGTGAGCTGGCCAGTGCAAACACCATGTGGTAGCTAGTAAGTCTGGTTAGGCTAATATCAGGTCTCCAGTCAAGTCAGCATAGTGTCAACCCACAGTTGAACATGTATAATAGTTTAGATGTTAAATAAAATCGTGTTGCATCTTATCAAGTGTTGGAGGTCTGTCTCTTGCTACACTGCATCAAGTGCAGTCCACATCGACCCAGCCTACCCAACACATCAACGCGCATGCGCAGACATCTTCGACGTCTCGCATTTCTGTGCGTAGTGCGCATGTGCAGAGCTCGAAAATGCTAGTGAAGGATAGCTTCCATTCCTCACAGTCTTCTGCTTTGCCTGCGACACAATTTTTATTTTCTCTGCCTTGTGGTAGAGATTTGCGCTTTTTCCTTAGGGATAAAATGCTAAATACTGACTTTTGGTCTGTTCCACGGATATATATTTGTCAATCGCGATTTGTAAAGTTAAATCATTTTGACGAATTAGTGCTTCTGTGACAGAATCATCAAGTATACCATGTAGATCTGCATCGTTACACGTTTTAGCAAAGAGTTTGAGATCTGTGTTTAAATTATTCACTGGTTCACCAACTTTTTGAACTCTTCTGTGAAATTTTAGTCAGTCTAAAATCTCATTTGGTCTGCATTTCACAATGTTCATCGAACTTCGGCATAACATTTTTAAAATAAATTTAGAGTATCAAATTATTATTTTTTCCAATTAAGGGGCAATTTAGCTTGGCCAATCCACCTAACCTGCACATCTTTGGGTTGTGGGGGTGAAACCCATGCAAACATGGGGAGAATGTGCAAATTCCACATGGACAGTGACCCAGGACCGGGATTCGAACCCGGTTCCCCAGCGCCGCAGTCCCAGTGCTAACCACTGCGCCACAATGAAATGAAAATCGCTTATTGTCACAAGTAGTCTTCAAATGAAGTTACTGTTAAAAGCCCCTAGTCACCACATTCTGGCACCTTCCCGTACCAGCCTCCCCAAACAGGAGCCGGAATGTGGCGACTAGGGGCTTTTAACAGTAACTTCATTTGAAGACTACTTGTGACAATAAGCGATTTTCATTTCATTTCATGCCGCCCTAATTCCGCCATAACTTGATCAAATTTTGTTTTATCTTCACCAGCATTAAAATTAAATGATTTGAAGATTTTGATTGCTTGCTGTCCTGCCAGGGACAGAAGTAAAGCAATTCTTCTTCAGATGGGCAGCAGGGTCGGCGCAGGCTTGATGGGCCGAAGGGCCTGTTCCTGTGTTGGACTTTTCTTTGTTCTAGCTTCTGGTGCAGCACTTAAGTCATTAGATTCTAAATAGAGTTGAAACTGTTGTTTGAACAATTTCCAATTTAAATTACCAGTGGTCTTGAGATGTCTTAATGCTTGAACTTGGCCCATTGAAACGTTGTTTTTGTCAAAGTTTTCGATGTTGCGATGACTTCTGTAGTCGAATATTGATTCCAATTTTTTTTTTCCTTTTTTCTATTCTAAATATTTACTTGTCTTTCTTAAAAGATTTAATCATTCCGATAACATGTTATATTTTAAATAACTCCTGGTAGCATGTTATGTTACCTATATACTTCTGATAACATGTTATATATTTCTCTTTCAAGCAGCGAGTTGATGAAATGACCAATAGTCTGCTTGTAAAAGATGAACTATTTATTGAGTAATATAAACAATAGTTGTGAGTCCTTTGCAATCAGTACTCAACTAGTAAAACAATATAAAATACAATACAGATAACTGACTAACTCTACAATGTAATTATAAAATATTTATAACTTCTTTCTCTCTCTAGCTATTCTATGTCTTGTCTGTTCACTGTCCTGGATCACACTCTCTGAGAAAGAGCGGGAATGTCGTTCTTCTGCCATCTGATAGTGAGACATCTAGTGTTGAAATGACTGTACTACATTTACATACATTGATCATGTATATTGATATACAGAGATCACGACAGGTATCCCTGAGCAGGAGTGGATGGCCAGAGGACGGCCCGACCCCAGGGACTAGCTGCCATCCAGACAAGTCTCACGCTTCTGGAAAGAGTGTTCCCATCAATGTTGGAGATGCAGGTAGAGAGTCAGAGTGTAAATGAGGGGGTTTCAGCAGCCATCCAGCGCCTGCAGGAGTAGGTGGCAGTGCCGACAATGCGTGCCACCCATGTCAACACTGAACGGGTGGAGTCCGCAGTGGAGGCCATGGGAGCGAGAATCTTGGCCATGGGTCAGAATGTCCAATGCCTGGTGCACGGTGGTGGCTGAAGTGCAGGATGGAGCAGCCATGTTACAGGCTGCCATATACCAGCGCTTGGCCCAGTCACAAAAGTCATGGTTGCAGGCGTCAAGAACATTGGCCTGGCACTAGCTGACCTGAGCCAGTCACAGAAGGACCTGGCACGGTCACCGAGTGATGTGGCACTGTCCTAGAGGGATGTGGCACAGTCCCTGTGCTCCATGGCCTTGAGCATCGAGACCTGGTCAAGATAAGAGCGGGTCTACAGGACTGGCAGCTCCAGAAGATGGCGAACCCCCAGGAGCTCTCTACATCCCAACGAGTAGCCCGAGGGTGGAGGAGGTGAAGGGGCCGGTGCCCGGACCTACTGCAGGGGAGGTGCTGGAACACAGCAGCTCCTCTGAATCCCCCCACCAGTCCTTGGCCCATCTAATGGGCAGCGATCACAACAGGGTGGCACCATGCCACCTGTGACTGCCGGAAGTTGGCCTGGCCCATCCAGGCCCAGTTGCTCAAGAGAACAGCTGTCAAAGGGGGCCCAGTTCACAGGGCAGGATGCACAGCAGGCCGCCTCCACATCCGATACAATGCCTGAATACCCGCCTCGACACTCAGGAGGCTGACAAGCTGCAGTCGCATATATGCACTTTGCACCCCAGACCCACCATCCCAGACAACAAGATGGCAGCAAGGAGAGCGGGCCCACATTTTCCCAGCGTCGAGCCTGAGACCCTCCTGGATGTCGTGGAGGAGAGGCAGGTCACCCTGTACTCCGGGCCGGGAAGGAGGCTGCCAGCCGTCGCCGTTCACCATCCAGGACGCAGGTTGCAGAGGCGGGAAGCGCCGTCAGCAACAACGTCGAGACTGTACGACCGCCTCAGAGCGGCCACGGTGGGTAGGCAGGACTGTGTCCTTGGCACAAACTCCCATCCCAGACCGCCGGTGCAGACTCGATAGGTGAATGGCCTCCTTCTGCACTGTTAATTCTATGATTCTATTGGTGGCGTCCGCGGGGAGGCTTGGGAGTGAGGGTTTTGGCTATGGATCAGCATGTCCAAGGCCTGGGGCATTCTGTGCAGATTGTGGCCGAAACCCCGGACAGAGCTGCCCTCTCACAGGCAACCATGTCCCACAGCCACCTGGACATTGCAGAGGCAGTCCTGAGCATGGCCCAGCCAAAGCGGGCCATGGCTGAGAGCATCGATGGCATTGCCTAGACGCGGGCTGACTTGGCACAGGCAGAGGGAGGTGGCCCAGTCCCAGAGGGAGAGGCACAGTCACTAGCTGATATGGCACAGACCCAGAAGGTGCTGGCACAGTCGCAGCGTGATGTGGCCCAGTCCCAGGCGGAGGTCATCAACTCCCTGTACTCTATGGCCGTGAGCATGCAGCCTCTGGCCAAGATGATAGCTGGCCTCCAGGACTGGCAGCGCCAGGTGGCGGGGGTGCCTCAGGGGATAGCTACTCTCGCACCCCTGTCGATGGATTAGCCCGGGAGCCATCGGACCCCCCGAGGGAGGAGGGGGTGATGGGGCCCGTGCCGGTGACTCCCGCAGGGGAGGTGCGCAGCACCTTGGACCCCCTCCCTCCTGTCCCTGGTGCATCTGATGTGCAGCGGACAGAATAGGGCGGCAGAACGCCATCTGGGACACCCGAGCAGCAGCTGGGCCTATCCAGGTCGCTCAGAGGAACCAGGTCACAGGGCTGGAATTGCAAAAGGCCTCCACCACTCCTGATTTACCATCTGTGAATTCACCGAGACGTAGTGTAAGTGCCCATAAGGCCAAAACGTTCGACACCAGTTACGTTGGCACAAGCACAGGGCACAGTTTAGTTATCGGGCTAGGGCACATATCGGTATATATGTTTTCACATTAAACAGCTGTTCACACTGTTACAACCTGCCTCAGTGATCTGTCAGATGGGTGAGAGGGGTTGGCTGCTCTGGGCTGGCCAGCGAGGGAGTGTGGGGGAAGGGAGGGAATGGGCGGACGTTGTGTGTAGACTGGGCTCCCCACCCTCCCCCCTAACCGTCCCACCTCTGCCACCCAGGGATTAGAGGGACCGTGTGATGGAATGACCAGCTCCAACGCAGTGCTGCTCCCCTTCCAGCCATGTTGGCTGTGACGGTGTGTGTGTGTGGGGGGATGAATCGCTTTAGTGCGGCTGCAGCTGTGCGGCAATCACGGAACCGGCGAATCCGGCACCGTTCTGCTCGGAAACGCTGGTGTTTCATGTGACGCCCGTGCTAGTCCCTTTGGAGTGGCTGAATTAATACACCTGTCACACCGTTTTGCCGTCGTGAAACTCCACACTTTTCATGATGGCGTGGGGACATAGTCCCAAAAATGGAGACTTCAGCCCCTGCTCTCAGAAACGGAGAAGCCAGCCCCTCATCTGGAATGGCTTCAGGGCTGCAGACCTGCTGCAGAACATGCCTTTTATTGGAAAGAAAAACCTGATATTGACTCATGTCGACGGAATTAGTTTTGCCATCCAGAATAGGATCTTGGATGCAGTGCAAGAGATTCCCAACTGTACAAATTGAGGTCCTCTGACACTTCACTTATGGTCAGCTGTAACCAATATGCCACCGTCATTGTGCCTACGCCCTAATCCTTGATGCCGATGAAGATGCAAAGGAAAAGTTCTATTCTGACCTTGTTGAAATCCTCACTGCCATCCTGAAAGAAGAAAAGATCCTCCTCTGGGAGACTTTAATGTCAGAGTTGGTCGTGATTCCAATGACTGTGTTGAAGTCAATAATTTCCTGCTTCTGGACTGTAGTAGAAAGATTCAACAATGCTCGTTATGGCAAAATAACAAGGCTTTATTTATGAAACGACTGCATGCAGTAATGGCTGAAACTTGAGGTCAGAGAGCAGTTAGTACCACTGCTGATTCCTTCCCAAGTCCGCGCTTTCACAGAGAATCATCTCAGTATTTATACATTATCATTATCAAGATTGCGTGACTACAGCTTAGTCAGGAATTCAATTGGAAGTAGAAACGGAAACAATGTCATAAACCAAGCATGAGCTGTTGATCTTCTCGGACTCTTTGTCTCATGCTTCATACCATTATCTTGTTCTTTGATAGAACATTAAAAGGTCGGAGGAGACTCATCCATTCCTTATCTTGTCTTATTCATGCCGCCCTGGATTATGACGAGTTAACCTTATCAGAATTTACAGAGGTCAGGCATTTTGGAATAGCTAGATTAGCATTCCTTACAAAGGACGCTGGTACATTGAAGTGGCTAGGTCAGCTTTTCTTACATTGTATCAATTAGTTGACCAGTCTTCCCATTGACCAGTTTGCCCATCATGCCATTACTTACTTCGTACAACATCACAACTGAAGCAACTTCATTGGGAAAAACAAAGTGGGAAAATCAATGCAAATGGTACCCTCCAGTTGTCAAAGTGTGCTCAGCCTGGCCTCATTATAACAACTCCCCTTGTCCATCAGAAGGACAAATGCAGGCTAGATCAAAGCATTGTCACCTCCTGGATTATGTAATTGTTCGAGTCAAAGATGTCTGTATCATTCAATCCAAGTGGGGACTGATGCTTGCTGGATAGATCATTGATTTCTTTGATTCACGATCATCCATCTAGCAACAAGACATCACAAGGTCTAACATTTCAAGAGGAAGAAGATGAATGTCTCAGCCTCACAGCTGAAGAAAGGATTTCCAAGTGCAGCTTATGACAGATCTGCAAGGCTTTTACACATCCAACTCAATTCCAGAACAGTGGACTCCAGTACCCAGACCATTGGCTTTGAGCATCATCGCCACCAGAACTGGTTCGACAAAAACAAAATATATGCTCTCCTTGAACAAAAAAAGAAACACTTTCAAAAGTAAAGTAAAATACAGCGGATGCTGAGAATCTGCAATAAAAACAAAAAAAGCAGGTCTGGCAGCATTTCTGGAGTTAACGGGTGGAATTTTCCAAAACGTGGCAAAGTGTCATTTGCGGAGCGAAAGTTCAGTGTGATTCGGTGCGATCCGGATCTCAATCTTGAGCCACTTCGTCAAATGATTTTCCCCCATGCGAAAATGCCACACTTTAGTCACCAGGCACCTAATTTGCTTGCCCGGGGATCGGCTGAGCATTGCAATCAATCCAAAGAGTGCAGGTAAGTTAGACTGGCCATGCTAAATGTCCCTTAAGGTCCAAAGATGTGCAGGTTAGGTGGGGTTATGGGGTTACAGGGAGAGGGCGGGGGAGTTGGCCTAGGTAGGATGCTCTTTCAGAGGGTTGGTACAGACTCAGTGAGCTAATTGACCTCCTCTACACTGGGGCCTCCGATGGGGTCTGGCCCGCGATCGGGGCCCACCAATCGGCAGGCCGGCCTCTCTCTCCCCGGGCCTACTTTGTTGCGTGGCCAGCCCCTGAACCCCCACACCATGTTGCGCAGGGGCCGGCACGCTGAAGAAGTTCCCCGCGCATGTGCGTGTTGGCGCGGGCCAGCTGCGCATGCGCGGGTTGGCGCGGCACCCATTTGGCGCTGGGAAGGGTGGCTGGAGCGGCGTGAACCACTCCAGCACCATGCTGGCCCCCATGGGGGACAGAGTCGGTCGTCCCCGCACCCATTTCGCGCCGTCGCATTCACGACGGCGCGGACACTTAGTCCCGCGATCGGAGAATCACCCCCATTATCTTTCTAGTTTATGTTTCTAAGGGGGTGCTGCATTTAAACAGTTCTTCAACATTCACTCTCAGTCAAGCCAGGGGGACAGTCGCTCACACACCTGAGTGAAGGTAGAGGAGAGGCACAGAACCATTTACCCACATATTGCAGGAAGCCCCGAGCAATATGACAAATCCTGCCTGGAAGGCAGCGGCAACAGCAGTTAGTGCCAGCAGAATGGCCAGGAGGAAGGGGGTTCAATGTTGCAAAATGATGAATGGCTCATTGAGTGCCCCTTGTCTCCCCTTGGCATCCATCCCTTCTGTCACCCCAAGAATAACACCTCTAATCCATTTGCTGCCAACTTGCTGTCTCCCACCACCCGACCTCCCAGCATCATCCTCAAACCCTCCTGGTACTCCTCACCAAAACTACTTTCTGCCGATGCACATTTCCCATGAGTTCCAGTTGTCCTTGACCTCCGACACACCACGCCTCCGGCTCACAATGTCCCCATTGGTTTCCTGCAGGAGGAGATAGCCAGGCATGAAAGGGAGAAAACGGGCATGCCCGAGTTGCACATTCACACTCCCTACGAGGAAAGGGCAATGGAGCTCACAGGAGAGGCCCAGGTATGAGCCTCACCGAGAGCAAGATTGGTCCGTGGCACAGAAGTGAGGAGCCAATGCACCTTCACCCAGATGACCTGTCTCAAGTGAGTTTTTAAGTGCTCAAACCCTTGACCTTGCCATTTACTAAAAACATGTCCCTTGCTGTCCCTTGCCTTGCAAGAACATCAACTGAAGAGCCCGGGCCTTCCCCGAGCAGCACCCTCCTTTCAAGCCCTGACAGTACCTCAGAGGAGATCTTCAGGGAGGGCTTAGAAGATGCATCACAGCGATCACACGCACCATCCACCAATGCAGAGACAAGCACCTCAGTGGGCAATCTTAGCAGACAGGCATCTGGGTCACTATCTGGTGAGCACCATACTGCCTCTGATGCACATCTCAGCAGTCAGGCAGGCGAAGGACTGCGGGATCCCAGGATGCAGCTGTGCCCCAGCCAGGTGCTATGCCTCTGAACAAATTCCTCCCTCAGCTGCAAGAGATGCAAAAGCAGAGCACAGCAGAAGGGGATGTCAGTGACATTTCTGCAACTGCAAGGCTGATTGGAGGAGCCCAAAAGCCTTCAGCTGCACGAGATGGTACCAACATTGCATGGCACCCAGGCCAACACTTCAAGGGTTGCATTCACAGTGGAAAGCCTGGAGAACGATGTCCGAGCCATGAGTGCAGATTACAAGGCATGGCTCAGTCTCTGGGACCGTGGTTGAGGGCCTTGAGAGGGTAGCTCAGACATAGAGTCCATTACTGAGGTGCTCCAGAGCTTGGTCCAAACGCAGACTACCATTTCTGATGCTTCAACACTATGGTTCAAACAATGGTTGGTTTCCAGGACTGGCAGCTCAAGCTGATGCAGTGGCTTCTGGAACTCATTCCGAGTGCCCTACTCCATCCTGGTCCTCTTCCTCATCAGAGGAAGCACTATGTCCCTCGTCGTCCTCCTCCAGCATGTTGCCCCGCTGATGTGCCACGTTGTGGAGGGCACAGCACACCATATCAATGCGAGAAACCCACCCTGGGGGCTGCACTGAATTACACCCCCAGAACGGCCGAGGCAATGGACGCACAACTTCAGGATGCCAATGCACTGCTCTATACCTGACCGGATGGCAGTGTGATCCACGTTATACCGGGACTCCGCTTCGGCCTGAGGCCTCCCCATCTGCCAAGACCTCAACAGGTATCCCTTGCCCCCACGAGTCACCCCGGACATTTGGAGTGGACCTGAAAGACTCCAGGGATCTGCGAGTGCCCCAGGACGAAGCTGTCATGCACATTCTCAGGGAAGCTTACACAGACGTGCATAATGACCATGCGGTGGTCATAGACAAGTTGCACATTCAGGGAGTGGAACCTCTTGCGATTGACAAAGGGCACTCCCTGATGCCACGGTGCTCTCAGGGCCACATTTGTCCCATAGATGGCCCCCTGGACCTGTGGCAGTCCAGCAATGGAAGCAAATCCCGCTGCCGTGACATCTTGATGTGCCTTGTCGAGGTTGAAGTTGATGTACTCAAAGGCCCGGGCATACTGAACATAACCTCTCTTGTGGGCTGATTATTACAAGGTCTTACATAGGTCACCAGTCAAAACCTGGAGTGATCCCTGTCATAATATATACCAGTATATCATGGTGCAGACACACACTGATGGACACACAGCGGGACACCGCAGCCAATCACCAGTGAGAGCACACGCACTATAAAGACAGGGGGCATCAGAGTTTCCGCTCATTCGAGTAGCAGCTAGCTAGGAGGACAGAGCTCACAGCCTGCAACACAGACATTCACCATGTGCTGAGTGCATCAACTGGTTAGGACAAGGCAATCTTCTTCTTCACAGCTTTCAACACGTCATCGATAACGATGAACATCTTGCCAAGGTCATCCCCACACCCCCACTACTTGCCTTCAAACAACCGCGCAACCTCAAACAAACAATTGTTTGCAGCAAACTATCCAGCCTTCAGAACAGTGACCACGACACCACACGACCCTGCCATGGTAATCTCTGCAAGACGTGCCAGATCATCGACATGGATAACACCATTACACGTGAGAACACCACCCACCAGGAACGCGGTACATACTCGTGCAACTCGGCCAACGTTGTCTACCTCATACGCTGCAGGAAAGGATGTCCCGAAGCGTGGTACATTGGCGAGACCATGCAGACGCTGCGACAACGAATGAACGGACATCGCGCGACAATCACCAGGCAGGAATGTTCCCTTCCAGTTGGGGAACACTTCAGCAGTCAAGGGCATTCAGCCTCTAATCTCCGGGTAAGCGTTCGCCAAGGCGGCCTTCAGGACGCGCAACAACGCAGAATCGCCGAGCAGAAACTTATAGCCAAGTTCCGCACACATGAGTGCGGCCTCAACCGGGACCTGGGATTCATGTCGCATTACATTCATCCCCCACCATCTGGCCTGCGAAATCCTACCAATTGTCCTGGCTTTATACAATTCACACCTCTTTAACCTGAGGTTACCCCATCTCTGGATCTGTAAAGATTTAATCACCTGCTAATGGTCGCATTCCAAGCATTGTCTGGCATCTTTGAATCTGTCTATATATATGTTTCTGGAACATACCTCTTCATTCATCTGAGGAAGGAGCAGCGCTCCGAAAACTAGTGACATCGAAACAAACCTGTTGGACTTTAACCTGGTGTTGTAAGACTTCTTACTCTACATGAAAATGCCACATGTCGGTACTCCCATATGCAAGCGGCTGAAATGGCGCGGCAAGGTCCCCACGAGGCGGAATGGGTCCAAGTGATTGAACACCTCCAAGGCCTCAGCCTGGATGAGGGCGGCCATTTCGCGCACTTTTCGCGGACTCCCACGCTTGTACGCACCAAACGAGGGGATGGCAACGTGGAGGAACGTAATGCGCAGGCGCGCACAACGCATGACCGCACCGCGCATGTGCAGTGGCGCAGCGACGTGCTGGCGTCACGACATGCGGCAACTGTGGCTCCATCCATTTAAAGCAGCAATGCCCCACAAAATCTCGACAATGCCTACGATGTGGAAGACTTGGCCACTATGCTGCCTGCTGTCGAGCAGCTCAGCCATCCAATTCATATCGCTTCAGCCAGCCTCGCAGGAACGTTCGGGCAATTCAACCCACAATCACCGAGTCCGATTCCGACCTCCCACACAGCAGTGACACCGAGGACCCGAAGGCACCTTTTCGAGTCGGTGCCATAACGAAAAACAGGCTGTCCCCGAAGCAAAGACACCAGCCGCTGTCGGTATACAGCATTGATTCAGACGATGAGTGGTGTGCCACCCTGACGGTCAACCGGTCCCAAATACGATTCTGCCTGGACACTGGTGCCTCCGCCAATCTCATGGCGTGGTCTGCTTTCCAAAACCTTTGTGTCAAACCAACCATTCTTCCATCGGCCTGCCAGCTATTGGACTACAATGGCAACATCATTCCTGCTACCGGCTCATGCTAACTCGAAGTGACGCACAAGTCACAAAAAGCCATCCTTTCTTTCGAGATCATGGGCTCCTCGAAAGACTCTCTGCTTGGCGCATAGGCGTGCAAGCTGCTAAACCTCATTCAAAGAGTTCACTCTCTCTCGCCTGATGACACGTCTGCCTTCCAGGATGCTGACTTCAGGGCGCAACTCAACACCATCATCGACCAGCACCGCGACGTCTTCGAAGGCATGGTCACGCTCCCATATACTTACAAGATCCTACTCAAACAGAATGCCACGCCTGTGGTGTATGCACCTCTCAGAGTCCCAGCACCCCTCAAGGACCGCCTCAAGCAGCAGCTGCAGGACCTCCAAGACCAAGGAGTGATCTCAAGAGTTACGGAACCAACCGATTGGGTCAGTTCCATGGTGTGCGTAAAGAAGCCTTCCGGCAAGCTCAAAATCTGCATTGATCCAAAGGATCTGAATTGCAACATAATGAGGGAGCATTACCCAATCCCCAAGCGCGAAGAGATCACATGCGAGATGGCCCGCGCCAAGCTCTTCACCAAACTTGATGCCTCGAAAGGATTCTGGCAAATTCAACTAGACAGATCCAGCAGGAAACTGTGTACCTTTAACACCCCTTTTGGCAGATATTGTTACAACAGGATGCCGTTTGGGGTCATATCGGCGTCAGAAGTGTTCCACAGGATCATGGAACAAATGATGGAAGGCATTGAAGGTGTTCGCGTCTATGTCGACGACATAATCATTTGGTCCACCACCCCGCAGGAGCATATCAGTCGCCTCCAGCGCATGTTCAAACGCAAACGGGAGCAGGGCCTACGCCTCAACAGAGCCAAATGCTCCTTCGGCCAGACGGAACTCAAGTTCCTGGGGGACCACATCTCCCAGTTGGGTGTGCGGCCGGATGCGGACAAGGTGGCTGCCATCACAGCCATGAAAAAGCCAGAGGACAAGAAGGCGGTCCTCCGATTTCTGGGCATGGTCAACTTCCTAGGGAAGTTCATCTCTAACCTCGCCTCTCACACCACAGCTCTCAGGAACCTGGTCAGGAAGACGACAGACTTCCAATGGCTTCCTGCCCACGAGCGCGAATGGAGAGAACTTAAAACCAAACTTACCACGGCCCCGGTATTGGCCTTTTTTGATCCAGCGAAAGAGACAAGAATTTTGACCGATGCCAGCCAATCTGGCATTGGGGCAGTGCTCCTGCCTCATCATGGGCCCCCGTTGCATATGTGTCACACAGGCACATTTTTTTATATAAAAGGGGGATGTCATAATATGCGCCAGTATATAATGGTGCAGACACACACTGATGGATACACAGTGGGACCAATCAACATACCCAACACCGCAGCCAAAGAATTCGCCCTTCAGCAAAAGCTTTCAAGGTCGTCATATTGTTGTTACAAGCCAACATGTTTATCTCTAGCATCCTGGGTAATATGACCTTTCTATTATTGAGGTTGTGCAAGTGCCATGTTGACATTTTGTTCATTTTGTCCACTTGAGGCTACCATACACAGATGTATCCATGGAGGGTGTGAAAAGAGAATTAAAAATGGATCCATGTTTGAACAGGAAGTGTTGCAGTTCTGTTTTTTACTGAATCAGATTGAGTCTGACTGTTTCTACCCAAAAACATCACAGAAATGCTGGTTTGAAGGCATTGTCACACTACTGAAGGAGTGAATGGAACTGAGAATGTGTGTGCTGAAGCAGGGTATGATCCTGATCTGCAAGAACAGACTCTGAAAACAGCTGATGCGTTTGTTGCTTGCTAAGCGGAAGTGTCATATGATCCTGACAAAACTGTGAATCTTGGTTACTGGGGGTGAAGACAGTTCAAAACTTAACAAAATGTACACTGCAAGACAGGATTTATGGTTCATGTGAGAGATTTGCGATACAAATCCTGTCAGTAACACTAGTCAAATTATATGGTGGAGGCTAATTGTTGGATGGCTATTTACATTTTGATCCTGAAGACAAAGAGGACGGATGGTTCAATGACAAATATTATGAGGTCTGCAAGATCATCACGTAGTGTCACCTTGATGAAATCCCCTGGCTAGATTTATCTGTTGTTGTATTATTATTGTTATTGTTGATATTATTGTTGTTGTAATTTTTAAAAAAAAATTAGAGTACCCAATTACTTTTTTCCAATTAAAGGGAAATTTAGCGTGGCCAATCCACCGAACCTGCACATCTTTGGGTTGTGGGGGTGAAACCCACGCAGACACGCGGAGAATGTGCAAACTCCACACGGACAGTGACCCAGGGCCGGGATTCGAACCTGGGTCCTCAGCGCCGTAGTCCCAATGCTAACCACTGTGCCACGTGCCGCCCGGATTGTTGTTGTAATTGAAGGAGCGTGAGGTACATGGTCTTGGTTCAGTCTGCATGGGTTAATAGTTCACTTGAGGAAGGAGCTGCACTCCAAAAGCTAGTGATTCGAAACAGACCCGTTGGACTTTAACCTGGTGTTGTAAGACTTCTTACTGTGCCCACCCCAGTCCAACACCGGCATCTCTACATCATGGGTTAATGGTAGCATGGGGTTGAGATCCATAAACAGAGCTGGTGGAGTTACCAACTCGCACTTGGCATTTGGTCAGTCAAATTGATGCAACATTGGTTTCCGTTAATGGAATGCCAACATCAACGGACCTCAACATCAAGGTTCCCCATGAGCAGCTCTTTAAAGACAAGGTTACAATGGTCTGTGGACAGAAAGAAGTGTGTTTCACCAACACCAGGTAAAGGCCATGAAGCATCAGCCTGGTGAGTAGATTAGCATAAACTTTGGCACACTGAGTCTCAAAGTTGTGGATGCGCGGATTATGTTGCCATTGGCTCCATTGTCAATGGTCACCTGATTAGCATGGTGGACCAGATGTGACGGCACCTGGAGGGGTCTCTCAGGCCATTGTATACCTCCGGGTTCTCGGAGACAGGGCAGGGTGACACCCTTGCACTTCCATTGGCACCCAGACACCTTGGCACTGCCAGCCTGGCACCTCAAAATGCAACCCTGGCATTGCCAGGGTGCCTGGATGGCACTGCCAGGGTGCCAGTATGGCACTGCCAGGGATCAGGCCTGGGGAACCTTACCAGGTGGGGCAAAGCTGAGGGGGTGTTCCCAAGGGCCTCTCCAAGGTTGGGGGGGGGGGGGGTGAGGGGAGGTTACAAAAATAGGAGAGGCCTGAAAGGGGGTGGGGAGAGAGAAATATCGGGGCAGCCTTCCAAAATGGCACCCCGATCTGCGAGGAGCCTTTCAGCTCATCAACAGGAAATCCCTGTGTGTACGGCATCAACAGGGAGAATCTCCCTGAAGCCAAAAAATATGGCAAAATGCCATTGCAGAACTGAGAAACATCCTGCTGAACCCACCATTCAGCTGACTTTAGCTCGAGTCCGCTGAATCAAAGAACAAAGAAAAGTACAGCATAGGAACAGGCCCTTCGGTCCTCCAAGCCTGCTCCAACCATGCTGCCCGTCTACGCTTCCGGGGTATCTATCCCTCTATTCCTATCCTATCCATGTATTTGTCAAGACGCCCCTTAAATCATGCCCATGTTTCATTGTTACTGTACCATAACATGTGGACTAGGTAGAGCACAATATTTTTGTGTCTGTGCTTTGCAAACTCACCAATTTCCTTTGATCAGAGGTGTAAAATTATTCTAATTCTGCGACTGAACCAGTCGGCTGTGTTTAACTTTAAGTTGACACAAAATTGAATCACAATATTACCAATGATTAAATAAAAACATATGTTAAATGCAATATGGATCAATAAATATCCACCGGAAGATGGCTGCCTCAGGAGGGAACAGAAACTCTGCCACAAATGGGCAATAAACATGCAATGGTGCTTGGAAACCAATGGGACAATCTGTGGATATAAAAGTAGACAGGGCCAGAAATCTGGCATGGTATCACAATACAGGGTTATTCCAACCAATTGCTTCTAATTCAAGCAGCACACTGACGTTATGATTCCAGTTAATGCAAATGATTGTAGTGAGCAGACCAGTACTAATGGTGCTTTTGAGTGTCAGCCCTATTCAACAGGAGGGATAGATCCATGTGAAGCTGGCACCAGTTAAAGCTGCCCAGCATAACTTCAAGCCAGCTTGCACCGCTTAAAAGGGGAGGGGAGGTACATTCTGACTGGATCAGATGTTGGAACTGGTTGCAGAAAAGATTGTGAGCACAAAGAACTTCAGAATATGGTACAACAGGACAGGGAATGTGCTCCAATATTCTCAGACACTGTACTGGAGGATACTGGAGGTGGAGGGGAGCTGTAATCTATTCACTGGAGACCTGGGATTAGATTCTCCAGTTCTGGGGCTATGCCCCCACTCCGGTGTGGGAACGGTGGTGTTTTACGTCAGGAAAACTGGTGCAAAATGAGCACCGATTCCCCGTTTTGCTGTGGGGCTAGCAGAACGGCAGCATAGAGCACCCAGCTCTAGCTGCCATTACGCCTCGGAGAATTGCCGGGTCCACGGCCGTGCCGTGCAGCATGGTGGAGGCCGCTCGCGGACCCGGCCCGCAAAATAAGTCTGGCCAGGCTACTACAAGGTCACTAGTCAGATCAGTATAGTGTCGACCCACAGCTGAATATGCACAGCAGTTCATCTAGTTGAATAAAACAGTGTTGGATCTTCTCCTGCGTTAGACGTCTGTTTCTAGCTTCCCTGCATCGAGTGCAGTCCACATCGAACCATCCTGCCTAACACATCATGGTACCAGAGTGATACTGATCTTGACGGACCTACCTTGAGTGAATCAGCATCGACCAGCAAGCAGCCATCCAGCGAAATGGAAAACATCCAGCCTCCTCCGCAACTCCGCATTTCCGGCAACCTCGGCGCCAACTGGAAAATCTTCAAGCAAAAGTTCCTCTTGTACATCGAGGCCTCCGACCTCGAGGCAGCATCGGATGCCAGGAAGATTGCGCTATTTCTCTCCACTACGGGGGACCATGCCATCCACATCTACAATTCGCGTACGTTCGCCAATGGCGAAGACAAAACGAAATTCAAAACAGTCCTGCTGAAGTTCGACAGCCACTGCGACATTGAGGTGAATGAGAGCTTTGAAAGGTACATCTGCCAGCACAGGTTTAAGGTTAGGATGAACCTTTTCAGTGCTTCTTGACCCATCTCCGCATCCTAGCGCAGTCATGTAACTATGACTCGACGGCTGATTCCATGTTCCGGGACCAGATCGTTTTCGGGGTCCACTACGATTCCCTGTGGCAGCAGCTCCTTAAAATCAAACAGTTGACCCTCTCTGTCGCTATCAAGACGTGTGATGTCCATGAGCATGCTAAGAATCGTTACTCCACATCAGGGCGGGAGAAACTTCGAAGCTGGCCTCCCACGAGGCGGAACGGGTGCAGGCCATTGCACAGATGCAGGGCCTGAGCATCGACGAGACCGAACACTCAACTGCGCAGGTGCGTACGTCGACCGACTGCACTGTGTATGCGCGATGGCGCACGGATCGCGCTGACATCAGCGTCATGACGTGTCCGAATTGTGGCTCCGCCCATTTAAAGCAGCAATGTCCGGCAAGAGGACACCGAAGCCTCCAGTGTGGCAAGCTTGGCCACTACGCAGCCCTCTGCAGATCCGCTCCACCGCTCAGCAGCCAGCGATCCCAGTTGCGGCGCAGAAGTATTCGCTCAATACAATAAGGCATGCCAGATTCTGATCCCGACAGCCCAACGGACCTTGATGCTGACTGCCTCAAGTCTCCATATTGGGTGGGCATCATAACCACACCTGTGCAATGCCGCTCGATCCTTAGTGCGGATCCCGACGACGAGTGGTGTCCTCAGAGTTAACAAGGCTCGCATCCGATTTAAACTGGACACCTGCACGTCTGCGAACCTCATCTCACAATCCGAACTCTACACCATTCGCGCCAACCAAGCATTCTTCCACCGGCCTGCCAGCTCCTTGACTACAATGGCAATGCCATAGTTGCCAGTGGCTTGTGTCAACTAGGAGTATCCAACAAGGCGATCAAGGCAACGTTACGATTTGAAATCGTCAGGCCAGATAGGGCGTCCCTGCTCGGTGCTCGTGCCTGCAAGCTCCTGAACCTGGTTCAGTGAGTCTACACCATGTCATCGTCACCGGCGACGGCCTCGCCCGATGGAAATTTGCAAGACGACATAGACGACATTATCACGCAGTACCACAGCGTATTCGATGGAATGGGCACGCTCCCATACCGATACAAAATACTGCTCAAGCCGAACGCCACCCCTGTCATCCATGCACCACGCCGGGTGCCGGTGCCTCTCAAGGATCATCTGAAAAAGCAACTACAGGACCTCCAAGACCAGGGCATCATCTCGAAGGTCACAGAACCAACAGACTGGGTCAGCTCCATGGTCTGCGTAAAGAAGCCATCAGGGGAGCTCCGCATTTACATTGATCCCAAGGATCTAAACCGCAACATCATGTGGGAGCACTACCCGATCCCGAAGCGTGAAGAGTTAACCAGTGAGATGGCTCATGCCAAATTCTTCACGAAGCTGGACGCCTCCAGGGTTTTTTGGCAAATACAGCTGGATGCGTCCAGTCGCAAGCTGTGCACGTTCAACACCCCGTTCGGCCGCTACTGTTACAACCGCATGCCTTTCGGTATCATATCTGCTCCGAAGTGTTTCATCGTATCATGGAGCAGATGATGGAGAGCATCGAGGGGGTACGAGTATACGTGGACGACGTGATCATCTGGTCCACAACGCCCCAGGAACACATCGCTCGCCTCAAGCAGGTCTTCCAGCGAAGTCATGAACATGGTCTCCAGCTCATCAGGGCCAAGTGCTCATTTGGTCAATCTGATATAAAGTTTCTAGGTGACCACATCTCGCGGCAGGGTGTGCCGACAAGGTCTTGGCGATCAACGCCATGAAGACCCCGGAGGACAAGAAGGCGGTCCTCCGCTTCCTCGGGATGGTCAACTTTCTCGGGAAATTCGTTCCCAATATGGCATCCCACACCACGGCCCTTCGCCATCTCGTCAAGAAGTCGACAGAATTCCAGTGGCTGCCCACACATGAAGAGGAATGGCGTGAGCTGAAGGCAAAGCTCACCACAGCCCCAGTTCTAGCGTTCTTCGACCCAACCAAGGAAACCAAGATATCAACTGATGCAAGCCAGGACGGCATTGGGGCGGTGCTCCTCCAGCGAGGTGACTCCTCGTCCTGGGCTCCGGTGGTGTATGCCTCCAGGGCCATGACGCCCACTGAGCAATGGTATGCCCAGATCAAAAAGGAATGTCTGGGTCTCCTGACAGGAATAGTCAAGTTTCATGACTACGTTTACAGCCTGCCGAAATTCACAGTGGAAACGGACCACAGGCCTCTAAGTCCACATAATCCAGAAGGATTTAAATGACATGACACCTCGGTTACAATGAATTCTTCTTCGACTCCGCCGCTATGACTTAGAACTTGTCTACACGCCAGGCAAAGAGCTGATCATTGCAGATGCCCTATCCCGGTCCATCACCACACCGTGTGAACAAGGTAACTTCATCTGCCACATAGAAGCACAAGTGCAATTATGTGCCACCAACCTCCCAGCCTCTGACGAACGAGTGGTCCAAATTCGTGAGGAAACAGCCAAGGATCCTTTACTGCAGCGTGTGATGCAGCACCTTACCCATGGCTGGCAGAAGGGACAATGTCCCCAATTCTTTAATGTTAAAGACAAGCTGATGGTTGTGGAGGGAATCCTTCTGAAACTCGACAGGATCGTTATTCCTCAAATCATGCAGGCTATGGTGCTGGGTCAACTCCATGAGGGTCACCTTGGAGTCGAGAAATGCCGACGCAGAGCTCGGGAGGCGGTTTACTGGCCGGGCATTAACCAGGATATTGCCAACACGGTCCTCAACTGCCCCACCTGTCAGAAGTTTCAACCGGCTCAACCCAAGGAAACACTACAACAGCACGAGATCGTGACCTCTCCGTGGTCCAAAGTAGGTGTAGACCTTTTTCACGGCAAGTGGCGTGACTACGTACTCCTGGTTGACTACTTCTCCAGTTACCCAGAAGTGGTGGAACTGTCCGACCTCACGTCGAAGGCGGTCATCAAAGCCTGCAAAGAAACGTTCGCCAGGCATGGGATACCGCTCACAGTAATGAGCGACAACGGTCCATGCTATTACAGCCAAGAATGGCCTGATTTTGCACAGTCCTACAACTTCCGTCACGTTACCTCCAGTCCCCACTACCCGCAATCAAACGGGAAGGCCGAGAAAGGGGTCCATATTGTCAAGCGGTTGCTGTGCAAAGCTGCAGATTCAGGCTCCAACTTCAACCTGGCAATGCAGGCATACAGGGCAACCCCACTGTCCACTGGGTTGTCTCCAGCGTAGATGCTCATGAATCGCACTCTGAGGACCACAGTTCCAGCCATCCATGTTCCAGACCTTGACCACCTCACGGTACTACAACAGGTGCAGCAGTCCCGGGCCCAACAGAAGGCCACATATGATGCTCATGCCACGGATTTACCTGAGCTGGCTCCAGCCGATCATGCTCGCGTCCAGTTGCCTGAGGGCGGTTGGTCAGCCACAGCTGTTGTTCTCAAACAAGTTGCCCCGTGTTCTTTCATTGTTCGCATGGCTGATGGCTCACTGCTACTGCGCAACAGACGGGCACCTGACCGCAGTGCTCCGCCGGCTATCATGCTTCCTCCGGACGTACCCTGCCACGCGGCCACCAATCTGCCAGCGATCCTGCCGGCCCACGCGACCACCACAATGGCAGAGATCCCACCTCCCCACGTGCAGGCGGCTCCTGATCCACCTCTGCGGCGATCGATAAAAATTTGTCGCCCGCCACAAAGAATCTGTAGACTTAGCTTTTGTAAATTTTTGTAACTGAATCCATCGACTTAACTCTTGTAACTATTGCTTAGTTTACCATGTATCTGCACTATCGACACCTTCCCATGTATATACGTTTGTTCAATCACCGTTTGTATATAGTCAGGTATATATGCACACCTCAGTATTTATTTAACTCAAGAAAATGGGGGGAGATGTCATAATATCCACTCATGTATATGAGATGCAGACAGGCAGTGATTGACACAAAGGATGACCAGTAAGCATACAACACAGCACAGCCAATCACCAGACAGGACACTACCACTATAAAGCCAGAGGGCACTAGGTTTCCCGCTCTCTCGGGACCCAGCTACTGAGACAGTCAGAGTCCACGAGCTAGCAAGCACAAACACCATGCGGTAGCTAGTAAGTCTGGCCAGTCTACTACTGGTTAGACGTGTGTTTCTAACTTCCCTGCATCGAGTGCAGTCCACATCGAACCAACCTGCCTAACACATCAGGCAGTACCAGTGATCATGCGGAAGGAAGTGCCAATGATGTGTGGAAGGAGTCACATGATCGGTGGGAAAAGTGTAGTTGATTAGCTGGTGAGTGATGACAATTGAGGGAGAGGGAGTGATGTTAATGGGGGGAGTGACAGTAATAGGGAGGGAGTTGCAATGATTTGGGGATGGCAGTGATGTGATCGGGGGATGGAGTGGCAATGGGGAGGAAGTAACGGTGTTCATAAGATAATAAATAAGAGCAGGAGTAGGCCATTCAGCCCATCGAGCCTGCTCCACCATTCTATAACATCAGGGTTGATTGGATTGTGGAACCCCACTTTACTGTCTGCGCACTCCCCGCTCCCCACCGCACGCCCCCCCCCCCCCTCCCACACACACTCCATCATGCTTGATTCCATTGTCAGTCAATCAAAAATCTGTCTATGTCATCCTTGACCATATTCAACAAGCAGCCTTCACTGCTCTCTTTGGAAGAAAATTCCAAAAATTAACAACCCTCTGAGACACCATGATATAAATATTCATCGCATCCACCCGGAATGCACCTCACTGTTAATCAGAAAAGGCATAAACACATTTTTAAAATAACACTGGTTAAACAGCTGAAAGGGAATTTCAAATCCACACCGTTGGCGTTCATGTGCTATGATGTAATTTCAGGGTCAATATAATCAGTGTTTGCACATTTCATAATTTTTCTGGTACTTTACCAAGGCCAGTATTCTGAATTTGGGGAGAACTGAACAGACTGCAGGAGTATGCAATTGCAATTCTGGCCACTGTCAATTTGAAAGCACTTCCAGTCGACTCTTGGAACTACTAAAACAATAGAAACATATAGAAACATAGATCATACAGTGCAGAAGGAGGCCATTCGGCCCATCGAGTCTGCACCAACCCACTTAAGCCCTCACTTCCACCCTCATAACCCAATAACCCCTCCTAACCATTTTGGTCACTAAGGGCAATTTATCATGGCCAATCCACCTAACCTGCACGTCTTTGGACTGTGTTAGGAAACCAGAGCACCCGGAGGAAACCCACGCAGACACGGGGAGTACATGCAGACTCTGCACAGACAGTGACCCAGCGGGGAATCGAACCTGGGACCCTGGCGCTGTGAAGCCACAGTGCTAACCACTTGTGCTACCGTGCTGCCAATCTACTGTATTTTGTCATTTCAGCAGACCTGGAGGGAGATAGGCAACATTAGTTGGGTTAGGTTTGTGTAGTAACATGTATATATAAAGATATATAAATGGTTAATGACTACATCATAGTGTAAGACAACCACTAGATGGCAGCACTAGATTTATGTATATATATGTGGAATCAAATGATCGTGGGTGACGAGACAGCAAACCATTAGAGAGATAGAAATAACATAGTTAGCATGTGTAGTTTAATATAGTTGATACTTTATTCTGAATTACTTTATCGGCATTTATAGTTCTCTAAGAGTGAATAAACGCAACATTATTTAATTCATTATTCATTAAACCTATTTGCTTTAAGTTGAAGATTGTTAGTTTCTTTGAAATCTAACTATCAGACCATTCTGGAAGTGTAAAGCAAAGAGTAACGACAGATTACAAACAAGTATTATGACAGTTTGTATTTCGTCAACTTATTTTCTTTTAAAAATAGTGCCTTCCAGAGGGAGGACTGTATATTTTACCAATACTGGCCCGTTGTAAAAAGACTTGAATTTATATATAGACCCCCACCACATAGGAACAGGAGTAAGCTAGTGACCATGGAGGGTCTGACAGTGACCAGGGGGAGGGTGTGTGGCAGTAATCGGTGGGAGAGGGGGGGGAACGAGTGCCGGTGGAGCGGGTGAGGGTGCTTGGCGATGATGTCTGTGAGGAAGAAATGAAAATGAAGCTTTCCTGCCCAACACATGGCAATTGTTCTGACATTTGGTTACTTTACCTGCTTACCTAAACACTACTTTCCTTCTCATTTCTGTAATGGGGGCTATGAATGTTAAAGGAAACCCAGGATTCTTGCACCCTGAAATATGAGTTACTTTGCATGATGGTGTACGGTCAGAGACACGCAATTTCCATCTCCAGATATCTGTATTCCGTTCTAGTCTGTTATTATTTCTGTCTACCTGATGCAGTCAGACAGCAAACAAAATTGAATAAAAATGCAGTCCGATCCTTCAGTTTTGCTGTGAGCACACATTAATGCTGACTAACCTTTTTCCTTCTTCTTCCCAAGTGTAAAACTGCAGTATTGACATGTCATATGTTCATCAACTTTTCATGAGTGCTGTATGCAAAGATCAGCAGGTGAGCTGCGGAATTCCAAAACAGAATATTCCGATGGTGTTTAGCATTCAAAGCAAAGACTATGCAATGCTGTGATTGCATCTCTATCTCCCTGATATGCTGAATGACTGATAACTATGTACTTCCACTGATTTAGCAGAAAGGATGTGAAATCTGATGCCTGTAATACAAAAACATCCAAGTCTAGTTAATGCCTGGAAACTAGAGCCCAATTAGGACTGATATGCAGGTGAGAAAATAGCACTTAATTTGAGATTCTTGTGAAATAGCGTTGCTAAGAATATCACCAATGAATGTCAATGTGACTCGCCCCTCATGGGAACCTGAATTGTTATCGTGAATGCTTCAGGTTTTAAGGGTATTCATGGTCTCTGAAGTTTAGAGTTCTTTTTTATTATATCAATACGTGTCTGATGGTAACATTTCTGTCACAAAATCATTAACTAATGAGAACATCATATCATCGCTGACATAATTGGTTGTTCTGTTTACTTTACTTTGCATCCCCTCACACAGCAGTGATCTGCCTGTAATAGATCTGGCTATGTCCTCCAGCAGTTCACTTATTAGCCTAGATTTTCAGCTGGTATCACCAAATAAACAAATCAGTTAAATCTGACCATTTTGCTGTGTCCAATTGCCCAATTGTAAATTTGAATTGTTTCAGTAACAACTACCAATTCATAGATGTACGTATCGATGCAAGTGCAGTTAAAATAACCACATAACATTGTCATTTTACAGAGTTCATGCCTGGATAAGACTGTATATACTGTGGTATTATCATAACTATCAGCACTGCAAGGGTTAATGTAGTGTCGAGAGTAGCCACTTGAGGGAGCTACAGTTACAACTATATAAGGCAGTGATGCTAAGCCTTGTGGGGGAGAGTGTGTGCAGGATTTAGCAAGTGAAGGTCAGAAGAGCAGATAGTATAAGTGAGCACAGATCATAGTTTAAACCAGTAGTGAGATTAGCTGTGGATGAGTGTAGTTTAGATGTTATTAATCAACTGTGCATTCTTAAGAAGACGTGATTAATATGTGAAAGACTAGTGAACAGGCATCGAGCGAATATGCAGAGTTTGTGGCGAAAGAAAAGAGCGTGAAATCGGGAAACGTGGCTGATGCTATTAATGCTGTGTCGCAGCAAAGAAACCTGCGTACAACGGCTGGTGGCCATTTTGCAAATGACGTCACGAGCGTGATGACGTGCACACACTGTGGACATGCCCACAGTAAAAAACATTGTCTGACAAAAGGCAATCAATGTTCCAATTGTTGAAAACTGAACCACTTTGCAGCACAGTGTCATTTATCAGCAACTGTTCCAGTAACCAAATTTTAAAAGTCCTACGATGATTTCAGATGGATCCAAAGTATGCAGAGCGAAGAGAAAAAAATCAAACATCATAATGGATAGGGAGGATTGCTCACTATATTTACTTTCGGATACTTTCATGATAGAAGCAGACACTAGGATTAATTTACTGGATCGAAATGAAAGACCAGTACAAGAGCTCTCAAAGATAATTAAGGAGTGGACTTAGAAATAAATGGAAAACTAATACCATTTAAAATTGACACAGGAGTGCACGCAAATATTATCACCCAACGATCTTTAAAGCAAGCTTTTGACAAACCACGAATAAAGCAATCCACTTGTAGGCTCGAAGATTACAATGGTAACATGATAGTCACAAGAGGATCCTGCTGTCTTGTTGTTAAGAATGGGAACATCGAGATACCCATCGACTTCAAGGTGGTAGAGGATGAGAAATCATCATTAATTGGAATCGATGTTTGTGAAAGATTGCAGCTAGTTGAAAGGATTCACTCAACTAGCACTTCAGCTGACTAAAATGAAAAGTCAAGGGAAGACTTAGGTGTTGTGGACGACCTCTCCAAAGCTACCATTGATTCTGACACATCAGAATTCAAGACAATCACTGATGCTGAAATATTAGAACCCGAGATAGTCCAAATAGTGGAATCTCAGGCTCGTTTCTTTATCGAGATACTACAAGTGTCTGACCAAAAACTACAGACAATCAAAGCCAAAGCTGAAAAGGATTTGATGCTCCAGAAAGTGAAACAATACCCAAAAGAAGGCTGACCTGCTGGATGTCGATCTGCCTTTCGAGATAAAAGAGATGATCTTTCTACAGTAGATGGTTTCCTGCTCAAGGGAGATAGGCCAGTTTATGTTTCGGGATTCTGCAGCAGATTCCCAAGGGTCATCAAAGTATCGAAAAGTGTTGTAGGAGAGCCAGACAGTCGGTGTACTGGCCGGGAATAAACAGAGATCTCGACCAATATGTTCAAGCATATACAGATGCATCAGCCTGCACAGAGCAAAGAAACCATGCAGCAGATGGAAATCATTACCAGTCCATGGAACAAAGTGGGCAATGGATTTATTTTATTTCCAGGGTCATGACTATCTGATAGTCATAGGCGATTACTCCAACTTTCCAGAGGTGATGATCTGAACGATTTGACTTCCAGATCGGTGATAAAGGAAACAAAACCAATTCTTGCACACCATGGGATACCTCTTAATGTTGTCTCTGACAATGATCCGTGTTTCTCGAGTTGGAAGTAGACACAGTTTGCAGAGCAATATAATTTCAATCATATTATTTTCGGCCCATGTTATCCTCAGTCTAATGAAAAAGCAAAGAAAGGAGCTGGGATAATAAAGAAGCCATTCTGCAAAGCAAGTGTTGATGGTCAAGACATATCATTGGCGTTGTTCGTGTACAGAGCGACACCATTGTCAACTGGTCTCTCACCTGCGCAAATGTTAATGGGTAGACGATTAAGAACCACATTACCGGAGATCATCATTCCGGAAATGAATAATAAAGAGATACGTGAACGTATCACAGCAACGGAAAAGAAGCAAAAAAGGGGACTATGATAAACAAACCAAACCTCTGTCTGAACTTCGAGAAGGTGACTTTGTATGAATTCAGAATCCAGTAGGAGGATGGCAACACGTAGCACTAAGGTCATACTTAGTCAAACAGAACAGGGATCGCTGTTCAGGAGAAACAGACGAGAATTGCTGCGTGTCAAGCATAATGTTCAACCTCAGCTTTCAAATGTTGTACCACCTGATAATATATTCAAGGACATTGCCTTTCCAAATCCTTACTTAGCACAGACCCAGCAAGAAGATGTGGCAGAACAATCGAATACCTTGACCATTCCGTTAAGAAGATCTACAAGAAGAAGACCGCCAGAGAGACTTAATTTGTGATGACTGTATAATGAAATATTTGCTCATCTAAGTGATGTAACAGTTATTTACAAATTAATGTACAGGGAGGATTATAGTGAGTTTATGATAGTTACTAGCTAATAGTCAGAGTTACACCTGAAATATAAAGGTTAAAGAAAATATCACAACCAATGTGATAGTAATTTTATTTTACAAAGTAAGGGGAATGTGGTATTTTCATAACTATCAGCATTGCAAGGGATAATGTAGTGTCAAGAGTGGCCACTAGAGGTAGCTACAGTTACAATTATATAAGGCAGTGATGGGGGAAGAGTGTATGCAGCATTTAGCTAGAGAAAGTCAGAAGAGCAGATCGTGTAAGTGAGTACAGATCATAGTTTAAACCAGGAGTGAGATTAGCTGTAATTTATATGTTATTAATCAACTGTGTATTCTGAAGGAGTACATGACAAATCCAAGTTAGTAGTGTTGATAAATTTATCGTTTTGTTTAAGTTAAAGCTATTTTGTGGACTTTGTGAATACTACGCCAATCATCCTGAAATAAGCAACATAAAGAACACCACATATACCATACAAACTTGCCACCCAGGATTGCTAAGGACTGTGTACTTTGCAGAAATATCTTCAAAAAGCACTGCAAGTAAGATTGGTATGAACAATAGAAAGCCATTTAGACACCGGTTACCACTTTTTTTTCAGTTGTCAGAATTTACAAAATGAGTACCTTTTAGAGGCGGCATAGTGGTGAGCACTGCTGCCTCACAGCACAATTCCGACCTTGAGGTGACTGTCTGTGTGGAGTTTGCACTTTCTTCCCATGTCTGCGTGGGTTTCCTAAAGGTCCTCTGGTTTCCTCCCACAGTCCAAAGATGTGCAGGTCAGGTGGATTGGCGATGCTAAATTGCCCCTTGGTGTCCAAAGATGTGCAGGGTAAGTGGGCTTACGGGGTTGCGGGATTAGAGTGGGGTAGAGCCTGGGTAAGGTAGAGCCTCGATAGGGTGCCCTTTCAGTGGGTTGGTGCAAACTCGATGGACCAAATGGCCTCCTTCTGCACTGTAGGGATTCCATGATTCTATGCAAAGAAGCAGTGCCTATGGAGGTCTCAATTGAACAGGAATGTCATGATTGAATTGTGGCAGATGCTGTAAGCAAATCTACAATCAAAGATTTCCACAGCACTACAAATGTGAAGCATCATAGCACCTTTTAACTTTTGCATTTCAGATTCGTTCCAGGATACCACGGGAACAGTAGTAACCTAAGACACAAGTGTAATGATATGTATAATCTAAGGAGAGTAAAAGATTAACAAGATGATGTTCATCTATATCAACACTAGATGGCATCACTGAGTAGTCTTATAAAAAGGCCACGTCTCTAAGAACATAAGAACTAGGAGCAGGAATCGGCCATCTGGCCCCTCGAGCTTGCTCCGCCATTCAATGAGATCATGGCTGATCTTTTGTGGACTCAGCTCCACTTTCCGGCCCGAACACCATAACCTTTAATCCCTTTATTCTTCAAAAATCTATCTATCTTTATCTTAAAAACATTTAATGAAGGAGCCTCTACTGCTTCACTGGGCAAGGTATTCCATAGATTCACAACCCTTTGGGTGAAGAAGTTCCTCCTAAACTCAGTCCTAAATCTACTTCCCCTTATTTTGAGATTATGCCCCCTAGTTCTGCTTTCACCCACCAGTGGAAACAACCTGCCCGCATCTATCCTATCTATTCCCTTCATAATTCTATATGTTTCAATAAGATCCCCCCTCATCCTTCTAAATTCCAACGGATACAGTACCAGTCTACTCAACCTCTCCTCGTAATCCAACCCCTTCAGATCTGGGATTAACCTAGTGAATCTCCTCTGCACACCCTCCAGCTCCAGTACATCCTTTCTCAGGTAAGGAGACCAAAACTGAACACAATACACCAGGTGAGGCCTCACTAACACCTTATACAATTGCAGCATAACCTCCCTAGTCTTAAACTCCATCCTTCTAGCAATGAAGTACAAAATTCCATTTGCCATCTTCATCACCTGTTGCACCTGTAAACCAACGTTTTGCGACTCATACACGAGCACACCCAGGTCTCTCTGCACAGCAGCATGTTTTAATATTTTATCATTTAAAAAATAATCCCTTTTGCTGTTATTCCTACCAAAAAGGATAATCTCACATTTGTCAACATTGTATTCCATCTGCCAGACACTAGCCCATTCACTTAACCTAGCCAAATCCCTCTGCAGACTTCCGGTATCCTCTGCACTTTTTGCTTTACCACTCATCTTAGTGTCGTCTGCAAACTTGGACACATTGCCTTTGGTCCCCAACTCCAAATCATCTATGTAAATTGTGAACAATTGTGGGCCCAACACTGATCCCTGAGGGACACCACTAGCTACTGATTGCCAACCAGAGAAACAACCATTAATCCCACTCTTTGCTTTCTATTAATTAACCAATCCTCTATCCATGCTACTACTTTACCCTTAATGCTATGCATCTTTATCTTATGCAGCAACCTTTTGTGTGGCACCTTGTCAACGGCTTTCTGGAAATCCAGATATACCACATCCATTGGCTCCCCGTTATCTACCGCACTGGTAATATCCTCAAAAAATTCCACTAAATTAGTTAGGCACGACCTGCCCTTTATGAACCCATGCTGCAGCTGCGCAATGGGACAATTTCCATCCAGATGCCTCGCTATTTCTTCCTTGATGATAGATTCCAGCACCTTCCCTACTACCGAAGTTAAGCTAACTGGCCTATAATTACCCGCTTTCGGGCTACCTCCTTTTTTAAACAGTAGTGTCACGTTTGCTAATTTCCAATCCGCCAGGACCACCCCAGAGACTAGTGAATTTTGGTAAATTATCACTAATGCATTTGCAATTTCCCTAGCCATCTCTTTTAGCACTCTTGGATGCATTCCATCAGGGCCAGGAGATCTGCCTACCATTAACCCTATTAGCTTGCCCATCACTACCTCCTTAGTGATAACAATCATCTCAAGGTCCTCACCTGTCATTGCCTCATTTCCTCTTCATTCACCTGAGGAAGGAGCAGCGCTCCGAAAGCTAGTGACATCGAAACAAACCTGTTGGACTTTAACCTGGTGTTGTAAGACTTCTTGCTGTGCTCAACCCAGTCCAACGCCGGCATCTCCACATCATTTCCATCAGTCACTGGCATGTTATTTGTGTCTTCCACTGTGAAGACTGACCCAAAAACCCTGTTCAGTTCCTCAGCCATTTCCTCATCTCCCGTTATTAAATCTCCCTTCTCATCCTCTGAAGGACCAATATTTACCTTTTATTTACTTTTTTTTGTTTTATACATTTGTAGAAACTTTTACGATCTGTTTTTATATTCTGAGCAAATTTACTCTCATAATCTATCTTTCTCTTCTCTAAAGCTTTTTTCATAGCTTTCTGTTGCCCCCTAAAGATTTCCCAGTCCTCTAGTCTCCCACTAATCTTTGCCACTTTGTATGCTTTTTCCTTCAATTTGATACTCTCCCTTATTTCCTTAGCTATCCACGGTTGATTTTCCCTCTTTCTACTGTCCTTCCTTTTTGTTGGTATAAACTTTTGCTGAGCACTGTGAAAAATCGCTTGGAAGGTTCTCTGCTGTTCCTCAATTATTTCACCATAAAGTCTTTGCTCCCAGTCTATCTTAGACTCTTCTATCATCCCATTGTAATCCCCTTTGTTTAAGCGCAAAACACTAGTGTTTGATTTTACCTTCTCACCCTCCATCTGTATTTTAAATTCCACCATATTGTGATCGCTCCTTCCGAGAGGATCCCTAACTATGAGATCATTAATCAATCCTGTCTCATTATACAGGACCAGATCTAGGACCGCTTGTTCCCTCGTAGATTCCATTACATACTGTTCTAGGAAACTATCGTGGATGCATTCTATAAACTCCTCCTCAAGGCTGCCTTGACCGATCTGGTTAAACCAATTGACATGTAGATTAAAATCCCCCATGATAACTGCTGTACCATTTCTACATGCATCCGTTATTTCTTTGTTTATTGCTTGCCCTACCATAATGTTACTATTTGGTGGCCTATAGATTACTCCTATCAGTGACTTTTTCACCTTACTATTCCTGATTTCCACCCAAATGGATTCAACCTTATCCTCCATAGCACCGACGTCATCCCTTACTATTGCCCGGATGTCATCCTTAAATAATAGAGCTACCCTTACCATCCACTCTGTCCTTCTGAATAGTTTGATACCCTTGGATAGTTAACTTCCAGGCGTGGCCTTCCTTTAACCATGTTTCAGTAATGGCCACTAAATCATAGTCATTCACGATGATTTGCACCATCAACTCATTTACCTTATTCCGAATACTACGAGCATTCAGGTAAAGCACACTTATGTTGGCTTTTATACCTCTGTTTTGAATCTTAACACCTTGATCTGTAACCTCTCCTAAGTTATTTTTCCTCTTAACTTTTCTCCTAATTTTCCTTGTCGTTGAACCCATATCTTCATGTAACAACCTGCCGCGTCGCTTTTGATTTATGTTTTTACTTCCGGTTTTATTCCTTTTAGTATTACTGGATCTATTCACTGACCTCCCCTCAGTCACTAAGCATTCTGGGAGAAGCTGTGGGAGAAGCTGATGAAGAAGGACAGTGTGAGGTTGAGTTAGAGTGTAGGTTGTATTAGTGAGAGATAATTAATTACTGTAACATAGATTCAATACTATTATTTTGTTAGCTATTACTCAGTAGAGTGTGTGAATAATTTCAAGGAGTGGAAATTCATAACATGATACCAGTAATGTAAAATAAACTAGCCTTAGTTTAAACATATCGCTTTATGTTCTTTGTAAACACTGAGACTTTGGCTATCTTGGAGAATACAAGGAACATAACAACAAGTGATACAAAGTCAGATAAAACTATTTACTGATGCCTTGCTGAGTTTCAATAAATGGTCAACAACTTGAACTGTCAACTCTGCTTCCCCCTCCACAAGTATTCCCAGTCCTGTTGAGTAGTTTCAGTATTTTCTGTTTTATTACTGATGTCCTGTTTGCTACTTGATGTCTATTTATTTCCCCACTGAGACTAATAGGGGAGGGCCGTCCAATTTTAGACAGTGGCAGGATTCCTGATGTTCTGGAGATTATAGATTTTACCCATGTGACATTACCTGTCGTCCAACACAATTGCCTCCATTATTCAAAATGGGAGGGAGGCAGATTGCAGGAAACTAGCTTGACATTTGTCAACAGGAAAATGTTAGAAGTTATAGCAGGGCACTTAGATAAACTCAAGGTAATCAAACAGTCAGCATGGTTTTGTGAAAAGGAAATCATGTTTATCCAACTTATTAGAGGTATTTGAGGAATTAACCTGTGCAGTGGATATAGGGGAACTGATGCATGTGTTGTACTCAGATTTTCAGAAGGCATTTGATAAAGTGCCACATCAAAGGCTATTGCGGTAAATAAAAGCTCAGTTTATACGGGGTAACATAATGGCATGGATAGAATGGTGACTTGCTAACAGGAAGCAGAGGATGGGCATAAATGAATCTTTTTCAGGTTGGCAAGATATAATGAGTGCTGTGCCACAGGGGTCAGTGCTGGGACCTCAACTGTTTACAATTTATGGAAATGATTTGGATAAAGGGCCGGTTGCCAAATTTGCTGATGGAACAAAGATAGGTAAGATAGTAAGTTGTGAAGAGTATAATAAGGTTACAAAAATATGTGGACAGGTTAAGTGAGAGATCTGGCTAATGGAGTATAATGTGGAAAAATGTGAAATTGTCCATTTTCACAGGTAGAATAAAAAAGCATATTATCGAAATAGGGAGAGATTGCAGATTTCTGAGGTGCAGAGGTATCTGGGTATCCTAATGCATGAATCACAAAAGGCTAGTGCAGGTGCAGCAAGTAATTAGGAAAGTAAATTGAATGATATAATTTGTTCTGAGGAGAATGAAGTACAAAAGTAGGAAGGTTGTGCTTCAGTTGTACAAGGCACTCAAGACCACGGGCCCGATTGAACGGCCTCGTCCGCCCAACTCAGGATGCAACAAAGCCGTTGGATCTCACAGGAGGCCTCTTGTGAGATTTGTGACGCCTCGTGAGATGTAACAAGATCTCGCGAATCTTCACAATCTGGATCTTGCCCTCAACGGGTGGGATCCAGATTTGCATATTTAAGCGAGCAGTTAGCTTCACTTGAATACGTCTACGCCAGAGTATCTAGAGGCCCGGGATCAAATGCCTGTGCCAGGGAGATCTCGCCGTGGTGCCATTTTGCACTGATTTCCACAAACGTGGACCAGGCGTAACGGCACTTAGGGGGGTCTTCCAGGCAGTTGGAGGCCCTGGGGTGGTCAGGCTCTAGTGCCTGGACCCCTGATGCCACCTGTGCTCTTTGGCACTGCCACCTGGGCAGCCTGACAGTGCTATCCTGGCTGGTAGGTGCCCAGGTGATGCTGCCAGGCTTGCAATGCCAAGGTGCCTAGGTTGCCCGTGGCAGGGATTGGGCCCAAGGGTACCTTGCACTTATGAGGTGGGGTGGGGGAACCTAATCGGTAAGTTGGGGCATTTGGGGGGGCGGGGGGAGGGGGGTCCGGAGACCACGGTGGGGGTGGTTGAGAGATCGGGGCGGCATTTAAAAATGAATGTAAGTGCGGCCTTGGAGGGGCATTCCTTGCCAAGACTGAAAAAGAACGAGAGTCTCATTTAATAGCAGGACCATTCTCAGTGCTGCAGGCTTTGAGAAACATCCCTCTTTTCGCACTCAAAATGGAACTCTTTATTTTTTTGTGAAATTGCATCCCACATTTGGAGTACTGTGGACGATATTGGTCACCTTATTTAAGGAAGAATGTAAATGCATTGCAAGCAGTTCAGAGAAGGTTTACTAGACCTATACCTGGAACAGGAGGATTGTCTTATGAGGAAAGATTAGACAGGCTAAGCTTGAACCTGCTGGAGTTTAGAAGCCTAAGAGGTGACTTGATTGCAACATTTAAGATCCTGAGGGGTATGGACATGATGGAAGTGGAGAGGACATTTCCTCATGTGGGGGAATCTCAAGCTAGTGTACCCTGTTTAAAAATAACGGGTCGTCCAATGAAAGAGCGAGCAAATTTACTTCACTCAGAGGGCTGTGAACCTTTGCCTTTGAATATTTTTTAGGTAAAGGGGTAGAATGTTCTTGGTAAGGAGTGATAGGTTATTGGGAGTAGATGGAATGCAGATTTGAGGTTACAATCTTATTAAATAGCAGAGCAGGTTAGAGGGGCTGAATGGCCTACACCTGTTCCTTGTTCACATGTATCTACATAGATAAGGAGGATTCATCCTCCCAAATTTTAATCATTTTGCAAATGAGTCACCAGATATTCTAGGGCACTATCGGATTTCCCAGCTACATTGCATGGAGGGAAATCTGTTATAAATTTAGAGGGATAGAAAATCAGATGGACTGCATTACATATGCTATCATCCCATTCGATTTTTATCCTTAATTCAAAAGCACAATAGGGGAAGACCCATTCTTGTGGCCCCCATTTCCCAGAATCATGCAATATGATTCCTCCATTGTAAGGCAGCCCATCTCCTCACCAATATTTGAATCAAGGTGATTTTTTGAGATCAGGGCGATCCACAGCAGGCATGATTCATGATACCAATGTTTATTCAAGTGCACCAGCTGAACGCAGACATCAGAAGGTACATCAATTCACCATAGTGAATGAATTAAGAGTACCATTAAACGTACTCCCAAACTTCAGCCAAAACACTGTTTGCACACAACTTCTTTGTGTGAACAATATTAACAACAAAGCATGGCATGTGGCACAGTGCATCAAACGTTTGAGCAGATCTGGGGGCAGTAAGTCAAACTTAGGATTCAAGGATTGTGGTAATCTTTTTCCCCTGCAAAGAAGCATCATTATAGAAGTCCCAGAGGGTGAAGTTCTCTTATAGTTCTGGCCCAAAAGTAAAAATTCTAAATTGGGGCAAGGCCAATTTCAATGGTATTAGACGGGAACTTTCAAAAGTTGATTGGGGGAGTCTTTTTACAGGCAAGGGGACAGCTGGTCAGTGGGAGTCTTGCAAAATGGTGTTAACTAGGGTTCAGGGTGAGAACATTCCTCTTAGAGTGAAGGGTAAGGCTGGTAGAAGTAGGGAACCCTGGATGACTCGGGATATTGAGGCCATGATCAAAAGGAAGAAGGAGGCATGTGACATAATAATAACCTTTATTGTTAAATGTAGGCTTACATTAAGTCTGCAATGAAGTTACTGTGAAAAGCCCCTCGTCGCCACATTCCAGCGCCTGTTCAGGTACACGGAGGGAGAATTCAGAATGTCCAAATTACCTAACAACACGTCTTTCGGGACTTGTGGGAGGAAACCGGAGCACCCGGAGGAAACCCACGCAGATACAGGGAGAACGTGCAAATTCCGCACAGACAGTGACCGAAGCCGGGAATTGAACCTGGGACTGCTTAGCACTGTGCTACCAAGCCGCCCATGCAGAGGCAGCTGGGATAAAGTGGATCCCTTGAAGAGTATAGGGCTTGTGGAGTAGAGTTAAGAGGGAAATCAGGAGGGCAAAAAGGGGACATGAGACTGTCTTGGCAGATAAGGTAAAGGAAAATCCAGAGCTTTTCCAGTTACGTAAAGAGCAAAAGAGTGACTAGGGAGAGGGTAGAGCCTCTTGGGGATAAACAAGGTCATCTATGTGCGGATCCACAAGGGATGGGAGAGGTACTAAATGAATATTTCTTGTCAGTATTTACTGTTGAGAAAGGCACAAATGTTAGGAAAATTTGGGAAATAAAAATTAATGTTTTGAGGAGTGTACATATTACAGAAAAGGAGGTGCTGGAGGTATTAAAGCACATCAAGATAGATAAATCCCCAGGACCTGATGAAATGTATCTCAGGCCGTTGTGGGAGGCTCGGGAGGAAATTGCTGGATGCTAGCAGAGATATTTGAATCGGCAACAGCCACAGGAGAGGTGCCTGAAGGTTGGAGGGTGGCAAATGTTGTGCCCTTGTTTAAGAAGGGTTGAAGGGATAATCCTGGGAACTGCAGACCAGTGAGCCTTATTTCTGCAGTGGGTAAGTTGTTAGAAGGTATTCTAAGGGACAGGACCTGCAGGCATTTAGACAGGCAAGGGCTAATTAAAAGCAAGAGGGTAGCCAGGGAAAGGGTTGGCCCACTGAAGGACAGGCGAGGGAATCTGTGTGTGGAGCCAGAGGAAATGGGCGAGGTACTACATAAATACTTTGCATCAGTTTTCACCAAAGAGAAGGAATTGGTAGATGTTGAGTCTGGAGAAATGTGTGTAGATAGCCTTGGTCACATTGAGATCCAAAAAGACGAGATGTTGGGCATCTTGAAAAATATTAAGGCAGATAAGTACCCAGGGCCTAATGGGATCTACTCCAGAATACTGAAGGAGGCTAGAGAGGAAATTGTTGAGGCCTTGACAGAAATCTTTGGATCCTCACGGTCTTCAGGTGATGTCCCGGAGGACTGGAGAATAGCCAATGTTGTTCCTTTGTTTCAGAAGGGTAGCAAGGATAATCCAGGGATCTATAGGCTGGTGAGCCTTGCAGCAGTGGTAGGGAAATTACTGGAGAGAATTCTTCGAGACAGGATCTACTCCCATTTGGAAGCAAATGGATGTATTAGTGAGAGGCAGTGCTGTTTTGTGAAGGGGAGGTCGTGTCTCACTAACTTGATAGAGTTTTCCGAGGAGGTCACAAAGATGATTGATGCAGGTAGGGCAGTGGATGTTGTCTATATGGACTTCAGTAAGGCCTTTGACAAGGTCCCTCATGGCAGACTGGTACAAAAGGTGAAGTCACACGGGATCAGGGGTAAGCTGGCAAGATGGATACAGAACTGGCTAGGTCATAGAAGGCAGAGAGTAGCAATGGAAGCGTGCTTTTCTGATTGGAGGGCTGTGACTAGTGGTGTCCCGCAGGGATCAGTGCTGGGACCTTTGCTGTTCGGAGTATATATAAATGATTTGGAGGAAAATGTAACTGGTCTGATTAGTAAGTTTGCAGACGACACAATGGTTGGTGGAATTGCGGATAGCAATGAGGACTGTCAGAGGATACGGCAGGATTTAGATCGTTTGGAGACTTGAGTTTAATCCGGACAAATTTGAGGTAAAGCATTTTGGAAGGTCGAATGCAGGTAGGGAATATATAGTGAATGGTAGAACCCTCAAGAGTATTGACAGTCAGAGAGATCTAGGTGTAAAGTTCCACAGGTCACTGAAAGGGGCAACTCAGGTGGAGAAGGTAGTCAAGAAGGCATACGGCATGCTTGCCTTCATTGGCCGGGGTGTTGAGTATAAAAATCGGCAAGTCATGTTGCAGCTGTACAGAACCTTAGTTAGACCATACTTGGAGTACAGTGTTCAATTCTGGTCACCACACTACCAGAAGGATGTGGAGGCTTTAGAGAGGGTGCAGAAGAGATTGACCAGGATGTTGCCTGGTATGGAGGGCATTAGCTATGAGGAGAGGTTGAATAAACTCGGTTTGTTCTCACTGGAACGACAGAGGGTGAGGGGCAACCTGATAGAGGTCTACAAAATTATGAGGGGCATAGACAGAGTGGATAGTCAGAGGCTTTTTCCCAGGGTAGAGGGGTCAATTACTAGGGAGCATAGGTTTAAGGTGCAAGGGGCAAGGTTTAGAGGAGATGTATGAGGCAAGTTTTTATACAGAGGATAGTGGGTGCCTGGAACTCGCTGCCGGAGGAGGTGGTGAAAGCAGGGACGATAGTGACGTTTAAGGGGCATCTTGACAAATATATGAATAGGATGGGAATAGAGGGATATGGACCCCAGAAGTGCAGAAGATTTTAGTTTAGACGGGCAGCATGGTAGGCACAGGCTTGGAGCGGCCAAAGGGCCTGTTCCTCTGCTGTACTTTTCTTTGTTCTTTGTTCTAGGGAAAGTCCGCATGGCCTTGTAAGGGGAAAGTCACGTCTCACGAATTTGATTGAGTTTTTTGAAGGGGTAACCAAGAAGGTAGATGAGGGCAGTGCGGTCGATGTTGTCTTCATGGACTTAAGCAAGGCCTTTGACAAGGCACCGCATGGTAGGTTGTTGTGAAAGATTAAATCACATGGAATCCTGGGTGAGGTAGCCAATTGGATACAAAATTGGCTCGGCAACCGAAGCCAAAGGGTGGTTGTGGGGGGTTGTTTTTCCAAACTGGAGGGCTGTAACCAGTGTGTGCCTCAGGGATCGGTGCTGGGTCCACTGTTATCTGTGATATATATAAACGATTTGGATGAGAATGTAGGAGCATGGTTAGTAAGTTTGCAGATGACACCAAGGTTGGTGGCATAAAAGCAAATTACTGCAGAGGCTGGAATCTGAAACCAAAGACAAAATGCTGGAAAATCTCAGCAGGTCTGACAGCATCTGTAGGGAGAGAAAAGAGCTACGTTTCGAGTCCAGGTGACCCTTTGCCAAAGCTGATGTCAAAGATTGGTGGCACAGTGGATAGTGAAAAAGGTTATATAAGCTTGCAACAGGATCTTGACCATTTGGGCCAGTGGGCTGATGAATGGCAGATGGAGTTTAATTTAGATAAATGTGAGGTGTTGGATTTTGGTAGATCAAATCAGGGCAGGACCTATTCAGTTAATGATAGGGAGTTGGGGAGAGTTACGGAACAAAGAGATCTAAGAGTACAGGTTCATAGCTCCTTGAAGGTGGAGTCGCAGGTGGACAGGGTGGTGAAGAAGGCATTCAGCATGCTAGGTTCTATTGGTCAGAATATTGAATACAGGAATTGGGATGTCTTGTTGAAATTGTACAAGATATTGGTAAGACCACACATGGAATTCTGTGTTCACTTCTGGTCACCCTATTTTAGGAAGGACATTGTTAAACGAGAAAGAGGGCAGAAGAGATTTACGAGGATGCTACCAGGACTTGATGGTCTGGGTTATAAGGAGAGGCTGGATAGGCAGGGATTTTTTTCCCTGGAGAGGAAGAGGCTTAGGGGTGAACTTATAGAGGTCTATAAAATAATGAGGAGCATGGATAAGGAAGATGATCGAGATCTTTTCCCAAAGATAGAGTCCAGAGGGAAAAATTCTTCACACAGAGAGTGGTGAGCATCTGGAATGGGCTGCCAGAGGCAGTGGTAGTGGCGGGTACAATTTTGTCTTTTAACAAGCAGTTAGACAGTTACATGGGCAGGCTGGGTACAGAGGGATATGGGCCAAATGCGGGCAAGTGGGACTAGCTTAGTGATAGAACCTGGGCTGCATGGACAAGCTGGGCCGACGGGACTGTTTCCATGCTGTAAACATCTATAACTCTAAGTCCATCAAGCTCTATAAAGAAACCACAAGTAGCTTCAAGAAACTGTGAGAAACATTTGTCAAGCAGCCGTACAGGAAGCCTCCTCTTAATTGGAAAATGTCCCACTGCATTAATGGTCCTGTCTACATTCATTCAATGTCCTGCACAAATAAACAACCACTTACAATGTCTTAAATCTTCCACACAATTCATTAAACTGCTACTCCTAGCACCTGAAGAAACATACTCCCAAACCTATCATTGGTACCTGACTCGAGAGGGAGCTGATTCTAATTATTTAACTTAGACCCAGAACTAAAATGGCCCTGGGCCTGTCTTTATTGATCTCCACAAGAGTTACTAAGGGCTTGTTGCATCAACCCTGGAAACTCAGGCCTTTGTGGAGTATGCGCATTCCTGGGAGAAGCATTAATTGCCCTTAGGGTGTTTGGCATGGGTTATTTAACTGCAGATATCCACAGTGGTATCAATCTGGCAATGCTTTATGCCCAGGCAATTTAAAAAAAAACATGTTTCTCGAAAGAAACTTGCTGACACTAAAATATGAATATAAACTATGCCTGCCTTACACTGCTGCGGATCTGCAGTGCATCTGATTTTCTACTTACTGATGGACAATGTTGTGAATCCCTGCGTTTACTGTAGCAGGTACTGGATTATATAATGAACATAAAGCTGACCCTTCAAATGCATGTGGTACCAGCTTAGCTGAGGCGAGGTGGGTCTGTTCTTTCCCGTCCCCTCTTCCCGTTGAACCAGCATCTGTTTGCGATATCTAGGCTGCTATTTGCCATTTAAATCAACAAAATGCTGCAAGTGCTCTATGTTGCCCTGTGGAATTATAAGCTTTCACATGGGAATGTGTCAAGTGGATTGAGACTCGTCCTGGTCATGTTTCTCTAAGACTTCCTGCCTTTTGCCAATTACAAGGTTAATCGACTTGCTGGTTGTAGTGGAAAGCTCACAAAACCCAAGACATCAACTGTTGTTTAACCCCTCTGGCAAAAAAAAAAGAATCAACTAATTGCTTCAGTCTGGCTGGTTTTAAAGTGGTTACGTATCAAAGAACTGTGATCTATATGAAAGTAAATACTTGTCCCTTAGTTTGTTTGATTTAATTGGTACACCATTTTCTGAAAAGAGAATAAAAATAAAGACATTGCCCTGCTTTGTTATTGTGGGTCTCATGCCTCCTTAAAGATTTCAAATGGCACTACATTAACTTCACACTGTTTAATATGATTTGGCTACAGAAAGGATGTTATCCAGTTAAACTGACTGAAAGGGCTTGTGATTCCCTCTGAACCTACAACTCTGTGGTGATAAAAGACCTCAAACGCTGCGCACAAAATTGAGCATCGCGCAGTGGGTATAGTACAAATACAAATCATTACATCTGTGTGCATTTTAACAACCTTGGCCCATTACTGCACTAAAGATAGGTCCATAAAGGAGCAACATTCTGCTGATAAAATTAGATTTTCATTTCAATCCAACCTCCGCAGGGAAAGACAAACTGGGATCAGCTGTGTCAAGCTTGGTTATAATTTGTACTCCGCAGATACTCATTCTGACTTATTAGCAAAAAGATGTACGGTATTTTATGTTTGTAGCCAATGGTAGCAGCTTGTTCATTAGCTGAGGAGCACCTCATTCGCATAGTATTAACCTTTTCTTGTAAAAGGTAACTTACTCCTTAAAGTCACTGCCTACATAAACACATGCTAATGAGTGCCGAGTTACACTGAATAAATTGTATCTATATTGTAATAGTGAGTGAGCTTGAACTTGAACTTTCCTCAGGTGCAATTTGGACATGTGTTTTGACAAAAACAAACAGAAATTGTGAACTGAATTGCCTGTTATAAATTAAAATCATAGGTTGGTTATATATGGAGAAATAATTGAGGTGTGAGAGTGTTTGTGAATATAACCAATGTGGCAATACGATTCCTCTCCACTCATAATCAGATGAGATACAAAGAGGTCATAATCAGCCAAGATTTCGACAGAAGCAATTAATCAAATGAATCCTGTTTGAGAGTGGAGTTTATTTTTATTCTGTCACAAATAACTCACAAGAGGCCAAGTAAGCAATTCAGTACTTCAGCTACAAATCGGTACATTTCACTATAATGCTTTTTGGGTGGATTTTGTTTTATTAACCCTTAGCGTGCCAGCTAGTAGGTCTATGAATATTCCCAGTTGATTGATTTATTTTTTTAAGAATCAGGGGCGAAATTCTCCGGAAACGGTGCGATGTCTGCCAACTGGCGCCCAAAACGGCGCAAATCAGACGGGCATCGCGCCGCCCCAAAGGTGCGGAATGCTCCGCATCTTTGGGGGCCGAGCCCCAACATTGAGGGGCTAGGCCCGCGCCGGACGAATTTCCACCCCGCCAGCTGCCGGAAAAGGCCTTTGGTGCCCCGCCAGCTGGCGCGGAAATGACATCTCCGGGCGGCGTGTGCGCGGGAGCGTTAGCGGCCGCTGACAGCTTCCCACGCATGCGCAGTCGAGGGAGTCTCTTCTGCCTCCGCCATGGTGGAGACCGTGGCGGAGGCGGAAGGGAAAGAGTGCCCCCATGGCACAGGCCCGCCCGCGGATCGGTGGGCCCCAATCACGGGCCAGGCCCCCCCAGGGCCAGATCGCCCCGCGACCCCCCAGGACCCCGGAGCCCGCCCCCGCCGCCTTGTCCCGCCGTTAAGGTAGGTGGTTAAATTTACGCCGGCGGGACAGGCGTTTTAGCGGCTGGACTTCGGCCCATCCGGGCCGGAGAATCGAGCGGGGGGGCCCGCCAACCGGCGCGCCGCGATTCCCGCCCCCGCCGAATCTCTGGTGCCGGAGACTTCGGCAACCAGCGGGGGCGGGATTCACGCCAGTCCCCGGCGAGTCTCCTACCCGGCGGGGGGTCGGAGAATCTCGCCCGAGAAGTGTCATAATATCCACTCATGGATATAATGAGATGCAGACAGGCAGTGATTGACACACAGGATGACCAGTAAGCACACAATACAGTGCAGCCAATCACCAGCCAGGACACTACCATTCTAAAGCCAGAGGGCACTAGGTTTCCCACGCTCTCGGGACCCAGCCACTGAGACAGTCAGCGTCCACGAGCTAGCAAGTGCAAACACCATGCGATAGCTAGTAAGTCTGGTTAAGCTACTACAAGGTCTCCAGTCAGTTCAGGATAGTGTCAGCCCACGGCTGAATATGTATATCAGTTCTATCGTTGAATAAAACAGTGTTGGATCTTCTCCAGTGTTAGACGTTTGTTTCTAGCTTCCCTGCATCGAGTGCAGTCCACATCGAACCTACCTGCCTAACACATCATGGTACCAGAGTGATACTGATCTTGACGGACCTACCGCGAGTGAATCAGCATTGACCAGCAAGCAGCCATCCGACGAAATGGAAAACATCCAGCTTCCTCCGCAACTCCGCATCTCCGGCAACCTCAGCGCCAATTGGAAAATCTTCAAGCAAAAGTTCCTCTTGTACATCGAGGCCTCCAACCTCGAAGCAGCATCGGATGCCAGGAAGATCGCGCAATTTCTCTCCACCGCGGGGGACCACGCCATCCACATCTACAACTCCCTTACGTTCGCTGACGGCGAAAACAAAACAAAATTCAAAATAGTCCTGCTGAAGTTGGACAGCTACTGCGACATTGAGGTGAATGAGAGCTTTGAACGGTTCCTTTTCCAGCAGAGGCTTCAGGGTAAGGATGAACCATTTCAGTCCTTCGTGACCCATGTCCGCATCCAAGCGCAGTCATGTAACTATGACTCGACGGCTGATTCCATGATCCGGGATCAGATTGTTTTCGGGGTCCACTCCAACACCCTTCGGCAGCAGCTCCTGAAAGTCAAACAGTTGACCCTCTCTGTCGCTATCGAGACGTGCGTTGTCCATGAGCATGCTGAGAATCGTTACTCCCACATCAGGGCAGCAGAAACTGCAAAGCTGGCCTCCCACGAGGCGGAACGGGTGCAGGCCATTGCACATATGCAGGGCCTGAGCATCGAGGAGAATGGCCGTTTCGCGCACTTTTCCCGGGTCCCTGCGCATGCGCGCCACGACCGAGTGAACGACAAGCCCGACAACCCGACTGCGCAGGTGCGTACGTCGACTGACCACACTGCGCATGCGCGATGGCGCACGGAACGCGCTGATGTCATCGTCATGACGTGTCCAAATTGTGGCTCCGCCCAGTGGCAATGTCTGGCAAAAGGACGCCGGTGTCTACAGTGTGGCAAGCTTGGCCACTACGCAGTCCTTTGCAGATCTGCTCCACCGCTCAGCAGCCAGCGATCCCAGCTACGGCGCAGAAGTGTCCGCTCAATACAACAAGGCATGCCAGATTCCGATCCCGACAGCCCAACAGACCCTGATGCTGAGTGCTTCAAGTCCCCATACCGGGTGGGCATCATAACTACACATGCGCTGCCTTCCACCACAATGGCGAAACGCCTCTCGATCCTCAGTGTGGATCCCGACGACGAGTGGTGTGCTGTCCTCACAGTTAACAAGGCTCGCATCCGATTTAAACTGGACACCGGCGCATCAGCTAACCTCATCCCAAAATCAGACCGTGACACCATCCGCGCCAGACCAAGCATTCTTCCACCGGCCTGCCAGCTCCTTGACTACAATGGCAATGCCATAGCTGCCAGTGGCTCCTGTCAACTAGGGGTATCCAACAAGGCGATCAAGGCAACACTGTGGTTTGAAATCGTCGGGCCTGACAGAACGTCCCTGCTCGGTGCTCGAGCCTGCAAACTCCTGAACCTGGTTCAGCGAGTCCACACCATGTCATCCATCACTGGCAACGGCCTCGCCTGATGGAAACTTGCAAGCCGACATAGATGACATTATTATGCAGTACCACAGCGTATTCGATGGAATGGGCACGCTCCCATACCAATATAAAATCCTGCTCAAGCCAAACGCCACCCCTGTAATTCATGCACCACGCCGGGTGCGGGCACCCCTCAAGGATCGTCTGAAGAAGCAATTACAGGACCTCCAAGACCAGGGCATCATATTGAAGATCACAGAGCCAACAGACTGGGTCAGCTCCATGGTCTGCGGCAAGCCGTCAGGGGAGCTTCGCATTTGCATTGACCCTAAGGATCTAAACCGCAACACCATGCGGGAGCATTACCCGATACCAAAACGTGAAGAGTTGGCTAGTGAGATGGCTCATGCCAAGTTCTTTACTAAGCTGGACGCCTCCAAGGGTTTTTGGCAAATACAGCTGGACGCGTCCAGTCGCAAGCTGTGCATGTTCAACACCCCGTTCGGTCGCTACTGCTAATAACGGGATGCCTTTTGGGATCATATCTGCCTCCGAAGTATTTCACCTCATCATGGAGAAAATGATGGAGGGCATCGAGGGGGTGTGAGTATACGTTGATGATGTAATCATCTGGTCCACAACGCCCCAGGAACACATCGCTCGCCTCAAGAAGGTATTAAGAGAATTCATGAACATGGTCTCCAGCTCAACAGGGCTATTTGGTCAATCGGATATTAAGTTCCTGGGTGACCACATCTCGCAGCAGGGCGTGCGGCCTGATGCCAACAAGGTCTCGGCGATCATCACCATGAACACCCCGGAGGATAAGAAGGCGGTCCTCCCCTTCCTCGGGATGGTCATCTTCCTTGGGAAATTCATTCCCACTGTGGCATCCCACACCACAGCCCTCCGCCATCTCGTCAAGAAGTCGACGGAATTCCAATGGCTGCCCACGCATGAAGAGGAATGGCGTGAGCTGAAAGCAAAGCTCACCACAGCCCCGGTTCTAGCGTTCTTTGACCCAACCAAGGAAACCAAGATATCGACTGATGCAAGCCAGGATGACATTGGGGCGGTGCTCCTTCATCGAGATGACTCCTCATCCTGGGCTCCAGTGGCATATGCCTCCAGGGCCATGATGCCCACTGAGCAACGGTACGCTCAGATTGAGAAGGAGTGTCTGGGCCTCCTGACAGGGACAGTCAAGTTTCACGACTACGATTACGGCCTGCCAAAATTCATGGTAGAAACGGACCACAGGCCTCTACTCCACATAATCCAGAAGGATTTAAATTACATGACACCTAGGTTACAGCGAATTCTTCTTCAGCTACGCCACTATGACTTCAAACTTGTCGACATGCCAAGCAAAGAGCTGATCATTGCAGATGCCCTATCCAGGTCCATTACCACACCGTGTGAACAAAGTGACTTCATCTGCCACATAGAAGCGCAAGTGCAGTTGTGTGCCATCAACCTTCCGGCCTCTGACGAACGGGTGGTCCAAACTCGTGAGTAGACGGCCAAGGATCCTCTGCTGCAGCGTGTGATGCAGCACCTTACCAATGGCTGGAAGAAGGGACAATGTCCCCAGTTCTATAACATAAGAGACGACCTGACAGTGGTGGAGGGGATCCTTCTGAAACGCGACAGGATCGTAATTCCTCAGAGCATGCGGGCTATGGTGCTGGGCCAACTCCATGAGGGTCACCTTGGGGTCGAGAAATGCCGACGCAGAGCTCAGGAGGCGGTCTATTGGCCGGGCATCAGCCACGACATTGCCGACACAGTCCTCAACTGCCCTACCTGTCAGAAGTTTCAACCAGCTCAACCCAAGGAAACGCTGCAACAGCACGAGATCGTGACCTCTCCGTGGTCCAAAGAAGGTGTAGACCTTTTCCATGCCAAGGGGTGTGACTACATACTCCTGGTCGACTACTTCTCCAGTTACCCAGAAGTGATGAAACTGTCCGACCTCACGTCGAAGGCGGTAATCAAAGCCTGCAAAGAAACGTTCGCCAGGCATGGGATTCTGCTTACGGTAATGAGCGACAACGGTCCTTGCTTTTACAGCCAGGAATGGTCTGATTTTGCACAGTCCTACAACTTCCGTCACATAACCTCCAGTCCCCACTACCCACAGTCAAACGGGAAGGCCAAGAAAGGGGTCCATATTGTAAAGCGATTGCTGTGCAAAGCTGCAGACTCAGGCTCCGACATCAACCTGGCGATGCTGGCATACAGGGCAACCACACTGTCCACTGGGTTGTCTCCAGCGCAGATGCTCATGAATCGCACTCTGAGGACCACAGTTCCAGCCATCCATGTTCCAGACCTTGACCACCTCACGGTCTTACAGAAAATGCAGCAGTCACGGGCCCAACAGAAGGCCACACACGATGCTCATGCCAAGGATCTACCCGAGCTGGTCCCAATTGATCATGTTCGTGTCCAGTTGCCTGAGGGCGGCTGGTCAGCCACAGCTGTTGTGATCAAACAAGTGGCCCCAAGATCGTTCCTTGTCCGCATGGCTGATGGCTCCCTGCTACGGCGCAACAGACGGGCACTGCGAAGAGTTCCACGCCCGCTACCTGACCGAAGTGCCCCGCCGCTTACGATGCTTCCTCCGGACGTACCCTGCCACAAGGCCACCGATCTACCAGCAATCCTGCCGGCCCATGTGAACACTGCGATGGGAGCGATCCCGCCTATCCACGTGCAGGCGGCTCCTGATCCACCTCTGCGGCGATCGACAAGAATTCGTCGCCCACCACAAAGACTGATTCTGTAGACTGAACCTTTGTACATTTTGTGACTTTGTCGATTTAACCTCTATAAATATTGTTTCGTTTGCCATGTATCTGCACTATCGGCACCTTCCTCTGTATATATATTCATTTAGACACCTTTTGTATATAGGCAGGCATATATATATATATACGCACATACACCTTAGTATTTATTTATCTAAAAATGAAAAGGGGGCAGGTGTCATAATATCCACTTATGTATATAATGAGATGCAGACAGGCAGTGATTGACACACAGGATGACCAGTAAGCACACAACACAGTGCAGTCAATCACCAGACAGGACACTACCACTCTAAAGCCAGAGGGCACTAGGTTTCCCGCGATCTCGGGACCCAGCCACTGAAACAGTCGGAGTCCACGAGCTAGCAAGCACAAACACCATGCGGTAGCTAGTAAGTCTGGTCAGGCTACTACAAGGTCTCCAGTCAGTTCAGTATAGTGCCAACCCACAGCTGACTATGTATATCAGTTCTATCGTTGAATAAAACAGTGTTGGATCTTCTCAGGGGTTAGACGTTTGTTTCTAGCTTCCCTGCATCGAATGCAGTCCACATCGAACCTACCTGCCTAACACATCAAGAAGCTCTTTGGTTACTGTGGGTTTTACCATCAGACATCATTGAATGTATCATCCCTGTTAGAGTGACACATTTGCAATGAAATTAGTGGGCTGGACTTTCACCAAGACGGGATGATGCGGGAGCTCTTTAAAAATGACCGCTGGGACCCGATTCCAGGATTCCCAACCCTGTTCCTGAGGTTTCCGATTCTCAGGAGTGCCTTTTAAGGCTGCAAGCTGGTTTGAGTCAAAAGCCTGCATCTCGCAACCTGGCTGACTCTATTGCTGCAGTCCTCTGTGTGATGATATGCCTGTGGGCCATATCATAGTTGGATGGCGTGAGACCTCCAGCCAGCAGGTGGCAGTACAGACACACCATGTGGTCGCAAGACCAAGGTCATGTGACCTGGGACCTGTGATCTCAGACCTCTATGTAAAGAGAGGCTCATCCGGCCATCTCCAGAAGAACATGACATAGAGGGTAATAAGATATACATGTAACAGGTCAGCAGAAGGTGTAAGTTCCAGAGGAGTAACAAGACTCCATGATAACGTGCTCTGTATCAGATGGACGATCTGAGGGCCTCCCACCAGCTTCAGATGTCCGGTAACTTAGGTGAGAACTGTCGGCTGTTCGAACTTTATGTTTCTGCATGGGCCTGCAGGCCCAGTCTGATGAAAGGCAATTGCTTTGCTGTTAATATTGGCAGGTTCACAAGCGCTCAAACTACATAACTCATTTGTCTTCGAAAGTGAGGGGGATCGAAAGAACTTTGATGAAGTAATGAAGCACTTTGATCAGCACTGTTCTCCCAAGAAGAATGAAACATTGGAGAGCTATATGTTTCGTATGCGTACCCAGAGACCTGGCAAATCATTTGATAGTTTTGTCACAGACCTGAGACTGAAGGCCCAGTCATGTAACTTCGGTAACTTAAAATCCTCGTTAATTCGCAATCAAATTGTGTGTGCTTGATGATAAGCTTCGGACGATCGAGGGAGGAAGATTTAGTACTGGAAGAAGCAGTGAACATTTGCCAGGTGAGCGAGATTGCTGCACAAAGAATAGGTGCACTCTGCTCAAGACATTTTGGCGCCAACATGGACGAAGAAGCCAGCGCCATTAGTTCTGTGGCGCACGTCGTAAAGAAACATGGTCTCAGTGCAGGTGGCCATTTTAGGTGGTCGACAAGAGCTGCCGCCGCCGCCACCTTATGCCAAAAATGTAGTACTCGACATCCCCCATGGCAATGCCCGGCATGTGGAAAAGCATGTTCCAGGTGTGGCTGCATTGGGCACTTTGCAGAGCAATGCTTTGCAAGTTCCACCATAGATCATGCATGAGCGGTGCACGCTATAAACGAAATCGACACAGAACAATTTTACATGATTACATCACACCAAGAAACCATATGGTGCACAGAAACAAAAATGGAAGCAGAATCAGAACAAAGCATGAAGTCAACCAGAAGGTTCTGAACAATTTCACGACCATACTCAAATCAAAGGTAATGCTCAACGATACTTTAATTCGGTGTGACTTTGACCGTAAAACGTCAGCGAACCTCGTAAATTGGCATATTTTGCAGCAGCTAAATGTGAGGCGAGACTTTGCAAATCGGTCAGGAATCATGGTAGACTTCGGCAACAAAACACTCGAGACTTTTGATGTTTGTGAATTAGTGCTCTCAGTGGCAGCCACTATACTTTTCCATATCGTAGATTTGGATGTGGACTCAGCAATTGAGATAAAATGTAAAGCCCTGAATCTAGTCGAGTGTTTAAATCTGCGAGGAGCTAGCTGGTCAACTGAACACAGTGAATCACGGCAAGGCATTACGGTGTGAGGATTTAGAAGAAATCCTAGTGGAAGCCGACAAACCAGGCACAGGGGTGGACATTCCACAATTCTGGCTAACAGTCTTGAAGAACGTGCACAGACTCAATAGCTTGATACGAGGTTATGATGAGCCTGTATTACAGCATCTGCGAGATGTGAGTGTTAAATGGACAGGGATTGACATGCCGTGGAGCTTCACTCTGGAGTTTGTATTCAGGCCTAATGAGTATTTCACGAATGAGGTGATCACTAAAGTGCATCAGTTGGATTCACGGCCGTTGAAATTGTGCGTGGATGAGCCACTGATCATCGGCTCCACAGGCCGCACAATCAACTGGACGGAAGGTGAAAATGTAACAGTCCAAGAAACTCCAATGATGCCAACCTACAGGGGTCAAAACAATCCAAACCCACTGACAGGAACCACATCCAAAGAATTGTTCTTCAACTTTATCACGCCCACTCAAGTTCCACAGAGTGGAAGTTTAAAGCCCAGCAATGGCAGCCAATCAAAAGGCTGATTTATAAATTGGCGCCCTATTTCGAAAACATGTAATTCCGTGTGCACAGTTATATTTTTCAGGTGAAAAGACTGCCGATCATGCTGAATCTGGGGCCGAATACCATGAGAAACCATTTGCGGTTACCGACAATGATGAAGGTGAGGCAGACGATGAGCACTAGGAGCTGATTGTACAGCTCTTCTCCAGCAGCACAGTTGAGGTTCCAGAGACGGGCCTCCAGTGGTCTGCATGCAATCACGAGGTGGCCAAGGGGGATGCCCGGACCGCACTGGACTCTGTGGAGAGTGGGAGTTTGGAGATGGCGCATGCAGAATTGAAGGTTGACGACCGGCCATTGAGAGAACTAGAAGTACAAAAATTCGTAGCGAATTCCCCTGATCCTGAAGGTGACCTAATGACCATATCATTATGCAGCTTCACTGACCACGAGTTTAATCTAGAAGACCCAGGGCTTGGATCAGCTAAACCAGAAGCCATAGTCATCTCCAATGATGACAACCAAGCCACTGATGATCCAGCGAGCCGAGATGAGGTGAGACTGCCAGACATGGTTCCATCTTCCGTGCCGGCACCAGAAACCGGGGTGATCCAGCCTGCAGATGAGGATGTAGAAATGAGCGTGCTCACACCGACCAGAGATGAAGAGACACCTAGACCTCTTTGAACACCTCACCACACAACAACGACCAGCGCCACGAAAGAGGCCACGACAAAGAAAGCAACCAATCAATGCACCACTTCACCGTGTCCAGAAAATACAAAAGAAGACGAAAAGGCTGGGAGAACCACCGTATCCCGCCAGCCAATCAATATTGAACGCACTGAAAACGAAAACAAAAGCCACTGCTGACGCAGATATGGCGGTCTTGGTGATGTACCGTCAATTACCACGAGTCGAGAATGATGAAACAATCGAGGCTTTATTGCACAAGGTGTTGTGCCTCCTGCAGCTGGAACCAGAATGGAATCAGCGCAGGAGAGCAGACACTTTTATACGCTGCCTGCTGGGCGGAGCCAGCAGGCAGGGATTTACCGTCGTACCTGTAATATACGGGCAGTGCCATAATACATACAATATACCACTAGTGGTGTCTACCACACTTGGACAAAGGCCTTTCAGCAACACAGGACAAAGAATAAGACAGGCAAGAAGCCGGAAAGTGAGCCAGACTCTGCAGAAGTGGACACCCATTTGAAACATTGATTTCTGTACAGATTCAAATGGGCACTTTCTGTTAGATTTGCTCACTGATTTGCCATATATGCATAATATGTAAAGTGTAATGTTGCCTATAAAAGGAATTTTATATTGATGATTTTGTGAGGGAGGGGAATGTGGTGATGTGCCTCTGGGCCATATCACAGTTGGATGGTGTGAGACCTCCAACCAGCAGGTGGCGGTACAGACACACCATGCAGTCACAAGACCAAGGTCATGCGACCTGGGACCTGGATATAAAGAGAGGCTCATCCAGCCATCTCCAGAAGAACATGAGCGAGAGGGTAATAAGACACACATGTAACAGGTCAGCAAAAGATGTAAGTTCCAGAGGAGTAGCAAGACTCCATGACAATGTTCTCTGTATCAGGTTGTCATCCTACCACACGGGACACAATAAAAGGATCAAAGTGTTTGGTGAGTTAATCATAAAGTACAAGGGACCAAACACAACACTCTGTGCACCCCACATGTCTGTGTGTGTACTAGACTCCACCCACCAAATCAACCCCCCGATCACTAAGAATAGTGTGGAGACATAAATTGTGCGTTATTACATATATTGTTTTTATTTTAAAATGAAAAGCTTCCTGTAATCTATTCAATTTCAGAGCAGACCAACAGAACAATGAAAAGAATTCTTGAGGTTGCAGACAATACAGGTTTTACATAAATCACATGTTTTAGCCTGATCCCCAGTCCTTTGGAATCAGCCTTTTACAGTTACTTGTATTTCCAATGTAGCTTTGAGTTTCATCAAATTGACTCTTGCTTTGTCTCTGTCATTTATTGAAAAAATTGTCAACATATTAAAAATAAACAGACAATGAAGGAGGTGATGAAACAAATGCAGCATAGAATGGAGGAAAATCTTGCAACAAGAAATATTCAAATATGTTTGCTACCCCCTCTTTTTTGTTTCCTTCTTCACCTTTCGGGGGCCATAGTTCTATCTTAAGTTTGCTTTGTCCAGCAAATTATTAGCAATGCTCGTGTGGTGCATTAGAAGCCTAGGATTAGCTATCAGCAGATAAGGATAAGTGTTTAGCAATTTCACTGCATGTTGCTTGAGATCATTAATGAAGATATCCTGCTAAAACTAATTCTATGAAAACACTCAGACTTACCAGATGAGATGGCACATCGAGATGGATAACATAATTCAAATCATTTTAATTGTTCTATTCAAAAAGACCTATAATCTCCTTGTGAGGACATCCAACTGCATATTTAATGGTTCTCGGGTGTTTGCCTTCATTACAATACCCAGAAGTCCATTCCATACTTTGATCACTCTCTATATGAAGAGCTTTTTGACACCAATCTTAAATTTGCCTTTTATTACTTTGAACCTGTGCCATTTTATCCTACCCAAATATTTAGCTTGAGCAGGATGCTCTAATAATTTACCACATTTGAAGTTAATGTAAAATTAATCACATAAAAGTAACAAGGTTGTAATGGCAATTAATCTAATATTATGGGCAATTTTAATACATTTCTGTAGTATTGTAAAGGAATCTGTACTTCGGTACATGTGACAATAAATCAAATCAAATCTTTCTCTTATCTGTGCATAGTTTACTGTGCTGAACACTATAAACCATGGCAAGTAAAACTCAAAAGTTGTGAATGGGTCAAATTTTCTGTACCATTTACGACATTTTACATCTCTCCAAGACCACCTCGTGGTGACAGACTTTAAGTCTGAAAATTTCAACTCTCTTCAGTCTCACCTTGTAACTCAGTTCTCTAATGATGGGGATCACTCGAAGAGCCCTGTTCTGAACTGCCTCCAAAGCTTGATGCATCAATACTAATGATGTCTCAGTGACCAGAACTTGGCACAGCCTCTAAGATCTGGTCTGACCAGAGCACTTACAGTCCACTAATGAGAATTTGAAGCAGTTCTTCCTTGGAAAAAAATCAATTTGAAAATGAAATAAAATAAAATGAAAAGAAAATCGCTTATTGTCACAAGTAGGCTTCAAATGAAGTTACTGTGAAAAGCCCCTAGTCGCCACATTCCGGCACCTGTTCGGGGAGGCTGTTACGGGAATTGAACCATGCTGCTGGCCTGCCTTGGTCTGCTTTCAAAGCCAGCGATTTAGCCCTGTGCTAAACAGCCCCATTTGAATGAAGTTTTGCAAATAACACAACAAAATTGGACTTCAATGAAAAAAAAGGAAGTATTAGACAATTTAAATTAAGCAGTATTAGACGAGTAGGCTCAATAGAATTTCTGAACCCCTTTGACTTCTATTTGATTATTCATCAAATAAAGAAGAAAAACAACACTAATAACTTAAACTTAAGTGTTTGTGATACAATTTAATAACACAGATGGAGGTCCTGGAGCTTGGGAGCATTGGTCTGGTCCTGAAATAAAGATTCATGGGAGAGAGGATCCCTGAATAGAGAGAGTACCAGGGTTCAAAAGAGAGAGGATGAGAATCTGAGAGGATTGGGGATTGCTGGAATATTAGTATTGAGAGAGGCAGGGTCTAACAGCCTATTAAAGATGAGCCCCTGGAAGCGAGACATTGACATCCATGACATCTTTTGAATCATCAGACAACTCTTTTGCTCCACTCACTATGCTCCTGGCTGTCTACCTCCTCTCCAAAGTATTGGAGTCTATTATGATTTCATGGTCCTGCTCTCTCCCACCCCCAACAACCGTCCACTCTTTTCCCCATTGCCAGACAGCTCCTCCACTCCGAGAAAAGCCCTTAGACCAGAAACATTCATTGACTGACTTTTATTTCTTCACTGATCATGTGAGCATGCTCTAGAATGCACTTCACTTTGGCTATTGATTAACTGTTTTAGTCATGGGCCTTCAGAAATCATTGGACTAAAACGGCAGGATCTGTGTCGTTCACAGTTAGCTTTAATGCTTCATTGTGCAGGGTTCTGTATGCTAGCATTTGCCTGGCCTAACACATGACACCACATCTTTCTAATTTGAACATTACATTCCAAACACAGGCCCAATTCTCCAGGATAGCCACATCTGCTTGAAGTAGCTTAGTACCCATTACGGTCCTGACTCTTGTATCTAGCTTAGTATGGTCTGAAAAGTTGTGGGTCATTCCCCGAATACCTATATCTAGCCCATCAGTGAAAATATTAGCTAGAAAATGTCTGAACACTGATCCCTGCAAACTGGTAACTGGTCTCCAAGCAAATTCAAATTCATTGATTATAACTTCCTGCCCATGAGTCTTCTGCCGATTTTCATCCACCTCATCAGAGTAGATTCCAAAGATACCTTTCAAAAATGTTTGTTATGGGGTATCATTTGATTATGATGAAGATATTATTAGCATGTCATGACATTTTTGAACTTGCTTTCCTTGGCAAAAAGCTTCAACAACTATTCTCAAATAGAAAGGAAAATCAGGAGGAATGTATAACGGAAAGCTGAATTCATGGACAGAATCTCATGGAGGCGATGGTGGGGCCTGAGCTGCTCGCTGGAGAGCCAGCAAGGTGCATGCGTCACCTCTTTTTGGGAAGGCCCACCCCATCTTGTGCCATTCAGGAACTTGACAGGCCAAGGAACCCATGGGCAGAAGTCCTGCCTGCCAAGACCTGCCAGCCAATCAGAAACCAGCAGCTGTTCTGTACTGAGCAGCGCCACGAGGGAGGTGTGAATTCCTGGTTCTACATCCACCCTAGGCCTCGGACTGAGGAGGTTCCCAGACACAGGTGAGTGATGGTACGAAGGGAGCTTGCAGGGGGGAAGTCAGCAGCAAGGGTGGTGTCTCTCAGTGTGGCTCCCTTCCTGATACTAGTTTCCTCAGTCAAGCACTTATTGTTTTTGAAGAAGGGAGCAGCAACCCCCCACCCCTCCCATGACTCAAAGCAAATACATCAAAGTTTGCTTGTTGTGCTCCCAAATGACCAGCCCGCTCTGCCTGCTGCTGGTTAATATCAGCAGCAGCAGGAGGAGACACTGAAGTGTGCATTAATTGTCCACTTAAGGGCTTCAATTAGTGTTATGATTTGAAGGATATTCATAGATCCTCCAACCACTGACTTTACCGAGGTGGAAAGGGGACCGTAGTGGGTTCCAATCAAACACTCTCCCACCCAATTAAATGCCCCACCCCCCCGCCACCAAACTCACCACTGGGGAGGGCACAAGATTCTGTCCAAAATCACTCATCTTACAATGTTGCCCAGAGTCAAAATTACACCCAAATGTATTCATGAGGTTTCCTAATACAAAATGCACTGCAGGAACTCAGAAGGCTCCTTACGCAGCACCTTCGAAACCCACAGCCGCTACCATCTGGAAGATCAGGGCAGCAGGCGCATGGGAATACCAGCACCTGGAGGTTGCCCTGCAAGATACATCCCAACTTGGAAATATATCTCCATTCCTTCAATGTTGCTGAGTCATAATACTGGAACGCCCTCCATAACAGCACTGTGAGTGCACCTATATCATGTAGACACATAGAATATAGGAGCAGGAGGAGGCCATTCGGCCCTTCGAGCCTGCTCCGCCATTCATTATGATCAAGGCTGATCATCCAAATCAAACGTTTGATCCCGCCTTCGCTCCATATCCTTTGATCGCCTTAACCCCAAGTACAAATCTAACGGCTTCTTGAAAACATGCAGGGCATGATTTACCGGGAAAAGAACAGAGTTCCATTTTGGGTGCGTTTAGCGGGATGTCTCACAGCGCTGATGACCCTGCTCTCAAACGGGACTCCTCCCAATGCCCCAGCTTACCTGCGAAGGGGTCCTCGAGCCACCTCCCCTCACAAGAGCAGTGCACACCCGGGCCATTCCCTGGCTCGGGCAACCTGACACCTGGGCACATTGGCACTGCCAACATGATAGTGCCACTCAGTCACCTTAATTGCAGCAAAACTGAAGACTCTTGTTATGAAGGGCAACTGTTATGGGCCAGGGTTTGGAGAACCCCAAAGTATATCATGGAGTTCACCTGACCCACAACTTTTAATAGATTGTGGTATGGGGAGCACATGGCCCACTCTACAGGTGTGGTACAGCAGAAATGGAAAAGTATTTTATAAAAGCAAAACAATCTTTATTCTATGAACTCAAGTTAACCTTTTTAAAACATACAGTAAACATTTTAGCAACCATCAATTCAAATACAACCCCCAAAGACTACAACACTAAGTAAAACTTAAAGCTTTCCTTTTTAACATCCATACAACTTCAAAACAAAACCTTTATCAGAAGCACATCAGGCTAAAGTCACTACTGAAAACATTTATAATTCTGAATTCACCAAATGATCAAGAGATAGTCTTTTGATGGCAGAGAGAATAGCAGTGCACCTGCTTGGTCTGGCTTCAGCTCCAACATTGAAAACAAAACTACAACACACCCTGCAGCAAACAGCCGAAAACAAAAGTAAAAAGCTGACAGACAGCCCAGCTCCACCCACTCTCTAACATCACTGCAGTAGTAAACACCCATTTCTTAAAGGTACTCCCACACCAGATATTTATATACACACCCTTTTATAAACACCTATATCTTAAAGGTACTCTCACATGACACCTCCCCCCAAGAAAACAGGTATAATAATATAGTCCATTTTTCTTTTGTTTTTCTTCCTCCAACTGAAATTGCTTCCGTTCATCACATTCGTGACAAAGCATCGGCTATCACGTTTTCTCGTCCTGCCACATGAACTAATTTTAAATGAAATGACTGCAACAATAAACTCCAGCCGTGCATAGTTATTCCGGAATCGCTCCAAAAACATCAACGGATTATGATCAGTATATATAATGGTGTCAGACGGATTGCTGGTCACATAAATGTGAAAATGTTGCAAAGCCAGCAGCAAACTCAAAGTCTCCTTCTCAATCGTGGAATACTTTTTCTGGTGAGAATTCAATTTCTTTGAAAAATAACCAATAGACCGCTCTAGCCCATCGTCGTCATCTTGTAGAATCACCGCACCTACACCCACATCACTCACATCAACCGCCACTTTGAATGGTTTTGTATAATTTTGGATGACTAACACAGGAGCAGTGGTTAACACAGCCTTCAGGCCATCAAATGCTTGTTGACACTCCGCTGTCCACTGAAATTTGTTACGCTTCTTGAGCAAGTCCGTCAGTGGAGCGACCACACTGTTTAAATTGGGTACATATTTCTGGTAAAATCCACTCATACCAAGAAATCGCATTATTTCCTGTCGTGTCTCAAGGGGATTGAAAACTCCTCAATAACTGTTGGTTTCACAGCCCGTGTGACCATTCGACCCTGTCCGATTGTATGGCCAAGAAAAGTGACTTGGGCTTTTCCAAATTCACTTTTGGCTAGGTTTATCATCAGACCCGCTTCTTGAGGTCGATTGAATAATTCCATCAGATGTTTTAAATGTTCTGTCCATGTCTGGCTGAAAATTACCAGATCGTCGATGTATACCGCACAATTGGGTAATCCTGAAACAGCTTTGTTAGTTAACCGTTGAAATGTAGCTGGGGCGTTTTTCATGCCAAATGGCATAACTTTGAATTGGTACATACCATCTGGAGTCACAAAAGCTGAAATCTCCTTCGCCCTTTCGGATAAAGGTACCTGCCAGTAACCTTTAAGTAAATCCAGTTTGGAAATAACAGCTGATTGTTCCACTTTCTCAATGTAATCCTCCAAACGTGGGATAGGATAAGAGTCCGTTCTTGTAACTGCATTAACCTTTCTATAATCCACACACAACCGTTGGGTACCGTCTGGTTTAGGTACCATCACTATGGGTGAGCTCCATTGGCTGCAACGCACTTCAATTATGCCATTTTTAAGCATACTCTCAATCTCTTTGTTAACCTGTGCCAATTTTAAAGGGTTAAGTCTGTATTGATGTTGTCTGATTGGAACAGCCTTTCCCACATCTACATCATGTATAGCCATTTTAGTACAACCCAAATTATCTCTACAAACTTGCCCATGTGATATCAATAACTCTTTCAGGTCAGTTCATTTTTCTTCTGGACGGTAACTCAACAATTTATCCCAATTTTTAAGAACATCTTCGTTTTCCAATTGAATTTGAGGTATGTCATCTGGATTTGGTTCGTCACTTTGAGTTAGAATCATTAAAACCTTCTCCTTTTCCTCTCCTTCCCTTTCAAAGTACCTTTTAAGCATATTCACAAGACACATTCGGATAGTCTTCCTTCTATCTGGTGTTTTTACCACATAATTCACCTCACTTAATTTCCTTCCAATCTGATAAGGTTCACAAAACCTAGCTTTTTAAGGCTCATCTACCACTGGTAACAATACTAAAACTTTATCTCCACTGATAGTAGTGGGTAGTGGGTGCCTGGAACTCACTACCGGAGGAGGTAGTGGAGGCAGGGACGATAGGGACATTTAAGGGGCATCTTGACAAATGTATGAATAGGATGGGAATAGAAGGATACGGACCCAGGAAGTGTAGAAGATTGTAGTTTAGTCGGGCAGTATGGTCGGCACGGGCTTGGAGGGCCGAAGGGCCTGTTCCTGTGCTGTACATTTCTTTGTTCTTTGTTCTTTGACAAAACTACGAACTTTGGATTTCTTGTCCGCGACCCGTTGCGTCACATTTTGTGCAACTTTCAAATGTTGTCCAGCCAATTCACCTGCTCTATTTAATCGTTCACTACAATTTGACACATAATCCAATAATGTAAGTTCTGATTTCTCAATCACCAATTTTTCCTTAATCAATTAAAGGGGTCCTCTTACCTCATGTCCAAAAATTAGTTCAAAAGAACTAAATTTGGTTGACTCATTAGGTGCATCCCTAATTGCAAACAGTACGAATGGAATTCCTTTATCCCAATCCTCTGGATAATCATGACAATAAGCCTTCATCATTGTCTTTAATCTCTGATGCCACCTTTCTAACACACCCTGCGATTCTGGATGGTATGCAGTTGATTTAAATTATTTTATTCCTAAGCTATTCATAACTTCTTTGAATAACCTTGAGGTCAAATTTGATCCTTGATCCGATTGTATTTCTCTGGGTAGTTCATACCTAGTAAATAATTTAAGTAACTCCTCCACAATCTTTTTAGCTGTAATATTACATACTGGAATGGCTTCTGGAAACCTAGTAGACACATCCATTATAGTCAAAAGATATTGATTCCCACTTTTTGTTTTAGGAAGCGGTCCTACACAATCAATTAGGACCCTTGTAAAAGGTTCCTCAAATGCTGGAATGGGTATTAAGGGCCCTGGTTTTATCACTGCTTGAGGTTTCCCTGTCACTTGACATGTGTGACATGATTGACAAAATTTAACTACATCTTTATGTAGTCCAGGCCAATAAAAATGTTTCTGGATTTTAGCTTGAGTTTTCCTTATTCCCAAATGACCTCCCACTGGTACCTCATGTGCAACTCGCAACACCTCCTTTCTACACCCTACCGGCAATACTACTTGATGAACTTCTGCCCACTTTTCATCCGCCTGCATATGTAAAGGTCTCCATTTTCTCATCATGACATCACTTTTACGGTAATAACACTTTGGTATACACGTAGATTCCTCTTCCGTGTATGCTTTCTGATACACACGTTTTATTTCTACAGCTTTCTGTTGTAACTCTACCAATTTTCCTGAATTAAAAATATCCGCCTCATCCTCCACCTGTTCTTGTTCTTTTTCAACCATCTGATCAAAAATCGTTTTTGATAATTGTACTTCAACGTCATCTTCACTCTTTGATTTCTGCTCTTGTCTTAACATGTGACTTTGCGACCTTGTTACTACACAATCTGGAAAAATCCCAGGATATTCGTCCTTCAACACTTCAGTTGTCTGATTTTCCACTGGCTTATCAACCACAGAGGCATCACTCTCACCTGAAATCCAGCTATATCATTACCCAAGATAAACTATATTCCTGGACAAGATAGTTTCTCTATTACTCCTACTACCACTTCACCACTCTTCACTGGACTTTTCAACCTTACCTTATATAATCGAACACTGCTCTTCTCACTCTGAATTCCACATATTACCACCTTTTCTGACACCATTCTTCCCAAACTACATCTCTTACCATTAAAGATTGACTAGCTCACGTATCTCTTAAAATTGTGACTTCTTTACCTGCTCCTCCTGATACACATGAGTAAACTTTACCCACACAAGTAAATTCTTTAAAGAGATCTGGCACCTTCTTATCAATCACCTCTTGATCAGGCTGTACAATCTTTTGCACCTCCTTCACTTCACTTGGGCTTTCCTTTACCCCTTTAACAAACCCCACTGTCTTATCCTGTTTTACCATATCAGCCTTCCCAGTGCTTTTCTTCCACCACCAACACTTTGACTTTACATGGCCTAGTTTATCACAGTGAAAACAGTTGAAACTTTTCATGTCTCTTCCACCCTCCTGAATTTATTTTTTCGTCTGAGGTACACTCCCCTTATTATCTCCCATCAGGTCACCTTTACCTTTACCACTTGAGTATTTCTCATATCCCCAGTTTCTATCCCTCACAGGCTGAAACTGATGTCGGAAACCAAGCTTTGATTTGTGAACTAATTCAGAATCATCTGCCATTTCTGCTGCTAATCTCGCAGTTTTAACCCTCTGTTCTTCCACGTGAGTTCTCACTACATCAGGAATTGAATTTTTAAACTCCTCCAAAAGTATAATTTCTCTGAGACCTTCATACGTTTGGTCTATTTTCAAAGCCCTTATCCACCTATCAAAATTACTCTGTTTGAGCCTTTCAAACCCCATGTATGTTTGACCAAATTATTTTCTTAAATTTCTAAACCTTTGTCTGTAGGCTTCAGGCACCAGTTCATATGGATTTTTTCACCTCCTCATACGTCCCAGAAACCTCCTCCGGTAGTGATTCAAACACTTCACTCGCCCTACCTATCAGCTTTGTTTGAATCGGTAATACCCACATGTTCGGTGGCCATTTCATTTGTTTAGCTACCTTCTCAAAAGAAATGAAAAAGGCTTCTACCTCCTTCTCATCAAACCTAGACAATGCTTGGACATATTTAAATAGATTCCCACCAAGCCTTCGACTTTGACGCTCTTTCTCACTATCATCATCACTATCATCCAACTGTAAATTTCCCTTTACGTCTGCCAATTTTAACTGACTGTCATGTTTCATGGCCATTTTCTGAAGTTCAAACTCTCTCTCTTTATATTTTTCCCTGATCTGTATCTCCCTTTCTCTTTCTTTTTGTTCTGTTGGGCTATTCTTTCTTTTCTCCTTTCTTCTCTCTACTTTTCTTTTTCCTCATTCTCTCTTTCTCTTTCTTTTTCCGCTCTCTCTCTCTTTTTCCTCTCTTTCGTATTCAAGCTGCTTTTATTCTTTCTCATGTTCCATTTGTTTAATTTGTAACTGAATTTTTGCCATTTTCGATGAGTCAAACAGTATCTCAGACAACTTTAAGTGCTTAGCCACCGCCATAATTACCTCATCTTTTCGCATTTTGTCAGGTAATGTTAACTGCAATGTTTTTGCCAAATCTAACAGTCTGCTTTTAGTCTCTGTCCGTAAGGTATTGCATGTGACCCCAAAAACCTCTGAGCCTCTGAAAGAGCCATTGTCCACAACACACTCCCCACTTAACCTAAAATACCACACCTGAAAAGCAACCACAATATGCTCACCCCTCACTGTCTTCAAGTTCACTAAGCCAATCCAATAGATAGACTTTTATCCCTCTTGAGCCCCCAGTTTGTTATGGGCCAGGGATTAGAGATCCCCAAAGTGTATCATCAAGTTCACCTGATCCACAACTTTTAATAGAATGTGGTATAGGGAGCACACGGCCCACTCTACAGGTGTGGTACAGCAGAAATGGAAAAGTATTTTTTAAAAGCAAAACAATCTTTATTCTATGAACTCAAGTTAATCTTTTTAAAACATATTGAACATTTTAGCAACCACCAATTCAAATACAACCCCCAAAGACTACAACACTAAGTAAACCTTTAAGCTTTCCTTTTTAGCATCCATACAACTTAAAAACAAAACCTTTATCGGAAGCACATCAGGTTAAAGTCACTACTGAAAACATTTATAATTCTGAATTCACCAAATGATCAAGAGATAGTCTTTTGATGGCAGAGAGAACAGCAATACACCTGCTTGGTCTGGCTTCAGCTCCAACACTGAAACCAAAACTACAACACACCCTGCAGCAAACAGCCTAAAACAAAAGTAAAAAGCTGACAGACAGCCCAGCTCCACCCACTCTCTAACATCACTGCAGTAGTAAACACCCATTTCTTAAAGGTACTCTCACATGACACAACATACCACTTGCCTTCTTTACTGCCTGCTGCACCTGTACACTTACCTTCAGCAACTGTGAATAAGGACACCCAGGTTTCGTTGCCCTCTCCTAATTTATGGCCATTCTAGTAATAACCTGCCTTCCCATTTTTTGCTACCAAAGTGGATATCCTCACATTTATTCAAATTACGCTGCATCTGGCATTCATTTGTCTGCTCAGTATGTCCAAGTCACACTGAAGCGTCTCTGCATCCTCCTCACAGCTCACCCTCACACCCAGCTTTGTGTCATCTGCAAGTTTGGAGATAGTTCTCTCATTTAAATCATTAATATATATCATGAAAGCAAGGGTGTCAGCACCGTTCTCTACGGTACCCCACAAGTCACTGTTGGCCATTTGAATAAGACCCGTTTATTCCTACTCTTTGTTTCCTGTCTGCCACCAGGTTTCTATCCATTTCAATACACTACCCCTAATCCCATGCATTTTAATTTTATACACTAACCTCTCGTGTGGGACTTTGTCGAATGCCTTTTGAAAGTCCAAATCAAACATATCCACTGGCTCCAACTCGTCAACTCTATCAGTTACATCCTTGAAGAATTCCAGTAGGTTTGTCAAGCATGATTTCCCCTTCATACATCCATGCTGACTCTGTCCGATCCTGCCACTGCTCCAAGTGCCCTCCTACAGAATCTTTGATAATGGATTCTAGAATTTTTCCCATGACTGACGTCAGGCTGACTAGTCTATAATTCCCTGCTTCCTCGCTACCTCCCTTTTTAAATAGTGGGGTTACATTAGCTATCCTCCAATCTGTAGGAACTGTTCCAGCGTGGATAGAATTTTGGACGATGACCACCAATGCATCCACTATTTCTTGGGCCACTTCCTTAAGTCCTCTGACATGTAGATTATCAGGCCCTGGGGATTTATCGGATTCACTCCCATCATTTTCCCCAACACTATTTCTCGACTAATGCTGTTCTCCTTTAATTCTTCCCTCTCAATAAATCCTGTGTTCTCCAACATTTCATGTACGTCACTTGTGTCCTCCTTTGTGAAGACAGAACCAAAGTGTGTATTTAGTTGGTCAGCCATTATAATCTCCCCATTATAAATTCCCATGTTTCTGACTGCAAGGGATCTACATTTGTCTTCACCAATCGTTTTCTCTTCATGTACCTATAGAAACTTTTACAGTCAATTTTTATGTCTCCCACTAGCTTACACTCATACTCTATTTTCCTCTTCTTAATCAATCCCTCGGTCCTCCTTTGCTGAATTCTAAACTGTTCCCGATCCTCAGGTCTGTTGTTTTTCTTGGCCAATTTGTATGGATCTAATACTGTCTCTAATTTCTCTTGTCAGCCATGGTTTGGCCACCTTTCCCATTTTACCTTTGCACCAGACACAAATAAACTGTTGTTGCAGTTCCTCCATGCGCTCCTTGAATGTTTGCCATTGTCTATCCACTGTCACCCATTTCAGTAACATTCCCCAATCCATCATAGCCAACTCGTGCCTCATAAAATTGTCGTTTCCTTTATTAAGTCTCAGAATCAACTTTGTCGCTCTCCCCCTTGATGAAGAATCCTAACGTATTATGGTCGCAAGTTCTCTACTTGATTCCTCAACATATTGGTCCAGGAAACCATCCCGTATACCCTCCAGGAATTCCTCCTCTATGGTATTGTGACTAATTTGATTTGCCCAATCTATATGCAGATTAAAATTGCCCATAGTTACAGTTGTTACTTTATCGCATGCGTCTCTAATTTTCTGTTTAATGCCATTCCCAACATCACCACTAGAGTTCCTACATGGATGACAGTGGTTCAAGAAGACATCTCACCACCGCCTTCTCAAGGACAATTAAGCAATTAAGGATGGACAATAAATACTGGCCTAGCCAATGATGCCCACATCCCATGAATTATTTTTTTTAAACTCTGCAATTCTTGGACAAAAGTATCACTGATGATGAATAGAAATTAGTTTCCTCGCATGATCCCTCAACTTTGCATAGGTCAGGATTATTTGTAAAACATTAAAAATCTTGCATTTCAATGGAACAAAATCCTTGCAAATTCTCAAAGGTAAAAAAGGTCAACTTACTGGATCCCAGTCTGTCTTTTAAGCAGCAACTATTTCTGGTAATTGTTTCTATTAAGTTTTTTTTTGGCTGAGGTGCACTGAATACATCCTGAGACTTTAAACAGAATGAAACACCACTTCTCAGTATTAATATGTCATTGGCCGTAATCTACCAGCCACGTCCAGCCAAAATCGGAGTGGGATGTGACGGTAGATCCTGGGCAAGGCCTTCCCCGGGATACCCAACGGCCATTACTCCTTGCGCGATCTAGAATCATAGAATCCCTACAATGCAGAAGGCGGCAATCTGGCTCTTCAGGCCTACAACGATCCTCTGAAAGAGCACCCCAGCTCGGCCAACTCCCCACCCAATCCAAATAGCGCCACCTAACCTGGATATCCCTGGATATTAAGGGCAATTTATCATGGCCAATCCACCTAACTTGCACATCTTTGAACTGTGGGAGGAAACTGAAGCACCCAAAGGAAACCCACGTGGACACAGGGAGAAAGTGTAAACTCCACACAGACAGTCATCCGTCGGAATCGAACCCAGGTTCCTAGTGCTGTGAGGCAGCAATGAAAGCCACTATTCCACCATGCCGCCCCTCTAATCAAGTATCACTGGACAATGGATGGGACCCAGTCTTGCACAGCTAAGTGAGTTTGAGAATCCACTCAGCCATGCTGCTGTGGATCGAAGAGCCAGCCAGCATCTATCGGCCTTGCCGAGAGAGCCCAGCCAAGCGCCATTCAGTACTGGTCCCCACAAACGGGGACCAGGCGGAATGGTACCTGGGTGTTGTCATGATATTCAAACACACACATCATGATGGACACACTAACAGGCAAATCAGAGTACACAACACCACAACCAATCACAGACAAGAACACCAACCACATAAAAAGCACGAGCACGACACCTGGTGGTCAGTAGGTCTGGGGAGAAGGGAACAAGAAAGAGCTGTTAAAACATCACAAGCAGGGAACCCCCACGTGCAGAGTGCAAAGACCAAACTGTAAATAGTAAGTTTAAATAAAATAGCGTTGTACCATATGCAACCGTGTTGGCTCATCTGTGTGTCAGAACACCCAACACCACATGGTACAGGAGTGGATCGATACCTGCCTACTAACCTGCCATTCTGGACATGGACCACACCGACAAACCGCAGCCGATGCAAGTCGCGGGGAACCTAGGTACCAACTGGAAGCTCTACAGGCAGCGATTTGACCTGTACATCCGTGCCACCGAAAAACAGAATGCCTCGGATGACACGAAGTTTGCAATGCTCCTCTTCTACGCAGGTCAGCACGCCACCAACGTCTTCAACTCACTGGTGTTCGAAGGCTGCGAAAACCAAGCCAAATATGACACGGTCATCCTCAAACTGGACCAGCACTTTCAAGTTGAAGTAAATGAAAGTTTTGAAAGATACCTCTTTCAGCAACGCCTGCAAGGTAAGGAGGAGCTTTTTCAACCCTTCTTGACGCACCTCCGGATTCTAGCGCAGTCCTACGGTTACGGCACCACCACAGAGTCCATGATCAGGGACCAGATTGTTTTTGGCGTTGCCTCTAGTGGCCTACGCCAGCAGCTTCTTAAAATGAAAAGCCTCACCTTAGCGTCTGCTGTGGAAGCCTGTGTCCTCCACGAAAATGCTACCTGCCGTTTTGCCCGATTTCAGGCGTCCGAGTTGGCACGGAGGGGGTCCCCAGCCGTCGAATCGGCAAGCCAGGCCGCCCACGACGTCGAACGCATCCAGGCCGTCGATTACTTCCCGACCCATGGCCCGGATGACAGCGGCCGCTTCCCGCGCTTTTCGCGGTCTCCCGCGCAGGTGCGCGCCAAAAATAACGGCCACAACGAGGGACGCACTGCGCAGGCGCGCCCACCGCAAGATCGCACTGCGCATGCGCAGTGGCGCAACGAACGCCGTGACGTCATGACGTGCGGCAATTGTGGAGCTCTACATTTAAAAGGGCAATGTCCTGCAAAAAACCGACAGTGCCTCAGATGTGGCAAGATGGGCCACTACGCAGCCCACTGTCGTTCGGCTCAACCCATGGATCCGGCGCATCCTCGACAATCTCGCAGACAAGTCAGGACCGTCCAGCCCACGCATCAAGATTTCCAGTTAAGTGATGCAGATGACCAGGATGCCTTCCGCGTTTCCGTCATTGATGTCAACAAGGTCAATGCCATCAATCCAGCCGATGAGTGGTGTGCCACCCTGACGGTCAACCGATCGCGCGTCGCCTTCCGTCTGGACACCGGCGCATCCGCCAACCTGATTGCTTACTCTGCAGTCCAGGCCATGAAGGTCAAACCACCCATCACGCCATCCCGGCTCAAGATGGTTGACTATAACGGGAACGTCATCCCGTCCATAGGATCTTGCCAGCTACAGGTGACTCACAAGATGTACACGGCCACACTCCCCTTCGAAGTTGTCGGCTCATCAAAGGACTCGTTACTGGGCGCACAGGCGTGTAAGGTCCTTCACCTGGTACAGCGCATTATGTCTCTCTCTCCAGATGAGATATCCGACTTCCCGGATGCTGAGTTCCACGCAAATCTCCATTCCCTCCTTGCTCACAACCAGGAGGTTTTTGAAGGCATGGGGACATTGCCATACACGTACAAGATTCGACTCAGACCGGACGCCATCCCTGTCGTTCACGCACCTCGCAGGGTTCCTGCGCCACTCAAAGACCGCCTCAAGGCACAACTGCAGATTCTTCAGGACCAAGGGGTCCTATCCAGGGTCACGGAGCCCACGCCATGGGTCAGCTCCATGGTCTGTGTAAAGAAGCCCTCTGGCGAGCTCCGTATATGTATAGATCCTAAAGATCTGAATAACAACATCATGCGGGAACACTATCCCATCCCGAAACGAGAAGACCTCACCAGCGAGATGGCGCGAGCCAAAATATTCACTAAATTGGATGCGTCCAAAGGATTCTGGCAGATCCAACTGGACCCGGCCAGCCGAAGACTATGCACATTCAACACCCCTTTTGGCAGATTCTGCTATAACCGGATGCCATTCGGCATCATTTCAGCATCTGAAGTTTTCCACCGCATTATGGAGCAGATGATGGAAGGCATCGAAGGGGTACGTGTATATGTGGACGATATCATCATTTGGTCCACCACTCCGCAGGAACACATGCATCGTCTACGACGTGTCTTTACCCGCATACGACAAAATGGCCTGCGTCTCAACCGTGCGAAGTGTGCCTTCGGCCAGACGGAGCTGAAATTCCTCGGGGACCACATCTCAAGGTCAGGGGTCCGTCCCGATGCAGACAAAGTTAGCACCATCACAGCCATGCCACGACCGGCTGACAAGAAGGCTGTCTTAAGATTCCTGGGCATGGTCAACTTCCTTGGGAAGTTCATTCCCAACCTGGCTTCTCATACAACAAATATGCGCCATCTCGTAAAAAAATCGACAGAATTCAACTGGCACCAATCGCATCAGCGGGAATGGGAGGAGCTCAAGCACAAACTGGTCACGGCACCAGTGCTGGCCTTCTTTGACACGACTCGCCCTACAAAGATCTCAACAGACGCCAGCCAATCTGGTATTGGAGCGGTACTCCTGCAAAAAGACAGCACGTCGTCATGGGCCGTTAACTGGACTGGACAAGTTCCACGACTATGTGTATGGCCTGCCACGATTTACGGTCGAAACTGACCACCGCCCCCTGGTCAACATCATTAACAAAGACCTGAACGACATGACTCCTCGCCTCCAGCGCATCTTACTTAAACTCAGGAGGTACGATTTTGAACTGATCTACACTCCGGGGAAGGAGCTCATCGTGGCGGACACTCTTTCCCGAGCAGTGAGCACACCACCAGATGCGGAGGGGTTCGTGCGTCAAATTGAGGCACACGTAACTCTGACAGCAGCAAATCTGCCAGCTGATGATCCTAGTCTGGCCCACATACGCGCAGAGACGGCGACTGACCCCCTTCTGCAGCGAGTGATGCGCCACATGACGGAAGGGTGGCTAAAAGGGCAGTGCCCCCAGTTTTATAATGTGCGAGATGATCTCACCAACATAGACGGGGTCCTTATGAAATCACACAGGATCGTTATTCCGCACAGCGTGCGCCAGATGATTCTTCATCAACTACACGAAGGCCACTTGGGCGTCGAAAAATGCAGACGAAGGGCCCGGGAGGCGGTATATTGGCCGGGTATTAATGAAGACATAGCCAACATGGTGCTCAACTGCACAACCTGTCAGAGGTTTCAGCCGGCGCAACCTCCGGAAACACTTCTACCACACGAGATGGTGACGTCCCCCTGGGCGAAGGTGGGTGTTGACCTATTTCACGCGCTCGGCAGAGATTACATCGTTATTATAGACTACTTCTCAAACTACCCGGAAGTCATGCCTCTCCATGATCTGACGTCGTCCGCAGTCATTGGGGCCTGCAAGGAAACATTTGCTCGCTATGGCATTCCAAGGACTGTCATGTCAGACAATGGACCCTGTTTCGCCAGCCGTGAATGGTCGTCCTTTGCCGCAGCATATGGTTTCACTCATGTGACATCCAGCCCTCTGCATCCACAATCGAACGGGAAGGCTGAAAAGGGTGTCCACATCGCCAAGCGGCTCCTGTGCAAGGCGGCTGCTGCCGGATCGGACTTTAACCTTGCCTTGCTGGCCTATCGATCGGCCCCGCTATCCACGGGTCTCTCGCCAGCGCAGCTACTAATGGGTCGCTCCCTCAGGACGACGGTACCTTCCATCCTGGCACCAACAACAGACCATGAGGCGGTTCTTCGGAACATGCAACTGCAGCGTGATCGCCAGAAAAGTCGGTACGACACACGAGCGACGGACCTGCCCCCCCTGTCCTCCGGAGACAAAGTACGCGTCCATCAACCGTATGGTGGCTGGTCAGCACCGGCCGAAGTCCTCCGACAAGTGGCTCCCCGCTCGTTCCTGGTTCGCATGCCGGATGGTTCCGTGCGTCGCCGCAATCGGCGCGCCCTTCGCCGACTTCCACGCTCACAGCCACACAGTACGCACACGCCAGATCCTCAACAGGCTTCCGAGGATGACTTTGTGGAGCTGCCGCACATCACGCCCTTTCCATCGCCACCCATGGCCATGCCTGCACAGCAGCCGGTGGTTCTTGATCCACCCTTGAGGCGGTCAACCCGAACTCATCGCAAGCCCATTAGACTGGACTTATAATACCGTTCATATGTTTAACAAGTTGCACAATTTTACATGATAACCTGTTGTTGTTTATCGTTCCAGATGTCGTCTGACTGGACAACTGTTCAAGTTTTTTTTTTTTTTCTTCTTCTCTCGTTCGCATTTATGTTATGTTATGGTACAACTTGGTTCATGTGACGCACCCGACATCGCCCCATGTACATAGTTCCGTCATATGCACATGCTGCACACGACACACACACACTCTTAGATGCACTCACGACACGATCATATTTATTACCACGTAGGCACATATCTTTGTAAAAAGGGGGGATGTCATGATATTCAAACACACACATCATGATGGACACACTAACAGGCAAATCAGAGTACACAACACCACAACCAATCACAGACAAGAACACCAACCACATAAAAAGCACGAGCACGACACCTGGTGGTCAGTAGGTCTGGGGAGAAGGGAACAAGAAAGAGCTGTTAAAACATCACAAGCAGGGAACCCCCACGTGCAGAGTGCAAAGACCAAACTGTAAATAGTAAGTTTAAATAAAATAGCGTTGTACCATATGCAACCGTGTTGGCTCATCTGTGTGTCAGAACACCCAACACCACAGGTGTGACTCCCAGGCAATCAGAGGCCCCCGGATGGTCAGCCTCTGGGCAGAGTGGCACCCTGGCATTGCTAGTGAATGAAATGAAAATGAAATGAATGAAAATCGCTTATTGTCACAAGTAGGCTTCAATGAAGTTACTGTGAAAAGCCCCTTGGGGGCCACTTGGTGCCACTTGGGCACCTAGGCACTACCAGCCTCAGACCATGACACCCTGGCAGTGTCCCGTGGATGCCTGCCCAACACTGCCAGGATGCCCAGGTGGCACTGCCAGACTGGCAGGAGCACTGCCAGGATGACAGGCTGGAAGTGCCAAGGTGCCAGGCTGGCATTTTTCCCATGCCAGGATTGAGCCCGAGGGTGCTCTGTCCATGTGACGTGGAGTGTTGGGGGGCTTCCGGGGTAGCACCGGGGTCCCGATCTCTTCCTGTACAGAGGTGCTCCTCAGTGCAGGAAATGGTGATGAGTGTGGCCTAGCAAGGGCTTTCCCCGCTAGGGAACTGAAGAAAACAGCATGCCGTTAGATAGCGGGGTGGCTCCAAGTGCTCCAAGCGTTGTGAATGACCCCGCTAATCCCACCCAGAATGGACTCTTTTTTTTTTAGTTAGATCGTGCCCATTGTTCCCTTTAGGTACTAATACTCAGGTGAATAGGTTTCTTGTATTCAACATGTTAGATGTCAACATGGTAAAGCAGATTTTGATCTAAGTATACCTCAGAGGATTTTTTCAGTGTTATATTTATTCTAACAAATCCTTTTGAGTGAATAGTTTTGGTTTAAAGATTACTGAGAACTCGTAACATATGATCCATATTAAATTAATTGGCGTTTAAAATTCAGCATAGATTCTCTGCCATAAATTTTAATTAATCTTTCTTCAGTTTTCTGTGATACAGCACTACTGAACTATTCTCAATTATTTGGTCAGTCTACTTTAATGAGTTGCCGCATTTCTGTCCTTCAACATTTAATTTATCACCCTCGTTAAATTATCCGAGAGCGGGGATCAATGATATGACAAGTTCCTCTCAATGAATTACTTCTAAGCTGTGTTTAATAAATTAACCCCAGATGTGCTTCGTGATGATCTCCTCAATAATTCCTCTCAAAATGGTGCCCATTAAGATATTCCCAAATTATGATTCACATCTCAAATATGTTTTGTTTGCCTGGTCATGGTATATGTTGTCAGTCTGGTTGCAATCCCATTGCCTTCAAAACATTAAGGCCTGTTGTGTTTGGTCTCTTGTACTTTATGAAATAACTCACCAAACACTTTGAACTGTCCAAATGAGGATCCTTTTAATGTGTCTTGTGTGGCAAACTGGCAATCTGATAGAGAGCACGTTATCATGGAGACTTGCTACTCCTCTGGAACTTACACCAAGCACTGACCAATTACATATACGTCTTATTAGCCTCTCAAACTTCTTCGGAAGCTGAACGGATGTGTCTCCCTTTATATCCGGGTCCCAGGTCACATGACCTTAGACTGGAGACCGCATGGTGTGCCTGTACCACCACCTGCTGGTTGGAGGTCGTACAGCATCCAATTATGATATAGCCCATAGGCATATCACCACAAGGCCATTGAGTAATTAGATAGGAAAGCTATGCTTGTGTTATTGCCACTTGTATACGTGATCACATTCGTCATAAGAGCTAGTTTTGGACTTTTATCCCTGATAGGAGTTTCAGGTATCAGTATCAAATCATTAAAGAGATAAATCCTCAAAATCTCTGAAATTTGGAGGAGGACAAGAAAATCGTCTGGTCATCAATTTGCACAATCTACTGCCTTCATATAAGCATGATTGACTACCAATTTGACCTTGTTTAATCTTTGTCCATGTGATAGCCTGCTACTTTAAGGGGGGTGAGTCCCCCAGGGATTATGTGACCCAATCGGCCAATGTGGCTGGAGTGTGCGAACCCTGAGGGCAGGGTGCGGAATCCCAGTCAGTGAAGAGTTTGGAGTCTTGGAATATGAGGGCCTTTATCCCACTCTCTGTAGAGAGTTTCTTACTTTAATAAATCATCATTTGTTACTTTGTCAAGTAGTCATCCATCTGTTAGGATATTACATTGGTGACAAGGATCAACCAGAGTGCTTCCCTGCTGTTAAGAAAATCGGAAGAGCAGACCTCCTGTAAAAACGTTTCCATCGAAGTGAACTTGTTTCATAGTCCATGTGTGGCAATGCTGCGTTTTGGTAAACTGGGACCATTCGACTCTTAGTCAGAGCAATGGGCACTATACGTAGAGGGTTTCCATTACTTGTTCAAGGCAAATTAAATTGGGGTGGCGTGGAGGGAAAAACAGTGGGTAATCCTACGAACAGCCTGCAGCCCTCTCACTCACAACCTAATTAGAAATTTGACGTCTCCAGATGCCCCTGGCTCAAAAACATTTGAGGGGCTGGTGGAGTTAGTCAAGGTTCATTACCATCCGAGGCACTTGATAATAGTGTAGTATTACAAGTTCAATTCAACAACAAGGGCTCAAGGGGAGATGAGTTGCGTCGCTTTCAAAATCCCTGACCAACTGACCCTGTAAGAGACTGCTTTGAGAGACACTTCTTGAACATTTTTGTAAATAGTTCCTTTGTCATGTGTGTGGTGATATGCATCACTGTAAATACACAAGGGGTTAATGTACATACACTACACCTAGCTAAACACTAGAGAGAGCACCAGAGACATCAAGACACCCAGACGTGACACTACCACAGGGGGGCATTACACCAACCCATATAAAAGGACACAGCACACATGCTCAGTCTCTTTCCAGTGGAGTACAGTGAGTACAGACAGGGTTGATTGAAACACATCACACCCACCACGTGGATTGTAGCAGACTGGTTAGTTAGTCTGAGTAGCTATAGCAGGATTAACAGAAGAGTCGAATCCAAGTAGGAGAATTGTTAATAGTTTAATAAATGTGTAAAAGCTATCTCCAAGTCTGAACCTTCCTTTGTCAGAGTGTACATCAAGGAAGCAGCTTATGCTACGTCAAGAACATAACAAAACATGGTACCAGAGAGTGACTGTTTAAATCCATATAGTTTCTACTCAGCAAACCGTGACGACCAGCAGCAGCACCCAGGCAAGATGTTCAAGATTCCGGTTCCACAGCGGCTCAGGTGCAACGGCAATCTCAATGCAAACTGGCGTACATTCAGGCAAAGGTTTGAGATCTTCCTGGTAGCAGCCAACCTACAAGATGTGGCAGATGCTGAAAAGACAAAGCTTCTGCTCACAATTGTGGGTGAACGTGCAGAACAAATCTTCAAGACCTTCAAGTACTCCAGAGGGCAAGAAAAGAGAGACTTCCAGACAGTCCTGGAAAAGTTCGAACAATACTGCGAGGAAAACAAAAAAACCAACAGAAAATGGTAACAGAGGCGCCAATACTAACCACGAGGCCGAGGTAGGCGAGCAACAAACGACAATTTTGTTTGGCGGCCATCTTGGAAAAGGTGCCGCACATGCGCAGTTGAGAGAAGGGCGCAAAGTAAAGGAACAGCGATCTACGCATGCGCAATCACTTCTTACGCTCTACGTCACAAGCTTTGTGACATCAGAGGCCCTGGACCATGCCCACTTAAAGGGGAAATGTCCCAAAACAAGAAAAAACATTTTTAAAGCCTCAAAACAAGATTCACCTGGAACGACAGCACAATGCATGATTTTCCACCAGTAGCGAAAGTAACCTCCGCCGAACCCTGCAGCAAGCAGTTCACATCGCCCAAGAAGATGATATGATCCTTGAAGACTACGACTCAGACGAAGATTTCATCATTGGAAGTGGCGACCCCAGTACCAAATCCGAACCGCAACTAGAGGTGTTGTACATTGAAGACCCCGACGACGAGTTCTTCAGATTGGGGAATCCTCAGCCCAGCATATCTGACATCCCGACTCGTGAGTGACCGATTATGCTGCGGCCTAACGCCAAGAGACAGAGAGCGGTGCAAGCCCACAGAGAGCGGCCTGCTGCCATATAGAGAGTGGTCCACGCACCGCGAAGAGTCCCCGACTCCACACAAAGAGTTGTCCACGCACCACGAAGGGTCCCAGCCTCCACACAGAAAGCGATGAAAGACTCCACAGCGAGACAACTGCACGTCTCCACACTGAAAGTGACTCCAGTGACACAAACCTCCACACGAGCTCGTGGACAGCCTCCACGATAGAAGCAACGCAAGACTCCAGTGCGCAGTCCTTGCATGAACATGATGTGGAGATGCCGGCGTTGAACTGGGGTGAGCACAGTAAGAAGTCTTACAACACCAGGTTAAAGTCCAACAGGTTTGTTTCAAACACTAGCTTTCGGAGCACTCCTCCGAGGAAGGAGCAGTGCTCCGAAAGCTAGTGTTTGAAACAAACTTGTTGGACTTTAACCTGGTGTTGTAAGACTTCTTACCTTGCATGAACAAAAGATGATGACGGTCTCCACAGCGAAACCAATGCACGATTCCACACAGGGAACGCTGCAAAACTCCACAGTGGGAATGACACAAGCCTCCACAGCGAGCTCGTGGACAGCCTCCACGATAGAAGCAACGCAAGATTCCAGAGCGCAGTCCTTGCATGAACAAGAAGTGATGAAAGTCTCCACAGTGAGACCAATGCATGATTCCACACAGGGAACACTGCAAGACTCCACAGAGGTAGTGACTCAAGCCTCCACAGCGAGCTCGTGGACAGACTCCACGATGGAAGGAACCCAAGACTCCAGAGCGCAGTCCTTGCATGAACAAGACCATGAGGGTCTAGCAACCTCCTCTGAGCAACCAGCAGCAGACGATGAAAGTCTGCCACGCTCAAGTGAACAACAGAAAGACTATGACAGTCTGCCACGCTCAAGTGCACAGCAAGAAGACTATGACAGTCTACCACGCTCAAGTGAACAGCAAGATGACTATGACAGTCTGCCACGCTCAAGTGAATAGCAAAAAGACTATGACAGTCTACCACGCTCACGTGAACAACAAAGCGACTATGACAGTCCACCCAGATTATTTGAGCCACCAGAAGAAGACTCTGACAGTCTACCATGCTCAAGTGAACGACAAGAAGACACTGAGGCTCTACCCACTGTATGTACGACAAGTGACGACGGCATCCCGCTTCGCATACCAGATGTGCAACGTGACAGACCTCAGCTAGAATATACAGAGGCACTCGACAATCACAGTGAGATTACTGGTGACTCCGGTGACACCACGTTACTGCAAACCTCATTCGCTCGAGCTTCTCCACAAGCAAATGCATTCCTGAATGTTTTGACTCCGGACGGGGAGCATCAAGAAACCTCAGAAGATTCAAGTGAACCTGAAAGACTCCGGACGGGGAGCATCAAGAAACCTCAGCTGACTCAAGTGAACCTGCAATGACTCTGGACTGGGAGTGTCAAGAAACCAAAGCTGATTCAGGTGAACCAGAAAGGGCTCCAGACGGGGAGCATCGACAAGCCAAAACTGACTTCGGTGAAACAGACCCGACTCAAGATGGGGAGCATCGACAAGCCAAAGCTGATTCCAGTAAGCCGGACATGACTCCAGATGGGGAGCGCCGCGATCTCAGTGACGGCACGCTCAAGGAAACAGCAGATGCCACAAAGGGCGCTGACACGAGTAACTGTGTGAAGGACTCGTATTATCCACAGAGGGTGGTCCTTGAGCGCAGCAAACACGGCAACAAAACCAACCACCACAACAACAACATCAAAGACAATAACAAGAAGCGTACCAAACGCAACAATGTCGACAACAAGCACGGCAAAAACAACACCAATGGAACTATGACTGGTACGACATGGTACAACTCTGCAAATGCGGGACACTGTTACTGCTCAGCTCAGTACAATGACATACCATGGCAGGACGATACAGATTGTGTACATCGCTACCACAAGCATCGAAAGAAAAAAAGAGTCCAAATCAGACAACAAAGTGATTTGACCACTTTTTGGTTCCTTACGCATAGGGACACTGACGGCGTTCACAAGGGCATGCCACCACCAACATCACCACCTCACCAACAAGACAAGAAAGCCACTCAACCATATTCATTAATGAACTTTGGACTCATACATATGATTTGGACTTATTGTGTAATCATCCCTCATCATGATTTATACATGTCATCACTTATCTACCTATTTTGTTCAATTTTATTTAACACTGTACAGAAAATATGTAACACGAAAAAAGGGGGGATGTGGTGATATGCATCACTGTAAATACACAAGGGGTTAATGTACATACACTACACCTAGCTAGACACTAGAGGGAGTGTCAGAGACATCAAGACACCCAGATGTGACACTACCACAGGGGGGCATTACACCAACCCATATAAAAGGACACAGCACACATGCTCAGTCTCTTTCCAGTGGAGACACTTAGTGAGTACAGACAGGGTTGATTGAAACACATCACACCCGCCACGTGGATTGTAGCAGACTGGTTAGTTAGTCTGAGTAGCTATAGCAGGATTAACAGGAGAGTCGAATCCAAGTAGAAGAATTGTTAATAGTTTAAAAAATGTGTTAAAGCTATCTCCAAGTCTGAACCTTCCTTTGTCAGAGTGCACATCAAGGAAGCAGCTTATGCTACGTCAAGAGCATAACAAAACAATGTGACCAGTGGGGGTCGGCACACGTGAACCCTGGGAGCGAGCGCGGGTTCCCAGTCAGTTTGGAGTCTTGGAACATGGTAGCTTTTATCTCAGTCTCTGTACATGGTTTCTAACTATAACAAATCTTTCATTTGTTAATCCATCTGGTGGTCACCCATCTTTCAGGATATTATGTTTAGATTGTTGAACATCATTCCAATCAGTGAGACAAAAATATAAATGTCATAATGAAATATATTTCATTTTGCATGAATTACCTGGTTTCAGTAGAACTGCAACACAGGAGGTACTCCAGAATGATTTAGTTCTGATGGATGCCTGGCAGAAATATTATTTTGCCGTGGGCCATGTCACGGTGCATCACTTGGATTGACCACATTTGGAAGAATCCTTCTTATCAAGAGACTAAGGTTAGTCACAAACTACTGATTATAGAACACATTGACCGGGAAAAATGACAACCTTTATATCTTGCATTTACAATGCCCATCAGGGTAAATTTAAAGAAAGAATTTGCATTTGTATAGCTCATCCCGCAGCCTCAGATCAGCCCAGAATGTGCTAGAGCTCGGAGCTGCTGAAGTACTTTTCAAATGTTGTCACAGCCAAACACAGCAAGGTCTATGACTGGATGCCGAAAAAGAAATTAGGCCCCTTAAGTCCGTAAATCAGTCTAACAGCTGTTGAAGGGCCTCTTGCTGAAATTAGCTAATGAAGAGTGGGCAGATGGCAGGCCGCAGGATTCATTAATGGCTCCTGGAGCCGTCAATGAAAAATTTAAATTAATCTAATCAAAGAAAATACATTTCTACGGAACCGGGAGGAACAGATGCAACATAAGATACAGCAGATATAGGAGCAGAATTAGGCCATTCAGCCCATCGAGTCTGCTCCACCATTCAATCATAGCTGATATATTTCTCATCCCCATTCACCTGCCTTTTCTCCATAACCCCTGATCCCCTTATTTTTAAAAAAATATATATTTATTAAAGTTTTTTAACACAATTTTTCTCCCTTACAAACAATAACCCCCCCCCCCCCCCCCCCCGTAACAAAAAAAAACGAGAAATCGCGCAGAGCAAGATATATACATGGCAAAATGAGATATTTACACATCTTTGTACACTGGCCCTCACCCGCACGTGCCAGTTTCCCCAACCCTTCATGTTAACTCTTGCTCATCCACCCTCCCAGGCAGTCCCCCCTTCTCCCCCCTGCGCCCCCCCCCCCTCCCAGGACGTCCCCTCCACCCCCCCAAGGTTGCTGCTGCTGCTGACCGACCTTCCCCTAACGCTCCACAAGATAGTCTAGGAACGGTTGCCACCGCCTGTAGAACCCCTGCACAGACCCTCTCAAGGCAAACTTAATCCTCTCCAACTTTATGAACCCAGCCATATCATTTCTCCAGGCTGGGGGGCTTCGCCTCCTTCCACATTAGCAAGATCCTTCGCCGGGCTACTAGGGCCGCAAAGGCCAGAATGCTGGCGTCTTTCGCCTCCTGCACTCCCGGTTCGTCCACTACTCCAAATATTGCTAGCCCCCAGCTTGGCTTGACCCGGACTTTCACCACCAGAGATATTGCTCCCGCCACTCCTCTCCAGAACCCCTCCGTGCCGGGCATGACCAAAACATATGGACATGGCTCGCCGGGCTCCCTGAGCACCTTCCACATCGGTCCTCTACCCCAAAGAACCTACTCAACCTCGCCCCCATCAAGTGCGCTCTGTGGACCACCTTAAATTGTATCAGGCTGAGCCTGGCACACGAGGAGGAGGAATTAACCCTACCTAGGGCATCAGCCCACAGACCTTCCTCGACCTCCTCCCCCAGCTCCTCCTCCCATTTACCCTTCAACTCTTCTCCCAGCGCTTCCCCCTCTCCTTTCAACTCCTGGTGTATTTCCGACACCTTGCCCTCCCCGACCCATACACCCGAGATCACCCTATCTTGAACGTCTTGTGCCGGGATCAACGGGAATTCCCTCACCTGTCGCCTCACAAAAGCCCTCACCTGCATATATCTAAAGGCATTTCCCGGGGGTAACTCGAACTTCTCCTCCAGTGCCCCTAGGCTCGCAAACGTCCCGTCGATGAACAGGTCCCCCATTCTTCCAATCCCCGCCCGATGCCAGCTCTGGAACCCCCCGTCCATGTTCCCCGGGACAAACCGGTGGTTACCCCTGATCGGGGGCCACACCGATGCTCCCATTGCACCCCGGTGCCGTCTCCACTGGCCCCAGATCCTTAGCGTTGCCGCCACAACCGGGCTCGTGGTGTACTTTGTCGGCGTGACTGAATCAGTGGACTTCTACAACATCAAAATTGTTGCCGGCTCCGGAACAATTCAGGATCCGTTCATGGGTTTGCACCGGCGTAACGTGGAACATGATCGATTCCAATGAAACATGATGTTCGATACACCAGGGTCAGGATTGCTACTCGAGAGGCTGACAAGATGCAGCCACTTTTTTAGCACTCCACTCCCCACACACACTCATCCCAGTGAACAAGATGGCAGCACGGAGAGCGGCACCCCGGTTTCCGGACTCTGAGCTGGAGACCCTGCAGGACACATTGGAGGGGAGGTGGGCCATGTTCCCTGGGGTGGGAAGGACGCTGCCACCCACCAGGCCTCGGAGCAGGTGGGAGAGGCTGTGAGCATCGTGGGTTTCACCGCCAGGACGGCAAGCAGTGCTGAAAGAAGCTGCACAACCTCCTCAGGGCGGCCAGGGTGAGTAGGCAGCGTAGTCCCCCTGGCACCAACCCCCATCCCACACACCCGTAAAGCCAACCCCACCTCACCCGGAGGGTGACCGAATCCCACCCTGCATCACATGCCAGCACCCATACTGGCCACCATTACCAGGTGCCTTGCTCACAAAGGCCACCCCCTGTGCTGACCGCATCTGACTATGCTGTGCCCCCGTCACCCCTTCACCATCCCCTCCCTAACCCCTCACCACCCCTACATCACTGCAACCTGCAATCCAATCATGTGTCATGTCTTGTGTCTTGTAGGATCACCTGGTGATGAGGCAGGCCCTTCTGGTGTCCCCATCCCGACCCCAATCCCAAGCAGTTTCCAGCAGCGAGGAGCTATTGGACAGTGACGCGAGTCTCCAAACGCCAGCGCGAGACATCCCGGAGCATCAGTCCAGGGCGACACTGACTTTCCATCACAGCTGTCTCCAACACCGTCCACCAGGGACACTCACCTCGGTTGGGCAATTTAGTGAAGAGTCTCCTGGGGCACTATCAGATTCACACACGTCTCAATACAGCAGGTGGAAATAGGAATCCCTGAGAGGACAGGCGGTTGGAGTTCAGCCCGACGCCACGGACTAGCAGCTCTCCAGACGGGTTTCAGGCTTCTGGAAAGGGCGGTCCCATCTATTGTGGAGATGCAGTCACAGAGCCAGGGACTACATGAGGGAGTGTCAGCAATGATCCAGCGCCTGCAGATGCAGTTGGAGGAGTCGAAGCGACTGCAGTAGTAGGAGATGGTACTGACCATGTGTGCCACCCAGGCCAACACCACAGGAGTTGCGGCACGGTAGCTGGATGGTTAGCACTGTTGCTCGAGAGCGCCAGGGACCCGGGTTCAATTCCCGGCTTGAGTCACTGTCCGTGCGGAGTCTGCACATTCTCCCTGTGTCTGCGTGCGTTTCCTCCGGTTGCTCCGGTTTCCTCCCAATAGTCCCGAAAAACGTGCTGTCAGGTAATTTGGACATTCTTAATTCTCCCTCCATGTACCTGAACAGGGGCTGGAATGTGGTGACTAGGGGCTTTTCACAGTAACTTCATTTCAGTGTGAAGTTAAAAACTCACCACTATTCTTAGAATTCCCCCTATGCCAAAACAAAGGGTCGGTATTCTAAATGGTGAACAGGAATTCTCACTCCCCGACTCCGATGCAAGCTTCAGTGGGTGCTATTCAGGTCAAACTATATTTTCAAGTTATCCCCCGGTATAACCCATACCTTCACCGAATAATTTTACCTACTTACCCCTCAGTAGCATTGATATCCTGGGTCCTGCGTTGCTAAGTAAGTAAAGTAGGCTAATAACTACTATTTCAGGTTAACATTTTTAAGTTATTTTATTATTATATATTTTTTCCTCTTTTTAAAAGATGCAATCACTGTCTTTACTGAAACGTAAAAAGATCTTGCTTCTGGATCCTTCTGGTTGGTTGAAGGGACCTTCAGGCCCAACTTGACAATCAATCTTCTTTTTAAAATCTGGTCTTCTTTCGATGTATTCGCTGATGAGCTCGGTCGCTGTGTCCTATCTTTCACATGTACCGAGCTATGAGAGCTGGCTCTGCCGGCTGTCCCTTTCTTCGGGTTTTTATATATTTCTCAGTTATCTAGTTTTTATGACCTTATTGCAAAGTAACTCTTGATTCTCTTTTATTGTAAAAAGTATCTTTGGTCTAAACATTCATTTTGACATAACCTCATCTCATAGATCCGATTACATTGTGTCCTTTGTGATGTTCAAAATGCTTTGACTTCAAGAGGTGTTACTTTTAATTCCTGTCATTTCTATAGTTTTATTTTCCAATTGTGTCCTCAGCTCATAATTTTGGCTTTGATTTTGGCTTTGAATTAAGTTTCTCGTAGACTGATAGTCTCCAGTTTTCTTTAATTTACCTGGTATTAGCAAATTTTCACACCTAGAATCTCAACCTTTCTTTCCCAGCTGCTAACTAAGATCATCCGCTTCATTCTGGATCACAACGTTTTCACCTTCGACAACAAGTTCTTCATCCAGACGCACGGAACAGCCATGGGGACCAAATTCGCACCCCAATACGCCAACATCTTCATGCACAAGTTTGAACAGGACCTACTCACCGCACAAGACCTTCAACCGACGGTATACACCAGATACATCGATGACATTTTTTTCCTTTGGACCCATGGCGAAGAATCACTGAAACGACTACACGATGACATTAATAAGTTCCATCCAACCATCAGACTCACCATGGACTACTCTCCAAAATCAGTTGCATTCTTGGACACACTCGTCTCCATCAAGGACGGTCACCTCAGCACTTCGCTTTACCGCAAACCCACGGATAACCTCACGATGCTCCACTTCTCCAGCTTCCACCCTAAACACATTAAAGAAGCCATCCCCTATGGACAAGCGCTCCGTATACACAGGATCTGCTCAGACGAGGAGGAGCGTAACAGACATCTACAGACGTTGAAAGCTGCCCTCGTACGAACGGGATATGGCACTCGACTCATCGGTCGACAGTTCCAATGCGCCACAGCGAAAAACCGGACCGACCTCCTCAGAAGACAAACATGGGACACAACCGACAGAATACCCTTTGTCGTCCAGTACTTCCCCGGAGCGGAGAAACTACGTCATCTTCTTCACAGCCTTCAACACGTCATTGATGACGATGAACATCTTGCCAAGGTCATCCCCACACCCCCACTACTTGCCTTCAAACAACCGCGCAACCTCAAACAAACCATTGTTTGCAGCAAACTACCCCATCTTCAGAACAGTGACCACGACACCACACAACCCTGCCATGGCAATCTCTGCAAGACGTGCCAGATCATCAACATGGATACCACTATTACACGCGAGAACACCACCCACCAAGTACGCGGTACATACTCGTGCGACTCGGCCAACGTTGTCTACCTCATACGCTGCAGGAAAGGATGTCCCGAAGCGTGGTACATTGGCGAGACCATGCAGACACTGCGACAACGAATGAACGAACATCGCGCAACAATCACCAGGCAGGAATGTTCCCTTCCAGTCGGGGAACACTTCAGCAGTCAAGGGCATTCAGCCTCTGATCTCCGGGTAAGCGTTCTCCAAGGCGGCCTTCAGGACGCGCGACAACGCAGAATCGCCGAGCAGAAACTTATAGCCAGGTTCCGCACACATGAGTGCGGCCTCAACCAAGACCTGGGATTCATGTCGCATTACATTCATCCCCCACCATCTGGCCTGCAAAATCCTACCAACTGTCCTGGCTTGATACAATTCACACCTCTTTAACCTGGGGTTACCCCATCTCTGGATCTGTAAAGATTTAATCACCTGCTAATGGTCGCATTCCAAGCATTGTTTGGCATCTTTGAATTTGTCTATATATGTGTTTCTGGAACATACCTCTTCATTCACCTGAGGAAGGAGCAGCGCTCCGAAAGCTAGTGACATCAAAACAAACCTGTTGGACTTTAACCTGGTGTTGTAAGACTTTGTACTGTGCTAACTAAGATAGTTACTTTCAATGAAGGTGTGAGCCATTGTTTTTGGCTTCATTCAAAATCCTGTTTGTCTTGTTTGCTTGACCAAGGATATCTGCATTTTACAAGCCTTCCCTGGCAGCTGCTGTTAACCCTTTGTGGGATCTTTCCCTGTATCCTATCATGTTTCTCTCAGACCAGATATTGCCAAACTTCCATGTTTCAAATGACACATTTGTCCATATTATGAATTACAAGTGTTAATGTAATCCTACTTGTGACACTAATAAAGATTATTGTTAAGAGTGGTGTCTATGGTGGAGCCCTTGAGTGGGGTGGAGGGGGGGGGGGCGGCGGGGGGGGGGGGGAAGAGGGTTTCAGCCATGGGTCAAGATATGCAAGACCTGGGGTACTGTGTGTGGGTGGTGACCGATGCCCAGGAAGGGCTGCCCTCTGACAGGCAGCTATGTGCCAGCAGCGTTCCTGAGTGTGTCACAGTCACAGTCAGCCATGGCTGAGGACGTCGGCGACGTCCATGCCCCTGACCAGACCCACCCCACTAGTCGGTGAACCTGGAGACGATTAGAGCGTCACGTGCGCATTGGCCTGGCGCATATGTTGTGTAGCCTACCGTGCCTTCCCGGGCCCTTTGTCCTGCCCAAACTCACTCTTCCCCCGCATCCTCCTCATCGGACTAGGTCTGGCGTTCATCCTCCTCCTCCAGCACGTCGCCTCTCTGCTGCGTGATGTTGCGCAGGATGCAGCTGGCCACCCTCCCAGTACTATTTAGGCAGCTGAACTGCATCTTCAGGATGCCAAAGCAAAGCTCGATCACACCCCTGGTTGTTCCATGGGCATCAATGTAGCGGGTCTCCACATCGGTCTCTGCCTCTGGATCGGCGTCATCAGCCACGACCACAGCAGATAACCCCTGTTGCCCAGGAGCCAACCCTCCAGCCGGGGGGGGGGGGGGGTAGGTGAGCGAGGGGCGCCTCGAAGAGGCCAGGATCCATCGAATGTGCCAGGAAGAAGGTGTCAATCACACTTCCCGGATATTGGCCGCTAACGTGCATGATGCGCAGCTCATGGTCTTACACGAGCTGTCATCCACAGGTGCTCATCCGTGACGACGTGGAAGCACCTGTGCACTGAGCTCTGAGATTCTGGATAGGTCCCCACTCGACGCCTGGAAGGGCCCGGTGGCACAGAAGTTCAGGGCGAGCGTCACATTGCGGTCACCAAGAGCGGGTGTCCTCCCCCATGGTGCCAGGTGCGCTATGATCCGGCAGATATGTCGCACTGCCCCTGCTCAGCCGAAGTCTTCGATGGCATGCCCGGTCCGGCAGGTCCTCGAATGACAGGCGGTGCTACTGCACACAAGGCCTCATTTGGGGCCTTCTTTGCTCCTTCTCATCCCCCTCCTTGGCCTGTTAACGGCCAGCTCTCCATCCTCACCAATTGCCTCCTGTTCCTCTGGGGCAGGCTCTGCTGCTGCATGATCCTCCTCCTCGAGCAGCTCCAGAGTGCACAGCCGAAGTGTATCCTCCAGGGCTGTGGTGACTAGCAGCAAGGTCACCATTGCTGGTTGAATTCCAATATTTATTGTCTGCAGGGGGATGAAAGGCCGACACGTTAGCATGGTGCATACACCCAAAGGTCTAAAGGGCTACATGGTGGTTGTGTTATGTACTCTGGGATAACACAGGCTGCAACTGGATGCAGCTTTAACCAAAAGACACTCCAGACCTTGAAGTTAGTTCAATCTGATTTATTGAACCTGTCACACAGTTAGCACAGTTCTCTGTGAGTTCGACTCTCTGCTAACCTAAGTGTGGTTACGCTGTCTGACTGAACCACACTAGCTCTTAGCCACGTGCTGGAGGTGTGTTACTGTACATACACCCTGACTCACTCTGTAGATGTCCATCAGTGGAAAGAGGCGGAGTGTGAGTGCCTCGTGCCTTTTATAGTGAGATACCACCCCTGAGTGTCCTTCCTGCTTATTGGTCTTGTCCTGTTCTCTGTGTTCATTAGCTGCCTGTCTGTATATCATTATCTGCATGAATGCATATCCTGACATCACCCCTTTTTAAAAATGTTTTGTTGGCACATGGGAACGTACTTACATGTGATGGCATATATTAACATATTTACAAGCAGTGGCCATATGTGAACGTATTTACACGTGAAGACAGCTGTCTAATGTGAGAAAACAGAACATAGCAAACCAAACAATTATTCATGAGTCCAGTCTCTGGGGCTTGCGTCTGATCCTTGTCGATCGCCAGAGAGGTAGTGATGGGGACGGTGGCGCCTTGACAGGCGGGATGGAAGCCTGTCTGGTGGCCTCGTAGTTCGAGGTATCAGGTGGTGGCAAAATAACGGACGGAAACGGAGAAGAAAGCGGTTGTGGGCAGGCAACTTTGCGAAGTGCCCGTCTGTTTTATCGCACAACAGAACCATCAGACATACGTACAACATACGAGCGAGGGGCAGCCTGTCGAACAACGGCAGCTGGAGCAGACCAGCCACCATCCGATATCTTGATCCTGACAGTGTCTGCCGGGGATAACACGGGCAAATCGGTGGCATGAGCATCATAGCCCTGCTTTTGCTGGTTTCTGAGCTGCTGCACCTTCTGCAGCACCGGGAGGTGATCCAGTTTGGGCAAGTGTATGGCTGGAAGTGTCGTCCGCAGGTCCCTTTCATCAGGAGTTGAGTCGGCGACATGCCAGTGGACAGTCGCCCTGTACGCAAGCAGCACGAGGTAGGTGTCAGAAGCAGAATCCGCGGCCTTGCAGATGAGCTGTTTCACAATGTGCACAACTTTTTCAACCTTCCCGTTGGACTGCGGATAGTGTGGGCTGGAAGTGACATGTTTGAAATGGTTTGACTTGGCAAACATAGACCACTCGTAGCTGTTGAAGCACGGGCCATTGTCACTCATGACAGTGAGTGGGATACCATGCCTGGAGAACGTCACCTTACAGGCCTTGATGACGGTCCGAAATGTGAGGTCTGAAAGCTTTACGACTTCAGGGTAATTGGAGAAATAGTCAATAATCAACACGTAGTCACGACCATTCGCACAAAAGAGGTCGATGCCAACCTTGGACCACGGGGAGGTCTCGATTTCATGCTGCTGGAGCGGCTCCGTGCTCTGCACTGGCTGGAAGTGTTGACAGGTCGCACAGTTGAGGACCACGTTCGAGATGTCCTGGCTAATACCGGGCCAGTAGACAGCCTGCCTGGCTCTGCGTCTGCATTTCTCAATGCCCAGGTGTCCCTCATGGATTTGGCAGAGCAACAAGCTCTGGAGACTGAGTGGAATGCCAATCCGGCCCAGCTTGAGGAGGATACCATCAATCACTGTCAGGTTGTCCTTTACATTGTAAAATTGAGGGCATTGCCCTTTCTGCCAGCCATTGGCGAGGTGGTGCATGACACGCTGCAAGAGGGGGTCTTTGGCTGTCTCCTCGCGGATACGAACCACCTTCTCATCAGACGCCGGGAGGGTGCTAGCACACAGCTGCACCTGTGATTTAATCTGCCGGATGATTTCCAGCGGTTCACTAGGCAATGTGATGGAGCGGGACAATGCATCAGCGATGATGAGCTCCTTGCCAGGCCTGTACACTAAGTCAAAGTCGTACCTTCTGAGTTTGAGGAGGATGCGCTGCAACCGAGGCGTCATGTTGTTCAGGTCCTTGTGGATAATGTGGACCAGAGGCCTATGATCCGTCTCGACAGTGAATGTCGGCAGGCTATAGACATAGTCGTGAAACTTGAGAAAACCAGTGAGAAGACCCAGGCATTCCTTCTCTTTTTGCGCATACCTTGTTTCGGTGGGCGTCATGGCCCTCGATGCGTAGGCTAACGATGCCCAGGATGAAGTGTCATCGCGTTGAAGCAGCACTGCACTGATGCCATCCTGGCTCGCATCTGTCGAGATCTTTGTCTCCCTGTCTGGGTCGAAAAATGCCAAGACGGGTGCAGTGGTGAGCTTGGCTTTCAGCTCCAACCACTCTGCCTGATGTGCTGCCTTCCACTCAAAGGCAGTGGACATTTTCACCAGGTTTCGTAGGGCTGTGGTGTGTGAGGCCAGGTTTGGGACGAACTTGCCCAGAAAATTGACCGTGCCCAGGAAGCGCAGCACCGCCTTCTCATCTTCAGGGACCTTCATGGCTTCGATGGCCTTGACCTTGTCTGTGTCCGGGCGCACGCCCTGCTGAGAGATCTGGTCACCTAGGAACTTGAGTGTCGACATGCCAAAGCAACATTTGGACCTGTTCAGGTTCAGGCCATTGGCATAGACACGGCGGAATACCTGCTGGAGACGGGAAACATGGTCTTCAGGGGTCGTGGACCATCTGATGATGTCACCCACGTACACGAACCCCTTCAATGCGCTCCATCATCTGCTCCATGATGCAATGGAAGATCTCCGATGCCGAGACAATGCCAAACGGCATGCAATTATAGCAGTATCTGCCAAACGGTGTGTTGAAGGTGCAGAGCCTTCTGCTGGACTCATCCAGCTGGATTTGCCAAAATCCATGGGACGCATCTAACTTGGTGAAAAAACGTGCGTGTGCCATCTCACTGGTGAGTTCCTCCCACTTCGGGATGGGGTAGTGTTCACACATTATATTCTGGTTGAGATCCTTGGGATCAATGCAGATGCGTAGGTCTCCCGAAGGCTTTCTAACACATACCATCGAGCTGACCCAGTCAGTCGGTTCGGTTACCTTGGAAATGATGCCCTGTTGCTGAAGATCCTTGAGCTGTTCCTTCAGGCGCACCCCCAGCGGACCCGGCGTGGTGCGTGGACCACTGGCTTGGCATCAGGTTGTAGCAGAATCATGTATCGATATGGCAGCGTGCCCATCCCATCGAACACATCCGGATACTGAGCGAGGATGTCGTCAATGCCGGCCTGAAGATCTACATTGGAGGATGTTGTTGTGTAAACCCGCTGCATGAGGTTCAGCTGCTTGCAGGCCTGCGCGCCAAGTAGGGATGCCCTGTCCAGCTTGATAATTTCAAAACGTAACCATGCATGGGTGCTCCGGTTGGAGACGAGTAGATGGCAGGATGCCGGTGCCGTGATGGCATTTCCGTTGTAGTCCAGGAGCCTGCAGGCTGCTGGAAGGAACTTGGGGGGCTTCTTGATGCGTTTGAAATCTGCCTGTGAGAGGAGGTTGGCAGAAGCACCTGTGTCCAGCTTAAACTGGATGGAGCAGTGGTTGACCTGCATCACCGCACGCCATTCGTCAGCAGAATCCACAGCGAGGTTGGATTGAATTTGTGATGAGTTAGATGTGGCATATTCACATTTGGTAATGATGCTCACACAGTAGGCGGAGTCCAGGCATTCTTCCTCTGGATCCATTGTGCTGCCAGGATCAGAATCCTGTAATCGTCGTTGCACACTCTGAACGTGCCGTCGTCGGAATTGGGAGCACTGGCCCCTGACTGGTGGTGCAGACCTGCACAAGGCTGCTTAGTGTCCAGGCTTCCCGCAGTTTAAACATCGCCTGGCTCTTGCAGGGCAGTGTTTCTTTAAGGAGGCGTTGCCGCAGTTCGAGCACGTCCTGACGTCGGCGTCCTGACGGTCCACGCATCGTCACACATGCGCAGTGCGGGTGTCGGCCGCTTCGTTATCCCGTTCGCATCGCACATGCGTGGGGCCCCAGGAAAAGCACGCAAAATGGCCGCTTTCATCAATGCTGAGGCGCAGCATCCGGGAGATGCCTGCACACACTCTGCCTCGTGGGACGCAAGCTTCTCATTTTCAGCCGATTTGTACTGGGCATAGCGATTTTTGGCGTGGTCATGCACTGTGCATGTTTCAATCGCGGCTGGCAGGGTCATAGGGTCATATGTTTGATTTTCAGTAGCTGCTCTCTCAGAGGATCAGAGTGAACTCCAAACATGATTTGGTCTCTGATCATGGAGTCAGCAATATCACCAAAGTTGCAGGACAGCGCTAGCAGGTGGAGGTTAGTTAAGAAGTAGGTGAAAGATTCATCTTTACCTTGTAGACGCTGTTTGAATATGGAGCGCTCGAAGATTTCATTGGTGTCCACTTCACAGTGACTGTCACAATTGTCCAGGATGGTCTGAGACTTTGTCTTGTCCTGGCCTTCGGTGATGTGAAAAGAGTTGAAGAGTTTGATGGCTTGATCACCCGCTGTTGAGAGGAGAAGCGCGATCTTCCTTGCATCAGACGCACCCATGAGGTCTGAAGCTTCGATGTACAGCAGAAACTTTTGCTTGAATGTCTGCCAGTTGGCACTGAGATTGCTGGAGGTCCTGAGCTGGTGAGGAGCCTGAATCTTTTCCATGGTGCCGGGATACATTCGCTGGTCGTCACGGAATAGACGGAGGTAAACCACCTAGATTTAGCAGTCTCCTGGTAGCAGGTTGTGTTATGTACTCTGGGATAACACAGGCTGCAACTGGATGCAGCTTTAACCAAAAGATACTCCAGACCTTGAAGTTAGTTTAATCTGATTTATTGAACCAGTAGCACAGTTAGCACAGTTCTCTATGAGTTCGAGTCTCTGCTAACCTAAGTGTGGTTACTCTGTCTGACTGAACCAGGCTAGCTCTTAGCCACGTGCTGGAGGTGTGTTACTGTACATACACCCTGACTCACTCTGTAGATGTTCTTCAGTGGAAAGAGGCAGAGCGTGAGTGCCTCGTGCCATTTATAGGGAGATATGACCCCTGAGTGTCCTGCCTGCTCATTGGTCATGTCCTGTACTCTGTGTTCATTAGCTGCCTGTCTGTGCCTGTCTGTATATCATTATCTGCATATCTGCATATCATGGCAATGGTTCCCCCAAATGGCATTGCAGACCCTGCCCCTTCATGTCCCACCTCCCATCCCTGCACATCTGGCACCATTGTTGCATGGCACCGTCGGGGCCTCTAGACCTGGCACCATTCTCTGCTGCCAAATGAACCGTCGGCTGGCAATGCCCTTGCCAGTGGTACACTCTGCGGCCCTGTCCGGCGCCGTCTTGTAGGATCATAGATCACTGAATTTCCTGTGCAGAAGGAGGCCATTCGACCCATCGAGTCTGCGCTGGCCCTTGGAAAGAGCACCCTACCCAAGCCCACACTTCCACCCTTTCCCGACGCCTCCACCCGATCCCCGTAACACCACCTACCCTTTTTTTGGGGGACACTAAGGGCAATTTAACATGGCTAATCCACCTAACCGGCACATCTTGGGACTGTGGGAAGAAACAGGAGCTCCTGGAGGAAACCCACGCAGACATGGGGAGAACATGCAGACTCCGCACAGACAGTGACCCAAGCCGGGAATCGAACCTGGGACCCTGCCGCTGTGAAGCAACAGTACTAACCACTGTGCTACCGTGCTGCCCTACTGTCGGCATTGCCCTGGGCACACTGCGTGATGCCTGGCCGGCAGATGGCAACATGTTGCGGGGAGGGGTGTTTATGGTATTGTGGAGGGTGGGGTTCTGGGGGTGCGGGCTGCAGTGCAGAGGTGGTGGAGCAGAGGGGTGTGGGGGTTGGGGTGTGGGGGTGGTGGGGTGGGGACACCCATATGGTTGGTGTAACTCTGCAGAACCAGGGACCAAGGTGGGTGGTCAGTGGGTGCGCAGCAAGGTGGCTGCCTTGCAGGCCGTGGCAATGGCGGTCCATGCCTGGACACCGCCGCAGTCCCCTGCTGGTCACCCCAGCCCCATGGCCCATCCCTGGTCACCACCCCCCTCGACCCTGGAAGGGCGCCCTTGATGCACGATCAATGACCACTAAAGCGAGGTTGTAGTCCAACTGAAGGCTTTAATAAGCTGGATGTTTCCCCCAGCAGCTCAGGTACAGAATGAGGGCTGCTGGGGCGGCACGGGTTTTTATATCCCGCCTATCAGGGCAGAGCTATTATGCACTCTAGCCAATAGCAAGCATACAGGTTCGACCAATGGTGCTTTAGCCTCTCAGGTACCGTAATACCTAAAATACCACATTCACCCCCTGTTAAAAAAAGTCCAGCGGGGGTGGTGGCTAGAAACTACAAAACATAACTACATGGTATAATTAGTTGTGGAGGTACCGTAATACCTCCGTACAGTGTTTAGTAACTATTTACAAGTCTGGTAGCTATGTACATTTGGTGGTTTATATTTACAGATTACAATTAAAATGAAGCAATCAGTCGATCGGGGGCCCTGGTCGTCCTCTGTGATTGTCGGAGCCTCGGTGGTGACTCCAGTGGAGGCTCGGGTGTCTGTGACTCCGGGAGCATGGCTTTGATCTCCATGGCAGCTTCGGCACTCCTAGACGGGCTGGTGGGGAAAACGGCTGACCTGGGAAGGGAGTGCCAGTGGGGGGGCGTCGGTGGGTGGGGGGGCCGAGACAGGGGCGGCGGAAGGACCGATCCTCCTGTAAGGTGCTGCGGTGGAGGGGAGGGTGGGACTGGTGGCTGGAATGTGCGTCGAGCTCCGGCGGGCGCTAGGTCCCGTAGGGAGACCGTATCTTGTCGGCCATCGGGATACTCCACGTAGGTGTGCTGGGGGCTAGCATGGAGCAGATGGACCCTCTCGACCAACGGTCCGAATTGTGCGCCCGCATGTGTTTTCGGAGCAGGATGGGTCCGGGTGCTGCCAGCCAGGTCGGGAGCGAGGTCCCAGAGGAGGACTTCCTAGGGAAGACAAGGAGACGTTCGTGAGGTGTCTGATTGGTGGTTGTACAAAGTAGTGACTGGGTGGAGTGGAGGGCATCCGGGAGGACTTCTTGCCAGCGGGAGACTGGGAGGTTCCTGGACCGTAGGGCCAGTAGGACGGTCTTCTGGTCCGTTCCGTTCTCCCTCTCTACCTCTCTGTTACCCCGGGGGTTGTAACTGGTCGTCCTGCCCGAGGCGATGCCCTTGCTGAGCAGGAATTGACGCAGTTCGTCGCTCATAAAGGAGGACCCCCTATCACTGTGAATGTAAGCGGGGAACCCAAACAGTGCAAAGATGCTATAGAGGGCCTTGATGACGGTGGTTGTGGTCATGTCGGTACAGGGGATGGCGAATGGGAACCGGGAGTACTCGTCAATCATGTTCAGGAAATACGTGTTGCGGTTGGTGGAGGGGAGGGGGCCTTTGAAGTCCATGCTTTATCAGGTGCACTCTCTCTGGCCAGTAGAAGTGCGGTGTGCTCCGCGCAGATTTGGCAGTCCCTGGTGGCAGTCCTGACCTCCTCGATGGAGTAGGGCAGGTTGCGGGTCTTGACGAATTGGAAAAAGCAAGTGACCCCCGGGTGACAGAGGTGCTCGTGGAGGGCTCGGAGGCAGTCCACTTGTGCGGTGGCACATGTGCCGCGGGACAGGGTATCAGGAGGCTCATTTAGCTTCCCGGGACGATACAAGATTTCGTAGTTGTAGGTGGAGAGTTCGATCCTCTACCGCAAGATCTTGTCGTTTTTTTATCGTGCCCCGCTGTGCATTATCGAACATGAAAGCAACCGACTGTTGGTCCATGAGGAGAGTGAATCTCCTGCCGGCCAGGTAATGCCTCCAATGTCGCATAGCTTCTACGATGGCCTGGGCCTCCTTTTCGACAGAGGAGTGGCGGATATCGGAAGCATGGAGGGTACAGGAGAAGAAGGCCACGAGTCTGCCCGCTTGGTTGAGTGTTGCCGCCAGAGCTACGTCGGACGCATCGCTCTCGACCTGGAAGGGGAGGGACCCGTCGATGGCGTGCATCGTGGCCTTTGCAATGTCTGCTTTGATGCGGCTGAAGGCCTGTCGGGCCTCTATCGACAGGGGAAAAACTGTGGATTGGATCAGGGGACGGGCCTTCTCCGCATAGTTGGGGACCCACTAGGCTTAGTAGCTAAAAAACCCTAGGCAGCGTTTTAAGGCCGTAGAGCAGTGAGGGACAGGGAAATCCATAAGGGGGCGCATGCGTTCAGGGTCGGGGCCTATAACTCCATTTCGCACTACGTAGCCGAGGATGGCTAGACGGTCGGTGCTAAACACGCATTTATCCTTATTGTATGTTAGGATAAGGATTTTAGCAGTCTGGAGAAATTTTCAGATGTTGGTGTTGTGGTCCTGCTGATCGTGGCCGCAGATGGTGACATTATCAAGATGCGGGAATGTTGCCCGTAAACCGTACCGGTCAAGCATTCAGTCCATCTTGCGCTGGAAGACTGAGACCCCGTTAGTGACACCAAAGGGAACCCTTAAGAAGTGATAGAGCCGCCCGTCTGCCTCAAAAGCAGTGTATTTGCAGTGTATCCGGGGTGAGCAGTGTATCCGGGGTGAGGTTCACAAACAGGGAAGGCGGGGGGGTATAAGGCCGCCGAATTGGAAGGTCAGACTTTGAAGGTTACACTGGAAGTCTAAACCCAGGAGTGTAGCCGCGCAGAGGTGGGGAAGGACGTGGAGACGGAAATTTTTGAACTCCCTTCTCTGGACTGTGAGGTTTGCTACACAAAACCCCTTTATCTCCACTGAGTGGGAACTGGAGGCCAGTGAGATTTTTTGATTAACAGGGTGGATGAGGAGGGAACAGCGCCTTACCGTGTCGGGGTGTATGAAGCTCTCCGTGCTCCCAGAGTCAATTAGGCAGGACGTCTCGTGCCCGTTGATGAAAACGGTCGTCGTAGCGGTTGAAAGTGTTTGAGGTCGAGACTGATCCAGAGTCACCGAGGCCAGTCGCAGTAGTTGGGAATTCTGTTCAGGCAGTGTGTGGTCGGCCGAGCTGGGGTCCTGGGGGTTCATCCAAGATGGCGTCTCCCATAGGTCGCACATGGCCGGGGATGCACAAAATGGCGGCGCCCATCCCTCAAGCGTAGCGTCCGCGGAACAAGATGGCGGTGCCCGGAGTCCGCATGTGGCCCGGGATATGGGGGTGGCGGTGACCGCTGGCCGCACGGGGCCCGTGGAGATGTTTGTGGTGGCGGTCCGGATTCGCCGCTGGAGACCGCGGCCACCGCTCAGGCCTGACATACCCCCACGAAATGGCCCTTTTTGCCGCATCCCTTGCAGGTAGATGCGCGGGCCGGGCAGCGCTGGCGGGGCTGTTTGGCCTGCCCGCAAAAGTAGCAGCGGGGCCCCTCGGGGTTGCCAGGCCGCCTTGCAGCGCAGGCCTGCGGGGGAACAGGCGAAGTCTCGGGGTCGGCCGCTGCGGGGTTCCACGCTGCCCAGGGGGCTACCGCGCGGTCGGGCACGTAGGCGCGGGCGTTCCTGGAGGCCACGTCCAGGGAGCCTGCAAGGGCCCATGCCTCCCTGAGACCCAGGGTGTCCTTTTCTAACAGGCGCTGGCGGATTTGTGACAAAAGCATACCTGCCACAAAAGCGTCCCGGACTAAGAGTTCCGTGTGTTCGCTCGCCGAAACTTGCGGGCAGCCGCAGCTTCTTCCCAGCACCAGGAGTGCGCGGTAGAATTCCTCCAACGATTCCCGAGGGGTTTGCCATCTTGTTGCAAGCAGGTGCCTGGTGTAGACCTGGTTTACTGGATGAATATAGTGTCCTTTTAGCAGCTCGATTGCTGCATCAAAGTCTTCCGCTTCCTCGATGAGGGTGTAAATCTCCGGGCTCACCCTTGAGTGCAGGACGTGCAATTTCTGCTCTCCCGTGGGTGCGTTTTCGGCCGTCTCGAGATACCTTTTAAAGCACGCCAGCCAGTGCTTAAAGATTGCCGCAGAGTTCGCCGCATGGGGGCTAAGTTGCAGACACACCGGCTTGATTCGGAGCTCCATCCTTTCTTCTTAAAAATCTAGCTTATTAAATTGATGCACGATCAATGACCACTAAAGCGAGATTGTAGTCCAAGTGAAGGCTTTAATAAGCAAGATGTTTCCCCCAGCAGCTCAGGTACAGAATGAGGGCTGCTGGGGCGGCTCGTGTTCTTATACCCCGCTTATCTGGGCGGAGCTATTATACACTCTAGTCATTAGCAAGCATACAGGTTCTACCAATGGTACATTAGCCTCTCAGGTACCGTAATACCTATAATACCACACACCCCACCTCCCCGGCCAATGTCAGGACTGGCAGCCCACGGTCACGACTCTGCATATCCTACGTCCTCTCTTTCCCTCATCAGCCACAGCACCTGTTTCCTGAATTTTAAGAGCATAAGTGAACGTCGCCATCGGGAATTTCCCCGGCAGTGGGTCAGAATACCGGGTCAGGCTCGCTAATGATATGCAAACGCCATTTACTGTATGTCTGGAATGGAACGCATTGTCGCCACTGTTGAGGCACCGAAGAATTGCGATTTGGTTTGTACTCAGCACCCACCATATTTTCGGCGTCAAAAACGATTTTCCGCCCAATCACCTTTTCCGATTCTGGCGTCAGCTGACGGAGAATCCCGCCCAGATTGAGTGAGAATGTGGAGGGCAGTGCAAGAAACCAAGTGAGTGTATGGGCTGAATGCGAGACACTGAGGGCAGAATTCTCTGAAAACGGGGCGAGGTCCCCCAACCCCCGAGAAAACGGGCGCGAATCACTCAGGACTTTCTTGGAGAAAGTCCAGTGATTCTCCGTTTTGAAGGGGGCTTGCAGGGCCCCAGAGTGCCCCACGCAGCTCCGGCTGCCGATACGGGGCCCTGCACTTCCGGCTGCGGATCCGCGCATGCGCACGGCGGCCCCGCGCAACATGGCGGACCCACACAGCAAGCCGGCCCCCACAATATAGGCCCTCCCCAGATCGCGTGGTACGCCTGCCGATCGGTGGCCCCCGATTGGTGGCCTCCGATAAGAACCCTAGCCGTCCTGGAGGCTCCCTCAGCGACGGATCCCTCCCTTCCCACCAGGGCAGCCGTGGACTGGGTCCACAGCCACCACCCCGAGTGCCTGCCGGGTGGAACCATGTTAGAACCACGCCGGCGGGAAATCTCGGCCAGCAACCGGCGCATTATCACCGCGGGGGCCTCTTTCAATGGCCCCCGACCGGCGCCCCTTCGACCGCACGCGCAACTGGCGGAGATTCTCCGGTGTATGGAGAATCGTGGAAAGGCATCGGACCCGATTGCGGGTCTGACACCCTATTCTCCGTCCACGTGCCGAGTGCGATTTCGGCACGAAGGCTCAGAGAATCCCACCCTAAGTGAGTGTGCACCCACTTACATGCACACACACACCCACTCACATGCACACACACACACACACATATGTTGACCCACTCACATTCTGGTCAGTTTTATTACCTACTCTTTTTTTAAAACTAACAATTTATTGCTATGACACTGCTTTTGCTTAGCAATTGTTTCTTTCCTTAAAACATGTTTGGTGGGCTGATACAAACACGATATGCTAAGTGGCCTGCTCCTTTGCCGTAACAATTCTGTGAAAATCTCTTACTTTTTTTTAAATTTGCTTTATTGTTGTGCCAAACCTTTTGACCTTTCCGAAATTTGCTCGTAGGCCCCTCGAGTGACAGAAATATGTCAAGGCGGTTCCCCAGGCGTAAAGGTTAGACAAGCCTGTGTTAGATTAACACAAGAACCCTCCAAGATCCTTAGAGATTAGCTAAAATAACGAATAAATGGAATACTGAGCATCACAATTTTATTACCCCCGATCCTATAACTTGTATTCTCATATTGACGATATTCAGGTTGCCTCAAAGCCAAGAGTTTCTGAAAAATGTCAGAGCAGACTAATAGACAGATATTGATCAATTGAATGATGCATATTTTATGGAGCAGTGATAGAATTGCTAACATATAAAAATGTATTTTTTTCTTTCATCTTGTTTAACAGTGTATTCTCCCAGGGCAAATAACAACGTATTGCTCCGTATCACACTGAGCAAGGTATGACTGAATTGCAGATCATTTTATGATATATTATAAAACTGTGAATTCATCACTTTTGAAAGAGAATTGTTGTGGTGGTATTCAAATTGGTTTCGTCGAGATTGGTTTAAGGAATAGTAAGGGGTTGTCATGTTGGCGTACAGAGACATTTGAGACCATAATAGATTTGTAATAATGGCAGATTTGAATTATTCAAAGATAGACTGTGCTGACAACTTGCGGTGAACTTGGCAAGAGGATTCCTGGTAGCGATGCATGATAATGTTTTTTAAAATAAATTTAGAGTACCCAATTCATTTATTCCAATTAAGGGGCAATTTAGTGTGGCCAATTCACCTACCCCGCACATCATTTGGGTTGTGGGGACAAAGCCCACGCAAACACGGGGAGAATGTGCAAGCTCCACCCAGTCAGTGACCAAGAGCCGGGATCGAACCTGGGACCTCGGCGCCATGAGGCAGCAGCACTAACCACTGCGCCACAGTGCTGCCTATGTATGATAATGTTTGATAAGCAAGGTGTTATGGGCCAGGGTTAAGAGAACCCCAAAGTATATCATGGATTTCACCTGACCCATAACTTTTAATAGTTGTGGTATGGGGAGCACATGGCCCACTCTACAGGTGTGGTACATCAGAAATGGAAAAGTATTTTTTAAAGTAAAACAATGTTTATTCAATGAACTCAAGTTAACCATTTTAAAACATACAGTGAACATCTCAGCAACCATTAATTCAAATACACCCCCAAAGACAACAACACTACGTAATCTTTTAAGCTTTCCTTTTAACATCCATAAGACTTTAAAACATAACCTTTAACAGAAGCACATCAGGTTAAAGTCACTACTGAGAGCAGTTATTCATTTTAAATCACCAAAGGATCGATTTACAGTTTTTAGATTACAGAGATGGAGACTAATATCTCTTCTGGCTGTGACTGCAGCTATCCAGCTCTGAAAACGAAACTAAAACACACCCTGCAGCAAACAGCCTAAAATGAAAGTAAAAAGCTGACAGACAGCTCAGGTCCACCCACACTCTGACATCACTGACAAACACCCATTTCTTAAAGGTATATTTCTTAAACACCCATTTCTTAAAGGTACTCTCACATGACACCTCCCCCAAGAAAAAAAATAAACCATCAACTTCAAGATGGTTTCATTTTTCAGCTTTTCACTATCCTTCAAGAAATGCACACAGTAAATATCACTTTTCGTATTTAAAAAAAACCACGCAAACAGGTATAATAATATAGTCCATTTTTTTTTTGTTCTTCTTCCTCCAACTGAAATCCTTCTCGATTGACAGTCTCTTTGAACAACAAGGTCCTTGCACGATCTGTCCATTTCTCTACAATTTCTCTACACCTCGGCATTTCTCTTTAAAGTCAGATACTTTAGTTCAATCTGATCACAGAGTCCCTTGTAATTCTCCAACACATGAGCATTGGTTATCACAGCTTTCAGGCAGTCAAATGCGTGTTGAAAGTCCGTTGTCCACAGAAATTTTTGATGTTTCTTCAGCAAGTCCATCAGTGGAACAACGACGCTACAAACATTTCTCGCCAATGTTCGATCAAATCGACTCATGACAAGAAATCGCATGATATCCCTTCATCTCGAGGGTATCGGAAACTCCTCAAGGAAAGTGACTTGGGCATTTCCAAATTCACTTTTGGCTTGGTTTATCACCAAACCCGCCACCTGAAGTCGATCGAAATAACTCCATCAGATGTTTTAAATGTTCTTTCCATGTCTGGCTGAAAATTACCAGATCGTCGATTTATACCGCACAATTGGGTAATCCTGAAATGTCTTTGTTAGTTAACCGTTGAAATGTGGCTGAGGCGTTTTTCATGCCAAATGGCATAACTTTGAATTGGTATATACCATCTAGAGTCATAAATGCTGAAATCTCCTCATCCTTTCGGATAAAGGTACCTGCCAGTAACCTTTAAGAAAATCCCATTTGGAAATAAAAGCTGATTGTCCCACTTTCTCAATGCAATCCTCCAAACGTGGGATAGGATAAGAGTCCATTCTTGTAACTGCATTAACCTTTCTATAGTCCACACACAACTGTTGGGTACGGTCTGGCTTTGGTACCATCACTATGGGTGAGCTCCATTGGCTGCAACCCACTTCAATTATGCCATTTTAAGCATACTCTCAATCTCTTTGTTAACCTATGCCAATTTTAAAGGGTTAAGTCTATATGGATGTTGTTTGATTGGAACAGCATTTCCCACATCTACATGATAGATCATAGATCATAGAATTTACAGTGCAGAAGGAGGCCATTCGGCCCATCGAGTCTGCACCGGCTCTTTGGAAAGAGCACCCTACCCAAGCCCACACCTCCACCCTATCCCCAAACCCAGTAACCCCACCCGGCACTAAGGGCAATTTTGGACACTAAGGGCAATTTAGCATGGCCAATTCCTGCACATCTTTGGACTGTGGGAGGAAACCGGAGCACCCGGAGGAAACCCACGCACACACAGGGAGAACGTGCAGACTCCGCACAGACAGTGACCCAAGCCGGGAATCGAACCTGGGATCCTGGAGCTGTGAAGCAATTGTACTAACCACTATTCTACCGTGCTGCCCCTAAATGTATAGCCATTTTAGAACTTCCCAATTTATCGCCACAAACTTGCCCATGTGATATCAATAACTCTTTCAGGTCAGTCCGTTTTTCCTCTGGAAGGTAACTCAACAATTTATCCCAACTTTTAAGAACATCCTCATTTTCCAATTTAATTTGAGGTATGTCAAATTCACGGTCATCTGGATTTGCTTCGTCACTTTGAGTTAGAATCATTAAAACCTCTTCCTTTTTCTCTCCTTCCCTTTCAAAGTACCTTTTAAGCATATTCACATGACACACCCGGTGAGTCTTCCTTCTATCTGGTGCTTTTACCATGTAATTCACGTCACTTAATTTCCTTTCAATCTGATGAGGTCCACAAAACCTAGCTTTTAAAGGTTCACCTACCACTGGTAACATTACTAAAACTTTATCTCCACTGGCAAAATTACGAACTTTGGATTTCTTGTCCGCTACCCGTTTCATCACATTTTGTGCAACTTTTAAATGGTGTCTAGCCAATTCACCTGCTCTATTTAATCGTTCCTTAAAATTTGACACGTAATCCAATAATGTAAGTTCCGATTTCTCATTCACCAATTTTTCCTTAATCAATTTAAGTGGTGCTCTTAGCTCATGACCAAAAATTAGTTCAAAAGGACTAAATTTGGTTGACTCATTAGGTGCATCCCTAATTGCAAACATTACGAATGGAATTCCTTTATCCCAATCCTCTGGATAATCTTGACAGTAAACCCTCAACATTGTCTTTAATGTCTGATGCCACCTTTCTAACGCTCCCTGCGATTCTGGATGGTACGCAGTTGATTTAAATTGTTTTATTCCTAAGCTATCCATAACTTCTTTGAATAACCTTGAGGTAAAATTTGACCCTTGATCCGATTGTATTTCTGTGGGTAGTCCATATCTAGTAAAGAATTTAAGTAACTCCTCCACAATCTTTTTAGCTGTAATATTACGCACTGGAATGACCTCTAGAAACCTAGTAGACACATCCATTATAGTCAAAAGATATTGATTCCCACGTTTTGTTTTCGGAAGTGGTCCTATGCAATCAATTAGGACCCTTGTAAAAGGTTCCTCAAATGCTGGAATGGATATTAAGGGCGCTGGTTTTATCACTGCATGAGGTTACCCTATCACTTGACATGTGTGACATGATCGACAAAATTTAACGACATCTTTATGTAGTCCAGGCCAATAAAAATGTTTTGGGATTTTAGCTTGAGTTTTCCTTATTCCCAAATGACCTCCCACTGGTACCTCATGTGCAACTCGCAACACCTCCTTTCTATACCCTACTGGCAATATTACTTGATGAACGTCTGCCCACTTTTCATCCGCTTGCATATGTAAAGGTCTCCATTTTCTCTTCAAGACATCACTTTTACGGTAATAACACTCTGGTATGCACTCAGAGTCCTCTTCTGTGTATGCTTTCTGATACACCCGCTTTATTTCCACATCTTTCTGTTGTAACTCCATCAATTTTCCTGAACTAAAAATATCAGCCTTGTCCTCCACCTGTTCTAGTTCTTTTTCAACCATCTGATCAAAAATCATTTCTGATAATTGCACTTCAACGTCATCTTCACTCTTTGATTTTGCCTCTTGTCTTGACATGTGACTTTGCGACTTTGTTACTACACAATCCGGAAAAATCTCAGGATATTCGTCCTTCAACACTTCCGTTGTCTGATTTTCCACTGGCTTATCAACCACAGTAGGCATCACTCCCACCTGCGATCCAGCTATATCATTACCCAAGATAGATCAAATTCCTGGACAAGATAGTTTCTCTATTACTCCTATTACCAGTTCACCACTCTTCTCTGGACTTTCCAAACTGACCTTATATAATGGAACACTACTCCTCTCACCCTGAATTCCACATATTACCACCTTTTCTGGCAACATTCTTCCCAAACTATATAACTCCTCATCTCTTACCATTAAAGATTGACTAGCTCCCGTATCTCTTAAAATTGTGACTTCTTTACCTGCTCCTCCTGATACACATGAGTAAACTTTACCCACACAAGTAAATTATTTAAAGAGATCTGGCACCTCCTTATCAATCACCTCTTGATCAAGCTGTACAATCTTTTGCACCTCCTTCACTTCAATTGGGTTTTCTTTTACCAGTTTAACAAACCCCACTGTCTTATCCTGTTTTACCACATCAGCCTTCCCAGTGCTTTTCTTCAACCACCAACACTGTGACTTTACATGGCCTAGTTTATTAGTGAAAACTTTGAAACTTTTCATTTCTTTTCCACCGTCCTGGATTTCTTTTTTAATCTGAGGTACACTCTCCTTATTATCTCCCATCAGATCACCTTAACCTTTTCCACTTGAGTATTTCTCATGTCCCCAGTTTCTATCCCTCACAGGCTGAAACTGATATCGGAAACCAAACTTTGATTCATGAACTAATTCATAATCATCTGCCATTTCTGCTGCTAATCTCACAGTTTTAACCCTCTGCTCTTCCATATGAGTTCTCACTACATCAGGAATTGAATTTTTAAACTGCTCCAAAAGTATAATTTCTCTGAGAACTTCATACGTTTGGTATATTTTCAAAGTCCTTATCCACCTATCAGGCATGAGTTCATATGCACCTAAGATGGATTTTTTCACCTCCTCATACGATTCAGATACGTCCTCTGTTAGTGATGCAAACACTTCACTAGCCCTCCCTATCAGCTTTGTTTGAATCAGTAATACCCACATGTCCTGTGGCCATTTGATTTGTTTAGCTACCTTCTCAAATTAAATGAAAAAAGCTTCTACCTCCTTCTCATCATGCCTTGGCAATGCTTGGACATATTTAAATAGATCCCCACCAAGCCTTCGACAATGACGCTCTTTCTCACTATCATCCAACTGTACGTTTCCCTTTACGCCTGCCAATTTTAACTGACTGTCATGTTTCATGGCCATTTTCTGAAGTTCAAACTCTCTCTCTTTATCATTTTCCCTGATCTGTATCTCCCTTTTTCTTTCTTTTTCATTCCTATCACTTTCGTATTCAAGCTGCTTTAATTCTTTCCCATGTTCCATTTGTTTAATTTGTAACTGAATTTTGGCTATTTCCAATGAGTCAAACTGTATCTCAGGCAACTTTAAATGCATAGCCGCTGCCATAATTACCTCATCTTTTCGCATTTTGTCAGGTAATGTTAACTGCAATGCTTTTGCCAAATCTAACAGTCTGCTTTTAGTCTCTGTCCTCAAGGTACTGCGTGTGACCGTCTTCACCCCCAAAAACTTCAGAGCCTCTGAAAGAGCCATTGGCCACAACACACTCCCTACTTAAACTAAAGTACCATACCTGAAGAGCAACCACAATATGCTCACCCCTCACTGTCTTTAAGTTCACAAAGCCAATCCAATAGATACACTTTTATCCTGGACGAGCCCCCAATTTGTTATGGGCCAGGGTTTAGAGAACCCCAAAGTGTATCATGGAGTTCACCTGACCCACAACTTGTAATAGATTGTGGTATGGGGAGCACATGGTCCACTCTACAGGTGTGGTATGCAGAAATGGAAAAGTATTTTTTAAAGCAAAACAATGTTTGTTCTATGAACTCAAGTTAACCTTTTTTTAAACATCGTGAACATCTTAGCAACCATTAATTGAAATATAACCCCCAAAGACTACAACACTAACTCATCCTTTAAGCTTTCCTTTTAACATCCATAAGACTTAAAAACATAACCTTTAACAGAGGCACATCAGGTTAAAGTCACTACTGAGAGCAGTTATTAGTTTTAAATCACCAAAGGATCGACTTACAGTTTTTAGATTACAGAGAGAGAGACTAATACCCCTTCTGGCTGTGACTGCAGCCATCCAGCTCTGAAAACACACCCTGCAGCAAACAACCTAAAACGAAAGGAAAAAGCTGTCAGACAGCCCAGCTCCACCCACACTCTGACATCACTGATAAACACCCACTTCTGAAAGGAACATTTCTTAAACACCCATTTCTCACATGACAAAGATACACAAGTACTATATTTGACTTCGGGTAACAAAGCATGACAAGTAAATTACCTTAAGAAAGGGGAAAATAGCCACCGTACTTAATTAGGTTCGAATTGAGAATAAAGAACAAGAGTTAACGGCATTGGACATGAAATTTGCCCGTTCCAGTGGATTAAAGGGCGATCTAACCAAGAATAAATGGATGCAAAATATGACAAGCATACCAGGAACATATTTGATCATGTGATAGATCATAGGCAGGTTAAACACATTCTCATTACGGGTAATGGGAGTGCATCAGGATGGATATAAATAAATAGGCAGAAAGAAAAATGAGGCTTAAGAAAGGGGAAAATGATAATTAAAGAAGAAATAACATGGAAGAAATCAAATGTTAAATAAAACATTTTAGGAAGGATTAAAAGGTTGTATTAAAGAATACTGGTCGTCAGCATAAAGGTAAACATGAAAAGGATAATCAAAAATGGGGGGGTAGCTAAAATGCAAGAATCTACCTTGGTCTTAAAAATGATACAAATTGTTTCAGACATATTTGTCTTTTATTTTTGCAGAGACGGAGGCAACGTGAGACAACGAAGTGAGCTCCCAATGCATTGCAAAGTCCCTATGGCACATGAGTCACCAGCCCCTCCCCCACCACCCCCAGGTGCAGTTGGAGGAGTCCAACCACCTGCAGGAGCAGTCGGTGGTGTCAGCCATGTGTGCCACCCAGGCCAACACTGCACCGGTGGCGTCCACGGTGGAGGCCTTGGGTGCGAAGGTTTCAGCCATGGGTCAGAATGTCCAAGGCCTGGGGCACAGTGTTTGGGCGGTAGCCGAGGCACAGGACAGGGCAACCATGTCACAGGCAGACATGTACCAGGGCCGCGTAGACATTACTGCGGCACTCCAGAGCTTGGCCCAATCACAACAGGTCATGGCTACGGGCATCGAGAGCATTGGCCTGGCTGACATGAGTCAATCCCAGAGTGATCTGGCTCATTCCCTGAGCGACGTGGGCCTGTCTCAGAAGGTGCACCTGGTGGGATGCTCGGGCGGTGGGGGGGTGGCACCTGCAAAGGACTATGGGAATTATGGCCAACTCACCACTCAGACAGACTCAGAGCTTGTGTGTGTATTTGCAACCCAGATAGCTAGACGTGATCGAAACACCCGCTCATTTGCATTCTAATTGCCCATTTCCCCAGAACAAAAGAACTGTACTCAGGTAACCGATACAGATACAGACTAAGCGGCGCCACTCCCTTTACTCAGTGAGCCCAAACAGCCAAGGCCAATGACCGTTAAGGACACACCTAGCCATCAAGGCACCCGCCCCTTTATTGGCCAAAATCGAAGGCAGTGATCGAAGCCTGTCAAATTATTGGGTCTAAGTTAAGGACCGCCCCAAAGAGCGCAAAATCCCAGAGGGATAAGAAGAGACACAGCCATGTGCTCGGTCTCTCTTGGATCCGGCCTACGCCAACCCAAGTGCAGCATAATGACCAGTCAGACAAGTTCAAGACCAACGATCGCTACCTGACGGATGAGCCCAGCAGAAACAAAGCCACTTCTTCCACCCAGTCACGCAAGATCTGGACAAAGGCCCTGTCCATCTGCACAGAGCCAGTTGCCTTGAAGTTAAGTATAGGTTATTGTAGTTGTTGGATGTAGTTTAACTTGTAGTGTTTTGTGCTACACGTCGAAGTAACCCTTGTGTGTAAATAAACCATCTTTAAACTTGAACTGACTAACTGGTTGTGTGGTCCTTTGATCGATATCCGGTAAAGCCTTGTGGGGGTATCATTTGATACCTGGCGACTCTAAAGAGCATCATTATTAAAAAGAGCAATGAGGGGGGGCTACTTGGGTGGGGGAGTATGGGATGGAGGGTGCTGCGGGGAGGGGGGGTTGCAGGGTGGGGGGGGTGGTTGAGCTGTTGGTGGCCAGGACCTCTAGTCGGTGAACCTGGAGGTGATTAGATTGTCCCTTGCGCAGTGGCCTGGCGCACACATCATGCAGCCTCCTGTGCATGACTGTGTCCCATGTCCTGCCCATCCTGGACCTCCTTCACATCCTCCTCGTTGGGCGAGGAATGCCCTTCCTCCACCTCCTCCTCCAGCACATCGCCCCTTTTCTGCACCACAATGTGAGATACACTCCTCAGTCTACACTGGAGGGCCCCTCCAGAGCTGTCCAGTCACCTGAACCACACCTTCAGCACGCCGATATACTGCTTGATGACACCCCTAGTCACTCATTGGCGTCGTTCTAGTGGGTCTCTACGTCGGTCTGTGGCCTCTAGATAGGCGTCATCAGCCACGACCGGAGCGGATAATGCCTGCCGCCCAAGAGCCAACCCCTCACCCAGGGGACCACCTATAAGGTGTCGGGCACAGTCAAGTCTGCCAGGACAAAGGCATCGTGCCACTGCCTGGATAGCAGGCGCAGACGTGCATGATGTGCATCCAGTGGTCGCACACCAACTACACATTGAGCGAGTGGATTCCCTTCCGATTAATTCTAACGCCGGAGCCCAAAGAGGGGCATGCGTCCCATCGATCACCCCCTGAACCTGGGGCATACCGGCGATGGTGATGAATCCCACTGCCCAGGCAACCTGGTGTTCTCGGTCCACACCAAATGCTATGCATTGTGCTGCCCGGGCATGAGGGCCATCTGTCATGGCTGGAAGCACCTGTGTACAGGTGTCTGGGAGATGCCAGACAGGTCACCGCTCGGCGCCTGGAAGGACCCTGTGGCACAAATGTTCAGGGCGACCATCATCTTGATGGCCACTGGGAGCGAGTACCCTCCCCCATATCGCCGCAGTTCCAGGTGTCCCGTTACCTGGCACAGATGCCACATGGTCTCCCTGCTCAGCTGCAGTCATCAGCGACATGTTCAGTCCAGCAGATCCTCGTATACACCGGGCCTGATGCGACGCCCCTGGTACTGCCGGTGCCTGTCGCTGGAGGGCCTCCTGACCTACCGTTCCTGTCAGTGTTATGCTCTGCGGCTCCTGTTCCCCTGCGCCCTCCACTGGTTTTCCCGTGGGTTCCACCTGGTTGTGGGGGGGGACCGCGTGCCACAAACTGATGTCATGCTGGTGGAATGTGTGCGGGCAGGGATCGCAGTTGGGGCTGGACGAGGGGAATGGACACCTCTTGGGACTGTAGCTGTAGTGTGCCAGGGTCCTCTGTGTGACGCACGGGTTGTGCCCAGCTGTCTGGGGACAAGATGGAAGGGCGCAGGGCACAGTGGGCAGGTGACTGCTGATGTTCCCGCAGGATGGACTGGCTGATGGTGCCATTGGCAGGGCATCTGGCCTGGGGGGGAAGCAGTGTGCCATGGAAGGTGGCAAGGGCCATGGTGCCTACCTCCACTTTTCAGGGTGTGCTCTGCACCCCCCCCACCCCGCTCTTCTCCCCCTGCAGTGGGCAGCACCTCAGATGGACGCACTGAGGGGTGCCAGCACCTGGTGGGCCGTTGGCTGCGCTGGGCCACACACATCCCGTCGGTGGGTTGGCTGGGGTCTGGAGGTTCCTGGAGGTGGCGTGGGGGGCAGGGACTCACATACGACCGGTGGCGCTCTGCACATTTACAGATCACAGTGGGCAATTAGTGGTGTGCCCAGCCAGATGGCTGACTTGCAGGCCACAGCAATGGCGGTCCACACCCGGCCACCCAATCCCGGGGGGAGTCATCCCGAATCCAAGGCCCGTTTCCTGGTCGGTCCCAGCTACTTACACCAGCCAAGCGCACAGCTGTCAGCCTTTACCTCCTCTCTCACCCTCCGCAGCCAAGGCAGTTCATGGTTTTAAACACCACAAGTGAACAACGCCGGCGTCACTTCCTCCTGGCGGAGGCAGAGCATCGCGGGAGGCTGGAAGCTACCAGGTCGGGCCTGTTAATGATATGCTAACCGCTCTTACACGCCGGCGCAGGGCAAGGAACACATTCACGCCGCTATCGAGCTGGCAAGCATGGGGTTCCATTCAGGGACCGGCGCTGACTTCGACTTTCGGCTGACGGGCCACTGGAAGGAGAATCCATACCTTTGGATTTTGGATGGTGTTGCCACCTGAACCATTCAATGAGATTACTGGGCGGGTTTCTCCCCTAACCGGTGGGGTGGGCCGTACCGGTGCCGAGGAGTGGCGTGAACCACTGCGACATCGGGCCGCCCGGAATCCTCCACACCTTCAGGGGCTAGGCCAGCGCCGGCGGGGTTGGCGCCGTGCCAACCGGCGCCAGTTGGCGCATGCGCGGGAGCACCAGCGTGTTCTGACGTCATCCCAGCGCATGCGCAGGGGGGTTCTTCTCCGCACCGGCCATGGCGGACCGTTACACCGGCCGGCGCAGAGGGAAAGAGTGCCCCCACGGCACAGGCCCGCCCGGGGCTCGATGGGCCCTGATCGCGGGGCAGGCCACCGTGGGGGCCCGCCTGGGGCCAGATCCCCCGCGCTCCCCCGAGGACTCCGCTGGCCGCCCGCAGAGCCAGGCCCCGCCGGTATGGACCTGGTGTATTTCATGCCGGCGGGACCCGTCGAAAAGGGGCGGCCACACGGCCCATCGCGGACCGGAGAATCGCCGGGGGGCCGCTACCAACGGCCCCCGACCATCGCGGCGCGATTCCCGCCCCTGCCGAAAACCAGCGCTGGAGAATCCAGCAGCCGGGGCAGGATTTACGCCGCGCCCCCGGAGATTCTCCGGCCCGGCGGGGGGTCGAGAATCCCGCCCACTATCGGTCAACATATAATAACTCGTCTGCGTCATCCTTTCACAATATAGATAGATTCTGGATCCCAGCAGTATAATATATCATGGGCGGGATTCTTTGTTCCTGAGGCTAAGGGCTGGATTCACGACGGACACCAGTATGGGAACTGTGGCGTTTTACGACGGCAAAATTGGCGCAGAACCCTTACCGATCCTGCGACCGGTGAGGGGCTAGCAGCCGCACCAAGTAAAATACCTGGCTCCCACGATATAAACACCTGGAGAATGGCCTGCAGTGGTCGTGATGTACAACATGGCGTCGGCCATGCGCGGAACTGACCTGCCAGATAGTAATCCCCCTGGCGACCCCCTGGTCACCCCCCACCAGATCCTCCAGCCCCCGCGGAAGACCCCCAGGCCAGCAGCACGGCTCCCGGCCGACTGTGGCGATTCTGGACAGGCAGGTCTCGGGCTTTTGGAACTGACAGTCCCATCCATTGTGAAGATGCAGACTCAGAGCCAGGGACTACATGAGGGGTGTTGACGAGTATCCAGTACCTGCAGATGCAATTGAAGGAGTACACCGTGTGCAGCAGGGAGTGATGCTGACAATGCTTGCCACCCAGGCCAACATTGGGGATGACGATTTTGGCTATGGATCAGCATGTCCAAGGCCTGGCCATTCTGTGCAGGCGCTGGCCGGACCGGCCCAGGACAGGGTTACCGCGACCATGTCCCAGAGCCACCTGGACATCGCAGCGACATTCCTGAGCATGGCCCAGTCACAATAGGCCATGGTTGGGAACGTCAGCGGCATTGCCCAGGCACTAGTCAATGTGGCGCAGACACAGAGGGAGGAGGCCCAGTCCCAGAGGGAGATGGCGCAGTCACTGGCTGATGTGACACAAAGCCAGGAGGTGGTGGCACAGTCACAGCTTGACGTTGTGCAGTCCCAGACAGCGATGGTCCACGCCCTGTGCTCCATGGCCGCGAGCATGCTGACCCTGGTCGACACCAGAGCGGGCCACTAGGACTGGCAGTGCCGGGTGTCAGGGGAGCCTCAAGGGATGGCTCCATCAGGCACCCCGAGGGAGGAGGAGGTCATGGGGCCCATGCCGGTGACTGCCGCAAGGGAAGTGCCGGAACACCGCAGCGCCTTGGACTCCCCCCTCCTCCCCCCCCCCTCCAGTCCTCGGTGTATCTGGTGGGCAACAGGCAGAACAGGGTGGTACCATGCCACCAGGGACACCCAAGCAGCAGCTGGGCCCATCCAGGACCGGTCACCCCAGAAGACACCCAACAGGGACCCTTGTCGCAGGGCGGTAATCACAGCAGGGAGCCTCCACTCCTGCTGTAACCTCTGGGGAATCACCTAAAGGTAGCGTTAGGGCCTGTAAGGCCTGTTAGTTAGACACTAGTTACGCTGACATGGGTGCAGGGCACAGTTTAGTTGTAGACGCTAGGGCACAAACCTGTCTATATTTATTCACAATAGACACCTGTTACCACTGTTAAAACCTGCCTCGGTGCTCTGTCTGATGGGTGTGAGGGTGGGCTAGTCTTGGCTGGCCGGGGATTGGCAGGAGAGGGGGGAGGAGAAATGGGCAGATGTTGGGGGGAATGGGCTGACCCTGTGGGTGGCCCCTGCTCCCACTCGACCGTCCCCACCACCGCCGCCCCAAGGATCCGGTGGCACCATGTGATGGAATGGCCAGCTCAAATGCAGGGGTCATCCACGTGGACAGTGGGAAGTGCTACCATGGTGAAGGATGTTGTCTTACGATGCAGAACACCAGAGCTCATCGCAGAGCAGGTTGTCACCATCCTCCGTCCCATGGACCAGACCTGGTGTTACTGCCAACTCAGGGCCCACACCTCGCAGTGCGGCAGGTATGTATCACGGGGGGAGTTGCAGGTGGGGGGTGGCAGGGGACGTTGGGGGGGGGGGGAGAGATGGGGGGTTTGGGATGCAGTGTTTGTGCCCCTGGCCAGACACTTCCCTCCACCCCCTCTCCTAGTCGGTGAACCTGGAGGCAATCAGAGCGGCCTGTCAGCGTTCATCCTGGCGCACACATCGTGCGGCCTTCACGTGCCTGCCTGGGCTCCATGTTCTGCCCACACTCGCCCACCTCTGCATCCTCCTTGTCGGACGAGGCCTGGTGTTCATCCTCCTCCTCCAGCACATCGCCTCTCTGCTGTGTGATGCTGTGGAGGACGCAGGAGGCTGCCATAATGTGGGTGGCCTTCTCAGCAACACACTTGACAGCCCCTCCAGAGCAGTCCAGACAACTGAACCACATCTTCAGGAGACCAAAGCACTGCTCGATCATGCCCCTGGTCGTTGTATGGGCATCGTTGTAGCGGGTGTCCGCGTTGGTCTGTGGCCTCCGGATCGGTGTCATCAGCAACAACTGCAGTGGATAACCCCGGTCACGCAGGAGCCAAACCCCTCAGCGGAGGGGGGCGTCTCGAACATGTCAGGAATCTTTGAGTGTACCAGGATGAAAGCGTCATGCACACTGCCCAGGTATCGAGCACAGACGTGAGTGATGTGCAGCTGATGGTCACATATCAGCTGCATGTTCATTGAGTGGAACCCCTTTCTGTTGGTGTAGAGCGGCCTGTCATCTGCAGGTGCTCGTGGGAGGACATGCATCCCGTCGATCACCCCCTGGACCCAGAGCATCCCGTCTGTAATGATATGTATAGTACAAGTGTAGTAAAGGGTTAACAAGGGAGATTACATGTATATAAACGCTAGATGGCGTTACTAAGTAAACTTACAAAAAGGCTGCGTCTTGAGGCATGCTGGGAGAAGCTGATGGAGATTTCAATGTAGAAGGATAGTGTGAGGTTGAGTTATAGTGTAGTTGATAAGTTAGAGAGATTATTGATTACTGTATCACAGAATCAGCACTATTATTCTATTATCTGTTACTCAGTAAAGTGCGAACCAAATCAAGTTAAGTAGGGTAAAATAAATTAGTTTTGAGTTAAACTTCTTAGTCTTATACTCTTTGTCAACACTACATATCTGGCTATCTTGGAGAGCAAGACAAGGAATATAGCATGATACCATCAGTGGAAATATAACATGGTACCAGGATTTTGCTGAAGTTAATCAGAATAAAATAGTCAGACTCTAAAGAAAAGAAAACTAGCACGTGACTCAGACTTCGACGGCAAGACTGCTTCCAGTCCTGCTACTTCAATACACAGATAGGTCCCGGACTAATGGAGAAATTACAATCTCTACAACAGCTCAGGATTTCTGGTAAACCTGATGTAAACTGGAAAGTATTTGAGCAGCAATTTTAGCTCTACCTTTCAGCATTAGATTTAGATAATTCAAGTGATAACAGAAAACTTGCATTATTTTTAACAATGGCTGGACCACAGGCTATTGAACTGTATAACTCTTTTCAATTCTCCATGGAAGACGATACAAAGAAATACAATATTGTAATTGGAAAATTTGATCTGCATTGTAGAACTCAAATTAATGAGAGATATGAAAGATTTATCTTTAGGAAGAGAGTGCAAAAAGATGGGGAATTTGTTGATTACTTCAAAACAGACTTCAGGCTCAATTCACAAACATGTAACTTCCCTATATTATCAGACTCTATGATCAGAGATCAAATCATTTTTGGCATCACAGATGAGAAACTCAGAGAACATCTATTAAAGCAAAAAGATTTGAAATTAGAAGATGCTATTGAAATGTGTCAAGTGAATGAAAATATCAGAGGCTGGGTTCTCCGCCCCGCCATGCCACATTTCTGTTTTACCCCGTTACGCCGGCTAGTCAATGGGGTTTCCCATTGTGGGGCAGCCCCACGCCATCGGGAAACCCCGGGCTGCAGGGGCATCCCGCCTGCGGAGAATCCGGCCCCAGTACTCTGAAAGTCTGATGAAAGAAAAGGGTGCGAAAATGCACCTCAAGGTCATTTGCGTTGGATCTGTGGCGCAGATCAGAAAAATCGCGTTTCAGACGGCAACCGTATTGTGCATGCGCATACCCGACCCGCATATGTGCATTTCAACAAACAACGCGATTTGGATGAAGACCGTTCTGCGCATGCATAAAAACAATTTGCACATGACGAAAGCAACGTCATGAGGTGTGGACGCTTGTTTTGATAGCAATGAGTGGACAGAATTTGCTCATGCATACAATTTTGCTCATTTAACTTCTGGTCCTCTCTATCCACAATCCAATGGCAAGGTTGAAAAAGGCGTTTGTGAAACAACGTTTCAAGAAAGCTCTTGATTCTGATTCAGATATGTTCTTAACTTTATTGTATTACACAGCTACTTCTCTTTCAACTGGTTTATCTCCTGCTCAGTTGTTAATAAACAGAGCATTGTGTACAACTTTTCCATGTATTCGACTACCTGATCCAGAACTTCACCCAGTCATCAGGAAAATGCAACACCAAAAGAATCTTCAGGAGAAATACTACAATGAACACGCAAAATCACTGGAACCACTTATTCCAGGTGATCAAGTGAGAATTTATATTCCCACTGGAGAATGGTCTGATCTAGCTAAGGTCATATGTCAAGCAGACCTCGTTCATACATTGTTCAAATGAATGACGGTTCTACCATTAGAAGAAATCATCAGGCTTTTCTGAAAGTTCAATCTTCTAGTACGTTATTTCCAAGTCTATAATTTGATGAGAATTTATTTTGTACTACAACAACATCATCCAAGATACCAGATGGCTTCCAGAAACCGTTAAAGACATCTACCCCTCCACTGACTGGATTGAGAAGATCATCCAAAATCAAAAAGAAACCCAACAGACTTAATTTGTGAAGAAACAACCGTTTAAAGATTGTTTTTTAACTCACTTGTTAACTTTACTATACATATCAATGTATCATGTACTAATGTTATTCTTATTTTCCTTTTTGTCATGCACAAAAATGTCTTAAAAAAAGGGGGATGTAATGATATGTATAGTACAAGTGTAGTATAGGGTTAACAAGAGAGATTACATGTATATAAAAACTAGATGGCATTATTAAGTGATCATATAAAAGGCTGTGTCTCTAGGCAAACTGGGAGAAGCTGATGGAGATTTCAATGTAAAAGGATAGTGTGATGTTGAATTATAGTGTAGTTTATAAATTAGAGAGATTAATGATTACTGTATCACAGATTCAGCACTATTATTCTATTATCCGGGTAGTGTAAAATAAATTAGTTTTGATTTAAAATTCTTAGTCTTATACTCTTCATCAACATTATGGCCGGGATTCTCTGACCCCCGCGCCAGGTCGGAAAATCCCCAGGGGGACGCGGGAATTGCGCCCGACGCCCCAACGCTGGCTTGCCGATTCTCCGGCGCAATTCTCGGGCGTCCGCAAGATCGCCATTGCGCCAGTCGGGGGCCATTGAAAGCACCCTCCCCCCCCGGCGATTCTCCGGGCCCCGACGAGTCGAGTGCCCGCCGAGTTCGACCAAGTCCCGCCGGCGTGGGTTACTCAGGTCCCACACGGCGGGCCTTGTAAAGGTGTGTCTGCGGGGGCTTTCCTGGACAGGAGGCGGGGGGATCCGACCCCGGGGGGGGGGGGGGGGGGGGGGCGCCTCCACGGTGGCCTGACCCACGATAGGGGCCTACCGATCAGCGGGCGGGCTGGTTCTGTGGGTGCCTATGTTCCTCCGCACCAGGCCCCTGTAGGGCTCCACCATATTGCCCGGGGGCCGGCGCGGAGACGGGAAACTGACGCACATGTGCAGAATCACGCCAGCCATTCTGCACATGCGTGGAATCACGCCGGCCGTAGTGCGCATGCGCGAACTCGTCCCGGCCATTCCTTGCCGGCTGGAGCTGCGGGGACCACTCCGGTGCCAACATAGCCCCCTAGGAAGGGGAGCATTCCTGATTATCGGGGACCGTTGACGCCGGAGTGGTCGGCACCGCTTTTCACGACGGCGTCAGAACTTCCCCGCGGGATTGGAGAATCCCAGGTTATATATCTGGCTCTCCTGGAAAGCAAGACAATGAATATATGCTATCAGCAGTGGAAATATAACACCGTCGATAGCAGCAAACCCCACTGCCTGGGCACCCTGGTGGGTTCAGTCCATATTGAAATAAATGTATTGATCTGCCTGGGCATACAAGGCCTCCGTGATGGTGCAGATGCACCTGTGCACCGAGATCTGTGAGATCCCGGACATGTCTCCGCTCGGCGCCTGGAAGGACCCCATTGCGTAAAAGATCAGGGAGACCATCACCTTAACGGCCACTGGGAGCAGGTGTCCTACCCCATACCCCGGCGGTGCCAGTTGTGCCATCATCTGGCAGATGTGTCGCACTGGCTCTCTACTCAACTGGAGTTTTCAATGGCATGCCCAGTCCGGCAGGTCCTCGAATGACAGGCGTTGCCTCATGCGGTGCCTCCTTGGCACCACCTCCTCCTCGGCCTGTTGGGCAACTCGCTCTCCATTCTGGGTGGCTGCCAGCTGCCCCTCTGCTGCACGCACTGCTCTGCTCACTCCCCTGCTGCACGCACCGCTGCTGCCCACTCCACGACTGCAGTTTCCTCCTCTTCCTCGAGCAGCGCCCGCTCGTACAGACATCCCCCAGGGCTGCTGCGACCAGCAGAAAGGCCACCATTGCTGGTTGTATTCCAATATGCCTTGTCTGCAGGGGGTGAAAGGTTAAAATGTTAGCATACCCCTTGCCCAAATTGGCACTGTGGGACCCACCCCCGCCTGTCCCTTCCCCCCAACATCGGTGACTGGCACCATGGGGGCATCTGGCCCTGGAGACTGTCCCTGACGCCAGGGTTACCGTTGGCTGGCACTGGGTGGGTTGTCAATGGTGGTGGGGTGTAGGGGTGTGTGTATCACCAGGGTGGGGTGGGTGGGAGAGGACATGCAGGGATGGGGAGTGGGGGCACCCATGTGGCCGGTGTCACACTGCAAAACCAGGGGCCAGGGTGGGTCGTCAATGGGTGCACAGCAAGATGGCATGCATGCACACCGCCCCAGTCCTGTGAGGATGTCACCCCGGCCAGTCATACTGTTCTTCCCATCTCCCCCCCTCCCTGGCCCTGTCAGGGCCTCCCCACCTGATTTTTAAAAGCACAAGTGAACCTTGCCGTCAGGAACTTGGCCCATCGGAAATAGAGAATTGTGGAGGCCCCAGAGAACACTGGGTCGGGCTCGCTAATGGCATGCAAACGGTGTATACGGTCCATGCGTTCCGGAATGCATTGACAACGCTGTTGAGGTGATGGAGAATCGTGATTTGATAAATCAGCGCCTGCCGCAATTTTGGCGGCAACACCGATTCTCCGCCCAATCTCCTTTCCCGATTTTGCCGTCAGCCAACGGAGAATCCCGCCCCAAAAATCTAATAATCTATCCCATAAGAAGAACTTAATGAAGTGACATGCCTTGAGATTGTAGCTGAAACAGTTCAGAAGTGTTATGAGAATATTAGTCTCCATGTTATTGACATAAGGTATCACAAATGCCGAAGATTATTATTCTAATGAATTGAAGTGTATTTAATAATAATACAGCTAATTATGAGAATAAAACATTGTGGATGTATTATTTAAAATATGTTAATGAAATAATGTTAAATTTTAGGCCTCTCACTGGTAAGAACGGATGTGACTAGCAATTCCTAATGTGACAAGATTAATCATTTTCTTTTGAGAATTAATGAACAATATTTCTTTGAACTGAGAACGGTAGAAAAAAACTAGTAGAATCTTGTCCAGTTGTAAAAGCCATCATAATGTGGAAACAAATCATTTTGCTTCAGAAGTTAACATCTAAGAAATGATTCATCTCATCAAGAATTCAACAGACTATTAAGAACTGAACTTTACTCTGCTTACATATTGATGTGCAAGTCAATTCACCATTTAAAAATTGTTAAAATGTCATAAAATCTGTGTTTCTTAGTTACAGATATTAATTCCCATTAATTTTTCCAAGTAATCTGCTTCAATCTTTGTACTAATTTATTTATACAACCGCTCCAATCTAATTTGTGTTGAAATCCATTCACTTGTTTTATTGACGTTGTAAAATTCTATCCATTCCCCTCATCAAATTTAGATTAAGGCCAAGTTGCTCACTTTTGGATGCAATATTTATACTTCAAATCGTACTGTAATCATGTCTTGCAGGTATTCTGAAACTCAAAAGGAAGAAACATGGATAATTCTACTTGCTGACATATTTTCTTTTCACATGCCTTGCAAGGGGGGGGGGTATGAAGGAGCACAGATGTGATTCTCCCATTTTGGGTGTGTTTTGCGGGGTTTCCGTTGGGTGTTTGGGTGCGATCCAGACAAGAATTCAACCACACTTAGTCATTTTTCATTGGAGCTTAGGGATGGTCTCACTGGGAAACCCCACACTTAAGAGTGTGGGTTTACAGCTCCGTTTCGCTTGAACACGCGACACGGACGTTAGAATGCGGGAGAGGCCATAATCGGAAACTGCGCCATGTGCCGATCGATTTGCGATCTAACCGGCCACTCCCATTGGTGAAATCAGGATCCTGCATTGGATAATCACCACTTAAAGCCAAGCTCCATACAATTAACTGTCTCAGCACCTGTGGGCCCGCCATGACACCCCCTGGATCATGTACACCCATAACTGGAGCAACCCAAGCACCTGGCTGTCCGTCCCACTGAACAGCCATAACTCCCACTGACCATGGAGGCATCTGGCCATGTGACTGAAGGCTATTGCTAATAGGTAACTGGCAATTGTAGTTAAGTGAGCACTTCACACCTCTGAAGTGGATTCCCGTGGGTAGGCTTCCCATGTAGCATGTGGGAGTTATTGCCTAACATCATCATAATCAGACCTTGATGCCTGAACACTGTGCCTGAGCACTGCAGGAAGCAGCACCACGCACAGAGCAGCCAATATCCGAATACCCAGGGGCTGGGCCCCAGCCACGGGACATTTATGTGACCAGAGGGTGTGTGTGTGCACGGGGGAAGGGACCAGCACCTGGTCCAGGTAACACTATGTGTGGGTGTCTGGGGTCTGGGGTCCGGTGACCAGGAGACACCGCTCCGGCCGGAATACATGGGCCGGGTGAGTAGGATGGCAGGGAATGCTGCAGGGGGGAGCAATGGGCTAATGAAGGGTCCCGGGGTGGAAGACACTGCTGGTTATCCATCTTTCACCCTCTCCAATTCCTTATAGATATTACATGGGATGGGTGATATCTTGGACGCCGTGGAGGCTGTCCTTGCAGTGTTGCTAGCAGGCCAGACGCTGGAGAAGGCAGCAGCAGCAACGTCGACAGAGGCTCGAGGCAGCAGCTCGAGGCAGGCCCCTGCCCCACATCCTGAGGACAAGGACCCCTATCAGGCCAGGGATGGACCCAGAGGGGGATGCCAGCAATGACCAAGGTGTACAGGCGTCGTTGGTCTTTCAAAGAGATGACAGACAGCATGTGTCACAGGAGGCTCCACCTCAAAAAGGTTACACTGTGGCACTTGTGACATGGCCTCGTGGAGCACTGCCAGGATGCTAGGGTGGCAATGCAAGGGTGTCTGGGTGTCAGATTGGCACTGCCAAGGGTCAGTGCCTGAGGGGGGGCCATACCCATGAAAGGAGGGGTGGAGGGGGGTATGAAGGGTGGGGGGGGGTGTTACAGGGCAGGTAAGAAGAGGCCTCAGGGGGATGGGGAGGGGTGTTATGGGTGGGGGGTCTGGAAGCCGGGACCTGTAAAGGTGTGTGGGGGGGTATTATCATAAATGTAAGAACTGCAAGGGTTAATGCAATGCCCGCAATAGCCACTAGATGGAGTTACAAGTGTATAAGGTATTGATGCTCAGCCTTGTGGGGGAGAATGTGCAAGAGTTAGCTAAAGAGAGTCAGAAGTACAGATAGTGTGAGTAAGAGCAGATCATAGTTTATATCAGTATAAAGATTAGTTGTAGATGAGTGTAGTTTATATGTTAATAATCAACTGTGTAGCCTTTAGGAGTACTGTCAAATCCAAATTAGTAGTGTTAATAAATTCATAGCTTTGTTCAAGCTATTTTGTGGTCTTTGTGAACACGACACCAACCATCCTGAATTTAGCAACACAAAGAACACCACAGGGGGGCCTGAAAAGGGGGGTCCCAGGGACCTCATAGCAGGGTGCCCTCACTTGGGGGGTTGTGGGGTAATGCCTCAGTGTGTGGGGGGTGACATTGTCCATGAGTGGGTATTGTGGGGGCCCACAAGTCCACGTCGAGATCAGGGCACCCTTTCAAAATGACGACCCGATTTCTGAGTTCAGCTCCCCAGTGATGAAAAAAATTCTAAGTGTGGGCTAAACCGGTGAGATACTCCCAGGGGCCCAAAAAAGTGACTCAGGGTGCAGTCGAACAGCCACGCTGAGCCAAAAAGCAGTTTGCCTGAGTGCCAGGTAATATACGGCTAAATGCATTCGCTGTGGAACTTTGTTCCAATTTTGTTAAAGCCCGCCCTGAGTCGTTTTTTGGGCCGTGGGGAATTTCTCTCCAGGTTAGCCTATAATTGGAATTTCCCTTTGCAGTGCAAGCCTGGCATCCCTGTAGTGCCAAGTTGGCACTGCCAGTGTGCCATATTTGCACTGCCATGATACCAGATTGGCTCTGCACAGGTGCCAGGGGCACAAGGGAAGGAGGAAGTGGGGAGGGAGGGGAGAAGGGGGTGGAAACCATCAAGGCAGACAATGGAAGGTCGAACACACGCCGCAAAGGTTGGACCCAAAAGCAGGGTCAAAGGATTCCAGGGCGGAACAAAGGTATATATACACACCGAACACACACTGAACAACCCTCGCCCCCCAGATGGAAATTCTAAATATGTTGGGTAGATTAGGGTTCGACTATTGTTATGTCTTATATCTGTTACTGTATGACTGTACTCTCCACACTGACGTAAAATATCGAAAAACCAATAAAAGCATTTTTTAAAAAAGCTTTGACAAAGAGTCATGCAGACTCGAAATGTTAGCTCCCTTCTCTCTCCACAGATGCTGTCAGATCTGCTGAGATTGTCCAGTATTTTCTGTTTTGTTTCAGATTCCAGTATCCAAAGAAATTTTCTTTTGAAAATATTAAATGGTCTTGAACTGGACTTTTAATTGAGAATTCAGGCTTTGACTCTGCGTGTACAAGTTTCTCAGGCTTCATCAACAGCCGCCTTTCATCATCGGGTGCCCCCATGCCAGAACTGACCCCCGCAGGTTCTCCCTTCCTTTGCTCTCTGACCTCCGCACCCCCTACACACCTCCTCTGCCAATGCTCCAGGGCCTCATCCCCCCCTCTCTGCCCTGAGACCTCCACACCTTCTTGCACTCTGGGACTTTGAACTCCACCTTCTGAAAAGTCGTGGCCATGGTGAGAGGACAGTGGGGACAGAAGAGCTGAGCAATTAAGAGGCAAGAAATGTTTTAGGTGCTAAGCTATGTCTAAATCAAAGGTGAAAGCTTTGAGTAGATAATTTCACTTCTTTGGAGGGGCTTTTCAATAATTTGAATGTCATTTCTGCCACCTTAGAGGTTTTTGACTTTGATCTGCACTTCCCAGCAGTCAGCCTTCAAAACAGTATGGAAGTTGTTTATGCACCTGCACCTCGGACCCATAACAAGGAGCAAGTGAACAGCAACAGCAAAACCATAAGAAGCAGAACATCCTTCTCCTCAGCTCCCTTCTATTCCACAGCACAAAGAAAATGAGCACAGTGCCCCAGGATATATATATAGGCAGATGATTGACTTTCTAGACCTAACTGGGGCCTCAGGAGGCTAAGAGTGTTATGTCTCATGGTTGCTAATATTTGTAGTCTCCTGGAACAAGACTTCCTTCCAAGTGGGCGAGCATTCCTAATGGCTGTCAAAATCACTACAGTTCTGTGCTCATCAATTCATTTTAGACTTGCTCCTCTCCCTTGCTCCTGACTCCACCCCTCTCCCTGGCAACAGCTTGAGATTAAGCTACTCTGTTCTCAACCTTGGTGTTCGCAAAGTTTGATTCTGAGGTGAGCTCCTGACCTGATAGTCATCCCATCTCTAAGACTGCCTCTTTCCACCTCCATAACATCGCCCAACTTCACCACGTCTCAGCTCATTTGCTGCTGAAACATTCATTCAAGTCCTCCTTACCTCTGGACTCAATTATTCCAGTGTACTCTTGGCTGATCTCCGACATTCCACCCTCCATTAATTGAGGCCATCCAAAACACTGCTGCTCATGTCTTAACTCACTGAAAGTCCTGTTCCCACGTCACCCCTGTGTTCGCTGACCTAGATTGGCCCCCAGTCAAGCAACATCTTAACTTTGCAATTCTCACCTTTGCTTTCAAGTCCCACCATGGCCTTGCCCCTCCTTATCTCTGTAATCTCCTCCAAACCCACACAGCACAAATTTCAGCACTCCACTAATTCTAGCTTCTTGTGCAGTCCCAATGATACAGCTCCACCAATGTCAGCCATGTCTTCAGTTGGCTCAGCCTCATGCTCGGGGGTGCGTGAATGTCACCTCTCCACCTCTATGCCTTGCTGGCCACGCTAAGGTACTCCGTAAAACCCACTTTGACCAAGCTTCAGGTTATCTAGTCCAGTATCTCCTTATGTGGCTTGGTGTCATATTTTGTTTCATAATTCTCTCGTTAAGCACTTTGGGACATTTTGTTACATTAAAGGAACAATATTGAAGGGAACCAGCTATTTCTGATAGGTAAACGGGTCATTGATTTAGCCATTTTAATGTAAATACTAAAGCCCATGCCAAAATTCACTTTTATAAATGAATTCCATCATAAGACTGCAAACACAATTTCAGATTGTAAAGTGTACAGCTTGCAATAATGAAAGCAGGGAATAAAACATTTACAATATCCACAGTCTAACTCAAAGCAAATGAAACAAATCAATTAAGGACACAATATGTTAACATGAATAAAATGAATCTGCCATTGTCCAAAATGTGAAAAGTATAGCAGTCAGCAAAAAATCAGTAGAAACCAGAGCTGATTAAAAGTGTAAATCACATTCCAATACACAACAAACATCTAAAGATGAAACATACTCACAGCTAGCTTGTATATTGATGATTGACAACTAACCACCGTCCAACCAAATGCATTTGAGACTCATCCAAGCCAATTAAAAGCTCCTGCTCCTGCAGGACCATTCCAGGATATACAGGTAGACTACATCACCCTTCCTAAATGCCAAAAGTACAATGACGTCCTTGTAATAGTGGATAAAGTCTCTAGATGGGTAGAAACTGCTCCAGCTAGGAGAGCCACAGCCGCCCATACAGCCAAAGTGCTACGCAAAGACTTTATTGCCAGATGGGGCGTACCAGCTAGCATTGACTCAGATAATGGAACCCACTTTACAGGTGCTGTTTGGAAAGAAGTGTGTCGATTATTAAACATTGACTGGAATTTACACTGCCCTTATCATCCACAATCGTCAGGACAACTGGCACGTATGAATTGAGCTTTGAAAGAAAGATCGTCTAAATACAACCAAGAAAGCATGAATTGGGTCCAAGCCTCGCCAATAGTATTATGCAGTATCAGAGCAATACCAAACAGGACAACAGGCTTAAGTCCATTTGAAATCATCACAGGCAGACGAATGTCTCTGCCAGGGACTATTGACTTGCAAAAGGCAGACTATCATTTAATGAGTGATACTTTGCTGACTTGTCAAAATTTAACAAATGCTGTTTAGTTCTGCTTCTCAACAGACCCCCCAGAAGGTGGATACGATTTTGTGCCCGGCAAGGAAGTTTACATCAAAAAACTACAGAAGAAGCCTCTAAGGTTAAAGTGGGAAGGATCTTTTTTAATCTTTCTCACCACCCAGTCCGCTGTAAAACGGAAAGGAAAGAAAAATTGGATCCACACGTCACATGTGAAGCTCGCGTATAAGTATTATGATCTGTAAAAATGTTTGCCATAATATTCATTTTCAGTTATATAACCAGTGTATCAACCTACATATAAGACAAATAAAAGTCCTCCACATATTAATCTCCAAACTACTCTTAAACAAGAAGGATCAATATGTCTCACTAGTAATGACTCTAGAGGGATGAAGATGGACTATAGTATTTGTACTAATTATTTTGATGTTAACACAGCCTATAAATGTACCAATAATTCACCAGACAGAGCTGATCGATCCTCAACAATAAAAGGTATACACAATATCATAAGTAAAAAAACATTCTTAGATCATTGGTACTTAGAATATATTTAACAATATGGAGCTTATAATGGAACATATTTTATCTGTAATGATAAAGTATACTCCTGGCTTCCAAAAGTTTGGTCAGGATCTTGCTATTTAGGATATGTGGTACCTGCTATTCATCATGTCCCCCATCTCCCTTATCTATCAGAACCAATCACTCGAAGAACTAAACGTGCTATCTCGCATTACAAGATGTAATTTATGCTAAAATTATTCCTTTTTATTGGGAAATAAGGGTAACCAACGAATTAAATTAAATAACAACCATCATACAAAACGTAGCTGATGATACCGCCACTGCCCTAAATAAAATCTCTGACAAAATGCGAGCAATTCGAACCGTGGCACTACAGAATCGAATGGCACTTGATTGTGTGCTAGCCAAAAAAGGTGGCACCTGCACCCTGATTGGTGTGGAGTGTTGCACTTTTATTCCAGATAATTCAAAAGAAGTTAAAACTCTGGCAGCTCACATTCAAAAAGAAGTCAGAAAGCTTGACAGACCCTCTGATATCTCTATCTGGGAGAAACTTTGCGGGTGGTTGGGACCCACAGGAATGTCCATAGTACAGACAATCTTTTTCTTCTGTGTAGCAGGATTCATCATCTACATGACATTTCTGGTGATCAAATGCGTTAGCCAACTATTCACTAAACGCAGGGGCCCACCAATCAGAATGATTCACATTAATCCCACTGCCCCACCATTAAATGAAATAGAATTAAAATATTACTGTTGAACTGTTACTAACCTATCAATTAATTAATTGTTATTGTATAATAATAATTTTTTAACAATTTTAAGAACTTTTTTGCTGTAATGCTTGAAATGCAAAGCTTGCCCGCTCTATTGTTGAAGGTTATTTTCAAATAAGAAAACCATCAAAGACAATGTGAATTAGTTCCTCTTTGCGCTTTTACTTATCCTATCGCATTTCTCATCCTTTTTATTATGATACATCTCACTTAATCTTTCGATTTATCAAAAGGGAGCACTGAAGGGAACCAGCTATTTCTGATAGGTAAACGGGTCATTGATTTAGCCATTTTAATGTAAATACAAAAGCCCATGTCAAAATTCACTTTCAAAAATTAACTCCATCATAAGACTGCAAACACAATTTCAGATTGTAAAGTGTACAGCTTGCAATAATGAAAGCAGGGAATAAAACATTTGCAATATCCACAGTCTAACTCAAAGTGAATGAAACAAATCAATTAAGGACACAATACGTTAACATGAATAAAATGAACCTGCCATTGTCCAAAATGTGAAAAGTATAGCAGTCAGCAAAAAAACAGTAGAAACCAGAGCTGATTAAAAGTGTAAATCACATTCCAGTACACAACAAACATCTAAAGATGAAACATACTCACACCTATGTTGCATATTGATGATTGACAACTAACCATCCAACCAAATGCATTTGAGACTCATCCAAGCCAATCAGCACATTACAGGGGTAGGGACAGATGGAGTCAGACTGATAACATTTTCCTTAAAGATAGAGGTCTAGGCAGCCACTTTCTATTCCGGGAACACTCCATGCTATTTACCTAATTATGTGTTAACCTTATTTCGTATTCTCATATTTCTACTCTAACTCTAAAGTCTGCACAAGTTGTTTTGCTTTGAGCAAGAAACCATTACTGTATTTTGAAAGTTAAATCTGCTTGGAAAGCACTAAGTTGATTATATCTCTTAAAGTCTTCTGCTGGCAGGGGCTTTACTGAGGACATTTGATTTGTAATCACAAGAAGATCTCAAACTCTCAATTATAATCAAGAGACACAATAAAAGATTTTATTTCGCACCCGAGACGTGTAGCTTAAATTTCTACTGAGTTAAAAGTGTATACGAGACTACACTTAAACCGCCTGGTCCTCATTCTCTTTGTGCAACTCTTCCTTCTCCTGCTCTGGCTACCAAGAAGACTGGGTGGATCAATCCAATGCCACCTGAGCCCGTTTCCCTGTGTCTTCTTGGCAGCCCACCTCCCACAAAAGCTTTCCTTGGGAGCAGATATCACTGCAACACAAAGAAAGCCCCCTGTTCATTGTGTGTTTGGAGTATAGATGGGGTGGTTCTTTGGGGTTGGTCCACTTTCCTTAAGCAAGCTAAATCTACATTTATCATTTATTTATTGCTCTATGTACACCTTAGGAACTCCTCACCGCCTTCCAGATCTCTGTTACATTGTCATGTGACATTATATCATAGCTACAACAGCATTTGGTGCTTCTAATGCAAACCCTTTACTCTACATCTCCCCCTAAGTCTTTATCCCAGTTATAGACATCCTCCTACATTTCCCCCCAAAGTCTCAGATTTCACAAGGTTAGTCCCTGAGCTGCATTGACCCATCTCCTTAAACATTTTCTGATCGTTTTTGAGATCGAGGACATTCTGCACTCTCTCATTGTTCAATATGGGTACCCTCCCGCTGGCTGGCCGAAGAGCTTGGTCTTCTTTCTTGTTCTTTGTCTTTCCAGATCTCAGTAGTAAGCCCAAATTTCTATTGGTTTACTTTGCAAGGACATTAAGGCACTACCGTTTCTCCTTATATTTCCCTGGTCCATTTCAATTCTGTAAGGTCTTGGCTGTGATGCTCTTTCAATTAATACCTTCTTTCTGTTGACCTCATATCCATACTCTCCCCCCCAACTTGCAGCATGCCCCATGCTTTGAGATGAAGGTACTAGTTTGTTTGTGTCTCTGGTCTTTCTCACACTTTTTAATTCTCTCCTGGTCATTCAAGGTGATATTTGCTTCTAGTTTCTGTTGCAAAGCTGGAAGTTATGTTTTAAGCCGTCTTCCCAATAGCAGCTCTGACGGTGAGAACCACTGTCATCATTTGGTCAAAATAATGGGTGGGATTCTCCGAGCCTCCGTGCCGAAATCGCAGTCAGCGCAGAGCGGAAAATGGGCGTTGACACCAAAATCCGGAGCAACGAGGCTCGCGCGATTCTCCAGTCCCCGAAGAATCACCGCCTTTTGCGCGCCCGTGGTCTCCGCGACACAGGTAGGGGGCCATTGACAGAGGCCCCCCGCGGCGATTCTCTGAGGACAACTGGCCGTGTTCTGACGGCATGGTTCTAACCACGTTTTGCCTGTCGGGAATGGCCGGTGGGGGGATGGGGGATCCTTCACCGGGGGGGGGGGGCCTCACAAACGACAAGGCAAGCAATCGGGTGGCAGCAATCTGCGGGCATGCGCGTTCTCAGGGGACCTACATTCCTGGTGTCACTCCACAGGCTGAGTCTGCCATGTCGCATGGCCTCAGGCCGTCGCCGTGCACATGCGAGAACTCCAGACTGGAAGGGCAAGCCCCGTATCAGCAGCCAGAGCTGCGAGAAGCACTCACAGGCCCTGCTAGCCCCCTGCAAAATGGAGAATTGTTCTGAACTTTCTTTTTTTTTTTAAAAATTGGGCTCCTTATATAATAGCTTTACCCAGTCCACAAATCTGGGTCCAATTCCAAACCGTTCTAGAACTGCCATCAAGTACCCCCATTCTACCTGGTCAAACGCTTTCTCGGCGCCCAACGCCACAACCATCTCTGTTTCCTTCCCCATCCGCTGGTACCATAAACACGTTCAATATACCTCACCTGTGCAGTTAAATCGTACATAGTTCTCGATTACTTTTTCAATTTTGTCACAAAACCCTCGGTCCCCCAACAGTCCCGCATCTAACTTCTACCCTTGTCTCTGTACCATCCCCTTCTCCAGTACCATATCCACCCAATGCGGAGCATGATCTGGTATTGCAATTGGCGAGTACTCCGATCCTTTAACCCCAGCCAGCAGCGCCTTCCCCACCATGCAAAAGTCAATCCGCGAGTACACCTTATGGACCGCTGAGAAAAACGAGTACTCCAGCTCCCTCGGGTGTAGAAACCTCCAAGGGTCCACCCCTCCCATTTCCACCATTAGGCCAGCCAGCACCTTCGCCCCCCCTGACGAGGCCAGGAATCACGACCGTGACCTGTCCAATTTTGACTCCTGCACCAAGTTACAGTCCCCCCCCACTATGAGTTTGTGTGTGTCCAAGTCAGGGATTTGGCGCTGCTTGGAATGTCCAAGTCACCTTCCTCGCGAATCCCACATCGTCCCAATTGGGACCATATGCACTTAACAGCACCACTAACCTCCCCTCCAGCACCCCTGTCACAATCACATATCTACCCCCCTGATCTGCCACCACCTTCTCCATCTGGAATCGTACCCTTTTGCTGACCATTACAGCTACCCCTCGAGCCCTTCTGTCAAATCCAGAGTGAAACACCTGACTAACCCAGCCCTTTTTAAGTCTCACTTGGTCCTTCACCCTCAGGTGAGTCTCCTGCAGCATTGCTACATCTGCCTTCAAACTTTTAAGATGCGCAAGCACCCTTGTCCTCTTGACTGGGCCTCCCAGCCCCCTCACGTTCCACGTGACTATCCTAACTGGGGGTCTCTCACCCTCCCCCCACTTCTTATCCACCACCATCATACCACTGGGCCCTGCCCCATGAGCCTGACCCGTTCCTTTCCATTATTAACATCAAACCCCCTCCTCCATCCCCGAATCCCCCCCTGCACTTCACCTCAAGAAAGTCTCCCCAGTATCGACCCATGCAATTCAATGAAATAACATATAACGGTTGCAACAAAAAAAAGGAGCAAAAATGCCAATCAAACCAAACAAAAACTTAAACTCTTTCACAATGTGAAGTCAAGTAAGTTACAATTCAGGTCAGTGAAAAGAAAGTTATAACATTTATACATTTTTCAGCTCCCCAATCACAGTCCACGACCTCTCTTCCAGCTCCACTCCTCACGTCTGTCCCAAGCCTTCCGCCTTCATGAACGCCTCAGCCACCTCCACAGTTTCAAAATAAAAATCTTTGGCGTTGTACATCACCCTCAGCTTTGCCGGGTATACCGTACCAAAACGTAGTCCCTTGTTGTAGAGTGCCGCCTTCACTCGGCTGAACGCCGCTCGTCTCTTTGCCAACTCCACCGTCAAGTCCTGGTAAATCCGAACTCTGGCACCATCCCACTGCACCTCCTGCTTCTGCTTCACCCAGTTTAACACCTTCTCCTTCATGTGGTATTTATGGCAGCAGGTAATTACTGCTCTTGGTGGCTCGTTTACTTTGGGTTTCGGCCTTAACAACCGATGAGCTCGGTCCCGTTCATACCGGGAGTGGTCTTCGCCCTCCCCCATCAACTCCGCCAGCCTCTTAGCAAAGTTCTCAGTTGGCCTTGAGCCCCCTGCCCCTTCAGGTAAGCCCACAATTCTCGAGCGGTTCTCCAAGTCCTCGAACTTTGCTCGGAGTCCTCTGTTGACCTCCACCACCCTCTGTAGTTTGTCTCCCATCGAGGTGATCTGGTCGCTGTGCTGCGACATGGTCTCCTTCACTTCCTTCATCTTTTCACCCTGTTCTCTCACCTCGGCCGATGTCTTTGCCACATCCACCCTCACCAGGGCGCTTGCCTCCTTCACCAATGATCTCAGTGCGACCGCCATCTCCTTCCTCAATGCCTCCATGTGCCTCGCAAACTGCTTCTGCAGCTCCACAGCCATCACCTCGGTCATCCTTTCCACTGTAAGTAGTGCGGCCCCATCACGCGGTCCGGCATCTGCCATCTTGTCAGCGCTTTCACTGGTCCTCTCCTTTGGCGGCGAGCCCACGTTTACTCCCTTCTTCACAGCTGTTTTTGGCATCCCTTAACCATTTAATATTTTTCTTCTTCTTTCTTCAATCTCGAGTTAGATAATAAAATAATAAAATATATTAAAAAATACATACATATTTTTCAATATAAAAAAAGCATTTTTTTAAATAAAATAAAAACAAAAAAAATTTTATTCCAAAAATCAAAGTTCAAAACTTCTCTTCTCCAGGGACGGACTTCAATCTTCCCAAACATGCATTTTCAGCAGGGGGCCACCCGGTGTGTGCTGCTCCCCTCTACAATTGCACTGGATTCAGGCTTCGCCTCAGGCCACGCTCCTCCCCCGCTGCTTGCTTTGGGCTCGATGCCCCTGCTCCGATCACGGGGGTCCCCATCGGCTCCAAACTGGTGCCCGTCCCTCAGGCCCCAACGGCCGAAGAAATCCCGACCGGCGAAACAACGGGGAAACCCTTGGAAAACACCGAAATGCCGCCGACCGGCGGGTGCCCCTCTCCAGCGCGACCGCTCCGCTCGCATGCGCCACCCCACTCTGAACTTTCTTCAGGAAGGTCCAGAGTGAAACACCCGTGTTTTGACGCTGATGTGGGGACATTGCCCCATTATTGGAGAATCCTGCCCAATGTCTAGGCTTTTGCCACATACCGCTTCATCAGGGTGAGGATTTGTTAATTGGTAAGACAATCCCTATCGCCAATAGGACAAGCTTCCGCGTCGTACTGGTCAGCACAGTGAGATCAAGGCCAGAATTCTCCAGCCGTTCGCTGGTGGTCGGATTCTCTGGTCCCGCCAGCAGGGCACCCCTATCCACAAGTATCCCAGCGCAATGGGGTGGTGGGAATCTCTGGTCCCGCTAGCAGGGCACCCCGACCCACAGGTTTCCCAGCGCCATGCAGTGGCTTCAATGGGAAATCCCATTGACAGCTGTGGGAACAGAGAATCCTGCTGCCAGCGAACGTCTCGCCACCTCCCGCTGCCGAGAAACACGCGGCTGGGAGGCTGGAGAATCCGGCCCCAGATATCACAGTAGATTTGTAAAGTGGATACATTTTAGGCAGAAGGTTGCACAACCAGTTTTTAAAAAAGAACAGTGTACATTTATACAATATGATGCCAAAGTACATTACATTAACTGAAGTACTTTGAATTGCAGTCACTGCTGTAATGTAGGAAAAGTGAAGTTTAAGTGAAGCAAATGGAGCAGCACTGACTAAATAACTTACTCAACAATCCAATGGTGAATACAGTCAGGTAGAAGTATTGAACAGCTTTGGTTTATGAAGGGAGCATGAACAATGGAAACGCATTTAACCGGCACTGAAGGTTGCTGACATTGAAATGTATGTCTCAACAAATTTGTCTTGTATCATTGGCCTGAATATTACGTTCGGAGGTCGGGCATGCGCTCAAACAACTGAATTTAAAATAGCGGGAAATAGAAACACAGAAATATAGAAAATAAGAGCAGGAGGAGGCCACTCGGCCCTTCGAGCCTGTTCTGCCATTCATTATGACCATGGCTGATCATCCAACTCAATAGCCTAACCCCACTTTCCCCTCATATCCTTTGACCCCATTCGCCCCAAGTGCTGTATTTAACTCTTTCTTGAAAACATACAATATTTTAGCCTCAACTACTTTCTGTGGTAGAAAATACCACAGACTCACCACTCACTGGGTGAAAAGATTCCCCTTCATCTCAGTGGTCTGCCCCGTATCTCTGGTTCTGGGCACCCCCACCATCGGCAACATCCTTCCTGCATCTACCCTCTCTAGTCCTGTTATAATTTTGTTGGTTACCATGAGATCACCCTCATTCTTCTGAACTCCAGCAAATATAATCCAAAATGACTTAATCTCTCTTTGTACGTCAGTCCCGCTATCCCAGGAATCAGTTTGGTAAACCTTCACTGTACTCTCTTTATAGCAATAGCACCTCAGATAAGGAGACCAAAATTGCACACAAAATTCCAGATGTGGTCTCACCAAGGCCCTGTAGTCGGGCAGCAAATCATCCCTGCTCCTGTACTCGAACCCTCTCATTATGAAGGCCAACATACCATTTGCCTTCTTTAACGATTGCTGCACCTGCATGTTTACCTTCAGCAACTGGTGTACAAGGATACCCAGGTCACGTTGCACACTCCCCTCTCTCAATCTATAGCCATTCAGATAATAATCTGCCTTCCTGTTTTTGCTACCAAAGTGGATAGCCTCACATTTATCAATATTATACCGCATCTCCCATTCATTTCCCCACTCACTCAACTTGTCCAAATCGCACTGACGTATCTCTGCATCCACCTCACAGCTCACCCTCCCACCTAGTTCTGTGTCATCTGCAAATTTGGAGATATTACACTTAGTTCCTTTAACTATATAATTAATATACATTGTGAATGGCAGGGGTCCTAGCACTGATTCCTGTTGTACCCCACTAGTCACTGCCTGCTACTTGGGAAAATAATTGTTTATTCCTATTCTTTGTTTCCTGTGTGCCAATCGGTTTTCTATCCATCTCAAATACATCACCCCCAATTCCATGCAATTTAATTTTACACACTAAACTCTTTTGTGGGACTTTGTCAAAACCCTTCTGAAAGTCCAAATAAACCAGATCTACAGGATCCCCCTCATCAACTCTACTAGTTACACCCTCAATGAATTCCAGTAGTTTAGTCGAGCATCATTTCCCTTTTGTATATCCATGCTGACTCTGTCCGATCCTGCCACTGTTTCCCAAGTGCTCTGCTATTAAATCTTTGATAATAGACTCTAGCATTTCCCCACTACTGACTTCAAGCTGACTGCTGTATAATTCCCCTTTATTACCTCACTTCTTAAATAGTGGGGTTACATTAGCTACCACAAATCTATTGGAAATGTTCCAGAATCTATGGAATCTTGGAAGGTGACCACCAATGCATTCACTATTTCTAGGGTCACTTCCTTAAGTATTCTGGGATATAGATTATCAGGCCTTGGGGATTTGTCAGCCTTCAATCCCAATAATGTCCCCAACACTGTTTCCCTAATTGTGATTGCCTCTCAATTCCCGTAAAAATCAAATACTGATTTCCTTCTCACTAAACGCTGTGTTCCCCAACATTTCTGTTATGTTATTTGTGTCCTCCTTTGTGAAATCAGAACTAAAGTATGTATTTGGTTGGTCAGCCATTTCTTTGTTTCCCATTATAAATTCCCGTTTCTGATTGTAAGGGACCTATATTTGGTCTTCACCAATCTTTTTCTCTTCACATACCTATAGAAACTTTTACAGTCAGTTTTTATGTTTTTGCAAGCTTACTGCCGTACTCTAATTTCCCTTTCTTAATCAATCCTTTGGTCCTCCGATGTTGAATTCTAAATTGCTCCCAACCCTCAGGTCTGCTGTTCTTTCTGGCCAATTTGTATGCCTCTTCTTTGGATCAAATATGATCTCTAATTTCCATTGTCATGGTTTAATCACCTTTCCTGTTCTACTTTTGCGGCAAACAATTGTTGCAGTTCACCAATATGCTCTTTGAAGTTTGCCATTGCCTATCTAGCGTCATCCCTTTAAGTAACGTTTCCCAATCCATCATAGCCAACTCGCGCCTCATACCACCGTAGTTTCCGATATGTAGATTCAGGACCCTAGTCTCAGAATCAACTCCGTCACTGTACAGCTTGATGAAGAATTCCATCGTATTCTGGTCGTTTATCTCTAAGGGGCCGCGCAGAACTAGATTGCCAATTATTCCTTTATCATTACACCATAAAGTTGCAATAATCCCAGATGACCAGAGGCTGCTTTCCTCTTTGAAAGGACAAACTGACTGGTGGTGATTTAGCCTCAGGATCACCACACCTCAGGTGAGGGAACAGATTGAGAAGGTGAGCCTTCATGAATAACCTCAGCCGATATAGGAATTGATCCCGCGCTGTTAGCCACACTCTGCAGCTGTCCAGCCAACTGAGCTCCAGGATGGCTTGTTCTTGAACACAAAAATGTGCGACAATCTCAGCAGGTCCGACAGCTTCTGTGGAGAGAGAACGGAGCAACGTTTCGAGTCTGGATGTCTCGTTCACAACGTTTTCTGAAAGATTCACCCAGTCTCAAAACATTAGCTTTGTTCTTTCTTGTTATGTGCCAGGGTTTAGAGAACCCCAAAGTGTATCAGGGAGTTCACCTGACCCACAACTGTTAATAGATTGTGGTATGGGGAGCACACGGCCCACTCTACAGGTGTGGTACAGCAGAAATGGAAAAGTATTTTTTAAAGCAAAACAATGTTTATTCTATAAACTCAAGTTAACCTTTTTAAAACATGCAGTGAACATCTTAGCAACCATTAATTCAAATACAACCCCCAAAGAATACGACACTAAGTAATGATTAAGCTGTCCAAACATCCATAAGACTTAAAAACCTTCAAAACAGAAAGACATCAGGCTTAACTTCACCACTGAGAATATTTATAATTCTGAATTCACCAAATTATCCAGAGATAGTCTTTTGATGGCAGAGAGAACAGCAGTACACCTGCTCTGTCTGGCTTCAGCTCCAACACTGAAAACGAAACTAAAACACACCCTGCAGCCTGCTCAAAAACAAAAGTAAAAAGCTGACAGACAGCCCAGCTCCACCCACTCTCTGACATCACTGCAGTAATGAACACCCATTTCTTAAAGGTACTCTCACTACAGATATTTATATACACACCCATTTATAAACACCCATCTCTTAAAGGTACTCTCACATGACATTCTCCACAGATGCTGTCAGACCTGCTGAGATTGTTCGACATTTTCTGTTTTTGTTTCAAATTCCAGCATTTGCAGGAATTTGCTTTTATCTGGCCGCTTCTCCAGTTGGCCCAGAAAACCATCCTGTACACATTCCAGGAATTTCTCCTCAATTGTATCGTTACTAATTTGATTGTCGCAATCTATATGCAGATTAATGTCACCCATATATACAGATGTTCCTTTATCACATGCATGTCTAATTTATTTTGTAATGCCATTCCCAACATCATCAAGTTTAAGGGTCTACAGAGGCATGGTAGCACAGTGGTTGGCACTGTTTCTTCACAGCGCCAGGGACCCAGGTTTGATTCTCGGCTTGGGTCATTGTGTGTGTGGAGTCTGTACATTCTCCCCGTGTCTGTGTGGGTTTCCTCCAGGTGTTCCGGTGTCCTCCCACAAGTCCCGAAAGATGTCCTTGTTTGGTGAACTAGACATTCTGAATTCTCCCTCCATGTACCCGAAGTGGCGCCGTAGTGTGGCGATTAGGGGATTTACACAGTAACTTCATTGCAGTGTTAATGTAAGCCTATTTGTGGCACTAATAAAGATTATTATCATTATTTATAAGTTCCACTGACATTTTCTGTCCTTTGGTGTTTCTCAGCTCTACCCATACAGATTACACATCATCAGAGCTAATATTCTTCCTCACTATTGCGTTAATTTCCTCTTTAACCAGAAATGCAACTCCACTGCCTTCTCCTTTTTGTCTGTCCTTCCTAAATACTGAATACCCCTGGATGATCAGTTCCCACCCCTGGTCATGCTGCAGCCATGTCTCTATGATCCCAACCAAGTTATACCCATTTATATCCTTTGTGTGATTAATTCATCCACTTTATTGCAAATACTTGACGTATTAAGGCACAAAGCCTTAAGGCTTGCCTTTTAACATTCCTTGTCCCATTCCCATTATTTTTCACTTTGATTCTGGCTCGTGGCTTCTTGATCCATCACTTTTCTTCTTTCCCTTTTTGTCTTTTGTTATCTTTGGTTTCCCTCCTCTGACTCCTTGCATTAGTTCCCACCTCCCTGCTATTTTAGTTCAAACACTCCCCAACCACTGTGACAAATAGCCCCCCTTGGACATCAGACCCAGTTCTGCCCAGCGACAACACCCCCCCCCCCCTCACTCCCCCCCCCCCCCTCCCCCCAATTTGTACTGGTCCTACCTCCCCAGAACCAGTCCCAATGTCTCAAGTATCTGAAACCTTCCCCCTTACACAATCTCTCCTGCCACATATTAATCTGACGTATCCTGCTATTTCCACCCTGACTAGCACTGCTACTAACCCTGAGGTCACTATCTTTAAAGTCCGACCTTTCAATTTACTTTCTAACTCCCTTTATTCTGCCTTTAGGACCACATCCCTTTTTCTACCTAGATCATTGGTACCAATGTGTATCATGACCACTGGCTGTTCACCCTCACCCTACAGAACGTTCTCTGCAAGGGTCCTTCCTGTTTATTCCCTTATTTTCCCTTTCTTTTACTTTGCCATTATTACTTTTGATCTATGGATGATCAATGGAGATGTATCTTCAAGATAAGCAGCAGAATTCAGAGTTTACAGGCGAGAACTCTCCCAGCCTCTGCTGGTTTGAACAGGAGCTGCAGACTTGTCGGCACCAGAGAGAGAGATGGTGTTTGATCTGGTTTTACTGATTGGCTGGTAGCCTTGAATTGGCCCAAAAGGCCATACTCTGCCTGGTAACAGGTAGTGATTTGATCCTTTGCCAGTGGAATGCTTGTCGGACTCCCATGGCATTTCAGTTTGAGCCTAGCAGCACAGAGACAAGCTCCTGCTACTTTCTCTCTCCTCCATGTTGTCTCAAAAAGCTGTGAGTGCTGTATTTCTGAATTGGCAAAGAACGTGGATGAATGAATCTGTAGAGAAACCATTACAGGCAGCAAACAAATACAAGAACAGTTTCCCTCTCTGCAGAAAGGCCTGTGTGTGCTTCTGAATGAGCCTACAATAAAACCACAAACTGAAAGCAAGTTTTGAAGTGGTGTAAGGTGCTGGAGACCACCATCTGAAGCAAATAGGGGCTGGTTTAGCTCACTGGGCTAAATTGCTGGCTTTTAAAGCAGACCAAGGCAGGCCAGCAGCACGGTTCAATTCCCGTACCAGCCTCCCCGAACAGGCGCCGGAATGTGGCAACTAGGGACTTTTCACAGTAACTTAATTGAAGCCTACTTGTGACAATAAACGATTTTCATTTTCAAGACTCTTTTTATCATTTTACTTATGTTTTTTTACCCCTTTCTTCCCCTCTGTATTTGTCTATCTTGTGCATGTATATTTAGAGGGTTGGGGTGGAACTAGGAATTAAATAATAGTTAACCTGTTGTACTTGCTGCATATTTCATTATAGTTCTTCTTTTAAATAAACAGTAATTGTGTTTACATTTACAAACCTGATGACTGTATTATTGGGCAGCCAAGGGCCAAAGGCTTTTCCTAAGAATGATTGGTTGATTGGCTTCTGCTGTGACTCTGGGTCATGTGGAGCTGGAATTGACTGCGCATTGGCCCAGGGTGTCATAACATCTGTAGCTGCTCTCAGACATCTTGACCCTCACATCAGGGAGGCACATACCATCCAGGAGTTTAGTTTGCAGCCACAGAAACACTTACCTATTCCCCTTACAATTGAATCCCCTATTATTATTGTATTTTCACACTTTCTACTCATCTCCCATTCAGCAGAGCCAACCATCACAAAACATATTTGGCTGTTGCTGCTTTCCCCTGAGAGGTCATTCCCCTCAACAGTATTCAAAGCAGTATATCAGGGAAATGGCCTTACGAGATTCCTGCACGGCCTGTTTACTCCTAGTGCTCTGCCTGGTACTCATCTATCCCCTTCCTGCCTGTGGAATCATAGCCTGTGGTGTGACTGCCGCTCTATACATGCTGTCTATGATAACCTCTGCCTTGCGATGCTCCACTGTCCCAGCCATTGCTCTAACTCCGAAACCTGAGCTTCCTGGACATGTAGCTGGAGACACCTCCAACACACACGCTGATCTGGGGCACTGGAAATTTTCCTGGCTTCCCATATGGGGCAGGAGTAGCACACCAAAGCTTTGAGTTCTCCTTCCATGAATTACATCTTTAAATTAAACCTTTTGGAAGATATTTAAAATCAAATAATGTTAATTACTCTAGGGCCCTTCTTCCCTGATCCTCATCACTACAGAATATAGCCCTTACAAACTATAAACCACAAAATAAAGAGCTTACAAGCTATAAGTTATAAAAATAGTAAATAGTTACCCAACTGTACCCATCCAAACAGCTGCTTCCACTTGCCCAACGTCACTTTTGAAACCTGACGTAACCTCAGGAGCTCCAAACTCCAAACTAGAACTCAGATTTCTCACTGCACTCTCGCGCTGTTTTCTATCTTCTTTTGCACTCTCTCTAATTGTTCTAGGTGACATCGGGCATGCAATATTGAGGCCTGCAGGCACCTGCACGAGTTAAATCCACGCCTGCTGAAAATTAAAAGGCCAAATGAGTCCATTAACAACACAATAGAAAGTGATTTTACATTGCTCGTGCAATTTTTCACTCGTCAGATGGACAAACCATGTGGTGGCTAACACGTTTTAATGAAATTATCATAAAAGGACAAAAGGCCCCAGGAGAATAAACAATTTTAGTCTCATGCAAGTTTGTTGCTGTGTTGGTACAGAGTTGTGCCAGAGATTCTTTTTATTTCTGTAGTGTTTCACGACTGCCCAGCTGTATTTGTGGACCATGTCTTCCGTGGAAGCTTTGTCTGAGCATTGCAGCACTATGCAGCCTTAGTTATAAGGCACAGGTCCTTCTGCATCTCATCTAATGATGTGGAGATGCCGGCATTGGACTGGGTGGGCACAATAAAAAGTCTTACAACACCAGGTTAAAGTCCTACAGGTTTGTTTCAAATCACTAGTGTTATGGGCGAGGCGTTTTCAGAACCCCAAAATGTATCAGCTCGTACCAGCCTCCCCGAACAGGCGCTGGAATGTGGCGACTAGGGGCTTTTCACAGTAACTTCATTTGAAGCCGACTTGTGACAATAAGCGATTTTCATTTTTTTCATTTTCATGGAGTTCAACCAACCTCTCCCTTTAATGGATTTGTTAACCTGGGCGGTAACCTTTACCCAGGACTTTTTGGTCAAGTGTGGCAGCCTTCGCTTGTTGTCCCTGGGCAGCAGTATGCCCACCTGGCACTGACCTCCTCCACCGGGACTCCCACGCACTCAACTGAGAAACAGGACGCAGAATGCCCTCCCGCCTTTTATGCTCACCAGGTGCTGAGGCCACAATTGCACAACAGGACAGTTATCCAATTCCTTCCTGACAGCTCCCTCAGCCTCTTCCATAACTCCTGGCAGCCTTTGTGGAGCTGCCTCTGCAGTTTTTAAAAATGTCCGCTGGGCCCCCATTGAACATGGTGTTCGACGCGTTCCCAACTCGGCTTGTACTGAAATTCCAACTGACAGATGTGCTTCATGCCGGGCTTGCCTTATTAATAATAATAATAATAATAGTCTTTATTATCACAAGTAGGCTTACATTAACACTGCAATTAAGTTACTGTGAAAAGAACACATTCTTTTTTTTTAACAATTTTATTGAGGTATTTTCGCCACATAGAAAAAGTGACATTGTACAGTACAAAAAAAAGAAGTCAAGACACAAATTAAACACAGTGCAAACCACGGCTCTGTTCATGGACGGACCTGCCTCAATACGCTACCCTAGCACACCCCCCCCTGCTGACGTTTACTCCTCTGCGAAGAAGTCAATTAATGGCTGCCACCTTCGGGCGAACCCTAGTAGTGAACCTCTCAAGGCGAACTTGACTTTCTCTAGGCCGAGAAAGCTAGCCATGTCCGATAGCCATACCTCAGCCCTCGGGGGCTTTGACTCCCTCCATGCTAACAGTATTCGTCGCCGGGTTACCAGGGAAGCAAAGGCCAGAACGTCGGCCTCTCTCTCTTCCTGGACTCCCGGGTCCACCGAAACCCAAAGATTGTCACCTCAGGGCTCATTACCACCTCAGTTGTCAATACCCGGGACATGACATCTGCGAACCCCTGCCTGAGTTTAGGGCATGACCAGAACACGTGTACATGGTTAGCCGGCCCTCCGGCACATCTGGCACACTTGTCCTCCAGCCCGAAGAATCTGCTCATCTGGGCCACCATCATGTGGGCCCGGTGCACGACCTTAAACTGGATCAGGCTGAGCCTGGCGCATGTTGCGGTCGTGTTTACTCTGCTCAGGGCTTCTGCCCAGATACCATCCTCCATCTTCCCCCCGAGCTCCTCTTCCCACTCGAGCTTCAGGTCCTCGGTCTGCGTATCCTCAGCTCCCATTAGTTCCTTGTAGACGTCTGAGACTCTACCCTCTCCCACCTCTCCCCTAGAAACTATCCTGTCCTGCCTCCCGTTCGGCGGGAGACGTGGGAAGGACGCCATCAGTCTGCGTACAAAATCCCGCACCTATAAGTATCTAAAGTCGTTCCCTCTCGCCAGCCCAAACCTCTCCTCCATTGCCCTCATGCTCGGAAAGCTCCCTTCCAGGAACAGATCCCCCATCCTCACAATCCCCGCCCTACTCCACAGTTGATACCCCCCATCCATGTTCCCCGGGGCAAATCGGTGGTTGCTGCAGATTGGGGTCCACACCAATGCTCTTACCTCCCCTACATGTCTCCTCCACTGGCCCCAGATCCGAAGAGCCGCCACCACTATCGGGCTGGTGGAGTACCGTGCCGGCGGAAGCGGCAGAGGTGCCGTGACCAGGGCTGCTAAGCTAGTGTCCCTGCACGAAGCAGCCTCTATCCGCTCCCAAACCGACCCCGCAACCACCATTCATTTCCTTATCATCGCTACGTTGGCTGCCCAGTAATAGTTGCTGAAGTTCGGCAATGCCAGCCCCCCTTCCCCTCTGTTCCTTTCAAGCATCCCCCTCTTCACCCACGGGGACTGCCCTGCCCATACAAATCCCAGAATAATTTTATTCAGCCTCTTAAAGAAGGATCGCGGGGTAAAGATGGGGAGACACTGAAAAACAAACAAGAACCGCGGGAGAATTGTCATCTTAACAGTCTGCACCCTTCCCGCCAATGACAGCGGGAGCGCATCCCATCTCTGGACCTCCTCCCTCACTCGTTCCACCAGTTGGGACAGGTTGAGCTTATGCAACTTGCCCCAGTCCTGTGTCACCTGAATCCCCAAATATCGGAAACTCTCCCCCACTAGCCTGAACGGCAGCCCCTTCAGCCTACTCTCCTGCCCCTCGCCTGAATTACAAACAACTCGCTCTTAGCCATGTTCAGTTTGTATCTGGAGAACCGGCCAAATTCCCTCAGGGTTGCCATAATACCGTCCATCCCCACCATGGGGTCCGATACATATAACAGCAGATCATCTGCGTATAGCGAGACTCTATATTCCACTCCCCCCCGCACCAGCCCTTTCCAGCCCCTAGAAGCTCTCAGTGCAATTGCCAGCGTCTCTATGGCCAGCGCAAACAGCAGTGGGGAGAGAGGGCAGCCCTGTCTTGTCCCACGGTGCAGTCTAAAGCAGTCCGTTATGTTCATCCTTATATTGGCCTCTGGGGCCTAATACAATAGCCTAACCCAGTCGATGAATCCTGTCCCGAACCCGAACCGTCCTAGTACCTCCCACAGATAATCCCACTCGACCCGGTCAAAAGCCTTTTCAGCATCCATGGCTACCACTACCTCTACCTCCCTACTCTCCGGGGGCATCATAATCACGTTGAGCAGCCTTCTTAGGTTGGCCACCAGCTGCCTCCCCTTTACAAACCCAGTTTGGTCCTCCATAATTACATCCGGTACACAGTCCTCAATTCTAACTTGGCGTCTACGTTGGTCAAAGTGATCGGCCTGTATGACCCACAAACCTCCGGGTCCTTATCCCGTTTCAGAATAAGCGAGATGGTGGCCTGCGACATCATCGGGGGTAAACTCCCTCTGCCTCTTGCCTTGTTAAAGACCCTGACCAGCACCAGCCCCACTATCCCGGCAAATTTTTCGTTAAACTCCACCGGATACCCGTCTGGTCCCGGGGCTTTACCCGACTGCATGACCTTCAGGCCCCCAATACCTCTTTGATCCTGACCAGGGCCCCCAGTCCGTCCACCAACCCCCTCCCCACTCTTGGGAAGGTCAGTGTGGTAGTATGTATTGGGGGTCACGTGGGACTGGAAGCCCTAATGTCATTGACTGACAGATCCCGGGTCCTGGTTGGCCGTTGACCTCTAGCTCCGCCCTGAAGGCGGAGTATAAGAAGCCGGAGTCCTCCCCCGCTGGCCATTCTACTATCGAGCTGCGGGGGAACAGACACGCTTAATAAAGCCTCATCGACTTCACTCTATTCGTCTCACGGAGTCTTTGTGCGCTACAATTTATTAAGCGTGCCTAAAAAGGACTATGGCGCTCAGGATCATTCCGGAATGCCTGAGGATCAGCCCCCACGCAGTGAACGCGGCAGCAGCCTTCAAGCACTGGCAGACTTGCTTCGAGGCCTACCTCAGAACGGCCACCGGCCGGGTCACAGAAGACCAAAAACTACAAGTCCTGCACTCGAGGGTGAGCACGGAGATCTTCTCCCTCATCGACGACTCGGAGGATTTCCAGACGGCGTTCGCAGCACTGAAAAGTCTCTATGTCCGCCCAGTTAACCAAATCTACGCTCGCTACCAGCTCGCGACGAGACAGCAAGGTCCCGGAGAATCGATGGACGAATTCTACGCCGCGCTGCTGATTTTGGGACGAGCCTGCAGCTGCCCTTCGGTGAATGCAAATGAACACACGGACATGTTAATGCGCGATGCTTTTGTGGCAGGTATGAATTCCTCCCAAATCCGCCAAAGACTTCTAGAAAGAGAGTCGCTAGGACTCTCAGAGCCCCGGGCCCTAGCAGCCTCCCTAGACGTGGCCGCGCGTAATACCCGCGCCTACGGCCCCGACCGCGCGGCAGCCCATTGGGCCCCGTACGTACCCGTCGCGCCACCCCCCCCCCCCGCACACCCCTCAGGCTTGCGCGGTTTAAATGCCAAGTCGCACCGGGGGCGCCCGCTGCTATTTCTGCAGCCAGGCGAAACACCCCCGACAGCGCTGCCCGGCCCGCGCAGCTATCTGCAAGAGCTGCGGGAAAAAGGGCCATTACGCGGTTGTGTGCCGGTCCCGCGAGGTCGCCGCCGTCCCGGGTGAACAGGGAGCCCTGCAAGCCGTTTACGCTCCCCAACCCCCCCCCAGCACGCCATGTACGACCCGCAGGCGCAGCCGCTCTGGGTCCCGACCACCGCGGTCCCGGGAGAACTGGGAGCTCTGCACGCCGCTTACGCTCCCAACCCCCCCCACCGCAGCCCATGTATGACCCGCCGGCGCTACCGCTTTGGGTCCCGACCACCACTCTCCACGGAGAAGAGGGAGCTTTGCGCGTCCCTAACGCCCCCCTAATCCCCCCCCCCGCGCACCACGTCTGACCCGCCAGCGCTACCAACTTGGGTCCTGACCACCGCTGTCCCCAGTGAGGGAGCTCCGCGCGGTCCTAGCGCTCCCCAGCGCCCCACGTGTGACCCGCAGACGGCTCCGCGCGGTCCTAGCGCTCCCCAGCGCCCCATGTGCGACCCGCAGACGGCGCCATTTTGGGTCCCGGTAACCACAAGGGGAGGAAGGGCGCACATGGAGGTCTGGACCACCCCAGACCTGTACGACGCATGGGGGCAGCCATTTTGTCCACCCCCGCCGCCATCTTGTGACCCCCCAACCACGTGCGATGTATGGGGGCGGCCATTTTCTTCATCCCCGACGCCATCTTGGACGGACACAACGGACCCCACTCCACTACTACAACCACGTCTCGCTTCAATTACGCTCGATCAAGCTCGGCCCCGAACACTCCAGATGACGACGACAACGGTGCTAATAAACGGCCACGAGACACCATGCCTAGTCGACTCCGGGAGCACGGAGAGCTTTATCCACCCCGACACGGTAAGATGCTGTTCATTGACCACCTATCCCAGCGCACACAAGAATTCCCTAGCTGCAGGATCCCACTCCGTACAGATCCAAGGATTCTGCATAGTTACCCTAACGGTGCAGGGGAGGGAGTCCAAAAACTACAAACTAAACGTCCTTCCCCAGCTCTGCGCCCCCACCTTACTGGGGTTAGATTTCCAATGCAATCTACAGAGCCTTACGTTCAAATTTGGCGGCCCAATACCCCCACTCACTATCTGCGGCCTCGCAACCCTCAAGGTGCAACCCCCGTCCTTGTTTGCGAACCTCACCCCGGATTGCAAACCCGTCGCCACGAGGAGCAGACGGTACAGTGCCCAGGACCGGACCTTCATTCGGTCCGAAGTCCAGCGGCTACTAAAGGAGGGCATAATCCAGGCCAGCAATAGTCCCTGGAGAGCGCAGGTGGTAGTAGTGAAGACAGGGGAGAAACAAAGGATGGTCATAGACTATAGCCAGACCATCAACAGGTACACACAACTAGACGCGTACCCTCTCCCCCGCATTTCCGACATGGTCAATCGGATTGTCCAATATAAAGTCTTCTCCACCGTGGACTTCAAGTCCGCTTACCATCAGCTCCCCATCCGCCCAAGTGACCGCAAGTACACAGCCTTCGAGGCAGACGGGCGATTATACCATTTTCTAAGGGTCCCATTTGGCGTCACAAACGGGGTCTCGGTCTTCCAACGGGAGAAGGACCGAATGGTTGATCAACATGGGTTGCGGGCCACGTTCCCGTATCTCGACAATGTAACCATCTGCGGCCATGACCAGCAGGACCACGACGCCAACTCCAAAAATTCCTCCAGACCGCCAAAGCCTTGAACCTCACGTACAACGAGGACAAGTGCGTTTTTAGCACCAATCGGCTAGCCATTCTGGGCTACGCAGTGCGCAATGGGATAATAGGCCCCGACCCCGAACGTATGCGTGCTCTCATGGAATTCCCCCTCCCGCACTGCCCAAAAGCCCTGAAACGCTGCCTGGGGTTCTTTTCATACTACGCCCAGTGGGTCCCCCAGTACGCAGACAAGGCCCGCCCCCTAATACAGACCACGACCTTCCCTCTGTCGACAGAGGCTTGCCAGGCCTTCAGCCGCATCAAAGCGGATATCGCAAAGGCCACGATGCGCGCCATCGACGAGTCCCTCCCCTTCCAGGTCGAGAGCGACGCCTCCGACGTAGCTCTAGCGGCCACCCTTAACCAAGCGGGCAGACCCGTGGCCTTTTTCTCCCGGACCCTCCACGCCTCAGAAATCCGCCACTCCTCAGTGGAAAAGGAAGCCCAAGCCATAGTGGAAGCTGTGCGACATTGGAGGCATTACCTGGCCGGCAGGAGATTCACTCTCCTCACGGACCAACGGTCGGTAGCCTTCATATTCGATAATGCACTGCGGGGCAAAATCAAAAACGACAAGATCTTAAGGTGGAGGATCGAGCTCTCCACCTTCAACTACGAGATATTGTATCGTCCCAGAAAGCTGAACGAGCCGTCCGATGCCCTATCCCGCGGCACATGTGCCAACGCACAAATTAACCGCCTCCAAACCCTCCACGAGGACCTCTGCCACCCGGGGGTCACTCGGTTTTTCCACTTCATCAAGTCCCGCAATCTCACAAGGGACTGCCACATCTGCGCGGAATGCAAACCGCATTTTTTCAGGCCGGATGGAGCGCACCTGATTAAGGCTTCCCGCCCCTTTGAACGCCTCAGTCTCGATTTCAAAGGGCCCCTCCCCTCCACCGACCGCAACGCATATTTTCTTAATGTGGTGGACGAATACTCCCGCTTCCCTTTTGCCATTCCCTGCTCTGACATGACCGCGGCCACAGTTATTAAAGCCCTGAACAGCATCTTCACACTGTTTGGTTACCCCGCATACGTCCACAGCGACAGGGGGTGCTCTTTCATGAGTGACGGGCTGCGCCAGTTCCTGCTCAGTAAGGGCATAGCCTCAAGCAGGACAACCAGCTACAACCCCCGGGGGAAAGTGCAAGTAGAGAGGGAGAACGGCACGGTCTGGAAGGCCGTCCTACTGGCCCTACGGTCCAGGGACCTCCCAGTTTCACGGTGGCAGGAGGTCCTCCCGGATGCTCTCCACTCCATCCGGTCATTATTATGTACGAGCACTAATCAAATGCCTCATGAGCGTCTCCTTGTCTTCCCTAGGAGGTCCTCCTCTGGAACGTCGCTGCCGACCTGGCTGGCGGCCCCAGGACCCATCTTGCTCCGAAAGCATGTGCGGGCACATAAGGCGGACCCGTTGGTCGAAAGGGTTCACCTCCTCCACGCGAACCCGCAGTACGCTTATGTGGAGTACTCCGACGGCCGACAGGACACGGTCTCCCTGCGGGATCTGGCGCCCGCCGGCAACACACCCCCCCCCCCCCCGACACCATTCACCCAACCCCCCCCTTCCTGCCACCGCCGCACCCCGCAACCGCCCCCTTCCCAGGAGGATCGGTTCCCCTTCCCTCAGGCCCAACCAAGGATAAAGCCCAAGCTGAAACCGTAAGGCTCCCGGAGACGACAACACCGGTACAAGCACCACCACCACCACCGGGGCCGAGGCGATCGACACGGACGACCAGACCGCCCGACCGACTTGTGGCGTCGATCTAAACCAAAATATGGACTTTTCACAAGACAATTTTTGCTTTTCTCCCTATTCCCTCTGTAAATAGTTGAAACAGGACGAAATTGTACAATGCTGTATTGCCATGTGAATGTTTTTCCTCCCAGGACCAGCCCTGTAAACCCTTACCACCATACGAAGCATCACCCCCGCCGGGTTCATTTTTGACAAGGGGTGAATGTGGTAGTATGTATTGGGAGTCATGTGGGACTGGAAGCCCTAATGTCATTGGCTGACAGATCCCGGGTCCTGGTTGGCCGTTGACCTCTAGCTCCGCCCTGAAGGCGGAGTATAAGAAGCCTGAGTCCTTCCCCGCTGGCCATTCTACTATCGAGCTGCGGGGGAACAGACACGCTTAATAAAGCCTCATCGACTTCACTCTATTCGTCTCACGGAGTCTCTGTGCGCTACAGTCAGTCCGTCCAGGAATTGCCTCATCCCCCCCACCCGGTCCCCCGGGTTGTTCCAAAGTGTACAGCTTTCTATAAAAGTCCCTAAAGACCTTGTTCAGCCCTGCCGGGTCACCCACTAAATTACCTTCCCCATCCATTACTCTCCCTATTTCCCTAGCCGCTTCCCTCTTCCTCAGTTGTTGCACAAGCATTCTACTGGCCTTCCCCCCATGCTCATAAATCGTGCCTTTTACCTTTCTAAGCTGCTCTCCAGCCTTGCCTGTAGTCAGCACCCCAAATTTGGCCTGCAGCCTCTGTCGTTTCCTGAGTAACTGTGGCCTCGGGGATTCCGCGTAACTCCTGTCCGTCCGAATTTCCTTAATCAGTCGGTCCGTCTCTGCCCTACCTGTCCTGTCCTTGTACCCCCAGATTGAAATCAGCTCCTCTCTCACCATTGCCTTCAGTGCCTCCCAGAGCACCGCTGCCGAGACTTCTCCAATATCGTTCACCTGCAGGTAATTCTGCATGCATTTCCTCAGCCTCTCACACACCACTTCGTCCGCGAGTAGTCCAACTTCCAGCCTCCATGGTAGGCACTGAAAGCTGTCCTTACAAAACTGCAGGTCTACCCAGTGCGGAGCATGGTCCGATATGGCAATTGCCGAATATTCTGCCCCCACCATTCCGGCCAGCAGGTCCCTATTCACAACAAAGTAGTCAATTCGGGAATACACCTTGTGGACGTGCGAGTAGTACGAGAACTCCCTCGCCGTCGGCCGGCTAAATCTCCATGGATCTGTGCCCCCATTTGCACCATGAACCCTTTCAGTTCCTTTGCCATCGCTGGCAACCAGACAATTCTTGCACATGACCGGTCCAGGCTCGGGTCCAGGACTGTATTAAAGTCCATGCCCATGATCAGCTTACGCAAGTCCAAGTTGGGGATCTTCCCTAGCATCCTCCTAATAAAATCCACATCGTCCCAGTTAGGGACACACACACTGACCAGGACTACTCTCACCCCTTTGAGCTTACCCCTCACCATAACGAACCTGCCACCCCCGTCCACAACTGTGCCCTCCGCCTCAAATTGTACCCTTTTATTAATCAGATCGCAACCCCCCTCGCCTTAGAATCAAGCCCCGAAAGAAAGACCTGACTGACCCAGCCCTTCCTTAATCTAACCTTGTCTGCCACTTTCGGGTGCGTCTCCTGCAGCAAGACTATGTCAGCCTTCAGAACCCGCAGATGCGCAAACACACGCGCCCTCTTCACTGGCCCATTTAACCCTCTAACATTCCAGGTGATCAGCCTGGTTGGGGGCACTTCGTCCCCCCCCTTTTGCCGATCAGCCATCCCCTTTCCTTGGCCAGCCCCCCAGCCATGTGTCGCGCTTCATCTGGCCCGCCTCCTGACCGGCTCCACCCATGACCTCCTCACTGTTGCAATGCCCAGTTTCCAACCCCGTCAGCAGAACGACCCCCCCCCCCCCCCGCCCCGCCTCGCCTCCCCCCTAGCAACACCACCCTATCACCTAACCCCTGCTCTAATCTAACTACATGCACACACCCCACCTCGGCTTCCGTTGACTAGAAAAGAACACGTTCTTGATTGGAATTGAGTTTTACATCCGCTTCAGGCCTCGTCAACTTTGTACCCACGCCAAGGGTAAAATTCAGGCCCTTATTTGTGAAAGTCACAATGAGCAATATAAGCATTTAAGCACTGTGATCTCCTTGCACAGTAGGGTGGACTGGTTGAATTTGGTGTCATTAATAGACCTTTCATGGTGTGGGACATAAAGCTGTCCTGTGCATGGGTAATGATGATTAATCAGCCCCAGTCTCAAGTTGCTCCCTGTCCAGGTTCTGCCAGACCGTGAGTTTGATACTCACCCCTTATTCTGCAAATGTATGCAGCTGATAAATGTTATTGACACATCTCCTCAGCATTGCACTGAAGAGTTTGGAGAGAGGACAATCATTACATATGTTTATTGCCTCCAACCTGAATGCCCAGAAAGATATTTACCAGTGCTAGTTGTGGGTACATTATAAAGTTTAACTGAAATAGCTCATCCCACTTGCCGCTCTCTTTGGCAAAGACTTGTTGGTAAGCCTCGGCTCCCACATGTCGGCTCAAACCTGCAGATTTAGGGCAATTGACAAAAGAAGCAACAGAGACAGGAGGAGAACGGTTTTCATGCAATGAGTGGTTAAGACCTGGAATACACTTCCTGAGGTTCAATCAAGGCTTTCAAAAAGGAATTGAATTATTATCTGAAAAAGGAGAAACAAGGCTCTGGGGAAAAGGAAGGGGTGTGGCGCTAGGTGATTTGATAATGCAGAGAGCTGGTACAGACATAACAGGCTGAATGGCCTCATTCTGTGTGCACTCATTCTGTGATTGTGATGGAGAACGCAGCAGGAATAGCATTGAGCTCCCTCGGTGACCTGACCAACAGTAATTGGCTCCCTGCCTCACTATCACCATGGCATCAAAGAAAAATCAATCAATCTCATGTCTGTCATCATTGATACACCCTGTTCTCTAAACCCACATGGAACCTATTCTAACTCAGCAAGTCATTGGAACCTAAAAGTAGCCCTGGGTTTACCAAACACATCCACTGAGGTCGGACCTCTTTAACTGGACGAGTCACACTGCGACACCACCGGGCAGGCCTCACCATAATAATCCATATCAGTGAATCAGATATCATAATAGTTTTATTTCCTGCTGAATACATTTTAGCAAGAGGCTCCACAATCAGTTTAAGTGAGGGAAAGGGAGCTTCTCTGTCTGTGACTAACTGGTTGACCTAGCTAGGAATGAATGTTGTCAAGTGGAAGTTCTGAACAGCTTTGTATTGTAAAGGGATTGTGAACAATGGAAATATTTCCAGTGAGATGGTACTCAGAAGGTGGTGTTGTGGTTTATTCACATTGGGAGGTGTCCTGAGCCAGGGTTTAGAGAACCCCAAAGTGTATCTTGGAGTTCACCTGACCCACAACTTTTAATAGTTTGTGGTATGGGAAGCACATGGCCCACTCCACAGGTGTGGTACAGCAGAAATGGAAAAGTATTTTTTAAAGAAAAACAATGTTTATTCTATGAACTCAAGTTGACCTTTTTTAAAACATACAGCGAACATCTTAGCAACAATTAATTCAGATACAACCCCCAAAGAATACAACACTAAGTAATTATCATAGATAATCATAGAATTTACAGTGCAGAAGGAGGCCATTCGGCCCATCGTGTCTGCACCGGCTCTTGGAAAGAGCACCCTACCCAAGATCAACACCTCCACCCTATTCCCATAATCCAGTAACTCCACCCAACACTAAGGGCAATTTTGGACACTAAGGGCAATTTATCATGGCCAATCCACCTAACCTGCACACCTTTGGGCTGTGGGAGGAAACCGGAGCACCCGGAGGAAACCCACGCACACACAGGGAGGATGTGCAGACTCCACACAGACAGTGACCCAAGCCGGAATTGAACCTGGGACCCTGGAGCTGTGAAGCAATTGTGCTAACCACCATGCTACCGTGCTGCCCGTTTAATGCTTAATAACTTCCCAAACAACATCCAGAAGACAAAAGAAACACATTTTAACAGAAGCACATTAGGTTTACATTCACTACTGAGAACATTTATAATTCTGAATTCACCAAATGATCAAGAGATAGTCTTTTGATGGCAGAGAGAACAGCAGTACACCTGCTTGGTCTGGCTTCAGCTCCAACACTGAAAACAAAACTAAAACACACCCTGCAGCAAACAGCCTAAAACGAAGGTAAAATGCTGACAGACAGCCCAGCTCCACCCACACTCTGACATCACTGATGAACACCCATTTCTTAAAGGTACATTTTTTAAACACCCATTTCTTAAAGATACTCTCACGTGACAGAGAATTTAATAATTCAGCAAGGAAGGACCAAGATATTGCTACAGAAAGATAAAAGAGACCTGCCTGTTTGGGAGTCTGAATTTAGCAACTAATTTTGGGTCTAATTGCTCATTATCATAATGTCAAGTTGCCTGGCGGTGCCTAAAGGGCAACCTACAAATTTTGCACTCAAATGTTGGTTCGACACATATTTCATGGAGCAGTATATGTAGGCTCCTTGCACTTTCTGCCACAAAAGATGCAGAGTGAGCTGTCTGACACACACTGCTGAAATTCTGTACAGATGGATGGGCTCGCTGTCTACATGAAAAAGATGACAGAGGCCCAAATCTGGGTCCCGTTGCTGAACCCACCCCACCCCATTTTCGCAGGAGGTTGGTGTGGGGGGGGGGGGGGAATTTATGGGCTGGTTATTGTACACCTGTGGTTTATGGAGGCCATTACCTGCAATAATTTGTGATTTTAATGAGGTAGGTGTCTAAATTGTGCAGATCAGGTCTGGTAATGGCAGGTCTGAACCTTGTGGGTTTGTTAGGATAGCCAGAGTATCATTTTGAAGAGGTAATGTACCCTTTTTGATCTATCCCAGGGCACCTTTGGGAGAGGTCAGGCACCCTGTATAATTGTTCAAAGTACTTATGGTTGTGCGTAAACTCATTGGAACAGTCAAACCGCACTGGAACTGTCAATACCGTCAAGGGATTTAACGCCACTGCGCTTGAAACATTAAAAAAATGCATGTAGTTTATAAAGCACAGGGGCCAAAGTTTTTGTGCCTTTCCTGTTGGTGGGATTTTCCAGTTCTGCCATGGGTTATCCAGTGGTGGACGGAGCGGACACCAAGAAAACCCATTGACACGGCAGGACCCGAAAATCCCGCAGCTGACCTATGGCAGGCTGCCTCCACCACCACAAAACATGCCAGAGGGGGTGGAGGGTCCCGCCCAGTACCTGCTATTTCACGGTCAATTGACATAAGCCTGAGAGTTCTTGTAGGATTTGTGCCACGACTGGTTTTACAAGCTTACAATACCACAATCAGCTGCCTGTTGAGTGAGTTATTTGACAGCTCGAAGTGGTTATAGAATAGCAATGTTTGTTTTCAAAAGAGAGTAAAGAAATTTAAATGTGTTAATTTGTTTTTATCAATGAGAGTGCTTTTCAAAGTGGTGACATTATCAACAGACATGTAACTTTGCTTTATGTCGGCGTGCCTCCTGAAGTTTTCCCATGGTGAATACTAGGTGAGTTGGTATGGAGGGGAAAAGGGTGATGAAAATAGGCATGAGTTGGCACTAAGATGGTTATAAAGGGCTATGGGGATGAGTGGTTATGCATTAGCATAGAGGATATGGGGGGGGGGGGGGGGAAGGGCCATGGGTGGTCGGTAGAGGGGCATTTGTTGACATAGGGTGTATGTGGGGCCAGTGGAGTAGGTAATGGGGCATATGGGGTAAGAGGGACCATGGGCGTGGGTAGAGGGAAATGGGGGTAAGAGGGGCCATGGGTGAGGGGGTGGCGTAAAGGGGCGGAGAGTGGCATAGGATTATAGTAGGTGGGAGGGTTGGCGAGGATGGGTATTGTGTGCCCAAAAGAGACAATGCTGGAAAATCTCAGCAGGTCTGGCAGCAACTGTAGGGAGAGAAAAGAGCTAACGTTTCGAGTCCAGATGACCCTTTGTTTCAGATTTTGTTTTCAGATTCCAGCATCTGCAGTAATTTGCTTTTATTTATGGGTATTGTGGGGTCAGGGGTGAGGCTGGAGGGATGTTTTTTGTTCTAATTATTTTAAAAAGTAACTTAAACAAATGCAAGAGCACAGAGACAGTCCTTCCACCCAGCCCACCTCTGCACCTAGCAGCCTTCCCCACACTCATTCCAGAGCGGTAGACCTGATTCTAATGTAGCCCCTCCCCTGTGGAAAGAAAATGGGACCTTCTGGGCTTCTTTCCTAGGTTGGGTTGATGGAGTCAGAAAATGTTTTGTTTAATTCCAGGCCACAATGGCACATTGCAGGATGGCTCAGAGGCCGAGTGAGAGGGTGTGCAGGTTCTCTGATGCAGTGGAGAAGATCCAGAAGAGGAGGGATGTATTATACCCATTAGGGGAAGGATGATACCATCCTCACCCTCCTGTTCCTCACCCTCTGCATGACCTCATGTTCTCCTCCCAGTCTTTATCTGGACAAAGGGGACCCTGAAACAAGACATGCATAAACTTGCATTCCTTCTCTCCTCCATGCTGTATTTGTCCCAAATAGCTGGTCACTGTTAGGAGAGGGCATTTGTTGATGCAGGAGCCACTAAAATGCCACCAGCTGGCATTTTGTAATTGGCTGTTTAACAAGCCTCTGGGCATCAACTCCTTCACCAAGGTTGCATTGTGCACGAAAGATGGGCGAAAACAGCATTTGACCATCTCGTTAACACCTAAAGTATTCAACAAAAATCATCCTCTTGGGATTTGTTTAGGTTACAATGGTTTGACGTCCTTAAATACAATAACACATATGACCCAGAAATAATGGGTTGGATTTTATTCCCTCCACCATGGTGTTTTCTGCAGGGGATCATGTAAGATATGATAGTTAGGTCGCCCATTGCCTTCCTGCATACCGTCCGGCTCTCCTCCATTATATGATAGGTGGGCGGATGATGAAATCAGCAGCGTACCCACCACTTTTAGAAAGATAATGGACAATTGAGCTTGTTGACAAACTAATTGATCAATATAATACACTGCCCATGCCATAACATGCTGGCAGGCAGTAATGGGTAGGTCGTTTTTTTGACACAACTAGTTAAAAGGTAGGAAGGAAGCAGAGTATGTCTTTTGGAAGAGTTTGTTTACAGATCGGTATGTCTTAAAGAAGTCTCCATAGTCTTCTGTAGATTAATTAATTAAGCCTTAATTAACGTCTAAAACTATTTACACAAGTGCAGTAAAGTGCACAAGCGAGGAGATCTCTGCTCAGTACCAAACTGACCCTGGGTCTGGGTTATGTGCCTTCTTACACCACTGTGTGGGCGTTACTGTACTCAGCCCCTCATTAACCCACTTATGTATCAGACTCTTATACTACAGTTCCCTGTGCACATCAGGGGCAGCCTCCCCTAAAAATTAGAGGAACCACTCCCCTCAAGATCATCCCTTTTTAACTCTCCCTCAGCCTCTTGAACATGGTGCTCCCCACCACCCCTCACTGTGACTCCCAATCCCAAACTTACCTGGGCTCCTTGGTGTGGTGGGACTGTTTGTAGTTCCCAGCAGTGCCCACCATTCCTGGCTCGTACTGCTGAGAATACAGAGATACTGGTCATCCAATTGGCCAGCAGCTCTTTCAGGCTGGGTTTGCTTCTGAGATAGGGCTGGATATCTTTCCATAAAGTAATGAACACTGAACCCAGCATCACATTGCTGCAGGGCAACGATCAGAATCATTGGTGGACTTCCCCTCGACATTTTAGCTGGGAGTGGGGTGGGGTGGGGTGGGCAGCGGAGGTGGATCCTCGATACCCCGTAAAATCCAGACCCGTGCTTTTGATCTTGTTCTGGACTCACTCACCAGAAAAAATGGACTCTCTTTTTTCTTTACATTATGTTCTTTAATTATTTAAAGCACTTCCAATAGATCGCCCCTTAAGCTTCTATACTTGAGAGAATACATGTCAGACTATGCCACATGACTTCATTATTTAGCTCTCTAAGATCCGGTATGATCCTAGTGCATCTAAGCTTCATTTTCTCCAAAGCCAATATATCATCCTGAGGGTCATTGTCCAGAAATGAACATAGTACTCCATTGTTGTCTGAGCAGAACTCAAAGTGTAACATAATTTCCAACCATTTGTATTCCAGAACTCCTGAAAGAAAAACTAACATCCACTTTCTTCTAAAATTGCTTTTTTGGACTGTCCACCACTTTCGGGACAGACGCTATCGGAAACCCAGTGATGCAGATATGGCTTGATGCTCGAACCTGGGACAGACGCTCACTGACAAAGATATGATCTGACACAACCCAGAACAAGGGGACACTTGATGTGGCATTGGAGCTAGCAATAGACATTGACGGTTACGGATATAATCTGACACGATCAGAAACACATTGATACAGATTTGATCTGATACCGGAGCCTGGGACAGACAATGTCAGGCACACACTGATAATCTGATAATGTATTGCCAGAAAAGTTCCCTAGAGAATTGGCTTTTGCTTCACGTTTCAGCTTCATTTCTACTGTTCACCCTTTCAATATAGGTCGTTCTTTCTCCTTTGGGCTGCTGTGTCAACATAAACACTAGGCTTTCTGTCATACCTCAACCAAAGCAGCTCCCTGACACATCTTCAGGACCTGCTTTAGCCTTTCACTGCTCTTGTCCTTCCTTAAATAGGCTGATGTGTCTACTCTACCATCCTATGGGTGATGTAAGAGCACAATTTTATTTTTGTGAAAATGCATGCAAAATAAAACGTCTTCTGATATTAAAGGTGTCATGATATTCAAGTGAACATCACAGCACATACACACATACATAATGATAGACAGAGCAATGGACCAATTAGCACACATAACACGACAGCCAATCACAGACAAGAGCATACACAGTACAAAACAAGAAACACGACACTTCCTGGGCAGTCCATCAGGAGACGGCAAGGACCTCAAAGCCAAACATTCACACAGTCACCATGTGCTGAGTGCCAAGTTTGTTATATAAATAGTTTAAAGGAATAAAACTGCGTTGTACCAATCGCAACCGTGTTGGTTCGTCTGTATCTCAGAGCACCCAACACTTCATGGTACCAGAAATGAATCAAAACCTACCCACAAATCTGCCATCCTGCGTCATGGACACCGTCAACACACCGCAGCTGTTGCAAGTCGCTGGGAACCTTGGCGTAAATTGGACGCTGTTCAAGCAGCGTTTCAAACTCTTTATGGAAGCCAACAACAAACAGGGCGCCTCGGACAAAAGGAAGATCGCCATCCTCCTCACCACCGCAGGTCAGCACTCCATCCATGTATACAACTCCCTTGTGTTCGCAGAAGGCAAGGACAAATCTAAATAGGACACGGTCCTCCTCAAGCTCAACCAACACTTCAACGTTGAGGTCAACGAGAGCTTTGAAAGGTATGTCTTCCAGCAGTGCCTGCAAGGTAAGGATGAGCTCTTTCAGTCCTTCCTGACACATCTCCGCATACTCGCGCAGTCCTGCGGTTACAACACCACCTCAGAATCCATGATCCGGGACCAGATTGTTTTTGGGGTTGCCTTCGGCAGATACGCCAGCAGCTCCAAAAAATAAAAGGCCTCCCCTTAGCATCTGCAGTTGAAGCCTGTATCCTGCATGAGAACGCGACTAGCCGCTATGCCCAATTTCAGGTGACCGAATCGGCGGGGAGGGCGTCCTGCGCGACCAGATCGGCAAACCAGGTGCCCCACGAGGCCGAATGGGTCCAGGCGATCAAGTTTCTCCCGTCTCGGACAAGGGTGGCCATTTCGCGTGCTTTTCGAGGCCTCCCGCGCTTGTGCGCGCCAAAACATACGGCAACACTGAGGGACGTGATGCTCAGGCGCGCTCGACGCAAGACCGAACTGCGCATGCGCAGTGGCATAACGAACGCCATGACATCACGACGTGCGGCAACTGTGGAGCTGCACATTTAAAAAGGCAATGTCCCGAAAGAACCCGACAATGCCTACGCTGTGGCAAGGTGGGCCACTACGCTGCTTACTGTCGAGCGGCTCAACCTGTTGATCTTCCGGATCTCCGACAACCTCGCAGGAACGTGCGGACCATTCAACCTCCACATTACGACATCCAAACCGATGACACAGATGACCAAGACGCCTTCCGGGTTGCGGTCATTGATGGGAACCGGGTCAACACAATCAATCTGGGTGATGAATAGTGTGCCACCCTGACGGTCAACCCAAATTCGTCGCCCACCTACTAGACTGGACTTATGAGACTGTTTACACATTGAACTCATGCAACCACTGTTTTAACATGTCTATGTTCTTCTCGTTACAGGCATTCGTTTTATCGTTCCACATTTCCACGTTTTTTTTTTGTTATGGTACAACCTCGTTAGTATGTCACACCCAACATCGCCCCTTGTATATAGTTAAGCCCCATGTACATGCTGTAAATATTACACACACACACATTTAGCTGCACTCAGTACACATTTCTATTTATAACCACGTAGGCACATAATCTTGTTAAAAAAAGGGGGATGTCATGATATTCAAGTGAACATCACAGCACATACACATATACATAACGATAGACAGAGCAACGGACCAATTAGCACACATAACACGACAGCCAATCACAGACAAGAGCATACACAGGACAAAACAAGAAACACGACACTTCCTGGGCAGTCCATCAGGAGACGGCACAGGGCAAGGACCTCAAAGCCAGACACTCACACAGTCACCACGTGCTGAGTACCACGTTTGTTATATAAATAGTTTAAAGGAATAAAACTGCGTTGTACCAATCGCAACCGTGTTGGTTCGTCTGTATCTCAGAGCACCCAACACTTCAAAAGGGTTAAGGATTTACTACTGTTTTGTATTTCATTAGGCACCAGCAAAATATTTCAACATGTGGGCAGCGGTTAAAACATATCAAAACTAACTGCCGAGAACTGAATGGAAGTATATTGTGACATTTTAGTTGGCTGTTGCAATGAAGGTTGTTTTGCGATGATGCTGAGCAACACTTTGATTTTGAAAGCTGATTGTCCAAAGCTACATTCTATTATTGGCCCATACTTTCTTGTCAAAATAGCGGTGAGGATAATGGTGCTCACTGTCTTTTTAAAACATATTTTAGAGGATGTGGGCATCACTGGAGAGGTCAGCATCTAATACCCATCCCTAATTGCCCTTGAGAAGTGGTGGTGAGCTGCATTCTTGAACTGCTGCAGGCCATGTGGTGTAGGTACACCCACACTGCTGTTAGGGTCTTCCAGGATTTTGCTTGCTGTGCTGACTGCTGTACAAACTGCTCACAATCGCTTTAACTCTCACTTCCCAGACTGTATTAAAATGACATCGAATGCTTCATCTTCCTCTGAAGTCTGCTGTCCAACTTTACACTTAGTTACTGTGATTGTCTGCTTAACTCATATCCAAAGGAGGTCACCTGGAATCTGATTGTCCTGATCTTGTGACCTTCCTGAGGGTTATAAAATGCCCCCCCTCCCCCGCACCACCTCCAAGTCTGGAGATACTTCCATGTCCATGTCTGCGGCCGGGCCTACTAGCTCTTTGTGTCCCTGAGCCTGTGAACGGCTGTCGAGGGCCAAACGTGTAGCAGCCGGTGGCGTGAACCAGACTGGGTAGCGTCGCCTCCATGTGGAGCATCTCAGCGGAGTCATAGATGCTGCGACGGCCGGGGCCGTGGACATGGCTCAGGCATGGCAATATGCCCATGCCAACCACGGAATCAGTGTCCAGTGGATCCTTGTCTGGCATTTTGGTGTCCTCGATGTGCAAGACTGGTTTCTCTATGGTAAGTGCATCTGGGACCAATGGTAGCGACTGGTGTCAGTTCGAGCTGGGGATGGTTTTGGTCTGAAAACTCCGGAATCGGATCTGACGCCTCTTGGATGCATCCTCGGAGGTGATCCACATACCGGTTCAATTCGCATCCTTGTGCCCATTCTCGATATGAGACTGTTTTCGTCTGGGCCAACAAGATGGCTGGTGTCCACGTGTCATTCTCCAAAATTCCAGATATACACCGAGTCTCCCACTGCGAAGTTGCGTAATGGCGAATGTCATCCAGTGTCAGCCTAAGCTCGATCCTGGGCCCGGGCGGATTTTTCCACCAATGTCCGGGAGGGCTAAACTTATCTGTGTTCACAGGCAATGGCCCATCAACAATTCATTTGGAGTGACCCCCTTCATGGCATGTGGCGTCGGCCTAGAACAATAAAGGAACCGCGCAAGGTGCATCTCCCTAGATGCCAAGGTCTGCACCTTCATCCCGTTTGTAAAAGTTTGTATGGTGCATTCTGCCAATCTATTTAACGTGGGGTGGTACAGTGCAGTGTATACATGTCGTATCCCATTGGCAATCATGACACCCAAAATTCCACACTTGTATATGCTCTCCCATTATCTGAAACCAGCACCTCCAGAATTCCATGCGAGCAGAGCGATTGCCGCAGTCTGTATATGGTGGCACAAGCGGTCGTGCTCTGCATTTTCTAGACCTTCATCGACTTGGAGTAGGCGTCTACGACGATGAGGAACATCGCTCTCTGCAATGGTCCCGCAAAATCGATGTGAAGACGGGAACCAAGGACAGCCAGCCATTCCCATGGGTGGAGCGGTGCCGCCGGCGGTAGTTTCTGATGCTCCTGGCACGGGGTGCTACGCTGGGCAACCTTCTCAATATCCGCATCTGTTACTGGCCACCATATGTAGCTGTGGGCCAGCATCTTTCCTTTTGACACTCCTGGATGTCCATTGTGAAGGTGTTGTAAAAGCGGCACTCTTCCGCGATAAGGGCCTCCCTGGCCCTCCGGTCTTGCCGGATCCTCACTGCTGCCACCTGTTTTCCAGCCACCGGCTGGTCCTCCGTTTCCTCCCTGGGATCGTCCTCCAGCTCCTCCTGGTCCGGGGCCACCTCACCCTCCTCCTCGCAGGTGGCCACATGTCCCTCCTCCACCACCTCCAGAACGCCGTCCCGCTGCTGTGCAAGATTGTGGAGGACACAGCAGACGACCACAAAGTGGGTGACCCTCCAGACGGCTGACCCGGCAAAGCACCACCAGAGTGGTCAAGGCATCAGAACTGTACTTTCAGCAATCCGATGCACTGCTTAACGACAGATGGAGTGACCCCATGGGCCTCATTGTACTCCATCTCTGCATCGGTCACCAGCCTCTGTACTGGCATCATTAGCCAGGTTCTAAGTGGGTAACCCCAAGAGATAACCGGCCATCCTGTGGTGGTCCCCGAAGAGGCCAGAGATGTCTGACTGCCCAGGATGGCCGGTTATCTCATGGGGTAGCTGTCATGCACACTCCCTGGGAAGCGTGCACACACGTGCATGATCTTCATGTAGTGGTCGCACACGAACTGGATGTTCAGGGAGTGGAACTCCTTCCTGTTGACATAAGGCATCCCAACATGTGCTCAAGGTGAAATGCGTGCTATCTATGAGCTCCTAGACCTGGGGCAACCCGGCGATGGAGGAGAATCCTGCTGCCCGGATATCTTGTTGGGCTTGGTCCATGTCAAAGTTTATATAGTTTGCTGCCTGGGCAAACAGGACATCCATGACCTGTCAGATGCACTTGTGGGCTGTAGCTTTAGTTAAGGCCGCACAATCCCCGTTCGAACCCTGGAATGATCCTGAGGCGTAAATGGTAGGGGCTGGGGTGACCTTGACGGCCACCGGGAGGGGGTATCCTCCTCCTCCACCAATGTCTAGTATGAGGGAATGGCACAGGTGCTGCACCGTCTGCTTGCTGAGGCGGAGCCTCTTGTGGCAAGCGCTGTCTGTCAGCTGCTGGAAGGACCAGCAACGCTCGCACACCTTGGGCAGTCGCGGGCATCTCCTTTGGATCTCACCCTGGTCTGATGGGTGGCCGGGTCCTCAGGGTGTAGGGTGGGGCTCAGCACATGGGCCCCCGCCTTGAGTCTCTGTCGATGCTGCTGCTGCCACCGCCTTGTCCAGCATCTGGCCGCCTGGCCTGCCAGCAGCACCACTAAGGCAAGTTCCGTGGGGTAAAAAATATCGTCCATACCGTTCAATATCTGAGGAATTGGGAGAGGGTGCAAGACTGAGAAACAGCAATGTGTCTTCCACCCTGGGACCCTCCAGTCCTGCCATTGCTCTCCTCCCCCTCCCCCCACCAGGCACGTCCTGCCCACGCACATCCGGCCGCAGTGCGGCCCCTGTTCACCGGACCCACACCCTGCACCCCAGACACCCACACATACCGTTACCTAAACCAGGCCTTGAACCCATCCACGTTGCACTCACCTATCCCCCGGCCACATGTCCTTGGTGCTGGGGCACAACAAGCCCCACATGATACATGGCACACCCACCCAAGTGGATCTGCTTGGGATGTGTAAAGTGCTCACTTAACTACTATTGCCAATTCCCTGTCAGCAATAGCCTTCAGATGCCTCCACAATCAATGGGAGTTATGAGTGTACGGTGAGGTATACAGGAACGGACTAAGGTTGACCCAAAATGGGTGCACATGATCTGGGGTTGGCGCAGTGCCTACCTCCCCCCCCCCCCCATCATCAGACGCCACCGCCCCAGCTCCGATACCCCCATACCCCCACCTCCTCAACTGAACCCGGAAGCCCCAGTTGTCCCCTTTACCCTCCTCCGAGCACAGGGGCAGCAAACCTACTGCCCCCGGGCTCTTTGCCTCATAAACGAAGATGGCTACTCACTTCCTAGGGTCCCTGCAGCAGCTGCTCTGCCTGGTTCATGTTTATAAAACAGAGTACTAATTGGTGCCCGCGTGCCCACTTATTGGGGAGGTGATTAGGTTACGGGAGGTGTTGGATATGGGGTAGCTCCTGTTAATTGTATGGAAATCAGGCTTAAGTGGTGATTATTGGTTTCTCGCCATGGCGGGATCCTGATTTCGCCTACGGGAGCGGGCTGGTTGTATCACGAACGGTTTGGCATTGGCGCGGTTCTCGTTTTTGACCTCTCCCTCTATGTACTGGCCACATTATGCTCTCGCTCAAGCACAATATGGCTACTGAATTGCGCCTCTGTCTTCAACAAGGTATCCTAGACTCCATTCGCCAACACTTCAGCACAGCCTCAACCTGATATGAGGTAAAAAAGGTCATCCGACAGCAGCTGATGGAATCCTGCCACAGCACTAAAACATGGCGGAGAAACACAATTATATAGGCACATATACATGAACTCATTTCCATTATCTGGAAGGAAGAGACATGCCAGGAAATCTCAGGGCCGCACTAATTGTTACTATTTTCAACAAAGGTGACTGCAGTAAGTGCAGAGGAATTACCTGACTGCTGACCACAGGGACAATCATTGCAAGAAACCTTATTAATCCCCTTCTCTCTGTAGCTGAAGAGCTCCTCACAGAGTCATAATACGGATTCTGACCACTAAGGGGCATAACGGACATAATCTTCACTGTGCGGCAACTACAAGAGAAATGAAGGGAACAGCCGTTTGTTTATGGCCTTTTTTGACCTCACAAAGGCCTTCGACACTGTCAACCACGCTGGATTATGGAGAGTGCCCCTCCATTTCAGCTGCCCCCAAAGGTTTGTCACCATCTTCCGATGCTTTATGGTGAAATACCAACCATGGTCCTTTTTAAAATAAATTTAGAGTACCCAATTATTTTTTTCCAATTAAGGGGCAATTAAGTATGGCCAATCCTTCTACCTTGCACATCTTTGGGTTGTGGGGGTGAAACCCACACAGACATGGGGAGAATGTGCAAACTCCATGTAGCGCACAAAGACTCCATGAGACGAATATAGTGAAGTCGATGAGGCTTTATTAAGCGTGTCTGTTCCCCAGCAGCTCGATAGTAAACTGGCCTGCGGGGGAAGACACCGGCTTCTTATACTTCGCCTTCAGGGCAGAGCTTGAGGTCAACGGCCAACCAGGACCCGGGATCTGTCAGCCAATGACATTAGGGCTTCCAGTCCCACATGACCCCCAATACATACTACCACACTCCACATGGGCAGTGACCCAGGGCCGGGATTTGAACCCGGGTCCTCAGCGCCGCAGTCCCAGTGCTAACCACTGCGTCACATGCCGCCCTGCTAACTGAGATCCTGACCGATGGATTCAACACAGACCCAATTCACATGCTCAGCTCCCAACTGGAGTGGAACTAAACTACACAACAAACGGGAATCTGTTCAACCTCCGCTGCCTGCAGGCAGATCCAAAGTCATCCCATCCTCTGTCGTTGAACTAAAATACACAGGTGATCTGATGGGAGATAATAAGGAGAGTGTACCTCAGATTTTTTTAAAAACCCAGGAGGGTGGAAAAGAAATGAAAAGTTTCAAATGTTTTCACTATAATAAACTAGGCCATGTAAAGTCACAATGTTGGTGGTTAAAGAAAAGCACTGGGAAGGCTGATGTGGTAAAACAGGATAAGAAAGTGGGGTTTGTGAAAGTGGTAAAGGAAAGCCCAAGTGAAGCGAAGGAGGTGCAAAATATTGTATAGCTTGATCAAGAGGTGATTGATAAGAAGGTGCCACTTGTGTGGGTAAAGTTTATTCCTGTGTATCAGGAGGAGCAGGTAAAGAAGTCACAATTTTAAGAGATACGGGAGCTAGTCAATCTTTAATGGGAAGAGATGAGGAGTTATGTAGTTTGGGAAGAATGTTGCCAGAAAAGGTGGTAATATGTGGAATTCAGGGTGAGAGGAGTAGTGTTCCATTGTATAAGGTAAGATTGGAAAGTCCAGTGAAGAGTGGTGAAGTGGTAGTAGGAGTAATAGAGAAACTATCTTGTCCAGGAATACAGTTTATCTTGAGTAACGACATAGCTGGATCGCAGGTGAGAGTGATGCCTACAGTGGTTGATAAGCCAGTGGAAAATCAGACAACGGAAGCGATGAAGGACAAATATCCTGGGATTTTTCCGCATTGTGTAGTAACAAGGTCGCAAAGTCACAGGTTAAGACAAGAAGAGAAATCAAAGAGTGAAGATGAAATTGAAGTGCAATTATCAGAAACAATTTTTGATCAGATGGTTGAAAAAGAACAAGAACAGGTGGAGGATGAGGCGGATATTTTTTGTTCAGGAAAATTGGCGGAGATACAACAGAAAGATGTAGAAATAAACTGGATGTATCAGAAAGCATACACAGAAGATGAATCTGCTTGTATACCAGAGTGTTATTACCGTAAAAGCAATGTCTTGATGAGAAAATGGAGACCTTTACATATGCAGGCGGATGAAAAGTGGGCAGAAGTTCATCAAGTAGTATTGCCGGTAGGGTATAGAAAGGAGTTGCACATGAGGTACCAGTGGGAGGTCATTTGGGAGTAAGGAAAACTCAAGCTAAAATCCAAAAACATTTTTATTGGCCTGGACTACATAAAGATATAGTTGAATTTTGTCAATCATGTTACATATGTCAAGTGATGGGGAAACCTCAAGCAGTGATAAAACAGCGCCCTTATCACCCATTCCAGCATTTGAGGAACCTTTTACAAGGGTCCTAATTGATTGCGTAGGACCACTTCCTAAAACAAAAAGTGGGAATCAATGTCTTCTGACTATAATGGATGTGTCTACTAGGTTTCCAGAGTCCAGTCCAGTATGTAATATTACAGCTGAAAAGATTGTGGAGGAGTTACTTAAATTCTTTACTCGATATGGACTACCCACAGAAATACAATCGGATCAAGGATCAAATTTTACCTCAAGGTTATTCAAAGAAGTTTATGGATAGCTTAGGAATAAAACAATTTAAATCAGCTGCATACCATCCAGAATCACAGGGAGCGTTAGAAAGGTGGCATCAGACTTTAAAGACAATGTTGAGGGCTTATTGTCAAGATTACCCAGAGGATTGGGATAAAGGAATTCCATTTGTACTGTTTGCAATCAGGAATACACCTAATGAATGAACCAAATGTAGTCCTTTTGAACTAATTTTTGGTCATGAGGTAAGAGGTAAGAGGACCACTTAAATTGATTAAGGAAAAATTGGTGAGTGAGAAATCGGAAATTACATTATTGGATTACATGTCAGCTTTTAGGGAACAATTAAATAGAGCAGGTGAATTGGCTAGACAACATTTGAAAGTTGCACAAAACGTGATGAAACGGGTCGCGGACAAGAAATCCAAAGTTCGTAGTTTTGCCAGTGGAGATAAAGTTTTAGTGTTGTTACGAGTGGTAGGTGAGCCTTTAAAAGCTAGGTTTTGTGGACCTTATCAGATTGAAAGGCAATTAAGTGAGGTGAATTATGTGGTTAAAAACACCAGACAGAAGGAAGACTCACCGAGTGTGTCATGTGAATATGCTTAAAAGGTATTTTGAAAGGGAAGGAGAGAAAAAGGAGGAGGTTTTAATGATTCTAACTCAAAGTGACGAACCAAATCCAGTTGACTGTCAATTTGACATTCCTCAAATTAAATTGGAAAACGAGGATGTTCTTAAAAATTGGGATAAATTGTTGAGTTACCTTCCAGAGGAAAAACAAACTGACCTGAAAGAGTTATTGATATCACATCTGCAAGTTTGTGGATATAAATTGGGAAGTACTAAAATGGCTATACATGATGTAGATGTGGGAAATGCTGTTGCAATCAAACAGCATCCATATAGACTGAACCCTTTAAAATTGGCACAGGTTTACAAAGAGATTGAGAGTATGCTTAAAAATGGCACAATTGAAGTGGGTTGCAGCCAATGGAGCTCACCCAGAGTGATGGTACCAAAACCGGACGGTACCCAACGGTTGTGTGTCGATTATAGAAAGGTTAATGCAGTTCCAAGAATGGACTCTTGTCCTATCCAACGTTTGGTGGATTTTTGAGAAAGTGGGACAATCAACTATTATTTCCAAACTGGATTTACTTAAAGGTTACTGGCAGGTACCTTTATCCGAAAGGGCGAAGGGGATTTCAGGTTTTATGACTCCAGGTGGTATATTCCGATTCAAAGTTATGCCATTTGGCATGAAAAACGCCCCAGCCACATTTCAATGGTTAACTAACAAAGTCATTTCAGGATTACCCAATTGTGCGGTATACATCGACGATCTGATAATTTTCAGCCAGGCATGAAAAGTGCATTTAAAACATCTGATGGAGTTATTTGATCGACTTCAGGAGGCGGGTTTGGTGATTAACCTAGCCAAAAGTGAATTTGGAAAAGCCCAAGTCACTTTCGTTGGCCGTACAATTGGGCAGGGTCGAATGATCACACGGGATGTGAAACCAACAGTTATTGAGGAGTTTCCGATGCCCTCAAGACGAAGGGAAATAATGCGATTTCTTGGCATGAGTTGATTTGATCAAACATTTATGCAAACGTTTTGTAGCGTGATTGCTCCACTGAAGGACTTGCTGAAGAAACGTCGAAAATTTTACTGGACAGCGGACTTTCAACAGGCATTTGACTGCCTGAAAGCTGTGATGACCAATGCTCCTGTGTCAGAGAATTACAAGGAACTCTGTGATCAGATTGAACTAAAATATCTGACTTTAAAGAGAAATGCCGAGGCGTAGAGAAATGGATGGATCGCGGAAAGACCTTCTTGTTCAAAGAGATGACAATCGAGAAGGATTCCAGTTGGAGGAAGAACAAAAAAAAAGGACTATATTTTTATACCTGTTTACGTGTGTTGTTTTTCGAAATGAAAAAGTATATTTACTGTGTGCATTTCTTAAAAGATAGTGAAAGGTTGAAAAATGAAACCATCTTGAAGTTGATGGTTTATTTTTGTTTTTGGGGGGAGGTGTCATGTGAGAGTACCTTTAAGAAATGGGTGTTTATGAAATGTACATTTAAGAAGTGGGTGTTTATCAGTGATGTCAGAGTGTGGGTGGAGCTGGGCTGTCTTGTCAGCTTTTTATTATTGTTTTAGGCTTTTTGCTGCAGGGTGTGTTTTAGTTTCGTTTTCAGAGCTGGATAGCTGCAGTCACAGCCAGAAGGGGTATTAGCCTCTCTCTCTGTAATCTAAAATCTGCAAATCGATCCTTTGGTGATTCAATAACTGCTCTCAGTAGTGACTTTAACCTGATGTGCTTCTGTTAAAAGTTCTCTTTCAAGTCTTATGGATGTTAAAAGGACAGCTTAAGGATTACTTAGTGTTGTATTCTTTGGGGGTTGTATTTGAATTAATGGTTGCTAAGATGTTCACTGTAGGTTTTAAAAAAGTTAACTTGAGTTCATAGAATAAACATTGTTTTGCTTTAAAAAATATTTTTCTATTTCTGCTGTACCACACCTGTGGAGTGGGTCGTGTGCCCCCCATACCACAATCTATTAAAAGTTGTGGTTCAGGTGAACTCCATGTTACACTTTGGGGTTCTCTAAACCCTGGCCCATAACAGTACTCTAAATTTTTTTTAAAACACCGCAATGAAGTTACTGTGAAAAACCTTAGTCGCCACACTCCGGCGCCTGTTCGGGTACACGGAGGGAGAATTCAGAACGTCCAATCCATCTAACAAGCACGTCTTTCGGGACTTGTGGGAGGTAACCTGAGCACCCGGAGGAAAGCCATGCAGACACGGAGTGAACATGCAGACTCCATACAGACAGTGGCCCAAGCCTGGAATTGACCCCGGGTCCCTGGTGCTGTGAAGCAACAGTGCTAACCACTGTGCCATCTCTAGCTGTACTTGCAGACGCTAGAAAGTTTCTGACACCCCCCCCCCCCGCCCCCCCCGCCCACCATGCTGTAAATTCTGGCTGTGCTTCTGCATTTGCATCAGTGATGGAATCATCCTTTTCAGAAACGTGACACCTGTTTGCACAATAGCTATTTCCTGGGTTCGGGCAGCCCTCCGACCATCCGCTCCCTAGAGAGTCCCTGCCTCCACCAGATGTTCTGTAGCATGTGTGTGTGTGATACTTGCAAGAGAGTGACCCAGGAGCCTGTCCGAGGTGATAGTCTCTGAGATGGTGGATGGTTCTGGTTAAAGTAGTGTCGAAATGTCAGTCTCTTTCCCGGAGTGGTGCTCTGGGGTGTGCTGAGGATCTGGCTGAGGGGGCAGCGACCTCAGACGGCCTGGCCTCATTTGATGGTGATCCTGCAAGACAAAATATATGGGGTGAGAGCTAGCGGAGGACAGGTCTGTGGAAGAGGGATGACTCCCCTGCTATAGGGACATCTACATTGCATCAGCTCACACTTGTTTGCCGTATGCCGACCTCCATCGCAGCCACTGGCCTCTCAAAGGATGTGGACCCACCAGTCTTCTGGCACTCGCTCCGATTATGGACTGCCTTATCCTTGGGGACACAGAAACGCCACAGTGAGACGCGGGGATGATAGTTCTATGGGGAGACTGTAGCTGGTGGCTTGTCTGTGCAAACCTCTTTGCCAAAGAGGGTAATACATGTGTTGGGGTTTGGTGGATGGTGGGTTGCAAGGGAGAGAGTTGTTGGCCTCTAAGGGTGAGGAACTGGCGTGATGCCAGAGGCACTGAGCTGGTGACTCACCGAGGCTGCCCTAAGGAATTCACTCACCTTCATCCTTCATTGTGGCCCGGTCCTATTGGTGAGGCTGCCAGTACTGACGGCTTCTGACACCTCTTCCCATCTACTGTTGAGAAGGGTGGGCTTGAGTCACCTCCTCATCCTGGAGAAGAGGTATCCCTCCTCTCCTCAATGGCATCCAGCATTCCCAGACTCCCGGAATCAGGGGGCAGGTCTTCTTGGCTGACATGGCAGTCATTTTCAAAGTCGGGGTCGCGACCCGGGCGGTTGTCAGGAGAGTCGCGGAGCTATCTATCGCGGTGTTTCTAATCACGGAAATTAATGCTCAACGGGCGCTGCAGCCGGCTTTTAAAAATGCCGGCTGCGATCGGTTTTAAAAATGTCAGCTATGATCGGCTTTCAGAATGCGAGTGCACTGCACATGCATGTCCGCTTATCAGTGCGCATGCCCGGAGCCCAGCAAGAAATATCACCTCCTTGTGACGTCAGCGTGCTGACCCAGGAGAATTAAAAAAAAAAATTCAATGCAGTCTTCCTGCCTGAAGCGACGGCAGAGAGCAGGTCACGTGCCCCAAACACTGACGTCACATGCTCGGGCCGCAATTGCGACTCCTCCATTTTGTCAGCAGCAAACAAACAACAGGACTATAAAATTTAAAATGGATTGTTTTGTAATAAGGGAGAAGGTGCCAGAGACACAAACAGGCCAGGATCTCACAACTAAACCTGCTGGAGTGGCTCAGGAGAATCCACAGCAGGACAAAGCAGTGGTGGTGTGCAGGAGAGTCCACAATAGGACAAAACAATGCTGGTGTGAGCTTCGGGACCCCCGATGAACAATCCGTACAGAAATGTAACATTGAATGACAAAGCAAGTGAGGTCGTGAGGACTAAGCAGGCTCACCTGTCGCATTAAAGGTGAGTGAAAATGGTGGATCACGAAGTTCGGCCGGCAGGGTCTTGAAGGATGGCCAGTCGGTAAAAATGGGTCCCCAGGAAAAAAGTTTGAAAAACACTGGTCTATGGTGAGTGGAGCGTTTTTAAGCTTGTCAGGCTCTTTAATTCAAATTCCAGCCCCAGTGAATCAGATGCCAGCGTGACCAGGAATCACACGGGCTGTAGCCAGCATTCTGGCTCATTTGCATGAGCTGAATTTGAACTGCACGGTGCTCCCAAGTGGAAAATTCCCCACAATTCAGTTCCAGCGGAGGAACATAGTCTCCCAAACAGAGAATCTTGACCAATGGGAATTCCCATTCATAGCGGCGGGAACATTGGCAGCGGTGAGATCAGAGAATCCTGCTGCCAGTGAAAGGTGCGCAACCTCCCAGTGCCGAGGAACACATGGTTGAAAGGCCGGAGAATCCCACCTGTAGTCTTGCTTTGTTTTCCCACGTTCAAAAACTGTCTCTTTTACCATGCCTTTTGATTAACTCTCAATCTCCCAATTCCAATTTGGGGTTAGCTTGCCCTTTGGGGAAATGCTTTGGGAGATTTTCAACAACATTTAAAGTACTATTGTTAAAACACCGTGTGCTAGTGCATGGGCAATTCCAGTCCCATATGCCGCGGAGTCACAACGCACCTGAATTAACCAATAATTCTTAGAAAAATACCGAAACTCTTTGGCCTTTGCTGCCCAACAATAGTTACCAGGTTTGTAAAGGTAAACACAATTACTGTTTATTTGTAACGAGAACACTAATGACACATGGGCTGCACGGTAGCACAGTGGTTAGCATAGTTGCTTTCCAGGGTCCCAGGTTCGATTCCTGGCTCGAGTTACTGGCTGTGCGGAGTCTGCACGTTCACTCCGTGCCTGAGTGGGTTTTCTCCGGATGCTCCGGTTTCCTCCCACAGTTCAAAGACTCGATGGGCCGAATCGTATCCTTCTGCACAGTAAATTCAATGAAATACAATTGGTTAACTATCAACTGATACCTAATTCCCACTTTAACTTGCCCCCGCCCTCTCCCCACGCCCACATACACACACAGACATGATAGACAAAGAACAAAGAAAAGTACAGCACAGGAACAGGCCCTTCGGCCCTCAAAGCCTGTGCCGACCATTCTGCCCATCTAAACTAAAATCATCTGTACTTCCGGGGTCCGTATCCCTCTATTCCCATTCTATTCATATATTTGTCAAGATGCGCCTTAAACGTCACTATCGTTCCTGCTTCCACCACCTCTTCCGGCAGCGAGTTCCAGGCACCCACTACCCTCTGTGTAAAAAACCTGCCTCGTACATCTCCTCTAAACCTTGCCCCTGGCACCTTAAAACTATGCCCCCTAGTAATTGACCCCTCTACCCTGGGAAAAAGCCTCTGACTATCCACTTTATATGCCCCATATAATTTTGTCGACCTCTATCAGGTCGTCAGGTCGCCCCTCAACCTCCTTCGTTCCAGTGAGAACAAACCGAGTTTATTCAACCGCTCCTCATTGGTAATGCCCTCCATACCAGGCAACATCCTGGTAAATCTCTTCTGCACCCTCTCTAAAGCCTCCACGTCCTTCTGGTAGTGTGGCGACCAGAATTGAACACTATGCTCCAAGTGTGGCCTAACTAAGGTTCTATACAGCTGCACCATGACTTGCCAACTTTTATACTCAATGCCCCGGCCAATGAAGGCAAGCATGCCGTATGCCTTCTTGACTACCTTCTCCACCTGTGTTGCCCCTTTCCGTGACTTGTGGACCTGTACACCTAGATCTCTCTGACTGTCAATACTCTTGAGGGTTCTACCATTCACTGTATATTCTCTACCTGCATTAGACGTTCCAAAATGCATTACATAGAAAACATAGAAAAATACAGCACAGAACAGGCCCTTCGGCCCACGAAGTTGTGCCGAACCTTTGTCCTAGGGCAAACAGGCAGAGGTCATTGTACATATTGGTACTAACGACATTGGCAGGAAGGGGCATGAGGTCCTGCAGCAGGAGTTCAGGGAGCTAGGCAGGAAGTTAAAAGACAGGACCTCTAGGGTTGTAATCTCGGGATTACTCCCTGTGCCACGTGCCAGTGAGGCTAGAAATAGGAAGATAGAGCAGCTAAACACATGGCTAAACAGCTGGTGTAGGAGGGAGGGTTTCCGTTATCTGGACCACTGGGAGCTCTTTCGGGGCAGGTGTGACCTTTATAAGGACGGGTTGCATCTAAACTGGAGAGGCATAAATATCCTGGCCGCGAGGTTTGCTAGTGTCACACGGGAGGGTTTAAACTAGTATGGCAGGGGGGGTGGGCATGGGAGCAATAGGTCAGAAGGTGAGAGCATTGAGGGAGAACTAGCGAATAGGGAGTGTGGCTCTGAGGCAGAGCAGACAGGGAGAAGTTGCTGAACACAGCGGATCTGGTGGCCTGAAGTGCATATGTTTTATTGCAAGAAGTATTACGGGTAAGGCAGATGAACTTAAGAGCTTGGATTAGTACTTGGAACTATGATGTTGTTGCCATTACAGAGACCTGGTTGAGGGAAGGGCAGGATTGGCAGCTAAATGTTCCAGGATTTAGATGTTTCAGGTGGGATAGAGGGGGATGTAAAAGGGGTGGCGGAGTTGCGCTACTGGTCAGGTCAGGGAGACTTCAACTTCCCCAATATTGACTGGGACTCATTTAGTGCCAGGGGCTCAGACGGGGCAGAGTTTGTGAGGAGCATCCAGGAGGGCTTCTTAAAACAATATATAGACAGTCCAACTAGGGAAGGGGTGGTACTGGACCTGGTATTGGGGAATGAGCCCGGCCAGGTGGTAGAAGTTTCAGTAGGGGAGCATTTCGGGAACAGTGACCACAATTCAGTAAGTTTTAAAGTGCTGGTGGACAAGGGTAAGAGTGGTCCTAGGATGAATGTGCTAAATTGGGGGAAGGCTACTTATAACAATATTAGGTGGGAACTGAAGAACCTAGATTGGGGGCGGATGTTTGAGGGCAAATCAATATCTGACATGTGGGAGGGTTTCAAATGTCAGTTGAAAGGAATTCAGGACCGGCATGTTCCTGTGAGGAAGAAGGACAAATACGGCAATTTTCGGGAACCTTGGATAACGAGAGATATTGTAGGCCTCGTCAAAAAGAAAAAGGAGGCATTTGTCAGGGCTAAAAGGCTGGGAACAGACGAAGCCTGTGTGGAATATAAGGAAAGTAGGAAGGAACTTAAGCAAGGAGTCCGGAGGGCTAGAAGGGGTCACAAAGTCAATGGCAAATAGGGTTAAGGAAAATCCCAAGGCTTTTTACACGTACATATAAAGCAAGAGGGTAGCCAGGGAAAGGGTTGGCCCACTGAAGGATAGGCAAGGGAATCTATGTGTGGGGCCAGGGGAAATGGGCGAGGTACTAAATCAATACTTTGCATCAGTGTTCACCAAAGAGAAAGAATTGGTAGATGTTGAGTCTGGAGAAGGGTGTGTAGATAGCCTGGGTCACATTGAGATCCAAAAAGACGAGGTGTTGGGTGTCTTGAAAAATATTAAGGTTGATAAGTCCCCAGGGCCTGATGGGAGCTACCCCAGAATACCGAAGGAGGCTGGAGAGGAAATTTCTGAGGCCTTGACAGAAATCTTTGGATCCTCACTGTCTTCAGGTGATGTCCCGGAGGACTGGAGAATAGCCAATGTTGTTCCTCTGTTTAAGAAGGGTAGCAAGGATAATCCAGGGAACTACAGGCCGGTGAGCCTTACTTCAGTGGTAGGAAAATTACTGGAAAGAATTCTTCGAGACAGGATCTACTCCCATTTGGAAGCAAATGGACGTATTAGTGAGAGGCAGCATGGTTTTGACTGGTTTTGAACCCATAAATTCAAATTTACCTATGTGATCATGTGAGGAGGAGTGTAATGGCTCCGCACTATTCAATCTCCTTGATTGTTCACAACAAAGTTTAAGTTTATTTTTTCATGAGGATAGGTCTTTTTTGAATCCAAATGTATTTGACTATTTAAGCTGTGAACAATAAAGAGTCAATCAAACAAGGTTTTCTTGAGTTAAAGATCAAATTTATTAACCATTAAACCCGAGAAGACAAAATAATAAAAATGTAATGTCACACGCAGGTATCAGAAATAAGGGAAGCTAGAGTCCAATAAAAAAAGTTTAAAGGATAAGGTGTCCTATGATTGTCCTTGAGGGGTATTTTTCAATGTTGTGACTGATTTGGATTAATTGGCTTCGTGGAGGAGGTCAAATGTAGAAGATTTGCAATTATTACAAAATGTCAGGTTTCTGGCAGATTTCTAATTAATTTGGCTTCCTAACCAGGTAATTCACTTGTCCCAAAAGAAAGACTGGTAGGGAACCCAGCTTTCAACCTGTTTCCTTTGCTAAAACCTTTCTGGCAGATTCTCTGCAATGGTTGCAGCCTTGCCTTGAAATATTCTACCCATTGTGCATTTCCAAATTTGGGTGTGTCTGTCTGTGGCAATCATTGCTTCATGAACCAGCGACCAAGCCCACGACCGCTATCATCTAGAAGGACAAGAGCAGCAGATACCTGGGAACACCACTGCCTGGACGTTCCCCTCCAAGTCATTCACCATCCTGACTTGGAAATATATCATTATTCCTTCACTTTCACTGGCTCAGAATCCTGAAACTCCCTCCCTGCCAGCACTGTAGGTGTACCTACACCTCAGGATCTGCAGCGGATCAAGAAGGCAGCTCACCATCACCTTATGAAGGGCAACTAGAGTTGGGCCATAAATGCTGGCCTAGCTAGCGATGTCCATATCTCGTAAATGAATTTTTAAAAAACGTTGTATTTTAATGACTCTTAGGCACTTACATGTTTTGAGTGGCCATTAAATTATAGGAAGTGTTAGGGAGAAAATCACAGCTATTCATCTATAGTGTACTTCACTCACTCCCTCTAGAGAAAACCAAAGTTTCTTGGAGTTTCAAACAAAGCCTTTATTTTGAGCTACAGCACAGGCCCCAGTACTCCAATGGGTGGCACATAAGGGAGCCCTGATTTAAGGATTGTGCAGACAGTTATACTTTATATTCAATTACAAGAAATTAGCAGGCCTTGCCCTGCCAGAATGATGACGTAAACTCCACCCACTCATTTTCTTATCAAATGAGGCTCAAGATCTGGAGAGAAAACTGGTGTGCAACTGGAGAGCCACACACCACATTTCAATTTGAGCCTGACATTTTATCAAGTCTGATACGTTTCCACCCACTGTGTTTTGGACCATCAAGCATCACCGTGTTGGTTCTGTCACAAGTGAAATAACCCCTTGCTTCAACATGGAGCTAATTCTCTTGCCTTTGGCAAATGTGGATTAGGAGTTTTTCTAGGTGTAAACAAACACGCTAGCTTTGTTTCAGGCTGTGGAGTGATCTGCTTTAGGATCACAAGTAAGGTTTTCTTTTTCAAATTGAAAGGTTGCAATCAATTGTCGAATGACCTTGAGTTCTACACTTCTTGGACCGGTGTTGTTTTTTGCATGATGTGTGAAGAAAACTTTTTTCCAACTGTTTGGGCACCGGACCAGACCTCACCATTTGTTAGGATATTGGACAAGAACACCAAACAATTTTTAAAAAATTGTGAAACTGTGAGAAAAAGATACTTCACCCCAGGAGTGAAGACTCTGACCAATAGGTATCTTTTATTTTCAAACAAACCCTAATTTAAAGACAGAATTAACCACAGTAACATCAAAGAAATAGATTTACAATTATCAATTAAACAGTTCTTAAACGAAAGGGAAAAGGTTAAATTACTATCTATACATGCTACTAAGTCCAATTAAGCAACCCAATACAGTTCAAATGCCACTTATAAATAAAGTTAACAAACAGATTACTTGCTTAGCGATGTAGACTTCTGGAAAGAAAACCTTTCAAGAGCAACCTGTAAAATCTTCCATCTTGTCAGGCACTTTTGTTTAACCTGACACAGCATTTGGAAAAACTGCTGTTCAACTTAAAATCCTATATCAACTGGAAAACTACAGTCAGACCTGGCTCCTCCCATTAATTACATCATAGGTATCCCACTAAGCTCCATGACCTGCTGAGCCAGGATTAAACACCATTCCCCCATAAATGATCTACTCTCCAGAGAATCTTCAGCAATCATAACAATGCTCCATTTGCCCTCTATATGTATACAAGTAAATGGTTAGAATCAATCATGACCCCATTTACTTGTATACATGTAGAGGAGAAATGGAACATTGTTATAATTGCTGAAGATTCTCTGGAGAGTATATCATTTATGGGGGAATTTACGACTCCTAATTACACAGCTTTAGCAGTAAAACAATCTGGATACCTTAACCTCGGTTTTTTAATAGTATTATTGCAACAAGTTCATGCACGATCAATTGCACAAAGACTCAAGTTGGGTACAACTGTGGCTTTATTACAGTCAGATGTGTGGCCTCCTGCTGCAGCTGGCGAAATGGCAGGGCACTGGAGGTCATACATATTTATACAGTTCTCCATGGGCGGAGCCAGCCGGCAGGAGCTACCGGCGAACCTGTAGTGTAGGTCCTACCTTACATCTCCTATTACAGTGGTTCACCACACAAATATATACCTTAACCCAGGTTTTTAAAATTCTTACTGCAGTAAAATACAATATATATACCAATTTCTTTCATTTATTAACCACAGTTTAGCATTAGAAAGAACCAAAACTGCTGCACCGTTAAAGCATGTCTCGTTTCCCTCTGCTGGGATATTAGCATTCCTAGTCATTCAAGTCACAGTAGAAAAGGTGATAGTTCAGGTCATTTTATAACATTTTTTATTGCATTATTGCACTTCCTCTCCATTAAAGTACTGAAACGCATGTGAAAAATGACACCATGTTGGTCAATGTAAGGGTCAACTTACCTTTAAAGGACAGATCTCTCTGTTGAATCAGCATTCCAGTAGCTTCCCCCTGGATCTCTCCAAATAAAGACACCTCAATATTGTTGATATCTTTAACTTTCTTGGATCTTACCACCTTTTGGAATCTTTTATTTTTGCATATTCTGTACAGGCTTCTTGCTGCAGCACACAGCTCAGAAATGACCCGTCTTTCTGCAGAAATGGCAATCAGTCTCTATGGTGGGTCAGTTTTTATGCCTGTGGTTTTTCCCGCCACACTGATTAGTTAGGTGGGGTGGTTGATGAATGCTATTCCTGCCTCCTCTGCTTTTGTACGGCCACCTCTCTGCTTTTACATTTAACACACTCCACTGAGAGGGTCATTTTGGGGAAATGGATCACCCTGACACCCCGAATCACTGATTTATTTTCCCTCCTGTTCTCAGTTTGTCTGCTCAGTTGAATTGCCTTTGATAAGATTCAATCATCTCTTGGCTACAAATGGTCAGACAATGCTTCATAAAAGACACTGATAACAATTCTGCTCTTGATTAGTTCATCTTTTAAGCTGCCACACTCTCAGTTCTCCGCAGGTCTATACAGAACATGGATAAATGTACCAATACTTTCTCTTTGTCATTTGGGTATGCTTGTTAAGTTTAGCACATTTGAGAATGGCATTCTTGCACAGACTGTAGTAGGCATCAACTACTTTCATTACTTCATCGTTCGAAGCTTTTTCTTCATTTATCCCTTGTCTGACTGGGATATTGTCTGCATAGCAACCCATCGTGAATAATAGCATGCTGACCTGCTCATTGCTCTCTCCTCCAGCGAACCCAATGCAGTGAGATATCTGCAAATCTGTGGTTTCAATTCAGCCACACTTGTGCATGGTTGAGACCTGTGATTTGCTTGAGGCTTTCTGGTAATGGCAGAGCCTTTTCCATACTTGTTGCTGCACCATATATTCTTCTGGGTCTGGTTGTTTTAACACATATTTACAGAGTCTACTGAGGTAAGGAAAACACTAACTTTATTGAGAAACTGTGACTTCATCTTGCCATGAAGTTCTACAAGAGAGAGCAAGGTTACAAAACATTGCATCACTGCCTGTAAATACTATGGGCATGATCTACTGGCTGTTTCCCACTGAAATCGTGCGGGACGCGGCCAGTAGATCCCGGGAGAGGCCTCCCCCGGGATTCCCAATGGCCATTTCACTTCGCGAGATCTAACTAGATCTCCCTCAAGATGCTGAGATCTGGGCTCCACCCACAATGGGCAGGATCCAATCTTGCACGGGTAAGTGAGTCTAATAATCCACTCGCTGGATCGATCGGCCATCCTGCATCTATCGGCCTGGCCGAGGAGACCCCAGCCAGGCGTCGTTCAGTACTGGTCCCCACAAATGAGGACCAGGCAGACCGGTAAATGGGAGGGGCTCCCAATGGCAATCAGAGGCCCCTGAGTGTTCGGCCTCTGGGAAGGGTGGCACCCTTGTACCACCCAGACACCTTGGTACTGCCAGCCTAGTAGTGCCACCTGGGTGCCAGCCTGGCATTGCCAGGTGAGTAGGGAGTAGGGGAACTGCCAGGGTGCCAATGTCAAGGTGCCAGGCTGGCATTGTGCCACAGAGATCGGGCCTGTGGGTGCCCTGCCATTATGTGGTGGGGTGCGGGGGCTCAAGGACCCTGCAACAGGTGACTTCAGGTGACTTGGAGCATTGGGGGTAGCGTCGGGAGATTGAGATTGGGGCGGGTCATGAAAACAAGAGAGTGCTGTTAAATAGCGAGGCCATTCCCAATGTTTGGTTAGATTGCGTTCTGTGTCTCATTAGTGTATTACACAGTTGGAATTAACACCACATAGTACAAAACATTATCATTAGAATGAAAAAAAATGCATTCTGCCACGCTTAAAAAAAACTTGTAATACCTTGTCGGACGTGGGTGCGCTGTTGGCGTAACGGAGAATCACGACAGCCGGGAATCCAACCCCTGATTTTTATGGGGAATCTAACCTCAAGAGGGCGGGTGTACGTTTTATAGGTCACAATCCACAACAGACCAGAGGAAAATTGACTGGGGTCAGGAGTGGAGAGGAAAATCAAATTGTAGCCATGCAGACACCAAAATGCAGCTCTGAACACAGACAAAAATGTGGCTCCAAAACTCTCTAAAATTTGTTCGATAAATTAGATATTGTTGCCATTTTGATTTTCATTATAGTTCCAAACCAGTAACCTCCAGCGTATGTTGTGACAAGTACAGGGGCAGTAGATTCATGAAACAACATCATCTCCTAGTTTACATCCAAGTTACACAACATACTACCTTGGGCATATGTTACCACATGAACTGCAGTGGTCAATCAATAGGCCGACAACCACCTTCCCAAGTAAAACTAGAAATGGCAATAAATACTGGTCTTGCCAGAGATGCTCACAAGCAGGGAATGAATATATTTTTTTTAAAAATCAACTATTTTACATATAATACAAAAACAAAACGCAACCAAGCTGAGTAAAATTCGCCCAATGCTGCCTACCACATCCTGGACCTTAGCCCCACCCCTCCAAAAACATCAAAGCCCTCTCCCCCACCTTTAGTAATGAACGGTGACCAGCCCTTTGAAATACACAATGAACAGTTGCCATCTTCGGTAAAACACCTCAATTGGACTTTCTCGAGGTATCGGAACTCCGTCAGATCTCCCAGCCACACTGAGGCACTGGGCGGAGAGGCTGAGCTTCACCCCATCAGCACTGACCTCCAGGCAATCAGCAAGGCGAAGGCCAGAAACATCGCCTCCCACGTGCCCATCTGCAGCCCCGCAAGTCCAACATTCCAAATATGGCCACCCAGGGACAGGGCTCCAGTTCAATTTTCAGAATCGCTGACATGGTGCTAAAGAAGGGGACCCAGAAACTCACAAGCTTGTGACATGACCAGAACATGTGCACATCATTGGCCAGGCCTCCTGCACTGCGCTCACACTTGTCCTCCACCCATGCAAAGAACCGACTCATCCTGGATCTAGTCAGGTTAGCCCAATACACCACTTTAAGTTGTATTAAGCCAAGCCTCACAAAGACGTGGAGTTTACCCTCCGCAGGGCCACATTCCACACCTAATCATCCAACATCGGCCCAACTCCTCCTCCCACTTGGCCTTAACCCCTTCCGCCAATAAGGAGCCCTCCGAAATATCAGTTCATAGATGCCATAAATGCTTGCTTCCTCTGATCTTGCGAGCAGAAGAACCCCCTGTCTTAGCGAGGTGGGCGGCGTCACGGGGAATGTTGAGAAGATCTGTTTCACAAAATTGTTAACTTGTAAATATCTGAACGAGTCAGATCGCGAGTGCCCAAGCTTCTCCGAGAGTTCAAGCCAGGAATGAATATTAATTAAGGGTTTTAAAGTAATCAATAATAATTAATAGTCCTTAGATAGTTGGCAAGAGAATCAGTGGAAGTTGAGGAGAAATGATTTTACGTAGCGAGTTTTGATGATTCATCTCCTTCTATGCTGCATATTTCTACAATTACAAGAGATTTCAGACCACACCCAGGCAATAGTTTCACACCTCCCAGGGAAGAGAGTTAAGAGGCTCGTCAGATGTCTCCTAAACGGTAGTTTAACCAATATTTGTAAGCCAGTGAATGCTGCTTTGTACATTCATTCAAACATATACTTGGTGGATTTTTTCCCTAATCAAAGAGCAAAGCAGGAACAATTGATTTAGTTCAAGTCTATCGGCTCTGCCTGTTTCACATCTGCTCCCTTGGCAAAACAAACAAAAAGTAAAACAAAATCTTTCTCTGGCATACGACTGTTGTTCCTGTAAAACCTCAGGTACTTTCGACCAGTTTACTTATTCAAAGGTTTAACCTAGGGTGTCTTTATTTATGAGGAAACAATATTTATTCACACAATTAACCCTTATATTACCCACATAAAACAAGAGGATACATAAGAACATAAGAACTAGGAGCAGGAGTACGCCATCTGGCCCCTCCGCCATTCAATGAGATCATGGCTTTTGTGAGGGCCACGAAGAATCCAGCACGATTTTTAAGGATAAAAAGAAATAACAATTATTTACAATAACATATATATACAACAGCAGCAGCAACTTCGCTTGCTGCTCACTCCTTCCTGCTGGTTCCAAACTGGCCAGCTTTATTTATACAGGGAGTCTGCTAATGATTTCTCTGCCCCCCTCATTGGGGAAGCTCATACTCCCACAGGATTGTGGGATTGTCATTAGTCCCCAGCCAATGGTAAGCAGGCAGGTTATAACATCCCTCCCCCCCCCCAAAATCCAAGGAATCCACCGGAAACCCTGGCGAAGGAGGGCATCTGACTCGTTTTGCCGCAGGCCGGACACCATTTGCATGAGGCGCTGGATTGGGCGGCGTGTAACGAGACGGAGACCGGCGCTTCCGTGATGAACGGCGTAACGGTTGTACATCCACGGCCCGTGGATTCCCCCTCTGATGCGTCCTCTGTCTCCATCTCGGAGTCAGAGTCTGCTGCCTCCGTCATCTTGGCATCTCTATCTCCACGTGGTTCTGTAATGACCTGCGCAGGCTTTGAGTGAGGCACAAGAGGAAGATTATGAGGACTACTTTCCATTGTCTCTGGTCTCTGTGGCTGTAAAAATGAGCTCCGGGGGGCGTGGAATCTTTGGAAGAGATAATCTTCAGGACCGAACGTGGTCTACATGTTTGCGCTGGAGATGACCCTGGGCTTGCACCTGGTAAGATATAGGGCCTGTTTGGTGAAAGATTACGGCAGGGACCCACTGGGCACCACCAGCAAAATTCCGAACGAACACTGGGTCACCGGGCGCAAACTTCCGAATTGGCCGATGCCGAGAAAAACCATGTCCCTGCCGTTCTTGTGTGCGGCGTACTTTTGCCCCAATGTCCGGGAAAACCATGCTAAGGCGGGTGCGAAGTCTCCGGCCCATTAGGAGTTCTGCGGGAGCTACCTCAGTCACCGCATGGGGGGTGGTCCTATACGAAAACAAAAAGCGAGCCAGTCTCGTGTCCATTGACCCGGAAGACTGCTTCTTTAGGCCTCGTTTGAATGTCTGCACTGCGCGCTCCGCCAACCCATTTGAAGCCGGGTGGTAAGGGGCAGTGCGGATATGGCGTATGCCGTTCATCTTCATGAACCTCGCAAACTCCTCACTTGTGAATGGAGTGCCGTTATCCGTGACCAGCACCTCGGGGGGGCCATGCGTACTAAAAGACAAGCGCATCTTCTCAATTGTTGCGCAGGACGTTGTGCCTAGCATCTTATGCACCTCTAGCCATTTAGACTGGGCGTCGATGAATAAAAGGAACATGGATCCTTGAAAAGGGCCGGCGAAATCCACATGCAAGGCCGCCCTGGCCATTCCCAGTGCTGGTGGAAGCTTCTGATGCTCCTGGCAAATGGAGCAGTTTTGGGCCACCTTCTCAATGTCGGTGTCGAGGCCTGGCTACCAGACATAACTCCGGGCCAACATTTTCATTTGGGTCACACCTGGATGCCCATTGTGCAAGTCTCTTAGTATCAGTTCCTGTCCTTTTTCCGGGACAATCACACGCGTCCCCCCACAAGAGAATGCCGTCTTCCACGCTGAATTCTGACAGCTTGGAGGAAAATGCCCGCAACTCGCCTGGGAGCTGTCTATGTTGCCCACCATACAGGACTGTGTGCCGAACCTTTGACAGGACTGGCTCTGTCTGGGTCCATTCAAGGATCTGTGATGCCGTGACAGGCAAGGTGTCCATAAAATTTAGGGTTGCAACCACCTCGCCGGTCGTGGGGGTCGACATGGGGCCAGTCGATAAAGGCAATCGGCTCAGTGCGTCGGCATTCGCTATCTGCATTCCTGGTTTGTGCTCCAGAGAATACTCGTATGCAGCGAGCAACAAAGCCCAGCGCTGGATCCGTGCAGAAACAATGGGCGGTATTGGCTTATCCTCTCTGAAAAGTCCCAGCAGAGGCTTATGATCAGTCACGATAGTGAAGTGGCGGCCATACACGTACTGGTGGAAACGTTTCACTGCAAAGACCACTGCCAGGCCCTCCTTCTCAATCTGCCCGTACTTTTTTTCCGCTGCAGTCAATGTGCGGGAGGAGAAAGCTATCGGCTGTTGGGCCCCTTTCTCCAACTTGTGGGACAGGACGGCCCGAATACCATACGGGGATGCATCACATGTGACGAGCAAAGGCTTTCCAGGATCATAGTGGGTGAGTAACCCAGACGACGACAATTGTTGTTTTACCCACCGGAAAGCAGTTTTTTGCGGCTGACCCCAAACCCAGGTGTGATTTTTCTTTAGCAGAAGATGCAATGGGACCAGCGTAGTTGCCAGATTGGGGAGGAACTTCCCGTAATAGTTTGAGGCCGAGAAAAGAACGAAGATGCGAAGTGTCAGTCGGGGCCGGGGCCTGTTGAATCGCGCGCACCTTCTCTGCGACGGGGTGCAAACCTTCGCGGTCCACCCGATAACCCAAATAGACTACTTCCTTTGCCTGAAAGATGCACTTTGTGATGTAAACGGACTACAGCCTCCGAAAAGTGTCTAAGGACAGCCTTCAAATTTTCCAAATGTTCCTGCTCCGACGTCCCTGTGATCAAAACATCATCTAAGTAGACAGCGACACGCGGTAAACCTCTCAAAATGCCCTCCATAACGCGTTGAAAAATAGCGCAGGCAGAGGAACTCCAAATGGCAAACGTGTATATTCATACATGCCCCGGTGTGTATTAATCGTTACATATGGTCGGGAGGCAGGGTCCAGCTCCAACTGTAGTCAGGCGTGACTCATACCTAATTTGGTGAACTAGAGTCCGCCTGCAAGCTTTGCGTAGATCCTCTATGCGAGGCATTGGATATTGGTCGAGTCGGGAAGCCGTATTCACTGTAAGTTTATAGTCGCCACACAAGCGAACTGTGGCATCTGGCTTCATTACAGGTACAATTGGTGCTGCCCAGTCAGCGAAACGGACGGGCCTGATAATACCCAAAGTCCCCAAACGAGTGAGCTCCCCTTCTACCTTCTCAAACGTAAGGCACCGGGCGCGCCCGGAAATAGCACGGCGTGGCTCCTGGTTCGACTTGCATACGGGCTACGGCCCCTTTTATTTTCCCCGAACCGGGCTGGAATACATCTGGGTATCGTCCTAGCACCTCAGTCAACCCTCCAGAAACTGTTTGGAGGATGTGCGGTCACTGCAACCACAAATGGCGCAACCAGTCCCGATCCAACAGGCTGGGCCCATGGCCGCGCACCACGCTAAGTGGGAAACATCCCTCGAGGCGTCCATAAACAGGGGTCATCGAAGTTCCTGCAATATCCAATGGTTCGCCCATGTAGGTGGCCAACCTGGCCTGTGTGTCAGTTAATGTAAGGGTCTGTATACGCTGCTTGATGCGGTCGAATGTCCTCTGGGTGATCACGGAGATCGCTACGCCAGTGTCCAACTCCATCTCAAGCGGGTGACCATTGACCCGTACTGTCACCTTAATGGGGGCCACATGGGGAGCTGCCACACAATGCAGCTGCAGGCAGTCATCCTCCATCTCCACGTCCTCAGGAGCAGTCACCGCAGGTTCATCCACATGGAAGGTACGGCCCCTGGGCTGGTCCCAGTTTCAGTCGGAATGACGGCGCCATCGGCGCCCCCAGGACAGGCGTCCGCGACGGGGTCGGCGCCTACACGTCTGACACTGACATGGCTCCTCATCCATCGGTTCTGGAGAAGGCTCCCTTCGGGAGGAATGTCCGACGAATACCGGCGTCGATCCGGACGTCGCCTCGCCCAAGGTACCGCCGGCGTGCGGGGGGACGTGTTCGGACGGAAGGGGTTGAGCACCAAGGCATGCACCTCCATTCCCTGTAGCTCCTGCACTCCTCGTTCTGCGCTCTCTCGGGACAATACTATTTGAATGTCCTGTTGAAAAGTCAATGTTGGCTCAGCTAACAACTCTCTCTGAGTGGCCGCATTGTTAATACTGCAAACCTAACGGTCGCGTAACATTTCGGACAAGGTCTCACCATAGTTACAGTACTCTGCAATCCTGCGAAGCCTGGATAAAAAGTCGGCAAGGCATTCTCCTGGGGTCCTCTCAGCGGTATTAATCCAGTAACGTTGGACTATCGTGGATGGAGTTGGGTTCAAATACTGCCCCACTAAATTCACAAGTTCATCAAACATTTTGGTGTCTGGCGCAGCTGGGTACGTAAGGCTCCTAATCACCCCAAACGTATGCGGGCCGTAGGCGGTGAGCAATATGACCACCTGCTGCTCATTTTCGGTGATATTGTTTGCCCGGAAATAGTAACGCATCCGTTGTGCGTCCTGGTTCCAGCTTTCCAGCGCAGCATCAAAAACATCCAAACGTCCGTACAGAGGCATGGTGTAATAGAAAACAACTTCCAACCTGTATCCAATAAAAATCCAGGGAGGTGGCTTCAGCAGTGTAGACAACTATTCACTTTAACCCTCGTCGCCAGTTTTGTGAGGGCCACAAAGAATCCAGCACGATTTTTAAGGATACAAAGAAATAACATTTATTTATAATAACATATATATACAACAGCAGCAGCAACTTCTGCCTGCTGGTTCCAAACTGGCCAGCTTTATTTATCCAGGGAGTCTACTAATGATTTCTCCGCCCCCCTCATTGGGGAAGCTCATACTCCCACAGGATTGTGGGATTGTCATTAGTCCCCAGCCAATGGTAAGCAGGCAGGTTATAACAATGGCTCATCTTTTGTGGACTCAGCTCCACTTTCCGGCCTGAACACCATAACCCTTAATCCCTTTATTCTTCAAAAAACTATCTATCTTTATCTTAAAAACATTTAATGAAGGAGCCTCTACTGCTTCACTGGGCAAGGAATTCCATAGATTCACAACCCTTTGGGTGAAGAAGTTCCTCCTAAACTCAGTCCTAAATCTACTTCCCCTTATTTTGAGGCTATGCCCCCTAGTTCTGCTTTCACCCGCCAGTGGAAACAACCTGCCCGCATCAATCCTATCTATTCCCTTCATAATTTTATACGTTTCTATAAGATCCCCCCTCATCCTTCTAAATTCCAACGACTACAGTCGCAGTCTACTCAACCTCTCCTCGTAATCCAACCCCTTCAGCTCTCGGATTAACCTAGTGAATCTCCTCTGCACACCCTCCAGTGCCAGTATGTCCTTTCTCAAGTAAGGAGACCAAAACTGAACACAATACTCCAGGTGTGGCCTCACTAACACCTTATACAATTGCAGCATAACCTCCCTAGTCTTAAACTCCATCCCTCTAGCAATGAAGGACAAAATTCCATTCGCCTTCTTAATCACCTGTAAACCAACTTTTTGCGACTCATGCACCAGCACAGCCAGGTCTCTCTGCATAGCAGCATGTTTTAATATTTTATCATTTAAATAATAATCCCTTTTGCTGTTATTCCTATCAAAATGGATAACCTCACATTTGTCAACATTGTATTCCATCTGCCAGACCCTAGCCCATTCACTTAGCCTGTCCAAATCCCTCTGCAGACTTCCAGTATCCTCTGCACTTTTTGCTTTACCACTCATCTTAAGTGCCGTCTGCAAACTTGGACACATTGCCCTTAGTCCCCAACTCCAAATCATCTATGTAAATTGTGAACAATTGTGGGCCCAATACTGATTCCTGAGAGACACCACTAGCTACTGATTGCCAACCAGAGAAACACCCATTAATCCCGACTCTTTGCTTTCTATTAATTAACCAATCCTCTATCCAGGCTACTACTTTCCCCTTAATGCCATGCATCTTTATCTTATGCAGCAACCTTTTGTGTGGCACCTTGTCAAAGGCTTTCTGGAAATTCAGATATACCACATCCATTGGCTCCCCGTTATCTACTGCATTGGTAATATCCTCAAAAAATCCACTAAATTAGTTCGGCACGACCTGCCCTTTATGAACCCATGCTGTGTCTGCCCAATGGGACAATTTCCATCCAGATGCCTCGCTATTTCTTCCTTGATGATAGATTCCAGCATCTTCCCTACTACCGAAGTTAAGAGCACTGGCCTATAATTACCCGCTTTCTGCCTACCTCCTTTTTAAAACAGTGGTGTCACGTTTGTTAATTTCCAATCCGCCGGGACCACCCCAGAGTCTAGAGAATTTTGGTAAATTATCACTAGTGCATTTGCAATTTCCCTTGCCATCTCTTTTAGCACTCTGAGATGCATTCCATCAGGGCCAGGGGACTTGTCTACCTTTAGCCCCATTAGCTTGCCCATGACTACCTCCTTAGTGATAACAATTCTCTCAAGATCCTCACCTGACATAGCCTCATTTCTATCAGTCACTGGCATGTTATTTGTGTCTTCCACTGTGAAGACCGACCCAAAACCCCTGTTCAGTTCCTCAGCCATTTCCTCATCTCCCATTATTAAATCTCCCTTCTCACCCTTTAAAGGATACCCCAGATTCAAGTACACTACTTGCAAAGTTGGCTTGGTAGGCTGTGGATCGGATCGCTGGAATTCCTCTGTCACGTCTTCACAAAAGGTGGTTCTCGCTGGAGGCCTCTTCCTTGCTTCCTTCCTTCTGGTCTGGTCAAGGTCACCTCACACACCGAGTCTTTGCTGCTAGTGTGTCTGAGATGCGTACCTTTATCCCTCCCTCTCCTCGCCTTTCCAGAAACTTCTCTGGCTTCCGGCCAATGAGGTCTCAGGAGCGGGTCAAAGCGGCCAATGGTCCAGTTGAAGACCGTTTGACAGGCCACATAAGCCCACCTCAGGTGTCCCATCTCTGGTGGTGTGGGCTGCACATAACCTGTTCCCATATAAGGTAACAGTAGAAACTCTGGCTCGGTCTGGGCTGCAAACAATAGACCTGTGCATTTCAATGGGGTACGCTGATTTCTGCTTGGTCTCAGTAGAGTGTGATGATCTTTGACGGGTGATTGAATGGGACAGGCTCAGACAAGTTCTGGCAGCTTGTCTGTTGGTTTTGGATTTAACTTTGGTCAAGTCTGAATTCCAACCTGCCTGCCTGAGGTTTGACTGCAGTATGACTTTAACATGCCCAATTCTTTAATTTAGGCTATCCAAATTAATTGGCCTTAAAACTAGGCCCTGATAAATAATAATAATAATATTACATTACACAAGTTTTTTTCCAGAATCCTAGAAATGTCACTAACATTATGCAACAGCAATAATACCCATCAATATGATTGGTTACAGGAGTCCTTTATTATTGCAAACTATACATACAGTAAAAAAAATGCAGCATAGCTTTTCATTTTATGATGTAAATTCAGTCTATTAGGAAAAATTAATGAAAATGAGTTGTAATATTCATGACTTTCCTTTAGTCCTGATTTCAAAAGAGACATTTAAGAACTGACAATCATATGATCCAAATAAACAGCACACAATTTAATGATCTGTTGGTAACTACAAACAACATTGATTTTAGTTGACAAAGGACTTAAAAGACTCAACTGTATTATGCATCAAGGCGGTGGAATTTCAACATGTCTATACAATCAATTAACATGCTAACATAAATACAGGGCAATTTAGTCTATAGCAAAATTGTTAAGTGCTACTGCTACACGTTACTTGTATATATTTATTGTCCATAGGATGACTGCCATAACTATTTAAAAATTAATTATTTAAAATTATTTTTCTTTTACCCCCATGTTTGCAGCTGCAGTACTTATACTGTGATCAGGTGTGCTTAAATACACTTGAACTTTTATCTTTCATATGCAAAGAAAAAATATGTCTATTTTTAAGTTGAAAGGCACATCGTAATGTGACTTCTATTCATTTTAAACTAGTAATTAAAAGTATACATACCTTGAAAAAGATGATTATATTTTATTGGAAGAAAAAAAACGATGATCACTCAGGTAGTCAAGGAGTCCACATTCTTTCACAAAGATTACATCAAGATATGGCAAGAATGCTTTGTTGCCATAACCATATCTGCCTGAAAACTCTAATTGCTTCAAATTCCACCATGATAAGTTTCATATGTAAAAAATAACCAATTATTGACAAATTATTTTTGTTCACATATTCATGATATTTTAACCTTTGTCATCTGAATATTCTAGAGTTTCCAAAACAAAAAGCAAATCAAAGTTGGGACTAGTGGTTTCAGGGTCAATGCCAATAAGCAGTGTACACAAGAGGAGCTAGGTTTCCTGCATCATTGTGACAATATACAATGAAAGAAAACAATTTAAATAAAACTGTTTCTCAAAACATAATTGAGGTTTTCTCATGTGTTCTAGAATTGGTAACATGTTTAGATTATAACCTTTAATTTATGTTTTCAAAATGACAGAGTTAAGATGTACTGCAACAATTTTTAACGGGATGTACTATTTCTGGAGTAACCATGTTTGAGGGTATAATTGTACAAAATATACACGTTGACCAAATATCTTTTGTTCCTTTTTAATGTGTCTAGTAACTCATGAGATTTCACTATAGAAACGTGCAAAATATTAAAGTTCATGACATTTCCAGACTACCATATGTAGCCACCCACATCATATTCATCATCATCATCTTCATCATCTTCATTGTCAACTTCATCATCTTCTTCCTCATCATTGGTATCTTCTTCATCATCCTCATCATCTGACCATTCATGGAAGTCACCACTGCCAAAGTCACCTGAAATCTCTATATCACCACCTAGAAAATAATCCACCAATAAAATATTTACTTGTGAAAACATTTGTCCGAGTCATTCAACAATGCTTTATGTATGAAATGAAATATTAATCTAATTCTAAAAAGGCAGAATTAAAGACACTATTGAATGCATGCAGCATTCACAACAAGGTAGGTGAATTTGTGATACAACAGAAGTAAGTGGGTGTAATATAATTACCATATGGAGGCATGGCTACAGGTTGTCCAAGGTTGGGAACTGAATATTCAAGGTCATTTGACATTTAGGAAGAACACATAAAAAGGAGGTGGGTAATGCTGATAATCAGGGATGAGATTAGTAGATTGGAAGACCAAGAATTTACCGGCTATTCATGCCGGCAGAATATTCCGGTCCCACCGATCAGAAAATCCCGCTGCCGAAATACATGTGACGGGCTGGTCGGTAAATCCCGCCCATAGATTTGTTTGGGTGTAGCTAAGAATGACCAAGGGCATAAAACATTGGTGGTGATGTAGGGCATGGTATAAATCAGGAAATTAGTTATGCATATAATGAGAATAATATAGTAATTCTGGGTGAAGTCAGTCAGCATATAGAACATACAGTGCAGAAGGAGGCCATTCGGCCCATCGAGTCTGCACCGACCCACTTAAGCCCTCACTTCCTATCCCCGTAACAGAATAATTCCTCCTAATCTTTTTTGTGGTCACTAAGGGCAATTTATCATGGCCAATCCACCTACTCTGCATGCCTTTGGACTGTGGGAGGAAACCGGAGCACCAGGAGGAAACCTACGCAGACACGGGGAGAACGTGCAGACTCCTCACAGACAGTGACCCAGTGGGGAATCGAACCTGGGACCCTGGCACTGTGAAGCCACAGTGCTATCTACTTGTGCTACTGTGCTGACCATAAATATAGACTAGGTAAATCTAATGAACACTATGCTGTGGAGGACAAATTCCTGGAATATGTTCAAGATGGTTTTCTTGAGCAGTGTGTTCAGAAACAAATTAGTGAACAGGCTATTTTAGATCCAGAGTTATGTAATGAGAAAGGACTAATTAATAATATTGTTGTAAAAGAACACTTAGGGAAGAGTGACCATAATGTATTTAAATTTTCCAGTCACGTCTGAAAATGACGTGTTTCAATCCAAAACTAGGGTCTTAAATCTAAGCAAAGGAAATTCTGAAGATATGAGGGGCAAATTGGCTGTGGTGGATTGGGAAAAAAAACAAAAGATATGACAGTGGATAAGCAATGGGTAGTATTTAAAGAATTAATTAGTTTACAACAAATGTACATGAATGCACAAAAATCCATCAGGAAAAGTGATTCAACTTCGGCTAACAAAGGAAGTTAAAGATTGCATTAGATCAAAGCAAGAGGCTTATGAAGTGACCAAACCGTAGTAAGCCTGAGAACCGTAGAAAGCATTTTAGAATTCAGCAATGGAGGGCCAAGTAAGTGATAAAGAAAGGGAAGATAATATATGAAGTAATGTAGCAAGAAACTGTAAAAGCTTCTGTAGGTATGTAAAAAGGGAAAGATGAGCAAAAAGAAATGTGGATCCATTATAAGCAGAGACAGGAGAATTTATAACGGGGATTAGAGAAATGGCAGAGAAGTTCAATAATTACTTTGTGCCTGTCTTCACAGAGGAAGATACAAAAAACCTCCAGAATTAATAGAAAACCAAGGAGCTAGTGGGAATGAGGATCTGAAAGAAATTCATATTAGTGAAAAAACAGTACTAGAGAAATTAATGGAACTGAAATGTGATAAATTCCCGGGTCCTGGTGATCTACATTGCAGTGTGTTGAAAGTGGTGGCTATAGAAATAGTAGATGAATTGATGGCCATCTTTCAAAATTCTATAGATTCTGAAATGGACCCTACAGATTGGAAGGTTGGAATTGTAACCCCACTTTTAAGAGAAAAGAGGGAGAGAGAAAACATGGAACGACAGACCGGTTAGCCTAATGTTAGTAGTAGGGAAGATACCAGAATCTAATATGCACGATGTGATAACTGGACCATTAGAAAATAACTATCCAATTGGGCAGAGTCAACTTGGATTTATGAAAGGGAAATCACGCTTGACCAATCTGTCGGAGTTTTTTGAGGATGTTACTCTCAAAACACATAATGAAGAACTAGTACATGAGGTGCATTTAGATTTTCAGAAGGTTTCCACAAAGGTCCCACACAGGTTAGTAAACAAAATTAGAGCACATGGATAGTGGTTAATATATTGATATGGATTGAGGATTTGTTAACAGGCAGAAAACAGAGAGTAGGAATAAGCAGATCTTTCTCAGGCTGACAGGCTGTGACTAGTGAGGTATCAGAAGGATCATTACTTGAGCCCCAGCTGTTCACAATCTACATCAATTATTTGGATGTGGGGATCAAATGCAATATTTCCAAGTTGATGATACAAAACTAGGTAGGAATGTAAGTTCTGCAGGTTGAATATAATGTGGATAATTGCGAAGTTATTCATTTAAGTAAGAGGAATGGAGGTGCAAAGTATTTCTTAAATGGTGAGAGATTATGAAGCGTTGGTGTCCTTATTCATAAATCACAGAAAGCTAACATGTAGGTGCAGCAAGTAATTAGGCAGGCAAATGGTATGTTGGTCTTTATTGCAAGAGGGTAGATGTGTCTTGCTTCAATCATAGAGAACCTTGGTTAGACTGTAACTGGTGTATTGCGTACAGTTTTAGTCCCCTTGAATAAGGAAAGATATATTTACTATCGAGGAAGTAGAAATTCACCAGGTTAATTCCTAGGATGGTGAGATTCTTCTGTGAGGACAGATTGAGGATAATGGGTCTTTATTCTCGAGAGTTGAGAAGAATGAGGCAATGAAGTTGCAAACAAAAACACCAGGATTCCCATTTAACTCACTTGCTTCTGAAAAGACAATGGGCACTATTCAGTGGACTTGAGTTGAGGTCCACAGAATGGCACGATTTGCAGGGTGTTTCTCGGTGGCTGCAGCGCCAAAAAAAATTGCGCTTATTGAACTGCACTTTGCCAGTTATTTTTGGCCTCGGGGAGGTTCTCCAACCCAGGCCGTACTTAAGAGGGATATACTGGAAAGATTCCTGGCAGATGAGTGCGCCATTTCGAAAGGCTGCCCGATTCCCCCTCCACCTCGCCCCACTTGGGGAGGCCGCCTAGAACCCACATCAACCTGGTAAACAGCCCCCAGTCCGATTCCTGGCAGTGCCAACCTAGCACTCGGGCACTGCCAGCCTAGCAGTGCCAAGGTGCCAGAGAGCCAGGGTGCCACCCTGCCCTGTCCCCGACCACCAGGGGGTCTACAGTGGCCTGTGCGAATCCCCCCAGGTTCCTGTTACGACTGGTCAATGTTTGCATGGACCAGTACTAACTGGCGCCCTGACGGGGTCTCGCAGGTGCTGCTGTTGAGTTCCTGGCACTGGGCAAATCTGGCGAACGTGTATTTAAATGAATGTTCGGCTAATTTAAATATGCTGATCTGGATCACGCCCAGTGAGGACGGGATCCAGATCGCGACATCTCACGAAATTCCATTGAATCTCGTGAGACGTTTCGAATGTCGCAAATTTTGCAAGAGGCGGCTTGCGAGATTCAACGGCTTCGTCCTGACACCAAGACGGGCGCGATGAGGCCGCTGAATCACGCCCAATAAATAGCGTTTCTTGCATTTGTACAGCAGTGCAGGAAATTGTGAACAAAATTAAAGTAAGGAGTGTGGAATATGGGTTAAGGAAGAGTCTGAAGACGGCCAAGGCAATGGTGACAAGCAGGGAGTCAACCCAGAAGTGAAAACTGAAGTAAATGGACAAGCCCTGGAAGAAACGAAAAGGTTCACATACCTTGGGCACATTATCACAGATGAAGGGAGATGTGACTGTGAGATTCAAAGGACAATTGCAATAGCCAAGGCCAGTTTCGTCAAAATGAAAGATATATCATTAAGAAACTGAACTTTAACCTCAAGAAAAGAATGCTGAGGTGGTACATTTCTTCATCCATGTTATATGCCTTGGAGACATGGTTAACACACAGAGAGACTATTGACAAGTTATGTGCATTTGAGATGTGGATACATCTATGACTCTATGACATTGAAGAAGTTCTCTATGTCCTACACAGACTAGCAAAGAAGTGCTAGGAAGGTCTATGGAGGAAAGAGGAAATTATGAAAAAAATGAAATGAAAATCGCTTATTGTCACAAGTAGGCTTCAAATTAAGTTACTGTGAAAAGCCCCTGGTCGCCACATTCCGGCGCCTGTTCAGAGAGGCTGGTACGGGAATTGAACCGTGCTGCTGGCCTGCCTTGGTCTGCTTTCAAAGCCAGCGATTTAGCCCTGTGCTAAACCAAACCCTGGTTAGTGCATAAAATAAAAGAGAGAGATATGTAATATTTTGGTCACAACATTTGAGCAGACGTTTACAGAGACAATTACTGAAAGTAAAGATTGACAGAAAACATAGGAGAAGGAAGCAGTGGAGAAAAAGGATGATGGATATAATGGATAGGATGCAGTTGACCTACGTGGAATGTTTAAGGGGAGCACAGGGCAGACAGGGGTGGCGATCCATTGCAATCAATCTTCTGGGACGAAGGTGACACTAACAAACAGCAGATTTATGCTGTTGCAAGTGATGCTCAAGCAATGTGAAATGAGTACTGGTGAACGGTAAAGACGCAAAACTGAAGAAACCCTGCCATAGATCACAAGTAGATTTATGTTGAAGAAAATGAAGATGTTATGGCTCACATAACTATTTATTCACTGCATTATATGCATATTTAAATCAGAATCTCTGGTTACCTCTCTGAGAATAGTATTTTTCATTCATCCAGAATGTAAAATCACTTTGTCATTGTTGCATATGATATTAGTTGCGAGCTCTGTGGTGTGTTTTGGTGAATTTACAATTCCACAGCAATCTAATGGGCTGTAAAGTGCTGTGTGTTCCTGGAGCCATGCACACTTAACTCTGCTGAAACAGTCAATTAATCTTTTTACAAGCCTTAACATACAGAATATTTGAACAAACTGCACTCCAGATCACATTAATCTAGATTTTGGTTTCCATTGCATTTTTTCAGCTAAGTTTCATATTTCTTTGACATTCTCCAAAATAAATTATGCAACTAAGGTGCAACTCAAAGGAATTTTGACAGAAACATACATCAATGAATAAAAGTAGAATTATTTTTTGTAATTTGCAGTATTCAAAACAATTTTGTAAAACTAGGGAGTGAATAATACAGTTGCACGCCGGCAGAGGGTTTTGGACCCATATGTTGGCAACTTTTCGATGTCTGGGTCTGCTGTTGGCGCACGTCCGATAATACGGTAATTGCAGTAAATTAGTGGCAAGGGCGGTTACAGACCAGCATCCCACCCAATGAGTGTTGGAAGGCGGGCTATCCGGTCTCTGAGGTGGTATGACGTGACTTGGAACGAGGTAACGGCCAACACTTTAAAGGGCCCCCTGGCACGGGACAGTGTCAGGTGATCCATCAGATGATCAATCGACAAATCTAGTGAAGGTTTGTACATTTTCCAGTCTGGCCAGGTAAGTCAATGTAAATTTAAACTGATCTCTGCAAACTGTGTCAATCTTCATAGGTGGCAGACATTTATTTAAAAAATCAACATGCCTCCCACCTTTTGACATTGAGGAGTTGTACATTTATTACATGTTTCCAAGCATAAATGTCTGCACCATCAAAGTGAGGAGCGAGGCGTTCTAGAAGGGCAAAGCTGCCCCCAGATTCAGTGAGGCTGCTCTTGGTGCCCTCTTGCGTGCGGCATATGATCAGCGTGGTCGCCTCATGCCGAGCGCTGGGAAAATGGGGGCCAACAGCTCACAAAACCTCTTCTGCAGCAGTGGCAATACAGACAACAGAAACCTTTGACATATTAAGGTGTTACGCCTATCCACTTGATTATAGCGAGGGCCATCGGTAGGAGTAATACTCTTGTCCCTCCTCGTCATCAGCCTTGTGTTCATTGAGTTGGCTGCCATGTGGGGTGTTCTCATCCTTCAGGGCATATGAACTTTGGACGGCAATGTTATGGAGTGTACAGTAAACCTTGACCATCAGAGACACATGTGAAGGGGAGTAATGTAATGCATCTCCAAATCTCTCCAGGCATAGGAATCACATCTTTAGGAGAGCGATGATCTGCTCCACTATGACCCGGATGGTGGCGTAACTTTTATTGTACCTCCTCTCTGCATCAGGTCTGGGTTTCATCCATTTCACCTTGGACATCCTGTGTGAAGGAGATGTAATTCCCAGCCCTTCAGAATATTGCATTTGCGAACACTTTGATGAAATGGTGTGTAACAGGTTGTGTGATGCCGCTAAGGTCGCCACAGGCTGCCCGAGTCATGGATGTTTACAGCATGGAAACAGGCCCTTTGGCCCAGCTTGTCCATGCCGCCCAGTTTCTATCATTAAGTTAGTCCCACTTGCTCGCATTTGGCCCATATCTCTCAATACCTGCCTGGAGTGAGCATGGTCCAAAAAATTAAAGCGCCACTGTCACCTTCAATGAACCTGGCATTGGGTACCTCCCAAGGCAACTGGATGTGATCCCCTGCGAGCATGTATCATTTCGATTCTGCACTGAGTCTCCATTCAATTGCAGCCAGCTGAATCACTGCTTGTAAACCCTTGGAGCGACACAAGTTCTTCGGCCCATCTGATGAAGGTTTCTGGCTTCTTCCTGACCATCAGGCTCTGGCGTTGCTCCTTCGCTTTCCTGAGAAACCACAATTCTACTTGCTGGAGGTTGTATCTCCAACTGAGAACACAATCCCCATCTGTCTCTGAGAGTTTGCACCCCTCACCCCTGGGTTATAGAACATACAGTGCAGAATGAGGCCATTTAGCCCATCGAGTCTGCACCGGCCCACTTTAAGCTCTCGCTTCCACCCTATCCCCGTAACCCAATAGCCCCCCCTAACCTTTTTTTTGGACACTAGGGCAATTTAGCATGTCCAATCCACCTAACCTGCAAGTCTTTGGACTGTGGGAGGAAACTGGAGTACCCGGAGGAAACCTACGCAGACTGGGGGAGAACATGCAGACTCCGCACAGACAGTGACCCAGCGGGGAATCGAACCTGGGACTCTGGCGCTGTGAAGCCACAGGTCTAACCACTGTGCTACCGTGGTGCCCCTATGGAAAGAAGTATATTCAATGAACAATCAAAAGACCCTTTTCAATAAGAGGAGATTCCTCATCCTGTGAAAAACATCCAAAATATCATCCCGCACACTCAAATGAGCAGTTCCTGCAGACAATTGAGTTTGACCTGCAAAGCTGAGAATCTGGTCTCGCCCTTAAAAAAATGGATTCTCCAACTGTCTTAAATCTCATCCTGAAAGCGTATTATTGCCTTCTGACCATATTATTGCAATGAGATGGTTAGTTAATTAGCTGAATTATCTTTTCTATAGATCTTTAAATAACCCAGGCAGGTTCTCGACTTTTTGACCCACCTGCGTACTGCTGGGGTGATGACGTCCTAAATTGCACCTGATGTCACCCCCCTAGTACATCCCGCAAAGTGGGAAACGTTTCTGATCGCGAAGCATATTATTCAGCACTAGGTCTGCTACACAGAGAACTTCTGCATTACCAAAATGGAATAATAGTTCAGTATCAGATTTTGGAAATAATGGTGGATGCTTCAATAAAGTAAACATGTGACATATAGATATTGCATGTTTTTTTTTTAAAGTAGGAGGCAAAAAATGTGAGGCTAAAAGTATTGTTTTGGTTTTTGTACGTACCACAGTCTGGTGATCCACTTGATCTAGATCCTCTCATTTCATTCCCATAGCGGTCAACGCACCAGCATTGTCCCACACTGCCATGACACTGCGTCGCTTTATAATAACCATCTTCATCACATGTTGGAAGAAAAATTCCTGAAGTAACCAAATACATGTCAATAAGTATGTATGGGAACATTGGAACTAACTTAACACACTGATTGCAGCAAAGGATAGATGTTGTGTCACTTCCACCTGCTGAAAGCAGAAATTAGCCTTGGGAACCTGGAATCACCTTGGGTGCTCTCTGGTGAAATGGTAATTCAATTATGAACCAAATAAATTTCAAGACACTTGTGGTGAGAGGTTGCTGAAAACATTCCTTCACGTTTTACTGTCTAGAGCACTTAAAGAATCTGTGATCAGTTTTCTTTTCAATGTGTATTTCAGTGTTACTTACGGATACAAAAGATAATAATTATCATCAGGTTCACTCGCATTCTGGCAGGAACTCCAGAATTCGTACCTTGCCATGGCCAGTGAAAGCCGGGAGACCCTGCTCCCGGGATCTACCCGGCTCTCAACACCTCGCGAGATTCAACTCAATCTCGCCAGATTTTGCAAGGGAATCCTGCCCACAATGGGCGGGATCAGTTTTTGGCAAATCTGCCTATTATAATAATAATAATAATCTTTACTGTGACAAGTAGCTTACATTAACACTGCAATGAAATTATTGTGAAAATCCCCTAGTCGCCACATTCCGGTGCCTGTTCGGGTACACGGAGGAAGAATTTAGAATGTCCAAATTACCTAACAGCACATCTTTCAGGACTTGTGGGACGAAACCGGAGCACCTGTAAGAAACCCATACAGACACAGGGAGAACGTGCAGACTCCGCACAGACCGTGGCCCAAGCTGGGATTCAAACCTGGGACCCTGGCCCTGTGAAGCAACAGTGCTACCGACCAGAAAAGGAACCCCGTCGGGGTCTACTAGGCTGCATATAGTTTGTGCTGTAAATAAACATTTTTTACTGTATCTTACTGGGTGTGGACTTCCCATGTCCTATTTAAAACTCCCAATGTAATCACCAACCCCCTCCTCACAATCACCAACCCCCACCTCACCATCCCCCACCTCACCATCACCAACCCCCACCTCACCATCCCCCACCTCACCATCACCAATCACCGACCTTACAATCACCGACCTTACAATCACCGACCTTACAATCACCGACCTTACAATCACCGACCTTACAATCACCGACCTTACAATCACCGACCTTACAATCACCGACCTTACAATCACCGACCTTACAATCACCGACCTTACAATCACCGACCTTACAATCACCGACCTTACAATCACCGACCTTACAATCACCGACCTTACAATCACCGACCTTACAATCACCGACCTTACAATCACCGACCTTACAATCACCGACCTTACAATCACCGACCTTACAATCACCGACCTTACAATCACCGACCTTACAATCACCGACCTTACAATCACCGACCTTACAATCACCGACCTTACAATCACCGACCTTACAATCACCGACCTTACAATCACCGACCTTACAATCACCGACCTTACAATCACCGACCTTACAATCACCGACCTTACAATCACCGACCTTACAATCACCGACCTTACAATCACCGACCTTACAATCACCGACCTTACAATCACCGACCTTACAATCACCGACCTTACAATCACCGACCTTACAATCACCGACCTTACAATCACCGACCTTACAATCACCGACCTTACAATCACCGACCTTACAATCACCGACCTTACAATCACCGACCTTACAATCACCGACCTTACAATCACCGACCTTACAATCACCGACCTTACAATCACCGACCTTACAATCACCGACCTTACAATCACCGACCTTACAATCACCGACCTTACAATCACCGACCTTACAATCACCGACCTTACAATCACCGACCTTACAATCACCGACCTTACAATCACCGACCTTACAATCACCGACCTTACAATCACCGACCTTACAATCACCGACCTTACAATCACCGACACTCCACCTTACCACCGTATAATCATCAACACCTTCCTTATAATCACCAACACCTTCCTTATAATCACCGACACCCCACCTTATAATCATCAACACCCTCCTTATAATCACCAACACTCTCCTTATAATCATCAACACTCTCCTTATGAGCACCGACACCTTCCTCATAATCACCTACACCCCACCTTATAATCATCAACACCCTCCTTATAATCACCAATACCCCACCTTATAATCACCAACACCCATCTTATAATCACCAATACTTTGCTGGTAATCACCAACACCCCACCTTATAATCACACACACCCTCCTTATAAACACCAACATCCCACCTTAACAATCAGCAACACCCTTCTTATAATTCGCCAACACCCCCATATAATCACCAACACACCCTTATAATCACGAACACCTCCCCACCAACACCCTCCTTATAATCACCAAAACCCTCCTTATAATCACCAATATCCCACCTTAAGAATCAGCAACACCCTTCTTATAATTCGCCAACACCCCCATATAATCACCAACACACCATTGTAATCACGAACACCTCCCTTATAATCACCAACACCCTCGTTATAATCACCAACACCCTCGTTATAATCACCAACACCCTCCTTATAATCACCAACTCCCCCCTTATAATCACCAACACCCCCCTTATAATCACCAACACCCCCCTTATAATCACCAACACCCCCTTACAATCACCCCCCCCCTTATAATCATCAACCCCCCCCCCCATATAATCACCACCCTTATAATCATCAACACCCCCTTATAATCACCAACCCCACCCCCCCCCCTTATAATCATCAAGATAGATTTGTAAATTAGGTCAGAGATTTTGAATTTGGTAGCCCTGTGGTGAGTACTGCTGCTTCGCAGCACCAGTGTTCCAGATTCAATTCCTGCCTTTGGTAACTGCGTGTAATTTGCAAGTTCTTTCCATGTCTGCATGGGCTTACTCTGGGTGCTCCAGTTTCCTCCCACAGTCCAAAGATGTGCAGGTAAAGATGGTTCAGTCAAGCTAAATTTCCCCCTCATCTCCAGGCATGTGCAGGTTAGGATACGGGGTTGGGCAGGTGGATGGGGGGAGTGGACCTGGGTAGGGTGCTCTTTTGGAGAGTCCGTGCAGACTCGATGGGCTGAATGGTTTCCTTCTGCAGTGTAAGGATTCTATGATGAGCATGAAAACGTATGTTTTGTTGGTACTATTCTACTGCTGTTAATTTATCTTTTGACCTCAGTACTACTATTAGTACCAATCGATTTCTCAATGACAATTTTTCCAACTGTTATGTATGGAAGTAATGGATAGGATGCATGGTTACAAGTCAGGTTGCATGAACCATATCCCATGCCTAACCAACACACAACCGGTGTCATCTAGGAAGAGGAACCTTCTCATGTATTAATCTTTTAAAACAGGGATTGGTCACTTCTCTCTGCAGGTGAGGGTATGAAGTGGATGCATGAATAGTTGGGAACAGAACACTGTTCATGTAGCCTGTCTTGCCTAGCATCCCTAGAAAGCCCATATTTGTCTTCCATGTATGCCACCGTGACTGGTCCCACCCTCTGAAAACAGCATCTGGATGCCAAGTGAATTCCCAACAGCCATCAGATTATATTGCTACAATCAGTATTCATCAGCTATATAACTCAATATTTTAAAATATTGCTGAATTAGAAAAATTTATCGTTGATGCTACACAAGCAACTGTTGTGTTATTATGGTGTACAAATTGACAAATAAATAAAATCCAGCAAATATTTCTTCTAAATGTTAACATAAAAATACATATGAAACAATCATACTAATATGCATGCCACAATACTTAATAGTTAAATAAATGCACAATGCAACCATTTAAAATCTGTAGCAAATAACTAACATTGTGTTTTTATTTTAGCTTTTCTGACAAGCATAAATGCATTTTCTGATCAATATATTTGAAAAGACAAAAATATTAAACATACCCTCTACAATTGGTAAATTATCCCAAGAAATGTTGTTGGTTCATTTGATTTCACATTATTTCCATTGTTTGAATTAAAGCTTATTCAAAAGAATAATTTAGAGCTCACCAAGCAGTTTCTTTCCCCGTTGCTGTCTTTGAATATTGCTCAGTTCCATCTGACAGGGTGGGTCTGAAATGAATTCAACATGTTATCCAAAAAGGGTTCCAGATGATAAAAGATAAAAGTGCTCAGCTGCATTCATCAGGCATGTATGATGTAAAACTTCCAAAGGATTTTACACTTCCTGATTATTCTGCACTGCAGTAAAATTAACATACTTGTTTACAAAATGAAAACCTGAGATGATGGTGTGATTTTGTACAGATCAAGATTTTTCTACAATTACGACATTCGCAGAGTATTTGACCTTGGTGGAACTAATTAGATGGACATAATGTAGGAAAATGTGATTGCATGAAGCAGCACTATGCAGACTGGGTCGATTACCCAGGGACATACAGCACGGTGGGCCATGACCGATACACATTTCCCCATTGATGTCATTGAGGAAGCCCGCATGGTCCATGCATGTTCCTCATTGATACAATTGAGAAACCATGGACAGGCTGTACATTAACGATAACTATTAATGGGGAAATGTGTGCTGCTCCCTCACCCACTTCCACCCATGAAGTGGAATCTGAATGCTGCCACAGGGGCTCCTCAGAAACACAGGTTAGCTTATCAACCTACTTTACCAAAATTTGGTTGGCCTTGACATTTGAGAATCTTTATCTGAACTCCAGCCTGGACTCCCAAATAGGACTGTCAAGGTATGTATTCTGAGATCAGGTGTACATGCACTTAATGTACACCAAGTCGTAACTGGGGACCTGGAAATGGAAACCACCCCAGCTGAGGGAGTTCTGTCTCTGGATCAGTCCCCTTATATTGATAGAATGGTAAGGCAGGCACTTCACAATGCCAATAGAAAATACTTTGCAAGGTTAGGATTTGGTGTATATAGGTCCCAATCAGTCTGACGCATCTCCACTGAACACACATTGGCAGATTTATGGAACATATATGCAGTTTCAGAACCTGTGGGGGGATTTTCCAGATCTGCTGTGCCTGACACAAATCCCGCTATGTCGGGAAAATACTGGGAGATACCGGAAACTGGATTTGCGGCAGGCGCCAAATATTTCACGATGTTGCCGGGCCGTTCCAGCAGACATATTCAGGTTAACGCCCAGTCATTAAGTGTGTTCAAGGCAAGGGGCGGCACGGTGGCGCAGTGGTTCGCACTGCTGCCTCACAGCGCCAAGGACTCAGGTTCGATCCTGGCCCCGGGCCACTGTCTGTGTGGATGTGATAAAGCCAGGGGAGTCCAACGATCTTCTTAAAAGTCCTTTATTTCAGCAACAGCATCATTCCCGTACCAGCCTCTCCGAACAGGCGGCGGAATGTGGCGACTAGGGGCGTTTCACAGTAATTTCATTTGAAGTCTACTTGTGACAATAAGCAATTTTCATTTCATTTCATTCATACATGCACAGGGCCCGGTTACCTTTCACCGGGTCCTCATTCCTTTTTAGTTGGCTCTACAGTTGCCTGCCTTTTATGCTAGTGCTGGGTTAACTCAGTCCAACTGAGCACGGGGAACAATCATCCCCAGCTGGATGAGTCCTGTGCAGGTTACTCCAGGTTATTACACCCCTCCCCGCCAAAGTCCAAAAGCCCCTCGCAAGGACAACCATTGAGGAGGAGGAGAGGATAGGAGAGGACTAAACCGGTGCAAACTCCACAGTGGCCAGACAACAAACCTAAAAGAAAATTGGTTTGGATAAGGTGCCACCGAATGGGGAAGCAGGACGGGCAGGTATGTACTCCACCAAGCATTACCTCTGGCCCAACACCCTCACCAGCCACACGGGGTGAAGCTGCCAACAGTCGAACCTGGGGACGGCGTGCACCACGACATTGGACCCATCAACCCTGGGGCCCAATCGGTGTGGCATGTCTTCAGCCACAGAGGGTACAGGTGGGGGAAAACCTCGGACAACGTCCACCTCAACGTCCCGTAACATCCAAACGTCCCTTAATTTAAAAAAAATAAAAATCGGGCACTCTAAATTCTACCTAAAAATAAAGCATCTACCAAAATGCCCAGGGAGCCATCGCCCCGACATTCTTACAGTACCTCTACACAGGCAAATAAACATACAGCTCAAATTTTTAAAAAACAGCAGGGCTCCGTGCAAGCTGCCACAGGACCAGAAGTCACATCAACACTCAACACCAGAGTCTCTAGGCACAAAACCTGCAGTCGTACAATAACTGTCAGCTCACAGGCAAAACATCACTGTTGCAAATCTCACAGTCTAAGCAGCCGCAGAACAGTCTTCCAAACACAACTCCGCACTCACGACCACAATGATGTTCCAAAACGGTGGCGGCAACTCGAGAACAGACTCCCCGGTGGACCACTCTGCCAGCATCAGGAAACAACAGCAGACAGAGACGAACAAAACGCTTCGCAACCCACACCGGACGTCGCTCAGAAGATACCGCATCCTGTACTGCCAGACACGTCAGACTTCAGATCACTCCCAGCAGACATACTTCACAAGCAGGCGGTAAAAAAAAACTTGACCCTCGACCCGGCACTCGCCTTCCATGACATTACAGGCTCTGGAAAACAAAAACGCCACAGAAACAAACTCTATACCGTAGTCCACTCTTTTAAAAAGAAACAATTCCGGGAAAGTAGCTCAGCCGAACTAACAGCACGCCGACAGCTCCAATTCATCATCTTCGCCAATCAGAGTCCAACGAGCTTCTTAAGGACTTAAAAGTCCTTTATTTCAGCAACAGCATCATACATGCACAGGGCCCAGTTCCCTTTCACCGGGTCCTCATTCCTTTTTATCTGGCTCTACAGGTGCCTGCCTTTTATGCTCGTGCTGGGTTAACTCAGTCCAATTGAGCACGGGGAACAATCATCCCCAGCTGGATGAGTCCTGTGCAGGTTACGCCAGGTTATTACAGTGGAGTTTGCACATTCTCGCTGTGTCAGCGTGGGCCTCACCCCCATAACCCAAAGATGTGCAGGGTAGGTAAATCGGCCACACTAAATTGCCCCTTTATTGGGAAAAAAGAACTGGGTACTCTAAATGTATAAAAAAAGGTATGTTCAAGGCTGAGATAGACAGAGTTTTAGTCAGTAAGGGACTCGAGAGTTATGGGGATAAAGCGAGAAAGTGGAATTGAGGATTATATCAGATCAGCCGTGATCTCATTGAATGGTGAAGCAGACTCGATGGGCTGAATGGCCTACTTCTGGTCCTGCATCTGAAGCAAGATTGTAAAGCATACATTCTAAAACTGACACACTTTTCATTTGCATTGAAGGGCTTGCTAACTAATTTTCTAAATCATGATAACAGAAGAATTGTCTAAATATTTCAATTTGTCCAGGTTGACTCTACTGAGTACTGATTGACCGTCCAAAATTTCCAAGTGGTTTTAGGGGCAAAAACCCTTTTGATGTATTTTTGAATTTTGTGCTCCTCTCCGTTAATTCTTTGCTCAAATTCACCATATTATAAGACAGGTTTTTATTTCTTCACATGAAGTACCTGTGAAGACCTGACAGAATGAAATGAAAATACTGTGAAGCAGCACCACAATGCTTATAAAGTGCTTATAAAGCATTAGCTCTATTTGGGCAAAACCAATTTGTAAGATAAATATATAACACATGAAAGAACTCGCAACTTGAAGAGGTGAGTAAGCAACAGATGCTATTGCTCATTTCTAGCTAAAATGTTTACAAATTTAATAACTACACTCAAAAAGTTAGATAAGAAACAAACATCAGCATCATTAAATTGTTTATTATGCTGTGGAAAACAAATTCAAGTCTCTATATAGATATGATTTAAGGAATATTTTGATTGAAACTCTATGAATCAAATAGATCTGCACTTTGCTTTCTGATCAAATCTCACAGAAACAAAATCAGCTCAATATACATTTTTAATGTGCTTTTGTGAACAATAATATTAAAAAAGAGGTTTTATTACTTCCCATGCTGCCATGAGAATTTCTTTAGATTTTTTATCACTGTTTTTTGCCAGACATTTAATATAGTTTCAGAAATTGTGGTTTATACGCAGATCCGAACCTGGAACTCAGATCTGGGCATGCGCAGACACCAGTTCTTCTGATGAACTGTGGCACTTACTCTGTGGACAAGGTGACAGCAATACCACCATTGCTCTGTCAACTTTGGGCACAACCTCTTCGCTCGGGTTTTTCTCACAAAAACATATTTAGCTGTAACACGGTGACAGGAACTGGAACAGTGCTGAACTGACGAATTGTAATAGAGGTGATATTTTTTTTAATTAAAAATATTATTTGAATGGTGCTGCATTGGGTTAAAAACATTGATCTTTCACCTCCAGGGCACCTCCAAGCAACTCTGTGGTCCGGTTAAAGGTTCTTTCTCTGTTGACTCTAAAGATCAAATGAGAAATGAGATTATCCAGGATAAGGGATGGATTTTGATAAGGGAAGAGCTGCTGTGCTCAACGATACCAGAGTCTCAGGTGGCAAGAGTTATAGTAAAGAAATCAAAGGGGAGATTTTCCTGGGTCTTCACTCAAGTTAATGAACCTCATGCTTGCAGCATGAGTGGAGTAACTGTGTAGGTTGGAGTGCACACCTCCAAAGAAACCTGTCTGATTTTCCTTTCATAAATTTCAAAGGAAGGGAAATGTGCTCCATTGCTGCGTTTCATTGTGCACAGGCAATTCGGTGCCCCTGGAAAGTAGCTCAAAAAAATGCCTCCTTGGAATGGAATCAATTTAAAATGGATCATTTTTCTCCTATGTGCATGACTTGAATTTGATTGCACGTAGTGAAAATCAGATCAGTTCAATGCTGCCTAATGAAGTTCCAGTGGATGATCCATCTTGGCCTCTTCCTGAGGTCCCCTGCATCACAGATGTCAGTTTTCAGCCAATTTGATTCACTCCACGTGATATCGAGAAATGGCTGAAGGCACTGATGGTGTAAAGGCTATGGAGACTGACAATATTCCAGCAATAAATTTGTATGCGAGAACAAGTCGCACACATGGCCAAGCTGTTCCAGTACAGATACAAGACTAGATTCTATCTGGCAATGTGTAAAACTGCCCAAATATGCCCTGTCCACAAAAAGCAGGACAAATCTAACATGGCCAATTACCGTCCCATCAGTCGACTCTCTATTCTCAGCAAAGTGATGGAAGGTGTTGTCAACAGAGTTATCAAGTGGTACTTACTCAGCAATAATCCATTCAGTGACACTCAGTTTGAGTTCCAGCAGGACAAAGCTTGATCACAACCCCATCCACCAACTTCAACATTTATTCCCTACACCAATGAAACACAGTTCCTAACCTCATTACATCCTTGGTCCAAACATGGCTAAATGCTGAACTTAAGAGGAGGTGAGCATAACTGCCCTTGATTTAAAGTAGCCTTTGACTAACGGGGCAAGGAGCTGTAGGAAAATTGGATCCAATGGGAATCAGGGGACAAATTCTCCACTGGTTGGAGTCACACTAGCACAAAGTAAGATGGCTGTGGTTGTTGGAGCTCAATCATCTGAGTCCCATGCCATTGATGCAGTAGTTCTCCAGGGTAGTGTCCTAGGTCCAACAATCTTCAGTTGCTTCATCAATTACCTTCTCTCCATCACAAGGTCAGAAGTGGGGATGTTCGCTGATGATTGCATGATGTGGCACAATGTTCAGTACCATTCGCGACTCATCAGATACCAAAACAATCTGTGTCCATATGTAATAAGTTCTGGACAACATTCGGGCTTGAGCTGATTAGCTGTAAGTTACATTTGCACCACATACGTGTCAGGCGATAACCATCGCCAGCAAAAGGGAATCTAATCATCTCCCCATCGCATTCAGTGGCATTATCTTCGCTGAATCCCATCAACATACTGGGAGTTACCTTTGACCAGGAACTGGACTGTACTAGCCATATAAATACTGCGGCTACAAGAGCAGGTCAGGGGCTAGGGACGCGATCTACTGCCCGTGTTGCGCCCGAAAGGCAGCGCGGCCAGTAGATGTGGGAGATCCCACTTCCGGGATCTACCCGGCTCACCACGCCACCCGAGATCCAACATGATTTCGTAAGACGTTGCAATCTCAATTGTGGGCGGGATCACTATTTTGCAAATCTACATGTTAGATTGAGCCAGCTAGTCTCACTCTAATATGCTCTTCCATGATCTATCCGAAGCCAGTGCTGGTCTCCACAAATGGGGACCAGAGGGAACGGCACTTAAGGGGGTATCCCAGGGAATCGGAGACCCCAGGTGCTTGCCCCTTGGGCAGGGTGGCACCCTGGTACTTCTGGTGCCAGCTGGGCACCCTGGCACTGGCAGTGCCACCTGGCACTGCTAAGGTGCCAAAGTGGCACCACCAACTGGCAAAGGCACTGCCAGCCTGGCAGTGCCCAGCTGGCATTTTTGCTGTGATGGGAATCAGGCCCAAGGGTGCCATGCATGGGGTGTGGGTGGGACCGAGAACCTTCTTGTTGAGGCTTTGTGGGGAGGGACGTTGGCAATCATGTCAATGAGGGGGGGGTCATTGAGAGATTGAGACACCATTTAAAAATGACGTCCCAATGTTCTGCACTGAGGAGTTCCGGCGAGCAGAACAGGACTAAGTGTGGCCTCGGTGGGGGGATTCCCCGCTGAGGCCGTAAATAGAACCAGAGTTCCGGTAGATACCGGCTAAATGCACTTGTTAGGGAACTCTGGTCCCATTTTGTTAGATTACACCTGAGGAACCCTGTGGCAAGTATCTCATCCCTCTCTATTCCCTCAAATCCTGTCTATCATCTACAAGGCACTAGTCAAGAGTTGGATGGAATATTCTCCACTTTCCTGGATGTGTACACCTCAATAAAGCTCAAGAAACTCAACATTATTCAGGTCAAAGCTTCATCACCACCCATCCACCACCTTCATCATTTATTCCCTTCAGCTGTGACACACAGTGGTCACAAATGTGTATAATGAACAAAATGCACTGCTGCATCTCACTAACGCTCTTTCAATAGCATCATCAAAATGCACAACCTCTATCACTTCCAAGGACAATAACAGCAAATGCTTGGGAACACCACCACCTGCAAGTTCCCCTCAAGTCACTTATCATCCTGAATTGGAACTATATCACTGTTCCTTCAATGTCGATGGAGGAAAATTCTGGAACACCCGTTCTAACATCACTTGGATGCACCAACACTGCATGCACTACAGTTGTTCAAGATGGTGGTTAAACACCAGTTTGCCAAGGGTAATTAGGGATGGGCAATAAATGCTGGCCACGCAAGTGATGCTCACTTTCTGTGAAAAGATTTTTTTTAAAACTAGAATTCTTTTCATCTATCTCTCAATCAGAACATAAGAACATAAGAACTAGGAACAGGAGTAGGCCACCTGGCCCCTCGAGCCTGCTCCGCCATTTAATGAGATCATGGCTGATCTTTGTGGACTCAGCTCCACTTTCCGGCCCTTACACCATATCCCCGAATCCCTTTATTCTTTAGAAAGGCATCTATCTTTTTCTTAAAAACGTTTAAAGAAGGAGCCTCGACTGCTTCACTGGGCAAGGAATTCCAGAGATTCACAACCCTTTGGGTGAAGAAGTTCCTCCTACACTCCGTCCTAAATCTACCTCCCCTTATTTTGAGGCTATGCCCCCTAGTTCTGCTTTCCCCGACCAGTGGAAACAACCTGCCCACATCTATCCTATCTATTCCCTTCATAATTTAATATGTCTCAATAAGATCCCCCCGCATCCTTCTAAACTCCAATGAGTACAGTCCCAGTCTACTCAACCTCTCGTCATAATCTAATCCCCTCAACTCTGGGATCAACCTAGTGAATCTCCTCTGCACTCCCTCCAGTGCCAATATGTCCTTTCTCAGGTAAGGAGACCAAAACTGAACACAATACTCCAGATGCGGCCTCACCAACACCCTATACAATTGCAGCATAACCTCACTAGTCTTGAACTCCATCCCTCTAGCAATGAAAGACAAAACTCGATTAGCCTTCTTAATCACCTGTTGCACCTGCACACCAACTTTTTGCGACTCGTGCACCAGCACACCCAGGTCCCTCTGCACAGCAGCATGTTTTAACATCTTACCGTTTAAATAATAATCCATTCTGCTGTTATTCCTCCCAAAATGGATAGTCTCACACTTGGCAACATTGAATTCAATGATCTTCAACGGAAGCAATGAGTTTATTCAGTATCAGTTATTTGTATTCTGATCATTCTGTTTACTCCTTTGGATTTCTCATTCAAGAATCCAAGCTTTTTGACTCACGTTCAGGAGGTGAATGCATGCACATGAATTATGCAAAATGTTGGTGGCACACTTGGGGTCACTTAATTATTCGGTGTCTTAATTCCTTACTTAAGTGGGACAATCTTGGAAGTAATTTTTCTTTTAGAGTACTTAGTAATTATTAAATTAAGGATCTCATAATCTTAAAATACCTTAATTGATAGTAAATTTGTGGCCAGCTGGTTGAAAAAAAAGCACAAAAGCTGCGTTATTTTTACGAAGCTGCTTTAATGAAATTGGAACTCTTTCAATAAACATTAATGTGCTGTACTTAAAAAAATAGAATGTTGAGGAGCAATTATCTTGACAGATCATCTTTACCCTTGCATATCCCACAAAGTTATTTTCTTTCATTTAAACCCATTAGTTTCAAAGGTACTCTCATTTATAAAAGTCCAACAGTGAACACTGTAAACATCCATTCTGGCATTGACTAAACTCCAGACTGATCAAAATGTCATAGACCATTTCTCCACATAGAATCATTCGAGGCAGTAACTTTTATTATCAGCGTTCAGCATTACCATCGCCGAGTGACGGGAAGTTCAATTTTAAAGACACCTCTGATCAATCACCAGGCAATTGATTGTACTCCCATAGCACTGAATGCCCTCATTTTTAATTTACACAAAGACACTGGGTGAAATCCTCTGCCTTGCGACACTGCAAATACAAGCCGCGATCGGGCAGAGAATCGGGCGTCCAGCCAAAATAAAGATCCGGGCCCAGCGCCGATTTGGGCACCATTTTCCAGTCCCTTGATGGTGGAAATAATGAGGTTTGCATCCCATGCCGATGGCAAAATGTTAAACCGGCATTTTCATGCATTCAAATGTGATTAGGGGTTGTACACAGTACACTCCACCCTTCCGCGATGCTCCGCTCTGTCGTATTGGGTGTTCCGATGCACAAATGATCCACGGCTGTAGATGGTACAACTCTGTTTTATTGTCTTAAACAACGACAACTACTAACTGCTGGCTTAGGTTCGTGCTTCACCAGCTAACCTGTGGACCCAGCCCGATCACTATCTTGATGAGGCACTCAGCACATGGTCTATGTCTGAGTGGCACGCTGTGAGCTCTGAGCTATCTCCTGGTAGAATGAGCGGGAACTGTGGTGTTCCCTGTTTTATAGTGCGTGTGCTCTCACTGGTGATTGGCTGCGATGTTATGTGTGTGCTGGATGGTCCAACTACCTGTCCATCAGTGTGTGTGTGATTGCACCATAATATGCTGATGTGGATATCATGACATCCCCCCCTTTCACAAGGATATGTGCCGACATGCTAATAAATAGAAATGTGTACTGAGTGCATCTGAGTATGTGTGTGCAATATTTACAACATGTACATGAGGCTAAACTATATACATAGGAAGGTGTCAGGTGCAACAGAACAACGAGGTTGTACCAATAACAGAACAAATGCAATCAGCAAACAACGGGAGAAAACTTCTGGAACAATAAACGACAAGAGAGAAACATGTTAACAGTACTGTAAAACAATTCAGTGAGTCCAATGTGCTAACAGGCTCATAAGTCAAGTCTCTCAGGTGGGCGACGAATTCGGATTGACCGCCTCAAGGAATTGTCAGGATCCACCGGCTGAGGAATGGGCCTGGCCACGGGCGAGAGAGGAAGAGGCAAAGTGGCAGGAAGCTCAACGAAGTCGACATCAGGGACAACAGGAGGGCGTGGTACCGGTGTATGATCTCGTAGCGAGCGCGGAACCAGACGAAGGGCCCGCCGATTACGGCGGCGAATGGAGCCAACAGGCATGCGAACCAGGAATGAGCAGGGAGCCACGTGGCGGAGAACTTCGGCGGTTGCCGACCAGCCACCCTCCGGTAGGTGTATGTGTACTTTGTCTCCAGGCGTCAGGGCAGGAAGATCAGTCGCCTGAGCATCATGTGCCACCTTCTGCTGAATACGCTGTTGTTGCATCCTTCGCAGTACTAGAGCGTGGTCGGGTTCAGGAACATGAATAGACGGCACAGTGGTCCTGAGGGTGTGACCCATCAACAGCTGGGCTGGCGAGAGGCCCGTGGACAGTGGGGCCGAGCGATAGGCCAGCAGGGCTGAACAGAAGTCAGATCCGGCATCAGCAGCCTTGCAGAGGAGCCGCTTCACAATGTGGACGCCCTTTTCCGCCTTGCCATTCGACAGGGGATGCAAGGGACTGGACGTCACGTGCGTGAAGTTGTATGAAGTGGCAAAGGAAGACCATTCTTGGCTCGCAAAGCAAAGCCCATTGTCAGACATGACGGTGAGCGGAATTCCATGGCGAACAAAGGTTTCTGTGCATGCCCGGATGACAGCTGATGATGTCATGTCGTGCAGGTGTATGACCTCCGGATAATTTGAGAAGTAGTCAATCAGAATGATGTAGTCCCTGCCGAGCGCATGAAAGAGGTCCACGCCCAACTTCGCCCAGGGGGACGTGACCAACTCATGGGGCTGAAGTGTCTCAGGGGGTTGCGCCGGCTGAAACCTTTGACAGGTGGGGCAGTTGAGCACCATGTTGGCGATGTTGTCGCTGATGCCCGGCCAGTACACAGCCTCTCGAGCCCTCCGCCTACACTTTTCAACTCCGAGATGGCCTTTCATGGAGTTGTTCGAGGACAAGCCGGTGCAAGCTGTTTGGAATCACGATCCGGTCCAACTTCAAGAGGACACCATCAATGACGGCCAAGTCGTCCCGGACATTGTAAAATTGTGGGCACTGCCCCTTGAGCCACCCTTACGTCATGTGGCGCATTACACGCTGTAGAAAGGGGTCAGCCGCAGTCTCATGGCGAATGTGGGCCAGACGTGCGTCAGTGGCCGGCAGATTGGCCGATGTGAAGGCTACTTGTGCGTCGACCTGACAAACGAACCCCTCCGATTCGGGCGGTGTGTCAACTGCCCTGGACAGAGCATCTGCGATGATTAGATCCTTCCCTGGGGTGTAGACAAGTTGGAAGTCGTACCTCCGGAGCTTGAGCAGAATGCGCTGGAGGCGAGGGGTCATATCGTTGAGGTCCTTCTGAATGATGCCGACCAGGGGGCGATGGTTGGTCTCCACAGTGAACTGCGGAAGACCATATACATAATCGTGAAATTTGTCGCTGCCGGTCAACAAGCCGAGGCACTCCTTTTCAATCTGCGCATAGTGCTGTTCTGTGGGGGTCATGGCCCGTGACGCATAGGCGGCCGGGGCCCGTGATTCGGTGACGTCCCGTTGCAGGAGTACCGCCCCAATGCCGGACTGGCTGGCGTCAGTTGAGATCTTTGTTTCCCGTGTGGTATCAAAAAACGCCAGTACCGGGGCGGTGGTGAGCTTTACCTTGAGCTTCTCTCATTCACTCTGGTGTGCGGGCAGCCACTGGAATTCCGTTGTCTTCTTGACCAGGTGGCGAAGAGCAGTCGTGTGTGAGGCAAGGTTAGGAATGAACTCCCCCAGGAAGTTGACCATTCCGAGAACGCACAGCACTGCCTTCTTGTCTGACGGCTGCTGCATGGCTGCGATAGCTGCCACTTTGTCGGCATCCGGCCACACACCTGACCGGGAGATGTGGTCCCCCAAAAACTTGAGCTCAATCTGGCCAAAAGAGCACTTGGCTCGGTTGAGGCGCAGGCCCTGATCTCGTATCCGTGCAAAGACACGCTGGAGATGACTGATGTGCTCCTGTGGTGTGGTGGACCAGATGATAACGTCGTCTACGTAGACGCGTACCCATTCGATGCCCTCCATCATTTGTTCCATGATGTGATGGACCACCTCGGAGGCCGGGATGATGCCGAATGGCATCCCATTGTAGCAATATCTGCCAAATGGAGTGTTGAAAGTGCACAGCTTTCTGCTGGACTGATCCAATTGAATCTTTGAGGCATCAAGCTTGGTGAATATTTTTGCCTGAGCCATTTCGCTCGTGATTTCTTCTCGTTTGGGTATGGGGTAGTGTTCCCTCATAATGTTGTGATTCAAATCTTTTGGGTAGATACAGATCCGGAGCTCGCTGGAGGGCTTCTTGACGCACACCATGGAGCTGACCCATGGTGTTGGCTCCGTGACCCGGGAAAGCACTCCTTGGTCCTGCAGCTGCTGCTTGAGGCGGCCCTTGAGTGGTGCTGGGACTCTACGAGGTGCGCGAATGACCGGGGTGGCGTCCGGTTTGAGCCGGAATCTGTACGTGTAGGGCAGTGTGCCCACGCCCTCAAAGACCTCCTGGTTGTGTGTGAGGAGTGAGTGGAGCTGCGCCCTAAAGTCTGCATCCGGGAAATCGGACGTGCCTTCTGGAGACAGAGTGTGTACCCGCTGAACGAGGTGGAGGATCTTGCACACCTGTGCGCCTAACAGAGAGTCCTTCGAGGATCCAACTAATTCAAATGACAATGTGGCTTTGTGTGAGTTGTGTGTAACCTCGAGCTGGCAGGACCCCATGGCGTTTCCATTGTAGTCAACCAGCTGACAGTGGGATGGCAGAATTGGTGGTTTAACCTTCAAGGCCTGGCAGGCTGACCATGTGAGGAGATTGGCGGAGGCACCAGTGTCCAAGCGAAATGTGATCTGTGATCGGTTGACCGTTAGGGTGGCACACCACTCATTGCCCGGATCAATGCTGTGCACTGGCAGCGGCTGGTGGTTCCGATGTGCGACATCCGGTTCTTGTGGATTACCGCAACGCGGAAGGGCTCCCTGTCTTCGGTATCGCTGGTCTGCATACTGTCAGGGTATGACTCAGTGTATGGGGGCTGAATTGCCCGCACGTCCCTGCGAGGCTGGCGGAATTGTCGAGAGTTGGCAGGTTGAGCTGCTCGACAGCAGGCAGCGTAGTGGCCCATCCTGCCACAGCGGAGGCATTGTCGCGCTTTGGCCAGACATTGCCGCTTTAAATGGGCGGAGCCACAGTTGCTGCACGTCGTGACGTCATGGCGTTCGTTGCGCCACCGTGCATGCGCGGTGCTGTCCTGCGTAGAGCGCGCCTGCGCATCACGTCCCTCTGAATCAACGTTCCCTCTTTTGGCGCCTACAAGCGCGGGAGGCCTCGGAAAGCGCGCGAAATGGCTGCCCTCGTCCGGGCCGGGAGGAGCTCAATCGACTGGACTCGCTCCGCCTCGTAGGACCCGTGCCGTGCCGTTTCGGCCGCCTGGATTTGGGAGTACCGGCTGGTCGCGTTCTCATGGAGGACGCAGGTCTCGATGGCAGTCGCTAGGGTGAGGCGCTTAATTTTGAGGAGTTGCTGGCTTAGGGTGTCCGAGATGACCTCAAAAACTATCTGATCCCGTATCATGGAGTCGGAGGTGGACTCATAGCCGCAGGACTGTGCGAGGATACGGAGGTGTGTCAAGTAAGATTGAAAAGGCTCATCCTTACCCTGCAGGTGCTGCTGGAAAAGGTACCTCTCGAAGCTCTCATTGACTTCCACGCTGAAGTGTTCCTCGAACTTTAGAAGCACCATCTTATATTTAGTCTTGTCCTCACCTTCCGCGAATGCCAGGGAGTTGTAGCTGTGGATGGCGTGTTGCCCCGCCGTGGAGAGGAGGAGGGCGATCTTCCTGGTGTCTGATGCATTCTCCCTGTCTGTGGCTTCTAGGAAGAGCTGGAAGCGCTGTTTAAACAGCTTCCAGTTGACGCCAAGATTTCCAGCGATTCGGAGCGGCTGCGGCGGGCTGATGTTTTCCATGGAGCAGGATGGCGGATTTCTGAAAGGGTGCAGGTAGGTCTCACAGTCGCTGGTTAGCTTCCACTACTGGTATCATGTCGTGTTGGGTGTTCCGATGCACAAATGATCCACGGCTGTAGATGGTACAACTCTGTTTTATTGTCTTAAACAACAACAACTACTAACTGCTGTCTTAGTTTTGTGCTTCCCACCTGTGGACCCACCCTATCACTATCTTGATGAGACACTCAGCACATGGTGTATGTCTGAGTGGCACGCTGTGAGCTCTGTGCTCTGAACTATCTCCTGGTAGAATGAGCGGGAACTGTGGTGTTCCCTGTTTTATAGTGCGTGTTCTCTCACTGGTGATTGGCTGCGATGTTGTGTATGTGTTGGTTGGTCCAACTACCTGCCCATCTGTGTGTGTGTGTGTGTGTGATTGCACCATGATATGGTGATGTGGACATCATGATATGCTCCTCTCAGGCGGAAGTCTCGCAGGTGAGAATTACTACAAGTATTTAAAAATGTGGACTGGGTGCCATGGGTGCGGAGATGGAGCGGGAGGCCAGAAAAACAATGAAAAACCATTGAAAATTGTTGGACTTGGTGGGGGATGGCTGCCCGGGCTGGGGGCCGTAGCGGGTGGTGACCTGGTGCCAAGTATATGGACTTGGGTATCCCCCTCAAGATCGGGGTGGCCTGGCTCAGACCACCATTGCTGCAGTCTGTGTTTTAAACACACCCCTTTGATGCTACTTACAGGCTCCTGGTTGCTCACTTTGCTGAATGTTGCCTGTGTCCTTTAACTGCTCAGAACGGCCCTGGTCATCTGGGAGTCCACCCAGGCTTCCTCTCTGGCCATTCTCATAACCCAGCTGTTTCATCAAGGGCCAAGTGCGGAGGATCTGTGGCGTTTTACGCGAAAAAAAATCAGCACCGTCCCCATACCGATCCTGCGACCACTAAGGGGCTAGCAGCCACTTTGTGTAAAACTCCCGGCTCCCACGATATAAACGGCTGGATAATGCGCACGGCAACGACCTGCAGGTTGCGGCGTAAAACATGGCGCCGGCGTACACGGGTCCGACCTGCCAGATAGTACCCCCCTGGCCACACCCCCACCAGCCCTCGCGGAAGCCCCCCCCGGCCAGAAGCACGGCTCTTGACCGACTGTGGCGGCGCTGGACATAGTTCGCAGCCACCGCACCGGTCCCCGACAACTGAGACCACATGTCAACCGCGCGGTTGGGAACTTGACCCATCAGGGGCGGAGCATCGGGGGAGGGCCTTCAGGTGACCTGCTAAGGCCGTCCCAACGGCATGCGGCGCCGTCACGATGACGCCATTTCGGAGAGGCGGAGTATACAAAACCTGCATCAAACAGGAGCCGCCCCCGATTTCGGTGTCAAAATTCTCCGCCCAATCGCTGATTATGTGGAGTTCTACGGCAGCAAATCTGGCACCGCACCTGGACCAATTCACCGATTGAGGGGAAAGCACCGGCGCAACATGGAACACGATTAATTCCAATGGAAAATGGTGTTGGATTCACGGGGTCAGGATTGGCACTCGAGAGGCTGACAAGCTGTAGCCATATATTAGCACACCACTCCCCACACACACTCATCCCAGCCAACAGGATGGCACTGGTTGCACTGGAGGGCGCCCATCCAACTGATTGGTCAGCTGGGGCCAGAGGGTACCTAGGCGGGTGGTCTGGGGAGGGGCGGCACCCATGTGACCCATGGCAGTAAGTTAACAGTGGGCAGTCTATGGCATGTGCAGCTGCATGGCTGCTTGACAGGCTGTGGCAATGGTGTTCGACCTCACATCCAAACTCCTGGCCACCCCATTACTCCCAACCCCGACCCTGGCAGAAGCCCCACAGCCAGCAGCAAAACTGTCAGCACACTACGGCGATGTTGGATGCTTTCCGTACCTTTTATCTCCCCCTCATCAGCCACGGCCCCTGTTTCACAATTCTTGAAAGCACAAGTGAACCTCGCCGCTGGGAATTTTCCCCGATGGAGGCAGTGGATCGTGGAGGCCCCAGAGAATACCAGGTCAGGCCACTAATGATATGCCAACGGCGTTTACTGTATGTGCAGAACGGAATACATTGACGCTGCTGTCGAGGCACAGGAGAATTGCGATTTGGTGTGAACCCGGCGCCTTCCACGATTTCGGCTTCAAAACCGATTCTCCGCCCAATTGCGTTTCACGATTCCATCATCGGCAGATGGAGAATCTTGCCCCATGTCTTGCAGCCCTGTTCTCTCCCTATATCCCTGTACCTTTGGATGGAATTCTCCCCTGATCCCGGTGGGTACGACGGCAGGCATGGGGGTGAATGCGGTGGATGACCCAGAAATCAGTTCCACACCAACCTAATTTACAGCGGGATCTTCTGTTGATGCCTGCCACAGTGGGTAGGAAAACCCACTGGAGGCTGGAGTTAAACTAATGTGCATCCCATAAATGGGATGAACAAAGAACAAAGAAAAGTACAGCACAAGAACAGGCCCTTCAGCCCTCCAAGACTGTGCCGACCATGCTGCCCGTCTAAACTAAAATCTTCAACACTTCCTGGGTCCGTATCCCTCTATTCCCTTCCTATTCATGTATTTGTCAAGATGTCCCTTAAACGCCACGATCATCCCTGCTTCCACCACCTCCTCCGACAGCGAGTTCCAGGCACCCACTACCCTCTGTGTAAAAAGCTTGCCTCGTACATCTCTAAACCTTGCCCCTCTCACCTTAAACCTATGCCCCCTAGTAATTGACCTCTCTACCCTGGGAAATAGCCTCTGACTATCCACTCTGGCTATGCCCCTCATAATTTTGTAGACCTCTATCAGGTCGCCCCTCAACCTCCGTCGTTCCAGTGAGAACAAACCGAGTTTATTCAATCGCTCTTCATAGCTAATGCCCTCCATACCAGGCAACATCCTGGTAAATCTCTTCTGCACCCTCTCTAAAGCCTCCACATCCTTCTGGTAGTGTGGCAACCAGAATTGAACACTATACTCCAAGAGTGGCCTAAGGTTCTACACATGACTTGCCAATTCTTATACTCAATGCCCTGGCCAATGAAGGCAAGCATGCTGTATGCCTTCTTGACTACCTTCTCCACCTGTGTTGCCCCTTTCAGTGACCTGTGAACCTGTACACCTGGATCTCTCTGACTGTCAATACCCTTGAGGGTTCTACCATTCACTGTATATTCCATACCTGCATTAGACCTTCCAAAATGCATTACCTCACATTTGTCCGGATTAAATGCCATCTGCCATCTCTCCGCCCAAGTCTCCAAACGATCTAATTCCTGCTGTATCCTCTGACAGTCCTCATCGCTATCCGCAATTCCACCAACCTTTGTGTCGTCTGCAAACTTACTAATCAGACCAGTTACATTTTCCTCCAAATCATTTATATACATTACAAACAGCAACGGTCCCAGCACTGATCCCTGCGGTACACCACTAGTCACAGCCCTCCAATCAGAAAAGCACCCTTCCATTGCTACTCTCTGCCTTCTATGACCTAGCCAGGTCTGTATCCATCTTGCCAGCTCACCCCTGATCCCGTGTGACTTCACCTTTTGTACCAGTCTGCCATGAGGGACCTTGTCAAAGGCCTTACTGAAGTCCATATAGAAAACATCCACTGCCCTACCTGCATCAATCATCTTTGTGACCTCCTCGAAAAACTCTATCAAGTTAGTGAGACACAACCTCCCCTTCACAAAACCATGCTGCCTCTCGCTAATTCGTCCATTTGCTTCCAAATGGGAGTATATCCTGTATCGAAGAATTCTCTCCAGTAATTTCCCTACCACTGACGTAAGGCTCACCGGCCTGTAGTTCCCTGGATTATCCTTGTTACCCTTCTTAAACAAAGGAACAACATTGGCTATTCTCCAGTCCTCCGGGACATCACCTGAAGACAGTGAGGATCCAAAGATTTCTTTCAAGGCCTCAGCAGTTTCCTCTCTAGCCTCCTTCAGTATTCTGGAGTAGATCCCATCAGGCCCTGGGGACTTATCTACCTTAATATTTTTCAAGACGCCCAACACCTTGTCTTTTTGGATCTCAATATGGCCCAGGCTATCTACACACCCTTCTCCATTCTCAACATCTACCAATTCCTTCTCTTTGGTGAATACTGATGCTAAGTATTCATTTGGTACCTCACCCATTTCCTCTGGCTCCACACATAGATTCCCTTGCCTGTCCTTCAGTGGGCCAACCCTTTCCCTGGCTATCCTCTCGCTTTTTGTGTACGTGTAAAAAGCCTTGGGATTTTCCTTAACCCTATTTGCCAATGACTTTTCGTGACCCCTTTTAGCCCTCCTGACTCCTTGCTTAAGTTCCTTCCTACTTTCCTTATATTCCACACAGGCTTAGTCTGTTCCCAACCTTCTAGCCCTGACAAATGCCTCCTTTTTCTTTTTGACAAGGCCTACAATATCTCTCGTTGTCCAAGGTTCCCGAAATTTGACGTATTTATCCTTCTTCCGCACAGGAACATGCCGGTCCTGAATTCCTTTCAACTGACATTTGAAAGCCTCCCACATGTCAGATGTTGATTTACCCTCAAACATCCGCCCCCAATCTAGGTCCTTTCAGTTCCCGCCTAATATTGTTATAATTAGCCTTCCCCCAATTTAGCACATTAACCTTTGGACCACTCTTATCCGTGTCCACCAGCACTTTAAGACTTACTGAAGATGGAGATCCTGGGCGGGATTCTCCGCAATCGGCGCGATGTCCGCCGACCGGCGCCAAAATGACGCAAATCAGTCCGGCATCGCGCCGCCCCAAAGGTGCGGAATTCTCCGCATCTTGAGGGGCCGAGCCCTCACCTTGAGGGGCTAGGCCCGCGCCGGACTGATTTCCGTCCCGCCAGCTGGCGGGAAAGGCCTTTGGTGCCCCGCCAGATGGTGCGGAAATTACTTTGCCGTGCAGCGCAGGAACGTCAGCGGCCGCTCACGGCATCCCCGCGCATGCGCAGTGGAGTGGGTCTCTTCCGCCTCCGCCATAGTGGAGACCATGGCGAAGGCGGAAGGAAAAGAGTGCCCCCATGGCACAGGCCCGCCTGCGGATCGGTGGGCCCCGATCGCGGGCCAGGCCGCCGTGGGGGCACCCCCCGGGGCCAGATCGGCCCGCGCCCCCCCCCGCCCCCCGGAGCCCGCCCGCGTGGTTTGATTCTCGCCGGCGGGACAGGCATTCCAGCAGCGGGACTTCTGCCCATCGCGGGCGGAGAATTGCCGGGGGGGGCCCGCCAACCGGCACGGCGCGATTCCCACCCCCGCCGAATATCCGTTGCCGGAAAATTCGGCAACCGGCAGGGACGGGATTCTCACCGGCCCCCGGCGATTCTCCGACCCGGCGGGGGTTCGGAGAATCCCGCCCCTGGTCCCCCACATAGAATTCTCTGTAATGCAGGCAGCAAAGCACGTTTGGAACAACATGGCATGCAGGCCTCGGGATTCACCTAACCAATGCTTGGGGCTGCCTCCAGAGTTCTGGGTGGAGGCCGCCAGCAACCCTGGAACATCACAGCTATGATTCATGGAGTACATGCAGATGAACCTTCCAGATATGGGGCGGGATTCTCTGATCCTGAGGTTAAGTGTTGACGCCGTCGTAAATGCCGTTGTGTTTTATGACGGCGTCAACAGGCCCCTAGGAGCAGGTCGCCCCTCGCAAGATGAACGCCGATATCCCGCCGTGAACGGCACCGGCGGGACCCGGCCTATCTTTGCGGCCACTTGGCCCATTGGATGCGGAGAATCGCCGGGGGGGACGGGGACGCATAGAGCGGCCCCCGACCGGCGCTGTGCCGACGCCGATTCTCTGGTGACCGACGGACCGTGAATTGCGGCCATCCCCGGCGATTCTCCGACCTGGCCCGGGGTCGGAGAATCCCGCCCATGGTGTCTTGAGGAAGTCCGTCTTCCAGCCTCAGAATATTCCTGGAGGTCCATTCTCTTTCGCCGGGAGTCCATCTTCCAGCCTCAGAGGGCTCCCGGAGATCTATCTTCATTTTCAAGAGGTCCACCTGCTTTTTTCAATTGTGGCCCAGCAATGTTGGCTGCCTCTTCAATCTGGTGTCCATATAGGATGGCAGATAATGCACCGTTAGACCTTCCCCGCCACAGAATTTGAAGTAAAACACGAGGTGCATATTTAATGAGGTCAGTGCCAAAAGATTTGGTGTGTTTTCCTGCCGACCTTTGTAGCGCGAAACATTCTACATACCCCTACGACTGGACTTAGCCACAAAATGGGAGAATGATGCCTTTCCTCTTCAAATATTCATTCATTTGGCTTTAAAATATTTTATGGCTCAACTCAGCTTTCCCTCCCTTAATGATTGTCTACATTATCAGATTTCTCCTAGTCTCTATACTGAAAATGTTAAAGTGATGATCTCGTTAACAACTCTCCAGATTAAACAGATTTTTCTTATTCATTCTATCAAAGTCCTTCATAACTTACTATCAGACCAAAGCCTGTGAGATAAATGATTGGAAATTCATTATTTATAATGGATGAGCTGCCTGCGGAGGTTACAGCATGTACTGACATGTTGCACAGGAAATATTGCACCTTACACTCCATGAACAGCATGCATTTCAGGCAGAAATATGGGCCTCAAGTAATTTCCACCTTATAGTATTTAAATATTTTCTGGCATGTGTGGGGTGCGATTTTGTGGCCTTCTCGACCCCACCCATGTAAGGTTGAACATGAACTGTTTTCTGCTAATGCATAACTATATACATCTCCAAGGTACAGCCCTGCTTGGGTACTGTCTCATGCTGGTTCCTTCTAGACTCTTCTGATTCAGACAGTCTAATATCATGTGAATCTCTGCATCATACCATGGGCGGTACTGTTCTCCAGTCCCACATTAACCCTTGCTCTGTCCGAACACCCTTATACTACACCTCCCCTTGAGTCTTTACACAATCATATTTACAATCCAATCTTCTTTACTTGCTACACCTTCACCCCATCTCTCCACCGAATCTCTCCCCTCCCCCCCCCCCCACCCAAAAAAAATCTTTGACTTGATAAATTCAGACGGTCTGGCGCATGACAATTCTTCCAGATCACATTCTGTCACATTTGGTAGTCTCAAATGCTTTTGTGTTGATTTTGTCTGTTTGGCATTGAAATTGTAGTATTTGGTTATCCCCATTTGATTCATCTCTCGTGCTCCTTTAAATTGTGTTTCCCCTTAAAGACAAATTATTTTATTTTTTTGGAAAAGTGTTTTCTTTCCCGTGGGGTCCGCCATATTCCTCCTGGAAGGTAACCACTCAAAAATTAAACTTTAGCTCCATTTCTAAATTTCAGCCAAATGCTTGTTATTTTCCAATCCTTTTTCAAGCTTATGAATCTTTTCATTTGGCTGAGCCACTGCTCTGATGAATTCAACTGTCACTGTTTCACAGTTTTCTGTGGAATCTTTATACAAGTTTCACAACTTCACTTGGGCTTTCAGAGTCTTTCTTCCATGGCTACTAACTGCTCTTTCAATTAATTTGTTTGCTCCTCAATGTGTTTCTTAGAATTTCCTTATCTCCTTTTGAAGTCTTGATTTGCTCTTGTATACTGAACATTGCATCTTTCACGTTCTTCTTCAAGTGTTCTACTTCCTGTGAGTGATGCTCCAGTGTTTTCCTCAGTTCGTGGGCAGGATTCTCCAGTCCGCTAGCCGCATTTTCCTGGGCAATGCACTCACGCCGGCAGTGGGATTCTCCATTCCACCACCTGCCCATAGGATTTCCCTTTGAGGTCATCCCCACGCCGGCAGGAAACCCGCTGGCAGCATTGTCGGTGCAATGGAGAATCCCGCAGGTGGAGAATGCAGCCCTTTGTTTCACATGGACAACCTTATCTTTCTCTCTTGAAAGGAGGTTCTCTGTAATGAACAATTTTCCTTGACAGACCCTGGTTCCTGCATGCTATCCTTCAAGCTCACATTCTTTAATTTTATTTATGCTATGTGTTTCTGAGGCTCACATTCATTTTTCAACAGCTGAGTGATTCTCAGTAAGTTTAAGGTATCCAGTGCTTTTCTTCTACTTCCATAGAACCACAGACCCCGACAGTACAGAAGGAGGCAATTCGGCCCATCAAGTTTGCACCCACGCTCTGACTGAGCACCCTACCTAGGCCCACTCATCCAACCTATCCCTGTAATCCCAGTTAACCTGCACATTTTCAGACACTAAGGGACAATTTAGCATATCCAATCCACCTAACCTGCACATCTTTTGGTGCAAACTCCACAGAGGCAGTCGCCCAAGGCCAGTTTCCGCCGCTGTGAGGCAGCAGTGCGACAATACTGCCCTTGAGCTTCAGAGTCGGATTTACATTTTCCAATCTTATTTCTGTTTTTCCTCTCTCTGTATGCAGCAGAACATTGCCCTTGTCATTCATTTTGGTTTTGCTTTTGGCCAGGTCCGTCTCTGATGAAGTCTTAATTTATTTCAGTTCTGTAATTGAGCTACTCATAGCTTCATTCTCTGCTTGCAGCTTGGAAAGTTCTAAGGTTTTTCAGTTCAATGCCTCTTATTTTCCATTCAGCTGATTCTTCAGTTCTTCATCTCTCTCTTGTACCTCTCGTCTTCCTCATGGAATATTGAACATTGTTGAGTCTTCTCGGTCAACTAGTTCTTCAGTTTGCTCAGAATAACATTAAATTAATTTGTTTCTCTTCGTCATTTTCAAGAGGAACAAACTTTGACCGGAGGGATCATTTAGTGAGTGAAGAAGGTCCTTTAAAAGGGATTTCTTTTCTTTGCAAAGCTCAATTGCGTCATCTTGAGTTTTCTTATAATTCAACAGTCTCCTCAACGTTTTTCTGCTGTTCCTATATTCTGTTGTTCAAGACATTATTCATTAATTTATGCTGATGATGGATTATGTACTTTTGTTTTGCATGTGGCTTTGAAGGACAATCTGCTGTTTCTCGACTGTGTATTTTCTTGATGACGTTTTGCCAACTCACACTGCATTTCAGTGCATTGCTTTTTCGCTACTGTTAGTTCCAACACAGCTTTTATTTTCCTGAAGTAGTATTCAACATCTTTTTTTATCTCATCATGTTTTACCTGGGCCATGTATTGATTCTTCAAAGAGTCTTTCAATGCAGCAGTGTTTTTGAGTATCTTTTCTGCCTGCTGTTATTCCTTGCTGAACTTTTGGTTGAGTTCTTCTACTTCAGCTTTGACATTTTTCTGTGGAACAATTTCAACTTATTTTTGCAGGTTTCATTCACAGTGTTCTACTCACCCCACACTGCCGACTGCTATTGCAATTTGGGTAATATGTCAACATTTTCCAAAACATATATTTTTAAGCCTTTCAGCTACTTCAGAGCCTCTTCTTTCTTTTGCACTGAACTCTTTGGTTCATGCAGTTCATTGAGCTGACCTTGTCTGTGACCATCTTGCGGTTTGCTTAGGTATTCTCTTCCTCAGCCTGGGGTCTCCCGTCTGCATCAGCCTGGTGCCTATTTTCTCCCTCACTCTAGGGTCCCTTACTTCCCTCATGTCTCTTGTCTCTCTCACCCTGGATCTCCTTCTCCCTTCAATGCTTTATTGAGGTTGTTTGTGACACTTTTTAAAGTTCTGCATTCTCCATAGCCTGGAGTTTAAAATGTTTCTCAAAGCCTCTTAATGTCTCAGTAAATGTGATGAGTCAGGTCTCATCCATACATCGTTTTAGGATTACCTCATCTGCAAATACATCAAACAAGCATAAAAACACATTAACTTGGACTTCTTTTGATTTTTTACTGAATCCTGATGTACTTCTGTAATAAAAAGAAATTGTTCTCCACGATTCCCAATTTTGGATCTTGTTTGGCCTTTGTCCTTGGCCAAAGTTGTTCTGGTAGTTTTAATTTACTATCCATGGTCATTTTTTCATAACAGGTGAGTACCTCCTTAACTTTTTTCATCATCAAGGTAGCTCCACAGCTGCCATTTTCTTTCTTCTCTTTGTTTGTAAATGTAAACACAATTACTGTTTACTTATAACAAGAACTATAATGGAATACAACTATAATAGCAGATACAGTTGGTTGACGATTAACTAAGATCTAACTCCCACTTTAAATTGCCTCCTACCCTCTACACATACACAAGACAGACAGACACAGAGGGGTGGAAAAAACTGCAAGTGAACGGAAAAAAGAGTCCTTATTTCAAATGATGGTTTTTAGCATACTTTCTTCACATTAAGCTTGCAGATTAAAGTCTTTGGGTTGAAGTCTGTAATGGTCTTTTCTTTAGTTTACAAATACAGTACTCACAACTTTCCTGGAGAGGCACTTCATCAAACTCTATTTTCCGTTCAGTGTTTATCTTCAGGCCTCTGTAGTTTTAGGAAGACACCACCTACAGACGTTCTGGAGAGAGAGTCGGCAATCATAGCAGCCTTCTGCAGAAAGTTAGCTGGATCTTTCCAGAGATGGTTAGCTGTTTTTTTTTAAAACTGTGCTGCCAGAATCAAAACTGAAACCTTCAGGTCTCTGAAAGGCATTTCAGTGGGATAAGATCCAATCACCATCTGTTAATAGGTAGAGCAAAGCCTTGTGGGCCAATTCATTGGTTCCCAGGCAATCAATCAAACCGATTCCCAGCCCATCTCTTTCACGGTGCCTACAAATTTGCAGCTCCAGTTTAAACAGGCAAGTGATCTCTCTTTAAACATTTGGATTCTTCTGCTTGAATTAAAGGCACAAGCTGCTTGCCTTAAAGAGGCATGTCCATTAATCATCCATGGATAAAAATAAGAATGGCCAAATAAAATTAAATAAAGGGGGAATAAACAGGAATGGCCCTTACACTAACAACAGTGAAAATATCACAGTAGTCTCCAGACATGCCATGATGATTTTTGTACATTATTCATTATAGGAGGTTGACCACCAAGGTTCGACATGTGCTTAGTTGAGATGTTCCCTTTAAAGTAGAGTTGGTATAATCATGGTTCACCGATTCCTTGGTCACAGGTGAAAGTTGGTGACCCTCTGATCCTCAGCCAAAGCTTCGTCCTCTTCCACAGTATCTTCATCTTGAAACTTGGTGCTATGTGATTTAACTTGTGAAAAACCTTGACTAGAGCGTCTGGGACCATTGTGTGTTTTGGATTTCTGTTAGAGGGTTACGTTTAACTTGTTTTGGAAGGGTGTCAAGGAGTTAATAGTATTTTAACCTTGTAGTCTGCAGAGATCGAGGGTTCTATGGCATTACAACATGACACTGAAATTAATGAACACATGGGTACAAGGTGCATAAGCGGTTACTCAGTAATAATTAATGTTCTGAATTCTGTTGAGAGCTTCTTGACTTTCTGATGGCGAGGTATATTTGGAGTAGGACCTCTAAACCTCTGCAAATGGCACACACCTTGTTTTTTCTCTATCAATGCCTCCATGACAAGTCTCATTAGGATCTGAATTACTTCCTCTACATGGGGGCAGAATCTAGATCTTATGAAAACCTGCTTTCCCTGCCTCCTGTTTTCTTGCACTGGCAATGCTCTTCTCAAAGGATATGGCAAGTGTTGATAAAGATTTAAAAAATGTAAAATGGTGCTGGACATGCTGAAATCGGGGTTGCAAGAATCATTTGGATGTTTCAATCAGGAAGCAAGAGCATCTGCAAAACCTGTAGCTTGTGGGAATTCTAATGACACAATTGGCACAAACGTTACCCTACTAAGCAAAACATGTGGTAATGTTACAGTTCACTTCCAGCTTTTAGTTGTTCAGTGCTAATATTCCAGTTATGTGCATGCAATGATGCCCAGATGTCTCCTGGAAAAGGAAGGTGTGAGACCTACCTTGGGACCCTTCTGTCAGGTTATTAAATTTCTCTGAAGAAGGAGGCACTAACATCCAGTACAACTGATGCCCACTTTGCTGGCATTATTAACCAAGCTACCTGATCCCACTTCTTTCAAGTAATTTTCCCTCCTGATTAATCCTACCAGCAATTATGTCTGCAAAATTGGCAGATCTCCTTATTCCTCTGTTTTTTGGCTGTCCCCCTTCTCCACCCATGCCTTTGACTGCTCTTGTTCTTCTGCTTTCTATTTTTTAGTGTATACCTCCAGCCATTAAATTCTTGCCTCTTTCAACATTCCTGTTCAGGACCTGGGCATCCACCAATCACTATGAAAATCAGTTGAAAACACATAATCAGCCACATTGTTTTTGACAAGAAGATATATCTATTTGCTTGAAAAAAGCCAGTGCACGTCTGTTTCACAGCTACAGTACCTCAATTAAGGGGACAAGAATTTTAACACAGAGATGTATTTTTTGAAAAGTTGCTGCATCACAAGAACATGTCCTATTAAATATTTAACTGAAGTAGCCAGACTGTGCCACGTTGCTTTTTTAGATTGTTTCCTAAATAATTAATCGCCCCATAATTTTATTAGAGGAAGCTTTAATATCAAAGTGGAATCCTGGGCAAGAATATTACAAAACTGGAAACAGTAACTCACTTTGCTTAGACTTACCGAGAGATATGGGTAAGAATTATATAATTCGAAAGAGGAACAAAACTGATTATTCCTCTCGGAGAAGTCAATGGAAAGGAAAACCGGGTGAGGTGCATAATCGGCATCTATCTGCTGCCACCCCTTTCTCATCCCCATCTGTTGAAAGTTCTGCCTTTCAAATAACAATTGGACGGGTTAACATCTCACATACATGGCTTGTTCCCATAACAGTTCTAGTCATGTAAAAATATACTGGGATGGATTCTCCACTGCCAGCCAGCGGTAGCGGGATCACTGATGTAGCGGATAACCAAAAAAATTGGGATAGGTGCTGGGCGACGGCGGGGCCGACCCGAACGCGATGCTCTGACGCCCCCTGCTGGTGGGGGAGGGGGATCAAGATTCACGCCCGTGCACCAGCGGGAGGATGTAAATGAATGCAAATAGGTCTTAATGACCCACTTGCATCTGTTTTGCAGGACCGGCACGCTATTCTCTGACCCTCCATGATTCTCCAGTCCTCTGGGCTGGGAATTACGTGGGAGAGGATTACTACAAGTCTGATCAAATGCAAGTCTGATGTGGTGGACCTCGGGGTGGGGATAAGGAGTTACCCCCAAGGTCCAACCGAGGGCCACTCTCTTCCCCCCCACCCCCCCACAATGCAAACCCTGCCCACCCCTCCTCTACCAGACTGCACCACTCCCACCCCCAGGGACTTCCTAGAACAGGAGCCCCCCCTCCCCAGGGATCCCTCTGACAGACCCTGACTAGAAAAGAGACCCTTGTCTTGAAGATAGAGCACAGTCCAGACAGGGGATGTGAAAGAAATTATAGATGTAACACTTACCTCGATGCACCATGTGTCCATTCCTGGAAGAAGAGCAGCTGTGATCTGTGTTAAACCCCTCACATCCTGTAGCTTTTTTATAAATTTAGAGTACCCAATTAATTTTTTCCAATTCAGGGGCAATTTAGCATGTTCAATCCACCTACCTTGCACATCTTTGGGTTGTGGGCGCGAAACTCACGCAAGCACGGGGAGAATGTGCAAACTCCACACGGACAGTGACCCAGAGCCGGGATCGAACCTGGGACCTTGGCGCCGTGAGACTGCAGCGCTACCACTGCGCCACCGTGCTGCGGCCATTCATTCATTGCAATGCACTTACCAAATGATTACAAACATCAACCACATCAAAGAGAGATAAGTGTTTGTGATTGTAATGCACTTACTACTCTTTGATGTGGTTGATGTTTGTAATCATTTGGTAAGTGCATTGCAATGAATGAATGGCTTGCTGCTACAGGATCTGAGGGGTTTAAACACAGGTCACAGTTGTTTTCCTTCCAGGAATGGACACTGGTGCTTCCAGGTAAGTATTACTTTTGCAATTTTTTTCAGTGCCCCTCTCTGGACTTCTCTCTAGTTTCCAGAGAGGAGCCCAGGAGTCTCTTTGCTGGGGTGGGGGGTTCCTTTAGTCAGGGGGTCCCAGTGGTGGACCTTTAGTTAGGGGGTCCCTGGGGGGCAGGTTGTGTCACCCCTGTACTTGGGGGAAGGAGATGGCACCCAGGGAATCCGAGGGTGCGGGCTGACTTGTGGTACGGGCAGGGGTGGTGGTGGTGGAGGGTGGTGGTGGTGGTGGTAGTCGGCTGTGGGATTTCACTATCGGGCTGCCTGCTCAAAGTGGTATATATTTGCATGGGAAGGATACTGAATTGCTTCCCGATTTACGCTCCAAGGGGGAACATGAATTCTTCTCCGGCGCGAGAACACCAGTCTCCCAAACGAGGAATCTCGGCCACTAGGTCTACATGCAAAGTGCACGAGTGGTAGATATTGAGCAGGATTTACCGGCTGTTCATGCCGGTGACAAGTTCTGGTCCCACACCAGCGAGGGGCGTTGTCAATGGGAAATTCCGTTGACAACGGCTGGACCGGTTGATCGCGTTGGCGGGCCACCTCCCCTGCTGAAAAACACGTGGTGGTGTGGTTGGTAAATCCCACCCATTATCTATTTCCTGAAGCAGGTGTACTGGAATTCTATACAATGCAGTGTTATGGTTTTTAATAAAATGCACAACTATTTGAAAACAGAAACGGAAAGTGGTGTAAGTAATCAAATGGTGAGGCAGAATCTGTGGAGTATTAAAGGTTCGTCAGACAGTTTTAAGGGACCCTCCTCAGAGTGTATGTAGGTAAAAATATTCGTTTAGAAGCATCTCGTGCATCCATCTCAGGCAAATTGCCTTTTTTGAGCTTTTGTGGGAAACAAAAGATTCCCCAGAGAATTCTAGTAATGCAAAAAGCACTAAGCACTATAAAATAATTGAACTTAATTTCAGTCATGCAATGTTTGCTATTTTCAATTAATTTTAATTTTGTTGTATAATGGTAAATAGGCATTGGGATTTTAATTTCATGGATGTTTATCATTCACAATAGCAGTCAATTAAAATACCAAGCAACTACACATATTCAAACAGAAGAAAGAAAATTAGATCTTAATTTAAGTACTGAAATTGAAAAACATCACTTGTAACAAGTAGAGTTTACAAAATTCACATGTGAATCATAAAAACAAAGTTTCAACAATAGTGAACATTTACATTATGCAATAAATGTAGAAATAAAACAATTGGGGTCAACCATGTGAGGCTCTGCTGGCAGTGAAGCCTCACTAGACAAGAATGTTGCCGGCCCATTTCCAATTCAGCAAACCTTCCAAAGTTGCCACCAATATATTATGAACCTTATGATCTCTTACCTTGATTTCTCTGAAAGCAGTAGCACCACTCATTGTTGGAAATGCGACTATCTCTGTATGTATCACATGAGTTGAAAAATGGTTTAATGCAGTGGTCATGGTTGTCAACATAAATGCTTCCGAGCTCTGACTGATCAAGAAGCAGGTCATAATTTGTGTCCAGTCTGTTAAACATCCATCCAAGTGAGTCCTTACAAATGGGTAGAATGCTCGTATCAAATCCTAAGGAACAGTGGGGAAAAGAAGTCATTATTTAATTAGAATAAAACATATTATTTATCAGCTGATAGTAGAATATAAATTATATACATTAGCGATAATTACATAGACGTTCACATTATCCAACTGATACCCAGTCGTATGTCACACAGTAATAATGCAACAATGGGATTCAGCCAAGAACAAAGACCATGGGCGAAATTCTCCGGTATCGGCACGATGTCCGTTGACCGGTGCAAATCAGTCGGGCATTGAGCCGCCCCAAAGATGCGGAATCCTCTGCATCTTGGGGGGCCGAGCCCTAACCTTGAGGGGCTAGGCCCGCGCCGGACTGATTTCCACCCCGCCAGCTGGCGGAAATGCCCCGCCAGCTGGCGCGGAAATAACATTGCCGGGCAGCGCATGCGCGGGAGCGTTAGCGGCTGCTCACGGCATCCCCGCGCATGCGCTGTGGAGGGAGTCTCTTCCGCCTCCGCCATGGTGGAGACCGTGGCGAAGACGGAAGGAAAAGAGTGCCCCCACGGCTCAGGCCCGCCCGCGGATCGGTGGGCCCCGATCGTGGGCCAGGCCACCGTGGGGGCACCCCCCAGGATCAGATCGCCCCGCGCCCCCCCCAGGACCCCGGAGCCCGCCCGCGCCGCCTTGTCCCGCCGGTAAGGTAGGTGGTTTAATCCACGCCGGCGGGACAGGCATCCTAGCAGCGGGACTTCGGCCCATCCGAGCCGGAGAATCGCGGGGGGGGGGGGGGGGGGGGGGCGCCAACCGGCGTGGCGTGATTCCCGCCCCCGCCGAATCTCCGGTGCTGGAGAATTCGGCAACCGGCGGCGGGATTCACGCCAGCCCCCGGCGATTCGCCAACCCGGCGGGGGGTCGGAGAATCTCGCCCTATAACTGAGCACCTAAATATGCTGCCACCTTAAATTCTTCTTTATTGCTTATTATACACATACACAAGATCAGAGACCTCGCACGTGGAAGAAGCTTATAAACAGAAAAGTTAAAAAACTGGGCAGTAATACAACATAACCTTGGTTATGCCTCAGCAGGTGCACTGAAGTTTTATTCTACATTACTCAAACTGAAGTAATATAGATCCATAATTTTCTTTCAAAATAATGGTGAGGCTAATTGTGCTCACTATTATTTATGCATAAACACTACGGTAATATTAGACGAGGAAAGACGTGCGGTTAAACATAGAAATCTATAAACTGTTGCCTAGGTTGTGCTGTTAGCTTCCTGAAAATAGCTTCTCATTGCCTAGTGCACCAGTGAAGTGCATTTGTGTGTCGATACAAACTAAGCTTCCTCCAGCGAGTCTCGTACATTTTAGTTCAAGTACATTTTTAACAATTTTATAATTGTTCATGAATGCCAATCAACTTTTCTGGCATTGAAAATGAAATGTATGGAGTCCATTCTTGATGGAAATTTTAAAGATGTAAAATTAAATTTAAAAAAAACTTTCCTTTCTTGCTCTACGAATCCAACTTTCTTTCCCTCTCTTCATTCTCTCTTTCTGTACCCGGTTGAAGATTAAATTGGGCCACTCTAATTTACACTGCCTTTCTCAGTCCTCATGCCGGTGGTTTCAGAATACTTCAATCTGATTGGTTAAAGACATATACAATTGCTTACCCACTTAGCTCCCAGATAGCCAGTTTTCTTTAGTGCGTTGTTATCAGTTCATACTTTCAGCAACTTGCCATAAAAAACATTTAAAAACTGAACACTGCAAGGGCACGTTGACCTTAAAGCAGATGCAGATGTCCGGTCATGGAAATTATGCCTCATGATGTCTACCTTTAGGAACGAGTAATAATGGGCCAAAATGTTTGGGAGTCAGGCATCTTGCAATCTCACATGATTAAATATCAATCCTAACTTTCTGCAACAACTTTATCTTGCTTTTACAATACAAATGCAGCAATTTCTTGAAATACATGGTCAGGTTTACAACGAGCTCTGGTTTTTGTAAGGCTAATGGCATGGCGATGCAAATTGTCCAGCAATTTGAGGTCATTTAGAATTTGCACTGTATCTTTCCTCGCCATGAATTGCTGGACGATTAAATCCTCCATTATTTTTTGACTATGTTCTGAACTAATATATCATGTGTATGTGTCAGACATCAAGACCATATAGTTCCCTTTATCTAGATTAAAAGAAAACTTAGTTATTGGGAGCAATTTAATGGCTTGGTGAAGCAGTGAGGCCGTTGAATCTCGCAAGAGGCCATGTCCCTTGAGATTTCATGGAATCTCGTGAGACGTCGCAAACTGGCGGATTAGCATATTTAAGTGAGACATTAGGCTAATTTAAATATGTATGTGTTGGATTCTCCTGCCGCCCGGGATCTAATGGCCATGCATGGGAGACCTCGCTAGGGCACCTGGAAGGGGGGTTTCGCAGGTCATTAGAGATCCGGGTGGTCGGGCTCTTGGTAGTGTGGTACTATGGCACTTTGGTGACAGTAGGGCACCTTGGTACTGCCAGCCTGGCACCTTGGTACTGCCACTCGAGCAGCCTGGCAGCACCACCCTGGCACTGCCAGCGAACCTGGGTGGTACAGCCAGGTGTCAGGCTGGCAGTGCCAAGCCAAATTGGTGCCAGGTTGCTGTACCAGGGGTCGGGCCCAGAGTGCCATAAGAGGTGGGTTGAGGCTCGACAACCCTGTGAGAGGAAAGTTGGGTGCAGTTGGGAGGGGGGTGGTGTCTGGAGGCCACTAAGGGGTTTGAAAGATCAGAGTGGGCCTTTCAAAAGGGCGACTAGAACCGTGAGTACTCTTCCTGCACTGACGAGTTGAGCTCCTCAGTGCAGGAAATTATGTAAGTGGGGACTTGGCGCCAATCCCAGCCAAGGCCATAAAACCGGCAGTGCCGATAAACACCCCGCTAAACGGGCCAGAAACAGGATTTTTTGTCCCGTTAAATTGTGGCCATTATGTCTTAAAATCTCATAGGAATTAAACAATTAGCTGGGAGGGTGGGGACTGCTTTGTAGAGACTATTGCATATTCTTATTTTTATCTGTGTCTGTTATTATACCTGTGTGATTTAAACAGGTTCCACCAACCTTGTGAAGCTGACCTAGATATTGTTCATGATTTTAACTGAATCAATTTGAACTATAATTTGTTGCCAGTGGAAATATATACCATAAGTTACAGCATATAACTTGACCCTCTGTATAAGACTGCTCCATTTTTCCAGACCCAAAAACCATGGGTGGAATTTTACGACCCTATCTGAGTATTGGGCCGGGCCAAAAAATGCAGCGAGTCATTCAGAAGTCCACTGACTTCGGAGGGATGGGAATATCCTGCCAGCGGGAGAGGACACAAAATTCTGCGCATATTCGGCATACAAGTTGACTCCATTTTTCAGTAACGACATGCTATACTTCCATGAATAGCCAGCCTCAATGTTTCTCCCCACAAATGTATAGTTTAACTTACCGTTACTTTATAATGGGATATAAGGGATCAAGCAGATGATATGGGCTGTTGCAAAAGTACCCAAGAGTTTAAGACATGCCCACACTTTGCCAGAAGCAAATGACATATTAAAATGGTGACCACCCACATCAGTGTTTTATGTTTATACTCAGTGTGTAAGTCACCGTCCCTTTGTGGAGGGATGATTTGAGCATTCAAAGGTCAAGTTTTACACAACATCCACGGTAACTGGGTATTTTGTACCTATCCATTTGCAAAGAAGCCTATTATCGAATACAATCTAGCAGAATAGGTTCAAGAGGTGATTGTGTGATAGGATCTTCCTAGTGGATTTTGCAGTAGCAGCTCAGGAAATTAGCAACATGCAATCTTTTAACTTTAATTGATGGGAAATCATGGGCCTCATGGTTGTGATTTTCTGTGATATGTTTACTGGGAGTGCCAATCATCACTGGGAGTCTGGGACCACAAAATTATCACTGTAGTGACATGTCAGCTTGTTCGCAGTTTATTCCATATCCTGTGCATGATGAAACTGACTTCAGTGCAGAATTGCTATTAAACTAGGGATAAGGCACAGTAGCAATGAAATGACTTACAGATACGTTAACTTTGAAAAACAGGCAAATATCTTCAAAAAAGTTGATGCTGTGTCAATTGATAAAAACACTCGTAGAACAACACAACTTAGATCCCTTAGTGGGAATAGTTTGGATGATGGGGGAGGGCACGTATATGGGCTGGACAGTGACTATGAACATAGATAGAACATAGAAGATTACAGCGCAGTACAGGCCCTTCGGCCCTCGATGTTGCGCAGACCTGTGAAACCACTCTAAAGCCCATCTATACTATTCCCTTATCGTCCGTATGTCTATCCATTGACCATTTGAATGCCCTCAGTGTTGGCAAGTCCACTACTGTTGCAGGCAGGGCATTTCACGCCCTTACTACTCTCTGAGTAAAGAATCTACCTCTGACATCTGTCTTATATCTATCTCCCCTCAATTTAAAGCTATGTCCCCTTGTGCTAGACATGACCATCCGAGGAAGAAGGCTCTCACTGTCCACCCTATCCAATCCTCTGATCATCTTGTATGCCTCAATTAAGTCACCTCTTAACCTTCTTCTCTCTAACGAAAACAGCCTCAAGTCCCTCAGCCTTTCCTCATAAGATCTTCCCTCCATACCAGGCAACATTCTGGTAAATCTCCTCTGCACCCTTTCCAATGCTTCCACATCCTTCCTATAATGCGGTGACCAGAATTGCACGCAATACTCCAAATGTGGCTGCACCAGAGTTTTGTACACCTGCAACATGACCTCATGGCTCCGAAACTCAATCCCTCTACCAATAAAAGCTAACACACCGTATGCCTTCTTAACAACCCTCTCAACCTGGGTGGCAACTTTTAGGGATCTATGTACATGGACACCGAGATCTCTCTGCTCATCCACACTGCCAAGAATCTTACCATTAGCCCAGTACTCTGTCTTCCTGTTATTCCTTCCAAAATGAATCACCTCACACTTTTCTGCATTAAACTCCATTTGCCACTTCTTAGCCCAGCGCTGCAGCTTATCTATGTCCCTCTGTAACTTGTAACATCCGTCCGCAATGTCTACAACTCCACCGACTTTAGTGTCATTTGCAAATTTACTCACCCATTCTTCTACGCCCTCCTCCAGGTCATTTATAAAAATGACAAACAGCAGTGGCCCCAAAACAGATCCTTGTGGTACACGACTAGTAACTGGACTCCAGTCTGAACATTTCCCATCAACCACCACCCTTTGTCTTCTTCCAGCTAGCCAATTTCTGATCCAAACTGATAAATCACCCTGAATCCCATGCCTCCGTATTTTCTGCAGTAGCCTACTGTGGGGAACCTTATCAAACGCTTTACTGAAATCCATATACACCACATCAACTGCTTTACCTTCATCCACCTGTTTGGTCACCTTCTCAAAGAACTCAATAAGGTTTGTGAGGCACGACCTACCCTTCACAAAACCATGTTGACTATCTCTAATCAAATTATTCCTTTCCAGATGGTAATACATCCTATCTCTTATAAATCTTTCCAAGATTTTGCCCACAACAGAAGTAAGGCTCACTGGTCTATAGTTATCGGGGTTGTCTCTACTCCCCTTTTGAACAAGGGGACAACATTTGCTATCCTCCAGTCTTCTGGCACTATTCCTGTAGACAAAGATGACTTAAAGATCAAAGCCAAAGGCTCAGCAATCTTCTCTCTAGCTTCCCAGAGAATCCTAGGATAAATCCCATCCGGCCCAGGGGACTTATCTATTTTCACACTTTCCAGAATTGCTAACACCTCCTCCTTATGAACCTCAAGCCCTTCTAGTCTAGTAGCCTGAATCTCAGTATTCTCCTCGACAACATTATCTTTTTCCTGTGTGAATACTGACAAAAAATATTCATTTAGCACCTCTCCTATCTCCTCGGACTCCAAGCACAACTTCCCGCTACTGTCCTTGACTGGCCCTACTCTTACCCTAGCAATTTGTTTATTCCTGACATATCGATAGAAAGCTTTAGGGTTATCCTTGATGCTACCTGCCAAAGACTTCTCATGCCCCCTCCTGGCTCTTCTTAGCTCTCTCTTTAGGTCCTTCCTAGCTAACTTGTAACTCTCGAGCGCCTTAACTGAACCTTCATGTCTCATCTTTACATAAGCCTCCTTCTTCCTCTTGACAAGTGTTTCGACTGCTTTAGTAAACCACGGTTCCCTTGCTTGACCACTTCCTCCCTGCCTGACAGGTACATACTTATCAAGGACACGCAATAGCTGTTCCTTGAACAAGCTCCACATTTCCATTGTGCCCATCCCCTGCAGTTTTCCTCTCTATCGGATTCATCCTAAGTCTTGCCTCATCGCATCATAATTGCCTTTCCCCCAGATATAACTCTTGCCCTGCGGTATATACCTATCCCTTTCCTTCACTAAAGTAAACGTAATCGAATTGTGGTCACTATCACCAAAGTGCTCACCTACCTCCAAATCTAACACCTGTCCTGGTTCATTACCCAGTACCAAATCCAATATGGCCTCGCCTCTCGTTGGCCTATCTACATACTGTGTCAGGAAACCCTCCTGCACACATTGGAGAAAAACGGACTCATCTAAAATACTCGAACTATAGCGTTTCCAGTCAATATTTGGAAAGTTAAAGTCCCCCATAACAACTACCCTGTTGCTTTCGCTCCTATCCAGAATCATCTTTGCAATCCTTTCCTCTACATCTCTGGAACTTTTCAGAGGCCTATAGAAAACCCCTAACAGGGTGACCTCTCCTTTCCTGTTTCTAACCTCAGCCCATACTACCTCAGTAGACGAGTCCTCATCAAACGTCCTTTCTGCCACTGTAATACTGTCCTTGACTAACAATGCCACCCCTCCCCCTCTTCTACCACCTTCTCTGCGCTTACTGGAATATCTAAACCCCGGCACCTGCAAAAACCATTCCTGTCCCTGCTCTATCCATGTCTCCGAAATGGCCACAACATCATAGTCCCAGGTACCAACCCATGCCGCAAGTTCACCCACCTTATTCTGGATACTCCTGGCATTGAAGAAGACACACTTTAAACCACCTTCCTGCCTGCCGGTACACTCCTGCAACTTTGAAACCTTACTCATGACCTCACTACTCTCAACCTCCTGTATACTGGAGCTACAATTCAGGTTCCCAAGCCCCTGCTGAACTAGTTTAAATCCTCCCGAAGAGCATTGTCAAATTTTCCCCCCAGGATATTGGTACCCCTCTGGTCCAGGTGTAGACCCTCCCGTTTGTAGAGGTCCCACCGACCCCAGAATGAGCCCCAATTATCCAGAAATCTGAAACCCTCCCTCCTGCACCATCCCTGTAGCCACGTGTTCAACGCCTCTCTCTCCCTATTCCTCATCTCGCTATCACGTGGCATGGGTAACAACCCAGAGATGATAACTCTGTTTGTCCTAGATCTAAGTTTCCACCCTAGCTCCCTGAATTCCTGCCTTACATCCCTATCCCTTTTCCGATCTATGTCCTTGGTACCTATGTGGACCACGACTTGGAGCTGCTCCCCCTCCCCCTTAAGGATCCCGAAAACACGATCCGGGACATCACGCACCCTGGCACCTGGGAGGCAACACCAACCGCGAGTCTCTCTCATTCCCACAGAATCTCCTATCTGTCCCCCTAACTATGGAGTCTCCAATGACTAATGCTCTACTCCTCTCCCCCCATCCCTTCTGAGCAACAGGGACAGACTCTGTGCCAGAGATCTGTACCCCATGGCTTACCCCTGGTAATTTGTCCCCCCCAACAGTATCCAAAGCGGTATATTTGTTACTAAGGGGAACGACCACAGGGGATCCCTGTACTGACTGCTTACTCCCAGCCCCTCTCACGTCACCCATCTATCTTTATTCTTTGGAGTAACTACATCCCTGAAGCTTCTATCTATGACAACCTCTGCCTCCCGAATGATCTGCATTCTTCTGCCCCACCCGCCACAAAATCGCCAATGGCAGGACACAGACCATGTTATGGTCTATCGATATTGGACGGGAATTTATGGTCACCAGGCGGCTGCGGACGGAGAATCCTGCCCACCATGAGGTGGAAGGTTTCCTTCCCAGTGTTCCTGCGTCACCGCCTCCCAGAATCCTACATGCCCACCTTTATATGGAGTCCACTTACCAGGGCAGGTGGCGATCTAATGAAAGTGTGAATGCCAAAAGCCAATGATGTTATTGAATCCAAATTGGGGGAGGGCTACATGGTACCAAATCCACCTGTAATGGTACCAGATGACCATCTGGCAGGAGGTAGCAGAGTGGTCAGAAGTGGCCAAGGCAAGCAGGTATTTTTAGAATTTGTGTAGATTCTTTTTGAGAAGGAAGAGTTGAAGCAGAATCCTTCGACCTTCCAAAATCTGGGCTTCCATCTCCATACCACCACCAATAGTTTTTTGAAGTCAGCCCATCGGGAACGGAGCATCAATTGAGGTTTTTTAATGATTCAGAAGAGGCTGCCGATAAATGAACATAGATTTATTTACACTATTTGTAATAAAATACAATCCTAGCTGGGAGAACTAACCACACCAGGCCTTGCTTTGAGCCTGCTTTTATGTTAGCTCATAACGAGCCTCAGGTGGTTGGCCTCTGCCCCCTACCTGGGAAGCTTATACTCCACGAATCCCACGGGGAGATCAATGATGGCTTTCCCGCCCTTAAAGTCTGAAAAGTCCCCTTCAGCTGCCAACGGTGGAGGCCTTCTCCGCCCCTTCACTCACAGCTGGGTTGGGTGGAGTGTATCGATCAGCGATCACTGTTTCCTGGCTGACCGCCGAAGAATTACTGCCAGCACCTCGTTTCCAGACACACCATCGTCTACCGGCACGGACTCCTCTGCGTCCCTCTCAGATCCCGAATCATCCTCCTATTGTCGGACCGGACGAGGCAATCTTTGATGCCGTAGGGGACAGCACCACATGTTAAAATTAGAGGATCATAATGCGTAAGAAGCTGTTTCAAAGACAGACACTTCTTAACGGCAATAAATGCCTTGTCTTGAGAAGCACCCCAGCACCAACACCTGGTCCTTCCTCAACCACATGGAGTACAGCCAGCAGTGTGGCCAAGTTGGCAATAAACTTCCCGTAATAGTTGACCAGGCCCCAAAACAACCGGCGTTCTTCAGGGTCGGTGCTCCCTTAAAAGCACGAACCTTATCCTCCACTGTGTGCAGACCATCCTTATCCATCCTGTAACCAAGATAGGTTACTGCACTAGCACAGAAAACTCACTTACTGCCCTTCAGCCTGGTGGCCACACAGGAAAACCGCATGCAAGGCCCTGGTTCACAGCGACTTTGGTGGTTGTTGCGGATGGCATTTCCTGTGCCGCACTGAGTGATCCTGGCCTTCCCGAGTCTTCCGACCACACAGTCGACAATGCTCTCCCCATCATCCTCGGGCAACGTACCCCACTGGGTAGCAGCAGCACTTGGGGTCCAAACTCTCCTATGGATTTGCCTCAGGAGCTAATCTTTCGGAGGCAATCTTGCCGGACCAGCACAGTCCTGTGAACGACAGGGAGTTCTAAAGTGTCAGTGGTCCAAACAATGGATGCTATTGTCCATGGAACACTGCAGCTCCTGGACACCTTTCTCCACATGTTCACAAGAGAGGGAAAACTCAATGGCCTGTTTCAAATCTACTGGTTTCCACCAACAACTTCTTCTGTGTTGCCGTATTGTTAATGCCACACATGAGCCTGTCTCGCAACATCTCGTAGAGGCACGGCCCAAACTTGCATTGTTCACCCAGATGCTCCAGGAGGGTCAAGACGTCCGTGACAGATTCACCAGGAGAGCGCACCGCTGTATTAAAACAATACTGTTGCAGAAATACAGAAGGCTTGGAGTCATAGTGTTTTCAAACCAAAGCAACCAGCTCATCAAAAGACCTGCAGGTCAGTGCAGCTGGCTAAGTCAAACTCTTTATAATCCCAAATGTCTGGGTCCTGCATGAGTCAGGAGGAGAACTTCCTGTTGGTCTTCCCCCAAAATCCAGTTCGCCTGGACAAGTACCTCATGTGCGCCACACATTGGTTCCAATCTTCCAGACCTCCATCAAAGGCTTCCAATGATCCGAAAAACTGCACATTAACCAATACAACGTGACGTCCCCAAACAGCGAACCTCCAGTGACCAAGTGAATATCTGAGCAAAACTGGAGCGTCCTTTGTCCTCGTCGCCAGTCTCATGACTCAGAGGAGGTTGGTGGTAAATGAACATAAATTTATTTACACTTATATCGCTCCCAGTACAATTGTAGCTGGAAGGACTAACCACACCAGGTCCTGGTGGTTGGCCGCCACCCTCTACCTGGGAAGCCCTTGTTCCAGGAGTCTCACAGGGAGGTCAATGATGGATTTTCTGGAGTCCTCGTGGTGCCTGTGACAGAATTGAACACTTCTCCATTTTGGTTTGAGAGCAGACCCGATTGGAAATTAAAAAATTCTCAAGCATTCCCAGCAGAGTTGTAGTATACTGTGAAGCCAAACGAGCATTTGAAACTTGTATCGGCACATAGAAAATCACAGATTGCTGCTCAAAAGCTGCACTATTAGTTTTAAATCAGCAATTGTCCTTCAAATTAGATTTGCCCTCTCAAACAAACCTGAATGAGAAGGTGCTGTGCTCAGGTGAGTGTGGCGAGTTGGCTCTATTCAGGGTAAACGACCCAGTACTATTGCAAATCAGGCAGATGACATCTGACAACAAAATTAGGACTACACCATGTGGAAACAGAACTCAGCATTTTCTAAAATTAAACTACACACGCTTCAATAGTGGTGTAATTACTTAAGCAATTTTCAGTCGATCTCTCATATGAAAATTTGAATTTTATCCTAAAATGGTCAAGGTGGTATTTCCTGATGCAGGGGGGTTCAAGCTGCTCTGTAAAGGGTGCAGTCTTTGTTTCATGTTCTGCACCTAGCTCAAGCTCCTTGCATCCTATTGATTAATATGCTGCAGTTGGATAGGAGAACAGGAGGAATATCTCAATTAGTTAGAATTTAATGAGAAGCTCTGCTTTTCAGCTACCAGTTTTACTTTTTAACCTTCGCATAGCATAATTTGTGAGCACCAGTATTCTGACTCCCAGAACTGTTTCAGTAACAGTTGGGTGAACTTGCCTAACAAAGCATGACTGGCCAGACCTTTGCCTGTGCTGAACACCATGCAGAAGAGGCATAAGCTGCAATATTTAATTGGTCCATTTAAGCTACATCAGAATAAGCAGATATTTGGATTCCATCAGCAGTAGAAAAGGACCAAAAAATGTGGGCCATACGTCTCAGCTGCAAGCAGCTGGCAATTACAGAGCTTGTGCAAAGTGATAGCAGGTGGGATTGCACCACTGATCAGCTGAGTCACAGGATGGAATTTTCTGATTTTGTTTTTGCAGAGTGGCACAGCGGACATGAAAAACAGAGTGGAAGCCGCCGGCCCCAAGGGCGGCTTCCTCCGCCATATTGATAGGAACTCAGCGAACAAAGAAAGTTATGAGTGGGTCCCATGATGTTACGTTAGCAGGGTGGACTCGCCAGCAACTTAGGTTTTAAAAGTTCAGGATACCCTTTTTAAAGGGCGCCCTGGTTAACAAAGATAAAAAATAGAAACCACCACCTCCTCTGGAACACCTGCAACCCATCTGCAGAATTCCTCCGTCCCCTCGCTCTTATGGAAACCCCCCCCACCATGAAATTCAACTCCTCTCCACCAGCATGGAGTCCCCCATCCACCCAGGCAGTGCCAGGGACAGTGCCAGGGTACGGCCCAAGCAGGATCCCCCCCCCCCCCCCCAACAGGGTGTATTCACCTGCGCACCTCCGGCAGGTTCTGCTTGTCAAGTCTCTGTCACGGGGGACATGTTATGATTCATGTCGATGTGTTTTCGCGCCAAGTGAATCGACAATTTATTGTGGGGCAACTATCAGGCGTAAATGCTTGATAATGACATTTGTATATATTCAAATGGCAATCCCGACATTCAACATCAGGATACCCATTACGTCATTAGTGGGGGACGGAGACAATCGCAACAGGAAATCCCGCTGACATAAATGCTGGAGATTTGTCCGCCCCCTGCCACCGATCCCACCCCTTTAAACGGGAGCATAAAATCCCCTCCCCCCCCCCCAATCTCAGGTGATTTGCTCTAATGGATCAGTGAGCGAAGTTCAGATAAAATCATTGGATAGAAAATCAGACAAGACTGGCTTTGACGCGTATACACTAACCCACCTAATTTTCTTACATTTGGTCCATTAACCCAGTTGCAGGACCAGGTAAATCTCCCCTATACTTTGTAAAGAGAAAGACACCAGCATAACATTCATCCTTCATCTTAGTCTTTACCTGATTCCCTTCCAAATACAGCATTCCCTCTCATCCCGCAGCAGCAAAGGAGCCAGCAGGTTAATGGAGTATTTGATTTTTCTTATGAATCCTTTCGCTAGCCCTCGGTTTATTCAGCTATCTTCTTAAGATATTAATCTATTAAGCTTCAATTGCTTTCATGAGGAATGTATATATTTCATTATTAAAACTTCCAATTTTTAAACAATTTGCCCTCAGTTCTGGGCATGTAGTCTAAGTCCCATAGCCTACTCATATGTGACTGAGTGACAGTAAAGAAATGATGATATAGTTCCAAAATCAGGTTGCTATGTGACTTGGAGGCAAACTTACAGGTGGTGGTACTCCACACATTCGCTTGTTCTTCTCGGTGGCAGATGTTGTGTGCTGGAAAAATGCTTTTGAAGGAGTCTTGCTTCAGTTTTAATTGACGAGTTGCTTCGATGCAGCTTGTAGATATATTAGAGACAGAGCGCACTGTCACTTGTGCAGTGCTCTACAGAGACTTACGAGAAACATGAGTGGCACCTAACTGCTCATGTGCTTCGCTGCGCAAGCTCAAGCCCCCTCAGGGCATTTCCTCACAATATCCACTAATCTCTATGAACAAGCAGCAATAATGCATTCTATGCTCGGTTCGAGCAGGTAACCAACAATCCGCTGTCGAGTGCCCCAGCAGCCCATAACTCACCCATATCCACCATCACAGCTTCAGAAGTCAGATCGGTCTTCCTGAAAGTGAACCCTCAGAAGGCAACGGGCCCGGACGGGATCCCTGATCGTGCACTCAGAGCCTGCACGGACCAGCTGACAGAGGTATTCGCCAAAGAGGAACCAGGCAACGTGCCTCAATGACTATCATAGAATCATAGACTTTACAGTGCAGAAGGAGGCCATTCGGCCCATCGAGTCTGCAACGGCTCTTGGAAAGAGCACCCTACCCAAGGTCCACACCTCCACCCTATCCCCATAACCCAGTAACCCCACCCAACACTAAGGGCAATTTTGGACACTATCGGCAATTTAGCATGGCCAATCCACCTAACCTGCACATCTTTGGACTGTGGGAGGAAACCGGAGCACCCGGAGGAAACCCACGCACACACGGGGAGAATGTGCAGACTCCGCACAGACAGTGACCCAAGCCGGAATCGAACCTGGGACCCTGTAGCTGTGAAGCATTTGTGCTATCCACAATGCTATCGTGCTGCCCACTACCGTCCGGTGGCCCTGACTTCAGATCGTAATGAAGTGCTTCGAGAGGTTGATCATGAAGCGCATCACCTCCATACTCCCAGAACACCTTGATCCACTGCAATCCGCATACCGTCGCAACCGGTCCACAGCAGACGCCATTTCCCGGGCCCTACACTCATCCCTAGAGCATCTTGACAACAAGGACTCCTACATCAGAGTCCTATCTATTGACTACAGCTCCGCCTTCAACATCATAATCCCAGCCAAGCTCATATCAAAGCTCCAAAACTTAGGACTTGGCTCCCCACTCTGCAACTGGATCCTCGATTTTCTGACCAACAGACCACAATCAGTAAGAATGAACAACAACACCTCCACAATAGTCCTCAATACCGGGGCCCCGCAAGGCTGCGGACTTAGCCCCCTACTCTACTCCCTGTACACACACGACTGCGTGGCAAAATTTGTTTCCAACTCCATCTACAAGTTTGCTGACGATACGACCACAGTGGGCCGGATCTCGAATAACGACAAGTCAGAATACAGGAGGGAGATAGAGAACCTAGTGGAGTGGTGGAGCGACAACAATCTCTCCCTCAATGCCAGCAAAACTAAAGAGCTGGTCATTGACTTCAGGAAGCAAAGCGCTGCACACACTCCTGTCAGCATCAACGGGGCCGATGTGGAGATGATTAGCAGTTTCAAATTCCTAGGGGTGCACATCTCCAAAAATCTGTCCTGGTCCATCCACGTTGACGCTACCACCAAGAAAGCACAACTGCGCCTATACGTCCTCAGGAAACTAAGGAAATTCGGCATGTCCACATTAACCCTAACCAACTTTTATAGATGCACCATAGAGAGCATCCTATATGGCTGGATTCACATCCTATCTGGCTGCATCACAGCCTGGTATGACAACTGCTCGTCCCAGGACCGCAAGAAGCTTCAGAGAGTCGTGAACACCTCCCAGTCCATCAAACAAACCTGCCTCCCATCCACTGACTCCATTTACACCTCCCGCTGCCTGGGGAAAGCGGGCAGCATGATCAAAGACCCCTCCCACCCGGTTTACTCACTCTTCCAACTTCTTCCATCGGGCAGGAGATACAGAAGTCTGAGAACACGCATGAACAGACTCAAAAACAGCTTCTTCCCCGCTGTTACCAGACTCCTAAATGGCTCTCTTATGGACTGACCTCATTAACACTACACCCTGTATACTTCATCCGATGCTGGTGCTTATGTAGTTACATTGTGTACCTTGTGTTCCCCTATTATGTATTTTCTTTTCTTCCCTTTTCTTCTCATGTACTTATTGATCTGTTGAGCTGCTCGCAGAAAAATACTTTTCACTGTACCTCGGTACACGTGACAATAAACAAATCAAATCCAATCCAATTATAATATCTCTGACCCCTTCTGCTATTGTTGTCTATAAATAGTTACCAAGCAAGATGAAGTCGTCCCTTTTTGATTCCATCTATTCAGAGCGCCTTCCTAAAGCCAACTGTATGGCATATACAAAAGCAACATGATTCATGTATTCTTACATTATTGTTAGAAAGCAAATATTTACTGTCAGTAACAGTAACGGAACAGGAATATGTGTCATGTGAGATTACCTTTAAGAAATGGGTGTTTATAAATGGGTGTGTATATAAATATCTGTAGTGAGAGTACCTTTAAGAAATGGGTGTTTATTACAGCAGTGATGTCAGACAGTGGGTGGAGCTGGGCTGTCTGTCAACCTTTTACTTTTGTTTTAGGGTGTTTGCTGCAGGGTGTGTTTTAGTTTCGTTTCAGAGCTGGATAGCTGCAGTCACAGCCAGAAGGGGTATTTGTCTCTCTTTGTCATCTAAAAACTGTAAATCGATCCTTTGGTGATTTAAAACTAATAATTCACCAGTGACTTTAACCTGATGTGCTTCTGTTAAAAGTTCTTTTTTTTAAGTCATATGGATGTTAAAAGGACAGCTTAAGGATTACTTAGTGTTGTATTCTTTGGGGGCTATATTTGAATTAATGGTTGCTAAGATGTTCACTGTATGTTTTAAAAAGGTCAACTTTAGTTCATAGAATAAACATTGTTGTGCTTTAAAAAATACTTTTCCATTTCTGCTGTACCACACCTGTAGAGTGGGCCGTGTGCTCCCCAGACCACAATCTATGAAAAGTTGTGGGTCAGGTGAACTCCATGATACACTTTGGGGTTCTCTCAGCTCTGGCCCATTACAAATTGGGGGCTCATCCGGGATATACGTTTATCAATTGAATTGGCTTAGTGAACTTAAAGACAGTGAGGGGTGAGCATATTGTGGTTGTTTTTCAGGTGTGGTATTCTAGTTTAAGTAGGGAGTGTGTTGTGGACAATGGCTCTTTCAGAGGCTCAAAAGATTTTGGGGGTGGAGACGGTCACACGCAGTACTTTACGGACAGAGACTGTTAGATTTGGCAAAAACATTGCAGTTAATATTACCTGACAAAATGCGAAAAGATGAGGTAATTATGGCGGTGGCTAAGCATTTAATGTTGCCTGAGATACAGTTTGACTCATTGGAAAGGGCAAAAATTTGTTACAAATTAAACAAATGGAATGTGAGAAAGAATTAAAGCAGCTTGAATCCGAAAGAGAGAGAGAGGAAAAAGATAGAGAGAGAGTTTGAACTTCAGAAAATGGCCATGAAACATGACAGTCAGTTAAAATTGGCAGGCGTAAAGGGAAGCGTACAGTTGGATGATTGTGATGAGGATCGTGAGAAAGAGCGTCATAGTCAAAGGCTTGGTGGGGATCAATTTAAATATGTCCAAGCATTGCCAAAATTTGATGACAAGGATGTAGATGCCTTTTTCATTTCATTTCAGCAGGTAGCTAAACAAATGAAATGGCCACAGGACATGTGGGTATTACTGATTCAAACAAAGCTGATAGATAGGGCTAGTGAAATGTTTGCATCACTACCGGAGGAGGTATCTGGGACGGATGAGGAGGTCAGAAAATCCATCTTAGGTGCATATGAATTAGTGCCTGAAGCCTGCAGACAAAGGTTTAGAAATTTAAGGAAAGAACGTGGTCAAACATACATGGAGTTTGAAAGGATCAAACAGAGTAATTTTGATAGGTGGATAAAGGCTTTGAAAATAGACCAAAAGTATGAAGCTCTCAGAGAAATTATACTTTTGGAGGAGTTTAAAAGTTCAATTCCTGATGTAGTGAGAACTCATGTAGAAGAACAGAGGGTTAAAACTGTGGGATTAGCAGCAGAAATGGCAGATGGTTATGAATTAGTTCATAAATCAAAGTTTGGTTTCTGATATCAGTTTCAGCCTGTGAGGGATAAAAACTGGAGACATGAGAAATACTCAAGTGGTAAAGGTAAAGGTGATCTGAGGGGAGATAATAAGGAGAGTGTACCTCAGATTAAAAATGAAATCCAGGAGGGTTGAAAAGAAATGAAAAGTTTCAAATGTTTTCACTGTAATAAACGAGACCATGTAAAGTCACAGTGTTGGTGGTTGAAGAAAAGCACTGGGAAGGCTGATGTGGTAAAACAGGATAAGACAGTGGGGTTTGTTAAAGTGGTAAAGGAAAGCCCAAGTGAAGCGAATGAGGTGCAAAAGATTGTACAGCCTGATCAAGCGGTGATTGATAAGAAGGTGCCAGATCTCTTTGAAGAATTTACTTGTGTGGGTAAAGTTTACTCATGTGTATCAGGAGCAGGTAAAGAAGTCACAATTTTAAGAGATACGGGAGCTAGTCAATCTTTAACGGTAAGAGGTGAGGAGTTATGTAGTTTGGGAAAAATGTTGCCAGAAAATGTGGTGATATGTGGAATTCAGGGTGAGAGGAGTAGCGTTCCATTATATAAGGTAAGGTTGGAAAGTCCAGTGAAGAGTGGTGAAGTGGTAGTAGGAGTAATAGAGAAACTATCTTGTCCAGGAATACAGTTTATCTTGGGTAATGATATAGCTGGATCGCAGGTGGGAGTGATGCCTACTGTGGTTGATAAGCCAGTGGAAAATCAGACAACTGAATTGTTGAAGGAGGAATATTGTGGGATTTTTCCGGATTGTGTAGTAACAAGGTCGCAAAGTCACTGGTTAAGACAAGAGGAGGAATCAACGAGTGAAGTTGAAGTGCAATTATCAGAAATGATTGTTGATCAGATGGTTGAAAAAGAATAAAAACAGCTAGAGGATATTTTTAGTTCAGGAAAATTGGCGGAGTTACAACAGAAAGATGTAGAAATAAAACGGATGTAACAGAAACCATACACGAACGAGGAATCTGGGTGTATACCAGAGTGTTATTACCATAAAAGTAATGTCTTGATGAGAAAATTGAGACTTTTACATATGCAGGCGGATGAAAAGTGGGCAGAAGTTCATCAAGTAGTATTGCCGGTAGGGTATAGAAAGGATGTGTTGCGAGTTACACGTGAGGTACCAGTGGGAGAACATTTGGGAATAAGAAAAACTCAAGCTAAAATCCAAAAACATTTTTATTGGCCTGGACTACATAAAGATGTAGTTAGATTTTGTCACCCATGTCACGTCATAGGGAAACCTCAAGCAGTGATAAAGCCAGCACCTTTACTACCAATTCCAGCATTTGAGGAACCTTTTACAAGGGTCCTAATTGATTGCATAGGACCACTTCCTAAAACGAAAAGTGGGAATCAATATCTTTTGACTATAATGGATGTGTCTACTAGGTTTCCAGAGGCCATTCCAGTATGTAATATTACAGTTACAAAGATTGTGGAGGAATTACTTAAATTCTTTACTAGATATGGACTACACACAGAAATACAATCAGATCAAGGATCAAATTTTACCTCAAGGTTATTCAAAGAAGTTATGGGTAGCTTAGGAATAAAACAATTTAAATCAACTGCGTACCATCCAGAATCACAGGGAGCATTAGAAAGGTGGCATCAGACATTAAAGACAATGTTGAGGGCTTATTGTCACGATTATCCAGAGGATTGGGATAAAGGAAATTACATTATTGGATTAAATGTCAACATTTAGGAAACAAATAAATAGAGCAGGTGAAATGGCTAGACAACATTTGTAAATTGCACAAAATGTGATGAAACGGGTCACGGACAAGAAATCCAAAGTTCGTAGTTTTGCCAGTGGAGATAAAGTTTTAGTGTTGCTACCTGTGGTAGGTGAGCCTTTAAAAGCTAGGTTTTGGGGACCTCATCAGATTGAAAGGAAATTAGGTGAGGTGAATTATGTGGTAAAAACACCAGATAGAAGGAAGACTCACCGAGTGTGTCATGTGAATATGCTTAAAAGGTACTTTGAAAGGGAAAGAGAGAAAAAGGAGAAGGTTTTAATGATTCTAACTCAAAGTGACGAACCAAATCCAGATGACTGTGAATTTGACATACCTCAAATTAAATTGGAAAACGAGGATGTTCTTAAAAATTGGGATAAATTGTTGAGTTGCCTTCCAGAGGAAAAACGGACTGACCTGAAAGAGTTATTGATATCACATGGGCAAGTTTGTGGAGATAAATTGGGAAGTATTAAAATGGCTGTACATGATGTAGATGTGGGAAATGCTGTTCCAATCAAACAACATCCATATAGAGAGTAACAAAGAGATTGAGAGTATGCTTAAAAATGGCAGAATTGAAGTGGGTTGTAGCCAATGGAGCTCACCCATAGTAATGGTACCTAAACCAGATGGTACCCAACGGTTGTGTGTGGACTATAGAAAGGTTAATGCAGTTACAAGAATGGACTCTTATCCTATCCCATGTTTGGAGGATTGCATTGAGAAATTGGGACAATCAGCTTTTATTTCCAAACTGGATTGACTTAAAGGTTACTGACAGGTACCTTTATCTGAAAGGGCGAAGGAGATTTCAGCTTTGTGACTCCAGATGCTATATACCAATTCAAAGTTATGACATTTGGCATGAAAAACGCCCCAGCCACATGTCAACGGTTAACTAACAAAGTTGTTTCAGGATTACCCAATTGTGCGGTAAACATCGACGATCTGATAATTTTCAGCCAGACATGGAAAGAACATTTAAAACATCTGATGGAGTTATTCGATCGACTTCAGGAGGCGGGTTTGGTGATAAACCTAGCCAAAAGCGAATTTTGAAAAGCCCAAGTCACTTTCCTTGGCCATACAATCGGACAGGGTCGAATGGTCGCACGGGATGTGAAACCAACAGTTATTGAGGAGTTTCCGATACCCTCAAGACGAAGGGAAGTAATGCGATTTCTTGGCATGAGTGGATTTGATTGAACATTTGTGCAAAATTTTTGTAGCGTGATTGCTCCACTAATGGACTTGCTGAAGAAACGTAAAAATTCCAGTGGACAGCGGAGTTTCAACAGGCATTTGACTGTATGAAAGCTGTGATAACCAATGCTCTTGTGTTGGAGAATTACAAGGGACTCTGTGATCAGATTGAACTAAAGTATCTGACTTTAAAGATAAATGCCGAGGCGTAGAGGAATGGACGGATCTCGTTCAAAAGACTGTCAATCGAGAAGGATTCCAGTTGGTGGAAAAACAAAAAATGGACTTTATTGTTGTACCTGTTTGCATGTGTTGCTTTTTTTTTAAACAAAAAAGTATATTTACTGTGTGCCTTTCTTAAAGGATAATGAAAAGGTGAAAAATGAAACCATCTTGAAGTTGATGGGGTTTTTTTTCTTGGGGGGGGGGAGGAACTCCATGATACACTTTGGGGTTCTCTAAACCCTGGCCCATAACAAATGTAACGCGCAACTGAGCCTTGCAATCCACAACACTTATCAAACCCCACCTCCAGCACTCTGTCCTTCATTGTGTGTTCCCTTATCCACACCGCTGTACAAATGTTGCAAAGTTTCTGTATCTGTCCTGATGCTTGCTTCAAGTTGATGCTCTGGTGACTGATGTCCTTCAAATGCATGCTGCTGACCAGTTGATTCTCCTTGCTCTGTAAAGAGGGCAAATTGAATATTTTGAGTACATATTCACATATATCAATTTTGGTATTGCATTAATGCAGTACATACGAGCACACCATCAACTTGATCAGGCACAATGTCTAAGACAGTCTGTCCTCATTTCCATTATTCTCCATTCCTCCAAAGTTAACTAATTCAATATGAAGTAATGTTTATCACACTTTTTTTTTTTATTAAATATTTTATTGAAAATTTTTGGTCAACCAACACAGTACATTGTGCATCCTTTACACAATATTATAACAACACAAATAACAATGACCTATTTTATAAACAAAAAATGAATAAATAATAAATAACAAAAATAAAAACTAGCCCTAATTGGCAACTGCCTTGTCACAAGTAACACTCTCCAAAAATATAATTTAACAGTCCAATATATAATTATCTGTAGCAACGACCTATACATACTATACAGTATATAGTAACAACCCTGAGAGTCCTTCTGGTTCCTCCTCCCCACCCCCCCTCCCCCCCCCCCCCGATCCTGGGCTACTGCTGCTGCCTTCTTTTTCCCATTCCGTCTATCTTTCTGCGAGGTATTCGACGAACGGTTGCCACCGCCTGGTGAACCCTTGAGCCGACCCCCTTAGGACGAACTTAATCCGCTCTAGCTTTATAAACCCCGCCATGTCATTTATCCAGGTCTCCACCCCCGGGGGCTTGGCTTCTTTCCACATTAGCAATATCCTGCACCGGGCTACTAGGGACGCAAAGGCCAAAACATCGGCCTCTCTCGCCTCCTGCACTCCCGGCTCTTGTGCAACCCCAAATATAGCCAACCCTCAGCTTGGTTCGACCCGGACTCCTACTACTTTTGAAAGCACCTTTGTCACCCCCATCCAAAACCCCTGTAGTGCCGGGCATGACCAAAACATATGGGTATGATTCGCTGGGCTTCTCGAGCACCTCGCACACCTATCCTCCACCCCAAAAAATTTACTGAGCCGTGCTCCAGTCATATGTGCCCTGTGTAATACCTTAAACTGAATCAGGCTTAGCCTGGCACACGAGGACGACGAGTTTACCCTGCTTAGGGCATCTGCCCACAGCCCCTCCTCGATCTCCTCCCCCAGCTCTTCTTCCCATTTCCCTTTTAGTTCATCTACCATAGTCTCCCCTTCGTCCCTCATTTCCCTATATATATCTGACACCTTACCATCCCCCACCCATGTCTTTGAGATCACTCTGTCCTGCACCTCTTGTGGCGGGAGCTGCGGGAATTCCCTCACCTGTTGCCTCGCAAAAGCCCTCAGTTGCATATACCTGAATGCATTCCCTTGGGGCAACCCATATTTCTCGGTCAGCGCTCCCAGACTCGCGAACTTCCCATCCACAAACAGATCTTTCAGTTGCGTTATTCCTGCTCTTTGCCACATTCCATATCCCCCATCCATTCCCCCCGGGGCAAACCTATGGTTGTTTCTTATCGGGGACCCCCCCAAGGCTCCAGTCTTTCCCCTATGCCGTCTCCACTGTCCCCAAATCTTCAGTGTAGCCACCACCACCGGGCTTGTGGTGTAGTTCCTCGGTGAGAACGGCAATGGGGCTGTCACCATAGCCTGTAGGCTAGTCCCCCTACAGGACGCCCTCTATAATCTCTTCCACGCCGCTCCCTCCTCCTCTCCCATCCACTTACTCACCATTGAAATATTAGCGGCCCAATAATACTCACTTAGGCTCGGTAGTGCCAGCCCCCCCCTATCCCTGCTACGCTGTAAGAATCCCTTCCTCACTCTCGGGGTCTTCCCGGCCCACACAAAACCCATGATGCTCTTTTTAATCCTTTTAAAAAAAGCCTTCGTAATCACCACCGGGAGGCACTGAAACACAAAGAGGAATCTCGGGAGGACCACCATCTTAACCGCCTGCACCCTCCCTGCCATTAACAGGGATACCATATCCCATCTCTTGAAATCCTCCTCCATCTGTTCCACCAACCGCGTTAAATTTAACCTATGCAATGTGCCCCAATTCTTAGCTATCTGGATCCCCAGGTAACGAAAGTCCCTTGTTACCTTCCTCAACGGTAGGTCCTCTATTTCTCTACTCTGCTCCCCTGGATGCACCACAAACAACTCACTTTTCCCCATGTTCAATTTATACCCTGAAAAATCCCCAAACTCCCCAAGTATCCGCATTATTTCTGGCATCCCCTCCGCCGGGTCTGCCACGTATAGTAGCAAATCGTCCGCATACAAAGATACCCGGTGCTCTTCTCCTCCCCTAAGTACTCCCCTCCACTTCTTGGAACCCCTCAACGCTATCGCCAGGGGCTCAATCGCCAGTGCAAACAATAATGGGGACAGAGGGCATCCCTGCCTTGTCCCTCTATGGAGCCGAAAATATGCAGATCCCCGTCCATTCGTGACCACGCTCGCCACTGGGGCCCTATACAACAGCTGCACCCATCTAACATACCCCTCTCCAAAACCAAATCTCCTCAACACCTCCCACAAATAATCCCACTGCACTCTATCAAATGCTTTCTCGGCATCCATCGCCACTACTATCTCCGTTTCTCCCTCTGGTGGGGCCATCATCATTACCCCTAACAACCTCCGTATATTCGTGTTCAGCTGTCTCCCCTTCACAAACCCAGTTTGGTCCTCGTGGACCACCCCCGGGACACATTCCTCTATTCTCATTGCCATTACCTTGGCCAGGACCTTGGCATCTACTTTTAGGAGGGAAATAGGTCTATAGGACCCGCATTGTAGCGGGTCCTTTTCCTTCTTTAGGAGAAGCGATATCGTTGCTTCAGACATAGTCGGGGGCAGTTGTCCCCTTTCCTTTGCCTCATTAAAGGTCCTCGTCAGTACCGGGGCGAGCAAGTCCACATATTTTCTATAGAATTCGACTGGGAATCCATCCGGTCCCGGGGCCTTTCCCGCCTGCATGCTCCTAATTCCTTTCACCACTTCTTCTACCTCGATCTGTGCTCCCAGTCCCACCCTTTCCTGCTCTTCCACCTTGGGAAATTCCAGCCGATCCAAGAAGCCCATCATTCTCTCCCTCCCATCCGGGGGTTGAGCTTCATATAATTTTTTATAAAATGTCTTGAACACTCCATTCACGCTCTCCGCTCCCCGCTCCATCTCTCCTTCCTCATCCCTCACTCCCCCTATTTCCCTCGCTGCTCCCCTTTTCCTCAATTGGTGTGCCAGCAACCTGCTCGCCTTCTCCCCATATTCGTACTGTACACCCTGTGCCTTCCTCCATTGTGCCTCTGCAGTGCCTGTAGTCAGCAAGTCAAATTCTACATGTAGCCTTTGCCTTTCCCTGTACAGTCCCTCCTCCGGTGCTTCCGCATATTGTCTGTCCACCCTCAAAAGTTCTTGCAGCAACCGCTCCCGTTCCTTACTCTCCTGCTTCCCTTTATGTGCCCTTATTGATATCAGCTCCCCTCTAACCACCGCCTTCAACGCCTCCCAGACCACTCCCACCTGGACCTCCCCATTATCATTGAGTTCCAAGTACTTTTCAATGCACCCCCTCACCCTTAGACACACCCCCTCATCTGCCATTAGTCCCATGTCCATTCTCCAGGGTGGGCGCCCTCCTGTTTCCTCCCCTATCTCCAAGTCCACCCAGTGTGGAGCGTGATCCGAAATGGCTATAGCCGTATACTCCGTTCCCCTCACCTTCGGGATCAATGCCCTACCCAGCACAAAAAAGTCTATTCGCGAGTAGACTTTATGGACATAGGAGAAAAACGAGAACTCCTTACTCCTAGGTCTGCTAAATCTCCACGGGTCTACACCTCCCATCTGCTCCATAAAATCTTTAAGTACCTTGGCTGCTGCCGGCCTCCTTCCAGTCCTGGACTTCGACCTATCCAGCCCTGGTTCCAACACCGTATTAAAATCTCCCCCCATTATCAGCTTTCCCATCTCTAGGTCCGGAATGCGTCCTAGCATCCGCCTCATAAAATTGGCATCTCCCAGTTCGGGGCATATACGTTTACCAAAACCACCGTCTCCCCCTGTAGTTTGCCACTCACCATCACGTATCGGCCCCCGTTATCCGCCACTATAGTCTTTGCCTCGAACATTACCCGCTTCCCCACTAATATAGCCACCCCCCTGTTTTTCGCATCTAGCCCCGAATGGAATACCTGCCCCACCCATCCTTTGCGTAGCCTAACCTGGTCTATCAGTTTCAGGTGCGTTTCCTGTAACATAACCACATCTGCCTTAAGTTTCTTAAGGTGTGCGAGTACCCGTGCCCTCTTTATCGGCCCGTTCAGCCCTCTCACGTTCCACGTGATCAGCCGAGTTGGGGGGCTTCCTACCCCCCCCCCTTGTCGATTAGCCATCACCTTTTTCCAGCTCCTCACCCGGTTCCCACGCAGCTGTATCTCCCCCAGGCGGTGCCCCCCCCGCCCATCCTCTCCCATACCAGCTCCCCCCTCTCCCCAGCAGCAGCAACCCAGTAATTCCCCCCTCCCACCCCCCCCGCTAGATCCCCCGCTAGCGTAATTACTCCCCCCATGTTGCTCCCAGAAGTCAGCAAACTCTGGCTGACCTCGGCTTCCCCCCGTGACCTCGGCTCGCACCGTGCGACGCCCCCTCCTTCCTGCTTCTCTATTCCCGCCATGATTATCATAGCGCGGGAACCAAGCCCGCGCTTCTCCCTTGGCCCCGCCCCCAATGGCCAACGCCCCATCTCCTCCACCTCCCCTCCTCCCCCCATCACCACCTGTGGGAGAGAGAAAAGTTACCGCATCGCAGGATTAGTACATAAAACCCCTCTTTGCCCCCCACATTCGCCCCACCACTTTGTTCGAACGTTCTTTTTAATAACCCGCTCATTCCAGTTTTTCTTCCACAATAAAAGTCCACGCTTCATCCGCCGTCTCAAAGTAGTGGTGCCTCTCTCGATATGTGACCCACAGTCTTGCCGGTTGCAGCATTCCAAATTTTATCTTCTTTTTATGAAGTACCGCCTTGGCCCGATTAAAGCTCGCCCTCCTTCTCGCCACCTCCGCACTCCAGTCTTGATAAACGCGGATCACCGCGTTCTCCCATTTACTACTCCGAGTTTTCTTCGCCCATCTAAGGACCATTTCTCTATCCTTAAAACGGAGGAATCTCACCACTATGGCTCTGGGAATTTCTCCTGCTCTCGGTCCTTGCGCCATCACTCGGTATGCTCCCTCCACCTCCAACGGATCTGTCGGGGCCTCCGCTCCCATTAACGAGTGCAGCATCGTGCTCACATATGCCCCGACGTCCGCTCCCTCCACACCTTCAGGAAGACCAAGAATCCTCAGGTTGTTCCTCCTTGCGTTGTTTTCCAGTGCCTCCAACCTTTCCACACATCGTTTCTGATGTGCCTCCTGCGTCTCCGTCTTCACCACCAGGCCCTGTATATCGTCCTCATTCTCGGCTGCCTTTGCCTTCACGACCCGAAGCTCCCGCTCCTGGGTCTTTTGTTCCTCCTTTAGCCCTTCGATCGCCTGTAGTATCGGGGCCAACAGCTCTTTCTTCATTTCCTTTTTGATCTCTTCCACACAGCATTTCAAGAACTCTTGTTGTTCAGGGCCCCATGTTAAACTGCCACCTTCCGACGCCATCTTGGTTTTTGCTTGCCTTCCTTGCCGCTGTTCTAAAGGATCCACTGCAATCTGGCCACTTCCCTCTCCTTTTTCCATCCGTATCCAGGGGGGATTCCCTTCTGGTTTACCGCACAGTGTTTTTAGCCGTCAAAATTGCCGTTGGGGCTCCTATCAAGAGCCCAAAAGTCCGTTTCACAGGGAGCTGCCGAAATGTGCGACTCAGCTGGTCATCGCCGCACCCGGAACAATGTTTATCACACTTAATCTGAAGGTCAGTGGATGGCAGAATGAGGGTGGACAACATGTAGTGTGTTAGAATAGTCAAACCTAGAGAAATTAATTGAATAGAAATAAAAAGAAATACTAGCGAATGAAGAGCACAAGATACATCAGAAGTGAAATATTATGTTGTGATTTTACATCGGATATACATCATGGAAATAGGCCATTCAACTCAACCAGTCCAAGCCAGTGTTTCTGTTCCATTCAAGCATTCTTTCATCTTTCCTCATCTAAATCGACCATCTAAATTGGGTTTCCTCCAGGTGCTCCGGTTTCCTCCCACAAATCCCAAAAGACGTGCTGTTAGGTAATTTGGACATTCAGAATTCTCCCTCAGGGTACCCGAACAGGCACTGGAGTGTGGCGACTAGGGGATTTTCACAGTAACTTCTTTGCAGTGTTAATGTAAGCCTACTTGTGACAAATAGGTTATTTTAAAAAAAGACCATGATTGGAATCCAGTGAGACTGCTGGAGAGAGCTCACCAGATGAACGTGAAACTGAATAAGAAAGATTTGCAGGTGACGCTGACTGAAGTCATGTACATAGGTTATGGATTAACAACTAGAGGAATTCGCCCTGATCTTGATAAGGTGTGCTGTAGCAGAGATCATAGATTATCATAGAATTTACAGTGCAGAAGGAGGCCATTCGGCCCATCGAGTCTGCACCGGCTCTTGGAAAGAGCACCCTACCCAAGGTCAACACCTCCACGCTATCCCCATAACCCAGTAACCCCACCCAACACTAAGGGCAATTTTGGACACTGAGGGCAATTTATCATGGCCAATCCACCTAACCTGCACATCTTTGGACTGTGGGAGGAAACCGGAGCACCCGGAGGAAACCCACGCACACACGGGGAGGATGTGCAGACTCTGCACAGACAGTGACCCAAGCCGGAATCGAACCTGGGACCCTGGAGCTGTGAAGCAATTGTGCTATCCACAATGCTACCGTGCTGCCATGCAGCATGCTACCATGTTGCTACCATGCAGGTTGCTACCATGTAGCAACTAACAGCTGTGAAGGCTGCTGCAGCAATTTGTTCGATCTGTGAACTACTTAGACATGTTCTTCCCCAATCTGTTGTCGGAGTGTGAACCTCTACACAAGCTCACTGTAAAGGATGCACAGTGGTACTGGGGCACAAAACAAGAAGCAGTTTTCATTCACATCAAACAGCTAGTGACGACAGCGGCAGTGCAGAGGTACTATGATGTCAACAATGAAGTCACCCTAGTGTGCTGACAGTGAAAATAGATTTGGAGCAACCCACCTGCAGCAAGGCTAACCTTTTTGTTTGCACTCAAGGGGGCTAATGCAAACTGAACAATGTTGTGCACAGATCAAGAAAGAATGCCTTTGCTCGTCACCCTTTCAGCCAGTTACTGTTTCTGAGAGAGAAAGCGACTGTAGAGTCTGGTCACAGGCCACTTCAAAGCATAATTTTCAAACTACTTCTATCTGCTCAAAAGAGTTTGCAAAGAATGTTACTTTGTTTGGAGAGATGTCACTTGGAAGTGAAGTACAAGCAAGGGAACATAGGACCATAGGACTTAGGAGCTGGGGTAGGCCATTTGGCTCTTTCAGCCTGCTCCTGCATTCAATAAGATGATGACTGATCTGGTTGTGGCCTTAATTCCACTTTCCTATTTGCCCTCATAACCGTTGACTACCTTATTTATCAAAAGCCTGTCAAGCTCTGCCTTAAATAAATTCAATGGCCCAGCCTCCACTGCTTTCTGAAAAAGTGAATTTCACAAACTATCGACCCTCTGAGAGGAAAGATCCTCCTCCTCCTCTCCATCTTAAAAGCGAGATCTCGTATTATGAAACTGTGTTCCCTCATTGCAGTTTCCTCCATAAGTGGAAACATCTAATCTATCACGTCCGCTGAGGATCTTATATGTTTCAATAAGATCACCTCTCCTTCGTCTAAATGCCAATCGGTATAGGCCCAACCCTGCTCAATCTTTCTTCATAAGGTAAGTTCTTCATCCAAGGAAGCAGATGTACATCGCCGACCTGCTGTTGAGAGCTGGTCTCTCTTTGAAGGAAGTTGATGGGGTTAATACAAAGTGTTACAAGTAACTGCATGACATACTCTGGAAGTCATCAACCCAGCTGAAACATTCAACCTGACATACACATATTTTCTCAGATCAAGCAAAGTATGCGATGAGATGCAACCCTTCATGTGCTACAGGAAGCTGTGATGAAAGAATGGCCTGAAACCATTAGAAATATACTTGTCGCTGTAAGAGAGTACTGGATATAAGACACGAAATAGCCACTCAACGTGACAAAGGATCTAGGACTCATCTCCCTTAAGAAATTAAAAAATAGATGCTGAAGCATATCCATGCAAGCTATCCTATGAACAATGAGATTTTGAACCACGAGTCAGTACAGTGTTAGCAATGAACATCATGCTGAGCAAACAAAAGAACCTCTCATGTCATTCCAGACAGACTATGGATAAAGCTTGGAGAAGATATCTTTACTCTCACAGGAAGTGAGTATATTGTCACCAAGATTATTCAGACTACTGGGAGTTGGATCAGCTGCCATCAATGATTACCAGTGAAATACAGAGCGTCTTCAATTGTCATGGCATTTTCGATATTATGATGAGCATCAATGGTCCTCAGTTCACAAATAAAGAATTCAAACACTTCAGGAATGGTTGGAAGATTCACCACTAACATCTTCAAGAGAAAGGAAAGGCTGCGACACAGCAGTGAAAATTGCCAAAAGAATCATCAAACAATCTAGTAGATCCAGCACAGATGTGAACAAAACAATCAGTGAACACACCCACTCAAGTCATGGATAGTTATCCAGTCCAGCAATTATTATGCCACACCTAGAAAACTCTACCAAAAACTAAAAAAAACCACTGAAGCCAAAAATAGTAACAGGAGTGAGTGACAAGGTTAAAGTGAAATGACAGAAAGCCAAAATTTCATTTTGATAAAGCTGCCAAATTATTCCCAAAGCTGAGGGTTGGAGTGCAAACATTCAACGGACTGAAGAAAAACAGTCCAACTGACAGCCCATTTAGGGCTTGCATGGAGAAGTTGTCATCTCGACGATACCAGGTAAAAGAGAATGACCTGATCTATCATCGTAATCTCAACTATCTACTCCCAACCAGAGAAGCTTCCCCTTCTAGCAAACAGCTAATGTAATTGCCACCCAATCATCAAACTGAATGACCTTCAGTCCCAGAGGACAACCATGTTCAAACAAGCACAGGAGATCAGAAGCAACATCTACCACAGCAACACCGAAACATCATCATGCACTTTTTTTCTGTCAAAAGGGGAATGTTTGGAAAAATACTTTTGCAAAATTTGACTTGCAGTATACATATAATGAGAAGCTTGACATCCGATGTCAACGTGGGCAAATAAAGGCTCTCACCAATCATGCACTATATGGAACATAACCCTATGACAGAACAATTTTTACAGTTGGCACAAACCTGCAGATTATGCATTATGAAATTAAAATGAAATGAAAATCGCTTATTGTCACAAGTAGGCTTCAAATGAAGTTACTGTGAAAAGTCCCTAGTCGCCACATTCCCGCGCCTGTTCAGGGAGGCTGGTACGGGAACATTACCCTCTGGTACATTACCCTCTTAGTATTCATTTAAGACCCTAACTTTGTCCTCCAGCTCCACATTGCCATTCCATTACTGACATTGGGTTAATTCCTGTAACTCCCTTCCAAACAGCACTGTGGGTGTACCTACACAACATAGGCTGCAACGGTTCAAGAAGGCAACTTACCACCACCTTCTCAAGGACAATTAGGGATGGGCAAAAAATGCTGGCTTAGCCAGTGACGCACCACATTCCATTAAAAAATACAATGTATACAGATTTTCACCTTTATTAGCTCCATAGCTAACTGAGGTACATTTTAAAACAGAATTTGCACACACCTTTCATATAACCTTTTCACTATTTGGCAGATTTCACCTTCAGCACATTGACATCTGGTCCAGAAATGGTTCTCCAGTGTATTCTTTGTAGCTTCATCTTCGTCTGGGGAGTGCTGCTAAACCATGCAATGCCTCTTCCTCTTATTCGTCTCTGTCCCTTCCTGCCTTTTCTCTATTTTTAAAGAGTTGACAAAGTCCCGAAATGAATGCTCATCATGCAGGTCAAGGTCCCCGTTCAGGAATGGTGACTGAATGACTAAGAGTTGAGATGCCAAAATCCTGAATAAACATCTTCCTAATTAAACATTAAAAATCTACACCCAAAAATTTCAAGGGTCCAGTAAGTTCACAAAATCAAAAACGACAACGAACAATCAATATGTTCACCAGAGATAGATATGAAGACAAGGATTACATTTAAACTTTCTTGGGCAGGTGGTGATGGATGAGCTTCCATTAATCCATCCAATTCCAATTCTCTTCCTGCACCAAGTGGTGTACAAGGTAGACTTTTAATTGTCTATACAGCTTGTAATTCACGGAACAGGTCGCTTAGTTTAACGCCAGGAGCTTATAGCTTGTGAGGCACCACTCCACATCAAGTGTGGTTGACCAGGAGTCTCTCCCGCTCTCACTGTCAGCCATTTGCATGATGGAAGGATGTGCAGGATGACATAATCAACCTGTTTGAATGCATTATGAACGCACCTTCCTTGGCCATCAAGTGCCGCGGTGGGGCTCGTACCTGGAGTTTCTGGCTCAGAGGCAGGGGCGCTACCCACTGTGCCACAAGACCTCCTGCCTGCCATTGAACACCCCACCTAATTATTTTCTCCATAAAGAAAAATTGGCAGGATATGTAGCAGATAGTTCTAAGTTTAAAACCTACAACACTTCTAAGATGTACCAGTGGATGGCTGCACAGCCTGCTGCTCCACCATTTCTTTGATGCATCAAATGGCGCTGAACCCCAAGCACAAAGTAACGCAATTGCTAGAGGATTGAATGCTTCGCTGGAATGCAAAACACTCCAATGATGCTTGTGCAATGAGCAACAGAAGCCTCTTGCGCCCCTAATGCAATATCCAAACCAGATGCAAATTACTGAGATGTTCTGCTCCTTCTGCACAGAGTCTGTGCAGGCAGCATAGAATCTCGGATCCTAAAAGCAACACTGAGCAGTATCGAAAGACATGTAGAGGCCTATTTATCGATGTGGTGTTTATGTTTAATCTCCCTGCTGGTGATGAAATATAAATAGGATTGTAATTTACTGTTGATACAGAGCTTTGTGAAATTGGAACACAAATTGGGAATTCAGCTATGGATATTTGTGCCACTATATCAGTCTCCATCTGCAAATAATCACACCCATGTTCCAACTTTAGATTACAGGAAAAGCTAGGATCTGAAATTCTTTTGGCCAAGAAATTTTGCGCATTCTTGGCTGGTGCTAAAAATTAGGATGAAATCAAATTCCACTATTTTTTTGTTCCAATTACCTATTACCCTAAATTCTGACCAGCGATTGGCAAACCTTCAGGCTGTTGGCCGGAATTGTCCATCGCTCTCACCCGTGGAATTCTCTAGTCCCACTGCAGTGAATGGAGCTTTGGCTGAGGGTCAAATTCTCCGTTCTTGTTGGCAGCAGCGGCAGGGTGAACTCAGATTAGAGAAACTCGGCCGTTGTGTTTGGGGATGCAACCAGGCGATCCCAGGGTTTCCACCTGTTATGTCCTTCGAAAGAAAGACAGAACTTGAACTTGTAAAGTGCCTTGAACAGCTCAGGATGTCCCAAATTGCTTTGCAGCCAATTTTGAAGTGTTGTAGCGTAGGCACACAAAACAGGCACTTTTCACACACCAAGATCCAACAAAAGCATTTAACGAAATGATCATACAATCTGTTTTAATGGTGTTGTTCGAGGGATAGGTGGGGCTGGATTCTCCGCCGGCGGGATGCTCCAATTTGCCAGCAGCCCGGGGGTTTCCCGACGGCGTGGATCTGCTCCACAATAGGAAACTCCATTGACCAGCCGGCGTAACGGAGCATGCCTCCGGCATGCTGAACTAGAAATCTGGCGTGGCGGGACGGAGAATCCAGCCCGTGTTGTCCAGGACAGAGGAGGAACTTGCCTACTCTTCTTCAAACAGTCCAATGGGAGCTTGAATGTTCACATCCTTGGTTTAATGGTTCAGCTGAAAAACAGCTAGCTAGCTGGCGCTTACAACCATGTTTGATTAGGAGACTGACTGGCCGATTGGGATTTTATCTCCCAGGCCTCATGGCGAGGAGGGTCAGTTTTATGATCTCCTTAGCCCTGGTCCACATGACCTGCCTGAAGGAATTCACGTCTCTGGAGTGGGGAATGAGCCTGTGACTTTCTTACTCAGAAATGAGGGTACTACCACCCAGCCAAGGCTGACATGAGAGGCCACAATAGAACATTCTCCACAGAGAGCAGCTGTGATTTCCACTCAAGACTTTGGGATGATTCCCAAAATATTCTAAAGGGAAGTAATCAATCTGGGAATTAATTAACCTCATTAAAATAATTGCAGTTCACTTAGTAGTTGAAGATTTAAAAAGTTCACAGACAGGAGAGATGGATACTGGATAATGGTAGCTCGGGGAAAGACAACGACAACTGGGGAATAGCAGCTTGAGCCCTAGGTTTATACTTGAAAATTGGTTATCAAATAGCCTAATGAAAGTTTGCATGTCTCAATGTCACAAATGTATATTCTTGTAGTATGAAATCATTTGAGAGAGGAGTAGAACATTTTAAAGAATGAATTTGTTCAAAAATATAATGCTTATTTGGTAGATGGTTAAATGTAGGGCGCGATTCTCCCCCCCCCCCCTCACGCCGGGTGGGAGAATCGCCGGGGCACCGCATGAAACGCACCACGCAGTCCCGACCCCCCAACGCGATTCTCCCACTCCCCCGAAACCAGCGGCGCGCGATTCGCCCGTGCCCCTCGGAGAATCACCGCAAACGGCGAGTGGCGAGTCTCCGGCCCGGTTGGGCCGAGCGGCCGCTACAACACGACAGGTTCCCGCTGGCACCGTCCACCCCGGTCGCTGCCGGCGTGAACTCTGTGGGAACGCTGGAGGGCGCAGCCTGTTGGGGGGGGGGGGCCCCGATGGGGACTGGCCCGTGATTGGGGCCCACCGATCAATGGGCCGGCCTCTCCCCCCCGGGCCTACCTCCTTCCACGCGCGGCCCCAGAACACCGGCGCCATGTTGTTGAGGGGCCGACACGCGCAAGAAGTTTCCCACGCATGCGTAGGATGGCGCGGCCCAACTGCGCATTCGCGGGTTGGCGCGGTGCCCATTTGGTGCCGCGTAAGGACGCTGAAGTGGCGTGAACCGCTTCAGCACCGTGCTGGCGCTCCCTGTGGGGCCAGAATAGGTCGTGCCCGGGGCCTGTTCGCGCCGTCGTGAAACCCGACGTCGCGGGCACTTGGTCCGCACCGCGGAGAATCGCCCCCGTAGTATTTCCAATTATAGCACAATATGTTAAGTTTGCAATTTTCTAAACATGTACTAAGTCCAATTCAAAAAAAGTGTAGGCACTCACTAATTCTGTCCTTGGCTTGCCTCTGAATCCCACGAGCCTTTTTGTTGTGGTTTCCATTTTCGTGTAGCACTTTGAACCAGTCCTTTAGGCTCAATACAACTTCCTTGAACTCCCTGTCACTGCATTCTGTGAAAGAAACAGCATGAAACATTAAAAATGTGATCAAATAATGATTTACATTTATAAAATTATATAGATTTGCTTTGTCTTTTTGGTTACACACATCCAAAACATCGAGCACTGTTTAACTTCCTCAAGGGTGCAACAATTTTGACAATATACTTCACGACTTCACAAATCGATGAACTGAGGATAAAAATGGGATGATTTAAAATATGTTAGTTTTTCACTTGCCCTCCTGACATTGTATGGCACTCAGGTTTTAGTTGAGAACAGAGGCAACCAGGTTTGAGTGTCAAGCAGCACTGAGAATTAAACATGATTCCGTGGCTAGAAGCAAATGAAGAATAGGACCACTTACTTGTTTTGTATATATGGGCTTTCACATTCAGACAGGGAAGGGAGGCCATCATCCCCATTATCGGTGGACACCTGCGCTTCCATCTTTGGCAATTTTTTCCTCTATTCACGATAGTTGCTACAGTAAAGATATCCACACTAAAGTGAAACACTCGATTTCCATACTAACCCTCAGAGAATCCCTTCTCTTTCTTCAGTTACCATACTCTGAAGTTTTGGCGACCATTGACTTCTGTGATTGGTCCATGGTTATGCTTGGCAAAGTACTTCAGTGGTTTACTGGTGCCTAACGCAGATGGCTGACCAGGAAACTCCTCGATTCTTACCGCCTGCCATGGGCATATTTGAAGGATTTATAGGTATTTAATCAGCCCATTTGTCCCCGTTATTAATGCACCTTCTGTGGCCAAGTCCTGGCAGAAGTAGGCTCCGGGGCCTTTGTGCAGCCCCTGGTGTCAGTTTTCAAAATTACTGGTCAAACAGGTTCAAACTGGTCAAACAGAGTTTCTATGGAAGAATATTCTTGGAGATGCTCCTCCAATCACAACCAGGACAGCAGGTTCGAGTCAGGGCCCGGGAAAACAGGTTCGAGTCAGGGCCTGGGAGAGCAGGTTCGAGTCAGGGCCTCGGAGAGCAGGTTTGAATCAGGGCCCGGGAAAACAGGTTCGAGTCAGGGCCTGGGAGAGCAGGTTCGAGTCAGGGCCTCGGAGAGCAGGTTTGAATCAGGGCCCAGGAGAGCAGGTTTGAGTCAGGGCCCGGGCGAGCAGGTTTGAGTCAGGGCCTCGGAAAGCAGGTTCGAGTCAGGGCCTGGGAGAGCAGGTTTGAGTCAGGGCCCGGGCGAGCAGGTTTGAGTCAGGGCCTCGGAAAGCAGGTTCGAGTCAGGGCCTGGGAGAGTAGGTTCGAGTCAGGGCCTGAGAGAGCAGGTTCGAGTCAGGGCCTGGGAGAGCAGGTTCGAGTCAGGGCCCGGGAGAGCAGGTTCGAGTCAGGGCCTGGGAGAGCAGGTTCGAGTCAGGGCCTGGGAGAGCAGGTTCGAGTCAGTGCCTGGGAGAGCAGGTACGAGTCAGGGCCTGGGAGATCAGGTTCGAGTCAGGGCCTGGGAGAGCAGGTTCGAGTCAGGGCCTGGGAGACCAGTTTCGAGTCAGGGTCTGGGAGAGCAGGTTCGAGTCAAGGCCTGGGAGAGCAGGTTCGAGTCAGGGCCCGGGAGAGCAGGTTTGAGTCAGTGCCTGGGAGAGCAGGTTTAATGATGGGCCCGAGAAAGTAGGTTCAAGACGAGGCCCTGGAGAGAAGGTTGGAGGTGGGAGAGCAGGTTGGAGGCAGGGCTCGGGAGAGCAGGTTGGAGGCAGGGCCCCGGACAGCAGGTTGGAGGCAGGGCCTCGGAGAGCAGGTTGGAGGCAGGGTCGAGGACAGCAGGTTCAAGGCAGTGCTTGGGAAAGCAGGTTCAAGGCAGTGCTCGGGAAAGCAGGTTCTAGGCAGTGCTCGGGAAAGCAGGTTCAAGGCAGTGCTCGGGAAAGCAGGTTCGAGTCGGGGCTTGGGAGAGCAGGCTCAATGATGAGCCCGGGAAAGTAGGTCAAGGCGAGACCCGGGAGAGCAGCTTCGATGCAGGACTCGGGAAGCAGGTTGGGGGCAGGGCTCGGGAGAGCAGGTTGGAGGCAGGGCACGGGAGAGCAGAGTGGAGGCAGGGCCCCTGGTAGCAAGTATAAGGCAGGGCCCGGGAGAGCAGGTTGGAGGCAGGGCCCCTGGGAGCAGGTTGGAGGCAGGGCCCCTGGGAGCAGGTTGGAGGCAGGGCCCAGGAAAGTAGGTTTAAGGCAGGGCTCGGGAGAGCAGGTTGGAGGCAAGGCCCAGGAAAGCAGGTTCAAGGCAGGGCTCGGGAGAGCAGGTTCAAGGCAGAGCTTGGGAGAGGAGGTTCAAGGCAGGGCCCCTGGAAATAGGTTGGTGGCAGGGCTGTGGAGAGCAGGTTTAAGGCAGGGCTCGGGAGAGCAGGTTTAAGGCAGGGCTCAGGAGAGCAGGTTGGAGGCAGGGACCCTGGAGCAGGTTGGAGGCAGGCCCAGGAATGCAGGTTTAAGGTAGGGCTCGGGAGAGCAGGTTCGAGACAGTGCCTGGGAGATCAGGTTTGAAGATGGGCCCGGCCGAGCAGGTTCAAGGAAGGGCCCGGGATATTGAGTTGGAGCCCAGAAAATCGAGTGAGGGCCCAAGGGTTTTGTTGGGCCAGGGAAGAGATTCTGCCATAGCAAGTGCGGTTGGGAGTACGTTGGTGAGAGTGAGTGAGTGAATGTGTGCCAGTGTTAATAAGTGAGTGCGTGTGGGTGAGAGAGAATGTGTGTTGGTGAGAGTGAGTGTGTGGTGGTGGGTGTGTGTGGGTGAGAGTGAGGGAGTGGGTGAGAGTGAGTGTGTGTGGGTGAGAGTGTGTGTGGGTGAGTGTGTGTGTGGCTGAGAGTGAGTGGGTGTGTGTATGGGTGAGAGTGAGTGTGTGTGGGTGAGTGTATAGCAGTGGGTGCCTGGGTATGGGAGTGGATGTGTGTGTGAGTGAATGAATGCTTGTGTGGTTGGGAGAGTGAATGGGTGTGTGTGTGTGGGGAGGGTAGAGTGAGTGTGTGTGTGTGTGTAGGTGGGAGCAGGTGGATGGATTGTGGGGAGAGAATTGGTGTATGGGTGGGAGAGACTGAGTGAGTATATGCGGGTGAGTGTGAGTCTGCCTTATTTCCAGTCTCAGGTTTCTCACTCAACTCTTCCCACCACACAGTAACGCACATACCCACACTCACTCTCTCACACGCTAATCATTACTTACCCTCTTCCAACTTAACAATTTATTGTGATGACATTGCTGTACTTTTGCTCAGCAATTGTTTCTATTCTTAAAACCTCTTATTTTTTAATCAGTTTATTTTTGTGCCAAACCTTGGCCTGGATTCTGCGAAATCTCAGCCAAGTGATGACGCCGGCGTCAACAGGCCTCCAGGCCCAGTCATTCTCCCCGTCCTCGAGGGCTAGAACGGTGCCGGAGTGCTGTGCGCTGCTCTGGGGCGGAAAGCCGGCCCGCCACGGCCGGCCCGCAGGCAACATACAGGGGCCTGGCGCGGAGGCACATCGGCCCCCGCCGGAACTAGCGCACCCATCAGTTGCCCCCGATCGCGGGCCTGGCCGCCGTGGAGACCCCCCGGAGTTGCCCCCCCCCCCCCCCCCCCACCCCCAACCCCCAACCCCCCACCAGGACGGCGATTCTCCGACCCGGCGTGGGCTCGGAGAATCCCGGCCCTTATCTTCCTGAAATTTGCTCATCGACCTCATGAGTGAGAAAATATGCAAATATGGCCCTCGAGCAAAAGTTTGGACAAACAGGGTGAGACATTTCATCTTTACCTTGTCTCACAAATATTTCATGAAAGCTTGAATTTAACAACTAAATTGAAAGCAGGTACCTTCAATAGTGTATCACTCCTCCACTATTACTGTCACAAAACCCTGGTCATTTCCAGCCCCACTTGACCCGGAGTCACAACACAGGTCAAATTAGGTTTTATTTAAAATACCGGAGGTCCTTGGTTGAGCCATATAAATTAGTCACCAGATTTGCAACTTTAAAACACAAGTAACCTTTTATTATGATGTGGAGATGCCGGCATTGGACTGGGGTGGGCACAATAATAAGTCTTACAACACCAGGTTAAAGTCCAACAGGTTTGTTTCGAATCACTAGCTTTTGGAGCACAGCTCCTTCCTCAGGTCACTTTTCTCACCGACACACATTCACCCACTTTTATTATGTACATTATTATAATGAAATGGACGGAAAATGTAATGATGATCTACTATCTCTTTCTGAACTCGCCCCACTCTCTACAATTACACACACACAACACAGGGGAAATTATGGTGGAAAGGGAAATACAATAAAATAAAAGGATAAGGATCCATGATGCACTGGGATGACTTCCAGTCAATATCTTTCCGAAGTTCAGGCTTTCGTTTTGGTACTTTTTCTTCTCGGCTTGAGATGGTTTTCTTTGGCAAGGTTGTCTACTTTCTCTGCAGACTCAGCATAATTTCAAGTTCACAGCAAAGGATGTGCCAGGCACTCACTGCTTTCAGAACAACACAGCAGTTCTTTAACTTCCAAAGCAGGAGAGAGAGAGAGAGAGACAGACAGAGTTCCTTTCACTTTCAAGTCTAAACTCTTCTGCCAAGTTCTCTCAGAAAGCATCACTCAGGAACCAATCACTGACCGTCGTCAGGCAGAACACTGTCAGCGGTTTCCAGTAAGTCCCTCCAAAGCTGGTTCCTAAGATCCACTCGGTGCCGAAAAGTCTGGCTTCTCCCTTCCAAAATACAAAACCTGCGAACACAGTGTCCTAGCAAGTAGGCTACTCAAACTTTGAAACTTCTGCAAATCCTGATTATGGGTCCACGGACCAAAATAATAAAGTAAACGGGAACAAAGGAGCGGCACATGGCGCAGTGGTTAGCACTGGGATTACTGGCCGCTGAGGACCCAGGTTCGAATCCCAGCCCTGGGTCACTGTCCATGTGGAGTTTGCACATTCTCCCCATGTCTGCGTGGGTTTCACCCCCACAACCCAAAGATGTGCTGGTTAAGTGGATTGGCCACACTAAATTGCCCCTTAATTGGAAAAGAAAAATAATTAGGTGCTCTAAATTTATTTTTTACAAAGTAAATGGGAACAAAGGAAATAAACAGGAAGGATTCTTACATTTTCTAGGGATGTTAATCTAGATTATATGGTCAGCCTTCATTTTAAACAGCATAGGAAATAGGGATCCCTGATTAAGGAACTTTCAGAAGAAATAGAAAAGATGCATACTTTTTACCTTAGTTTATCTCTATTCTTAGACCTGGAAGCTAATTTCACCACCTGTGCAATATATTCCCAAGCATTTCTCATCTTTGTATAACCCTGTTTTGCTCAAAACATATTTAATCACAAAAGCCCATTAATAATACCCAGTAGAAGTTTGAATTATCTATTTCGGAAATAGCCATTTTTGTCTATAATTACTTAATCGGTGACTGCAGGACAGAAGATTTGGAGATTTAGATCAAATAAGTAGCTTCTTAAATGCTTGAGAAACAGATGGCCAAACATCTGGGTTCTCCACCTGTGCTCCAATTGTTTCTATTGAAACAGTTCCCAGATAGCCTCATTCTGAATGTTTACCTGAACTTCAAGACTCTCAAATGCATTAGATCCACAGGGGTTCTGTTTTTACTACTGAGTAAAGATTTTACTTTGCTTGATTGACATCGCTATGCAGTTATAGTAAGTATGTATTTTACTGTGATCTCTTGCTGTTGATGTCAGAATATTATTTGGACAAGGTTAAGAGGTGTGTAGTGGTTAAAGCCTGTTATTGATACCACCATTGCCTTTTCCGAATGACACTTGAATAGGGTTGTGGGACCGGCAGTTTTTTTCAAAGACGTTTTCTGATCCGGTGTTTTTTTTACCTCAACATTTCAACTCTTGCCATTATTATTATGTGGATCATTGCTATTGGGGGAATGGGAATGGATGAGGCATTGAAACCATGGAGAGGGCATGGAAGTGCAAAGGGTGCATGGGCAAGACCTGTTGAACTTACCTTTCAAAAAGATTACCAAATCTAGATTAAGGAGTTGACCTAACTACACAAAAATCTGGGCTATTATACTTCTTAGCCATTTTGTAACTGTATATCCTACTTTTATGTCTGCATAGTACAAACACTACACTTTACATTTCACTGAGGTTCAAAGCTTTAAGTACAGCTAATATGTTTGCGACATTGTAGATTTGTTTAATTAGTTTCATAAAGATGGAGTAGTGAACAATTGAGTTTCAATAATATCAAGATATTTAATTGTCTACTCCCAACACCCTGCTGTCTGAAGAGGCCAAAAGCTCTAATCACCATTGTCTTTGAACTAATATAATCCAGCACCCTCGATAACCCAGCATCTGTAGCACTGGAAGGTGGTCATTGGGTTTATTCAAAGAGTTGTAATCTGATTTAAAGATCTGGGCCAGGATCATCCTGTATAAGGAAGCATCGTCATTCAGTTACTGTTTTAGCAGCGCAATTCTTTTAAGTAGTAATCCTACTTTCGGCATAATGACTGTCAGTTTGCATTTTCCATGATGAATTAAGCATGGCTTAATGAATTAGCACACAGCAACTAAAACACTAATTAAACCAATTATTGGGGACTTAACTAAACTAACCAGCCATTTCCCACATTAAATAACCACATTAAATAAATGATGTTCTACGCACAGAATGAAATCACAAATGTTTTTGTCAACATCTCTGGGCCAATATATGAGAGGCTGAAACCGACTTTCTCTGCAACGGATAAGCCCCACTAGTTTAGCATAGATAAGGTAGAGAGTCGAAGATCTATCTTTTTCCCAAAGGCAGGGGAGTCTAAAACTAGAGGGCACAGGTTTAAGGTGAGAAGCGAGAGAGACAAAAGGGTCCAGAGAGGCAATTTTTTCACACAGAGGGTGGTGAGTGTCTGGAACACCAGAGGCAGTAGTAGAGGCGGGGACAATTTTGTCTTTTAAAAAGCATTTAGACAGTTATATGGGAAAGCTGGGTATAGAAGAATGTGGGCCAAATGCAATTGGGACTAGAGGCGTCATTCTCCGACCCCCCAGCGGGTCGGAGAATGGCCGTTGGCCGCCGTGAATTCCGCCCCCGCCGAAGTCTCCGAAGGGAGAAAAGTCGGCAGGGCGTTAATGGCGCCGCAGACGTCGGAGAATGGCACGGGTGGGCGCAAGGCAGCCGATTTTGGGCCTGCCGATATTCTCCCGTCCGGATGGGCCGAAGTCCCATTGACGTGATGACGGGTCACGTCGGCGTAAATCAAACCTCCTTTTAATCGGCGTCAATCTGTGCTCAAGGTTTACGCCGACCAGCGTGGAGGTGGGTGACGGCCTGGGGGGTTGACCGCCGGGCAGCGATGGCGTGGCCGCAGTCTGAATGTGTGGGGGAGAGGTGTGTCTAGGGTTTTGTATGTGTGTACGCGGCGGGGGGTGTGTGGTTAGAGTGGGCTGGGCTCCGGGGGAGTGCCGGGAGGGGGGGGGGGGGGGGGGGGGAGAGTGCCGGGGAGGGGGGGGGGGGGTCCGTGCCGGGGAGGAGGATGGGGGAGGGTCCGTGCCGGGGAGGGGGATGGAGGGGTCCATGCCGGGGAGAAGGGATGGGGGTCCGTGCCGGGGAGGGGGGATGGCGGGGTCCGTGCCGGGGAGGGGGGATGGGGGGGGGGGTCCGTGCCGGGGAGGAGTATGGGGGGGGGTCCGTGCCGGGGAGGGGGGATGGGGGGGTCCGTGCCGCAGAGGAGGATGGGGGAGTCCGTGCCGGGGAGGAGGACGGGGGGGTCCGTGCCGGGGAGGGGGGATGGGGGGGTCCGTGCCGGGGAGGGGGGATCCATGCCGGGGAGGGGGGGGTGCGAGGGCAAATGAGTTGGTCCACCTGGCCAGGTGCCAGCCTCCAACAGTTGGACCAATGCGGTCCATGCCACCTGGCTGGGGGGAGGAGGGGGTATGGGCAACGACATGTTGTCGTTCCCCCCTCACCAGGCCATCATGTTTTCCGATCATCCAGCGATGTCGGCCGCCATGGCGGCAGCCGCTAATGTCTATGTTGCCCTGGATGAGGAGGAGGAGGAGGAGTGTGCCAGAGAGGCGGCGCAGGCTGCCGCAGAGGGGCAGGCGGCAGCAGCCCAGGCTGGAGGGACACCTGACCGACAGGACGAGGAGGGGGAGGAGGACGTCGCGGCCCCACGGCAACGGAGGCACCCGAGGACGCCCCGTGTGTACCAGCCCCGGCAGTCATACCAGGACCTCACGGATCGGGAATGCAGGAGGAGACTCCAGATGAGGCGGGAAACCGTGGCACACATCTGCCACCTGCTGGCACACCTGTCACCGCGTGGCACTGGCGGGGGACACCCTCTCCCCGTGTCCGTCAAGGTTACGGTGGCTCTGAACTTTTATGCAACGGGGTCATTCCAGGCACCGAGTGGGGACCTGTCCGGCATATCGCAGACATCGGTGCACCGGTGCATCCGGGCAGTGACAGACGCCCTATATGCCATGGCGCACCGCTACATCCGCTTCCCTGTGGACTGGGCCAGCCAAGATGCCCGGGCCGTGGGCTTCTCTGCCGTGGCCGGGTTCCCCATGGTCCAGGGTGCGATTGATGGGATGCACGTCGCCGTGCGGCCACCTGCAGATAACAGGGCCGTGTTCACCAATAGGAAGGGGGCCTATTCGATGAACATACAGGTGGTCTGCGACCACCGCATGATGATCCTGCACGTCTGCGCCCGTTACCCGGGCAGTGTACACAACTCATACGTGTTGTCGCGGTCATCCATCACCGGCATGTACGAGGGACGCCATCCCCGGCTGAGGGGCTGGTTGCTGGGTGACAGGGGCTACCCATTGCGATCGTGGCTGATGACGCCTGTACGGAGGCCACGCAATGAGGCGGAGAACCGCTACAATGATGCCCATGTATCGACAAGGGGAGTGATAGAGAGGTGCTTTGGCGTGCTGAAGATGCGTTTCAGGTGCCTGGACCTCTCTGGGGGCGCCCTCCAGTATCGGTCAGATAGGGTCGGCCGCATCATTGTGGTGTGCTGCGTCCTGCACAATATAGCCCAGCAGAGGGGCGATGTGCCGCAGGCAGAGGAGGGCGGAGTGGAGGAGCAGCAGGAAGTGGCGCAGTCCTCCCCAGATGAGGGGGATGGGGGCAATGGTCAGGACAGACGGGCTAGACACGGGCGGGTGGCTGTCCACCGTTACCGGCTGGGCCAGCGGGCACGGGACAGGCTGATAGCCGCCCACTTCACTGACTAGATGGGCGTGGGAATCGAGTAGTATGGCCACAGACCGCACACCATGGCAACAGCCGACCACCCACACCCCCCACCCATCCACCCACCCAGCACCCTCACCCCACTCCCCAACCCCACCCACCCCACCCGCATGCACACCACCCCCCCATTGCCGATCCACCTGCGGCACAACGGCCGGGCTCAAACAGTTGCGGGTGGACGCGTGTCTATTGCAGGCCATGGAGGATGATGACAACCCGCCCTGCGATGAGCTCCTGGCTCCACATCGTTGGACTATGTCTGACCAATGGCCACAGTACCACCATCCACCCGGACCATCCCTGCATGCGGCTGTGACACTGCCCGTCCTCTGCCCGGGGGGATGTTGATGGCGGCCCAGGGGGAAGAGGGCAGACTCACCTGGGGCTGAGGTAAGACCACCCCTCACACACACACTTGCGCTCAACGTACATGACACCCCCGCACGCTTTGGACAGAGCACAAAGGCAGCTTTGTAGGTGTAACAATGACTTTAATAACGAACGGAGTTCATGCATGTGCCCAAGCCCCTAAAACTCATCTGTGCCCTGCACCCGTGCCAACTTACTCAGTGTCTAGTTGTTTGGCCTTACGAACCCTATGACTACGTCTACGTGGTTCCCCAGACAGTACAGCAGAACTGGAGGTGGACTCCTGTGATTCCCGCCCTCTGACACGGGATCCCTTTGGCGGCCGTTTCCTGGGGCGTCCTGGCCTAGATGGGCCAGGCTGCGGCCCGGGCGACTGGGATGGCGAGCTGCCAGCCTGTCCTGCCCGTTGCCCACCCGATGCACCTGGGACGGAAGGGGGGGGGGGGGGGGGGGAGTCCGAGGTGTTGCGGTGTTCCGGGACCTCCCCTACAGGGGGACCCGGGACGGACCACAGCACCTCCACCTCCCTCGGGGTGCCCGATGGCCCCCAGGCCTCTACATGGGTGGGGGATGTGAACGGACTGGCCATCCGACGCCCCCCCGACATCTGGCGCTGCCAGTCCTGGAGGCCCGTGCTGGTATCGACAGGGGTCTGCAGGTTTGCAGCCATGGAGCTCAGGGGATTGGCAAACCCTGTCTGTGACTGTGCAACGCCGGCTCGCACATGGCCAATGGCGCCGATGCCCTCAGCGATAGCCTGCTGAGACTGGGCCATGGCCTGCTGAGACTGGGCCATGGCCTGCAGAGACTGGGCTATGGACTGCTGAGACTGGGCCATGGCGTTCAGCGCCTCTGCCATCTGGCGCTGGCACTGGCTCATGGCCTCCTGTGAGAGGGCAGCCATGTCCTGGGCCACAGACGCCGCCTGCACGGAAAGCCCCAGGCCTCGCAAACCGTTCCCCATGTCTGACACCGTTGCACCCATTGCCTCCACCGCGGACGCCACCCGTGCGGTGTCGGCCTGGGTGGCACGTATGACCGGCACCACTCCCAGCTCCCGGACGTGGGTGGACTCCTCCACCTGCGACTGCAGCCGCCGCAAGCCGGCCGTCACCCTCTTCGCTCGTCTCCGGTTCGGTGGTTGCATTGGATCTATGGGTGGGTGTGGTAACTCCAGGAACCCGGGATCCATCTGGGCGGCAGATGTTCGCTTGGGCTGGGCTGCCCTCCGACCGCCCGGCCCCTCTGCTGCTCCTACCTCCACCTGCTGCACCGGGACGGCTGTGTTGTGCACACAGGTGAGTGTACCAGACGCCTCATCACTAAAGTGCCCAACCGAGGTGAATGTTTCTGCGATGGTGGAGGGTGTTGGTGACAGCAGTGGCGTTGTGTCGTGCTCTTCGTCCCACTCTGAGTCCATGGCACTTTGGGGTGGGGGTTCGTCTCCACCCATCCACTCTGTGTCACTGTCCGGTATTTCGTTTTCCTGGGTAGTGCTGTCCCGGGTAGGGGTGTCCTGTGTAGTGGTGTCCTGGGTAGTGGTGTCCTGGGTAGTGGTGTCCTGGGGCGTGGTGTCCTGGGGCGTGGTGTCCTGGCTCGGCTGTGACTTAGATTATCATAGATTATCATAGAATGTACAGTGCAGAAGGAGGCCATTTGGCCCATCGAGTCTGCACCGGCTCTTGGAAAGAGCACCCTACCCAAGGTCACCCTACTGACGGGGGCCTGTGGCTGCCCCTCTCGTCGCTGGGTGGCACACGCCTGCATCGTCGCACCCGCACGAGACGGGGGCGTCGTCTCCCTGTTGCTCCAGGTCTCTCCATCTCCAGTGGTCTCCAAGGGACATCCTGTGGGTGTCGCATGCCGGAGGGTCCGGGTCTCTCCGTCTCCCGTGGTGTGCGAGGGGCATCCTGCGGGCGTTGCATGGCGGAGGGTCCGGGTCTCTCCGTCTCCCGTGGTGTGCGAGGGGCATCCTGCGGGCGTCGCATGCCGGAGGGTCCGGGTCTCTCCGTCTCCCGTGGTGTGCGAGGGGCATCCTGCGGGCGTCGCATGCCGGAGGGTCCGGGTCTCTCCGTCTCCCGTGGTGTGCGAGGGGCATCCTGCGGGCGTCGCATGCCGGAGGGTCCGGGTCTCTCCATCTCCCGTGGCCTCCGAGGGGCATCATGCGGGCGGTCTGTATCTGCGGGGATGGGTGCCTCGACGTTTGCTCCTGCGATACACAATGAAGCATGCATGGTTAGACACGCAGGCAGTGATCAGGTGATATAGGGGAGGGGGATATAGGGGAGGGGGGATATGGGGATGGGCTGTCGGTGGCTCACTTGCTAGTACGCCCCCTACCTCTGCATCAGCAACCTCCCGGTCCTCAGGTCCGGCAGCCAGTTCCAGGGCCCTTTCTTCGTGTTTGGTCAGTGGCCTCTCATCAGCAGGGCCTCCTTCAGTCCTCACATGCTCCCTATTGTTGTGTGCGCGTTTCTCCTGTGGGTGTGGGGGGGGGGGGAGTGGCAGGGGTAAAAGGCAACAGTGTTAGACAGGTATATGAATGCACGCCATCGGTTGCGCGTGTATTGCAGAGGTTAAGGTTAGGGCTGGATTCACTTGCAGAAATGGGGGAAGGCGGATATGGGGGAGGGGGGATATGGGGGACGGGGATATGGGGGAGAGGGGATATGGGGGAGAGGGGATATGGGGGAGAGGGGATATGGGGGAGAGGGGATATGGGGGAGGGGGGATATGGGGGAGGGGGTATATGGGGGAGGGGGGATATGGGGAGGGGGGATATGGGGTATATGGGGGAGGGGGGATATGGATATCGGGCAGGGGCGGGGGGGGAGGGGGGGAGGCTCACCCTGGCTGCTCTGACGAGGTCGTTCACCTTCTTGTGGCACTGGGTGCCTGTCCGTGGTGTCAGGGCCACAGCGGTGACGGCCTCTGCCACCTCCCTCCACAGACGCAGGCTGTGGCGTGGGGCAACTCTGCGGCCGTGTCCGGGATACAGGGCCTCCCTCCTCTGCTCCACTGCATCCAGGAGCGCCTCCACATCCCGTGACTGGAACCTCGGGGCTGAGCGTCGGGCGGCCATCCGGTCGGGTGTTCCGGTCGGGTGGGGGGGAGCAGCACGTCCTTATGAGCCGTCACGCCGTGCGGCGTGTATGACGCCGCATGGCGTGAACCACGTGAGCAAGCGCGGATCCCATCACGTCGCTGCTAGCCCATTCCGGGCCGGAGACTTCGCAACGTTTTTGGCGGCGTGATGCAGGTCGGATTTGCGCCGTTTGTGGTGCCGAATGGCGGACTTTGCGCCAATAACGGAGAATTTCGCCCTAGCTTAGTGGTAAAAACTGGGCAGCATGGACAAGTTGGGCCGAAGGGCCTATTTTTATCCTGTGAACTTCTATAACTCTGGTTAAGTTTCTGATTAGTAGTGACCCCCAGAGTGTCAATAGTGATGGATTAAACATATGATGAAAAAAAAGCATTTACTGTCAAAGAGAGGTGGTTAACTTTCTCTTGTTGAAAATGGCCATTGCCAGACACTTTTGTGGCACATATGTTAGTTATCAATGTTCTGCCCAAGTGAATCAAAGAATAAAATCCAAGGGCTGGATTTTACGCTTCCCTCACTGGGGGCTTTGAAAATGAGGGGGTGGGAGGGGCATGTAAAATCCAACAATTCCCACATCCTACCCACTAGCCCCTGATCTGTCTGAAAGTTTACAGTGGGTGGGGAGGCATCAGGCAGCACACCCACCATTAGGCCTATTGTGGCCCTTAAGTGGAAAAAAAGCAGGGAGCAACATCAGTTCAGCTCCCCATATATTCGTACATCCAGAGGACTTCCCAGGGAGGGCTAGGAATCAAGAGGCCTTCTCGCCCCACAGAGGCGAGCTGCATATTAGCCCAATGACGTCCCAACTTAGGGCCACTTTGAGCCAGTTTTGTGAGGGCCAGGAAGAATCCAGCACGTGTTTGTAGAGTAAAGCAGAAAGTCCTATAACAAAGCAAAGAACGAGCCAGTCTAGTGTCCAAGGACCTGCAAAACTGTTTCTTGAGGCACGCTTTAACACTTGCACTGCGCGCCGACAACCATTGGAAGCTGGGTGGTACAGGGAAGTGCGAATACATTGTATACCGTTCACCTTCGCAAAACCTGCAAATTCCTCACTCGTGAAAGGAGTGCCATTATCAGTGATAATCACGGGACGCCATGTGTGTTAAAAAATAAATAGATCTTCTCTATGATTGCACGGGACGTTGTTCCCATCATCCTTTGTAGCTCGAGTCACTTCGAATGGGCATCAATCAATAAGAAGACCATGGATCTTTGAAAAAGGTTGGCAAAAGCGGCAGGTATTCATTCCCAAGGTCAGCTTGGCCATTCCCAGTGATGCAGGGGTGTGGCTGGCGGAATCTTCTGAGGCTTCTGGCAAATGGAGCAGTGTTGGGCCATCTTCTCAATGTCGACGTCAAGGCCTGACCACCAGACAGAACTCTGCGGCAACATCTAAAGTTTTGTCAACCCTGGATGACCGTTGTGGAGGTCCTTTCTGCGGTGTTAAACCGCTAACATTGGACTATTACAGACAGGGTTGGAATAAAATGTTGTCCCACCAAAGTCACAAGCTCATCAAACATTTTACTGTTAGGCGCAGCTGGGTACGTAGGGCTTCTTATCACCCCAAACGTATGCACGCCACAGACGGTTAGTAAAATGACCACCTGCCGTTTGTTTTCGGTGATGTTACTCACCCGGAAGTAGTAACGCATTCTTTGTGCGTACTGGCTCCAACTCTGCAGCGCAGCATCAAATACATCCAAATGTCCGTAAAGAGGCATGGTGCAACAAGAAAAAAGCTTCCAACCTGTATCCAACAAAAACTCTCAAGGAGGTGGCTGCAGCAGTGTAGACAGCTATCCAATTTTAACCCTCATCGCCAGTTTTGTGAGGGCCAAGAAGAATCCACCATTAGTTTATAGAGTCAAGCAGAAAGTAACTTTATTTACAAGAATACGTACAAAGGGCCAGTAGTTCACTACTGGTTCCCTCCCTAGCCGGTACCACATTGGCCAGCTCTATTTATACAATGGAACTGCAAATGATTGGACCAAACTCCTCTCATTGGGGAGCTCATATTCCTCAAGTAACATGGGGTAACCAATTGTCCACAGCCAACAGGATCTGGGCAGATTATAACAGCTACAAAAATGTGTTACTGACTTTGGAGCACCTCTGATATGTGCTGAGGCTGCCAGCTCAATTGAGGCAGCCTCCTAGAGGCAGTTCAGGGGGCCATTAGAACCAGAGCCCAAATGGCCCAATGATGGGGCTATGGAGAGAAAAGGTGTAATCCCATCTGTGACTAGGCCTGCAGAAGTGTTTCTCCTGGTAATATATGTCCCAGCGTACTAAAGGAGATTGTCATGGAAATAGTGGCTGTGCTGGTTGTCAACTCCCAAAATTCTATAGTTTCTGGAATAGTCATAGATTATCATAGAATTTACAGTGCAGAAGGAGGCCATTCGGCCCATCGAGTCTGCACCGGCTCTTGGAAAGAGCACCCTACCCAAGGTCAACACCTCCACCCTGTCCCCATAACCCAGTAACCCCACCCAACACAAAGGGCAATTTTGGACACTAAGGGCAATTTATCATGGCCAATCCACCTAACCTGCACATCTTTGGACTGTGGGAGGAAACCGGAGCACCCGGAGGAAACCCACGCACACACGGGGAGGATATGCAGACTCCGCACAGACAGTGACCCAAGCCGGAATCGAACCTGGGACCCGGGAGCTGTGAAGCAATTGTGCTATCCACAATGCTACCATGCTGCCCCTAAGTCCTGGCAGATTCGAGGGTGGCGCGGTATTTTTTTTTAAATGGAGAAAACAGGGAATTACAGACTGCTCAGCCTAACATCAGTAGTAGGGAAAATGCTGGAATGTATTATAAAGGATGTAGTAACAGGCCACTTAGAAAATATCTAAGGGATTAAACAATGTCAAATCGGTTTTAAGAAAGGACATTCATATTTGACAGCCTAACTGGAGTTTTCAGAAAATGTAACTAATAGAATAAATAAGGATGAACCAGTGGATGTCATGTATTTGGATTTTCAGAAAGCTTTTGATAAAGTCCCACATAAGAGGTTAAATGTGCAAAGTTAAAGCACATGGAATTGGGGGAAATATATTGGCATGGATTGACAGTTGGTTTTCAGGCAGAAAAGAGAGTGTAGGAATAAATTGATAATTTTCAAAGTGGCAGGCGGTGAATAGTGGGGTCCCGTCAGTGCTTGGACTACAGCTATTCACAATATGCAACAATGATTTGGATGAGGGACAGATGCAATACTTCCAAGTTTGCGGACGGCCCAAACTTGTTGGGAATGCAAGTAGCAAGGAGGATGTTAAGACTTCAAGTTGATTTAGGCAAATTTAATAAGTTGGCAAATACATGGCAGATGCAGAATAACGTGGATAAATGTGACATTATCCATTTCAGATGGAGAAACAGAATGGCAGAATATTATTTAAATGATAATTTCCCAATAGATTGGGCAATGTACAGAGGGATCTGAATGTCCTTGTACATCAGTCACTGAAAGCAAGCATGCAGGCACAGCAAGTAGTTAGGAAGGCAAACAGTATGTTGGCCTTCATTGCAAGAGGACTAGAGTACTGATGTAAGGATGTCTTATGGAGCTGTCCAGGGCCTTGGTGAGACCATGCTGGAAGTACTGTGTGTAGTTTTGGTTCCCTATCTGAGAAAAGATATATTTACCATAAAGGGAGTTCAGCGAAGGTTCACCAGACTGGTTCCTGGGATGGCAGGCTTGTCGTATTGAGGAGAGATTAGGCTGACTTGGTCTGTATTCACTGGAATTTAGAAGAAAGAGGGGGGTGTAATTGGAACTTATAAAACTCTGACAGGGGTGGACAAACTGGATGCAGGGATGTTGTTTCCTTTGCTTGGTGTGTGTAGAACAAGGGGTCAAATCCTTAGGTTATGGGCTAAGCCATTTAGGATTGGGAGGGGGAGAAATATCTTCACCCAGAGGATGGTGAACCTGTGGAATTCTCTACCACAGGTATCTGTGGAGATCAAGCCACTTAATACATTTAAGAAGAAAACAAATAGATTTCTAAACTCTAACGGCATCAAGCGGTTTGGGGAGAATGTGGGAATATGGGCCGCGATTCTCCACCCCCACACCGAAGTGGCCGCGCCGTTGTGAACGCCGTCGAGGTTCACGACGGCGCGGAACGGCCCCGGTACCGACCGATTCAGGCCCTGACAATGGGCCAGTATCGGGGCCGCGTCATCTGCCCGCGCCAGGCCTTGTCGCCTGCGTAAAAGGGGCGCCGAATAGATGAGGCGGCCGGCGCCACATAACGGACGTCATCCGCGCATCCGCGGGTTGGCCGGTGCCAACCCGCGCATGCGTGGTTGCCGTCCTGTCCAAATCCGCCCCGCAAGAAGATGGAGGACGGATCTTGCGGGGCCGCGGAAGGAAGGAGGTCCTCCTTCAGAGAGGACGACCCAACGATCGGTGGGCACCGATTGCGGGCCACCCCACATTCAAGGTGAAGCCCGGTGCAGGATCCCCCCTCGTCCCCCCACAGGCCGCCCCCCCCAGCGTTCACGCACCGCCCACGACTGTAGCGACCAGGTGTGGACGGCGCTGGGGGGAACCCGCCGTTTTGGCCTGGCCGCTCGGCCCATCCGGGCCTCAGAATCACGGGGGTGCCGGAGTATCGCCATTTTGGGTGTCTCCGGCGATTCTCCGGCCCGCGAAACTCGACTGGCCCGTTCCCGCCGCTCGGAAGAATCGCGGGAGGGCATCGGACCGGCGTCCCAGGCGATTCTCCCAACCGACGTGGGAGTGGAGAATCGCGCCCATGGTGTTGAGATAGAGCATCCACCATGATCATATTGAATGGTAGAGCAGGCTTGAAGGCCTAATGGCCTCCTCCTGCTCCTATTTTCTATGCTTCTATGTCTATATCTCTATGCTGCCCCCTGAGTTGTTTGCGATGCTTGTGACAATGGCCCATGTAGACATTGGCCCATGTAGACATTACCTCTCTCTATGTTGAGGCCTACTGTAGCATTATATATAGGGACCACCCAATGAGATCATCGAGTGACTGCCCTTGCACTACCTGTTCCTGATCTACAGGCTGCAAATGCCTCCCCTGACTGTACCATTGGTGGCCGAGTCCTATGCCAGAAACCTCCTGGGCCTACATGAGTGAGGTAATGACCATGCCCTGCATGTTGTGCATGGCTGACAGTAAATTGACATACCCTCCTCCTTCTTAGACTGGGACAATGACTGTCTTTGGAAACTCAGTAATGCAAGTTGAAGTGCTTCTTCACTCCACAATTCTCCCACTCTGGCCCCGACTTGCTTATGTCCTTCTGTAAGAGATTGATTCCCAAATCTGGGCTAGTATATAGAGCCTTGCCTTTGTAACCCCTCTTGAAAGCCAAGTGGTGCTGCCAGCTAAGCCGGCATAGAGTCTGAGGTGCCGCAAGCACTGTGTGATACAAGGTAGGAAACCAAACTTCAAAGTCCACGAGTGAAATGCAGGTCACCAGGTGCACATTGCTTATATGCGGTTGTGAATCACACTGGTCTGATTAGATGCCAGTGTGGCCCTTTGATACAGTGTGAGGCATGATTCTGGCAAGCTGCCTTGATAATGAGCATTCACGATATTTTAATGTATTCAAATAGTGTCCTTGAATTGGTGTGGGAGGAAAAGAGTGCCTTCATTGAGGCCAGGAGCGGACAATCACAACCTATTTTTATGTCGACGGGAGAATGGCTTTTTTGCTTGTACGATATTGTCTCCTCCTGCCTGCCATTATGCCTCAACTCCCTCAGTTAGCCTACGGATGGTGCATCCATCCCATAGATTTTCTTTCTCACTGGAGTGTATCTTTGCTGAGTGTTATGAAATATCTCCATAAATGTCTGCCAATGCATCTCTACTGACCTATCGTTAATTTCCCAGTTCACTTTACCAGCGTTACCTTCATAGCCATATAATTGCCTTTATTTTAAATTTAAAGCATTAGTGTTTGCCCCATTCTTCTCACTCTTGAATTGAATGCAAAATTCAATCATTTTATGATCACTGCTACCTATGGGCTCTTTTACAATGTGACCATTAATTAATCTTGCCTCAGTGAGCATTACCTGGTCACATTAACCTGCTCCCTGGTTGGCTCTAGAATGTGCTGCTCTAAGAAACCATCCCAAAAACACTCTTGTGAACTCATCTTCCAGGTTACCTTTGCCAATCTGATTCATCTAATCTATATGTGGATTAAAATTAACCATAATTGTTGCTGTATCTTTCTTACAAGCTCCGATCATTTCTTTCTGCATGCTCTATCCTACAGGGTAAATACTATTAAGAAGCCTATAAACGACTTCCACAAGAAACTTTTAACCTTTGCTATTTCTTATCTCTACCCAAACTGATCCTGCATCCTGATCTATAGAATTAAGGTCATCTTTCATTATTGTACAAATGTCATTGCTAATTAACTGAGCTATCCAACCACCTTTTCTGAGCTTCCTGACCACCTGTCATGTATCCTTGAACATTCAGGTCCCAACCTTTGCAATCTTGTGGCCATGTAACTGTATTTGGCTATTGGACCACAGATTGGCCTATAACTTCCTCGGAGTGGCAATCAGTGGCAGATTTCCACTCCATAGAGACTTACTACGCTTAAAATAGAAAGGGCCTTTCTCGCCTGGCTCAGGCTGGGTGAGATTGAAGAAACTATGCACGTCTGCATCTCTGCGGTGAAGTGCAAAAACAGTGAAACGAAGGGGAAATACCCCCTTTTTGTGGCATAAGCTGTCGTAAAGCAGGTGAGTTTAAAGGTCCCATTGAAAGGGGGGTGGTACGTTTCTAAGGTAATTAAATAAGTAGTGAGGATGGAGGTTTGGGCATTGGCAGGGAGGGATCCATGCATGGAGGGCGGGGGAAAGCTCTGGTCATCAGGGAGAGGGAAGGGGGGGGGGGGTCTAGGCATCAGGGGAAGCTATCGGACATCGGTAAGGTTATGGGCAGAGGCATGGATTCGGGATCAGGTTGTTCGAGTCCGGGGGCATTCGGGAAGAGGTTGGCGGGAGTGCCGTTCGAGTCAGGGGGCGTCATTCTCCGACCCCCCCGCCGGGTTGGAGAATCGCCGGGGGCTGCCGTGAATCCCGCCCCCGCCGGTTGCCGAAGTCTCCGGTACCGAATATACGGCGGGGGCGGGAATCGGGCCGCGCCAGTTGGCGGGCCCCCCTGCTGGATTCTCCGGCCCGGATGGGCCGAAGTCCCGCCGATAAATTGCCTGTCCCGCCGGTGTGGATTAAACCACCTTTTGAACGGCGGGGCAAGGCGGCGTGGGCGGGCTCCGGGGTCCTGGGGGAGGCGCGGGGCGATCTGACCCCGGGGGGTGCCCGCATGGTGGCCTGGCCCGCGATCGGGGCCCACCGATCCGCGGGCGGGCCTGTGCCGTGGGGGCACTCTTTCCCTTCCGCCTCCGCCACGGTTTCCACCATGGCGGAGGCGGAAGAGACTCCCTCCACTGCGCATGCGCGGGAAACTTTCAGCGGCCGCTGACGCTCCCGCGCATGCGCAGCCCCGACATGTCATTTCCGCGCCAGCTGGCGGGGCAACAAAGGCCGTTTCCGCCAGCTGGCAGGGCGGAAATCCCTCCGGCGTCGGCCTAGCCCCTCAATGTTGGGGCTCGGCCCCCAAAGATGCGGAGCATTCCGCACCTTTGGGGCGGCGCGATGCCCGTCTGATTGGCGCCGTTTTGGGCGCCAGCCGGCAGACATCGCGCCGTTTGGGGAGAATTTCGCCGAGGGGGTGTACTTCGGATTGGGGTGGTCTTTAATTCTGCCTTTTTACTATTTTTGCAACCTCTAGCCTTATATGCTAGCATACTCTTAAGTTTGTATGCTCTATTCCTCTTGCCATATTTTTCTTATTATTACCATGATTGCTAACTTGCTCTCTGGTCTTCTCACATCTTCCCTCACTTGATTCCTTGTCCCCTATTTAATTTAAAGCCCTTTCTACTGCCATAGTTATATAACTTTTCAGAACGCTAGTCCCTGCATGGTTTAGATGTTAACCGTCCCAAAGGTACAGCTCACATTTTCCATCATCCCCAGCATTGGTGCCAATACCCCATGAATCAAAACCCATTTCTTCCACACCAATCTTTAATGTGTGCATTCAACTCGCTAATCTTATTTACTCGACACCAATTTGCTGGTGGTTCAGGTAATAATCCAGAGGTAATTACCTTTGAGGTTCTGATTTTTAATTTTGCCCCTAGCTGCTCATGCTCCCAAAGCAGAACCACTTTCCTAGTCCAATCTACATTGTTGGTATTCACGTGGACCATGACAACTGGATTGTCCCTCTCCTATTGCATGTTTCCCTCCAGCCCAGAGCAGATGAACTCAACCCTGGCACCACCAGGAAACACAGCCTTCTGGACATTCACACTTGGTGACAGAGAATTGTGTCTATCCCCCTGACTGTACTGTCCCATACTACCATTGCATTCTTATTAACACCCCTTGCTTAAATGGCTTCCTATACTATGGTACCATAGTCAGTTTGCCCCAACTTTCATCCATTAAATCTGCAAGAACCTTGAACTTGTTGAACAATTGCAAAGGTTGAACCCCCTGTACCTCTACCTTTTTGATTGCCATACCTGTCTCACTCACAGTCGCACCCTTCTGTTCATGGCATTGAAACAAATCAGAAGACCCCAGCCTAAGAAGTATAACTGCCTCCTGGAACAAAATGCACATGTAACTTTCCTCCTCCCTGATGCATCATGAAACACTTGACAAGGTAGCAACAACCAGCAAAAAGTTGATTAATCAGAAACTAATCTGAACGTAGTTGACAATCCCTTTAAGTAACACTTAATGCATATTCTACTGTTCAAGTTTAAGCGAAAACATCACCTAGAGCATTGAGCTCCAAAATGGTGAAGCTTGCCTCAAATCAGCATTACATGTATAGCGTCATCTGTCTGTTCTGGTATTTCTGGTGGGCACTCACTATGCACAGCTCTAATATCCTCACCAAAATGGCATCCAGTACAAATCTCACCACAAGTGGGCTCACACACCTTTTGTATCCCTAACACTGCCCACACTGTTAAAAAAAAAGACACTGCACATCTGAATTTTGCTGCATACATCCACAGATTATTTCAAATCTTTCAAAATTGACCATTAAATTTCTATTCTACCTTGCTTGCATAAACAAAGTCGATAGAACTAGTAATATAAGCTTATTTTCACTGACCAGCTTGGCAGTGTTTGTAGTTGAAACAGTGATAAAACGACCATGTAGTCCATGGAAAATCAAACTTCAGTTTGCTCCAACACTGTTGCATACACAAGGAAAGGAAGCAAGATTAAAGTATTGCTTCACGTTGATCAAGCCAGGTTTCCTATTTACCTTTTAAGAGGTAATCCATCAGCTTGAATTACAAGGAACTGTTGTCTATAGAATCTATTGAATCCCTACAGTGCAGGAGGACGACATTAGACTCATCGAGTCTGCATTAACACTTCGAAGTACATTATGCTCACGCAAGCCCTTTCCATTGTAAAAATGGCAGGAATATATGGCGCTGTGGGACGGTATCATGAGAACACCGAGTGGTGGAGCTCATATACCGAAAGATTCAATTATTTTGTCCAAGCAAAATAAATTGTGGCATATATTGTAGTCCCAACTTTCCGGAGTACAATTGGGTGGAGGGGAGGGGAACATTCAACCTTCTGAGAAGTCTTGTGCTGCCAGAAAAGCCAGGCTCGAAAACCGATAATAAGATTGCGGAAGTATTTCAGTGCTACTTCTCACCAAAGCCTTTGGTCATCGCCGAGAAGTTCAGGTTGCTTAAACATAGCTAACAAGAATGTAAATCAATCACACAGTTCATAGCTACTTTGAAGAAAGTAGCTGAATGCGGTGAATATGGAGCTGTCCTGAACGACACCATTAGAGACAGACTAGTGAATGGGTTAAGAAGTGAAGCTATCCAAAAAATGGCTGTTATCAGAAAGCAACTTAACCCTAAAGGAAGCCTTAAAAGTTGAGATCTCTATGGAATTAGCAACTAAGGAAGCCCAACAATTATGTTTGAGCACTCGAATCCATATAATGTTGGTTGCGACCCGAACATGTTTGAAATTGCCACTGATGTGTTAAAACTGAGCACACAGCAGCAGACTGCTAGTGCAAAGATGCAAAATACAGGAATTGTGGTAAAAAGGGCACATCAAATGTGCATGTGTGAGAAAGAAACAACAAGTTCCAAACAAAAACTATAAAAAGCAAGAACCAAATATATCGAATGGAAAACTGAACAAAATGAAAAGAATCCACGTAATACACAAAGAGTGCAAAAAAAGACCAGAGTCACAGACAGATGGTGAACTGTCGCTGAACTTATTGGCCATTGCAGGCGGAACAAACCTTTACTGGATAACTCCTTTACTGGACGGTAAACTTGTGAAAATGGAGGTAGACACTGGAGCATCAGTTTCATTGATACCTGAAACTGTTTACAGAGGGAAACTATGACATATCACCTTAAAACCATCAAAGACAATACTAAAAACCTATATTGGGCAAGTGGTTCAGTAGAGGGGCTGTATTAATGTAAATGTGCAGCTAAACTGACACACTGCAGACTTGCCCCTGTATATCGTTAAAGGTAACTTTCCAGCCCTAATGGGGAGAATCTGGCTGGAGAGAATCAAGCTAAACTGGGCCGAGCTGAATCTCATGTCAAGAGTCCGAAGGAGGTCTACCAAAGGTTTTCAATAAGCATGCCATTGTCTTTCATGGAGAACTGAGAAGCATGAAAGAGATCACAATCAAGCTAAAGACTATGGACGAAAGCCAGCAAAATGCTTAAAAGGCTAAGTCAGTGCCGTACATCATCAGGCCTAAGGTCAAGGCAGAATTTGAGAGGCTGGTCAAGATTTGGTCCTCAAACCTATTAATGTAAGTGTTTGGGCCATGCTGTTAGTACCCGTGATGCAGAAAGATGGTGTGGTACACATATGTGGGGATTTTAAAGACACTATCAATCCGGTACTGTGTACAGAACAGTACCCTCTGCCTTTAATTGATGATTTATTTGCTGGGTTGACTTGAGGCCATCATTTCAGTAAAGTTGACCTTAGTCATGTTTATCTCAGTATTAATGTAATCCTACCTGTGACACTAATAAAGATTATTATTATTAAATGTGGATCCAGATTTCCAACAATATTTGACAATCGTGACACACAAAGGGCTATTCAGATATCAAAGATTTACATTTAGCATCATGTCCGCATCTGTGTTGTTCCAATGTCCCATAGATCAAATTCTAAGCGGGCTACAAGGAGTCCAATGGTACTTAAACAATGGGGGCGATTCTCCGATATGGAGGCCAAGTGTTCGCACCGTCGTGAACGCCGGGGCGTGGCGCGCTTCGCGCGGCGCCCGGCGATTCTTCCACCCGGCGTTTGAGGGGGGGTGGGGGAGAATAGCGGCCTATATTTTAGTTACTGCAAAGAATGAGGAAGAGCATCTTCAAAATTTAGATGCTGCACTCCAGAGACTAGAAGATAATGGACTAAGAGAATGGAAGGATAAATGTGAATTCTTCAAATCTTCTATTGAATATCTGGGGCATGTCAAGGATGCAAAGGGAATGCATAAATCGCCTTCAAAAGTAAAAGCCATGACTGAGACACCTGCACCTCAAAACATATGACAACTTCGATGGGCTTATTAAATTATGAAAAGTCTGTCCCTAATCTTGCAACTGTTTTCAAGCCTTCTTGTGTCAAAACAGGAAATGGAAATGGATGGATCAGTGTGAGAAGACCTACGTACAAGCTTAAGAGGCATTACTAAAGTCAGATGTCCTGATACACTTTGATCCAAAGTTACCCTTGCAATTGGCTTGCGAAGCATCACCTTATGGGGTGGGAGCAGTGGTTTCTCACATAATGTCCAATGCTGAAGAGAAGCCAATAACGTTTACATCAAGATCCTTGAACAATGCAGAAATGAACCATGCTCAGATAGGGAAAGAAGCTCTAGGCATCATTTTCAGAATCAAACGTTTTACCAATGCCTATGGCTGTAAATTTACTTTACTAACCGATCATTGATCACTGACAATGATACTTGGGCCGCATCCCGGTATTCCACCTCTAGCAGCGAGCCAGATGCAGAGATGGGCATTGCTGTTGTCAGTTTCCCATTTGCTAAAAATGACAAAAATTCCACAATTAAAATTACACCATTCAGTTGTTACAAACGGCGCATGAAAACTGGAGATGAACTTCTATCTTCAGTGTTTCGGTCTCTTTTACGCAACAAAATACTGCAAACAAATTGCAGTCCACTAGGTGGTCACTCCTTCTGCATATGTACCAACACATATATATCTGAATGGCTTGGCAGAGTCACGTCAGTTGAACACAATTCAGAATCCATTATGGAGCCATAGCAGACCCAATGTTAAAAAAGGAAATGGAATGGCCATCTGGCCAAGGCCAGCAAGTGTGGGCCATTTAAAATTTGGATCCCTTTCCTCTGTGACCCGAGTGGTCTTTCATGTTTCCCTCCTTGGCGCCATTGCTGTTGTTTCAATGATTCTGTCCCCCTAGTTTTGGGGTGAAATCATGACCAGGTGAAAGCAGCAAGTAGAAGCCCCATCATACTTTTAGTGGTGCAATTGTACTGCTGAATCTCTCTGCTATGTAGAATGGAGTAGAATTTTGCATTAATCCAACTATAAAATGCTGCTGGATGGTTTGTTTTCTTCAATCTTTATTCAGAGTATTGGCATAGAAAAGATAATTGGGCCCAGCAATTCTCATGCTACCACAGACTATGTACTCTATCACGGACTCTACATATTTACTTAGTGTCCTGGGAGAAACTATTTGCTTGACTCCTTAATCAAACAAAAGTATAAAGTATCCAAGTATATATGTGCTCCTACATCTCTAGTATGTAGCCGTGCATAGTAGTTTTTTACAGTTTGCATTTCCTTAGCCATAGGAGTAAAGAAGCTCTTTTGTGGATAATTTAATTATCTCCCAGAATACTTATTTAGATAAACATTCATAACCAGAGATTCATTTATATTAAGGAATGAATTATCACTCAACTAACTAACTTTACTCTGTTCAGGTAAATAGAATATGGAGCTTTTTTTGAATTATTATTGTCCTGAGCTCCTATTGTCACAGTAAGTTATTGATAGGCTTTTTTAATCAAAGGACAAAGACAGATATATAGAGTTAGATCATAGCAATTCATCCATGATCTCAGACTCAAGAGGCTAAAAGGCCCACTCCTGTTTCTATGTTCCTACAATAGTAACTGTTGACAAAAGCTGATGGGTCATCTTTATAGGATTTGTGCTGCATGATTGATTTTGTGAGTGGGGTTGCCTGTCATTTGACACTTCGATTGACTGTTCCAATTGGTTTTGAGGTATTTCATCCAGGGCCGTGAACACAAATGTCTGTTTAAGCGATTATGTACTTGAAGGAAACATTTCCTTTTATAGGGGATTAGGTAGTTGAAGAGATTTTGTTATAACCTGCCTGCTTACCATTGGCTGGAGACTAATGACAATCCCACAATCCTGTGGGAGTATGAGCTTCCCCAATGAGGGGGGCGGAGAAATCATCAGCAGACTCCCTGTATAAATAAAGCTGGCCAGTTTGGAACCAGCAGGAAGAATTGAGCAGCAAGCGAAGTTGCTGCTGCTGCTGTTGTATATATATGTTATTGTAAATAAATGTTATTTCTTTGTATCCTTAAAACTCATGCTGGACTCTTCGTGGCCCTCACAAAACTGGCGATGAGGGTTAAAGTGAATAGCTGTCTACACTGATGAAGCCACCTCCCTGAATTTTGGTTGGATACAGGTTGGAAGTTGTTTTCTATTACACCATGCCTCTGTACGGATGTTTGGATGTTTTTGATGCTGCGCTGGAAAGCTGGAACCAGTACGCACAACGGATGCGTTACTATTTCCGGGCAAACAATATCACCGAAAACGAGCGCCAGGTGGTCATATTGCTCATCGCCTGCGGCCCGCATACATTTGGGGTGATTAGGAGCCTTACGTACCCAGTTGCGCCGGACACCAAAACGTTTGATGAACTTGTGAATTTAGTGGGGCAACATTTTAACCCAACCCCGTCCACGATAGTCCAACGTTACCGGTTTAATACCTCTGAGAGGACCCCTGGAGAATCCCTTGCCGACTTTTTACCCAAGCTACACACGATTGCGGAGTACTGTGACTATGGTGAGACCTTGTCCGAAATGTTACGCAACTGTTTGGTTTGCAGTATTAACAATACGGCCACCCAGAGAAAGCTGTTAGCTGAGCCAACATAGACTTTTCAACAGGCCATTCAAATAGTATTGTCCCGAGAGAGCGCAGAACGAGGAGTGCAGGAGCTACAGGGAATGGAGGCGCATGCCTTGGGGCGCAACCCCTTCCGTCCGAAAACGTCCCCCCGCACTCCTGCGGTACCTTGGGCGAGGCGACGTCCGGATCGACGCCAGTGGCCATCGGACATTCCTCCCCGAAGGGAGCCTTCTCCAGAACCAATGGATGAGGAGCCATGTCCATGTCAGACTTGTAGGCGCCGATCCCGTCGCGGATGCCGGTCCTGGGGGCGCCAGAGGCGCCGTCGTTCTGACCGAAACTGGGACCAGCCCAGCGGCCGTACCTTCCATGTGGATGAACCTGCAGCGACTACTCGTGAGGATGTGGAGACGGAGGGCGACTGCCTGCAGCTGCATTGTGTGGCAGCTCCCCGTGTGGTCCCTATTAAGGTGACAGTACGGGTCAATGGTCACCCGCTTGAGATGGAGTTGGACACTGGCGCAGTGGTCTCCGTGATCGCCCAGAGGACATTTGACCGCATCAAGCAGGGTATACAGACCCTTACATTAACCGACACACAGGCCAGGTTGGCCACCTACACGGGGGAACCATTGGACATAGCAGGAACTACGATGACCCCTGTTGTTTATGGACGCCAGGAGGGGCGTTTCCCACTTATCCTGATGCGCGGCCATGGGCACAGCCTGTTGGGTCGGGACTGGTTGCGCCATTTGCGGTTGCAGTGGCAGCACATCCTCCAAACAGTTTCTGGAGGGTTGACTGAGGTGCTGGGACGATACCCAGATGTATTCCAGCCCGGTTTGGGGAAAATAGCCCGTATCCAAGTCGAACCAGGAGCCACGCCGCGCTATTTCCGGGCGCGTCCGGTGCCTTACGCCTTGCTCGAGAAGGTAGAAGAGGAGCTCACTCGTTTGGAGACTTTGGGTATCATCAGGCCTGTCCGTTTCGCTGACTGGGCAGCACCAATTGCACCTGTAATGAAGCCAGATGCCACAGTTCGCTTGTGCGGCGACTATAAACTTACAGTGAATACGGCTTCCCGACTCGACCGGTATCCAATGCCTCGCATAGAGGATCTCTACGCGAAGCTTGCAGGCGGACTCTCGTTCACAAAATTAGATATGAGTCACGCCTACCTACAGTTGCAGCTGGACCCTGCCTCCCGACCATATGTAACGATTACTACACCGGGGCCTGTATGAATATACACGTTTGCCCTTTGGAGTATCCACTGCCTGCGCTATTTTTCAACGCATTGTGGAGGGCATTTTGAGAGGTTTACCGCGTGTTGCTGTCTACTTTGATGACGTTTGGATCACAGGGACGTCAGAGCAGGAACATTTTGGAAAATCTGGAGGCTGTCCTTAGACGCCTTTCGGAGGCTGGAGTCCGTTTACGTCGCACAAAGTGTGTTTTTCAGGCGAAGGAAGTAGTCTACCTGGGTTATCGGGTGGACCGCAAAGGTTTGCACCCCGTCGCAGAGAAGGTGCGCGCGATTGAATAGGCCCCCGCCCCGACTGACACTTCGCATCTTCGTTCTTTTCTCGGCCTCGTAAACTAAATTCCTCCACAATCTGGCAACTACGTGGCCCCGTTGCACCTTCTGCTGAAGAAAAATCACACCTGGGTTTGGGGTCAGCCGCAAGAAACCGCTTTACGGCAGGTAAAACAACAATTGTCGTCGTCTGGGTTACTAACCCACTCTGATCCTGAAAAGCCTTTGCTCGTCACATGTGATGCATCCCCATATGGTATTGGGGCCGTCCTGTCCCACAAGATTTAGAACGGGGCCGAGCGGCCGATAGCTTTCACCTCCGGCACATTGACATCAGCGGAAAAAAAGTACGCGGAGATCGAGAAAGAGGGCCTGGCAGTGGTCTTTGCGGTGAAATGTTTCCATCAGTATGTGTATGGCCGCCACTTCACTATCGTGACTGATCATAAGCCTCTGTTGGGACTTTTCAGAGAGGATAAGCCAATACCGCTCATTACTTCCGTATGGATCCAGCGCTGGGCTTTGTTGCTCGCTGCATACGAGTATTTTCTGGAGCACAAACCAGGAACGCAGATAGCGAATGCCGACGCACTGAGCCGATTGCCTTTATCGACCGGCCCCATGTCGACCCCCACGACCGGTGAGGTGGTTGCAACCCTAAGTTTTATGGACATCTTGCCTGTCACGGCATCACAGATCCATGAGTGGACCCAGACAGAGCCAGTCCTGTCAAAGATTCGGCACATAGTCCTGTATGGTGGGCAGCATTGACAGCTCCAAGGCGAGTTGTGGGCATTTTCCTCCAAGCTGTCAGAATTCGGCGTGGAAGACGGCATCCTCTTGTGGGGGACGTGTGAGATTGTCCCGGAAAAAGGACAGGAGCTGATACTAAGAGACTTGCACAATGGGCATCCAGGTGTGACCAAAATGAAAATGTTGGCCCGGAGTTATGTCTGGTGGCCAGGCCTCGACACCGACATTGAGAAGGTGGCCCAAAACGGCTCCATTTTCCAGGAGCATCAGAAGCTTCCGCCGGCCGCGCCTCTACATCACTGGAAATGGCCAGGGCGGCCTTGGGCGCGCCTGCATGCAGATTTCACCAGCCCTTTTCAAGGATCCATGATGCTTCTATTAATCGACGCCCAGTCTAAATGGCTAGAGGTGCATAAGATGCTAGGCACAACGTCCTGCGTAACAATTGAGAAGATGCGTTTGTCTTTTAGTACGCATGGCCTCCCCGAGGTGGTCACGGATAACGGCACTCTATTCACGAGTGAGGAGTTTGCGAGGTTCATGAAGATGAACGGCATACGCCATATTCGATTCGGCAGTTTGCGCCCGGTGACCCAGTGTTCGTACGGAATTTTGCTGATGGTGCCCAGTGGGTCCCTGGCATAATCTTTCGCCAAACAGGCCCTATATCTTACCAGGTGCAAGCTCAGGGTCATTTCCAGCGCAAACATGTAGACCAAGTTCGGTCCTGAAGACTATCCCTTCCATAAATTCCCCGCCCCCGGAGCTCATTTCTACAGCCACAGAGACCAGAGACAATGGAAAGTAGTCCTCACAATCTTCCTCCGGTGCCTCACTCAAAGCCTGCGCAGGTCGTTACAGAACCGCGTGGAGATAGAGACGCTGAGAAGACGGAGGCAGCAGACTCTGACTCCGAGATGGAGACACAGGACGCATCAAAGGGGGAATCTTTGGGCCCACGGGCCGTGGATGTACAGCCGTTCATCATGGAAGTGCCGGTCTCCGTCTCATTACACGCCGCCCGATCCAGCGCCTCGTGCAAATGGTGTCCGGCCTGCGGCAGAACGAGTCCGACGCCCTCCTTCGTCAGGGTCTTCGGTGGATTCCTTGGACTTTGGGGGCGGGGGGCAGGAAGGGATGTTATAACCTGCCTGCTTACCATTGGCTGGGGACTAATGACAATCCCACAATCCTGTGGGAGTATGAGCTTCCCCAATGAGGGGGGTGGAGAAATCATTAGCAGACTCCCTGTATAAATAAAGCTGGCCAGTTTGGAACCAGCAGGAAGGAGTGAGCAGCAAGCGAAGTTGCTGCTGCTGTTGTATATATATGTTATTGTAAATAAATGTTATTTCTTTGTACCCTTAAAACTCGTGCTGGATTCTTCGTGGCCCTCACAAAAGATTTAAATGCAGTGAATGAGGTTTTTTTTTAAGTAGTGAAGTCAGGAATAGACACTCAGAAATGTATTTAATCTCAGCATGGGTTCTGAGGTCCTCCCCTGTTTGATAATGGGCAAGTTGACATGGAGGGTGTAAAGGCAAAGGATTGTGGGTGGGGGCATGGGTTGGCACAATGGCTTTTAAGGGCCATGGGTGTGGGTAGAGGGCCATTATTTGGCATGAAGGTATGAGAGGCCATGGGGAGGTGGGTGAGAGCATGAGATGTCATAAGCTAGCATGGGTGGGCATAGGGAGAATGTCGGGTGGGTGTGGAGGCTAGTGGGCTGTATTTTGTTGCATTCTTTTTCGTACAAGTTCTGGAGCACCAAGGCTGGGCTCTTCAAGTAGCTCTTCTCCTCACCTCACACTGTTTCTGGGGCAGTAGGCCCGACTGCACCCTCCCCCACAGAACAAGAATTTGATCATACAGAGCAATTTCCCCCAAGTTAGATTTGTTGAGAGAGCAGTTTTTAAGACCCTGTGGGAGTGAAAGTCCAACCCTTGCGATATCAGAGTGTCAGATTACATTGCCCTGCATATCATAGTGTAGGCAGATAAGTGCTGGATAGTAGATTATTTTTCTTCTTTGTCAGTCAGATGTATAGGGTGTCAACATCAAGGACTTCTGGTTCAGTTATAGTACAATCGATTGCAGGGTAAAACCCCTCTGCTCTACTGCAGCAACATGCCTCAGCCCAGGAGCACTCCACTGCACCAGCACAATTTATTGCTATGTCCCTGAGCAATTCTTAAGGGTAACGGAATTGAAATTGTGAGGTGCAGTGAAAAGTATTTTTCTGCGAGCAGCTCAACAGATCATTAAGTACAAGGGAAGAAAAGGGAATAAAAGAAAATACATCATAGGGCAACACAGGGTATACAATGTTCTTTGCAGAAAAATACTTTTCACTGTACCTCGGTACACGTGACAATAAACAAATCCAATCCAATCCAATCCAACTGCCAATTTAGGATATTTTTGTCGTGTACAGCTTGTGCCCACAAGGAGCTGTTTTCAGTCTACCTAAACTAATTTCCCAGCAATCTGTATATCTAGCAGATCGGCTGGGATGGATCAATATCCATATCTCAGAGATGAGAAAGGTTAGTGTCTGAAGCATCATACCACCCAATTCTTACAGTTAGCTTTTTCTCAGATTTTGTGTGGGAGCTGACTATTTGATTCAGGTAGGATACTGATGTAAAGACAAATCATTATACAGCCGTGTGTAATAAAGCAATTTAACATAAGCTGTAAAATAAATGGAACTAAAGTAATTCAGAACCAAACCATTACTGTATCTGATGAACTGATAAATGAAGCTTTAATGGAAAAAGACAAACATGAAAGATTGTTGTAGTTCAGGCCTAATAGAAAATATGCATAACAAATCAAAAGCTTCTCACACAAACTTGACAGGAAGTGCTTTAGATCAGACCTTATGTCAGCTCAAACTATCCTTGATATTACATTTAATTGTTTAGCCATTAGCAGAATTAGGTAACAGCAGAGTGAGGCTGGAGGCTTACCTTAGCTTTTTTCATCACTGAAAATAAAATGTACTTCATTTTAAAATTGTAATCAAATGTTCCAGATTTCAGTTCTACTTAAAAAGCCAGATTTATTTTGTGATTGCCTTTTAGACACTGTATAAATGCTACACTACGGGAATTATGGTACCTCAGATTGGTTGTAAAAACATTAACTCAATAATATTATACATTGTATTACAGTTAACAATGTGGCTGATTTTCTACAATTATTTGTACACATCAAAAATAAGGAAGACTTGCATTCATATTGAACTGTCCACAAATTTAGGAAATACCAAAGCCCATTACAGACAATTAATTATGTTTAAAATGTAGGGGCCTTTGGAGGGATTGGGGGGATGGGGGAGGGCGGGGTGGGGGAGAGAATGGGTTACTTAGAAACTATGAACAGGAGTAGACCAGTCAGCCCTTTGAGCTTGCTTCACCATTTGATAAGGTTATTGCTGATCTGATTGTGGCCTGAACTCTGCTTAATCCCCTTGTACCCTTTGATACCCTCAATCAAAAATCTGTGTGACTCAGCCTCAATTGCCCTGCCTCGACTGCTGGCCAGGGAAAATAATTCCACACACTAATTACTTTGAGAGAAACAATTCTCCTCATCTCCATCTTAAAAGGAAGACGCCACATTTTTAAATTGTTTCCCCTAGTTCTAGTCCCTCTCAAACGGGGAAGAACCTTTCAGTAACCACTCTGTCCAAGACCCCTCAAGATCTTGAAACTTTCAATAAGATCACCTCTCATTCTTCTAAATTCCAATGGTTACAGGCCCATCCTTTCCTCATAAGATTATCCCTTCATCCCCAGAATCAGTCAAATGGACCTTCTTTGAACTGCTTCTAATTCAATCATATCCTGCTTCTAATTCAATCATATCCCTTATTAAATAAGGAGACCTGTGCAACTGCAGCAAAACTTCCTTCCTTTTATACTCCATTCCACTTGCAGAGAACAAGAACATTTCAGATGAACGGTCAAGACCAGAAACATTGGCCGTGATCAAGCAGGCAGCTAGCCGCAGGTGCAAATCCTGCAATGGCCACTAAATCTCGTCAATCTGGCATGGCCAGGGTGGGAGCCCCATTGGGTGGTGGGGGGTCCATTATGTGTGGTAGGAAGAGAGCAAATGCCTGGGAGGGAGGGGGAAATGCCTGGGTTCGGGGTGGGCAATGCCTGTGAGGAGAGTGCCCTGATGTTTGCTTGGTGGTGGTGGGGATGGGTGAATGCCGCGATTCTTGTTTGGTGGGGTGGGGAGGGGAATCCCCTGATTTGTGTGTGGTGGTGGTACGTTACCCTGATGAATATGGGGGGGGGGGACATCTTGTGTCTGTGGGCGGTGGGTAGGTTTATTCTTAGCACCGATCGGGACACTCTTTAAAGATGCCGTCCCTATCTTCGTGGAGCTGGCATTGCTGGCTCTATCAGGCATCAGGCACCGCCCCATCAAAGTGACAGCACAAACCAAGCCCCCAGACTTTGTGCAGTTAGAGACATACACACTGGTTTTCAGTCAGAACCTGACACTCTGCCAGATTTTGACCCATTATTTCTGTTTTTCTCTCCATAGTTGCTGCCTGACCTGCTGAGCATTTCCAACAATTGCTGCTTTATTTACAGCTGTCAGTCTGCAATGCAGCTACCTAACTCTATATTACTTCCTAGTTCAGCTTCAAATGCACGGCAGCGGGTATAATGTAACTGCATGATACAATCTCAACTGGAATATTTAAAGGGCAATTGTTATGATCCAGGACCAGACCCCAACAGTTGCTATGATACCGGACAGAAAGTCCACTATTTTCTTCAATTTGGAAGACTGTGAGGAAAGGAAATTTTGTTCCAGAAGTGATTCCACACACAAATAGGGATATGGTGCATGATTCAACTAAAACAATTAATAAGTGTCATTTTGGGCGAGATTGGCAGGATATTTTCCACTGGCATTTTGGGTGAGATACACACCGGTATTCCCCCACACATTTTTCAGGCCTTGGGGAGTTTCTCCCGGTTTAGCCCACAATTCGAAATCTTTTCAGCAGTGTGGAGCTGAGCACACCAGCGAGAACAACTGCTCAGAGATCGGGCCGCCATTTTGAAAGGGTACCCCAACCTCTAAATGTGCTTGAGGGTCCCCTACGCAACCCCCACCCCAGGCTATACCACCCCTGCAGACATGGGCATTACCCCCTCCTCTTAAGTGATGACACGCTGATATGGGATCACTGAGGGCCCCCCTTTTCAGGCCCCCTCACTCCCTTTTCGCTCCCCTTTTCAGGAACCTCTTCCCCCCCCCTCCCATCAGGACCCCCTACATCTCCCCGAATCTTTACGAGGTCCCTTCATGACCCCCTCATCTTCATGTCACCCCTCACCTCCCCGCTTTGATAGACATTGACCCCCTCATGCCCCGACCCTTGGCAGTGCCAACCTGGCACTCGGGTACCTTGGCACTGCCAGACTGCCACCCTGGCAGTGACCCCGTCAGCCTTGCAGTGCCGCCAGGGTTCCCAGGTGGAAGTGCCAAAGTGCCTGGGTGCCAGAGCGAGTGCAGGGGGCCACCCTGCCCTATTCCCTACCACCAGGGGCTCTCCTATAGCCTGGGAGACCCCCAGGTGCCGCTATGACTGGTCCACATATGTGTGGACCAGTACTAAACTGTTCTTGGCAAGGTCTTCCAGGCATAGCCGCTGAGTCCCGGGTGCCAGGCAAATTCAGTGAATGTATATTTAAATGAGCTTAATGGGTCATTTAAATATGTATATCTGGATCTCTCACGAGAGACAACGATGTTTCGAGCGTTGTGAGATTCAACGTCCTCGTCTCGACACCAAGTCAGGCACAACAAGGTCATTGACTCGTGCCCCTGGTATATTGAAACAAACTTTATTCTTTACACAGTATTACCAACTTTAATATCATAAAGCCAATAGCTTACAATTACCAGTTAATCTATGCTTCACAATACAATGAAACAATAATTCCTAACTGCTATCTTTATCTCCACTCAAACAATACCCATCTCAGGTCAAAATCCACTATTAAATATGGTTAGCAGACCCAGGAATACTTGCGTAATAGAGATGTCTTGGATACCCTGCTTTAAGAGATATCCTTGAAGAACCAGATTGCAGATTCTTGCCTGTCTCAAACTAGTTTAACATGCCAGCCTTTGAGAAACTGCTCCTGTCATTTTACAGGCAAATCGTTAACTCACTGTTGTGAGGGCAACTGCTCCTGATCACAGGTAGATCAAAACTCACAGTTTTCAGAGAAGTTGTTTATCTCTCCACACCCCAATCTAAAATTCAATTTCAAAGCTGAAAACTCAATACCTTATAGCTTCAGCCCCTGGCTCCTCCCATTAACTACATCACCTTACTAAACTGAACATAATGGGCGGGATTCTCCGGTGTGCCAGCCACGGATTCTTGCATGACGCACTCCTGCTGGCAGCGGAATTATCCATTCCCGCAGCCTGCCAATGGAATTTCCCATTATGGCCACGCCACGCCGTCAGGAAACCTGCAGGCGTGGGTGCGCTGCCGGCGGACCGGAGGATCCCTCCAACGGAGAATTCCGCTGAATGTCTCTAATTATCTACACCCCCCCAGGGAACACTTTTTTTATATAAACAAAATTCCATTAGCCCAACTTTTACGATGCTTGAATTGCACCTCGATCTTCAAAAAGTCCACTGTCTTTCAAATCAGGATTTTAAAAAACATGACTGCAGCAGTCACATACTAACCCAGGTTTTTAACCTTTACTGCACCAACTACATATAATACAAATGGTGTGGACTAATGGCCATGTTGTGCCTAAGCAACAGCGCAATGAAGCTGTTAAATCGCGGGAGAGGCCAAAAGCGATAATCACGCCTGTCGCCGATCTGTTTGTGATCTAACCAGTCTACTCCCATTGCTGAGGTCAGGATCTCGCTGTAGCATAGCGAGAAACCAATAATCACCACTTAAGCCCAATCTCCATACAATTACTGGCAGCGACCCCCTTGCGACCCTCTATCTAACGACCCCCCCCCATGATCTAACCACCTCCCCAACAAGTGGTCGCATGGGTGCCGATTAGTACTAGTGTAGGACAGTGAGCACATGTGGGTAGATAAACAGGGCTTGATGCACATTAGGATACTGGCAAGAGTTTTGGCCGAGCTCAGGTTTATCTAGTTCGGAAGATGGGAGGCTGGTCAGAAGAATATAGGCAAATCTAGCGGGAACAAGGGCATGGATGATGTTTACAGCAGCAGATGATCCGAGGCAGGGGCAGAGCTCAGCAATGTTAGAAATATGCAGTCTTAGTGATGGAGCAAATATGTGGTCAGAAACCCATCTTGCAGTCAAATATGGTCAGGCTCTGAACAATCTGGTTCAGCCTCGAAAATGGCGAGGATGAGAGACGAAGTTTGTGGCAGGGATTGAAAGCAATGAGGTTGGTCTTCCTAATATTTGGTTGGATGAAATATTTGCTTATCCATGACTGGATGTTGGACAAACAGTGTGACACTGTCATTGGATAAGAATCCTGGATCTCCCTTCCTAACAACATTCCGGGTGTACCTACAGCTCCTGGAGTGCAGCAGTTCAAGCACGGTGGCACAGTAATTAGCACTGCTGCTTCACAGCTCCAGGGACCCAGGTACAATTTCAGCCTCAGGTGACTGTGTGTGGAGTTTTCACTTTCTCCTCGTGTTTGCGTGGGTTTCCTCTGGGTGCTCCGGTTTCTTCCCACAGTCCGAAGATATGCAGATTAGGTGGATTGGCCATGCTAAATTGACCCTTAGTGTCCAAAAGATTAGGTGGAGTTACTGAGTTACAGGGATAGGGTGGAGACGTGAACTTAAGTAGGGTCACTGTAGACGCGTTGGACCGAATGGCTTCCTTTTGCACTGTAAATTCTATGATTCTAAGGCAGCTCACCACCAACTTATCAAGGCCGATTAAGGAAGGGCAATAAGTGCTGGCCAAGCCTGCGAAGTCGACATATCTTGAACAAATAAAACATAATCAGAGAGTGGATGGGTTGAAAGAATTGGTGGTGAGGTAAAAGCTGGGTCTCTTCAGCAACACACAATACATTGTGATAATGAATAGATATTTTGTTTTTCATGATGCTGTTTGAGACATAAATATTGGCAAGAACATTGGTGAGAATATTCTTGTCCTTCTTCAAAATTGTGCCACTTGATCCTGTGAGGTCAGATCGGGTCTTAGTTTAATGTTTCAATCAAAAGACAGCACTTTTGATAATTAAACAGTCCCTCACTATGCACTAGTATGTCAGCTTACATTTTGTGCTCCAGTCTCTGGAGTGGAGAGTAACCCAACAATCATCTGATTCAGAGGCAGAACTGTTACCACTGAACCTATGCTGCCTTGCATGAATTTAAGGTTCATGGAAAGAAATTTAATTTAAACAAAATAAGTGTGCAGTTCATGCCAATTCTGATGAAAGGTCATTGGCCTGAAACTTCAGCCTGGGAGTAAGCTTGGTGCTGGGGCAGGGTGGCTCTTGTTAGGTCAGGAAAATTAAAAACTCGCTTGGAATTCAGGCAACGAGAAGACTAAACGGGGAGATTTCACATTGTGATCTTCCCCATCCCCCACTGACGACGTAAAGTGTGAACCTGATTACCAAGTATTTGCCCATGGCTTTGTTCCATTGTTTGGGGTTCGCCATATGTTCCACCCTGCCGGCATGACTTCACACCGGTAGAAATTACAACTGGTTTCCAAAAATGAAAACCAGTCATGATGACCATGCAAGAACCTGAAGGTGGGTATAGTCCCTGGGTGGTGAGCTCCACGACAGCACAGCCCTTGACACCCTGGCCCTGAAGGGGCAGGGCCTTTATGGACCCCATTGGGGGCGGTCTCATTATGTGATGGTGGGGGGGACGGGACAAGGCTGGAGGTGGGGTGGAGACAAGGCTGGAGGGGAGGAGATGTGGTATTGCGCCTGCATGACAGTGGGGCCACGGATACTTCAAAGGATGTTCCCTGTTGCCTGTGAGGATAGTGGGGGGGGGGGGGGGGGGGGGGGGTGGAGGGTCACTCTAATGCCTGCATTCTGGGGGGAGGGGGGTTTAAAGTTGACATGACCATTGACTGATAGGGGGGATGTTGGTCCTCTGTGTTGGAGGTGTTATCCTCGTCAGCCGCGGGTCCTGATATACGGCGGGGGGGGGGGGGGGGGGGGAAAGAGGAGAGAAATCTCTCTCTGAATCTTAGATCTGCCGGAGAGTTTAGACCCCCCCCCCCCCCGGCTGTGTGATCCTTGCCAACACTTTGAAATTGCGCAGTGTTATATTGAAAATGCCTTCAATAAAATGTTTTTAAAAGAAATTGCTCAGAGTGCCGTTTGATCTGGTTAGAAAAGGCAGCAAGCAGTGAAACCAGTGGGTTTCACACTGTTTTTTTCCACCTGATCCAGCACTCTAAAATCTTTGGAAAATTCCACCCTTTGCCTTATCCACTGAGTGTTTCCAGCATTCTGGTCTTCAGTATCCACAATATTTCCTGATTATCATAGAATTGCTAATATGATCTAATTTGTAAATAGGTTCAAAAGTAATATGTTAATGTGCTAATCCAATGGACCATCAAATTCCCAGATTAAATATTAATTTCAATATTAAAATTACATTGCAGATGAGAATTGTATTTGTAGTTTACAAAATTGGCCTACATGCTGAATGATCATACAATTAAAAAATGGGAACCTATATTTGTTAAGTGTATCTTTTGATGAAAGGAAAATGCTTACCTTTTATTAAAATATACAATTTTTTAGTGCATATTCCCAATTTCACTACTGCAAATTATATTCAATTAATTGTTCCAGTCAGTGAATCATATCCAGAACCTTTCCGAATGCAACAATAAATAGGAGTTGGGGGAAGGTCATTTGACCCTTCAAGCCTTCTCTGCCATTGAACATGATCATGATAGATCTTCTACCTGGGTTCCACCTTCCTGCACTATCTCCAAATCTCTTAATGACCATGGTATACAAAAATCTATCGATCAGTGTCTGGAATATGTTCAATGACTGAGCATCTGGGGCAGGAGATTCCAAAGATCCACAATCGGCTAGTGAAGACATTTATCCTCATCTCGGTCCTAAATGGCCAATTCTTTAATCTGAGTGTTACCTCTAACTCTATATTCCCCAACCAGGGGAAAAATCCTTCCATTACCACATAGCTAATGATAGATTCTAGCATTTTTAATGTGGTGATACCAGGCTAATAGGTCGATAGTTCTTTGTTTTCTCTCTCCCTTCTTTCCTGAATAGTGGGGTTACATTTGCTACTTTCCAATTCAATGGGACTGTTCCAGAAGCTAGGGAATTCTGCAATGTTATTCATATTACAACAATGGCGACATTTTAGAAGTACTCCATTGGTTGTAAAGCCCTTTGAGATGTTTGGTGATCATGATAAAAGCTATATACAGATATATTTTCTTTCTTTCTGAAAGATCAAAGAAAACCAATGCACCCACCATCTCCATATCTATCTATGAAACCCCTCATGTACAGACTATCAGATCTGGGGGACGTCAGCTTTAAGTCCCATTATTTTCTCTCGCACTATTTTTAACAACTAATAATTTGAAGTTCCTTAACCCCTCTAGACCTTTGATTTCTCACTATTTCCAGAATGTTTTTGTATCTTCTGTCATGAAAACAGATCCGAAGGCCTGGATTTTTACATAGTTTTGACAAATCTGCGTCTGATCCAAAATGACACCGCTGCACATCGTAGAATAATATTCCGGTCTATTTCTCCCGAGGTCTTGGGAATTTCCTAACTCTAAACATGCAACTCGTGAGAGAAAATCTGGGTCACAGTATTCATTTAATATCTTTGCCATTTCCTTATTCCACTTATAATTTCTCCCATCTCTGTCTATAAGGGACATGTTTACTCTCTCGAATCTGACATTTTATTCTGACCTTTTTAAATGTGTTTCTTTTGTCTCTCTTACAATGCTGTATTCTGCAGTCTGCTTTTTCTCATTGTCCTTTTTGAAAATCATACCAGTACTCCAAACAGCAAGACCTCAGTAACTACCAGCAATTCTAAAAATAAATGTTAAAAATGAAAGACTGATTAGGATGGGCACTACTAACATTACTTCACTTCATTGAAAAATAGGATCATGCTGAATTCTCTCTCCTTATCACCGAATTAAGTCGATGGATCGAAAACTATCATGGACCAAATCAACTGCATTATCCTTACAGCAGGAAAATGGTTATCAGAAAAATTGCCTCTGAAGGCTGTTGGTATTGATGTTTGATTGTAATGTCTTTCTGTAAAAATGTGTTACTCAGGCCAATAAGATACACAGAAGGGTCATGCAGACTTGGGATTAGTGACCCAGGCATTGAGCACATCAAAGGCACACCCAGGCCAAAGCCTTCCCTATCTGGGAGCTGATATTATATTTGCAAAACCTGTCCCACAAGATACTCAAGTAACAACTTGTCATAATCAGATTCACTTAATCACACCTAATGTCCCAGATTCCTCCAGAAGTATCTCTGCTATGTATTTTCCCACCTACAGGACAGGCCCATTAGAGGTGGGAGCACCGTGGTATACAGTTTTGCGGAGTAGGCCTGGGGGCCATTAACATTGACTCCAAACTGCATGAAGTTTCATGCATCAGATAAAACACAGGCATGGAAATGCCCTGTTGTCATCACCTATCACTCTCCCTCTGCTGATGAACCATACCCCTCCATATTGGAAATTACTTGAGGCAACAATGACAGTGAATGTCTTCCAAGTAGGATCCTCAATGTCCATCACCACAGTGGTACTTAGGTCGCACCACCAGTGTCTGAGTTGGTTGAGTCCTGAAGGATTTTACTTCTAGGCTAATGTGGCAGGTGGTAAGAGAATCAACACAAGGATAAACCTACTTTATCTCATCCTCACTAATCAATCTGATCCATCTGTCCATAAGAGTACCGGTAGGAGTGATCACTGCACTTCACAATGAGAACACCCTCCATCATGGCACTACCAATGTGCTAAATGGAACAGATCTAGCAGCTCAACACTGGCATCCGTGAGGCACTGTAGAGCAACAGCAGACTTGTATTCAATCACAACCTGTAACCTCAAGGTCGAGCATATTCCTCATGCTGCCATTACAATAAAGCAAATGGGTGAACCTTGGTTCAACGAGGAGTGCAGAAGAGCATGCCAGGAACAGCACCAGATGTGCAAACCTGCTGAAGTTTTCACATAGAACTGCATGGTTGCTAAACAGAGAAGCAGGTTGTTCCTGAACAGAGCTAAGCAATCCCAAAGCAAATGGATTATAAATCTCTGCACTCCTACTACATTCAGTCATGAACATTGATGGACAATTAAACAATTAATGGGAAGAAGAGGCACAGCATGAGCAGAGTAATTCACCATTTGTATGTGTGTGGAAGCTATTTCAACAATAGATGTTAGTTTGGGAAACTGGGCAACGGTGCTGAATCTTCAGCAGATTTCCACATTACTCAAAGAATAGTTCTAGCAAAATGATGGTTTGAGCTCAACTCGCAATGGCAGGAAGTAGAAGCTGTATTACTGTCATGAGAATGTCACTTTAAGGAATGTTTGAATGCTCGTGTTACTGCAGTGATGTCAGAGTGTGGGTGGAGCTGAGCTCTGGGTCTGCTTTTTAGTTTCACTTTGAGAAAAGCTTGGGTGTGTCTGTGTTTTTTTTTTGGTTTAGTTTTCAGAGTTGGAGCTGGAGCCAGACAAAGCAGGTGTTCTGTTGTTCTCTCTGCCATGAAAAGACTATCTCTTGATCATTTGGTGAATTCAGAATTATAAATGTTCTCAGTTGTGAATGTAAGCCTGATGTGCTTCTGTTAACAGGTGTTTCTTTTGTCTTCTGGATGTTGTTTGGGAAGTTATTAAGGATTACTTAGTGTTGTATTCTTTGGGGGTTGTATTTGAATTAATGGTTGCTAAGATGTTCACTGTATGTTTTAAAAAAAGGTTAACTTGAGTTCATAGAATAAACATTGTCTTGCTTGAAAAAATACTTTTCCATTTCTGCTCTACCACACCTGTAGAGTTGGCCGTGTGCTCCCCATACCACAATCTAGTAAAAGTCGGGGGTCAGGTGAACTCCATGATACACTTTGGGGTTCTCTAAACCCTGGCCCATAACAAATTGGGGGCTCGAGGGGGACAAAAGTCTATCTATTGGATTGGCTTAGTGAACATAAAGACAGTGAGGGGTGAGCATATTGTGGTTGCTTTTCAGGAGTGGTATTTTAGTTTAAGTAGGGAGTGTGTTGTGGTAAATGGCTCTTTCAGAGGCTCTGAAGTTTTTATGGGTGGAGACGGCCACACACAGTACCTTACGGACCGAGACTAAAAACAGGCTTTAGATTTTGCAAAAACATTGCAGTTAACATTAACTGACAAAATGCGAAAAGTTGAGGTAATTATGGTGATGGCTAAGCATTTAAAGTTGCCTGAGATACAGTTTGACTCATTGGAAATGGCACAAATTCAGTTACAACTTAAACAAATGGAACATGAGAAACAATTAAAGCAGCTTGAATACGAAAGAGAGAGAGAGGAAAAAGAAAAGGAGAGAAAAGAAAGAATAGCCCTAGAACAATAAGAAAGAGAAAGGGAGATACAGATCAGGGAAAAAGATAAAGAGAGAGAGTTTGAACTTCAGAAAATGGCCATGAAACATGACAGTCAGTTAAAATTGGCAGACGTAAAGGGAAACATACAGTTGGATGACAGTGATGAGGATCGTGAGGAAGAGCGTCATAGTCGAAGGCTTGGTGGGGATCTATTTAAATATGTCCAAGCATTGCCAAGGTTTGACGAGAAGGCGGTGGAAGCCTTTTTAATTTCATTTGAGAAGGAAGCTAAACAAATGAAATGGCCACAGGTCATGTGGGTATTACTGATTCAAACAAAGCTGATAGGTAGGGCCAGTGAAGTGTTTGCATCACTACCGGAGGAGATATCTGGGATGTATGAGGAGGTGAAAAAATCCATCTTAGGTTTATATGAACTAGTGCCTGAAGCCTACAGACAAAGGTTTAGAAGTTGAAGGAAAGGATTTGGTCAAACGTACATGGAGTTTGAAAGGATCAAACAGAGTAATTTTGATAGATGGCTAAGGGCTTTGAAAATAGACCAAGCATATGAAGCTCTCAGAGAAATTATACTTTTGAAGGGGTTTAAAAATTCAATTCCTGATGTAGTGAGAACTCATGTGGAAGAGCAGAAGGTTACAACTGCGAGATTAGCAGCAGAAATGGCAGATGATTATGAATTAGTTCATAAATCAAAGTTTGGTTTCCGAGTCAGTTTCAGCCTTTGAGGGATAGAAACTGGGGACATGAGAAATACTCAAGTGGTAAAGGTAAAGGTGATATGATGGGAGATAATAAGGAGAGTGTATCTCAGATTAAAACGAAATCCAGGAGGGTGGAAAAGAAATGAAAAGTTTCAAATGTTTTCACTGTAATAAACTAAGCCATGTAAAGTCACAGTGTTGGTGGTTGAAGAAAAGCACTGGGAAGGCTGATGTGATAAAACAGGATAAGACAGTGGGGTTTGTTAAAGTGGTAAAGGAAAGCCCAAGTGAAGCGAAGGAGATGCAAAAGATTGTACAGCTTGATCAAGAGGTGATTGATAAGAAGGTGCCAAATCCCTTTAAGGAATTTACTTGTGTGGGTAAAGTTTACTCATGTGTATCAGGAAGAGCAGGTAAAGGAGTCACAATTTTAAGAGACAATGGGGCTGTTTAGCACAGGGCTAAATCGCTGGCTTTGAAAGCAGACCAAGGCAGGCCAGCAGCACGGTTCGATTCCTGTAACAGCCTCCCCAAACAGGCGCCAGAATGTGGCGACTAGGGGCTTTTCACAGTAACTTCATTTGAAGCCTACTTGTGACAATAAGTGATTTTCATTTTCATTCATTTCGTTTCATTTTCAAGAGATACGGGAGCGAGTCAATCTTTAATGGTAAGAGATGAGGAGTTATGTAGTCTGGGAAGAATGTTGCCTGAAAAGGTGGTAATATGTGGAATTCAGGGTGAGAGTAGTGTTCCATTAGATAAGGTAAGGTTGGAAAGTCCAGTGAAGAGTGGTGAAGTGGTAGTAGGAGTAATGGAGGAACTATCTTGTCCAGGAATACAGTTTATCTTGGGTAATGATATAGCCGGATCGCAGGTGGGAGTGATGCCTACTGTGGTTGATAAGCCGGTGGAAAATCAGACAACTGAAGTGTTGAAGGACGAATATCCTGGGATTTTTCCGGATTGTGTAGTAACAAGGTCGCAAAGTCACAGGTTAAGACAAAGGAGAAATCAAAGAGTGAAGACGAAGTTGAAGTGAAATTATTAGAAACGATTTTTGATCAGATGGTGGAGGATGAGGCGGGTATTTTTAGTTCAGGAAAATTACATAAGAACATAAGAACTAGGAACAGGAGTAGGCCATCTGGTCCCTCGAGCCTACTCCGCCATTTAATGAGATCATGGCTGATCTTTGTGGACTCAGCTCCACTCCGTCCGGCCCGTACACCATATCCCCGAATCCCTTTATTCTTTAGAAAGGTATCTATCTTTTTCTTAAAAACGTTTAAAGAAGGAGCCTCAACTGCTTCACTGGGCAAAGAATTCCAGAGATTCACAACCCTTTGGGTGAAGAAGTTCCTCCTACACTCCGTCCTAAATCTACTTCCCCTTATTTTGAGGCTATGCCCCCTAGTTCTGCTTTCCCTGACCAGTGGAAACAACCTGTCCACATCTATCCTATCTATTCCCTTCATAATTTAATATGTTTCAATAAGATCCCCCCGCTGTACAATGAGTACAGTCCCAGTCTACTCAACCTCTTGTCATAATCTAATCCCCTCAACTCTGGGATCAACCTAGTGAATCTCCTCTGTACTCCCTCCATAATCCAACCCCTTCAGATCTGGGATTAACCTAGTGAATCTCCTCTGCACACCCTCCAGTGCCAGTACGTCCTTTCTCAGGTAAGGAGACCAAAACTGAACACAATACTCCAGATGCGGCCTCACCAACACCCTATACAATTGCAGCACAACCTCCCTAGTCTTGAACTCCATCCCTCTAGCAATGAAAGACAAAACTCGATTAGCCTTCTTAATCACCTGTTGCACCTGCACACCAACTTTTTGCGACTCGTGCACCAGCACACCCAGGTCCCTCTGCACAGCAGCATGTTTTAATATCTTACCGTTTAAATAATAATCCATTCTGCTGTTATTCCTCCCAAAATGGATATTCCTCCCAAAATTGGCGGAGTTACAACAGAAAGATATAGAAATAAAACGGATGTATCAGAAAGCATATATGGAAGAGGAATCTGAGTGTACACCAGAGTGTTATTACCGTAAAAGTGATGTCTTGATGAGAAAATGGAGACCTTTATGCAGGCGGCTGAAAAGTGGGCAGAAGTTCATCAAGTAGTATTGCCGGTAGGGTATAGAAAGGAGGTGTTGCGAATTGCACATGAGGTACCAGTGGGAGGTCATTTGGGAATAAGGAAAACTCAAGCTAAAATCCAAAAACATTTCTACTGGCCTGGACTACATAAAGATGTTGTTAAACTTTGTCAATCATGTCACACATGTCAAGTGATAGGGAAACCTCAAGCAGTAATAAAACCAGGGCCCTTAATACCCATTCCAGCATTTGAGGAACCTTTTACAAGGGTCCTAAAATGAAAAGTGGGAATCAATATCTTTTGACTATAATGGATGTGTCTACTAGGTTTCCAGAGGCCATTCCAGTACTTAATATTACAGCTAAAAAGATTGTGGAGGAGTTCCTTGAATTCTTTACTAGATTTGGACTACCCACAGAAATACAATCGGATCAAGGATCAAATTTTACCTCAAGGTGTATTCAAAGAAATTATGGCTAGCTTAGGAATAAAACAATTTAAATCAATGGCGTACCATCCAGAATCGCAGGGAGCATTAGAAAGGTGGCATCAGACATGAAAGACAATGTTGAGGGCCTTTTGTCACAATTATCCAGAGGATTGGGATAAAGGAATTCCATTCGTACTGTTTGCAATTAAGGATGCACCTAATGAATCAACCAAATTGAGTCCTTTTGAACTAATTTTTGGTCATGAGGTAAGAGGACCACTTCAATTGATTGAGGAAAAATTGGTGAATGAGAAATCGGAAATTACATTATTGGACTACGTGTCAAATTTTAGGGAACGATTAAATAGAGCAGGTGAATTGGCCAGACAACATTTGAAAGTTGCACAAAATGTGATGAAATGGGTAGCGGAGAGGAAATCCAAAGTTCGTAGTTTTGCCATTGGAGATAAAGTTTTAGTGTTGTCACCAATGGTAGGTGAACCTTTAAAAGCTAGGTTTTGTGGACCTTATCAGATTGAAAGGAAATTAAGTGAGGTGAATTATGTGGTAAAAGCACCAGATAGAAGACTCACCGAGTGTGTCATGTGAATATAAGACCATAAGACATAGGAGCGGAAGTAAGGCCATTCGGCCCATCGAGTCCACTCCACCATTCAATCATGGCTGGTTTCATCTCCATTTACCCGCTCTCTCTCCATAGCCCTTAATTCCTTGAGAAATCAAGAATTTATCAACTTCTGTCTTAAAGACACTCAACGTCCCGGCCTCCACCGCCCTCTGTGGCAATTAATTCCACAGACCCACCACTCTCTGGCTGAAGAAATTTCTCCTCATCTCTGTTCTAAAGTGACTCCCTTTTATTCTAAGGCTGTGCCCCCGGGTCCTAGTCTCCCCTGCTAATGGAAACAACTTTCCTACATCCACCCTATGAAAGCCAATCATTATCTTGTAAGTTTCTATTAGATCTCCCCTCAACCTCCTAAACTCCAATGAATATAATCCCAGGATCCTCAGACGTTCATCGTATGTTAGGCCTACCATTCCTGGGATCATCCGTGTGAATCTCCGCTGGACCCGCTCCAGTGCCAGTATGTCCTTCCTGAGGTGTGGGGCCCAAAATTGCTCACAGTATTCTAAATGGGGCCTAACTAATGCTTTATAAAGCTTCAGAAGTACATCCCTGCTTTTATATTCCAAGCCTCTTGAGATGAATGACAACATTGCATTTGCTTTCTTAATTACGGACTCAACCTGCAAGGTTACCTTTAGAGAATCCTGGACTAGGACTCCCAAGTCCCTTTGCACTTCAGCATTATGAATTTTGTCACCGTTTAGAAAATAGTCCATGCCTCTATTCTTTTTTTCCAAAGTGCAAGACCTCACACTTGCCCACGTTGAATTTCATCAGCCATTTCTTGGACCACTCTCCTAAACTGTCTAAATCTTTCTGCAGCCTCCCCACCTCCTCCATACTACCTGCCCCTCCACCTATCTTTGTATCATCGGCAAACTTAGCCAGAATGCCCTCAGTCCCGTCATCTAGATCGTTAATATATAAAGAGAACAGCTGTGGCCCCAACACTGAACCCTGCGGGACACCACTCGTCACCGGTTGCCATTCCAAAAAAGAACCTTTTATCCCAACTCTCTGCCTTCTGCCTGACAGCCAATCGTCAGTCCATGTTAGTACCTTGCCTCGAATACCATGGGCCCTTATTTTACTCAGCAGTCTCCCGTGAGGCACCTTATCAAAGGCCTTTTGGAAGTCAATGCTTAAAAGATACTTTGAAATGGAAGGAGAGAAAAGGGAGGAGCTTTTAATGATTCTAACTCAAAGTGACGAATCAAATCCAGATGACTGTGAATTTGACATACCTCAAATTAAATTGGAAAATGAGGATGTTCTTAAAAATTGGGATAAATTGTTGAGTTACCTTCCAGAGGAAAAATGGACTGACCTGAAAAAGTTACTGATATCACATGGGCAAGTTTGTGGAGATAAATTGGGAAGTACTAAAATGGCTATACATGATGTAGATGTGGGAAATGCTGTTCCAATCAAACAACATCCATAGAGACTTAACTCTTTAAAATTGGCACAGGTTAACAAAGAGATTGAGAGCATGGTTAAAAAGGGCAGCATTGAAGTGGGTTCCAGCCAATGCAGTTTACCCATAGTGATGGTACCTAAACTGGATGGTACCCAACGGTTGTGGGTGGACTATAGAAAGGTTAATGCAGTTACAAGAACGGACTCTTATCCTGTCCCACGTTTGGAGGATTGCATTGAGAAAGTGGGACAATCAGCTTTTATTTCCAAACTGGATTTACTTAAAGGTTACTGGCAGGTACCTTTATCCGAAAGGGCAAAGGTGATTTCAGCTTTTGTGACTCCAGATGGTATATACCAATTCAAAGTTATGCCATTTGGTATGAAAAATGCCCCAGCCACATTTCAGCGGTTAACTAACAAAGTCGTTTCAGGATTACCCAATTGTGTGGTATGCATCGATGATCTGGTAATTTTCAGCCAGACATGGAAAGAACATTTGAAACATCTGATGGAGTTATTCGATCGACTTCAGGAGGCGGGTTTGGTGATAAACGTAGTCAAAAGTGAATTTGGAAAATCCCAAGTCACTTTCCTTGGCCATACAATCGGACAGGGTTGAATGGTCATACGGGAAGTGAAACCAACAGTTATTGAGGAGTTTTCCATACCCTCAAGACGAAGGGAAATAATGTGATTTCTTGGCATGAGTGGATTTGATCGAACATTTGTGCAAAATTTTTGTAGCGTGATTGCTCCACTGATGGACTTGCTGAAGAAACGTCGAAAATTGCAATGGACAGCGGAGTTTCAACAGGCATTTGACTGCCTGAAAGCTGTGATAACCAATGCTCCTGTGTTGGAGAATTACAAGGGACTATGTGATCAAATTAAACTAAAGTATCTGACTTTAAAGAGACATGTCGAGACGTAGAGAAATGGACAGATCATGCAGAGACCTTCTTGTTCAAAGAGTCTGTCAATCGAAAAGGATTTTAGTTGGAGGAAGGAGAAAAATGGACTATATTATTATACCTGCTTGCGTGTGTTGTTTTTTGAAACAAAAAAGTATATTTACAGTGTGCATTTCCTGAAGGATAGTCAAAAGGTGAAAAATGAAACCATCTTGAAGTTGATGGTTTATTTTTTTTTTCTTGGGGGGAGGTGTCATGACAATGTCACTTTAAGAAACATTTGAATGCTCATCTTACTGCAGTGATGTTGGTGGAGCTGAGCTCTGGCTGTGCTATTTAGTTTCACTTTGAGAAAAGCTTGGGTGTGTCTGGTTTTTTTTTTGGTTTCGTTTTCAGAGTTGGAGCTGGAGCCAGACAAAGCAGGTGTACTGTTGTTCTCGCTGCCATGAAAAGACTATCTCTTGATCATTTGATGAATTCAGAATTATAAATGTTCTCAGTAGTGAATGTAAACCTGATGTGCTTATGTTAAAAATGTTTCTTTTGTCTTCTGGATGTTGTTTGGGAAGTTAAGGATTACTTATTGTTGTATCCTTTGGGGTTTGTATTTGAATTAATGGTTGCTAAGATGTTCACTGTCTGTTTTAAAAAGGTTAACTTAGGTTCATAGAATAAACATTGTTTTGCTTTGAAAAATACTTTTCCATTTTTGCTGTACCACACCTGTAGAGTGGGCCGTGTGCTCCCCATACCACAATCTATTAAAAGTTGTGGGTCAGGTGAACTCCGTGATAGACTTTGGGGTACTCTAAACCCTGGCCCATAACAATTACTAATGGGCAAAAAATAATGGAAGGGTTCAAAGGCTACTTGAGGTGGCATTAATGATGAATAATACTGACAAGTTATATATTTCCAAGAAAGGATTTCAGCTCTGGTTCCCCTGTGAAAGAATAAGGAGCTACCATTTCAAACTAAAAGCAGTAATAGTGGCTAGTGCTCAGGGAGAGCAATTGTTAGCTATACTTGATATAATTGGGGGGAGGGTTCCAGAGTAAAAATGTTAGGACTATTAAAATAAATGATTTTGTTTCTGAAATCAATCTGTAATGAAGGCTTTACAAGCCAAAAACACCTACATGAAAGGTAGATTTGCAGAGGAGGCGGCAACAGATAGATTTTTGATTTTCCAGAATTGAATAGGTGGACATGGAATATAGATCATGAAGTTTTGAACGAACAAAGCTGGGGCTAACAGCCTTTGACTACCTAATCTGCATGGTGTCACTTTTGTGGCAGCAGTGATCTCTGTTTCCATTCCATTTCTCTTCCTGCACCTAAAGCAGACTTTTGTCAGTTTCCATAGTGAATTATTCCTGGAACAGGATGCTAGTTTATCATCATAGGCTTTTACCTTGAGGAGCACCACTCCACATCAAGCATGGCTGACCAGGCGTCTCTCCCGCTCTTACAACCAGCCATTGGCGTGCTTGGAAGGATTTGTAGGTTGACACTCAATCTGTTTGACCACGTTATGAATGCAGCTTCCATGGGCATCAAGTCTTGGGGTTGGACTCGAACCCAGAGCTTCTGGCTCAGAGGTCTAGAGATCTCAGTCTGATTAACACTAAACTGTTTAATATTCAGTTCCGTGTTTATCAGGTATTCAAGTATATGGTGCTGCAAATATACATTTTATTAAAATGTAAATTAGCACATGTTACACCAATATCAACTTGACAGACATTTTTCAAACTACAATTGTGAGGCACATTCTTTGCCTTTTTGTATTTGTGCATTATTTAATCTTGCTGACCAAGGGTAGGTCCCTTTAGATGTTTTGTTTTGTAGAAATTTGGCAGGATTACAGATGTACCTATATAAATTCTGGAAAATCCTATAATTTTAAGAAACAAATATGTATTTGGTCATCATAAACAAGTAGGTTATATTATAAATGGGCAGAATTGTAGCATGTGATCCTTAAAACAAGTATAAACATCCCAAAATACTTGTGATAAAATGGAATATCACTTACTCTGTCAACATAATACCATGCTAATATCAAGACTGGAGATGGGAGGGAGAGAATGAGGATGGATGTGACCATGCTCTCCTGAGGTTTATAGTCATTGTGCGTGATTTGGCAGGATTGGATTTCAGCTTTAATAGTATTCATTAAGGTTCTCCATAACTCAAAACAAATTTTAAAATCCTAAAAGCCAATTGTCAATTTAAAGATATCAGGCTGGATTCTCCATTTATGAAGCGAAGTGTTGACGCGGCGCAGGATTCATGGGAGTTCCACGACAGCAAAACTGGCGCCGCACCTGGACCAATTCAACTACTATTGAGGGGCTAGCACCGGCGCCACGTGGAATACAATCAATTAAAATAAGAAACGGTGCGGTATTCTCCGGTTTCAGGACGCTGACAAGCTGCAGCTGCATGTACACACTTCACTCCCCACACACACCATCACAACTAACAAGATGGCAGCAAGACGTATGGCACCACGCTTCACCAATGCCGAGCTGAAGACCCTCTTGGACGTGATGGAGGAGAGGCAGCCACCCTATACCCTGGGAAATAAGCTGCCAGCTGCCACCATTCTTCGGGCCTGGGCGCATGTGACAGAGGCGGTCAGCACTATGGGCAACACGATCCAGACCGACCAGCTATGCTGTGGAAAGCTGCACAACCTCCTCAGTGAAGCCAAGTGTGAGTAGGCAGCACTGTGCCCCTGGCACTAACCAGCGTCCCACACACCCGTAACCCGACAGCCCCCAACCCGGATGGCGGCTGAACCCTCACCCTGCACTACATGCTGGTACCCATACCGGCCACCAGGGCCAGGTGCCCTGGCCACTGAAGCCACCAGCTACCCAGTGCTGGGTGCCCTGGCCACTGAAGCCACCAGCTACCCACCCCCAGGGCTGCATGTGTCGGACTGTCTAACACTGTTTTCCATTTGCATCCCCCCCCCACCCCGGAGAAGGACGCCCACAGCCAGAGCCGAGAGAAAACTGGAGAACCCCACCACACCTGCTTCCCCTGGCCGTAGCAGAGCAGGGTGCCCTGGATTTGGTCGGTGGAAAGGGAGCTCACTGGGGTGGAGTTTGGCTGCTGGTGAGGAAGTGAGACCCTGTTGAATTGCGGTTCCCCATGACACGTGTGTCAAGTACCCTCCCAACACCAACCGCACACCACCCTCACTCCCACGTCATCCTTACCCCCAAACCCCCCCTCACAATCACCCCACCCCTACACCACTCTCACCCCTGCACCACCCTCACCCCCACTCCCTTTACCCTACACACATCCTCCCTCAACCCCACCACCACTCACACCACCCATACCCTACACCAACCTCACACTCACTCTGACCCTTACCCCCATCACCCCCACTGCATCCCAACCCACGGTCTAATCATGCATCTTGCCTATGTCTTGCAAGAACTGGAGATGGTGCAGGTCCATCTGGTATCTCCTGCCCCCAGCCAATGCCACAGCTGGAGCCTCCCGTGAGCAGGGCACTGACGATAAGAGCAGTCCTAGACCCAAGACACAGGACACCCCAGAGCTCGAGTCAGAGGATGATAGCGATTTCCTGTCACAGTTGTCTGCAACACCCTCCACCATCCCAGAGACACTCACCTTGGTTGGCACCTTAGTGAAAAAGCTCCAGGGACTAGCTGCCATCCAGATGGGTTTTGGGCTACTGGAATGGACAGTCCCATCGATTGTGGAGATCCAGTCGCAGAGCCAGGGACTACATGAGTTGTTGGCGAGCATCCAGTACCTGCAGGTGCAATTGGAGGAGTCCAACCATATGCAGGAGCAGGAGGTGGTGCCGACCATGTGTGCCACCCACGCCAATACCGCATGGGTGGTGTCTGGGGTGGAGGCATTGGGGACGATGGTTTTGGCTATGGATCAGCATGTCCAAGGCCTGGTGCATTCTGTGCAGGCACTGGCCGAGGCCCAGGACAGGGTTGCCGTCTCACAGGCAACCATGTGCCAGAGCCACCTGGAAATCGCAGTGGTGCTCCTGAGAGAGGCCCAGTCACAGCAGGCCACAGCTGGGAACGTCAGCGCCATTGCCAATGCGTGGCCGACGTGGCACAGACACAGAGGGTGGCGGCCCAATGTCAGAGGGATTGATCGAGGATTTACCCCAACATTCTAGCTTTAACAGATTTCTTGAATTCTCTGCATGTTGCCAGGGCCAATGAGGCAAGTGAAATGGGGAGTGCGTCAGTGAAAATGGCAAGTTGGGGAACTTTCAAACAGTAAACCTGAAGAGCTGCAGCCATGCCTAGATGAGAGACTGCTGCTTGCACCATTTCTTCTGAGATTGTGCTCTTACTGTTTGACAGGCGATTTGTACTTACTCGGCTGTCAGGACAACTATCCTGGACATCTCATACCTTGATCTGCACTTCTCTGCTGTCAGCTGTCATTGCAGCATGGGAGCAGTCAATCATGAATCTCTGATGAGGAACAAGAGGAATAGCACCAGCGACTACAACAGTACCAAGAGCAGCACAAGTCACACCACCATCAACATCAACCTCCTTCTCCTCAGCCACATGTCACCTCACAGGACGGAGGGGTGGGGGGGAGTGGGGGAGCACAGAGATCCAACTCCAAAGATGCAAGACCCCTAACACAGGATTAACGGCAGAAAATCAACTCTCCCAACATGTGTTGGCACCAGCACCTCAGGAGGCTCAGAACTTCACAGTGTGCCGTTGCTAACATCTGCAGCCTGCTGACATCTCCATCCCAGTGGGCCAGGTGGGAACACATTGCTTATGTTCATCAAGGTGGCCATCACTGGAGAGTGTCAACCTCTCTCCCTCCCTTCCCTCTCTCCTGCCCCTCTCTCTGGAGCTCTGTGCTTCTTTTTCTGCAAGGAACAGAGAGGTATGAGTGCGTGAAATGGCCAGTGTGGAGAGGAAGGAAGGACATTTGTGGAAAGTGTGTCTGAGACAGGTATGAGATGGTGGAAAGTTGAGGCGAGCGATAATGTTGGCTGTTTATATGGTAATGTGCGGAGGTGCCTGGAGAGAAATGAATGAGTGAAGCTATAAAAGGTGTGTAGGTCTGAGAAGTATCGTGCAGGAGAATATTGGAAAATAGTGGGCGGATTCCCCATTTCTGAGACGAAGTGTTGAAGCCAACGCAGAATGACTGGACTTTCACAACAGAAAAATTGGCACCGCACCTGGACCGATTCTGCTACTGTTAAGGGGCGAGCACCAGCGCCACATTACCAATCGTTTCCAATGCAAAATGGTGCCGGATTTGCCGGTTCCGCGATTGACACTCAGGAAGCTGACAAACTGCAGCCACATTACACACTTAACTCCCCACACACATCATCCAGCCAACAAGATGGCAGTGAGGAGAGCAGCCAAATGGGTTACCGATGCTGAGCTGGAGACCCTCTTGGACTCGGTGGAGGACAGGCGGATGACCTGCACCCCGACCTGGGAAGGAGGCTTCCAGCCGCCATCATTCAGCGTGCCTGGGCGCAGGTAGCAGATGCCATCAGCGCAGTGGGCAACACTGTCTGGAGCCCCAGCGGTATCGTAACAAACAGCACAACCTCCTCAGGGCAGCCAGGGTAAGTAGGCAGCACTGTGCCCCTGGCACTAATCCCCCCCACCGTCTCCCCCACCCGAGGTTGGCCGAACCCGCACCCTGCACCCCACGCAGACACCCATACTGGCCGCCATGTCCACTGAGACCACCAGCTATCCCTGGGCCGCATGTGTCAGACTGTCTAATGCTGTTGTTTTCTGTTTAACCCCCCCCCCCCCCCCCCCCCCCCCCCCCCGGAGGAGAAGACTGCGCATAGTGGCTGGGAGCGGGAGGAGATAGGAGGGGGGCCGCCGGACCTGAGGCCTGCCACTGTGGCAGAGCAGAGGGCCCTGGATGTGCTCGGCAGAAAGGGAGGTCACCGAGGTGGAGTACGGCCATGGGTGAGGAACTGAGACCCCGCTTAGTTGTGGTTCCCCATGACAGGTGTCAACCCCCCCCCCAACACAACACCCTCACTCTAGACAACCCCCAAACCTCACTCACTCCCACACCAACCTCATCCCCACATCATCCTCATTCCCACATGCTCACCCCCACCACCTCGGCCCACGTCTTGCCTTGTGTCCAGCAGGACCTGCTGACGATGGGGCGAGAAAATCTGGCGTCCCCCGCCCCCAGCCAGTGCCACAGACAGAAACCCCATGAGCCAATGAGTGATGGGGATAGCAGCTCGGACACCAGCCCTCCGCCCGAGATTCAGGAGACCCCGGATCTCAGGTTGAAGGATGACGCTGAATGTAGTTGGGGGAGGGGGGGGGGGGGTTGCAGGCATTCAAACCAGCACAGTGCCCCTTTTCTGTGCTATTGCTTGGTAGATAGAAAGATGGTCGACTAAGCTTTGCAGCTCCACAAGGCACTGGGCAGAATTCTCCATTCTTTCTACCAGAACATCTATACCATTGCCTACAAGACTAATTCATCTCTATGCGGTTATCTCATTGTGGAAGTGATCGCTACTGGCAAAGTGAATTATCCAGCATCAGTTTTCAATCTGTGAAAGAATACATCATTGGACTTTGTTCTCATGTGAAACAATAATTATTTATCTCTGTGATCTTTTCCCTCCATATCTTTCTTTCTCTAATCCCCTCTTTTATTGTATGAGTGAAAAGAGGCAAAGATTTTAAAAAAATCTTTTAAAAATAAATTTAGAGTACCCAATTCATTTTTTCCAATTAAGGGGCAATTTAGCGTGGCCAATCCACCTGCCCTGCACATCTTTGGGTTGTGGGGGCGAAACCCACGCAAACACGGGAAGAATGTGCAAACTCCACACGGAAAGTGACCCAGAGCCGGGATCGAACCTGGGATCTCGGTGCCGTGAGGCAGCAGTGCTAACCACTATGCCACTATGCTGCCCGAAAGGAGGCAAAGTTAACCCTTCTCCCATGTTTGAGTATGTGCAAATAAACAAATCCACTAAAATTCATCCTATCACAAATTTGCTGTAGTGGTTATTAACAGAAATTGGATCACATGGAAACCGAGGTGTTGGGAAATAAGTTAACGCTTATAAAGAGGGAAATCAAAAACGCCTTTCTGTGTATGGAGAGGTGGCAAGAGGAAAAATCAGGGGTGTTTAAATTAAACCCCACCCTGTCCAAAACAATTGTGTAATATGATCTGGCTATCGTTAGGAAAGAACCAAAACTCATGAGGCTAACACTATTGTCAGAAGCAAACAGATTTGCCCAATGCTCCCCAAGTTCAGAGAACACAAACACTCACACTCATGTGCTCAGAAAACATACATTGCTCATACAGTTTCAGTGAGTGTTCATAGTAACAAGTTCAGAAAGTGAACAATGTTTACACTCATAAGTTTAAAGACTCACTCTACTTAAGTGAATTCACTCTCGGTGAATTGGACATCCTGAATTCTCTCTCAGAACAGGCGCTGGAGTGTGGCTGTGAGGGGATTTTCACAGTAACTTCATTGCAGTGTTAATGTAAGCTCATTTGTGACATTAATAAATTTTTTATTCTTAATAATATCAAAGAGCAGTCAGGGCTGCAATAACACTCATAGGTTAGAACTCACACTGGGCTGGATTCTCCGCAGCCCTGCGCCGAAATCGCGTTGGGCGGAGAATCCACTTTCACGCCGAAATCGGGCCTGGCCATTCTCTGGGATCCGAAAATCGGCGTGATCGCGGAGTATGCTGTGCGGCTGGGGGCCCACTGACAGAGGCCCGCCCAGCGATCCTCAGCTCCCGACCGACGAGTTCCCGAAGGTATGGAACTGACCTGCTATTGCCGGTCGGGATGCTGGCGTGGTGGCTGCCGACTCAGTCCATGGCCGCCCTGATGGGGGTGCGGGGGAACCGGACAGGGGGGTGGGGTAGAGAGCCTTATAGGTGGCCGGGGATTAGATCTGCGCGGTTAGATGATCGGGTGCGCGGCCTATTGGGGGGGGGGGGGGGTCTAATTTTTCTGTCCGAGTCCGCCATGAAGCTCGGCGTGTCCACCATGGAGCTCAGCACGGCCACTAGAGGCCGATGTCGTGCACATGCGCGGACTCCAAACCGGAAGTGCGGGGCCCGAATCCGCAGCTAATGCTGCAAGAATCACTCCGGGTCCCTGCTAGCCCCTTGCTTTTTTACAGGAATCTCTGGAGTAAAACTGCAGCGTTTTTACTCCAGCGTGAGGACATAGTCCCAATTTGGGAGAATCCAGCCCTTTCAGTCCAGAAAATGCACGGTGCATATGCTACACTGATTCATCTTGGCTTCCTCCTGAGGTCCCCAACATTACAGATGCCAGTCTTCAGTCAATTCGATTCACTCCACATTATATCAAGAAATGGCTGAAGGTACTGGATATGACAAAGCCTATGGACCGTGACAACATTACACCAATAGTACTGAAGACTTGTGCTTCAGAACTACCTACGCTTTTAGCGGCTGGTTTAACACAGTGGGCTAAACAGCTGGCCTGTAATGCAGAACAAGGCCAGCAGCGCAAGTTCACTTCCCGTACCGGCCTCCCCGAACAGGAGCCGGAATGTGGCGACTAGGGGCTTTACACTGTAATTTCATTTAAGCCTACTTGTGACAATAAGCGATTATTATTATTATTGTATGGAAAATTGCCCAGCTATGTTCTGTCCACAAATAGCAGTTGAATCCAATTTGTCAATTTACTGCCTCATCAGTCTAATCTTGATCTCAGCAAAGTGATGGAAGTTTTTGTCGACAGTGCTACTATGTTGCGCTTACACAGCAATGACCTGCTCACTAATGCTCAGTTTGAGTTCCAGCAGGGCTACTCAACTCCTGACCATATTACAGCCTTGGTCCAAACGTGGACAAAAGAGTTCAACTCATGAGGCGAGGTGAGAGTGACTGCCCTTGACATATTGGCAGCATTTGACCAAATGTGGCATCAAGAAGCCCAGGCAAAACTAAAAGTCAATGGGCATCCAGGGCAAACTCTCATGGTTGAAGTCATTCCTAGCACAAAGGAAGATGGTTGCGGTTGTTGGAGGTCAATCATCTCAGTCCCAGGGCATTGCTGCAGGAGTTCCTCAGGGCAGTGTCCTATGCCCAGCCATCATCAGCTGCTTGGTCAGATGGGGGATGTTAGACCATAAGACATGGGAGCGGAAGTAAGGCCATTCGGCCCATCGAGTCCACTCCACCATTCAATCATGGCTGATTTCAACTCCATTTACCCGCTCTCTCTCCATAGCCCTTAATTCCTTGAGAAATCAAGAATTTATCAACTTCTGTCTTAAAGACACTCAACGTCCCGGCCTCCACCGCCCTCTGTGGCAATTAATTCCACAGACCCACCACTCTCTGGCTGAAGAAATTTCTCCTCATCTCTGTTCTAAAGTGACTCCCTTTTATTCTAAGGCTGTGCTCCCGGGTCCTAGTCTCCCCTGCTAATGGAAACAACTTCCCTACGTCCACCCTATCTGAGCCATTCATTGTCTTGTAAGTTTCTATTAGATCTCCCCTCAACCTCCTAAACTCCAATGAATATAATCCCAGGATCCTCAGACGTTCATCGTATGTTAGGCCTACCATTCCTGGGATCATCCGTGTGAATCTCCGCTGGACCCGCTCCAGTGCCAGTATGTCCTTCCTGAGGTGTGGGGCCCAAAATTGCTCACAGTATTCTAAATGGGGCCTAACTAATGCTTTATAAAGCTTCAGAAGTACAACCCTGCTTTTATATTCCAAGCCTCTTGAGATAAATGACAACATTGCATTTGCTTTCTTAATTACGGACTCAACCTGCAAGTTTACCTTTAGAGAATCCAGGACTAAGACTCCCAAGTCCCTTTGCACTTCAGCATTATGAATTTTGTCACCGTTTAGAAAATAGTCCATGCCTCTATTCTTTTTTTCCAAAGTGCAAGACCTCGCACTTGCCCACGTTGAATTTCATCAGCCATTTCTTGGACCACTCTCCTAAACTGTCTGAATCTTTCTGCAGCCTCCCCACCTCCTCAATATTACCTGCCCCTCCACCTATCTTTGTATCATCGACAAACATAGCCAGAATGCCCCCAGTCCCGTCATCTAGATCGTTAATATATAAAGAGAACAGCTGTGGCCCCAACACTGAACCCTGCGGGACACCACTCGTCACCGGTTGCCATTCTGAAAAAGAACCTTTGATCCCAACTCTCTGCCTTCTGCCTGACAGCCAATCGTCAATCCATGTTAGTACCTTGCCTCGAATACCATGGGCCCTTATTTTACTCAGCAGTCTCCCGTGAGGCACCTTATCAAAGGCCTTTTGGAAGTCAAGATAGATAACATCCATTGGCTCGCCTTGGTCTAACCTATTTGTTATCTCTTCAAATAACTCTTAACAGGTTTGTCAGGCACGACCTCCCCTTACTAAATCCATGCTGACTCATCCTAATCTGACCCTGCACTTCCAAGAATTTAGAAATCTCATCCTTAACGATGGATTCTAGAACCTTGCCAACAACCGAGGTTAGGCTAATTGGCCTATAATTTTCCATTTTTTTCTTGTTCCCTTCTTGAACAGGGGGGTTACAACAGTGATTTTCCAATCCTCTGGGACTTTCCCTGACTCCAGTGACTTTTGAAAGATCATAACTAACGCCTCCACTATTTCTTCAGCTATCTCCTTTAGAACTCTAGGATGTAGCCCATCTGGGCCCGGAGATTTATCAATTTTTAGACCTCTTAGTTTCTCTAGCACTTTCTCCTTTGTGATGAATACCATATTCAACTCTGCCCCCTGACTCTCCTGAATTGTTGGGATATTACTCATGTCTTCTACTGTGAAGACTGACGCAAAGTACTTATTTAGTTCCTCAGCTATTTCTTTGTCTCCCATCACTAGATTATCAGCGTCATTTTGGAGTGGCCCAATGCCTACTTTTGCCTCCCGTTTGTTTTTAATGTATTTAAATAAACTTTTACTATCATTCCTAATGTTACTGGCTAGCCTACCTTCATATTTGATCCTCTTTTTCCTTATTTCTCTCTTTGTTATCCTCTGTTTGTTTTTGTAGCCTTCCCAATCTTCTGACTTCCCAATACTCTTTGCCACATTATAGGCTTTTGCTTTGATGCATTCCCTAACTTCCTTTGTCAGCCATGGCTGCCTAATCCCCCCTCTGATAAACTTTCTTTTCTGATGTTCACTGATGATTGCGCAACTTTTAGCACCCTTTGCAATTCCTCAGGTACTGAAGCAGCCCTTGTCCATCTGCAGCAAGAGGACAACATTCAAGCTCTGGCTTACAAGTGGCAAGTAACATATATGCCACATGAGTGCAAGGCAATAAATATCTCCAACAAGATAGAATTCAACATTCTCCCCATGACATTCAATAGCATTATCATCAATGAATCCCCCACAATCAACATCCTGGGTGTTACCATTGACCAGAAACTGAACTGGACCAACCATATAAATACTATGCCTACAAGAAAAGATTAGAGGCCTGAAATTATGTGGCAAGTAATCCATCTCGTGACTCCCTAAAGCTTGTCTAGCCTCTGCAAGGCACAAGTTGAGAGTGTGTGAGAGTGTGATGGTATATTCTCCATTCATTGTATGAGTGCAACTCCAACAACACTCAAGAGCTCAACACCATCCAAGACAAAACAGTCTGCTTGATTGGCACCCCATTCACCACCTTAAACTTTCATTCCCTCCACTACCTACACACAACGGCCACCGTGTGCACCATCTACAAGACGTGCCGTCGTACCTCAACAAAACCCCTTCGACAGGACCTTCCAAACCACAGCCTCTACCACCAAGGATGGCAGATTCCAAGCCTCACACCATTCTGACTTTGAACTATCTCGCCGTTCCTTTACTGTCGCTTGGCCAAAATCATGGGAGTCCCTCCCTGATAGCCCGGTGGGTGTATTTACTTATGGAAAAAACTTATTCCACTCGGTTAGACACAAATGGCCAAAGGAAACCAAACCAGCAGGTTAAATTGGATGGAACTGTGTGGGGAGGAGAATTCATGGGCTAAGTAATAGGGTTAAATGTTACCATTATCGGCACAGAGTTTCACATTTTGGGAATGTATATCAGGAATTGAGGTATCGAGGTCAGAAGGCTGAACACTCAGTGACATGATCTGTTAAAATTACACCATTTGACAATCTCAGTAATGTTAGCTGTAGAATATTGTGTGTGGAAAATAGAAAATTCACACGCATGGGTTGCAATGGGTCCCAAGACTATACCCAACTGTACCTCACCACCACCTTCTCAAACTCTACAGCCTGGTTTATCACACTGCTTGTCTAATATCCAGTACCAGACCAGCAGAAATTGCCTTTAAATAAATATATATATTTTAAAAATATATATATTTTATTCAAGATTTTTGGCCAAACATAACAGTACGTAGTGTTTCCTTTACACAACAATAAAGCAATATAAATAACAGTGGCCAGTTTTAAACAAGTAAATAAATAATATATAAACAAAAACAAAACTGAATGGCAACTGCCTTGTCCAAAATAATTACTCTCCAAAAATACAATCCAACAATCCAATATACAATTACCTATAACAACTACCTATACATATTATACATATACAATAACATCTCAGAGTCCGTTCGATTCCTCCCCCCCCCTCCCCCCCCGGGTTGCTGCTGTTGTCTACTTCTTTTCCATTCCCTCTATCTTTCCGTGAGGTAATCGACGAACGGTTGCCACCGCCTGGTGAACCCCTGAGCTGAACCCCTTAACACAAACTTAATCCGTTCTAACTTTATAAACCCTGCCATGTCGTTTATCCAGGTCTCCACACCCGGGGGTTTGGCTTCCTTCCACATTAACAATATCCTGCTACTAGGGACGCAAAGGCCAAAACATCAGCCTCTCTCGCCTCCTGCACTCCCGGCTCTTCTGCAACCCCAAATATAGCCAACCCCCAGCTTGGTTCGACCCGGACCCCCACCACCTTCGAAAGCACCTTTGCCACCCCCACCAGAACCCCTGTAGTGCCGGGCATGACCAGAACATGTGGGTGTGATTCGCTGGGCCTCTCGAGCATCTCGCACACCTATCCTCTACCCCCAAAAATTTACTAAGCCGTGCTCCAGTCATATGCGCCCTGTGTAACACCTTAAATTGTATCAGGCTTAGCCTGGCACACGAGGACGATGGGTTTACCCTGCGTAGGGCATCAGCCCACAGCCCCTCCTCAATCTCCTCCCCCAGTTCTTCCTCCCATTTCCCTTTCAGCTCATCTGCCATGATCTCCCCCTCGTCCCTCATTTCCCTGCATATGTCCGACACCTTACCATCCCCCACCCATGTCTCTGAGATCACTCTATCCTGCACCTCCTGCGTCGGGAGCTGCGGGAATTCCCTCACCTGTTGCCTCGCAAAAGCTCTCAATTGCATGTACCGAAATGCATTCCCTTGGGGCAACCCATATTTTTCCGACAGCGCTCCCAGACTCGCAAACGTCCCATCTACAAACAGATCTCTCAGTTGTACTACCCCAGCTCTTTGCCATGCTCCAAATCCCCCATCCATTCTCCCCGGAACGAACCTATGACTGTTTCTTATCGGGGACCGCACCGAAGCTCCCGTCCTTCCCCTATGCCGTCTCCACTGCCCCCAAATTTTCAATGTAGCCACCACCACCGGGCTTGTGGTGTATTTATTTGGTGAGAACGGCAACGGTGCCGTCACCATTGCTTGTAGGCTAGTCCCCCTGCAGGACGCCCTCTCTAATCTCTTCCACGCCGCTCCCTCCCCTTCTCCCATCCACTTACACACCATTGAAACATTGGCGGCCCAGTAGTACTCACTTAGGCTCGGTAGTGCCAGCCCCCCCCCGGTCCCTACTACGCTGCAAGAATCCCCTCCTCACTCTTGGGGTCTTCCCAGCCCACACAAAACTCATAATACTCTTCTTGATTCTTTTGAAAAAAGCCTTCGTGATCACCACCGGGAGGCACTGAAACACAAAAAGGAATCTCGGGAGGACACCATTTTAACCGCCTGCACCCTACCTGCCAATGACAGGGACACCATGTCCCATCTCTTAAAGTCCTCCTCCATCTGTTCCACCAACCGCGTTAAATTAAGCCTGTGTAATGTACCCCAATTCTTGGCTATCTGGATCCCCAAGTACCGGAAGTCCCTTGTTACCTTCCTCAACGGTAAATCCTCTATCTCTCTGCTCTGCTCCCCTGGATGCACCACAAACAACTCACTTTTCCCCATGTTCAGTTTATACCCTGAAAAATCCCCAACCTCCCCAAGTATCCGCATTATCTCTGGCATCCCCTCCGCCGGGTCCGCCACATATAGCAACAAATCATCCGCATACAGAGATACCTGGTGTTCTTCTCCCCCCCTGAGTACTCCCCTCCACTTCCTGGAACCCCTCAATGCTATGGCCAGGAGTTCAATCACCAGTGCAAACAATAACGGGGACAGAGGACAGCCCTGCCTCGTCCCTCTATGGAGCCGAAAATAGTCAGAGCCCCGTCCATTCGTGACCACGCTCGCCATCGGGGCCCTATACAGCAACTGTACCCATCTGATATACCCATCCCCAAAACCAAATCTCCTCAGCACCTCCCACAAATAATCCCACTCCACTCTATCAAATGCTTTCTCGGCATCCATCGCCACCACTATCTCCGCTTCCCCCTCTGGTGGGGGCATCATCATTACCCCTAGCAGCCTCCGTATATTTGTATTCAGCTGTCTCCCCTTCACAAACCCAGTTTGGTCCTCATGAACCACCCCAGGGACACAATCCTCCATCCTCATTGCTATTACCTTGGCCAGAATCTTAGCGTCCACATTAAGGAGGGAAATGGGCCTGTAGGACCCGCATTGCAGCGGGTCTTTTTCCTTCTTTAGGAGGAGCGATATCGTTGCCTCTGACATAGTCGGGGGCAGCTGCCCCCTTTCCCTCGCCTCATTAAAGGTTCTCATCAGTAGCGGGGCCAGCAAGTCCATATATTTCCTATGGAATTCAACTGGGAATCTGTCTGGTCCCGGGGCCTTCCCCGCCTGCATGCTCCCAATCCCTTTCACCACTTCCTCCGTCTCAATCTGTGCTCCCAGTCCCACCCTCTCCTGCTCCTCCACCTTAGGAAATTCCAGCTGATCCAGAAAGCACATCATTCTCTCCTTCCCATCCGGGGGCTGAGCTTCATATAATCTTTCGTAAAATGCTTTGAACACTCCATTCACTCTCTCCGCACCCCGCTCCATTCTCCCTCCTCATCTCTCACCCCCCCCTATCTCCCTCGCTGCTCCCCTTTTCCTCAGTTGGTGGGTCAGCAACCTGCTCGCCTTCTCCCCGTATTCGTACTGTACACCCTGTGCCTTCCTCCAGTGTGCCTCTGCATTACCCGTAGTCAACAAGTCAAATTCTACATGTAGCCTTTGCCTTTCCCTGTACAGTCCCTCCTCCGGTGCCTCCGCATATTGTCTGTCCACCCTCAGAAGTTCTTTCAACAACCGCTCCCTTTCCCTACCCTCCTGCTTTCCTTAATGTGCCGTAATAGATATCAGCTCCCCTCTAACCACTGCCTTCAGCGCCTCCCAGACCACTGCCACCTGTACCTCCCCATTATCATTGAGTTCCAAGTACCTTTCAATACACCCCCTCACCCTTAAACACCCCCCCCCTCATCTGCCAATAATCCCATGTCCATTCTCCAGGGTGGACGCTGTTGTTTTTCTTCCCCTATCTCCAGGTCCACCCAATGTGGAGCATGATCCGAAATGGCTCTCGCCGTGTACTCCGTCCCCGTCACCTTTGGGATCAGCGCCCTTCCCAAAACAAAAAAATCTATTCATGAATAAACTTTGTGGACATAGGAGAAAAACGAAAACTCCTTACTCCTAGGTCTACTAAGTCTCCAGGGCTCTACTCCTCCCATCTGCCCCATAAAGTCCTTAAGCACCCTAGCTGCAGCCGGCCTCCTTCCGGTCCTGGACCTCGATCTGTCCAGCCCTGGGTCCAGCACCGTATTAAAATCTCCACCCATTACCAACTTCCCCACTTCTAGGTCCGGGATTCGTCCTAGCATAAAGTTGGCATCATCCCAGTTCGGGGCATACACGTTCACTAATACCACCGCCTCCCCTTGCAATTTGCCACTCACCATCACGTATCTGCCCCCACTATCCGCCACTATAGTCTTTGCCTCAAACATTACCCGCTTCCCCACTAGTATGGCCACTCCCCTGTTTTTTGCGTCTAGCCCCGAATGAAACACCTGCCCCACCCATCCTTTGCGTAGTCTGACCTGGTCTATCAGCTTCAGATGCGTCTCCTGAAGCATAACCACATCTGCCTTAAGTTTCTTTAGGTGTGCGAGTACCCGTGCCCTCTTAATCGGCCCGTTCAGCCCTCTCACATTCCACGTGATCAACCGGGTTGGGGGGCTCTTTACCACTCCCCCTTGACGACTAGCCATCTCCTTTTTCAATCCAGCTCCTCACCCGGTTCCCACGTAGCCGTATCTCCCCCAAGCGGCGCCCCCCCCGCCCCGACCAACCCCCCCCCATACTAGCTCCTCCTTTTCCCCAGCAGCAGCAACCCCCCCCCCCCCCCGCTAGATCCCAGACTAGCATAATTGCACCCCCCATGTTGCTCCCAGAAGTCAGCAAACTCTGGCCGACCTCGGCTCACACTGTGCGAGGCCCCCTCCTTCCTGCTTCCCTGTTCCCGCCGTGATTACCATAGCGCGGGAACAAAGCCCGCGCTTCCCTTTTGGCCCCGCCCCCATGGCCGGCGCCCTCAGCTCCTCATCCTCCCTCCCCCCGACATGGGGAAGAGAGAAAAGTTACAGGGTCGCAGGATTAACAACTTGGGAAGTCATCTCTTCCCTCTTTTCCCCCCCTTCATCCCACATATTCACCCCCCCACTTTGTCCCAAATGTTCTTTTTATGGCCCGCTCACTCCAGTTTCTCCTCGACAATAAATGTCCACGCCTCATCTGCCGTTTCGAAGTAGTGGTGTTTCCCTTGATGTGTGACCCACAGTCTTGCCGGTTGCAGCATTCCAAATTTAATCTTCCGTTTCTGCAGCACCGCCTTGGCCCGATTAAAGCTTGCCCTCCTTCTCGCCACCTCCGCACTCCAATCTTGATATACGCGGATCACCGCGTACTCCCACCTACTGCTCCGAGTTTTCTTTGCCCATCCGAGGACCAGCTCTCTGTCCTTATATCGGAGAAATCTCACCACTATGGCTCGAGGAATTTCTCCAGCCCTCGGTCTTCGCGCCATAACTCGATAGGCTCCCTCCACCTCCAGCGGACCCGTCGGGGCCTCCGATCCCATTAACGAGTGCAGCATCGTGCTCACATATGCCCCGACGTCCGCCCCTTCTACACCTTCGGGAAGACCAAGAATCCTTAAATTCTTCTTCCTCGCATTATTCTCCAGCACCTCCAGCCTTTCCACACAGCTTTTGTGTTGTGCCTTGTGCATCTCCGTTTTCACCACCAGACCTTGTACGTCGTCCTCATTCTCAGCAGCCTTGCCTTCACGACCCGAAGCTCCTGTTCCTGGGTCTTTTGCTCCTCCTTTAGCCCCTCAATCGCTTGTAATATCGGGGCCAACAGCTCCTTCTTCATCTCCTTTTTGAGTTCTTCCACGCAACACCGCAGGAACTCTTGTTGGTCAGGGCCCCATATTAAACTGCCTCCTTCCGACGCCATCTTGCTTTGTGCCTGCCTTCCTGGCCGCTGCTCTAGAGGATCCACCGCAATCTTTCCTCTCTTTTTTCAATCCGTGTCCGGGGGGGGGGATTCCCTTCTGGATTCCAGCACAGTGTTTTTGCCGTTAGAATTGACGTTGGGGCTCCTATCAAGAGCCCAAAGGTCCGTTCCACCGGGAGCTGCCGAAACGTGCGACCTCGCTGGTCATCGCCGCACCCGGAAGTCCCTTTAAATAAATATTGAGTAGACTGAAGCCATCGATGTTGGTCCCTCCAATTCCATTGCCCACCCTTGCTTGAGGCTTGCTTGTGGCTGAGCCAGACCTTTTGAAACCTTGGCATCTTACTTGACCCAGAGCTGTTGATCTCAACCAATATACTCTACATCAAGCCTACCTACTTCCAACTTTGACGCATTGCACTTCTGCCCCAGCTCATCCGGTGCCAAAATTCTCACCCAAGCCTAAATTCTCCTGGCCAGATTCTCACCTTGCACCGCCTGGAGATTTGAGCTCATTCAGAACTCTGGTGCCCATAACCTAATTTACACCAAGTTCCTTTCATCCATTGCTCATGTTCGCTGGTCTACGTTGGTTCAGATTGCTGCAATGCCTTGAATTTAAAATGCTAATTTTTGTAAAAATACCTCCAGTACTGCTAATCCAGTCTTCGCAACATCCCCTAGTGTACAACCCTTTGAGATCTCTGTGCTCCCCTCTATAGCACATTCCTGATTGAATTACTCCATTGTTGATGGCTGTACTTCAAATTGCCCAGATCATAAGGACTAGAAATTTCTCATTATGCCTCTCTGCGTCTCCACTTCCATCTCTTATTTTAAGACACTCTTTAAAACCTACCATCTTGGCATCGTTCAGCCAATGATCCAGATCCTTCAACTATCATCCTTGCATCAGTTCCCCTGATGTGACAGACCCACCAGATGTGGGGGTGCAGTGGCAGACAATCGGGAGGGAGTGGCCGAGTGTGATAACTCAGTTCTGGCAAATCACTTTGAAAAAAGCTAATAGAATAAAATTGGATGGACAAACTGGCATCGATCAAGTAAACAAAAATAAACAAAGGTTGTTGACCCTGCAAAGTCTTCATTAATAATATCATCATAGATTATCATAGAATTTACAGTGCAGAAGGAGGGCATTCGGCCCATCGAGTCTGCACCAGCTCTTGGAAAGAGCACCCTACCCTATCCCCATAACACAGTATCCCCACTCAACACTAAGGGCAATTTTGGACACTAAGGGCAATTTATCATGGCCAATCCACCTAACCTGCACATCTTTGGACTGTGGGAGGAAACCGGAGCACCCGGAGGAAACCCACGCACACACAGGGAGGATGTGCAGACTCCGCACAGACAGTGACCCAAGCCGGAATCGAACCTGGACCCTGGAGCTGTGAAGCAATTGTGCTATCCACAATGCCACCGTGCTATCTAGGTTGTGTGCTAAAATTGGGAGAGTTGTTGCACAGACTAGTTAATCATCAGTCTGAGATAGTCATACTCACGGAATCACATCTCACAGGAAATACACTAGACTCCTTGAATACAATCTCTTTGTGTGCCCTATCGCATTTGCAGGGCAGGCCGACCAGAGGTGGCATGTATAGTGTGGTGTATAGTGGATAAAGAATGGACTGTGGGGTCCTCCACATTATCTCCGGACTCCATTAAGTCTCATGTCATTCAGTCAAACATGGAAATGGAAAATCCCTGCGGATTACCACCTACTGCCTTCAAATAGTGCTGAATCAATACTCCATCATGTTGAACACATTTGGAGGAACTGAAGGAAGCACTGAAGGTGGCTCGGGCACAGAATGTACTCTAGGTGGGAGACTTCAATGCCCATCATAAGGAGTGCCTCAGTAGCACAACTACTAATCGCATTGGCCAAGGCAGGAAGGATAGATGTTATATAATTGAATAATAGTCTTGTGTATAATTTGACCCATGAAGTTTGAGCAAAACTTAATTTTCATTGTATTGTGTAAAGCCAAAAAAATCAACTCGAACCCATTTCACACTGTATCACCAGGCTGGCTCCCTCCCTTTCTTTCACTGCTTCCTCGCCCACTGTCTGACATGCCGTTTCACTGCCCGGCTCTCCCGCTTGCCGCTTCCCTGCCCGTCTCTCCCGCTCGCCGCTTCCCTGCCCGACTCTCCCCCTGGCCGCTTCCCTGCCCGACTCTCCCGCTCGCCGCTCCCCTGCCAGACTCTCCCACTCTCCGCTTCCCTGCCCGACTATCCCGCTCGCCGCTCCCCTGCCTGACTCTCCCGCTTGCCGCTTACCTGCCTGACTCTCCCGCTTGCCGCTTACCTGCCTGACTCTCCCGCTCGCCGCTTCTTTGCCTGACTCTCCCACTCACCTGCCTAATTCTCCCACTTCCCTGCCTGACTCTCCTGCTCGCCGATCCCCTGCCTGACTCTTCCGCTCGCCGCTTCCCTGCCTGACTCTCCCCTCACCGCTTCACTGCTTGATTCTCCCACGCCCCTACCTGACTCTACCGCTCCCCTACCTGACTCGACCACTCGCCGCTCCCCTGCCTGACTTTCCTGCTCGCCGCTTCCCTGCCTGACACTCCCCTCGACGCTTCCATGCCTGACTCTCCCACTCTCCTGCCTAACTCTCCCGCTCGCCGCTTCCCTGCCTGACGTTCCCACTTCCCTGCCTGACTCTCCCACACCCCTGCCTGACGTTCCCACTTCCCTCCCTGACTTTCCCACTCGCCGCTTCCCTACCTGACTCTCCCGCTCGCCGCTTCCCTGCCTGAAGCTCCCACTCCCCTGACTGACTCTCCCGCTTGCCGCTTCCCTGCCTGACGTTCCCACTTCCCCGCCTGACTCTCCCAATCCCCTGCCTGACTCTCCCGCTCGCCGCTTCACTGACTGACTTTCCCCTTGCCGCTTTACTGCCTGACTCTCCCGCTCCCCTGCCTGACTCTCCCGCTCGACGCTCCCCTGCCTGACTCTCCCACTCGCCGCATCCCTGCCTGACTCTCCCGCTCCCCTGCCCAGCTCTCCTGCTCGCCGCATCCCTGACTGACTCTCCCGCTCCCCTGCCTGACTCTCCCGCTCCCGTGCCCAGCTCTCCTGCTCGCCGCGCCTCTGCCTGACTTTCCCGTTCCCCTGCCTGACTCTCCCACTCCCCTGCCTGACTCTCCTGTTCCCCTGCCTGGCCCTCCTGCTCACCACTTCCCTGCCTGACACGTCCACTCGCCGCTTCACTGCCTGACTCTCCCGCTCCCCTGCCTGGCTCTCTCGCTCCCCTGCCTGACTTTCCCGCTTCCATGCCCGACTATCCCGCTTGCCGCACCCCTGCCTGACTCCCCCGCTCGCCGCTTCTTTGCCTGACTCTCCCACTCGCCTGCCTAATTCTCCCACTTCCCTGACTGACTCTCCCGCTCACCCCACCCCTGCCTGACTCTCCCGCTCGCCGCTCCCCTGCCTGACTCTCCCGCTCGCCGCTCCCCTGCCCGACTCTCTCGCTCTCCGCTTCCCTGCCCGACTATCCCGCTCGCCGCTCCCCTGCCTGACTCTCCCACTTGCCGCTTACCTGCCTGACTCTCCCGCTCCCCAGCCTGACTCTCCCGCTCGCCGCTTACCTGCCTGACTCTCCCGCTCGCCGCTTCTTTGCCTGACTATCCCACTCCCCTGCCTAATTCTCCCACTCGCCTGCCTAATTCTCCCACTTCCCTGCCTGACTCTTCTGCTCGCCGATACCCTGCCTGACTCTCCCCTCGCCGCTTCACTGCCTGATTCTCCCACGCCCCTACCTGACTCTCCCGCTCCCCTGCCTGAATCTCCCACACACCTGCCGGACTCTCCCACACCCCTGCCTGACGTTCCCACTACCCTGCCTGACTTTCCCACTCGCCGCTCAGCTGCCTGACTTCCCACTCCCCTTCCTGACTCTCCCGCTCGCTGCTTTCCTGCCTGAGTCTCGCACTCGCCGCATCGCTGCCTGACTCTCCCGCTCCCCTGCCCAGCGCTCCTGCTCGCCGCTTCTCTGCCTGACTCTCCGCTCCACTGCCTGACTTTCCCGTTCCTCTGCCTGACTCTCCCACTCCCCTGCCTGACTCTTCTGCTCCCCTGCCTGACACTCCTACTCCCCTGCCCGGCACACCTGATCGCCACTTCCCTGCCTGACTCGCCCACTCGCCGCTTCACTGCCTGATTCTCCCACTCGCCGCTTCCCTGCCTGACGTTCCCACTCCCCTGCCTGACTCTCCCGCTTGCCGCTTCACTGCCTGACTCCCGTTCCCCTGCCTGACTCTCCCGCTCCCCTGCCTGACTCCCCCGCTCGCCGCTCCCATGCCTGACTCTTCCACTCGCCGCTCCCCTGCCCGACTCTCCCGCTCTCCGCTTCCCTGCCTGACTCTCCCCTCGACGCTTCACTGCCTGATTCTCCCACGCCCCTGCCTGACGTTCCCACTTCCCTGCCTGACTCTCCCACTCCCCTGCCTGACACTCCTGCTCCCCTGCCTGCTCACCTGATCGCCACTTCCCTGCCTGACTCGCCCACTCGCCGCTTCACTGCCTGACTCTCCCGCTCGCCGCTTCCCTGCCTGACGTTCCCACTTCCTTGCCTGACTTTCCCACTCGCCGCTTCCCTACCTGACTCTCCCGCTCGCTGCTCAGCTGCCTGACTCTCCCACTCCCCTGCCTGACTCTCCCGCTTCCCTGCCTGACTCTCCCACTCCCCTGCCTGACTCTTCCGCTCGCCGCTTCACTGCCTGACTCTCCCGTTCCCCTGCCTGACTCTCCCGCTCCCCTGCCTGACTCTCCCGCTCGCCGCTCCCATGCCTGACTCTTCCACTCGCCGCTCTCCTGCCCGACTCTCCCGCTCTCCGCTTCCCTGCCTGACTCTCCCCTCGACGCTTCACTGCCTGATTCTCCCACGCCCCTGCCTGACGTTCCCACTTCCCTGCCTGACTCTCCCACAACCCTGCCTGACTCTCCCACAACCCTGCCTGACTCTCCCACACCCCTGCCTGACGTTCTCACTCCCCTGCCTGCCTTTCCCACTCGCCGCGTCCCTACCTGACTCTGCTGCTCCCCTGCCTGACTCTCCCACTCCCCTGCCTGACTCTCCCGCTCGCCGCTTCACTGCTTGACTTTCCCTTTGCCACTTCACTGCCTGACTCTCCCCCTCCCCATCCTGACTCTCCCGCTCGCTGCTTTCCTGCCTGACTCTCCCGCTCGCTGCTTTCCTGCCTGACTCTCCCACTCGCCGCATCCCTGCCTGACTCTCCCGCTCCCCTGCCTGACTTTCCCGTTCCCCTGCCTGACCCACCCACTTCCCTGCCTGACTCTCCCGCTCCCCTGCCCGGCTCTCCTGATCACCACTTCCCTGCCTGACTCGCCCACTCGGCGCTTCACTGCCTGACTCTCCCGTTCCCCTGCCTGACTCTCTGCTTCCCTGCCCGACTCTCCCACTGGCCGCTTCCCTGCCCGACTCTCCCGCTCGCCGCTCCCCTGCCCGACTCTCCCGCTTCCCTGCCTGACACTCCCACTCCCCTGCCTGACTTTCCCACTCTCCTGCCTGATCTTCCCACTCGCCGCTTCAGTGCCTGACTCTCCCGCTCGCCGCTTCCCTGCCTGACTCTCCCGCTCGCCTCTTCCCTTCCTGACTCTCCAGCTCGCTGCTCAGCTGCCTGGTCTCCCACTCCCCTGCCTGACTCTCTCACTCCCATGCCTGGCTCTCCCGCTCGCCTCTTCCCTTCCTGACTCTCCAGGTCCCTGCTTTCCTGCCTGACTCTCACACCCGCCGCATCCCTGCCTGACTCTCCCGCTCCCCTGCCCAGCTCTCCTGCTCGCCGCTTCTCTGCCTGACTCTCCCGCTCCCCTGACCAGCTCTCCCGCTCGCCGCTTCTCTGCCTGACTCTCCCGCTCCCCTGACCAGCTCTCCCGCTCGCCGCTTCTCTGCCTGACTCTCCCACTCCCCTGCCTGACTCTCCTGCTCCCCTGCCCGGCTCTCCTGCTCGCCACTTCCCTGCCTGGCTCTCCAGCTCGCCTCTTCCCTTCCTGACTCTCCCGGTCCCTGCTTTCCTGCCTGACTCTCACACCCGCCGCATTCCTGCCTGACTCTCCCACTCCCCTGCCTGACTCTCCTGCTCCCCTGCCCGGCTCTCCTGCTCGCCACTTCCCTGCCTGGCTCTCCAGCTCGCCTCTTCCCTTCCTGACTCTCCCGGTCCCTGCTTTCCTGCCTGACACTCACACCCGCCGCATCCCTGCCTGACTCTCACGCTCCCCTGCCCAGCTCTCCTGCTCGCCGCTTCTCTGCCTGACTTACCCGTTCCACTGCCTGACTCTCCCGTTCCCCTGCCCAGCTCTCCTGCTCGCCGCTTCTCTGCCTGACTTTCCCGTTCCCCTGCCTGACTCTCCCGCTGGCCGCTCCCCTGCCCAGCTCTCCTGCTCGCCGCTTCTCTGCCTGACTCGCCCACTCGCCGGTTCTCTGCCTGACTCTCCCGCTCCCCTGCCTGACTTTCCCGTTCCCCTGCCTGACTCTCCCACTCCCCTGCCTGACTCTTCTGCTCCCCTGCTCGACACTCCTGCTGCCCTGCCCGGCTCTCCTGATCGCCACGTCCCTGCCTGTCTCGCCCACTCGCCGCTTCAGTGCCTGACTCTCCCGCTCCCCTGCCTGACTCTCCCACTCCCCTGCCTGACTCTACCGCTCCCCTGCCTGACTCTACCACTCCCCTGCCTGACTCTCCCACTCCCCTGCCTGACACTCCCGCTCCGCTGCCCAGCTCTCCTGCTCGCTGCTTCTCTGCCTGACTCTCCCGCTCCCCTGCCCAGCTCTCCTGCTCCGCTTCTCTGCCTGACTCTCCTGCTCCCCTGCCTGACTTTCCCACTCCCGTGCCTGACTCTCCCGCTCCCCTGCCTGACTTTCCCACTCTCCTGCCTGACGTTCCCTCTCGCCGCTTCCGTGCCTGGCTCTCCCGCTCGCCGCTTCCCTGCCTGACTCTCCCGCTCGCCGCTTCACTGCCCGACTTTCACCCTCGCCGCTTCATTGCCTGACTCTCCCACTCCCCCGCCTGACACTCCCGCTCGCCGCTCCCTTGCCTGACTCTCCCACTCGCCGCTTCCCTGCCTGACTCTCCCGCTCCCCTGTCTGACTCTCCCACTCGCCGCATCCCTGCCTGACTCTCCCGCTCCCCTGTCCAGCTCTCCCGCTCGTCGCTTCCCTGCCTGACTCTCCCGCTCGCCGCTTCCCTGCCTGACTCTCCCGCTCGCCGCTTCACTGCCCGACTTTCACCCTCGCCGCTTCACTGCCTGACTCTCCCGCTCGCCGCTCCTTTGCCTGACTTTCCCACTCGCCGCTTCCCTACCTGACTCTCCCGCTCGCTGCTCAGCTGCCTGACTCTCCCACTCCCCTGCCTGACTCTCCCGCTTCCCTGCCTGACTCTCCCACTCCCCTGCCTGACTCTTCCGCTCGCCGCTTCACTGCCTGACTCTCCCGTTCCCCTGCCTGACTCTCCCGCTCCCCTGCCTGACTCTCCCGCTCGCCGCTCCCATGCCTGACTCTTCCACTCGCCGCTCTCCTGCCCGACTCTCCCGCTCTCCGCTTCCCTGCCTGACTCTCCCCTCGACGCTTCACTGCCTGATTCTCCCACGCCCCTGCCTGACGTTCCCACTTCCCTGCCTGACTCTCCCACAACCCTGCCTGACTCTCCCACACCCCTGCCTGACGTTCTCACTCCCCTGCCTGCCTTTCCCACTCGCCGCGTCCCTACCTGACTCTGCTGCTCCCCTGCTGACTCTCCCACTCCCCTGCCTGACTCTCCCGCTCGCCACTTCACTGCTTGACTTTCCCTTTGCCGCTTCACTGCCTGACTCTCCCCCTCCCCATCCTGACTCTCCCGCTCGCTGCTTTCCTGCCTGACTCTCCCGCTCGCTGCTTTCCTGCCTGACTCTCCCACTCGCCGCATCCCTGCCTGACTCTCCCGCTCCCCTGCCTGACTTTCCCGTTCCCCTGCCTGACCCACCCACTTCCCTGCCTGACTCTCCCGCTCCCCTGCCCCGCTCTCCTGATCACCACTTCCCTGCCTGACTCGCCCACTCGGCGCTTCACTGCCTGACTCTCCCGTTCCCCTGCCTGACTCTCTGCTTCCCTGCCCGACTCTCCCACTGGCCGCTTCCCTGCCCGACTCTCCCGCTCGCCGCTCCCCTGCCCGACTCTCCCGCTCTCCGCTTCCCTGCCCGACTATCCCGCTCGCCGTTCCCCTCCCTGACTCTCCCACTTGCCGCTTACCTACCTGACTCTCCCGCTCGCTGCTTCTTTGCCTGACTCTCCCACTCACCGGTCCCCTGCCTGACTCTCCCGCTCGCCGCTTCCCTGCCTGACTCTCCCCTCCCCGCTTCACTGCCTGATTCTCCCACGCCCCTGCCTTACGTTCCCACTTCCCTGCCTGACTCTCCCACACCCCTGCCTGACTCTCCCACACCCCTGCCTGACTCTCCAACACCCCTGCCTGACTTTCCCACTCGCCGCTTCCCTACTTGACTCTCCCGTTCGCCGCTCCCCTGCCTGACTCTCCCACTCCCCTGCCTGACTCTCCCACTCCCCTGCCTGACTCTCCCGCTCGCCGCTTCCCTGCCTGACGTTCCCACTTCCCTGTCTGACTCCCCCACACCCCTGCCTGACGTTCCCACTCCCCTGCCTGACTTTCCCACTCGCCGCTTCCCTACCTGACTCTCCCGCTCGCCGCTCCCCTGCCTGACTCTCCCACTCCCCTGCCTGACTCTCCCGCTCGCCGCTTCCCTGCCTTACGTTCCCACTTCCCTGCCTGACTTTCCCACTCGCCGCTTCCCTACCTGACTCTCCCGCTCGCTGCTCAGCTGCCTGACTCTCCCACTCCCCTGCCTGACTCTCCCGCTTCACTGCCTGACTCTCCCACTCCCCTGCCTGACTCTCCCGCTCGCCGCTTCACTGCCTGACTTTCCCCTTGCCGCTTCACTGCCTGACTCTCCCGCTCCCCTGCCTGACTCTCCCGCTCGCCACTTCCCTTCCTGACTCTCCCGCTCGCTGCTTTCCTGCCCGACTCTCCCACTCGCCCCATCCCTGCCTGACTCTCCTGCTCCCCTGCCCGGCTCTCCTGCTCGCCACTTCCCTGCCTGACTCGCCCACTCCCCAGCCTGACTCTCCCGCTCGCCTCTTCCCTTCCTGACTCTCCCACTCGCCGCATCCCTGACTGACTCTCCCGCTCGCCTCTTCTCTTCCTGACTCTCCCGCTGCCGCTCCCCTGCCCGACTCTCCCACTCGCCGCTTCCCTTCCTGACTCTCCCGCTCGCTGCTTTCCTGCCCGACTCTCCCACTCGCCGCTTCCCTGAGTGACTCTCCCGCTCCCCTGCATGACTCTCCCGCTCCACTGCCCAGCTCTCCTGCTCGCAGCTTCTCTGCCTGACTCTCACGCTCCCCTGCCTGAATTTCCCGTTCCCCTGCCTGTCTCGCCCGCTCCCCTGCCCAGCTCTCCTGCCTGATTCTCCCGCTCCCCTGCCTGACTTTCCCGTTCCCCTGCCTGACTCTCCCACTCCCCTGCCTGACTCTCCTGCTCCCCTGCCTGACACTCCTGCTGCCCTGCCCTCCTGATCGCCACTTCCCTGCCTGACTCGCCCACTCGCCGCTTCACTGCATGACACTCCCGCTCCCCTGCCTGACTCTCCCACTCGCCGCTTCCCTGCCTGACTCTCCCACTCCCCTGCCTGACTTTCCCACTCTCCTGCCTGACGTTCCCACTCGCCGCTTCCGTGCCTGGCTCTCCCGCTCACCGCTTCCCTGCCTGACTCTCCCGCTCGCCGCTTCACTGCCTGACTTTCCCCTCGCAGCTTCACTGCCTGACTCTCCAACTCCCCTGCCTGACTCTCCCACTCGCCGCATCCCTGCCTGCCTCTCTCACTCCCCTGCCTGACTCTCCCACTCGCCGCATCCCTGCCTGACTCTCCCACTCCCCTGCCTGACTCTCCCACTCGCCGCTTCCCTGCCTGACTCTCCCACTCCCCTGCCTGACTCTCCCACTCGCCGCATCCCTGCCTGACTCTCCCACTCACCTGCCTGACTCTCCCGCTCCCCTGCCTGACTCTCCCGCTTCCCTGCGTGACTCGCCCGCTCCCCTGCCTGACTCTCCCGCTTCCCTGCCTGACTCTCCCGCTCGCCGCTCCCTTGCCTGACTCTCCCATTCGCCGCTTCCCTGCCTGACTCTCCCACTCGCTGCTCCCCTGCCTGACTCTCCCACTCGCCGCTTCCCTGCCTGACTCTCCCATTTGCCGCTTCCCTGCCTGACTCTCCCATTCGCCGTTTCCCTGCCTGACTCTCCCGCTCGCCGGTCCCCTGCGTGACTCTTCCACTCCCCTGCGTGACTCTTCCACTCCCCTGCCTGACTCTCCTGCTCCCCTGCCTGACTCTCCTGCTCCCCTGCCTGACTCTCCTGCTCCCCTGCCTGGCTCTCCCACTCGCCGCTTCCCTGCCTGACACTCCCACTCCCCTGCCTGACTTTCCCACTCTCCTGCCTGATCTTCCCACTCGCCGCTTCAGTGCCTGACTCTCCCGCTCGCCGTTCCCTGCCTGACTCTCCCGCTCGCTGCTTTCCTGCCCGACTCTCCCACTCGCCGCTTCCCTGAGTGACTCTCCCGCTCCCCTGCATGACTCTCCCGCTCCACTGCCCAGCTCTCCTGCTCGCAGCTTCTCTGCCTGACTCTCACGCTCCCCTGCCTGAATTTCCCGTTCCCCTGCCTGTCTCGCCCGCTCCCGTGCCCAGCTCTCCTGCCTGATTCTCCCGCTCCCCTGCCTGGCTTTCCCGTTCCCCTGCCTGACTCTCCCACTCCCCTGCCTGACTCTCCTGCTCCCCTGCCTGACACTCCTGCTGCCCTGCCCGGCTCTCCTGATCGCCACTTCCCTGCCTGACTCGCCCACTCGCCGCTTCACTGCATGACACTCCCGCTCCCCTGCCTGACTCTCCCACTCGCCGCTTCCCTGCCTGACTCTCCCACTCCCCTGCCTGACTTTCCCACTCTCCTGCCTGACGTTCCCACTCGCCGCTTCCGTGCCTGGCTCTCCCGCTCGCCGCTTCCCTGCCTGACTCTCCCGCTCGCCGCTTCACTGCCTGACTTTCCCCTCGCAGCTTCACTGCCTGACTCTCCAACTCCCCTGCCTGACTCTCCCACTCGCCGCATCCCTGCCTGCCTCTCCCACTCCCCTGCCTGACTCTCCCACTCGCCGCATCCCTGCCTGACTCTCCCACTCCCCTGCCTGACTCTCCCACTCGCCGCTTCCCTGCCTGACTCTCCCACTCCCCTGCCCGACTCTCCCACTCGCCGCATCCCTGCCTGACTCTCCCACTCACCTGCCTGACTCTCCCGCTCCCCTGTCCAGCTCTCCTGCTCGCCGCTCCCCTGCCTGACTCTCCCGCTCACCTGCCTGACTCTCCCGCTTCCCTGCGTGACTCGCCCGCTCCCCTGCCTGACTCTCCCGCTTCCCTGCCTGACTCTCCCGCTCGCCGCTCCCTTGCCTGACTCTCCCATTCGCCGCTTCCCTGCCTGACTCTCCCACTCGCCGCTCCCCTGCCTGACTCTCCCACTCGCCGCTTCCCTGCCTGACTCTCCCATTTGCCGCTTCCCTGCCTGACTCTCCCATTCGCCGTTTCCCTGCCTGACTCTCCCGCTCGCCGGTCCCCTGCGTGACTCTTCCACTCCCCTGCGTGACTCTTCCACTCCCCTGCCTGACTCTCCTGCTCCCCTGCCTGACTCTCCTGCTCCCCTGCCTGACTCTCCTGCTCCCCTGCCTGGCTCTCCCACTCGCCGCTTCCCTGCCTGACACTCCCACTCCCCTGCCTGACTTTCCCACTCTCCTGCCTGATCTTCCCACTCGCCGCTTCAGTGCCTGACTCTCCCGCTCGCCGTTCCCTGCCTGACTCTCCCGCTCGCCTCTTCCCTTCCTGACTCTCCAGCTCGCTGCTCAGCTGCCTGGTCTCCCACTCCCCTGCCTGACTCTCTCACTCCCATGCCTGGCTCTCCCGCTCGCCTCTTCCCTTCCTGACTCTCCAGGTCCCTGCTTTCCTGCCTGACTCTCACACCCGCCGCATCCCTGCCTGACTCTCCCGCTCCCCTGCCCAGCTCTCCTGCTCGCCGCTTCTCTGCCTGACTCTCCCGCTCCCCTGCCCAGCTCTCCTGCTCGCCGCTTCTCTGCCTGACTCTCCCGCTCCCCTGACCAGCTCTCCCGCTCGCCGCTTCTCTGCCTGACTCTCCCGCTCCCCTGACCAGCTCTCCCGCTCGCCGCTTCTCTGCCTGACTCTCCCACTCCCCTGCCTGACTCTCCTGCTCCCCTGCCCGGCTCTCCTGCTCGCCACTTCCCTGCCTGGCTCTCCAGCTCGCCTCTTCCCTTCCTGACTCTCCCGGTCCCTGCTTTCCTGCCTGACTCTCACACCCGCCGCATCCCTGCCTGACTCTCACGCTCCCCTGCCCAGCTCTCCTGCTCGCCGCTTCTCTGCCTGACTTACCCGTTCCACTGCCTGACTCTCCCGCTCCCCTGCCCAGCTCTCCTGCTCGCCGCTTCTCTGCCTGACTTTCCCGTTCCCCTGCCTGACTCTCCCGCTGGCCGCTCCCCTGCCCAGCTCTCCTGCTCGCCGCTTCTCTGCCTGACTCGCCCACTCGCCGGTTCTCTGCCTGACTCTCCCGCTCCCCTGCCTGACTTTCCCGTTCCCCTGCCTGACTCTCCCACTCCCCTGCCTGACTCTTCTGCTCGACACTCCTGCTGCCCTGCCCGGCTCTCCTGATCGCCACGTCCCTGCCTGACTCGCCCACTCGCCGCTTCAGTGCCTGACTCTCCCGCTCCCCTGCCTGACTTTCCCACTCCCCTGCCTGACTCTACCGCTCCCCTGCCTGACTCTACCACTCCCCTGCCTGACTCTCCCACTCCCCTGCCTGACACTCCCGCTCCGCTGCCCAGCTCTCCTGCTCGCTGCTTCTCTGCCTGACTCTCCCGCTCCCCTGCCCAGCTCTCCTGCTCCGCTTCTCTGCCTGACTCTCCTGCTCCCCTGCCTGACTTTCCCACTCCCGTGCCTGACTCTCCCGCTCCCCTGCCTGACTTTCCCACTCTCCTGCCTGACGTTCCCTCTCGCCGCTTCCGTGCCTGGCTCTCCCGCTCGCCGCTTCCCTGCCTGACTCTCCCGCTCGCCGCTTCACTGCCCGACTTTCACCCTCGCCGCTTCACTGCCTGACTCTCCCACTCCCCCGCCTGACACTCCCGCTCGCCGCTCCCTTGCCTGACTCTCCCACTCGCCGCTTCCCTGCCTGACTCTCCCGCTCCCCTGTCTGACTCTCCCACTCGCCGCATCCCTGCCTGACTCTCCCGCTCCCCTGTCCAGCTCTCCCGCTCGTCGCTTCCCTGCCTGACTCTCCCGCTCGCCGCTTCCCTGCCTGACTCTCCCGCTCGCCGCTTCACTGCCTGACTCTCCCGCTCGCCGCTCCTTTGCCTGACTTTCCCACTCGCCGCTTCCCTGCCTGACTCTCCCGCTCCCCTGCCTGACTCTCCCACTCCCCTGCCTGACTCTCCCGCTCGCCGCTCCCTTGCCTGACTTTCCCACTCGCCGCTTCCCTGCCTGACTCTCCCGCTCCCCTGTCTGACTCTCCCACTCACCGCATCCCTGCCCGACTCTCCCTCTCCCCTGTCCAGCTCTCCTGCTCGCCACTCCCCTGCCTGACTCTCCCGCTTCCCTGCCCGACTCCCCTGCTCGCCACTTCCCTGCCTGACTCGCCCACTCGCCGCTTCCCTGCCCGACTCGCCCACTCGCCGCTTCACTGCCTGACTCTCCCGCTCCCCTGCCTGGCTCTCTCGCTCCCCTGCCCGGCTCCCCTGCTCGCCACTTCCCTGCCTGACTCGCCCACTCGCCGCTTCACTGCCTGGCTCTCCTGCTCCCCTGCCTGGCTCTCCCACTCGCCGCTTCCCTGCCTGACTCTCTCACTCCCCTGCCTGAATTTCCCACTCTCCTGCCTGACGTTCCCACTCGCCGCTTCCGTGCATGGCTCTCCCGCTCGGCGCTTCACTGCCTGACTTTCCACTCGCCGCTTCACTGCCTGACTCTCCTACTCCCCTGCCTGACTCTCCCACTCGCCGCTTCCCTGCCTGACTCTCCCACTCCCTTGCCTGACTCTCCCACTCGCCGCATCCCTGCCTGACTCTCCCGCTCCCCTGCCTGACTCTCCCGCTTCTCTGCGTGACTCTCTCGCTCCCCTGCCTGTCTCTCCCGCTCCCCTGCCTGACTCTCCCGCTTCCCTTCCTGACTCTCCTGCTCGCTGCTCAGCTGCCTGACTCTCCCACTCCCCTGCCGGATTCTCCCGCTCGCCGCTTCACTGCCTGACTCTCCCGCTCCCCTGTCTGACTCTCCCACTCCCCTGCCTGACTCTCCCACTCCCCATCTGACTCTCCCACTCCCCTGCCTGACTCTCCCACTCCCCTGCCTGACTCTCCCACTCCCCTGCCTGACTCTCCCGCTCGCCGCTTCACTGCCTGACTCTCCCGCTCCCCTGCCTGACTCTCCCGCTCGCCTCTTCCCTTCCTGCTCTCCCGCTCCCCTGCCCGGCTCTCCTGCTCGCCGCTTGTGGCGCACAAAGACTCCGTGAGACAAACAGAGTGAAGTCGATGAGGCTTTATTAAGCGTGTCTGTTCCCCAGCAGCCCGATAGTAAACTGGCATGCGGGGGAAGGCACCGGCTTCTTATACTTCGCCTTCAGGGCGGAGTATGAGGTCAACGGCCAACCAGGACCCGGGATCTGTCAGCCAATGACATTAGGGCTTCCAGTCCCACATGACCCCCAATACATACTACCACACCGCTTCTCTGCCTGACTCTCCCGCTCCCCTGCCCAGCTCTCCCACTCGCCGCTTCTCTGCCTGACTCTCCCGCTCCCCTGCCTGACTCTCTCGCTCCCCTGTCTGACTCTCCCGCACCCCTGCCTGACTCTCCCGCTCCCCTGCCTGACTCTCCCGCTCCCCTGCCTGACTCTCCCGCTCCCCTGCCTGACTCTCCCGCTCCCCTGCCTGACTCTCCCGCTCCCCTGCCTGACTCTCCCGCTTCCCTGCCTGACTCTCCCGCTAGCCGCTCCCCTGCCTGACGCTCCCATTTGCCGCTTCCCTGCCTGACTCTCCCATTCGCCGTTTCCCTGCCTGACTCTCCCGCTCGCCGGTCCCCTGCGTGACTCTTCCACTCCCCTGCATGACTCTCCGGCTTCCCTGCCTGACTCTCCCACTCCCCTGCCTGACTCTCCCACTCGCCGTTTCCCTGCCTGACTCTCCCGCTCGCCGGTCCCCTGCGTGACTCTTCCACTCCCCTGCCTGACTCTCCTGCTTCCCTGCCTGACTCTCCCACTCCCCTGCCTGACCCTTCCGCTCGCCGCTTCACTGCCTGACTTTCCCCTTGCCGCTTCACATGCCTGACTCTCCCGCTCCCCTGCCTGACTCTCCCGCTCGCCTCTTCCCTTCCCTACTCTCCTGCTCGCTGCTCAGCTGCCTGACCCTCCCACTCCCCTTCCTGACTCTCCTGCTCGCTGCTCAGCTGCCTGACTCTCCCACTCCCCTGCCTGACTCTCCCGCTCGCCGCTTCACTGCCTGACTCTCCCGCTCCCCTGCCTGACTCTCCCACTCCCCTGCCTGACTCTCCCACTCCCCTGCCTGACTCTCCCACTCCCCTGCCTGACTCTCCCGCTCGCCGCTTCACTGCCTGACTTTCCCCTTGCCGCTTCACTGCCTGACTCTCCCGCTCGCCTCTTCCCTTCCTGACTCTCCCGCTCCCCTGCCCAGCTCTCCTCCCCTGCCCGGCTCTCCTGCTCGCCGCTTCTCTGCCTGACTCTCCCGCTCCCCTGCCTGACTCTCCCGCATCCCTGCGTGACACTCTCGCTCCCTTGCCTGACTCTCCCGCTCCCCTGCCTGGCTCTCCCGCTCCCCTGCCTGACTCTCCCGCTCCCCTGCGTGACTCTCCCGCTCCCCTGCCTGACTCTCCCGCTCCCCTGCCTGACTCTCCCGCTTCTCTGCGTGACTCTCTCGCTCCCCTGCCTGTCTCTCCCGCTCCCCTGCCTGACTCTCCCGCTTCCCTTCCTGACTCTCCTGCTCGCTGCTCAGCTGCCTGACTCTCCCACTCCCCTGCCGGATTCTCCCGCTCGCCGCTTCACTGCCTGACTCTCCCGCTCCCCTGTCTGACTCTCCCACTCCCCTGCCTGACTCTCCCACTCCCCATCTGACTCTCCCACTCCCCTGCCTGACTCTCCCACTCCCCTGCCTGACTCTCCCACTCCCCTGCCTGACTCTCCCGCTCGCCGCTTCACTGCCTGACTCTCCCGCTCCCCTGCCTGACTCTCCCGCTCGCCTCTTCCCTTCCTGCTCTCCCGCTCCCCTGCCCGGCTCTCCTGCTCGCCGCTTGTGGCGCACAAAGACTCCGTGAGACAAACAGAGTGAAGTCGATGAGGCTTTATTAAGCGTGTCTGTTCCCCAGCAGCCCGATAGTAAACTGGCATGCGGGGGAAGGCACCGGCTTCTTATACTTCGCCTTCAGGGCGGAGTATGAGGTCAACGGCCAACCAGGACCCGGGATCTGTCAGCCAATGACATTAGGGCTTCCAGTCCCACATGACCCCCAATACATACTACCACACCGCTTCTCTGCCTGACTCTCCCGCTCCCCTGCCCAGCTCTCCCACTCGCCGCTTCTCTGCCTGACTCTCCCGCTCCCCTGCCTGACTCTCTCGCTCCCCTGTCTGACTCTCCCGCACCCCTGCCTGACTCTCCCGCTCCCCTGCCTGACTCTCCCGCTCCCCTGCCTGACTCTCCCGCTCCCCTGCCTGACTCTCCCGCTCCCCTGCCTGACTCTCCCGCTCCCCTGCCTGACTCTCCCGCTTCCCTGCCTGACTCTCCCGCTAGCCGCTCCCCTGCCTGACGCTCCCATTTGCCGCTTCCCTGCCTGACTCTCCCATTCGCCGTTTCCCTGCCTGACTCTCCCGCTCGCCGGTCCCCTGCGTGACTCTTCCACTCCCCTGCATGACTCTCCGGCTTCCCTGCCTGACTCTCCCACTCCCCTGCCTGACTCTCCCACTCGCCGTTTCCCTGCCTGACTCTCCCGCTCGCCGGTCCCCTGCGTGACTCTTCCACTCCCCTGCCTGACTCTCCTGCTTCCCTGCCTGACTCTCCCACTCCCCTGCCTGACCCTTCCGCTCGCCGCTTCACTGCCTGACTTTCCCCTTGCCGCTTCACATGCCTGACTCTCCCGCTCCCCTGCCTGACTCTCCCGCTCGCCTCTTCCCTTCCCTACTCTCCTGCTCGCTGCTCAGCTGCCTGACCCTCCCACTCCCCTTCCTGACTCTCCTGCTCGCTGCTCAGCTGCCTGACTCTCCCACTCCCCTGCCTGACTCTCCCGCTCGCCGCTTCACTGCCTGACTCTCCCGCTCCCCTGCCTGACTCTCCCACTCCCCTGCCTGACTCTCCCACTCCCCTGCCTGACTCTCCCACTCCCCTGCCTGACTCTCCCGCTCGCCGCTTCACTGCCTGACTTTCCCCTTGCCGCTTCACTGCCTGACTCTCCCGCTCGCCTCTTCCCTTCCTGACTCTCCCGCTCCCCTGCCCAGCTCTCCTCCCCTGCCCGGCTCTCCTGCTCGCCGCTTCTCTGCCTGACTCTCCCGCTCCCCTGCCTGACTCTCCCGCATCCCTGCGTGACACTCTCGCTCCCTTGCCTGACTCTCCCGCTCCCCTGCCTGGCTCTCCCGCTCCCCTGCCTGACTCTCCCGCTCCCCTGCGTGACTCTCCCGCTCCCCTGCCTGACTCTCCCGCTTTCCTGCCTGTCTCTCCCGCTCGCCGCTCCCCTGCCTGACGCTCCCATTTGCCGCTTCCCTGCCTGACTCTCCCATTCGCCGTTTCCCTGCCTGACTCTCCCGCTCGCCAGTCCCCTGCGTGACTCTTCCACTCCCCTGCCTGACTCTCCCGCTTCCCTGCCTGACTCTCCCACTCCCCTGCCTGACTCTCCCACTCGCCGCTTCCCTGCCTGACTCTCCCATTCGCCGTTTCCCTGCCTGACTCTCCCGCTCGCCGGTCCCCTGCGTGACTCTTCCACTCCCCAGCCTGACTCTCCTGCTTCCCTGCCTGACTCTCCCACTCCCCTGCCTGACCCTTCCGCTCGCCGCTTCACTGCCTGACTTTCCCCTTGCCGCTTCACTGCCTGACTCTCCCGCTCCCCTGCCTGACTCTCCCGCTCGCCTCTTCCCTTCCTGACTCTCCTGCTCGCTGCTCAGCTGCCTGACTCTCCCACTCCCCTGCCTGACTCTCCCACTCCCCTGCCTGACTCTCCCGCTCGCTGCTTAACTGCCTGACTTTCCCCTTGCCGCTTCACTGCCTGACTCTCCCGCTCCCCTTCCTGACTCTCCCGGTCGCTGCTTTCCTGCCTGACTCTCCCACTCGCCGCATCCCTGCCTGCCTCTCCCGCTCCCTTGCCCAGCTCTCCTGCTCGCCGCTTCTCTGCCTGACGCTCCCGCTCCCCTGCCTGACTCTCCCGCTCCCATGCCCAGCTCTCCTGCTCGCCGCTTCTCTGCCTGACTCTCCCGCTCCCCTGCCTGACTCTCCTGCTCGCCACTTCCCTGCCTGACTCGCCGCTTCTCTGCCTGACTTTCCCGTTCCCCTGCCTGACTCTCCTGCTCCCCTGCCTGACACTCCTGCCGCCCTGCCCAGCTCTCCTGATCGCCACGTCCCTGCCTGACTCTCCCACTCGCCATTTCCCTGCCTGACTCTCCCGCTCGCTGGTCCCCTGCCTGACTCTTCCACTCGCCGCTTCCCTGATTGACTCTCCCGCTCGCCACTCCACTGCCTGACTCTCTCGCTCCCCTGCCTGACTCTCCCGCTCGTCGCCCCCCTGCCTGATTCTCCCGCTTGTCGCCCCCCTGCCTGACTCTCCCGCTCGCCGGTCCCCTGCCTGACTCTTCCACTTGCCGCTTCCCTGACTGACTCTCCCGCTCGCCACTCCCCTGACTCTCCCGCTTCCCTGCCTGACTCTCCCGCTCGCCGCTTCCCAGCCTGACTCTCCCGCTCTCCGCTCCCCTGCCTGACTCTCCCACTCGCCGTTTCCCTGCCTGAGTCTCCCACTCGCCGCTTCCCTGCCTGACTCTTCCGCTCCCCTGCCTGACTCTCGCGCTTTCCTTCTCGCTGCTCCCCTGCCTGACTCTCCCGCCCCGTGCCTGACTCTCCTGTTCGCCACTCCCCTGCCTGACTCTCCCACTCGCCGTTTCCCTGCCTGACTCTTCCACTCGCCACTTCCCTGCCTGACTCTCCTGCTTCCCTGCCTGACTCTCCCACTCGCCGCTTCCCTGCCTGACCCTTCCGCTCGCCGTTTCCCTGCCTGAGTCACCCACTCGCCGCTTCCCTGCCTGACTCTTCCGCTCCCCTGCCTGATTATTGCGCTCCCCTTCTCGCTGCTCCCCTGCCTGACTCTCCCGCTCCCCTGCCTGACTCTCCCACTCGCCGTTTCCCTGCCTGAGTCTCCCACTCGCCGCTTCCCTGCCTGACTCTCCTGCTCCCCTTCTTCTTGCTCCCCTGCCTGAATCTCCCGCTCGCCGCTTCTCTGCCTGACTCGCCCACTAGCCGCTTCCCTGCCTGACTCTCCCGCTCCCCTGCTCAGCTCTCCTGTTCGCCGCTTCCCTGCCTGACTCTTCCGCTCACCACGCCCCTGCCTGGCTCTACCGCTCCCCTGTCAGATTCACCCGCTCCCCACTTCCCTGCCTGACTCTCCCGCTCGCCGCTCCCCTGCCTGACTCGCCCGCTCGCCGATTCCCTGCCTGACTCTTCCGCTCGCCGCTCCCCTTCCTGACTCTCAAGCTTCTCTGCCTGACTCTCCCGCTCCCCTGCTTGTTTCTCCTGCCTCATCAGACCTCTCGCGTACTTTAATGCCGCCCACCACATGCGCCTGGTGGGCGCCGCCATCTTCGGCGCCATTTTGGACGGCGCCTCAGGACCCCTGCTCATCGGGCACCTCATCGGGCCGCTCATCGCCCCCAACCGCTGCCGACCAGCCCGGGGCCCACCAACGTCAGCTGCAGCTCGCCTCCATCACGCTCGATCAGTCTCGGCCACACAACCTCGCAACTGCGACAACAACGGTGAAAGTCGATGGCCACAAGACACCTTGCCTTTTCGACTCCGGGAGCACGGAGAGCTTCATCCATCCTGATACGGTAAGGCGCTGCTCCCTCGCGGTACACCCCATTACCCAACGTATCTCCCTGGCCTCCGGATCCCACTCCATGGAGATCCGGGGGTACTGCACCACCACCCTCACTGTCCAGGGCGTGGAGTTCAGCAACTTCCGGCTCTATGTCCTCAGCAACCTCTGCGCTGCCTTGCTACTCAGCCTGGACTTCCAGTGCAACCTCCAAAGTCTAACTCTGAAATTCGGCGGGCCCCTACCACCTTTTACTGTATGCGTCCTCACGACCCTTAAGGTCGACCCACCTTCCCTCTTTGCAAACCTCACCCCGGATTGCAAACCCGTCGCCACCAGGAGCAGACGGTGCAGTGCCCAGGACAGGACCTTCATCAGGTTGGAGGTCCAGCGGCTACTGCGGGAAGGCATCATCGAGGCCAGCAACAGCCCCTAGGGAGCCCAAGTGGTAGTGGTGAAAACGGGGGAGAAAAACAGGATGGTCGTTGACTACAGTCAGACCATCAATCGGTACACGCAGCTTGACACATACCCCCTCCCACGCATATCTGATCTGGTCAATCAGATTGCACAGCACCGGGTCTTCTCGACAGTGGACCTGAAATCTGCCTACCACCAGCTCCCCATTCGCAAGGCGGACTGCCCGTACACTGCGTTTGAAGCGGACGGCCGCCGTTACCATTTCCTTAGGGTTCCCTTCGGTGTCACTAACGGGGTCTCGGTCTTCCAACGGGAGATGGACCGAATGGTTGACCGGTACGGACTGCGGGCCACTTTCCCATACCTGGATAACGTCACCATCTGCGGCCACGACCAGCAGGACCACGACGCTAACCTTTCCAAATTTCTCCACACCGCCAAACTCCTCAACCTAACCTACAACAAGGAGAAGTGTGTGTTCAGCACGAACCGATTAGCCATCCTCGGCTATGTGGTTCAGAACGGAGTTCTAGGGCCGGACCCCGATCGTATGCTCCCCCTCATGGATCTTCCCCTTCCCCAATGCCCCAAGGCCCTCAAACGATGACTGGGGTTCTTTTCGTACTACGCCCAGTGGGTCCCTAACTATGCGTACAAGGCCAGCCCAGTCATCCACTCTCCCACTGACGGCCGAGGCTCACCAGGCCTTCAACCGTATCAAGGCCGACATCGCCAAGGCTGCGATGCACACGGTCGACGAGATGCTCCCCTTCGAAGTCGAGAGTGATGCATCAGACGTCGCTCTGGCCACCACCCTCAACCAGGCAGGCAGGCCCGTTGCATTCTTTTCCCGCACCCTCCATGCCTCCGAAATTCGGCACTCCTCCGTTGAAAAGGAGGCCCAAGCTATCGTTGAAGCTGTGCGGCTCTGGAGACATTACCTGGCCGGCGGGAGATTCACTCTCCTCACAGACCAACGGTCAGTTGCCCTCATGTTTAACAACACACAGCGGGGTAAGATCAAAAATGGGAAGATCAAAAATGATAAATCTTGCGGTGGAGGATCGAACTCTCCACCTTTAATTACGAGATTTTGTATCGCCCCGGTAAGCTTAACGAGCCCCCCCGATGCCCTGTCCCGAAGTACATGTGCCAGTGCACAAGTGGACCGACTCCGGACCCTGCACGACGATCTCTGTCACCCAGGGGTCACGCGCTTTTATCACTTCATTAAGGCCCACAATCTGCCCTAATCCATCTAGGAAGTCAGGGCGGTCTCCCGCTGGCAGGAGGTCCTCCCCGACGCCCTCCACTCCATCCGATTGCTACTTTGCACTGCGACTAATGCAATCCCCCATGAACGTCTCCTTGCCTTCACTAGGAAGTCCACCTCCGGGGTTTCACTCCCAACGTGGTTGGCAGCTCCAGGACCAGTTCTCCTCTGCAAGCACATGCGGCTCCACAAGGCGGACCTGTTGGTCGAGAGGGTACAGCTACTCCATGCAAACCCGCTACGTGGCGTACCCCGACGGCCGCCAAGACACAGTCTCGCTCAGGGACCTGGCACCAGGTGGTCCCCCCCCCCCCAATTGCCCCGGCACCACCCATCCTCCACCAGCGCACCTCACCACAGCCCCCACTCCAGGACGATCCGTCCTCCCCTTGGTCCCACCCGGATGAAGATGAGGACTACACACTCTCGGAGTCACCGGCGACTGCATCACCACTGGGACTGCGGCGCTCACAACGGAGGATCAAGGCACCCAACCGGTTAAATTTGTGAACTTTCCCCAAACTGTACACTTTAAAAATGCTCAAATACATGTAAATAGATTTTCCACCACCCCCGCTGGACTCTTTTTTAACAGGGGGTGAATGTGGTAGTCACCACTGTTTGTATATATGACGTATATGAGAAGTAATACAGTAAGGCTCCTGTACTACAGGTATGGGGGTAGATCCCTGCCTGCTGGCTCCGCCAGGTAGGCGGAGTATAAATGTGTGTGCTCACCGAGCTGAAGCCATTTCAGCAGCAGCTGCAGGAGGCAACACATCTCTGCTTAATAAAGCCTTGATTACTCTCTACTCTCGTCCCGTCGTAATTGATAGTGCATCAATTTGCTCATGTCTGGAAGCTAACATAGCCAGGTTGTCCAAGTAATTAGTTTTAATGGCCTGTTTCCAACAGTTGACTACCTCAGGTGATTTGCTAATGAGACAAAAGATGTGAGTCCTTCACATTCCCCTGAAGTTGTTCTTTTGGAGACTTGGGCAGAGAGATGGCAGATGGAGTTTAATCCGGACAAATGTGAGGTAATGCATTTTGGAAGGTCTAATGCAGGTAGGGAATATACAGTGAATGGTAGAACCCTCAAGAGTATTGAAAGTCAGAGAGATCTAGGTGTACAGGTCCACAGGTCACTGAAAGGGGCAACACAGCTGGAGACGGTAGTTAAGAAGGCATACGGCATGCTTGCCTTCATTGGCCGGGGCATTGAGTATAAGGATTGGCAAGTCATGTTGCAGCTGTATAGAACCTTAGTTAGGCCACACTTGGAGTATAGTGTTCAATTTTGGTCGCCACACTACCAGAAGGATGTGGAAGCTTTAGAGAGGGTGCAGAAGAGATTTACCAGGATGTTGCCTGGTTTGGAGGGCATTAGCTATGAGGAGCGGTTGAATAAACTCGGTTTGTTCTCACTAGAACGATGGAGGTTGAGGGGCGACCTGATAGAGGTCTACAAAATTCTGACGGGCATAGACAGAGTGGATAGTCAGAGACTTTTTCCCAGGGTAGAGGGGTCAATTACTAGGGGGCATAGGTTTAAGGTGCGAGGGGCAAGGTTTAGAGGAGATGTACGAGACAAGTGTTTTACACAGAGGGTCGTGGGTGCCTGGAACTCGCTGCCGGAGGAGGTGGTGGAAGTAGGGTCGATAGTGACATTTAAGGGGCATCTTGACAAATACATGAATAGGATGGGAATAGAAGGATATGGACCCAGGAAGTGTAGAAGATTTTAGTTTAGATGGGCAGCATGGTCGGCCCAGGCTTGGAGGGCCGAAGGGTCTGTTCTTGTGCTGTACATTTCTTTGTTCTTTGTGGTTTTGTAAACGGATGAGTCCACTGCGATGAATTGGAATATGGAATATTTAGTTGTGCAAACTAGGGTTAGTCATCTGGAATTGAGAGTTCAAATCACTTCAGTTTCTGTGTTTTAAGAAATCGGTTTTCCAGCTGGTGAATTAAAATTCATTATCTGAAATTTATGCTGCTGTGGTGCAGACAACCCTCCAGTTGCTGGCGATGGGATCCTCTGGTCCAGCTGCTGACAATGGGGTTTCCCATTGTTTGCATCCTGCGCGTGGGGTGGGGTTGCTGTCGGTGGGATTGGAAGATTAAAGGAACCAGAAAAATGCAGTTGGCACTGTTAACAAAAGCATTTTTCTCAATTACAAGAGCCTCCTGCTTGCCACAGATTGTTGATGACGGTGACATTTTACCGGTAAAGTAAAAAAAGAACCTGATTACAGAAGGAAAATGCTATGTTTCATAGGTATTGTGGATTATACGGGCTGAATTTTATGGTCTCGGCATGGAGAGGATGTGGCTGGAAAATGTGGCGAGCCATTCAAAAGTCCATTGACTTTGGCGGGAGCAGAAAATCTGTGTGGGAAAATTTAATCTTTTGTGAAATAATCTCTCTCTCTCGTACTTCCTGCCTCTAGCATGGTGGCCCCCCTCCCAAGGTCGATCAGACTCCCTCCTACTCCCACTCTGCTTGTGTCCCTACTGTCTTCTCCTCAACCTCTCTGCACTTTCTGCCCTCGCTTTTCCTTCCAATGAGCTGATTCTCTGGTTCGTAGTGAGGCGTAGTAGTCACGCGCAAAATTGTCCATTTTGTCTTTTTCACCTCTGTTTCCTGTGTCTTCCTCACTGCTACCTCTCTTGCTGCCTGTCAAGACTATTCTTGCGGACGAACTCGTCCACCTCTGCTGGAAGTGAAATAATGTTCCTTGCCCAGGTAAGTTACCCAGAGTCTGGCTGGGAATAACTTCCCGAATCTTAGCTGGCTCTGGTACAGGGCCGCTTTTGCATGGTTGAATTCAGCTCTGCGTTTTGCCAAATCCGTCCCAATGTCCTGGTACACTCCTATTTTATGACCCTCCCAGTTGCACACTTTCGTTTGTCGAGCACAGAGACGGATCCTCTCTCGGTCCTGATACTTGTGGAGCTTGGGTATTGTCAACCTGAGCTGCTCCCCAGCCCTGGGCTTTGGTCGGAGCGACCTTTGAACCCTGTGGATCTCCGCCAGTTTGTTGAAGCTGTCTCGCCCAACCGGGTTGCCCAGCATTTGGGCCATGTAGTCAGTTGCGTCCCTGCCCTCGATCCCCTCTGGCAGGCCCACTATCCTAGTGTTCTGCCTCCTTCATTGATTTTCCTGGTCCGCGACCTTTTCTTTTTGGCTCCCCTGGGTCGCCACCAACCTCTTGATCTCAGTTTCCAAGGCAATGAATCGGTCACCCTGATCTGTCGACGCTTTCTCCAGTTCTAGGATTGTGTTTCCCTAGGCTTCCAGTTTCCTCCCCTTTCCGCCCAGCAGTCTGCAGGGCAGCTAGCCCCTCTGCCACCTTGACCATCGCTTTACCTTGTCCTTAATGTCATCCTTCATTACGTTTAGTTCCTTGGTTAGGAACATCCTCCATCCATCACCTGGCCAGGGGGTGCGGGGGGGGGGGGCTTGTTATCTGGGTCGCCGATCTCCCTCTCTCTAAGTGAGATACAAACTTTCCACAGTAATTTAATTACATTGAAACAAACTTAACTGAGTCATGTTCTGCAGTCATGGAGCATTCAGGATCTCCAACATCTTAGGTTCTTTGTAAAGATTGTTTTGGCCGGTGAGGTGTCCAAGATAGTAAATAGCAGTTTTCAAATTTGCACTTCTCTTTCTTGGTCCTGAGATTGTGTATTTGCAACCTTGCAAGAGGAGCTTCTAGGTTCTTTGCATGCTCTACATCATTTGAACAAGTGATCACAATGTTGTCCGGGTAGCATTGCATACTTACTAGCCCACTCAAGATCTGATCCATAGATCGTTGGAAGAGAGCTGGTGCTGACGTTATCCTTTTTTAAAAATTAAATATTTTTATTAGGGTATTTGCAGGTTTTTATAATAATAACAATAACAGTGACATAAACATGTTACAATAAACATTTCCACCGCCATCACAATCTTCACACACCCCAACCATAAAACAACAGTCCGGCCCTTTGTAAATCTGCTTCTGCTGACATTTTAATTTTCCCCGAGAAAGTCGACGAACGGCTGCCACCTCCGAGTGAACCCTACCATTGACCCTCTTAAGGCAAACTTTATTTTCTCGAGACTGAGAAACCCAGCCAAGTCACTAACCCAGGTCTCTACACTCGGGGGCTTCGAGTCCCTCCACATTAATAACATCCGTCTCCAGGCTACCAGGGAGGCAAAGGCCAAGACGTCGGCCTCTTTCGTCCCCTGCATTCCCAGCTCTTCCGACACTCCAAAGATCGCCACCTCCGGACTTGACACCACCCGTGTTTTCAATACCATGGACACTGCCTTAGCGAAACCCTGCCAAAACCCTCTAAGCTTCGGGCATGCCCAAAACATGTGGACATGATTTGCTGGGCTTCCCGCGCACACCTGTCCTCTATCCCAAAAAACTTGCTCATCCCGGGCCACCGTCATGTGTGCCCGGTGGACTACCTTGAATTGTATCAGGCTAAGCCTGGCACATGATGATGATGTATTAACCCTGCTTTGGGCATCCGCCCACAGACCCGCCTCTATCTCCCCTCCTAACTCGACCTCCCACTTGCCCTTAAGCTCCTCCACCGGAGTTTCCTCCGCATCCAAAAGTTCCTGGTAAATATCTGATACATTCCCCTCTTCCACCCAGGTACTGGAGAAGACTCTGTCCTGTATCCCCGTGGCAGCAGCAGCATGAAGGTCGGAAGCTGCCTTCTCAAGAAGTCTCGCATCTGTAAATACCTAAACCCATTCCCTGCTGGCAATTCAACTTTATCCTCCAAGGCTTTCAAGCTGAGGAAGCTCCCGTCTATAAATAGATCCCCCATCCTCCTAATTCCTGCCCTTTGCCACCTCCGGAACCCATCATCCAGCCTACCCGGTTACAAACCGATGATTATTATAAATCGGAGTCCAAACCGATGCTCCCTCCACTCTCTTGTATCTCCTCCACTGCCCCCAGATTCTCAGAGCCGCCACCACCACCGGACTTGTGGAGTATCGGGCCGGTGAGAACGGAAGGGGTGCCGATATCAGTACTCCCAAACTTGTGTCTTTACATGACGATGCTGACGTTATCCTGAACGTAAGCCTACGATAGCATTACACCCGTCAATGGTGTTACTCTATACATAAGACCTTTGTTATTTGTCTCTTATCTCTCTTCCTTCATCCCATTTGTGTTTCCCAATCTTTATTTCACTTTTTGTACCTCATTTAAATTTAATTTACATTTCTTGCTTCACATTTCCTGGTTTGGTCTCTGCCTGTCTCAGTCACGATACTTCAATCTGATAGGCTGCAAAGCATTGCTGCTGCCGGTCATGCTCACAGATGCCCCAGATCACCCTGCGAACAGCGTTGTGCGAGAAAAAGGACCAGAGTAGAGGAAATCTCCACTAGTAAGCCCGCAAAGCATCCATGTACCATTGTCAGTGAGATGAATAACAAACCCTATTCCTTCGCTCGAGAGAGAAAAATCCAGTCCAATATTGTCAGCATGTTGCCACACTTTTAAGGATCGTACTTCCTTTCTTAAGGCAGACACAAACACAGGGGCCTGATTTCATAGAAACTCTACAGTTCAGTAGGAGGACATTCGGCCCATCGAATCTGCACCGACCGTCCGAAAGAGTACTCTACCTAGGCCCACCTCCTTCCCACCTAACCTACACATCTTTGGACTCTAAGGGGCAATTTTAGCATGGCCAATCCACCTAACCTGCACATCTTTGGACTTGTCACACTGCTAGCTTCAAAACGGAAATTATTTCCCAGCTGCATGTCTCACAAAACTACTGGCTAAGGTTGAAATAAATTTTGCTACTATGCCCAGTGGGTCCCCAATTATACGGACAATGCCCGTCCACTTATCAAATCCACCATTTTTCCCCTGAAGACTGAGGCCCGACTGGCCTTCAATTGCATCAAGGCAGATATTGCCAAAGCCGCGATGCACGCTGTGGACAAGTCCATCCCATTCCAGGTGGAGAGCGATGCGTCGGACTTTGCTCTGGCCGCTACCCTCAACCAAGCGGGCAGGCCCGTGGCTTTCTTCTCCCATACCCTCCATGCCTCCGAAATTCGACACTCCTCCGTCGAAAAGGAAGCCCAAGCCATTGTAGAAGCTGTGCGACATTGGAGGCATTACCTGGCCAGCAGGCGATTCACTCTCCTCACTGACCAATGGTTGGTGGCCTTCATGTTCAATAACACACAGCGGGGCAAGATCAAGAATGACAAGATACTGAGGTGGAGGATCGCGCTCTCCACCTACAACTACGATATCTTGTATCGACGTGGGAATCTCAATGAGCCCCCAGATGCCCTATCCCGCGGTACATGTGCCAGCGCACAAGTAGACCGACTTTGGGCCCTCCACAATGACCTCTGTCACCCGGGGGTCACTCGTTTTTTTCACTTCATCAAGGCTCGCAACCTGCCTTACTCCATCGAGGAGGTCAGGTCCGTGACCAGGGACTGCCAGGTCTGCGCGGAGTGCAAGCCGCACTTCTATCGGCCCGACAGAGCACACCTGGTAAAGACCTCTCGCCCCTTTGAGCGCCTCAGCATCGATTTCAGAGGGCCCCTCCCTCCACTGACTGTAACGTGTACTTCCTCACCATTGTTGATGAGTACTCAAGGTTCCCCTTCCCAGTCCCATGCCCTGACATGACTTCTGCCACCGTCACCCTGCACAGTCTTTTCACCTTGTTCGGGTTCCCCACCTACATCCATAGTGATCGGGAATCCTCCTTCATGAGCGACGAGTTGCGTCAGTTCCTGCTCAGCAAGGGCATCGCCTCCAGCAGAACAACCAGCTACAACCCCTGGGGAAACAAACAGATAGAGAGGGAGAACGCGACGGTCTGGAAGGCCGTCCTCCTGGCTCTACGGTCTAGGAGTCTCCCAGCCTCCCGCTGGCAGGAGGTCCTTTCCGATGCGCTCCACTCCATCCGGTCGCTCCTGTGTACAGCCACCATCGAGACTCCTCACAAGCGTATGTTTGCTTTCCCCAGGAAATCCACCTCCGGGGTCTCGCTCCCGTCCTGGCTGACAGTCCCAGGGCCCGTCCTCCTCCGGAAGCATGCGAGGAGCCATAAATCTGACCCCTCATCGAGAAGGTCCTGCTCCTCCATGCCAATCCACAGTATGCCTACGTGGCACACCAGATCGGGCGACAGGACACAGTCTCCCTTTGGGATTTGGCACCAGCAGGCTCCCCAGCAACCATCACCACCACCACACCCGACCCTACACCGTCTTTCCCCACCCCCGCCCACCTACCTCACAAACTAGCACCCGCAGGCCCACCGGCGACCATCACCACCTCCGCCCATACAACACCACCCCCTTCACCGACTCAACAACTGGGTGAAGAAGAGGACAACACGCTCCCAGACGCGCAGGTCTCAACACCGGTGCCCACACCACAGCCGGGACTGAGGCGATCACGGCGGAAGGTCAAGGCCCCCGACAGACTTGACCTTTAAGACCATTTCACCCCTGCCGGACTCGTTTTTTAACAGGGGGTGAATATGGTAAACCACTGTGTTGCATTGTGTTATGTTGTACATGTCTGGGCTTGTCCCGGCTGGCTCTGCCTGTGGCTCCTCCCCTTGGGCTCATGTATAAAGGTGGCTAGTGTCCGCCTCCGCCCCAGAGGCCAGGAGGCTAGCTGTTTAGTGTAATAAAGCCTGTTACATTCATCACTCGTCGTGTGCTTATTGATGGCATATCAACCAGAAACGTCAGCTCGTCTGTTCTATCCAGGGACACTGACTGGCCTGCTCAGTTTTCTTCAGTTTCAATATTAAATCCTAGTTGGCTGCCCACCAACTTGAATGTCAACTGTGGGAATTGTTTTCTAGTTGATGTAGGGTACATAGAAGGCTGAGGTCTTAAATAAAGTCTGAAAAATAATTACAGGTGAACATAAATCTAAAAAATAAATAAACAGGAGTTATTTCCGAAGTTGTTCTGTTTTAAAATAACACTAAATGACTGCAGTTTGAATCCCTTAGTACTTAGCTAAACGTAATGAATTTTCTACTCCAGTTAACCTGTGGTATGGCATAATTAATATAAAAGTCCTAGTTATCATATCAGGAAACTGCAGCTGCTTTTCATTCTGCCACAAAATTAATGTTCCATACACCAGACCTCTCCTGATTAATGTCTCAGAAAATATGGAATGATTTCACTTAAACTGCTTTTTTAATAAAATATATCTAATCTGATTTTTCTGTGTCGACATTTGAGACTAATCAATGGCAATTGATGAAATGTGTATATTAATGAAAACTTCTAACTTTGTAAATTCATAAATATTGCTAAAACGTTTAGCATCTTCCTTTTCCAAATTCAAACATAAATAACTTGCACTTATTGAAAACAGACATTATGAACATGTGATCTTCACCTTGTGTTTAAATTTAATGAAATGGTGCTTGAGCAAAGTCATTGAATTTTAATGGCAGCAATTGCACCCCCCAAAAAAAAACAATGCATGTATTTGTGTAAACTTCTTGTGTAATGATTTGCTATTTTTCTGCTCCAATACTTTTGTATGAATATTGAAGAACATTGTGAACAAAACCTAATCAGACCACATCCAAAATATCTATGCATCTCCTCCACACATTTGTACTCCATGGAAATACAATACCTAGAGAATTTAATGTTTCAAAATGAAATTGACAACAATGAAGACAGGAACAAAGAAATCGCAAGTTTTGATAGTCCTCTCACGAGCTTCAGCAGGAGCTTCCAAAAGAAAAAAAAAATCATTTTAGAGTGAAATAATCCTAATTTTTCTGAATAAACAATTTACATCATGTAGAATAGCTTTAGTGCCAAACCACTACTTAAGACATAAGTTATGCACCAATCTCTCTAAAGATATTTATGAAGTGCATCTAGGCAGTTCTTCCAATGTAACAGGTGGCAGTCTTCAGCTCTCTTCACAATCATTTCGCATGCTACTATCATGATAGGGAGATACATGGAACCTAGTCCAAAATGGGGTCGAAGATGAAGCAGGCAATTTAGGGGTTAAACAGTCTGAAGGAAAAGACTGCTAGCAGCAGGGTCAGAGCGATACGCCCACAACCTGAGTTACCATGTCCTATTCAGACTCGTTAGTGGGATTACACAGGATGTCCCGGTTCAACCAGGATGATCCACTCAAGATCCATTGTCATTCAGACAACCTTGATTCATCAGCCATTATCCCATCAAGTAATCTGATGACCTAATGTCCATCAATTGAAGTTTAGTTGCATAGAAATGGCATTGCTCTGTTTTTTTAATAAATGGGAGTACACAATCAGCCAAGATAACGAGAATAGATTCAAGTCTGGCCACCTCATGGGAGCACCTTTGTTTGACGGGGTAGACAGAGCTTAGAGAAAGACAGTAAATGCTGTTTTGAACAATTACAGAGAGAAGGCTGTGGAAATCGACCAAGGAGGTCATCAAAGTTGCCACCGAGATCAAATTTGAAAAACGATTCTGAACAAATGTCCCTAATAGAAGAAAAGTGCTTCCTAAATGCATGTACTGCCTTTGTATGTCTGTGAAAGTGGAACGAAACCTGCATGTTCTGTTAGTGTGTGTAATGGGAACTAGTGTGTTAAGGTTAAGAAACTGCAAGTACTGTTTGTGTTAGAGCTGAAGTAAAAGTTTAAAAAAAAATTTAAATAAAGATTGTTTATAAAATAACCAAGCCCTATTAGGCAAACTTTGAAAAACAATTCTGAACAAATGTCCCGAACAGAAGAAAAGTGCTTCGAAGATACAAATATTGCCTTTGTCCGTCAGGGAAAGTGGGCCGAGAGCTATATGCTCTGTGACAGTGTTGTGTAATGGGAACTAATGTGTTAAAGTTAAAAAATTGCAAATAACCTGTTAAGTGTTAGAGCTGAAGTAAAAATGTAAATATTGTTTTCTTTTCTTTCATTTTAATAAAGTTTGTTTATAAAATAACCAATCCCTATTTCTTATATTATAACTCCTGGAACAAATCGATCTTTCCGCACAACTTAAAACTTTAAAAAATGTTACGTGTCTGGTTCAGTATCTTCGCCACTGTTGAGAGCTGACTAGGCACCCGTAACACTACTCAATTTGGCAGTGTACCAAGTTAAGCCTCAGTGCTTAGTATTTGCACTTCAAACATATGAATAACACCAGAAAATAACCTCCCTCCCATCTTTTTGAAATTCAGAAAAATCATTAATCTCTTTATATTCTGTAAACAAATGAAAATTGCAGGAGAACGATTAGATTTTTTTTCCTGATACCAGTACAAAAATACAAAATAGACAAAAATGCCCCTTGGGCTTTGGTTACTATACCAACTATATTAAAAATTTAGTGCAACCATGTGCACTTACTCTGTTATCTAATTTCAGATGTTGAGTAGGTCAGAGAGTAGAAGAAAATGGGATGTCAGTATTTGAAAGTATCCTCATGAGGAGAATAAAGATTAGTCTACCAGATACAACTGAAGTACCTTTCTTTAATTTTCATAAACTGGTTTATGTATTTGGTTTGTGTGTAGAAAAGCATCACCTTCTTATGAAAGGATCTGGCCTGCAATTTTAATAGATGGTCTCGGATATAGCCGGGGAGAAAGAAAATCTACTATCCTTTGGCTCTCTGAAGACAGGTGAACACATTAATATCTAAATACTGTATATGGATAACTCTCCATTAAGTGACAATCTCTTGGGAGAATAGCTCTTAAGGTAACCTGTAAAGGGGTCATCAATCAGATGGATTTTGCCTTACAAATCTCAGGCAAATTCTTCATCTTAACCAGTAAGAATGGAAAATCAATTTAAGCGGATACTTTAGAATTTGCCCTTTTGAAGGATGACTCCTTGTTAGTTTTCTGATGAATATTACCTTATGTAAATTTGAAACATTGCAGTGGAACTATCAGCCCCCATCTCAATTGGAAGAAAGAATAAAGCTAAAACTCAAGGACCATCAAGGCTGGGAATTTAGAATGAAGCTGTATTTTAACTTTATCGCTGACTGTCTCGCCCCTAGACAAAAACCAGGATAAAATATCATTGGCAAACAAAAGTCAAATGATGGTTTGACATGGTTTGGGATTCCCACATATGGGAAATTTGTCTGGGTGCTCAGGGAACCCTAATGTATGGAAATGTCACATCCTGGTTTGCAAAGCATTTGCTTTGAAAACACTGAAGCCAGCTCTGCTAAAAGTAACATCAACAACTTAAATCTTATGAGAATACAAAAGATGATAGAAACAAGGGAAGAGATGAATTTCAAATTAAAGACTGAAACTAAATCAGATAGGAAAGATTGAGGCTGGTATTAAAAATGGTTGAATGTCCAACTTACCCACTAATTGAGTTCTCAGCTGCTGGAAAAATAATTTGGGCCTTGATTGTCCAGTAGGGGGGTGTCTCCTGACGTAAACATTAAGATACCAAAAGGAACCTCTGCTTCTAACCCTGGTGGACTTTCTTGGGACAGGTGAAGATTTCCACATTGTCCTGGGAAAGATTTGAAAATTGAAAGCACCTAACTGTCCATCAGAAAGGTCAGACAAAGTGTCAGCTGGGTTTTACCCCAGTTCTCAACTTTGTGCCACACCCAGTGGGCCTCCACTGTGCAAAACATATTTTTTATAATTAAAAAAAAAATTTAGTGTGCCCAAATCATTTTTTCCAATTAAGGGGCAATTCACCTACCCTGCACATCTTTGGATTGTGGAGGCGAAACCCATGCAAACACGGGAGACTGTGCAAACCCCACATGGACAGTGACCCAGAGCCGGGATCGAACTTGGGACCTCGGCAGCGTGAGGCAGCAATGCTAACCACTGCGCCACCGTGCTGCCCATATTTTTTAAACTTATTAATTTTGGGGGGTTGTATATTCCATGTCACAAACTCCGTTTTCTTTGGCGGGGAGATAAGAATACTTCTGCCAGTTCCGGATTGGTCAGAGCACTGGGAAAATTATAACTCATTATCAAGCAGTCCTCTTACCACCCGCCATTGCATGGGCGGCAATGTTTGAGATGGTTAAAAACTCCACCTCCAGCATGTCAACCTAGAATTGCCAACTTAAAGTCAGTAACCAGCTTATTCCTGGGTGACCTCCATGCATATATGATGGACTGAACGGCTTCTTTCTTTGCCGTAACATTTCTGTGATCCTGCCCTTTTGAGCTGTCACAAAATGCCTTAAGAACATCTTTCAAAGCTCCTGGGAAGCAGAGTGTGTGGAAAACAACAAAACATTCCTGTAATCCACTTTAATATTTTAGTGGTGTTCAGGGAAATCTAAATATGTCAGTTGATTTTCCATAATTAAATCAGACAATTCCCTCAGAGTTGTTTCTGTTCCACTGCTGTAACTTCACTGCAAGTGTGGTGGAAACCCTACAGACATGCATTCCCAGCAAAGTTACAGTGGTGACGTTGGAGCAGTCTGAAGAAATTATTAGGCCAAGCATTTATTTTAATTCATTTTTACAGGAATGTGGGCTTTGCTAGCTAGGCCAGCATTTGTTGCCCATCCCAAGTTGCTCTTCGGAAGGTGGTAATGAGTTGCCTTCTTGAACGGCTGCAGTCCATGTGGTGTAGGTACACCCATATGCTATTAGGGATGGAGTTTGAGGATTTTGACCCAGCGACAGTGAACGGGGATATATTTCCAAGTCAAGGTGGTGAGTGAATTGGAGGGGAACCTCTAGGTGGTGGTGTTACCATGCATTGGCTGCCGTTCTCCTTCTGGATGGTAGTGGTCGTGAGTTTGGAGGATGCTCCCTATGGAGCCTTGGCGAGTTCCTGAAGTGCATCTTGTAGATTGTACAGGGCTGCTACTGTGCTTCGGTAGTGGAGGGAGTGAATGTTTATGGAAAGGGTAGCAATCTAGTGGGCTACTTTGTCCTGGATACTGTTGAACCTCTTGAGTGTTGTTGGAGCTGCATTCATCCAGGAAAGTGGAAAGTATTCCATTGCACTCCTGACTTGTGCTTTGTAGGTGGTGGATGCAGTGATCTTTACATGGGTATGTACAGAAAGGGCTGATGGGAAATGGAAAGACCGCTAGGGGGCAGCACTGGCAGGTATAAAGGGGGAAGCAAGCAGCCCTCAAGGACTCTTTGGCTGAGAAGACTGTGAGGACAACAAAGACAGAGATTTAGCTCAGGGCTGCTAGCGTGGTCAGGCCTAGTGGTAGTGTATAGGAAAGTTGTAACCTTTCTACTAGTACAGTTCTTAGAGTAAGAGCTCACGCAGTTATTTAAGTTGTGTTACTCAATAAACTTTATGTAAAACTTCTGGACGACTTCGAGACTTCTTCCGAAAGCCTTGCTGTAACTGAATTGAGTAGCACGTTACCTGCCATACAGGTAACAAAACATGATACCAGGTTGGCTTTAATCGAACAGTACTAGATAGATTAGGTTAGAGACCAGAAAGAACCAAAATAAGCAGAAAAAGAAACGGGCCGGCCACTCGACTGTGGAAGACTTCGCAGCATTTGGATTCCAGACAACCAACCGAAGCGATGGACCACACGCCACTTCCAGAGCTGCTAAAAACTACCTGTAATTTAAATAGTAACTGGAAAATGTATAAACAGCAGCTTCAAATATACATGGCAGCTACTGCCTTAAATGCAGCCCCCGACGAGAGAAAGATTGGGATATTACTGTCAACGGTAGGCCGGCAAGCTGTAGACATTTATAACTCTTTTACGTAGAAGATAAAAATAGCTTTCAAGTGATAATTGCAAAATCTGATGAACACTGTAAATCACAGTCAAATGAAATCATGGAACGCTTTAACCTGCGTAACAGATTCCAACGAAATGGGGAGACTATCTCTAATTTTGTCACAGATCTCTGATTGCTAGCACAAGGTTGTAACTATGCTGATGTAACAGACTCCATCATCAGGGATCAGTTAATCTATGATCTTTCAGATGAAAATTTAAGGGAATCATTAATGCAGCAAAATGATTTTTAAAAACTACCATAGCAAAATGCTTACAGTAAGATCAGAAAAAACAGCAGTACCTAGAGTTTCTCGAAAAAAAACGCGGAGAAAATCCTCCACGTTAAAATGGTGGCCTCTACTCACAGGCATTCTTTTCCGGCCACTGGCACCCATTCCAGCATGTCTGCGCATGCACAGTATGCAATGTTCCGAACCCAGCCAGAGAGCGAGTCGCGCATGCGCGATCGCTGCTGACGCGTGATGTCACAAACGTCATGACGTGTTGCCGTTGTGGCAACGCCCACTTAAAAGGGAAGTGTCCTGCACGAGGGAAAATATGTCTAAAGTGCTCCAAAATGAATCATTTTGCCTCCCAGTGTCAGTCCACAGCAAAATATTACTCTTGAATGCAAAGACATGGAAACTTCAAGGTTCGCACAATAGATGCAATGGACACTCAGACACCCAAAGAAAATTTTTCCGACCACAAAGATTTCCACTCCTGGGAGAACACATATGGCGTTGGAATCATAAATGCCACAGAGGAACCGCACGAGCTGACCACACAGCCTCAATACGTGCATACCATTGACTCCACAAGCGAATGTAGTGCCATGGTGCAAGTGAAAAACTTCCCAATTACGTTCAAGCTTGACACGGGAGCATCCGGGAACTTGATGACAAGCAAAGATCTCTCATCCATTCCAGGGACACACGAGATGATACCTGCTGCATGCAAGTTAACAGACTACAATGGCAACCAGATCACCTCAAGGGGATCATGCCACCTACAAGTAGTCAATAAGGAAGTCACGAAAAGACTACGCTTTGAGATCGTGAACGACAAGCTAACGTCGCTGTTAGGTGCTCAAGCCTGCAAGGATTTGTGGCTGATACAGAGGATTTTCATGTACACGATTGATTCATCACGGCTGGCTGATGCCATCCAGCTGCTTCTCAGTGAGTATGCTGACGTCATTTGTGGCATGGGTATGTTACCCTACAAGTACAAAATCCTGCTCAAAGACGATGCAACACCGGTCATCCATGCACCAAGGAGGGTACCAGCTTCGTTGCGGGACAGGCTAAAAGCAGAACTCCAACGCCTCCAATCTCAAGGCATCATATCACAGGTCACACAGCCGACTGACTGGGTCAGCTCGTTGGTGTGTGTCAAGAAGCCGTCCGGTGAACTCATAATCTGTTTAGATCCCAAAGATTTGAACAAAACATTTGCAGGGAACACTACCCCATCCCCAAGCGAGAGGAGATAATGAGTGAAATGGCGAAGGCTCGCATATTCACCAAACATGATGCCTCACAAGGCTTCTGGCAGATGCAGCTTGATGATTGCAGCCGACTGTTGTGTACCTTCAACACACTGTTTTGACGATACTGCTGTAATCGTATGCCTTTCGGGATTATCTCTGCATCCAAAATATTTCACAGAATTATGGAGTAGATGACGGAGGGCATTGACGAGTATATGTTGATGACATCATAATATGGTCAACGACAGAGGAAGACCACATTGCTCGGTTAAAGCAAGTCTTCAAAAGAATCTACCAATTTGGGCTGAAGCTTAACCAATCCAAGTGCACCTTCGCACGTTCATCTCTGACCTTCCTGGGTGACACGATATCAGAGCACGGGGTGAAGCCAGACACTGAGAAGATCGCAGCAATTCAGAACATGCTGCGGCCACCTGACAAGCAAGCGGTGCTCAGGTTTCTTGGATTCATCAACTTCCTAGGAAAGTTCATACCGAACCTAGCAGCAAGGACAACAGCATTACGAAATGTGGTAAGGAAGGACACAGAGTTTGACTGGACTCCACGCCACCAAGACGAGTGGGTGGATCTGAAGCACCAATTGATGGCAGCTCCAACGCTGGCATTCTTCGACCCTACAAAACCCACAAAGATCTCCACCGACGCCAGTCAACATGGAATTGGTGCGGTGCTACTTCAATAGAGGCATACGCTTCCCAGTGGCATTACCTTCTAGAGTGATGACCGCCACAGAGTGCAGGTATGCACAGATAGAGAAGGAGTGCCTGGGATTGATCACGGGTATAACAAAATTCCACCACTAAGTGTATGGCCTTCCCACATTTCTAGTGGAGACTGATCATAGGCCACTGGTCAACATTATCAACAAAAATCTCAATGACATGAAGCCGCGCCTACAACACATGATGATGAAGTTGAGGAAGTACGACTTCACGCTGGTCTACACTCCAGGGAAGGACCTAATAATCGCTGACACCTTGTCCTAAGCCATTGGTGCTAACAGTACATCTCCGGCATCCATTAACGATGTAGAAGCTCATGCATAGTTCATAGTTTATATCGTTCATCACCACTGAGCTCAGGGCTGTCACCGGCTCAAATGCTCTTCAATCGAGATGTGAGGACAACGCTACCGGCGTTACACTTCACCGATTCAGATCACTCGCAGGTGCTGAACAAGTTGTGTCACCAACGTTACATACAAAAGCAGCACTATGACCGACATGCGAAAGTGCTGCATCCATTAGCAATCAACGACATGGTTAGACTGCGACACCTTGGTGGAGGGTGGTCTAACATGGCAATGGTGCTCCGACAAGTATTGCCACGATCGTACGTTGTGAAGTCTGATGATGGTATGCTGCTTTGACGCAATCGACAAGACTTGCTGAAGGTTCCACCGCATCAGCCTGTATTTCCGATGTTGGATCTGCAGGACACTATCATGCGACATCCTGGGACACCAGCAGCTGGTGCCCAGATGGACGCAAAAACCTCAGGGTCTCCATGCCCACTCAGGAGGCCTACCCAAATCTGACGTGCACCCAACCGTCTGAACTTGTGAACAAGGGACTGATACAATTATTGCTCTCTGTTCTGTGTGTGTGCATAAAATTAACTGTTTGTTCCATTGTAGTTACAGCTCTGCAACTAAAAAAAAAAGTGAAAAAGGGGGATGTCGTGATCTTTACATGGGTATGTACAGAAGGGGCTGATGGGAAATGGAAAGACCACTAGGGGGCAGCACTGGCGGGTATAAAGGGGGAAGCAAGCAGCCCTCAAGGGCTCTTTGGCTGAGAAGACTGTGAGGAGATCAAAGGCAGAGATTTAGCTCAGGGCTGCTAGTGTGGTCAGGCCTAGTAGTAGTGTATAGAAAAGTTGTAACCTTTCTACTAGTACAGTTCTTAAATCACCAGGCAGGAATGTTCCCTTCCAGTCGGGGAACACTTCAGCAGTCAAGGGCATTCAGCCTCTGATCTCCGGGTAAGCGTTCTCCAAGGCGGCCTTCAGGACCCGCGACAACGCAGAATCGCCGAGCAGAAACTTATAGCCAAGTTCCGCACACATGAGTGTGGCCTCAACCGGGACCTGGGATTCATGTCACATTACATTCATCCCCTACCATCTGGCCTGCGAAATCCTACCAACTGTCCTGGCTTGATACAATTCACACCTCTTTAACCTGGGATTACCCCATCTCTGGATCTGTAAAGATTTAATCACCTGCTAATGCTCGCATTCCTAGCATTGTTTGGCATCTTTGAATTTGTCTATATATGTGTTTCTGGATCAGACCTCTTCATACACCTGAGGAAGGAGCAGCGCTCCGAAAGCTAGTGACATCGAAACAAACCTGTTGGACTTTAACCTGGTGTTGTAAGACTTCGTTCTGTGCTCACCCCAGTCCAACGCCGGCATCTCCACATCATGGCTACCATCGACACCGCAAACTGCCGGCTCAAAGTGGAGAGGATCTCCAGGAAGATCGCGCATATAGACACTGACATTAAGTTTCTACAAAGATGCAAGAAAGCAGACAAGATCCCGAAAGGGCTACAGATCACAAACACACTCAAGTCGACCTACAACACAGACTTCGCTGAGAGACTCTGCCGTCGCACCTCTCTCACACTCCGCAACCACCTCGTCCGCCAGCTCTACAGCAGGCGACGCAACCTGGAAACCAAGATAGAGGCCATATTCTCAACTTGCGCTCAGGATGCAGCAGATCTGCTGCGGAACACCGCCAAACAGATGAGACAACAATACTATGCCACCTATATGCATACCAAGAACAGAAAGCTTGAGAAACTTGGCATCACCACCGGCAGCAACCAAGCCACCCCCGGTGTCACAGTAGAAAACAATACAGGGAAATCTATTGTCAACTTGTCAGACTACACCCTTCAACCAGACGAAATCGAAGTCCTCAGCAGAGGGCTCAATTTCTGCACCACCACCAAAATGGACCCCATCAGTCTCGCGGCAGACACGGAGGAATTAATCAGGCGAATGAGGCTCCGGGAATTCTTCCACAGACCCCAAGAGGCCAACAGCGAACCCAAGGAGACTACCAATGAACCGGAACAGCAGACCGAGAGATCTGCGGTGCGGCAACCGAAGAGGAAAGAGTCGAATTGGACCCCTCCGGAAGGCCGCTGCCTTAGACTCGACATGTATGCTCAAGCCGTCAGGAGTCGCGTCAATGCCAGATCCATCAGTCGCATTCACAAGACAGCCCCGAACGTCACCCAAGCACAACGCAATGCCATCCGCGCTCTCAAGACCAACCGCAGCATCGTCATCAAACCAGCAGACAAAGGGGGGGCCACTGTCGTACTGAACAGAACGGACTACTGCAAAGAGGTATACCGACAACTGAACAACCAAGAACACTACAGACAGTTACCCGCAGATCCGACCAAGGAACACATCCGCCAACTTAACAGACTGATCCTGACCTTGGACCCAGATCTTCAGAGCACCCTACGTGCTCTCATTCCACGTACTCCCCGCATTGGAGATCTCTACTGCCTCCCGAAAATACATAAGGCCAACACACCAGGCCGCCCTATCGTTTCAGGCAATGGGACCCTGTGTGAAAACCTCTCTGGCTACATCGAGGGCATCTTGAAACCCATCGTACAAGGTACACCCAGCTTCTGTCGCGACACGACGGACTTCCTACAGAAACTCAGCACCCATGGACCAGTTGAACCAGGAACATTCCTCGTCACAATGGACGTCTCGGCACTCTACACCAGCATCCCCCATGACGACGGCATTGCTGCAACAGCCTCAGTACTCAACACCGACAACTGCCAATCTCCAGACGCAATTCTGCAACTCATCCACTTCATTCTGGATCACAACGTCTTCACCTTCGACAACACGTTCTTCATCCAGGCGCACGGAACAGCCATGGGGACCAAATTCGCACCCCAATACGCCAACATCTTTCTGCACAAGTTTGAACAGGACCTACTCACCGCACAGGACCTTCAACCGACGTTATACACCAGATACATCAATGACATTTTTTTCCTTTGGACCCACGGCGAAGAATCACTGAAACGACTACACGATGACATTAATAAGTTCCATCCAACCATCAGACTCACCATGGACTACTCTCCAAAATCAGTTGCATTCTTGGACACACTCGTCTCCATCAAGGACGGTCACCTCAGCACTTCGCTTTACCGCAAACCCACGGATAACCTCATGATGCTCCACTTCTCCAGCTTCCACCCTAAACACATTAAAGAAGCCATCCCCTATGGACAAGCGCTCCGTATACACAGGATCTGCTCAGACGAGGAGGAGCGTAACAGACATCTACAGACGTTGAAAGATGCCCTCGTACGAACAGGATATGGCACTCGACTCATCGATCGACAGTTCCAACGCGCCACAGCGAAAAACCGGACCGACCTCCTCAGAAGACAAACATGGGACACAACCGACAGAATACCCTTCGTCGTCCAGTATTTCCCCGGAGCGGAGAAACTACGTCATCTTCTTCACAGCCTTCAACACGTCATTGATGACGATGAACATCTTGCCAAGGTCATCCCCACACCCCCACTACTTGCCTTCAAACAACCGCGCAACCTCAAACGAACCATTGTTTGCAACAAACTACCCAGTCTTCAGAACAGTGACCACGACACCACACAACCCTGCCATGGCAATCTCTGCAAGACGTGCCAGATCATTGACATGGATACCACTATTACACGTGAGAACACCACCCACCAGGTACGCAGTACATACTCGTGCGACTCGGCCAACGTTGTCTACCTCATACGCTGCAGGAAAGGATGTCCCGAAGCGTGGTGCATTGGCGAGACCATGCAGACGCTGCGACAACGAATGAACGGACATCGCGCAACAATCACCAGGCAGGAATGTTCCCTTCCAGTCGGGGAACACTTCAGCAGTCAAGGGCATTCAGCCTCTGATCTCCGGGTAAGCGTTCTCCAAGGCGGCCTTCAGGACCCGCAACAACGCAGAATCGCCGAGCAGAAACCTATAGCCAAGTTCCGCACACATGAGTGCGGCCTCAACCGGGACCTGGGATTCATGTCACATTACATTCATCCCCCACCATCTGGCCTGCGAAATCCTACCAACTGTCCTGGCTTGATACAATTCACACCTCTTTAACCTGGGATTACCCCATCTCTGGATCTGTAAAGATTTAATCACCTGCTAATGCTCGCATTCCTAGCATTGTTTGGCATCTTTGAATTTGTCTATATATGTGTTTCTGGATCAGACCTCTTCATTCACCTGAGGAAGGAGCAGCGCTCCGAAAGCTAGTGACATCGAAACAAACCTGTTGGACTTTAACCTGGTGTTGTAAGACTTCGTACAGTTCTTAAAGTAAGAGCTCACGCAGTTATTTAAGTTGTGTTACTCAATAAACTTTATGTAAAACTTCTGGACGACTTCGAGCCTTCTTCCGAAAGCCTTGCTGTAACTGAATTGAGTAGCACGTTACCTGCCATACAGGTAACAAAACAGTGGACAGGCTTTGGGGAGTCAAGAGATGAGTTGCTTGTCGCAGGATTCCTAGCCTCTGGCCTGCTCTTGTAGAGACAGGATTTATATGGCTAGTCCAGGGCAGTTTATGGTCAAAGGTAACCCCCAGAATGTTGCTAGCTGGGACATTTATGGTAATGCCATTGAGTGTCAAATGGCAATGGTTGGATTCTTTCTTATTGGAGATGGTCATTGCCTGGCACTTGTGTGGTGCGAATGTTACTTGCCACTTGTCAGTCCAAGCCTGGATATTGTCCAGGTCTTGCTGCATTTGTACATGGTCTGCTCCAACGTCTGAGTTGTTGCAAATGGTGCTGAACTTTGTGCAATCATAAACGAACATCCTCACATCTGACTTTATGTTGGAAGGAAGGTTATTGATGAAGCAGCTAAAGATAGTTGGGCCTAGAACACTACCCTGAGGAACTCCTGCAGTAATGTCCAGGGACTAAGATCTCCAACAACCACAACCATCTTCCTTTGTGCTTGGTACGGCTCCAACCAATGGAGAGTTGATTCCATTGACTCCAGTTTTGCTCGGTCAACTTGATGCCACACTCGATCAAATCCTGCCGCTGTCAATGGCAATCACTCTCACCTCCCCTCTGGAGTTCAGCTCTTTTGTCCATGTTTGAACCAAGATTGTAATATGGTCAGGAGTGGATTGACCCTGGCAGAATCCAAATTGAGCGTCAGTGAGGTACGCAAACTGCTCGTCCCAAGACCACAAGAAACTTCAGAGAATAATGAACACAACCCAGTCCATCATGCAAACCCGCCATCCATCTATTGACTTTGTCTACATTTCCAACTGCCTTAGGAAAGTGGGCTGAATAAGCAAAGACTCCTCCAACCCAGGCTATTCTCTCTTCCAACCTGTTCCATTAAGCAGAAGAAAAAAAGTCTGAGAACATGCACCAAAATTCAAAAACAGCTTCTTCCCTGCTGTTACCAGACTCCTGAACAGCCCTCATATAGACAGAACTGATCTCTCTACTCATTGTCTCTACATTTGTAGCACTACATTCCACATGCTTCACCCGATGTCTCTGTCTATTTATTTACATTGTGTATTTATCCTATGTTTTTCATGTATGGAGCGATCTGCCTGGACTGCATGCAAAATAATGGGCGGGATTCGCCCTCAATCGGCGGGGCGGCCTGTACCATCGGCAAGAGCGGCGTGAACCACTCCGGTGTTGGGCTGCCCGGAAGTTGCGGAATCCTCCGCACGTCCAGGGGCTAGGCCGCCGCTGGAGGGGTTGGCGCCATGCCAATCGGTGCCGAATGGCCTCCACCGGCCAGCGCGAGTTGGCGCATGCGCAGGATTGCCAGCGTGTTCTGGCACATGCGCAGAACCACTGGCATGTTTCCTGCGCATGCGCAGGGGATTTCTTCTCCGCGCCAGCAATCGCGGAGTCTTACAGAGGCCGGCACGGAGGGAAAGAGTGCACCCACGGCACAAGCCCGCCGCAGATCGGTGGGCCCCGATCGCGGGCCAGGCCATCTTGGGGCACCCTCCCCGTGGCTGGATCACCCCGCTAACTGCCCTCCAAGCCAGGTCCCGTCGGGATGGACAATGTCCATTACACGCCGGCGGGGCCCGGAAAATTGTTGGGGGGGGGGGGGGCGCTGCCAACGGCCGCCAACCGGCATGAATTGATTCCCGCTCCCGCCCCGAAAGCCAGCAGCGGAGAATTCGGCAGCCGGCGTCGGAGCGGGATTCACGCCACCCGCCGGCGATTCTCCAACCCGGCGTGGGGTCGGAGAATCCCGCCCAATATTTTTCCCTCTACCTCGGTACACAGGACAATAAATCTAAAACTATTACTAAATAAGTGCCGATTGATAGCATTGGTGATTACCTCTTCAATCGGTTTACTGCTGATTGAGAGTAGATTGATAGGATGGTAATTGTATTTGTCCTATGTTTTGTGTGAAGGACATACTTGGACAATGTTCTAAATTGCCGGGTAGATGCCAGTGTTGTAGCTGTAGTGGAACAATTTAGCTAAGGATGTGGCAAGCTCTGGAGCACAAGTCAGTACTATTGCTGGAATATTGTCAGGGCCCAGAGCCTTTGTAATATCCAATGCCTTCAGCCATTGCTTGATGTCACGTGTGGTGAATCAAGTTGGATGAAGACTGACATCCTGTTGCTGGGTACCTCTGGAGGAGACCGAGATGGATCACTCACTGGGCACTTCTAGCTGACAATTATTGCAAATGCTTCAGCATTGTCTTTTGCACTGATGTGCTGGGCTCCTCCATCATTAAGGATGGGGGTGTCAACCTGGTGAAGCTACAACACAGGACTACTTGAATGGCAGACAACATAAGCAGTAAGTGATGGACAGAGCTAAGCAATCCCATAACCAATGGATCAGATCTAAGCTGTGCAGTCCTACCACATGCAGTTGTGACTGTTGGTGGACATTACACAACTCACTGGAAAAGGAGTCTCTGCAAACATCCCGGGCTGGATTCTCCGCCGGCGGGATGCTCCATTTTGCCGGCTTGTCAATGGGGTTTCCCAATGTGGGGCAGCCCCACGTCGTCAGGAAACCCCCAGGCTGCCGGCAAAACGGAGCATCTGCCGGCGGAGAATCCAGCCCGGAATGTTTGAGGAGACTTCTCTTCCAGTGAGTTGTGTAATGTCCACCAACATTCACGACTGCATCTGGTAGGGCTGCACAACTTAGATCTGATCCGTTGGTTGCGGGATTGCTTAACTCTGTCTATTACTCGTTGCTTATGTCGTCTGCCATTCAAGTAGTCCTGTACTGTAGCTTCACCAGGATGACACCTCATTTTTCAGTATGCCTGGTACTTTCCCTGGCATGTTCTTCTGCACTCTTCATGAACCAAGGTTGATCCTCTGGCTTGGTGGTAATGGAAGAGGGGAGGATATGCTGGTCCATGACAATTCTGCTGATGGCCCACAGCACCTCATGGATGCCCAGTCTCCAGAAATATCCCATTCTTAATGATGGAAGAGTCCAGCACATCAGTGCAAAAGATAAGGCTGAAATATTCGTAATAATCTTCAGCCAGAAGTGCTGAGTGGATGATCTATCTCGGTCTCCTACAGAGGTCACCCAGGTTGTGCCACACAAAATGATAGAGGGTATCGTCAATGGGAAGACAGTACTTTGTCTCCATAAGGAGTGTGTTGGTCATCCCTACTGATGCTGTCATGGACAGATACAGGCTCTGCCCTGCATGTCCCTCCCCCACCCCCATCCCCCTGGCTCCGTCGGTGGCCGGCACCTTGGGGGCCTCTGGCTCCCGTCCCAGATGCCAGGGGTACTGTCGGCTAGCATTGCCTCCGCCAGGGATATGCACTGCAGGCCCTGTGGGTGGGGTGCCGCTGGCGGGGGTGGGGGGCTTCTGCTCGGGTTGAGGGGAGTGGTAGGGGGTGGCCAGGAGGTGGGCTGTGGGGTTGGGGTGGGTGGGTACGTGGTCCAGCACAGCCGGCGCCATGTTTTCAAGCGTGACGGTGCGGGTGTAGGCGTGCGCAGCTGCAGCTTGTCAGCCCTGCGCATGTGCTGTCTGGGACCCGGCGAATCTCCGGCCGGTTTCTGCATGTTCCATGGGTGTTCACCGCAGCGCCGGTGCTAGCCCCTCGGCGGAACCAGAATTGGTGAGGGTTTTGCGCCGATTTTCTCGTCGTGGAACACCACGGATTCTCTGTTGGTGCCGGCACTTAGCCTCAGAAACGGTGAATCCAGCCCAGAGTTTTTAGTGGCTGAAACGGTCTGTAAAAGTCATTTTACAATGAACCGATAGTCTATAGTTGTAAGACTGATACGGTCACATCTATCAATCTCTGATACAGTTTTACAAACGAAGTGAAGTAGAAGGTTGCTAATAACTATTCTTTATATCGGATTTTGGATCGGGATGACTGAGAAACAAATAATCATGTATTGCTTACGAAAAAATAATTGACTAATTTTTTTCAGTTAATTATGTATTGAGGGATATAATTGTGGTCCTTTGGCTGGAATTATAGCATGGAACATGTTAGATCAAGTCAGAGGATTGTGGACTCATTGGAGACAAAGCAAATCTTGCATAGATAAATGGAGTTCAACATGGACAACTATTTACATAGTGCGGTGAAAACAAATTTATTTTAAATTTACTCTAAATTTATTTTAAAAAAGCAAAAAAAAGCAGAACCCATGCATAGGAAAGAATAAAATTGAAGTAGAAAGAAGAATATTAATTGATTCTATCACTCACCATTAGAACCATTGGCCGTAATTTTCCGGCCACTCCCGCTGGCAGGGTTTTCTGATCCCTCAAAAGTCAATGGACATTTGAATGGCTCACCGCATCCGCCATAGGCGAACCCGCTGCGATGTGGCCGGAAATCCCAGCAATTGAATCTGAGCACAAAAGTAGGCTGTTCAGCCCCACTTGCCTGTGCTGGCTCTTTAAAATAGTGTACAATTTAGCTCCACACCTCAGCTTCTTTCTTGGAAACCTATAAATGAGGCTTATGCAAGTACATGCCAAATTGCCTTTAGAAAGTTCCGATGGATTCTGATTTCATCATACTTCCAAAGTGTTCCAGACTTTAACCAGCCTCCATATGACAAAATCTCTCCTAAGTTTCCCATTGTTACTTGAGCCAATTATTTTGAATCTATGAACTCTGATTACTGAACCACTTATCAGAGGAATTGGTTTCTCCTTACTTGCTCTAACAAGACTCTCGCAATTTCCCTAGCAGTAGTTCAACATGGGTCGGTGGCAATAAATGAAGCAAATAGTATGCTGGGTAATATTATCAAAATAATTGAGATTAAATTCTTTGGGGTCATATGAAGTCTTACAAATTCTGACAGAGCCTGACAGGCATTGACAGAATCGAAGGACAGAGAAGAGTAAATCAGCAAGGCTCCGGGTGCTCCCATTTCCTCCCTCAAGTCCCGAAAGACGTGCTTGTTAGGTGAACTGGACATTATGAATTCTCCCTGTGGTACCCGAACAGGCGCCATAGTGTGGTGACCAGGAGATTTTCACAGTAACTTCATTGCAGTGTTAATGTAGGTCTACTTGTGACACTAATAAAGATTGTTATTAGTGGCTTTAAAAGATATAGATAAAATAAATCCAAAATACTACTTTTAGATTCACCAGGAAAACAGTGTGGTAAAAGTTAATCTTATTTATATAAAGAGTGACCAAAACTGGAAGTGGTTGCCAGTCAAGATAGTTGGAGCCAGGACTCAGTTAAGATTCCGTGAAGGTTTGTTTACTGGAATGATGTGGCGAGGTGGACTGAAGGATCTTATGTAACCAAATTTATCTTTCCATCTTATGATTAATTGGAATAAATCAAATTTTTTTCATTTTCCAAAATATTTGTAAAAATAAGTGAAGCAAAACAATAATCATCTACCTCAGACAATTACATTTTATTTCAGGATAAAATATCTACAAATAAGAATTCAACTGTCAGGGTAGAATTTTAAGCATGTCAAGAGATGGGAGAGAGGAGGTACTGAAAGTTTTGGCAGGCTTAAAAGTGGACAAAACACCAGGTGCAGATAAGTTGTATCTCAGGCGGCTATGGGAGGCAAGAGAGGAAATTACAGGGGCTCTGGCTCAAATTATTAATTCCTCTCTGGCCACAGGGGAGGTATCAGAGGACTGGAGGATGGCTAATGTGGTTCCACTTTTCAAGAAGGGTGACAGAAAAGTCAGGGAATTACAGACCAGTGAGTTTTACGTCAGGAAAGGGGTGGCAGGGTAGCATTGTGGTTAGCACAGTTGGTTCGCAGCCCCAGGGACCCGGGTTCGATTCCCTGCTTCGGTCACTGTCTGTGCGGAGTCGGAAAGTTCTCCCCGTGTCTGCGTGGGTTTCCTCCGGATGCCCCGGTTTCCTCTCATAGTCCCGAAAGACGTGCTTGTTAGGTGAATTGGACATTCTGAATTCTTCCTCAGTGGAACAGGTGCCGTAGTGTGGCAACAAAGGGATTTTCACATGAACTTCATTGCAGTGTTAATGTAAGCCTACTTGTGACACTAATAAAGATTATTATTGGAGAAAATTCTGAAGGGCAGAAGCAATCTCCACTTGGAGACGCAAGGTTTGATCACAAACAATCAGAATGTCTTTGTCAGAGGGAGGTCATGCCTAACGAATTTGATTGAATTTTTGGAATGGTGACCAGGTGTATAAATGAGGATAGTGTAGTTGATGTAGTTTATATGGCTTTCAGAAAAGCCTTTGGCAAGATCCAGCTTGGGAGACTGATAAAGAAGGTAAAAGCACATGGGGTTCAGGGTAATGTGGCAAGTTGTATACAAAATTGGCTTAATGATAGGAGAGAGAGGATGGTGGTAGCAGGCTATATGTGTGACCGGAGACTGGTCGGATTCACCTGGATGTTTCCTGGGAAGGAGCATTTCAGCTATGAAGGGAGGCTGGATAAGCTTGCATTGTTTTCTTTGGAGCAGAGAATGCTGAGGGAACAGTAGCCACCTGGGTTGGTCACTTCCCGACTGAAAATGGAGAACCGCAAAGGCTGAAGGGAAATTCAGCCAACACAGGCAAAGACTAGCAAATACAGAAATCATGTGTATTGAAACCTGTTAAAAACCAGACAGCACTGAAACCAGCAGCCATCTGCATAGTAATGAGCAATTCCAAGGCACAATTGCAACAGTTAAGGTGAATAAAGCCAAGCCAGACTCCTCGGCGCTAGCAGGAGCCAAGACAAAGGAAGGCCAACGGACATTTAGGGACCGCCCAGCGATCAGGGAACAACTCCAGTATTGGAGAAATCGATCCAAATGATCGGAACGCAGTCCAATCACTTGGAACCAGGTACGGGGTCCGCCTCGACGGGCAGGAAGCCCCTGGGGGCTATAAAATAAAGCCCCCAAGTTCAAATCGTCCTTCTTTGGCAGGGTCACTCAGCAACTTGAATCAACCCGTGAGAGTGACCTGTCTCAGCGGCCGCCAACCAAGTAAGTCTCAAGTCAACGCTCGCTACGAGATAGGCGCTGCTAGCTACCAGTCCATACCAGCTTTTGAATCCTGCAGACTCAGGACCTGAACGAAAGGCCATTTGTTCTCCTGACCTGGTGGGCCAGTCCGAAGCTAGTGATAGGATAGGCCTTTTAGTGATAGGAATAGTCCAGAAAATAGAGTTTATGCATGAGTCGTGATTTACTGTGTATAATAAATGTGTTTTGATTTGAATCTTACTAATTGGTGTGTTGAGTTATTGATCATTACTTGAACTTGAACCTCGTGGCGGTATCATAAAGTTACCTGGCGATTCTAGAGAAAAGGTTATAAAACACAGCCAATTGAACCAACCAAAAGTTAGCAACATATTACTGGCGACTCTGCCGGGACCCGACTTAGAAGTGGCTTAACCACTCCGGGAGAACCCAAAATTTGAATTAGAAATCCAATTGGGAACAGAAGAAAACACAAGTGTTCAAGCAGTTCTGATCAATCCTCATAAATCGGAAGTGTGTTAATGCATGCGTAACTAACAGGGCTATAAGGCAAACTGATAGATTTTTGTTGCGAAAAACTGTCGGGAGTTTGTATTCCGGAAAATAGCGAAAGCCGTACCCGTAATTACAGAACCGCCTTAATACCCCTCGTTCCAAATTTTAAGAGAAGTATTCAGAGAGGAAAGATGGCAATGGAGGCAATGCAACGCCTCATGAACTACGAAGAATTTGTGGTCGCAGCGACCAGCAGTAGAGTAGGTCAGTGTCCCATTTGGGAAGAGGAAATCAGAAAGTATCTCAAAGGGAAGGGATGGCCCCTTTGGAGTGAGTTCTGTGACAATGAGGAAACAGCACCCAGGAGTATAGGACATACTTGGTGGGAGAACCTGTCAGAGATTCAGAAGAAAAGCTTGGGAAAAGCTCGCAAGCCGATAGCAATCGTGTCCTATTTGGCACAATTGCGAGGCACAGAGGAGGTCGTTCGGACGCTCTGTAAAGAGATAGGAGTACATCGAATGAGCAAGGTCGATGTAAGTGAGGTTGAGAAAGAGAACATAGAATTGAGAAGGAAGTTAGCAGCAAAGGACGGAGAGGTGAATGATGCCAAGCGGGCACACCAGTCTTGTCTGGCGCATTTAAGCAGCTTCCAGACACAGTACGAAAAGGCCTATAAGGACACGCAACGTGCAGTCCTGGTAACAGAGGAAACAGAGAAACAGGTAGAGGCATTGCAAAGGCAGTGTAGCAACCTGAAAGCAGCATTACGAGCACTCCATGCTGCCACCACGGAGCAGAGACAAAGCTCACTAGATCACGCAAAGTGCCGGAAGCAGATTGCAGAACTGCAGTCTTTGCTTTCAGTTCAGAATGTATTCCAGAGCACCTTTGGATCCCAGTTAGATACAGAAGATGGCCCGGATTGGGAAGAATGAAATGAGACCGCGCATAGATATGTTCAGGGAAAATGTGCGCAAGGAAAGCCCCAGAAGAGAAAAGCGCCCCAATTCCCCACAGAGCAGATAGTTCAGGCACCAATGAATCCAGTAACCACCCACCGCACAGTCACATCGGACGGACATACAGAATTTCTTTATACCACCCCCTTAACCGTGACACAATTACGGGTCGCGTGCGAGAAAATCACACTGTTCCTCCCTACCTCAGACCCCCACCACTTCTTTGCTAGAGTAAAGCAGCAGATGACCATGTACGGCCTGGATGAGCGTGAGCATGTGAAGCTCACAGTTTCGAGCTTAGATCCTTCGGTTGTAGCAGCCCTTCCCGATCCACAGAATGTAGGAGGAGGCACCCTTGCCGAAATGCACGCAGCGATCCAAGACGCGATCGGCTACAACAGAGGTGACCCCGTAGAAGGCCTGAATAAGTGCAGGCAGAAAAAGACGGAACACCCCACAGCGTTTGCTGGACGCCTGTGGATCCATTTCACAGCAGTTTTCGGTAATTTGTCCATTTGTCCCAAGACGGTATGGCCAAATGGACCCGCACCCTTATCTCCCATGAATTATGACCCCTCAGAGGAAGCCCACAATGAGAAATGGGTTTTAAAAAGATTGTCCCGCACCTGGGAGCAGTCTGTCCAAAACAAACCCGCAGTTAGGAAACCCGAGGAACAGCAAGCAGAAGCAGACATCCAAGCGGTAAAAACGCACCAGAACCCCGCATGGGTGAACGAAGGCAGGAACAGCCCCCCACAAAAGCCACAGGAGTGTTACAACTGTGGACAGTTAGGACACTATGCACAAGAATGCAATGCCCCATGAAAGCCACAGAGAGCCCAGCAGGCAGGCACTCGGAATAAGAATAGGACAGAGCCCATACATAGTGTGAGCACCTGTTCAGACCAAGCAGACCTGAACGGAATGGACTGGCGGTGTTCAGGCTCCCCCAGTTGGGTCTGCGACACCCTTTGGGATAGGTCCGGCCGACCAGTAGTTGCAGCAAAGATATGGGGACAGCCCATCGAATTTCTCTGGGACACTGGAGGGTCCCGCACCACAATCAATTCCTTCATCATATTCCAGAAAGACACATGGCCCACTACAGCCACCATCACGCTCAGCGGCTTCACAGGCCACTCACAGCAGGGACACATCACAGCCCCTGTACCCATTCAGATTGGCAATATAACGACAAAGCACCCCATAGTTTTAGTCGATCTACCCCACACAGCAGAACACATTTTGGGAATTGACTTTATGAATTCCACAACCTGTCCTTTGATCCAGTCAACCAATGTGTTTGGAAAATGGCAAAATCTGCAAGAGCCCCCGCAACGCTCACAATAGGTGAATACGTAAACAAGATTAGCGCAGTCGGCGAATTCTGGTTTGACCCGACCACGATTAGCACAGACAAGCAGGTTAGGGCAGTTCTGCAGAAGCACAGGACAGCATTAGCGACCCACAAACACAAAACTGTGGCCGGATGACTGGTTCCGTTCAAATCACAGGACCTGACCCTAGACCCCAAAAGCAATACGGATTTCCCCAAGAGGCAGAGGGAGAAATCGCAAAAGTTATCGACAGCTTATTAGAGTAGGGCGTACTCAGATCAGCAGCCTCCGCTAATAATGCCCCGATTTGGCCAGTGAGAAAGCCCGATGGATCATGGCAACTGACCATCGATTACCGGGAACTCAACAAAGTCACCCCCGCAGCTGACGAATGTGATATAAAATAGTTACTTTAGAGATACTAGTTAATGTAATGTAGAAATAAGCCACTCTAGTTAATGTAATGTAGAAATAAGCCACTTTGATTCTGGCAGATAAGAGACAAAGGGATTTGAGACCGCATGGAAAAAGCAGGAAGAGGTGTGTCTATGAGAGTGATGCTGCATTGATAGGGGCCAGAGAAAGGGATTGGAAGTGAGCCAATCAGAATAGATCAAACAGGTCAGGAGGGACATAGGCTGACCTATGGGCGTCGAGTATGTGAAACTTGATACCATTTGAATTGATTTTGCAGAGATCCCTTTGTCTCTTTGTTCAGTCGCTTTCTGGAGTGTAGGAGACTGGATGTCTCTTATGTTTCTGTAAGATGAATTAAGCTTGCAAGCTAAATAAATAACTTCTTTTTACGTGCGAATCCATCTCAACTTTTATTGAGGCCAGACTGACAGAGAAAGAAATTTGGGAATCAACATTTGGTGCCGAAACCCAGGATTTCTCAGGGCGATCCTGATCCAACTGCGAAATCAGAATTAGACTGATTATGAACAGGAGGATGGGGAACAAAGGGCCCTCAAAGTAGAACTGGAAAACGACCGCGCATTGATTGTTCCCCTCTTCTTATCGTCTGATTAGTCTGGTCACTCGCGGTTGGCACAGAAAGACCGCCTCGACGAAATCACAGGTCAGTCTGGGGATTAGCATTTTAATTGATGGGATTTCATAGAGTTAATTCGGCTGGGGTAGGCTGTATTGTTGATGTAACATTTAAAATATAAATGGTTCAACTTCATTTGTGAGTTAATTCGGCTGGGGTAGGCTGTATTGTTGATGTAACATTTAAAATATAAATGGTTCAACTTCATTTGTGAGTTAATTCGGCTGGGGTAGGCTGTATTGTTGATGTAACATTTAAAATATAAATGGTTCAACTTTATTTGTGAGTTAATTCGGTTGGGTTACGTTATGAGAGGTAGATGTAACATTTGAAATTGAAAATGTTTCACCTCTATATGTCTGTGTGTTAAAAATATAGTTGATTAAGCTAAAACTTTCTCTTTGGACTGTAGTGGCGAAAAAACGCAGTTCCGAGGACTAGTTGAGATTATGGGAAATTCCTTGGATAGCACAAATGATCCAGGCATGCCACTGCAAATATTATGTGATAAGTATCCGGACAAAGCGAAGGATTTTAGAAAATTGTCAGCACAGTTAAGAACTAAAATGGGAGGTGGATGGCCACTAGGGGGAACCAAAGACCTAGAAATGGTTAAGAAAATCCAGGGACAAATATGGAGAAAAAATCAAGGTATGAAAACTAAAGAATTAATTGGATTATGGAGGCAATATTGTCAAGAGGAAAAAGATAAGATTATGTTGTCCAGCTGGCAGGATAATGCCCTTAAAATGGGGATTTCAATTAGTGAACAGGGTAACCTAAAAACATTACAGATCTTGAAAAAGGAATGTGCATTTAAAAAAAGAGCAAATAGAGACAGGAAGGACCCGGGTCACACAAGAGACGAACTACGTAGTTCAATGGCTGGCCTTGAATTGACAGAAGAAGAGAAATTCAATAATTTGGAAAAGTCAGTAAAAGTTCCGTCTGCACCCATAGTATGGTCTGCGCTCATTCCAGAACCACCAGAGTACAATAATATATACCCAGCCATTGCTCCCCAGATTTCAAATATGCCAGAAACTCAAGCCCTTTTGGGTGATAGTGTGGGTCCTGATTTACCAACTTCACAACCGAAAGAGCAAAAGGAACTCTGTCCCACAAGCCCAGTTAGCTCTAGGACAAGATCTCGGACAGCGAGAGAGGGGCTTGACGCTCACCAGAAACAATTAAGCATATCACCTAAGTCTCCCCAAACTCCCAAACTAAGGAGAAATCACAAGATTTGGGAACAAAGAAAGCTGAAACAACTTTGTTTGAAGAGAAAGAACTCCCCCTAGTGACAGGGAGAGACGTTGAAGTCTTGGAACAACCAGGGGAAATAGCTAGAGTGCCCCTTGGTGACATTCGGAGACAGTTACCGATTAGGAAGATGCGAAACCCCGACCCAGGGACTGCGGCAGCGAACCCCACGATAGACGTTTACTTCCCATGGACACCCAGTGAGATGATGGCTATTATGGCTACAATCCCAGATAGAAAAAAATCTCCTGCTGCCTTCGTGGATTCCTTGAGAACTACCATCTCAATTTATCAAGCTGATTCAAGGGACCTCTGGGCCCTAGTCCAGCAGATTTTAACCCCAGCAGAGTACCGCAATTATCTTAACCACCTGAATTATGCTAGTCATGCCGCACTCCAGCAGGCCTATGCATTAGACGACGATAGAAGGACACAGATCTTGAATGCGTTGAATAGCACATTTCAAAGGCCCATAAATCTTTCTGTTATCTTAGACCTAAAACCAAAGAGGACTGAAGAGCCAGAGGAATTTCTGGAGCGTTTTAATGAAATCTACCGGGGGCAGTCAGGCGATTTGCTGTATCAAAATGGTCAGAATTCCCCTCAATACTGTGCTATGTTAATGCATTGCCTACCACCTTCTGTGGTTACTGCTGTGAAATGTAATAACATGAATTGGACAGAGAACGACCCTTCCCAGATGGCAAGGGCAGTCAGATTTTACTGGAAGGAGGGTGTAGGCCAAGAAGGAGGCTCAGTTACAAAGGTTAAGACTGAGTATGTAATGAAAAAGGATGATCTGCGACCCCAACAAGCGGCAGAAATGGTAGTTTACCAGCAGGAGCCCCAATATAGTGACTTTGGGTGGGTGGATCAGCGAAGAGGAGGATACCAAACCCACCCAAAGGGACCCTCACCCCATTTTTATGGCCCACCGAACGAATCAACAGCTCTACAACCGCAGCCCCCTCTGAGGGGCCATTGGTCTACTGGAAGAAGAGGATGGGGCAGAAATAGAGGGAGCAATGCATGTTTTAATTGCGGCCGTGTAGATCACTGGCAACAGGAATGCCCCTTTAAAAGACAGACAGTAGAAGGAGATTATTCGACCCAAAGGAGAGGGTACCCACCAAGGGGAGGACAGATGAGATACACTGACTTCTCCCAGGAAAACCCTTTCCCAACACAGGATTGACTAGCTAATTTAGCCATAAGGACTCTCCAATCGGACAGGGAACCTATTATCTCTCTGCAGATAGGAGATCAACATCACTCATTTGTAATCGACACAGGGGCAGCTATGTCTTCTGTGCAATCAACACTTAAATTACCAATATCCGACCACACGCAGCAATTGTCAGGGTTCCAAGGACAGGTGTGTGAGTATCCTATTTCTGAACCTGTGACAGTCACTTACGAGAATACGTCTGCAGAGCATCAGTTTGTAGTGACTACTGGATTGGACTGTAACTTGTTGGCTCGAGATTTACTGTGTATGTTCCAGCTACAGCTAGAATGCGGAGATGAGGGGGTAACGGTTACATCATGGAGGATGAGACAACAGTGCTATATTTTCTATCACCCCCCAGTGGTGGACGTTAGACGTTGAACAGTCACTGCATCACGTTACCCTGGCCTATGACAGAACTGGACGAAACAGGGAGTTGGAGGACAAATACCGGCCATTACTTGAGACCGAATGGCCAGTCAAGGTTACAGCCACAGTCACGGGAAAAGAAGGTACAGCCGATTTTGTTACAATATCACCACATTTATGGCCACAGTCAGCTTCGGTAAGCCCTCATATTACACGTCAGGTCCATGACCAGTACCATGCCAGGGATATGGGGCGAATGGTCAGGAGGGCAGTGGATCATTCAGATCCAACAGACTACACACTTCAAGTCATGCCGGACGGCACTACTATAAAATATTTTGAGGTCCCTGAAACGATTAACACTCGACTGCAGCATCACAGGGGACATGGTGTGTTGGAATATGTCAATCCACAGGTCTGGGCGGAATACCCATCACAAGTGGGAAAGACAAATGTTACACCTATCAAGGTAATGATTAAGGATCATGTAAAGCTACCTTCCATTCGGCAATACCCCCTGAAATCTCAAGCTGCTCCATCAATAGATAAATTAATTCAAGAACTGTTGAAACAGGGTATTTTGGTCCCTTGCCAATCAGAATGTAATACCCCAATACTTGCTGTGCCTAAACCAGCCAAACCAGACCAGTACCGATTAGTACAGGATTTACGTTCAATTAATGCCATCGCACAGCCGTTACATGCTCTCGTCCCTAACCCTGCCCACATACTGGCTTAAATTCCAGCTCAAGCCCGGGTCTTCGCCGTAATTGACCTTCAGCACGCCTTCTTTGCCCTCCCACTTGCGATTGAAAGTCAATATTTGTTTGCCTTCACTTACAATGGACAGCAGTATACCTGGACCCGACTGCCACAGGGGTTCGTCAATTCACCTACACTCTTCTCCAGATGTCTGCAGACCCAACTCCAGGCCTTGACATTGGAGCATGGTTCCACTCTAGTGCAGTATGTAGATGACATATTGGTGGCAAGTCCTGACGAGCCCAGTAATAGGGATGATGTGATCCAATTATTGAACCACCTATCCTCGTTGGGTTATGTTGTTTCACAAGCAAAGGTCTTGGTGGCTCAGAGAAAAGTTAAGTTCTTAGGAGTTTTACTTACAGCCACAGAAAGAAGTCTCGAACCCAGTAGGATTGAACCAATATGCCAATTCCCCGCCCCTACAATAGCCAAGGAGGTTCGTCATTGGCTGGGTATGGTGAATTATTGTCGGCAGTGGATACCAAACATCGCTGTCTATACAAAGCTGCTGACGCCTTACACGAGTAAAGAGGGAAACGTTATTCTCACCACCGAGGCACTCGAGGCCTTCCGTTGCCTGAAGCAGGCCTTGCTACAAGCACCGGCCCTTGCCAGATATACTGTACTGTTCTGGAAGGATGTTCAACAGCGGTACTCACCCAGCAACATGGGGACAAGCACCGGCCCGTAGCATATTACTCTTCCAAACTCGACCCAGTGGCGTTGGGCCACCCTGTTTGCACCCAGATCTTGGCAGCGATATACAATAGTTTGCAGGCTGCTGCCAACATCACTCTCCAACAGGATATTACGGTGTATAGCTCCCACTCGGTAATCGCACTATTGGGGCAACTGCAGACTCAGCATCTTACCGCAGCTCGTCAGAATAGTTATGAGATATACCTTTTGAACAATCCACGTCTGACATTTAAATATTGTACCACTATCAATCCAGCCTGTTTTCTTAGCGGTCCCCCTGTCCATGAGGACGCGCCTGGTCACGACTGTTTAGCCTTGATTCAGGAAACTACAACAATAAGGGACGATCTGAGTGATATTCCGTTAGAACAACCTGACATGATTATGTATGTTGATGGCAGTGCATTAGTAAGCCCCACTGGCCGGAGACTGTCCGGTTATGCAATCATAGATCAGGATGGTCTGATTTTAGAAGCGGCAGCTTTCCAGACCCCTTACTCAGCACAACAAGCCAAACATTTTGCCCTCACCCGTGCATGTATACTTGGGGGAGATCGCCGGGTAAATATCTACACTGACTCCCGATATGCTTTCGGGGTAGTTCATGACTTCGGACAACTCTGGAAGAATAGGGGATTCCTTACCTCGGCAGGCACAGAAATATCCAACCGGGGTTTAGTTAATGACCTACTGCAGGCCCTCCTGCCAGCGCAGATTTCCGTTATTAAATGCGCTGCCCACACGAATGGTACAACCCCAGTTGACGTTGGTAATGAACGAGCAGATCGTGCAGCGCGAACAGCCGCACAAATTCAGCAAGTGATGGTGCCTAAAATGTTAAGTCAGACTAAACGATCTACTATAAATATGTCTGCTTCTGACAAGTCAATGCCAACCATCCAAGACGTCATAAGGTTACAGGAGGACGCTCCTGAGAGTGATAAACAAATGTGGAAACGGTTAGGTTGTACATATGATTCTGTTTCCTCTTTATGGACCACGCCTGCACATCAGACTTGTATGTCTGATGTGCTGCCTTTATGGGTCATTGAATGTGTACACTTTGCAACTCATTGTGGGGCTCGAGGGACTAGTGATTTGTTGCTGGACACTTGGTGGCACCCTAAAATGCAGGGGTTGGCCCAAAGTATCAGTAATCGGTGTTTGATTTGTCAGCAATATAACACCGGAAAAGGTATCCCTTGTGGGAAGGGGCAAACCCCATTGCCCAGTGGTCCCTTTGAGACGCTCCAAATGGATTACATTGAGTTGGAAAGGTGTCAATGTTACAAATATGTTTTGGTCATTGTGGATGTGTTCAGCAGATGGGTCGAGGCGTATCCGACTATCGATAATAAAGCTGCTACTTTGGTTAAAGTCTTAATGAGGGAAATCATTCCCCGGTACGGTATACCAACTCAGTTAAGTTCTGATAATGGGCCTCATTTTATTGGACAAATTAACAAGGAGTTTTGCTCCCGGTTGGGCATACGCCAGCAGTTACACTGTGCTTACAGACCGCAGGCGGCCGGGTTGGTTGAGAGACACAATCAGACCCTCAAAACTAAATTGGCTAAATTAAGAGCAGACACGGGACTGACATGGCTTAAGTTGCTCCCCGTTGCCCTCTTCCAGCTGCGGGTTACACCTGCGGGACCGGCCCGGCTCTCTCCCGCCGAGATTCTTTATGGCAGGCCTCTTAGAACTCCTTGGAACCTGCAGGTTCCCAGACGGGTTCAGTTTCATCAGATGACTGAAGAAATGACCACCTATGTTCTAGCCCTTACGCAAGTGCTCAAGGAACTCCATGGCCAAGTCCGCACGGCTCACCAGCCATTGCCCCCAGTACCTAGCTCACTTTCAGTCCAGCCCGGTAGTTATGTCATGGTCAAAAATTGGACTAGGAAGGGGTCGGAGCCGCGATGGGACGGGCCCTTCCAAGTTCTCCTTACCACCCCCACAGCAGTTAAAGTGGAGGGGCGAAGTGCTTGGGTCCACCTACATCACTGTAAATTGAGTCCATCTCCACTACTGTAAAAGGTCGGATACTAACCTGCCTCCCTTCTCCAGTGCTATTTTACAGGTGTGGAGCATGATGGAGTGGCTACGCATCGTCTGTCTGATATTTGGCCTCACTTCGCTTGGCGTGTTATTGGCGATGGACATGGAAAAGGGGAATATTATGTATCTGTGTAGCCCCAACCAATCTACAAGGATACATCACCTATGCAAAGGTGATGTTCTTCGCTGCCCCCATATACGAGGACATGGTATCGACTCATGGAAGGTCATCAAAGTTAAGGAGAGTGCAGGAGTCATGAAGCAGTTGCACCGGTCCCGGCGATGGGAAGGGAACAGTATATGGACATTGCCTTGTTTTTGGAATACATGTAAATTTGATTTTGGATGTGTTAAGAGTGGTACAATAAAGGTAAAATCAGGCTGTCAGAAGAGTGTAGGAAGAGGCTATGAGAAAGAGAAAGGGACTAGAGAGAGGACGGGGCGTATGAGAAGGGAAGTACAGCTAGAACGTAGGTTACCGGGAGATACACTTAAGTTAATTAAAGGCCAAACTGAGGAAAACCCGGGTAGTATGAATCTCTTCTACCAGATTTACCACCGTCTGTATGGCCAGGGACGGGTTGTCTGCTACCCAAACCCCGCAGCGGTGTCTAGGTTATTTTCTGTTTCACCGCTTTGGGGCACTCCCCAAACGGTGGTTCATTGTCAGCATTCCGAACCACTGCCCGATCAGGTCACTCTTCCTTACGATCCGGGTTCAGCACCACCGGCTATTTGCCTTCCCCTTCCTCGGGATAATTCCCATTCACAGTACGATAGGCTGCGACGGTGGAGGGCGTACATACCTAGCCACTTCACTCCCAATAGGGATTCCCGGTCGTACGAGAATTGCTTCAGCAGTGAAGGATATGGCTGTTTGCTGGTAGAGGTGGACACAAATATAACATGTCTGGTTCCCACCTGTACGGACAGGAGGTGCCATATCACCCAGGCGTCTGGCCAATGCGTTTGTTACAACACCACTTGCGTTCCATTGAACGCCGGCCTCCAGCTCCTCTGTGGCTGGGCGAATGTCTCTCATATCACTGTTGGGACTAGGGCTTTCGCATTGCTGGGCGGCCCGAATGGGCATTTCAAAGTTGGATAAACTGGGCTACTGTGAGGTCCTTACGCAACCGATATGCTGATTGTGATGCTAGCCTCCACACGGAACAAGGATACTACTTTTTATTTAATGGTACAGCGACCAACGTTTTGTCACCCCCATTTCCCCGCCGAATTGCTATAGGGACTCTAGTCCCTACCACAGTCCCCTGCCCTTCGGCGTGGAACATGCATAATCAGTTAGCACGCCGGGCAGTCTCTGCTGAATTTTGCGAGAACTGGAAAAAACCTCAGGTTCTTGCACCCAACCGGGGCCACTCAGCCGGGTGGGGCATTCTGAGCGTATTGACACTGGGAGGTGTGGGGGGTTCCTTGGCTGTCAGTGATCGGAATTATTTTATTTGCGGCCTTACCATCTTGGGAAATGAAACCTTGGGAGCCCTCGGGGCAATAACTAAGGAGTTGTCTCAGCTACGGTTGTTTGCAATGCAGAACCGGTATGCTCTTGACTATCTTCTGGCCCGTGAGGGTGGGGTATGCGCCATAGTACAGGGCAAGTGTATCATGGGAGTTCAGGACTTGACCGCTAACATCACTAAATTTATGGATCGCATACGGGATCACTTGGACGGGATGCAGGATCCTGGCTCTTGGGGTAACTGGGGATTTGGAGGATGGAAGGACTGGTTGATAAATATGGCCATGTATCTAGTGGTAGCTATCGGCTGCATCTTTGTGGGCCTGGCCATCCTTAAATGTGTGATGGGTAGAATGCGGGGTGCACTGGATCAGATCACCGCCCCAATCACCGAAAAAAAAAAATTTAACTGTTAAAATCCATGAGGGTGAGGCAGATGAAGGGGGGCTAAGACAGGAATTGGAAATGCAGCGACGGATCTTTTTAGATGAGGAACCGTAGCTATGGATTGGATAGTTCGGTTATCATGGAATGATAAAAGGAAGGAATGACGAATGTGATATAAAATAGTTACTTTAGAGATACTAGTTAATGTAATGTAGAAATAAGCCACTCTAGTTAATGTAATGTAGAAATAAGCCACTTTGATTCTGGCAGATAAGAGACAAAGGGATTTGAGACCGCATGGAAAAAGCAGGATAAGGTGTGTCTATGAGAGTGATGCTGCATTGATAGGGGCCAGAGAAAGGGATTGGAAGTGAGCCAATCAGAATAGATCAAACAGGTCAGGAGGGACATAGGCTGGCCTATGGGCGTCGGGTATGTGAAACTTGATACCATTTGAATTGATTTTGCAGAGATCCCTTTGTCTCTTTGTTCAGTCACTTTCTGGAGTGTAGGAGACTGGATGTCTCTTATGTTTCTGTAAGATGAATTAAGCTTGCAAGCTAAATAAATAACTTCTTTTTACGTGCGAATCCATCTCAACTTTTATTGAGGCCAGACTGACAGAGAAAGAAATTTGGGAATCAACACAGCAGCTCCCGCGGTAGCCACAAGTCCCTAGACCATGCTCAAACAGGGACTCAACTCGCAATACTTTACGGTTTTGGACATCAGTAATGGATTCCGGTCCATTCCATTGGCAAATCGTGCCAATACAAATTTGCCTTCACTTTTCAAGGTCAGCAGTACACGCGGACATGCCTTCCACAAGGATTCCACAACTCCCCCTCCATTTTTACCGACAGCTGGCAAATGGATTATCAAAATGTTCTCGCCCTGAATGTCTGGTCCAGTATGTGGACAACCTATTACTGCAGACAGACACCAAGGTAGAGCACATCGAGCTTCTGTTCGAACTCCTACATTCAATTGGATGCAAAGTAAAGCCCAAAAAGGCCCAGATTTTGGAAAACCAAGTGATATATTTGGGTACAATTATCACGCACGGTAAACGCGAGATTGAGCACAAAAGAATTGACTCGATATCACTGGAGGACTGGTTGGCTACTGCCGAAACCACATTGACGGTTTCGTCAGCAAGGCAGCACACCTCTCAGACCTCCTAAAGAAAGGAGCCCCCTGGGAATGGCTTCCGCAGCATACGGATGCTGTGGACTCTTTGAAAAGAGCACTCAGTACAGCCCCCGCACTACAGGTTCCAGACCCGCTTTCCCCCTACGCGATAGATGTCGCAAGCACAGACCGCACCCTTTCGGCCGTGCTCCTCCAGGGACGGCACGAACATTTAAGACCCATGGCTTACGCCTCCAGACTTTTAGATCCTGTGGAGCAGGGATTTTCGGCCTGTGAAAGGCACCTGCTCGCAGTTTTCTGGGCAGTTCAATATTTTTCTTACAAAACCGGACTAAACCCCATCACAATCCTCACAGAACACACCCCCACCCAACGTTTACTTGACGGACGACTTAAGAACGGTACAGTTAGCCAAATTAGAGCAGCTAGATGGACCCTTCTTTTGCAGGGACGGGACATCACCGTTAAAAGGACAAAGGCCCACACTTTTTTAGCCGATAACCTTCAGTACCCAGGCACCCCTCACGACTGTGAAGTCATCTCACCGCACCACAACACAGGCCCCGTTATTGCAAAAACACCCCCCAGAAAGATAGGTAGTTCACCCCAGATCCCCCAGCCCACAGACACGTGCGAACCCTTAAGGATATATGTGGATGGTTCTTCCACAGTATTAGAAGGGAAGTGCATTACAGGATGCGGCATCTATGTCGAGGACGCGCAGGGACGCGCCCTAGAAGAGATCTCCTTAAAGCTACCAGGCCACTTAGGCGTGCAGGCGGCAGAACTAGCAGCCGTGGCGTACATTGTGGATCACCCAGATTCCTTTCCGAGCCCAGCAGACATATACTCGGACAGCCTCTATGTCTGCAACAGCCTTACAGAATTCCTACCCCTGTGGAAAGCAAGAGGATTTGTTTCCGCAGACGGAAAACCCCTCCCTTCAGCCCCATTGCTCTGCCACATTTTAGAAAAGGCACAGAACAGGACATTCGGAATTGTCAAAGTTCGCAGTCACCACCATTCCTCCCCCCCTTGAAATGTAAAAGCCGACACACTGGCCAAAGCAGGTTCCAGGCATGGATATTTTTGGACACCCCCCGAAAGCGCACCAGTGAATGCAGTTCAGGTCTCACAGACTAATATCGAGGATTTAGTGCAGGCCCAGAAGCAGGATAGCAATCTCAGGGATATTTTAAAAGGACAATTTAAAGCACCTTACGTCAGGTTTAAAAATGCACTGACCACACATGACGGTGTGCTGCTAAAAGACACCATTTATGTGGTTCCTGAACAGGACAGGAATCAACTTATTTGTTTATTCCATGACAGTCATGGACATCAGGGAATTGATCCCACTACAGCCCACCTCAGGCAGCTCTGCTGGTGGCCAAGTTCAAAAGAAGACGTAACGCACTACGTTGAGAATTGCCTTATCTGTGCCCAGAACAATCCGGACAGATACGCAAAGAAAGCTCAACTTAGCCACACCCGCCCTGCTAATGGCCCCTGGACTAACCTCCAGATCGATTTTATAGGACCATTGCCCCCTTGCAGGAATGGTTACAAGTACATATTAGTCGTCATAGACACTTTTATGAAATGCGCAGAGGCATTCCCATCAAGAACGAACACGGCAAAGACCACAGCCAAGATCTTAAACCACCACATCTTTACGAGATGGGGACTCCCCCGCAGTATTGAATCTGACCAAGGTTCCCATTTTACGGGACGTGTCATGAAGAACGTCCGCACGATATTTGGCATTACCTAAAAATTCCACATCGCATACCACCCCCAGTCAAATGGTATCGTGGAGCGCATGAATCGGACCCTAAAAGCCACCCTCAGGAAAATGGTCCAACAAAACAACACCACTTGGGATTCAGTCCTCCCTTTTGCGCTGATGTTTTTGAGAAATACTGTCTCAACATCCACAGGTTACACCCCACACACTCTCATGACTGGACGCCCCATGAAAGGCACAGAATTTTTATTAGGATTGGACTTGACCAGCCCCGAAGTGACGGCCCTCACACTCGAGAATGCAGTAAAGCAGTTAGTGGAAAATGTAAAAACGGCTCAGCTAGCAGCCGCAGTAAGATTAGGCACAAGGAAGAAACAGAGCAAGGCCTGTTTTGATAAGACAGTGCATGCGACTAAGTTTGAGGCAGGACAGCAGGTCATGCTCTCAATTTACAACCCCAGCACATTCCTGTCACCGAAGTATTCGGGTCAGTACTCCATTGCGGACAAAGTAAGCCCCTCCATCTATAAAATTAAGTATCCCAACGGAAAGACTGCGTGGTTCCATATTAAGGCATATGGCCCACAGTCCCCATGCAACAGGACCCACACCCAGCGAATCTGACCACGATTCGAGTGATCCCTTCCTCATCACTTTCCTCAACAAACCCCACCAAAGACCACCACCCTGCGATGACGATTCCGTCCCCACAGAACTAGACACCACCTTTTGGCACCGCGATAACTCATACAGGCTCGTCCGAAACGACAAGTTGGACCCCAAATCGCACCATGCAGCCCTATCAGCCCTTATACATTCGAGAGTATGGCATCCGGGAGAAGATGACGACTTTGAGTCTGATTCCAAAAGCGAGAACCCCTTTGCGACCCTGTTCGCAACTAATAACTGAGGCGTCCAGATGATGTTTTAAAAAAGGAACCGCTTGGGAGAAACGGTGTCCTTTCTGATGGAACCTGCAGCATGTTGTTTAATGTTGTTTGTTACTGTTATTATTATGTGTTGTAAGCAAGATCGGAATTTTTTTTTTCCAACGGCCCCACGCCTTATTTGTCTGCAGAAACCTATGAGAACTTGCCAGCACGCTCATCGGCAGAAATCGCTGAGAGCTTGCCAGACCCCCATTCATAACTGCTCTTCTGGTTCGAAGGTAGAACCTTTACGGCAACCCCCCCCGATGACTACATTTTTTAGCCATTCTTGCCGGTTGCTCAGGCAGTGGAGAAACGGCATTGGTCTCCGCCCTGCCTGAGGACCCCCCTCTGGTCAACTACGCTCGGGTAGAGAACACTCGGCATTGGTCGTCGTCCTACCCGGGGATTCCATCCAATTCTTACCCGTCGCAGCCCATACGCACCTCATTTCGGCACTTTTGGTTCAAAAAGTTTTGTTTTGTTTTCGGGCGACCCTTAGGTTGCCATCCCTATGCTATTTACATCCTCAAACATTTGGATGGTAAATCGCACAGCCTGCGAGACGGCTCGCACTGTTTCAGTATTTTAAGTGTGTCTTGTCCTGAATATTCGGTTTTTAAAAAAATTAAAAAATGAGAGAGTCACACATGGTGACAAATTATAAAGGGAGAATTGGCACTAAAGGACAGACATACTAACAGACGAGATATTAACCAAGATAGTAACAGACACTATGCTTGATCCATGGGACCCCAGAAGCTCCAGGAAAAGAGACGAAACGGAAAGGAAGAGACAAAAAGGAAAGAAGAGAACAAGGAAGACGTCATACGTGTATTTTGTCGTTATTGCAATGTGAATTCGGTTGCGCGCGAACGCGAACCCCCTGACCCCAACCCCCCCGGCCGTTAATGATTCACTTCCCCATAGCACCCAGAGCCCAGTAACAGGCAACACCACACCATCATGGTGTGATAAGCTCATAACATGGTACTCCCTTTCCTACGTAGTCGAATCCCTATTAGTGGTGGCGATACTCTGCCGCATCGTGCAGACTATCCGCATGAGGAAATGGAGAAGGAGAGCCTACCGCGCTAGCACCCCGGTATACAGAATGAGATCGCCTATTTTCGGTTTTCACCAGGCCCCCGAACCCCTTGATCCTCAAGAAAGGACATTCGTTTGCGTTCTTTTTGTAAATTAAAAAAATATGTTTCATTTACGACGGAAAGATTGTACACCCCTGTGCTTGACTGCCAAGCCAGGAAAAATGTAAATGCTGCTATTATTTTGTATTGTTTAGGAAGTTAATATGACTGAATGTTTAGTGAGTGTAGTTTATTGAGGACAGTTGGAGGTACCGTTTAAAAAATGTTGTAATGCATGTCCCTGTTTACGACATAGCGCCAGTTAGAATGTTAGTTAAAACATTTTCTTGCATAGTTATGGTCAGTGTAGAGGCCATAGAAGAGTGCTCGCCGGGCCAGGGAATGAAGACAACGCAGTTATGTGATCCTTCACGCTTCACGTTCGGGATCACAAGGAGGGACTGTAGCCACCTGGGTTGGCCACTTCCCGACTTAAAATGGAGAACTGCAAAGGCTGAAGGGAAATTCAGCCAACACAGGCAAAGACTAGCTAATATCCTGCAGACTCAGGACCGGAACGAAAGGCCATTTGTTCTCCTGACCTGGTGGGCCAGTCCGAAGCTAGTGATAGGATAGGCCTTTTAGTGATAGAAATAGTCCAGAAAATAGAGTTTATGCATGAGTAGTGATTTTCTGTGTATAATAAATGTGTTTTGATTTGAATCTTACTAATTGGTGCGTTGAGTTATTGGTCATTACTTAAACATGAACCTCATGGCGGTATCATAAAGATACCTGGCGACTCCAGAGCAAAGGTTATAAAACAGAGCCAATTGAACCAACCAAAAGTTAGCAACAGAACCTGATTGAGGCGTGCAAGATTATGAAGGGCATGGACAGGATAGATAGAAAACAGCTGTCTCCGTTAGATGAAGGGTCAGTAACAAGGGGCTTCATTTTAAAGTGAAAGGCAGGAGGTATTGAGGGGATTTGAGGAAAGTTTTTTCATCCAGAGGATGGTGGGGATCTGGAATGCACTACCTGGGAAGGTACTTGAGGCAGGAAATCTCACAATCTTTAAAAAGTACGTGGATGAGCATTTAAAATTTCATTACAGTCAGGCAATGGATCAAGTGCAGGGAAATGAAATGAGTGCAGATTAGAGTATGTTTTTTTGTCGGTGCAGGTTTGATAGGCCGAAGAGCATCTTCTGTACTGTACGATTCTATAATTGGTGCTTGCCATCCCGAGAGTCAGCACCTAACATGTAGCTGTCGACTCTCAAACTCCCACACAATTTTAATGCTCACTTGAGAATTGATTCGTTATGTACGGGATTTCAGTCTGCCCTTGGCACGAAGTGAGAACTGTTGGCCAATGTGATTCGCTGACACCACTTCAACCTGGCCAGATACAGCGCTGTAGTGGCCAAAAACGCTAGTGCAACACTCTGTCTCGGACTAAATTCCAGGCCCTATGAAAAGGTAAGGGTGGGATTGTAGCGGTCATCTGGGAGGGTCTTGGCAGGGAGGCACGATTGCAGTGTCAAGAAGTAGGCCTTGGAGGAGGGGATCCTGGAGCTCCAATGTCCTGTGTGGAAAGGCACTCCAACACTTCTGAAAGGACCTTCAAACTGAGGCACCCCCCACCCCTTTCTACCTGAGATGGAGAAAAGTGTAAATGTCACTATCCCGTTCGAACTGCACACACGTGCAAGCCTAAAAATTGAGCCTGAGCAGCTTAGGACCCCAAAATAAGGGCCTTAAAAGTGAATGGGAGGATTTCCTGCACAAGGTCCTGCCCACCCAAGTGTGAAATTGTCTCTGGGTTTGGGTGGGCCGGTTCCTGGGGGAAGTCCCGTTCATTCAATGAAATGCTTCCCCACAGCAGCAGCAGCCGCCCCCCCCCCCGCCTTGGGGTAGCGTAAACGTCTGCCATCGTGTTGCTTCTCAGAGTGCAGTAGATGAAAACCTAGGGGAGAATTAGATTACTTGCTTAGAATACCCGTTTTTACTGAGAAAAATCTGATGACGAATGAACTAAAAATGATCTTGCTAGTGTATACGAAAATGTGATTACTCACACACTATTTTCATTCCCATAGGGTTTGATTGAATATTAATGTCCTCCTACTAAATCAAGATAGTGGAAAAAGAATTGCCTGTAATTGCTCTGTGATTATTCTGCACAGCTTTAAAAATTCATGGAGGAACAAAGATAGATTAAGCCTTCATTGACTGAATCAACAGTTTGCCAGGTGGTTGATAGCATTTGATGGAAGTCACAGTATAGTTAGAGAACATTAAATATTTCATCTTTTCCATTTAACTTTTTTCGTACTTTTTATAAAAGCACTTCCAGAAACACTTGAAACATTTCTCTTTCACAAACTGATCTTCGTAATTCTCAGAACACTTCTTCTTAACGTAGAAACATGTCCAAATTTGCACATGAAATCAAAGCAAGAGAGACAATAAGCACTCAGTAATGGAAGAACAATGTCAGCCCATTCATAACGAGTTAACGGGGGGAACTTGCTGTTCTGGTTTAACAGATTACGGAAGTGACTGGCTGCAGGCTCAAAGCAGGCCAAGTGTGCAATGAACTGACTGCCTGCAATTTTTCAGGGTCAGCTCATTTACATAATAAATAATAGCCTCCTGTGCAGTTTTGGTCATGTGGAGTGTTAGCCTAATGAGGAGAATACAAAATCCGGCTGCAAGTCAAATTTAAAGGTGTATGTTCACTTAAAGGTACATGGCCACACTGGAATGGGGCGAAAAATTCCTCATAGTAGAAAGAGCCCAAAATGCACATCAACGTTTTGGCAAGCTTTTTCAAATGGAAAAGGAGGGGTGGACGAAAATAACTCTCAGGCAAAAAATTAAGTCAAAGAAAATCTAATCTGGGAGCCTGGTATGAAAGTGGAAGTTTCAGCATCCAATCACATTTTCAACGGTTGATAAGGTAGAGATGCTGCTGCATAAATTGCTTAGTGATGGGCACCTTGCATAGAAGGTTGCAGTGGCTAAGCATAATGCTGTTTATCTTACCTGCAGGGCTTGGGAACAGACACAGGAGAAGATGGTACACTTTAAGATACCTTGCAAAGCAGAATTATCCAAGTTACTATGCACTGTGCAGGGAGTCCAAGATTGGAATAACATAATATCAACCTTGCCTGTTAACCTTGTCCACATTTACAAGTCATAGAATTCATTGAATTTACAGTGCAGAAGGAGGCCATTCGGCCCATCGAGTCTGCACCGGCCCTTGGAAAGAGCACCCTACCCAAGGTCAACATCTCCCCCTATCCCCATAACCCAGTAACCCCACCCAACACTAAGGGCAATGTTGGACACTAAGGGCAATTTATCATGGCTAATCCACCTAACCTGCACATCTTTGGACTGTGGGAGGATACCGGAGCACCCGGAGGAAACCCACGCACACACGGGGAGGATGTGCAGACTCCGCACAGACAGTGACCCAAGCCGGAATCGAACCTGGGACCCTGGAGCTGTGAAGCAATTGGGCTACCCACAATGCTACTGTGCTGCCCTCATCGTTATCAAGCCATCCAATCAATGTTTAAATTGCATCCCATCCATTTTCATACAAAATAAAAGTAAAAGATATCACAACAAAAATGTATGAGGCACCAACTGGCACATAGGTTGGCTACATACTTATGACTCTGCAAGTCTTACTTTGACTTACAAAATTGCAAGGGTAATTTTCTGCTTGGGGAATGAGGTGGCAGAAATAGAAGGACACAATTCTGACTTGAAGAAAGACTCACAAATTATGGACTCTTCATTCACTCGGACAAAGTCAACCAGACGTCCATTTCAGATCACGATAGAAATAGGGTAATATGAAAGAACAAGTCTCTCTGAAACTCAGGCATGGCATTGTCTTCTTACATCTCGTCCCTCTCTCATGCACTTACACTGATATGCACATTGCCACATGGTGACTCCAAATTTCTCCGGATCACTGTTGTAATAGATGGGATATTCAGTCACAAGAGGTTTGGGTGGTGGGGGGAAGACAGTGGGGAGGTTGAAAATTGCAATTCAATAAGGATAAGTAGAAAATAATTAACATGCGTACAAGGGATCATAGGAAAGATTTTCCATTTCTAACTCTTCGTACATGCTGAGACCACACAATAGGAATTTCTGCTGCCACGGTCCATTATTTCCTGCCTATTAACACCTCTGACTGGAAAACCATGGGCTAGGCATGTGCAATTTCCTGCCAAGTATTCCAGCAGTATTTTGAAAGTACTATTGTGGAATCTACTCCCGAAAAAGGTTTTTTGGCTTAAAATTGATCTTTGCTAGTTGCATGAAAAAGCGAGTTAGAAAATTAACAAATATTTAACTGGAAAAGAGAATTGGGTGTGATGTTTAATGGATTATTCATTATGAGCCTGTTCCATGTTACATGCAAAGATCAAAATCACCCACTATGAGATAACGGAGATGGTATATTTAGCTTTATCATGAAAGAAATCAAGCAATTGTAGTGAGAAAATAAATGCTTAGGTGCAATAAAAATGCAAATAAAGTACTTTGATATGTTTAAGTACAAATCAATACAGTATTGTTGCTGCAGAGAGCTTTGCTCATAAACCATGTAATATATTTTATGCAGTTCTGGTCACTTAATGATAAATATGATTTCTCTTGAAAATATCAGGGGTGAGCAACCAAGATAATTTCAGGTATCAAAATATTAGTTTGAGGAAAGATGAGGGAAACTAATCTTGTTTGAGTGTTTTTATCGTTAAGATTATTTACAAACTGACAAAACAAATTGGGTCAAAATGTTCATTGTGGGAACTGTTGAAATATCATGGGCACAGGTCAAAAAATTTGGTCATTAGTAGTAAGAAGTAGCGGATGTAATTTAACTAAATGGGAACAAAGTCCCATAGCGAGCGCGTTTTCCATGTATTTCCCGGCGTTCGCAGCGGCGAGAAACACCCTGCAATTTAACACGCTCCCAGTTAGATAGGGGGCCTCAGCAGGGAATGCGCGAACGAGAGGCCACACATAGCCGGAACTCCTCAATGTAGCGAGAGATCAGAGTGCCATTTTTGAATGGCGCACCGATCTCTGGAGTCCCTGATGTGACTCCGCCCCCCCCGCCCACACAAACGCTCTTTTGGAGGGTCCCCAGGCCCCCCCCCCCCCACAGCACTATGGGAGGGTCCGCACCCCCCCCCCACAGCACTATGGGAGGGTCCCCAGGCCCCGCTGCATCCAACCCAACACCCGCACAGGGCACCCGCAGCCCGATTGCCACTGCGCACAAAGTGCCAGCTTGGCACCTTGACTGTGCCAGCCTGACAGCCTGGAAGTGCCCCTTGCAGCTGACAGTGCCACCTGGGCACCTTGGCAGTGCCAGGTTGGCACCCAAGTGACACTGCCAGGGTACCAGGCTGGCCCCAGCAGTGCTAGGGTACCACCCTTCCCGAAGGGCATGCACCTGGGGGGCCTCCGATTCCCTGGGAGACCCCCCACAAGTACCGTTTCATCTGGTCCCCGTTTCCAGAGACCAGTACTGAATGGCGCATGCCCACGTCACTGAGGCAAAGGAAATAGATACCAGCGCTGCGGGTACCTTGGAAAACAGCATATTAGAGTAAGACTAGAAGTTTCGCTCTAATATGCATATTTGTCGAAAGGTGATCCCGCCCAGAATGGGCGGCATGGAGCACCCACGGATTGGGCGGAGAATCGCCAGGTCCTGGGCCGGGTATGTGCAGGGCTGGCAAGCTGTAGCTGCGGACGTCTACGCCCCCACCAGGAAACATGGCGCCGGCCGCGCTGGACCCCGTGCCCGCCCACCCCGACCCCAGTCCACCCCCTCTAGCGAGACAGCTAGTCTCACTCGAATATGCAGTTTACCGAGGCACCCGAGGCATTAAATCTATCCCCTTTCCTTCAGAGTCCTCGGGCGAGCACCGTTTAGTACTGGTCTCCATAAACAGTGAGCTGATGGAACGGCACTCCTGGGGGTCTCCCAGGGGATCAGAGGCCCCCAGGTACATGCGCTTTGGGCAGGGTGGTACCCTAGTACTGTTGGTGCACCCAGGTACCCTGGCAATGCAACCCAGGCAATGCCACCCCAGGCACCCTGGCAGTGCCACACATGTACCCTGGCAGTTCCACCTGGGTACCAGCCTGGCACTGTCAAGGTGTCCAGGTGACACTGCTGGCTGACAGGAGCACTGCCATGTTCAGGTTGGCAGTGCCAAGTTGGCATATTTTGCACTGCGGTGATCGGTCTGGGGGTGATGCGGGGGGGGGGGGGGGGGGGGGGCAGAGATCCCCTTACAGCAAATTGGGCTTGGAGGGGAATCACGTTAGGGCTCTAGTGATCAACTGCGGGATTCTCCATCGACGGGATCTTCTGTTTCGCTGGCAACGCACCCACGCCTGTGGACTTCCCGATGGCATTAGATGGCCACAATGGGAAACCCATTGACTGGCTGCCGGAACGGAGGATCCTGCTGCCGGTGGGGGCGCGCTGCGTCGGAAAACGGGGCTGGTGGGATGGAGAATCCTGCCTCGGATCTCTCGCTACACTGTCATCCATTCCCCTCTGAGGACCCTTATCTAACCCAAGTGATGTCTGATAGCAATGTGTTTCTCGGCACGGCGAACACTGGGAAACATGCGACAAAATACGCTCGCTATGGGACTATGTTCCCATTGAGTTAAATCACGCCCACTGAGTTTGGTATTGCCTTTGCAACATTTTGACATTTACATTGCTTTTTTAAAAAATATATATATTTTATTCAAAATTTTTGGCCAACCATAACAGTACATTGTGTATCTTTTACACAGTAATATAACACTATAAGTAACAATGGCCAGTTTTTTAAACAAGAAATAAATAATATATAAACAACATCAAAATTAAAAAACAAAACTAAATGGCAACTGCCTTGTCCCAAATAAATACTCTCCAAAAATACAATTCAGCAGTCCAGTATACAATTACCTATAACAACAACCTATACATATTATACTTATACACTAACATCCATGAGAGTCCTTCTGGTTCCTCCCCCCCCCTCCCCCCCCTGGGTTGCTGCTGCTGTCTTCTTCTTTTCCATTCCCTCTATCTTTCTGTGAGGTATTCGACGAACGGTTGCCACCGCCTGGTGAACCCTTGAGCCGATCCCCTTAGGACGAACTTAATCCGTTCCAGCTTTATAAACCCTGCCATGTCATTTATCCAGGTCTCCACACCCGGGGGCTTGGCTTTCTTCCACATCAATAGTATCCTGCGCCGGGCTACTAGGGATGCAAAGGCCAAAACATCAGCCTCTTTCGCCTCCTGCACTCCCGGCTCTTCTGCAACCCCGAATATAGCCAACCCCCAGCTTGGTTCGACCTGGACCCCCACCACCTTCGAAAGCACCTTTGTCACCCCCACCCAAAACCCCTGTAGTGCCGGACATGACCAGAACATGTGGGTGTGATTCGCTGGGCTTCTCGAGCATCTCGCACACCTATCCTCTACTCCAAAAAATTTACTGAGCCGTGCTCCAGTCATATGCGCCCTGTGTAACACCTTAAATTGTATCAGGCTTAGCCTGGCACACGAGGACGATGAGTTTACCCTACTTAGGGCATCAGCCCACAGCCCCTCCTCAATCTCCTCCCCCAGCTCTTCTTCCCATTTCCCTTTCAGCTCATCTACCATAATCTCCCCCTCGTCCCTCATTTCCCTATATATGTCTGATACCTTACCGTCCCCCACCCGTGTCTCTGAGATCACTCTGTCCTGCACCTCCTGCGTCGGGAGCTGCGGGAATTCCCTCACCTGTTGCCTAGCAAAAGCCCTCAGTTGCATATACCGGAATGCATTCCCTTGGGGCAACCCATATTTTTTGGCCAGCGCTCCCAGACTTGCAAACGTCCCATCTACAAACTGATCTCTCAATTGTGTTACTCCTGCTCTTTGCCATGTTCCAAATCCCCCATCCATTCTCCCCGGAGCAGACCTATGGTTATTTCTTATCGGGGACCACACCGAGGCTCCCGTCTTTCCCCTATGCCGTCTCCATTGCCCCCAAATTTTCAGAGTAGCCACCACCACCGGGCTTGTGGTGTATTTCTTCGGTGAGAACGGCAACGGCGCCGTCACCATAGCTTGTAGGCTAGTCCCCCTGCAGGACGCCCTCTCCAATCTCTTCCACGCCGCTCCCTCCTCTTCTCCCATCCACTTACATAACATTGAGATATTGGCGGCCCAGTAATACTCACTTAGGCTCGGTAGTGCCAGCCCACCCCTATCCCTACTACGCTGCAAAAATCCCTTCCTCACTCTCGGGGTCTTCCCGGCCCACACAAAACTCATGATACTCTGCTCAATCCTTTTGAAAAAAGCCTTCGTGATCACCACCGGGAGGCACTGAAACACAAAGAGGAATCTCGGGAGGACCACCATTTTAACCGCCTGCACCCTCCCTGCCAGTGACAGGGTTACCATGTCCCATCTCTTGAAGTCCTCCTCCATCTGTTCCACCAACCGCGTTAAATTTAACCTATGCAATGTACCCCAATTCTTGGCTATCTGGATCCCCAAGTAGCGAAAGTCCCTTGTTATCTTCCTCAGCGGTAAGTCCTCTATTTCTCTGCTCTGCTCCCCTGGATGCACCACAAACAACTCACTTTTCCCCATGTTCAGTTTATATCCTGAAAATTCCCCAAACTCCCCAAGTATCCGCATTATCTCTGGCATCCCCTCCGCCGGGTCCGCCACATACAACAACAAATCGTCCGCATACAGAGATACCCGGTGTTCTTCTCCTCCCCTGAGTACTCCCCTCCACTTCCTGGAACCCCTCAATGTTATTGCCAGGGGCTCAATCGCCAGTGCAAACAATAATGGGGACAGAGGACATCCCTGCCTCGTCCCTCTATGGAGCCGAAAATACGCAGACCCCTGTCCATTCGTGACCACGTTCGCCATCGGGGCCCTATACAGCAGCTGTACCCATCTAATATACTCATCTCCAAAGCCAAATCTCCTCAACACCTCCCACAAATAATCCCACTCCACTCTATCAAATGCTTTCTCGGCATCCATCGCCACCACTATCTCCGCTTCCCCCTCTGGTGGGGGCATCATCATTACCCCTAGCAGCCTCCGTATATTCGTATTCAGCTGTCTCCCCTTCACAAACCCAGTTTGGTCCTCATGGAACACCCCCGGGACACAATCCTCTATCCTCATTGCCATTACCTTGGCCAGAATCTTAGCGTCTACGTTCAGGAGGGAAATAGGCCTATAGGACCCGCATTGCAGCGGGTCTTTTTCCTTCTTTAGGAGAAGCGATATCGTTGCCTCTGACATAGTCGGGGGCAGCTGTCCCCTTTCCCTCGCCTCATTAAAGGTTCTCATCAGTAGCGGGGGGAGCAAGTCCACATATTTCCTGTAAAATTCAACTGGGAATCCATCCGGTCCCGGGGCCTTCCCCGCCTGCATGCTCCTAATTCCTTTCACTACTTCCTCCATTTCGATCTGTGCTCCCAGTCCCACCCTCTCTTGCTCCTCCACCTTAGGAAATTCCAGCTGGTCCAGAAAACACATAATTCTCTCCTTCCCATCCGGGGGCTGAGCTTCATATAATCTTTCATAGAATGCCTTGAACACTCCATTCACTCTCTCCGCTCCCCGCTCCGTCTCTCCCTCCTCATCCCTCACTCCCCCTATTTCCCTCGCTGCTCCCCTTTTCCTCAATTGGTGGGCCAGCAACCTGCTCGCCTTCTCCCCATATTCGTACTGTACACCCTGTGCCTTCCTCCACTGTGCCTCTGCAGTACCCGTCGTCAGCAAATCAAATTCTACGTGTAGCCTTTGCCTTTCCCTGTACAGTCCCTCCTCCGGTGCCTCCGCATATTGCCTGTCCACCCTCAGAAGTTCTTGCAGCAACCGCTCCCGTTCCCTACTCTCCTGCTTTCCTTTATGTGCCCTGATTGATATCAGCTCCCCTCTAACCACTGCCTTCAGCGCCTCCCAGACCACTCCCACCTGGACCTCCCCATTATCATTGAGTTCCAAGTACTTTTCAATGCACCCCCTCACCCTTAGACACACACCCTCATCCGCCATTAGTCCCATGTCCATTCTCCAGGGTGGACGCCGTTCTTTTTCCTCCCCTATCTCCAAGTCCACCCAGTGTGGAGCGTGATCCGAAATAGCTATAGCCGTATACTCCGTCCCCCTCACCTTTGGGATGAACGCCCTTCCCAAAACAAAAAAGTCTATTCGCGAATAAACGTTGTGGACAGAGGAGAAAAACGAAAACTCCTTACTCCTAGGTCTGCTAAATCTCCATGGGTCTACTCCTCCCATCTGCTCCATAAAGTCTTTAAGCACCTTGGCTGCTGCCGGCCTCCTTCCAGTCCTGGACCTCGATCTGTCCAGCCCTGGTTCCAGCACCGTGTTAAAATCTCCACCCATTACCAACTTCCCCACCTCTAGGTCCGGGATACGTCCTAACATGCGCCTCATTAAGTTGGCATCATCCCAGTTCAGGGCATATACGTTCACTAAGACCACCGCCTCCCCCTGTAATTTGCCACTCACCATCACGTATCTGCCCCCACTATGGTCTTTGCCTCAAACATTACCCGCTTCCCCACTAGTATAGCTACCCCCCTGTTTTTCGCATCTAGCCCCGAATGAAACACCTGCCCCACCCATCCTTTGCGTAGTCTAACCTGGTCTATCAGTTTCAAATGCGTCTCCTGTAACATAACCACATGTGCCTTAAGTTTCTTAAGGTGTGCGAGTACCCGTGCCCTCTTTATCGGCCCGTTCAGCCCTCTCACATTCCACGTGATCAGCCGGGTTGGGGGGCTCTTTACCCCCCCCCCCCCGTCGATTAGCCATCCCCTTTTATTCAGCTCCTCACCCGGTTCCCACGCAGCTGTGTCCCCCCCAGGCGGTGCCCTCCCGCCCCGCCCACCCCACCCCATACCAGCTCCCCCTTCTCCCCAGCAGCCGCAACCCAGTAAATCCTCCCCCCCCCCCCCCGCTAGATCCCACACTAGCGTAGTTACACCCCCCATGTTGCTCCCAGAAGTCAGCAAACTCTGGCCGACCTCGGCTCGCACCGTGCGACGCCCCCTCCTTCCTGCTTCTCTATTCCCGCCATAATTATCATAGCGCGGGAACAAAGCCCGTGCTTCCCTTCCGGCCCCGCCCCCAATGGCCAACGCCTCCAGCTCCTCCACCTCCCCCCCCACAACCTGTGGAAGAGAGAAAAGTTACCGGGTCGCAGGATTAACAACATTAAAATCATCTCTCCCCCCTTTTCCCCCCCCCCATATTCGCCCCACCACTTTGTCTCAAACGTTCTTTTTTAATAACCCGCTTATTCCAATTTCTCTTCAACAATAAATGTCCACGCCTCATCCGCCGTTTCAAAGTAGTGGTGCTTCCCTTGATATGTGACCCACAGTCTTGCCGGCTGCAGCATTCCAAATGTAATCTTCTTTTTATGAAGCACTGCCTTGGCCCGATTAAAGCTCGCCCTCCTTCTCGCCACCTCCGCACTCCAGTCCTGATACACGCGGATCACCGCGTTCTCCCACCTACTGCTCCGAGTTTTCTTTGCCCATCTGAGGACCATCTCTCTGTCCTTAAAACGGAGGTATCTCACCACTATGGCTCTGGGAATTTCTCCTGCTCTCGGTCCTCGCGCCATCACTCGGTATGCTCCCTCCACCTCCAACGGACCCGTCGGGGCCTCCACTCCCATTAACGAGTGCAGCATCGTGCTCACATATACCCCGACGTCCGCCCCTTCTGCACCTTCAGGAAGACCAAGAATCCTTAAATTCTTCCTCCTCGCATTATTCTCCAGCACCTCCAGCCTTTCCACACATCGTTTATGGTGTGCCTCGTGCATCTCCGTCTTCACCACCAGGCCCTGTATATCGTCCTCGTTCTCGGCAGCCTTTGCCTTCACGACCCGAAGCTCCCGCTCCTGGGTTTTTTGCTCATCTTTTAGCCCTTCAATCGCCTGTAATATCGGGGCCAACAGCTCCTTCTTCATCTCCTTTTTAAGCTCTTCCACGCAGCGTTTCAAAAACTTGTGTTGTTCAGGGCCCCATATTAAACTGCCACCTTCCGATGCCATCTTGGTTTTTGCTTGCCTTCCTTGCCGCTGCTTTAAAGGATCCACCGCAATCCGGCCACTTTCCTCTCCTTTTTCCATCCGTATCCAGGGGGGATTCCCTTCTGGTTTACCGCACAGTGCTTTTAGCCGTTAAAATTGCCGTTGGGGCTCTTATTAAGAGCCCAAAAGTCCGTTCCACCGGGAGCTGCCGAAACGTGCGACTTAGCTGGTCATCGCCGCACCCGGAAGTGCACATTTACATTGCTAACAATTCATCGGAGACAACTGTATCCACAGACCATAATCCATTAAAGGTTTTGGAGAAGTTTAAAAATGGAACTGCAAGACTGTTTAGAAGACTGTTTCTGAAGAATACAGCAAGAGATTCTGCAGTCTCAAAAAGATCTCTTTTTCTCAAAGTGTTCATCTAAGACATCTCTTTTCAGCAAGTATTGCTGAATCTGCTAACTCCAGTTAAAGTGGATTGTGACAGGAGATGAATTTTGTTTGACTGCAGATAAAGATAGCAGTTAAGATTGATTCATTGTATTGTTGAGCATTGTTTATCCGGCAATTGAAAGCTATTGTCTTTATGATGTGAAAAGTTAGTAATACTGTGTTAGTAATTAAGTTTGTTTTAATATACCATATCCCTATTTGTGTGTGAAATCACTCCTGGAGCGAAGTATCTTTTCCTCACAGCCTTACAAAATAAAAATAAAAATTGGGGTTTCTGTCTGATATCCCACCAACTTTTGGAGTCTGGTCCAGGATTGTAATAGGGAACATAACAGATATACACTCCGAAAGTGGAAAATGCAGTTGGCTGACATCAGCACACAAACTCTGAGTATGGGCTCATAGCATGAAAACCCTGAGAGACAAAGAGCACATGGAATAGCACAATATATGAGGTTTCGCCACATGTAAAGACATCTCTCCTTGGCACTACACCTTTACCTTTCAAGAATGCAAATGAGATAGAACACCTCTGCCTCGATCAAGAATAAGCATGACATGAGCCTGCTAAACATCTAAATGAGGTAGGTTGCACAAGCACACTTAATATTAAGGTGGGGGCATCGGTGATATAGAGAATGATCTAGCCAAGTGCCACACACTGTGGTGCTATGGAAGCCCATTCCACACACAAGAGGCCCATGATAGCGATATCTGCGATAAGTAAGGACCAAGGTGTCACACCTGATTGATAGCAACATAACTCACTGTAAGAAAAGAGATATGAAAGGGTGTGATTATATTTACATTTGTGAACATCATATACATGTTGTGAACACCCACACCATGCCACAGTAGTGATCGTAAATATTTGTAACTTTCTCAACCATACCACTACATCATGGTGCTTCCCTCACACCCACAGCAGAGGTGAAGGCAGCCTACCGACTGGTATGTCCCGTTGTCTGTGATGAATTTTGTGGCTGCCCTCTGGAGGACTGAGACCTGGAGGGACCATATCTGCTTTGAGTGTCCTACTGTGGGGAAGGTTCAATCTCCTCTTCCTGTGGAGCTGGAGGTGATGGGATCACAGGAAGAGGGAATTTGGACTGGCCAGAGAATCCCTGAGTCACCTGGTCGGATGGCCCCTGGTGTATCCAGTTGCTGATCCTCCTCCCAATGGGTGCCCAAGGGCCTGGTTGGCTCCAGAGGTGAAGGGGTAGCTGCAGTAAGATCTTGGTGTCCTGCAGGCCTCCCGCATATCCACTGATAGGTGCCACCAAGAGCTACAGCGATGGAGTACTGCTCCTGTAGCAGGGCAGGATCACTCTCCTGGACCAAAGTCTCGACGGTGGCCACCACCTTGCCATTGTTGAGGTTGGGGCCTTGGCATACTGGTGCATTAAACTCAGACTGATGGCAGACAGAAACCTCTATTGTCTGTTGTAATCTGAAGAATACAGCCGACAACCCTTCCTGACGTTCCCATGATTGTTGGTGCAGCTCCATTCTCCATATCAGCGCAGGACTGATTCTGGAGGTTCGTCGTCTAACTTGGACTCAGCAGAATCATGGCCTCCAGCAGTAGTCCGAGTGCCGGCGACCTCAAATGTCACTACCTCCACCTGCTGTGGACCAGCTTGTGGGCTGTGCTCACCAAATTGTTACCCTGACACTGCTCTAGAACGAGTTGAGTGTTTCTTCCACTGAGGTGTGTGTCTGTACAGGCGGAAGCTGTGGGTGAGCGCAGTGACAGCACTCTTGCTGTGGTGTCCTCTGGTTCCTCATCCAAGGTGTTGACAGGGCTGGAGCTGAGGTCTGGCTTGTAGATGCCATGGGGAGTTTTCCACAGGTGCCTATGTAAGAAAGGAGAGATCATTAGTGCATGGCAGGTGACTCGAAAACAGGACAAAGCACTCTCACTATCTTTGTCTGATGGATGAGCTGGTGCAGGATTTTCACTTGGGTGTGCGCCACCCACCTCATCATCGACACAGTCATGGTCGACGTCCTCTCCGGCCTGCTCTATGGCATAGTTTTTGAACGCCATGAATCATAATAATAATCTTTATTAGTGTCACAAATAGGCTTACATTTTCACTGCAATGAAGTTACTGTGAAAATCCCTTAGTCGCCACACTATGGCGCCTGTTCAGGTCCACGGAGGGAGAATTCAGAATGTCCAATTCACCAAACAAGCATGTCTTTCGGGACTTGTGGGAGGAAACCAGAGCACACGGAGGAAATCCACGCAGACACAGAGAGAACATGCAGAATCTGCACAGACAGTGACCCAAGCTGGGAATCGAACCTGGGTCCCTGGTGCTGTGAAGCAAGAGTGCTAATCATTGTGCTACTGTGCCGAGACTTTGATGTTAGACACTCCACCCCTGGTCTGGGTCCTCGCTCTTTTATTGTGTGCGCACTTGACCTGCATGAAGACAGAGATTGGGTGTGAAGCGCATGCCAGGACAGATGATAAGGAATTCTGGCATGTCTGGGTGTTGAAGAGAGACATGGAGGGGATAAGGATGCAAGGTTCAGAGGAGATTAGGCCAGATGGAGATGTGAGGGTGTGTGTGAGAGTTAGTGGTGATATTTCTTCAGCTGGAAGTGAGTAATTTGCCAGTGAATGTGTGCTGGGCTTGTGAGTGATGAGATGGTTGACTTACCCTGGCACAAACGGATGAGATCATTCGTCCTTTTCCTGCACTGGCTGGCTGACCTCTTCTGCACGGTGCGAGCACTGGCCACCACAGCCACTGCCTCCCGAGTTGGATTTGTGTCCTTGCTGGACCTCCTGCAGTCAGAGTGGGTGTAGATGAAGTTGCGTCGGAAAAGGACTGTGTCAGTGCTCCAGTGAGGCATCACTGAATTTCAGAGCAACATGCTTCTTCCCTTTGGGAGCATTCCTGTGCTACAGGCATTGACAAAGCTGTGCAGGGGTACCAGTTTAATGAGCGCCTGGATTGAGGAACCTGTGAGCTGATAGTGGAACGGGAAAATCAGAGGCTGCCCAGCAGAGAATTGGTGTGAATCACATGCGTACATAATTAATGAGGTGGAGTGCGGGCAATACGACATGAAAACCCACCATTGTGACTGCTGAAAAAAAGACCATTTTTCACATTTGCTCCCACAATCCCACCTCCCATATGGCTACATATCCTATTCTCATAATCAATCTATAGAATCCCTACAGTGCAGAATGAGGCCATGAGGTCCATCGACCCTGCACAGACCCTCTGAAAGAGCCCACTCGCCTGATCTCCGCAACCCTACCTAACTTGCACATTATTAGACCTAAGGGGCAATTTAGCAAGGCCAATCCATCTAACCTGCACATCTTTGCACTGTGGGAGGAAACCGGAGCATCCGGAGGAAACCCACGCAGACACAGGGAGAACATGAAAATTCCAAACAAACACACAGTCACCCTAGGCTGGAATTGAACCAGGTCCCTGGCGCCGTGAAGCAGCAGTGCTAACCATTGTTGAAATTTATTTCATAAAGCCAAGGTTTGTTAAGTAATGGGTTAAGAGACATTGCAATTAGTTGTCTCATTTATGTTCAGTATCCATTAATTGACACTGATATGTAAAGGGGCTTCAGGTGGCCTCTGGCAGGTGATGTATAGTGAGAGTTTTGTGCAAAGGCTGTTGGAAGGAAATTAATGTGTGTTTGTGAAAAAGGAACAGAACTTTAGACTCTTCATATCACAGCAACTAAAACGTCTAACAAGGTTGACTGATCTATTTCATCCTATCTTCTATTATTTTCTTATTCGAGTATCCTTTCCTATAAACCTTGGCCCTTCAACTAAATGTTTGAATGAAATATTATGCAATTCTATGGGCATGCAGTTATGACCCAGCATTAGAATACGAAAAAGTATTAATTACTTACCAATGGCATAACTGTTTTTCTTGCTGTGCAGAATAAATGAACCATATTTAGCATTTTTTAGTTTCATATATTTATTTAGCCTTACATTTACTATTGTAATGTTGTGTTTTTGGGGTGTGAATGAAACTGCAAAAGTTGTATTTATTCTTTAATCTAGGTGCCATGAAAAGGTGGTGTTGAGCCTTCTCTTTGAATTAATGCAGTTCTTGCAGTGATAGAACCCTCACATATCATTGCAAGGTTTGAAAATAGTTTACTCCATCTCAATGACTTCAGCATTTTAACCAATTACTTTGTTAGGCTGAATGAAATAAGCTGATTGCACCAGACTCAGTCCAGTTTACAGCAAGAAATTGCCATTACACGTACAGTTACATGTTTTCCCTGAACAAATTACAATCACATCAGTCACTTAAGTGGCTAGGGCAAAACAAGAATGTCATATGTTTCTTAATTCAATCGTGGAATAGTACTTTGAAAGCTTAAGACCTGTTGATGTCAATAACGAACTGGCAAACCAAGTTTTATTGTTTCAACAGTCTGCATTTTCTTTCTATAACGGTTATAAATTACACAGTACACAACTCTATTAAATATACTTTGGGTGGGATTTTCCACTCCCACCCACTGCCAGTCTCATCCAGTCCCACCGAAAGTCAAAGGACCTTTGGCTTGTTATGGGCCAGGGTTTAGAGAACCCCAAAGAGTATCATGGAGTTCACCTGACCCACAACCTTTACTAGATTGTGGTATGGGGAGCACACGGCTCTCTCTACAGGTGTGGTACAGCAGAAATGGAAAAGTATTTTTTAGAGCAAAACAATGTTTATTCTATGAACTCAAGTTAACCTTTTTAAAACATAGTGAACTTCTTAGCAACCATTAATTCAAATATAACCCCCAAAGACTACAACACTAAGTAATCCTTTAAGCTTTCCTTTTCACATCCATACGACTTAAAAACAAAACCTTTATCAGACGCACATCAAGTTAAAGTCACTGCTGCCAACATTTATAATTCTGAATTTACCAAATGATCAAGAGATAGTCTTTTGATGGCAGAGAGAACAGCAGTACACCTGCTTGGTCAGGCTTCAGCTCCAACACTGAAAATGAAACTAAAACACACCCTGCAGCCTGCTCAAAAACGAAAGTAAAAAACTAACAGACAGCCCAGCTCCATCCACTCTCTGACATCACTGCAGTAATAAACACCCATTTCTTAAAGGTGCTCTCACTACAGATACTTATATACACAACCATTTATAAACACCCATTTCTCAAAGGTACTCTCACATGACACCTCCCCCAAGAAAAAAAAATAAACCATCAACTTCAAGATGGTTTCATTTTTCACTATCCTTTAAGAAATGCACACAGTAAATATACTTCTACGTTTCAAAAAACAATGCACGCAAACAGGTATAATAATATAGTAAAAAAAAAAATTTCTTCCTCCAACTGAAATTGCTTCCGTTCATCTCATTCATGACAAAGCATTGGCTATCACGTTTTCTCGTGCTGCCACATGTACTATTTTTAAATGAAATGGTTGCAACAATAAACTCCAGCGAAACAGCCGTGCATTGTTATTGCGGAATCGCTCCAAAAATGTCAATGGATTATGATCAGTATATATAACGGAGTCAGACGGATTGCTGGTCACATAAATGTGAAAATGTTGCAAAGCCAGCACCGAACTCAAAGTCTCCTTCTCAATCGTGGAATACTTTTTCTGGTGAGAATTCAATTTCTTTGACAAATAACCAATAGGCCGCTCTAGCCCTTCGTCGTCGCCTTGTAGAAGCACATCCCGTGGGGCCATTCGACCCTGTCCGATTGTATGGCCAAGTAAAGTGACTTGGACCTTTCCAAATTCACTTTTGGCTAGGTTTATCACCAAACCCGCCTCCTGAAGTCGATCAAATAACTCCATCAGATGTTTCAAATGTTCTGTCCATGTCTGGCTGAAAATTGCCAGATCGTCGATGTATACCGCACAATTGGGTAATCCTGAAACAACTTTGTTAGTTAACCGTTGAACTGCTGGAGCGTTTTTCATGCCAAATGGCATAACTTTGAATTGGTATATACCATCTGGAGTCACAAAAGATGAAATCTCCTTCGCCCATTCGGATAAAGGTACCTGCCAGTAACCTTTAAGCAAATCCAGTTTGGAAATAAACGCTGATTGTCCCATTTTTTCAATGCAATCCTCGAAACGTGGGGTAGGATAAAAGTCCGTTCTTGTAACTGTATTAAACTTTCTATAGTCCACACACAACCATTGGGTACCATCTGGTTTTGGTACCATCACTATGGGTGAGCTCCATTGGCTGCAACCCACTTCAATTATGCCATTTTTAAGCATACTCTCAATCCCTTTGTTAACCTGTGACAATTTTAAAGGGTTAAGTCTATATGGATGTCGTTTGATTGGAACTGCATTTCCCACATCAACATCATGGATAGCCATTATAGTATTTCCCAATTTATCTCCACAAACCTGCCCATGTGGTATCAATAACTCTTTCAGGTCAGTTTGTTTTTCCTCTGGAAGGTAACTCAACAATAATGTAATTTCCGATTTCTCATTCACCAATTTTTCTTCAATCAATTGAAGTGGTCCTCTTACCTCATGACCAAAAATTAGTTCAAAAGGACTCAATTTGGTTGATTCATTAGGTGCATCCCTAATTGCAAACAGTACGATGGAATTCGTTTATCCCAATCCTCTGGATAATCGTGACAATAAGCCCTCAACATTGGCTTTAATGTTTGATGCTACCTTTCTAACGCTCCCTGCGATTCTGGATGGTACGCAGGTGATTTAAATTGTTTTATTCCTACGCTATCCATAACTTCTTTGAATAACCTGGAGGTAAAATTTGACCGTTGATCTGATTGTAATTTTTGTCGGTAGTCCATATCTAGTAAAGAATTTAAGTAACTCCTCCACAATCTATTTAGCTAATATTACGTACGGGAATGGCCTCAGGAAACCTACATCCATTATCGTCAAAAGATATTGATTCCCACTTTTTGTTTTCGGAAAAGGTCCTACGCAATCAATTAGGACCCTTGTAAAAGGTTCCTCAAATGCTGGAATGGGTATTAAGGGCGCAGGTTTTATCACTGCTTGAGGTTTCCCGATCACTTGACATGTGTGACATGATTGACAATATTTAACTACATGTTGATGTAGTCCAGGCCAATAAAAATGTTTCTGGAATTTAGCTTGAGTTTTCCTTATTCCCAAATGACCTCCCGCTGGTACCTCATGTGCAACTCGTAACATCTCCTTTCTATACCCTACCGGCAATACTACTTGATGAACTTCTGCCCACTTTTCATCCGCCTGCATATACATTTTCTCATCAAGACATCACTTTTACGGTAATAACACTCTGGTACACACTCAGATTCCTCTTCCGTGTATGCTTTCTGATACATCTGTTTTATTTCTACTTCTTTCTGTTGTAATTCCACCAATTTTCCAGAACTAAAAATATCCGCGTCATCCTCCACCTGTTCTTGTTCTTTTTCAACCATCTGATCAAAAATCATTTCTAATAATTGCACTTCAACTTCACTCTTTGATTTCTACTCTTGTCTTAACCTGTGACTTTACGACCTTGTTACTACACAATTCGGAAAAGTCCCAGGATATTAGTCCTTCAACACTTCAGTTGTCTGATTTTCCACTGGCTTATCAACCACAGTAGGCATCATTCCCACCTGCGATCCAGCTATATTACCCAAGATAAACTGTATTCCTGGACATGATAGTTTCTCTATTACTCCTACTACCACTTCACCACTCTTTACTGGACTTTCCAACCTTACCTTATATAATGGAACACTACTCCTCTCACCCTGAATTCCACATATTACCATCTTTTCTGGCAACATTCTTCCCAAACTACATAACTCCTCATCTCTTACCATTAAAGATTGACTAGCTCCCGTATCTCTTAAAATGGTGACTTCTTTACCTGCTCCTCCTGATACACATGAGTAAACTTTACCCACACAAGTAAATTATTTAAAGAGATCTGGCACCTTCTTAACAATTACCCCACTGTCTTATCCTGATTTACCACATCAGCCTTCCCAGTGCTTTTCTTCAACCATCAACACTGTGACTTGACATGGCCTACTTTATTACAGTGAAAACATTTGAAACTTGTCATATCTCTTCCACCCTCCTGGATTTGTTTTTTAATCTGAGGTACACTCTCCTTATTATCTCCCATCAGATCACCTTTACCGTTACCACGTATTTCTCATGTCCCCAGTTTCTATCCCTCACAGGCTGAAACTAATGTCGGAAACCAAGCTTTGACTTATGAAGTAATTCATAATCATCTGCCATTTCTGCTGCTAATCTCGCAGTTTTAACCCTCTGCTCTTCCACATAAATTCTCACTGCATCAGGACAGGGCTAAATCGCTGGCTATGAAAGCAGACCAAGGCAGGCCAGCAGCACGGTTCAATTCCCGTAACAGCCTCCCCGAACAGGCACTGAAATGTGGCGACTAGGGGCTTTTCACAGGAACTTCATTTGAAGCCTACTTGTGACAATAAGCGATTTTCATTTCATTTCAATTGAATTTTTAAACTCCTCCAAAAGTATAATTTCTCTGAGAGCTTCATATGTTTGGTCTATTTTCAAAGCCCTCATCCACCTATCAAAATTACTCTGTTTGATCCTTTCAAACTCCATGTATGTTTGACCAAATTCTTTCCTTAAATTTCTAAACCTTTGTCTGTAGGCTTCAGGCACTAGGTCATAAGCACCGAAGATGGATTTTTTTCACCTCCTGATACGTCTCACATACCTCCTCTGGTAGTGATGCATACACTTCACTAGCCCTACCTACCAGCTTTGTTTGAATCAGTAATACCCACATCTCCTGTGGCCATTTCATTTGTTTAGCCACCTTCTTAAATGAAATGAAAAAGGCTTCTACCTCCTTTTCGTCAAACCTTGGCAATGCTTGGACATATTTAAATAGATTCCCACCAAGCCTTCGACTTTGAGACACTCTTTCTCACTATCCTCATCACTATCCTCCAACTGTACGTTTCCCTTTACTTCTGCAAATTTTAACTGACTGTCATGTTTCATGGCCATTTTCTGAAGTTCAAACTCTCTCTCTTTATCTTTTTCCCTGATCTGTATCTCCCTTTCTCTTTCTTTTTGTTCTGCTAGGGCTATTCTTTCTGTTTTCCTTTCTTCTCTCTCTTTTTCCTCTCTCTGTTTCTCTTTCTTTTTCCTCTCTCTCTCTTTCGAATTCAAGCTGCTTTAATTCTTTCTCATGTTCCATTTGTTTCATTCGTAACTGAATTTTTGCTATTTCCAATGAGCCAAACTGTATCTCGGGCAACTTTACATGCTTAGCCACCGCCATAATTACCTCACCTTTTCACATTTTTTCAGGTAATGTTAACTGCAATGTTTTTGCCAAATCTAACATTCTGCTTTTAGTCTCTGTCCGTAAGGTACTGCGTGTGATCGTCTCGACCCCCAAAAACTTCAGAGCCTCTGAAAGAGCCATTGTCCACAACACACTCCCTACTTAAACTGAAATACCACACCGGAAAAGCAACCACAATATGCTCCCCTCAGTGTTTTTAAGTTCACTAAGCCAATCCAATAGATATACTTTTATCCCCCTCGAGCCCCCAATTTGTTATGGGCCAGGGTTTAGAGAACCCCAAAGTGTATCATGCAGTTCACCTGACCCACAACTTTTACTAGATTGTGGTATGGGGAGCACACGGCTCACTCTACAGGTGTGGTACAGCAGAAATGGAAAAGTATTTTTTAAAGCAAAACAATGTTTATTCCATGAACTCAAGTTAATCTTTTTAAAACATACAGTGAACATCTTAGCAACCATTAATTCAAATACAACCCCCAAAGACTACAACATTAAGTAAACCTTTAAGCTTTCCTTTTTAACATCCATACGACTTAAAAACAAAACCTTTTATCAGAAGCACATCAGGTTAAAGTCACAACTGCAAACATTTCTAATTCTGAATTCACCAAATGATCAAGAGATAGTTTTTTGATGGCAGAGAGAACAGCAGTACACCTGCTTGGTCAGGCTTCAGCTCCAACACTGAAAATGAAACTAAAACACACCCTGCAGCCTGCTCAAAAACGAAAGTAAAAAACTGACAGACAGCCCAGCTCCACCCACTCTCTGACATCACTGCAGTAATAATTTCTTAATTATTTCTTAAAGGTACTCTCACTGCAGATACTTATATACCACACCCACCTATAAACACCCATTTCTCAAAGGTACTCTCACATGATAGGCTGGACCGTTGAATCTCCAGTGGCAGGTTCTGTCATGATGGGGCCAGAGAACCCTTGCTTCTACTTCAGAATTATCTTTGTAACCAAATTTCCGATATAGCGACATGGTGGCACAGTGGTTAGCACTGCTGCCTCACAGTGTCAGGGACCTGTGTTCAATTCCAGTCACTGTCTGTGTAGAGTTTGCACTCTCTCCCCATTTCTGCGTGGGTTTCCTCCGGGTACTCCGGTTTCCTCCCACGGTCCAAAGATGTCCAGGTTAGGTGGATTGGCCATGCTAAATTGCCCCGAAGTATCCAAAAGGTTATGTGGGGTTACTAGGTTAAGGGAATAGGGTGGGGCATGGGCCTAGGTAGGGTGCTCTTTCCAAGGGTCAGTGCAGACTCGATGGCCAATTGGCCTCTTCTGCAGTGTAGGGATTCTATGGATTGATTATGAGTAAAGTCATCTTTCTAAAAACATATCAATTTGTTTTAGTAATTTGAATGAACAATTATACAACATCAAAGGCGTTTTGAAGTAGTGAAAAAGATGAATTACCAGATTATTGAAAATAAGCTTCTTTAAATATATAGAAGTAGGTTGGATCAGACAACCTGAACAACAGGTATAGAACATTAGTTATGTTGCTGAAATCGCAACTATATCTGCTGCATATTTCACCATTATTCTTGTTATAAATAAACAGTAATTCTGTTTCCTTTTACAAACCTGGTGACTGTTATTACTGGACAGCCAAGGGCAAAACAAAAAGAGTCCTGTTTGATAGCGGGGTCATCCTTGGCGCTGCAGACATGGAGATGAACTCGGCTATACGCGCCCAAAATGGGACTCTGATACTTCCCCATTAAATTGCGCCCAATGACTATAAAGGAAAATATTGCATAGTTATGAGGTAAGAACAGGAGAATGAAACAAACTGGATGATTGTTTCAAAATGCTGGCACAGATCTTGTTCTGTGCTATATCATTCTCTAATTCTATAAAACAACTGGAAAGAAGGCTGCCATGACCACTTTCTCAGTGCAACCAGGGGTGGGTAATAAATAGTGGCCTAAGCAGCGTTGGCCGCTTGTCGAGAATCAATATAGAAAGCAATTGCCCAAGTAAATACACACATTTCCTGGATTTCTTGTAATGTTACTCACAGTAAACTATAATGTATTGTTCCTCTCACTTGTTCCTGACCTTTCTGCCTATGTTAACCCTTTTGTTTGCTCAACTACTCTTTTCGCATCCTTTTTTCTAATTTTCTTTTAACTCAGGGATAATGGGTGATGGGGAAGGGAGCTGCTAAATGAAGCAAACTCTATTTTTCACATTCCCTGTGGCAAGTGTGATCTGGAATCCTCAGCAGCTCATTTTGCATTTCCATGGCCCGTTCCCTCATTCTTCTTGCTTGCCTTTGGCTCCCTCAATCTCTAACCGTCCACAAACCTATTCCATTCTAAATCCTTAATATCCAGTATGCTCTCCTATTATCAATCATTTCTTGTGCCGCTCTATGTGCTCCCCATTGTACTACCGTATCATTTTCTGTATTGTGCTTCTGTGGTATTTTCTGTTACTTGCCATAAGACCATAAGACATAGGAGCAGAATTAGGCCACTCGGCCCATTGAGTCTGCTCCGCCATTCAATCATGGCTGATATTTTTCTCACCCCCATTCTCTTGCATTCTCCCCATAACCCCAATCCCCTCATTAATCAAGAGCCTATCTATCTGTCTTAAAGACATTCAGTGATTTGGCCAACACAGCCTTCTGCGGCAAAGAGTTCCATAGATTCACCACCCTCTGGCTGAAGAAATACCTCCTCCTCTCTGTTTTAAAGGATCCTCCCTTTAGTCTGAGATTGTGTCCATCTCTTGATTTTCTTCTGTAGATAATTCACTTATCACAAGCCATTACAGCTGAAAGTGAGAGGCTTTCTTCAATTTTCTTATCCCATAACCCTCCATTTTTAAATATCACTTGAATCTCATATGCTGAAAGCACTATGAAACTCATCCCCTCAATTTAGCTCCTATTTGATTGCCACTTAACCCTTGTTCTTCTAGCACCACTCCACTTGTGAGAATTTCCATCCCAATGAATCTCACATGATCCAGAACCGAGACAAGGTTAACCTACTGCTGTTTGTTGTTTGAATCATCTCCTCTTACGGTGAGCTGCAACTACCCTCAATGACCGACTCCACAACTACACATCCCCACTACCATAGACACCTTAAATCCACAACCACCCATTCCTTCCAAAATGCTGTTTTAAAAATTTTTATTCAAGAGAAGTGGACGTCGCTGGCTAGACCAGCATTTATTGCTCATCCCCAATTTCCCTTAGAAGACGGTGGTGAGCTACATTCTTGAACCACTGCAGTGCACCCACAGGGCTGTTAATGAGGGAGTTCCAGAATGTTGACCCAGCAGCAAAGAAGGAATAGCAATATATTTTTAAGTCAGAGTAGGGAGTGGCTTGAAGGGGAACTTCCAGATGGTAGTGCACCCATGTATCTACTGATGTTGTCCTCCTAGATGGCAGTGGTCATTGGCTTGGGTCCTTCTAGATGGCAGTGGTCGTTGGTTTAGAAGGTGCTATCTAAGGAACCTTGGTGAGTTTTTTATTCATTCATGGGACTTGGGAGTCACAAGCTGTGCCAGCATTTATTGCCCATTCCTAATTGCCCTTGAGGGGGCAGTTAAGAGTCAACCAAATTGCTGTGGAGTTACATGTAGACCAGGCCAGGTACGGGTGGCATATTTCCTTCCTTAAAGGACATCAGTGAACCAGACAGGTTTTTACGACAATCGACAATGGTTTCATGGTCAGCATTAGACTTTTAATTCCAGATTTAATTGAATTCAAATTTCTCCATCTGCAGTGGTGTGATTTGAATCTGGGTCCCCAGAGTATTACTCTGGGTGTCTTGCTAACTGATTCAGTGACATTACCACGACGCCACCACCTCCCCACATTCAGTTCCTGCAGTGCATCTTGTAGAAGGTACTGTAGCAAGAATTGCATGATGGGAAACTTGGTCAGTAAAGAAATATTCAGACTCAAGTTAAAAACGAAAGTGCACAGTGATGAAAACCACCAGATGTCCACACACAAGACCTACCATGGTAAACCACAAAAAAGGTTGTAGCAAGAAGGGATGTTGAAACCAGACAACCGCAGACCCTGAACAAGAGTTTTGGATCTTTATGGATACAAAGGTGGTTAAGATGGATAACCGCTCAGGGAACAATAGAACAGGTGTGTCCTGTTTACCAGACTTTTGGAAGAATTACCTCAGCCACATGAGGATCCTACAGATACGTCATTGAACATTGTGGAAGGGGAACAAATTGTATGTTACAGAAAATCAAAGCCTCAGGACCGACAACCGTGGAGCGAAAACCATGGAACAACCATCGCAGAAGATGACCCCGAGTCAGGAACCTGGAGACCAGTTAAGTACCCCTGGAGAAGAGCCTGGTCAGCTGTTCTACTGGGGTGATACTGGAGTCCAATTTAATAATAGTCTGTATTAGTGTCACAAATAGGCTTACATTAACACTACAATGAAGTTACTGTGAAAATCCCCTAGTCTTCACACTCTGGCGCCTATTCGGATATGCTGAGGGGGAATTTAGAATGTCCAATTCACCTAACAAGCACGTCTTCCGGGACTTGTGGGAGGAAACCAGAGCACCCAGAGGAAACCCACGCAGACACAGCGAGAACGTGCAAAATCCACACAGACAGTGTCCCAAGCTGGGAATCGAACCAGAGTCCCTGGCTTGTAAGTTGAGTGATGATTATTCGTATATTGAGCTAAAGAGTCTATTTGACATTCATTGAGTGAAAGAATCTGTGTGACATTTATCAAATTTAAAGTCTGTGTGACATATTAATGTGAATAAAGAGTTTTTCAGTGAATACAATCAATCTTATGTAGTTTGTGCGACATGTCAGTTGTAAACCCTTAAGGAAGGGGGAGGAAAACAGTACACATTGTTGTTGGTGTGCATTGGTGGTGGAGGAAGTGGACTCTGGGAGCGTCTCTTCTGGAGCTGCATTCCTGTGGATCGGTGAAGGGGGGTTGGCGGGCGGGAGGGAACGCAGGAGTCATATAGGGACGGGCGCGCTGCTCATGGTAGGTTGGGCGGGATATGGTGGAGGGGCGGTGGTGGTGGAACCGGCGGGTGCCAGGTCCCGGTGGGAGACCGTATCCTGTCGGCCATCGGGGTGTTCGATTTCAGTGTACTGGGGGTTGGAGTGTAGGAGCTGGACCCTCTCTACCAGAGGATCGGACTTATGGCTCCTGACGTGTTTTCTGAGTAGGACTGGCCCCGGTGTCTTCAGCCAGGACGGGAGCGAGGCCCCTGAGGTGGATCCCCTAGGGAAAACAAATAGGCGGTCATGAGGGGTCTCGTTTGTGGCAGTGCATAGTAGGGACCTAATAGAGTGGAGCGCATCGGGGAGGACCTCCTGCCAGTGAGAAACTGGGAGATTCCTGGACCGCAGGGTCAGTAGGACGGTCTTCCAGACTGTCGCGTTCTCCCTCTCCACCTGCCCGTTTACCCTGGGGTTATAACTGGTAGTCCAGCTCGAGGTGATGCCCTTACTGAGCAGGTACTGACGCAGTTCGTCGCTCATGAACGACGAGCAGCGGTCACTGTGGACATAATTGGGGAAACCAAACAGGGTGGAGACACTATGTAGGGCTTTAATGATGGTGGACGTGGTCATGTCGGGGCAAGGGATTGCACAGGGGAAGCGGGAGAACTCATCAATAATGTTGAGGAAATATGTATTGCGGTTATTGGCGGGGAGGGGTCCTTTGAAATCGATACTGAGGCGCTCAAAGGACATCAGCCTTTACCAAGTGGGCCTTATCTGGTCGATAGAAGTGCGGTTTACACTCCGCACAGATCTGGCAGTCCCTGGTCATAGCTCTGACCTCCTCGGCGGTGTAGGGCAGGTTGCGGGCCTTGATATAGTGGATAAGCCGGGTGACCCACGGGTGGCAAAGATCATTGTGGATAGCCCGTAGTCGGTCATTTTGCGCGCTGGCGCATGTGCCGCGGGACAGGGCATCTGGGGGCTCGTTGAGCTTCCCAGGACGATATACTATATCGTAATTATAAGTGGAGAGTTCGATCCTCCACCTCAAGCTCTTATCGTTCTTGATTTTGCCCCGCTGCGTATTATCGAACATGAAGGCTACCGATCGTTGGTCGGTGACGAGGGTAAACCTCCTACCAGCGAGGTAGTGCCTCCAGTGCCGTACAGATTCCACGATGGCTTGGGCCTCTTTTTCGACTGAGGAATGCCGAATTTCGGAGGTGGTGAGGGTGCGTGGAAAATACGCTACCGGTCTGCCTGCTTCATCATAGATTTTTAGATTTTACAGTGCAGAAGGAGGCCATTCGGCCCATCGAGTCTGCACCGGCTCTTGGAAAGAGCACCTTACCCAAGGTCAACATCTCCACCCCATCCCCATAACCCAGTAACCCCACCCAACACTAAGGGCAATTTTGGACACGAAGGGTAATTTAGCATGGCCAATCCACCTAACCTGCACATCTTTGGACTGTGGGAGGAAACCGGAGCACCCGGAGGAAACCCACGCACACACTGGGAGGATGTGCAGACTCCGCACAGACAGTGAACCAAGCCGGGAATCGAACCTGGGACCCTGGAGCTGTGAAGCAATTGTGCTATCCACAATGCTACCGTGCTGCTTGATTGAGGGGAGAGGCGAGAGCGGCCTCTGATGCGTCGCTCTCCACCTGGAAGGGGACGGACTCGTCCACAGCGCGCATCGCGGCTTTGGCGATGTCCGCCTAGATGCAGCTGAAGGCCTGGCAGGCCTCAGTCGCCAGTGGGAAGATGGTGGCTTGATTAGAACATAGAAAATACAGCACAGAACAGGCCCTTCGGCCCACGATGTTGTGCCGAACCTTTGTCCTCGATTAATCAGAGATTATCATTGAATTTACAGTGCAGAAGGAGGCCATTCGGCCCTTTGAGTCTGCACCGGCTCTTGGAAAGAGCACCCTACCCAAACTCAACACCTCCACCCAACATTAGTGGGCGGGCTTTGTCCGTATAGTTGGGGACCCACTGGGCATAATATGAAAAGAACCCGAGGCACTTCTTCAGGGCCTTGGGGCAATGGGGGAGGGGGAGTTGCAGGAGGGGGCACATACGGTCAGGGTCGGGTCCTAGAACCCCGTTTTCCATGACGTAGCCGAGGATGGCTAGTTTGGCTGTGCGGAAAACGCATTTCTCCTTGTTGTACGTGAGGTTTAGGGTTTGGGCGGTTTGGAGAAATCTGTGGAGGTTGGCGTCGTGGTCCTGCTGATCATGGCCGCAGATGGTGACATTGTCCAGGTATGGAAATGTGGCCCGCAGCCCTTACTGGTCCACCATTCGGTCTATTTTTCTTTGGTACACCGAAACCCCGTTCGTGACGCCAAAGGGGACCCGGAGGAAGTGGAAAAGGCGGCCGTCTGCCTCAAAAGCCGTGTCGTGGCAGTCCTCTGGGCGGATTGGGAGCTGGTGGTATGCAGACTTCAGATCCACCGTGGAGAACACCCGATAGTGTGCGATCTGGTTTACCAGGTCTGCAATCCGGGGAAGGGGATACGCATCGAGTTGCGTGTACCAATTTATGGTTTGGCTGTAATCTACAACCATCCGGTTCTTTTCCCGGATCTTGGCGACCACCACCTGAGCTCTCCAAGGGCTTTTGCTGGCCTCGATGACTCCCTCCTGCAAGAGTCGCTGGACCTTGGACCTGATAAAAGTCCTGTCCTGTATGCTATACCGCCTGCTTCTGGTGGCGACTGGTTTGCAGTCGGCGGTGAGGTTTGTGAAGAGTGGGGGAGGGTTGACTTTTAGGATCACAAGGCTGCATATGGTGAGTTGGGGTAGGGGTTGGGGGTAGGGACCCCCCGAACTTCAGGGTTAGGCTCCTGAGGTTGCATTGGAAATCTAGTCCCAATAGGAGAGGAGCGCAGAGGTCTGGGAGCACATATAATTTAAAATTGGCGTACTCGGCACCCTGTATTGCTAGGGTTGCGGTAGTGCACCCTCGGATTTGTGCCGAATACGACCCAGAGGCGAGGGAGATGGTTTGGTGCGCCGTGAAAATTGGGAGCGAGCAGAGTCTTACCATATCCGGGTGAATGAAGCTCTCTGTGCTCCCGGAGTCGAAAAGGCAAGGCGTCTCGTGCCCGTTTATCCGGATGGTTATCATGGAGCTCCGGAGATGCTTTGGCCGCAACTAGTCCAGGGTGACTGCGATGAGTTGCGGGTAGCCGGCGTGGTCGGAGGTGCTGGGGCGGTTCCACGATGGCTGCCCTTGTTGATCATACGCGTCGAACGGCGTAGCAAATGGCGGCCAAGATGGCAGCCCCTGTTGGTCGAGCGTGGCGAGCGGTGAGGAAGATGGCGTCCAAGATGGCGGCCCACATGGATCGCACGTGGCCGGCCACATGGGGGAGGATAGCCAAGATGGCGGCCCCCATGAGTCGCACGTGCTGTGAGGGTTGAAAGATGGCTGCCCCCACGGATAGCACGAGGCTAATGGCGCGTCTACAGGGGGCGGAGTCGGCAGACACACTGCCACACTGCGCGGTCTGCGGGCCTGTGAGTCTGAAGATCGGGCCTGTGAGTTAGAGTTCTTGGACCTGGCCAGGCAAACTTTGGCGAAATGTCCTTTTCTCCCGCTGCTGCTGCAGTTCACGTTACGGGCCGGGCAGTGCTGCCGGGGGTGTTGGGACTGGCCGCAGAAATAGCAGGGTAGCCCCCCATGGTGGGCGGGCGGCCGCGCGGCACAGGCCTGGGGTAGTCTTTGGTCGGGGGTCCACGAGGGGGTCGCATGGTCAGCCGGGAACGCGTTAAGGCTCTGGAACGCTACTTCCAGAGAGGAGGCTAACTTTACCGTCTGATCCACGTCCAGGGCCCCCTTTTCGAGTAGGCGCTGTCTCACGTAGTTGGACCAGACTCCCGCCACGTAGGCGTCTCGGGCGGCGACTTCCATATGTTGATTGGCTGTAACGGCCTGGTAGTTGCAGCTGCGTGCAGGTCGCGTAGGTAGTCTTCCAGCAAAATACCCGGGGCGCTGACGGCAAGTGGTGAGGATGTGTCGCGCGTAGACCTCGTTCACGGGCCGTACATAGAGGCGTTCGAGCATCGCGAGAGCGTCGGCGTAGGAGGAGGCCTCGTCGAGTTGAACAGGGATTCGATGGCTCACCCGTGCGTGGAAGAGGCTCAGCTTCTGTTCGTCGGTGATGGAAGGCGTGGAGGAGGCTGTGACATAGGCCTTGAAGCAGTGGAGCCAGTGCGAAAACATTTCTTTCGCCTCCGCGGCCTGCGGATCGAGTTCCAGTCGGTCAGGTTTGAGGGCAGATTCCATAGTTGCGTTTTAAGTTGATGAAATTAATGCAACCATCAATTCACTTGCGACGGGAGTAGAAGTAAACTGTGGCTTTAATCAACTTAGCTCAGTGCCTGCCTGCGACTGATCCAATACGGAGAACTGCCGACAGGTCGACTGCTCTTTATACCCCCCTTCAAGGGGAGCCCATACAGGCACCAACATGTTGCCCTATGGATAATGCCATACAATGGCCCCTAGGAGGAGCCCACAAGGGCAACAGCATAGCACAGATACAAATACAAGGGCAACAGCAAGATACAAATACAATGGTGGATTATTGGCATAATACATGCACCACAGAAGGCTGAGTCAATCATGATGAAAGGTGAACAATCATCTGATATTTGAAGGACGAGCAGGCCAAGAGAAACAAGAGCCTTATCCCAAGGCAGGAATAGGCCTTCAGGGCCATGCATGTTTGCCTATTGTTGAAAAGTACCATTTTTCATAGGGAGTATAGAACAGAGTAGACATCTTGTATAAGAACACATGAATGATGTTATAACCCACACAGATCTTACAGGGTAGGGATGATTAACTACCCCGTGGATCTTGCAGAATACGAGCTCCCCCAATAAGGGAGCGGGGGACCTTTAACAATGTCTGACTATGGAAAATAGAGTCAGCCAGCAAGGCACCGACTAGAGAAGACCCAGTTGGGAACTTCTAGAGGTGTAAATAACAGTAGTTGTGAAATTAAGTATGTTTTTGTTCCAACAAACCCGGTGGGAATTCTTCGTGGCCGTTACAAAAAATGGCAGTGATATTTATTTATGGTGGTACTGGTCAAGGAAAGAATGTTGGACTGCACAACAGAAGAATTTCCTCTTCTTTGGCGTTTTCGGCCGATGGGGGCTTGTAAAATAGGGCGGGTTAGGGTGACCACCCAGCCACCTTCCAGCTCACCCCCGAGCTCTCCTCCCAGCTCTCCTCGCTAACACGAGGAGTGGGCAGGCGCCAAAATTGGCAGCCCTCCCGCTATATGTAAATAAATAATTTAGTCAATTCAGCTTGTTAACAAAGCAATTGACCCCAATCATATGCTGCCCATGCCATAATATGGTTGGCGTGGACAGGCCGCTTTTTCATAAAACATTTTCAAAGAGGGAGGAAGGGAAGGCACTATCTTCTGGGGGTATCCTTTGCGCATCAGGAGGAAGTGCCCCCTAAGATAGAAACTCCCTTTCTTTCTACCTGCTTGCTCTACAAAACACACCACCCTCACTCCTGCCCTCACTTTCTAAACTGCCCAAACCCTCCCTGCCCAAGACCCAGGACTTATCTTGCTCCAGAATTAATATCAGGAATGATGAGCTGCAGGCAATCTGGTTGGCTGGCAGTACCTGAGGGCAGGAATTCCTCCCCAGTGGGGGAGGGGTGAATGTCTCAACCAGCCCCAATTTAGAGCCCCCAAAGCACATTAAGGCTACAAGGAAGACTGGCGTGGAGTCATCCGTGCCCCTGTAATTTGCTATTGTGTGTTGCACTGAAAAAAGATTCACCGTGTGGATTTGCAGCAAGCACCTATTATTAAACTAAGTTTACTACACCTCCCCATCAGAGAGGTCGGTATAACAAAATGCTCAGCTCTTAAATATATCCCTACTTAAGAAAAACAACTGATGCGTTGAAATGTAAAATGATAAATGTACATAATTTTCTAGGATATATAAGTAAAGCACGTTCACACAATACCTCAAATTTAACAGATTGAGTTGCATACTTATTGCTACTGCAATGACAATAAAACATATATGACCAATATTACCAGAGTAATGTACAGATTTAAAAAGTCCTTAACACCAGTATGTGTCTATTTAATGTCAAATGATGATTTTTGTGTCAATGAAAAGAACAGCTCATTTCTTATTTCTTCCTACATATTTTCAAATAACCTATCTAGCTTCTTTCTCTTTCAGACATGCTATCTTCTCCTAGCTCCATTTCCATCAGCATGATCTGCTGACATACTCGCCTTAAAATTCCGTACTTCATGTCGGTGGAGACGGCCTGCCATTGGTCGGCGGCGGGATCTTTTGGTCCCACCGCTGTCAATGGGGTTTCCTGTTGTTTGCAGCCTCTGCCGCCAGGGAATCTGTGTCGGGGATTCTCAGTCGGTGGGACCAGAGCATCCTGCTGAGGGAACGGCCGAATGATCCCGCTGACTTTATTTAATATTGTACAGACGGGCCATTAAAATCTGCACCCATCTCTGAAGCTGTGCTGCTGCTACGGATGGTACCCCATGTTTAAATCAAATTTTTTGCTTGTATGTTAAGTTAACAGTGTGAATTTTCTATGTACAGGTATTGGTGAAACTACGTAACACCATGTATAATCGTTAATGTCTCTTTATCACCTTGCGGATAATACTGCTTTAACTTCATTAAAGTACTTGAAGCATATGCTAAAGGATTCTCCACACTATTTTCCATCATGTGAAATAACACCACAATTAACACTTTTGCTGAGGCACTGCACACTGAAACCAATTTTCTTTGAATCAAACTGGGTCAAAATAGCATCACTAGTCAGTACTTTCTTCACTTCGTCAAATGCTTCCTAACACTCTACAGACCACTTGCAATCTCTTCAAACTTTGAGCAGTTGGTACAGTGGAACAAATGTATGAGCTGAGTTTCAAGATCTCATCAACTATCTCCTGCATTGGGTGGATACCTTCACCATCTATTTGGTGACCCAGATATTTTACGCTTGACACCAAGAAGCAACACTTGTACTTTTTAGCTTTGATGCCATACTCTTGAAGTTGATCTCGAACTTCATTCAGCGTTACAATGTACTTTCTCTGTCTTACTACTAATTAGAATGTCAACTAAGCAGCAGCACACTCCTTTCATTCCACCTAGTACCTGATCCATGACGATCTGGAACACTGCAGGAGCAGCAGACTCTCCAGATGGTAACCTTTCTTATTGGTACAGCCCTTTGTGTGTATGAATGGTAAGCAATTCTTTGCTCTTGTCAGCTAATTCTAGTTGGTAATAGGCATTTGACAAATCTTACTGAATATCTTTCCATCGGCTAAATTAGAAAACAGATCTCCACTGGTAGACAGTGGGTAAGTATCAACCTTGATACCTTATTTACCATTTGTTTATAATTTCCAGAAATTCGAAAGGATCCATTTGTTTTTGGACATGCTACAATGGGTGCAGCCCATTCGCCACTCTTCACCTTTGTAATTTCCTCTGCTCTTTCTAACCCATCAGCTCTTGACCTTACTGCTTCTCACTGTGGATAAAGACTTGGTTTAACCTTCCAAAATGTATTGTTATTAATCTTTAATTCAGCCTTATGATGCCTAATTTTAGTATTTTGTTCTTCTTGCTCAAAGACCATTTTGTGCTCTCTTAGCACTTTCAAGGTGTCAGATGTAGGTGTCAGATCCCTAATGTAAATAACTCAACCGAGTTTAACCATCTCACCTCAGGTCAATTTATCCCCATCAGAGAGACTTTGTTCCCTCCTACTGCCTGTGGTAAGTACCAGGATGTATCACTGTATACACTAACTTGGCCGAACACTGAAATACTGTTATTGGAATAACTAGTCAGTTTTACACCAGCTCTACGTAAGAGGATGTGACTTAGGGACTTCTTGTACTCTCCTTCTGAGATAACGGACACTGCTGTAACTGTATCAACAATGAAAGTAAGTTGTGAATCCCCGACTTTCATTTTTACTGTGGGTGTTGGTATTATATTTTCAGCCCTATTACTCTCATATTCCATTTGTTGTTTATCTTGCCTTCCAACTGACTAAATTATTTGGTCTTCATGCATGATAACAACAGCATTTGTTTCTACATCTATAAAATGCATATTCAAGGTCTTCCAGACTCCTGAACTAGCTTTCGGTCTACCACAATCTCAACCGGGCATGGCTGTGACATGGAACATTACTATTTCTTCTAATCCTGCAGGCTATTTGCATGTGACTGACTTTCCCACAGGCATATAGCACTTTGACTGAAAATAAAAGTATTTAAATGGTTGGGGGATACCATGGTGATGGTATCATTTAGATTTCTGACTCAGACTGCGAATATGGCAGCCTTGGCTTGAATCCAGCTGAAATTGGTGTACCTCCTCTACTGGCCTGGATTCTGCTGAAATCTGGAGGGCATACCTTGTCAGCTCAGGAAACAAACTCCCTTGCAATCTGCAACTAACTCTTTCTGCCATTTCCATGCCTGTGGTCTCAATGCTGGGCTCCGGAGCCACATCAGGTTATTGCTTGTGCTCAAAACGTTGGCTTGGATTTTATTGTTCTTTCAGCCTTCTACAAACATGCCTCTATGCTTGAATTCTAAGTTTGCACCATACCCACAGTGGTGAGAGAGTTTCTTTAAATCAAGAATTTAATCTACAACAGTCTTACTTGACACCCGTTTTGACAGAACGTAATTATCTGCAATTTAATTCCTGGGTGCGCCATAATTTCAGTCCGGAATCTCATTAATTACAGAATATTCCATAGCACTGGTCTCTCGGACAACCTGGTTAGGCACTACATCAAAACTTTCTGGCTCCATCATTATGAGGAAATTATCCTCATCTCCTATTTTATTTACTTTTAGCCAAAAGTGAAACCTTTGTTCATAATTACACCACACCCCTGAGTTCGGGTTGAATTCCCCCATTGTCCCCTACTATGCCTTTTGCGTCATTTTTATCTCAATTACATACCGTGCTGAATCTTTCAACCACGCACATTTCCTCAAAATCAACTTCAGGAATTACTGTATCACAAAAAAACTGCATCACAATTTTCTTCAGTCCTTAATCTCTCAAATGAAATGTAAACAAAGAATTCCATCCCAGGCTCAGCACCATCTTCCTCAATTCCCTTTTTTCTTCATTGGGCCATGTTAACTTTCTTGAATTGTTCCTTATCGCCATATTTCTGTTGTATAATACACTGAGAGAAGATTCATCGTGTGGACTCAAAGCAAGCAGCCATTACTGGACTAACCTTATTGATGCCTTTCCAACGGAGGGGACAGCAGGGAGGGTAGTAGAACAAAATGCTCAACTCTGACAATATGCTGCACATAGGATCTCATTTGAACCACTGCAATGAATTGGCAGGACTTTGGTATAATGTTTTACATAAGAATACAGTACTCCTTCAGTCCTGAATTGAAGAAGTGAATAATTGCTCAAGTCCTGGAGTGGGATTTGAAACAAAATAATATATAAATGAATCCAAGAGGCAGTCTAAGTAGTAGCACCCTCTGAACAAATTTCACTGGTCTCACATAAGTGAGCTAAAAAAACAGTCCATCATGTAAAAAAAAACACCGAACAAAAAGCTCAGGCTGATCTATCTTATGATTTCCAGTGATTTGAAATAATTCTATAATTCCAAATATCTAATGGCAGTGATTGAAGGAGCTGTGCACAACTGCTCTTTCTATGCCTGTTTTTAATGTAGACAAATCATGTGAATAATGGGGCTTCAAAGGAATTGTTCCATCTTCTCCCTAACAAGGGTCAAACAAGAGAAATGAAGACCATTTTTCAGTCTCGGTGTTTGATCTTCAACTATAGATAATTTACTGCATTCCATCAAGTCTTCTGGTTTTTTCAATACTGCATTAAAAGAATGAGTAATTTCACTCCAGGCACCATGCTGTGATATGCAGATATCTTTCCAAAATACAAACAATGCTGCTCAACTTGATTCTATGCGTTGTAGACACACTAATATTTAATTGGCTCCTTGTTTCTGAATCAATTAATAACAATGGCTTTGAACTTAGCTTGTATTCTGAAACTCACAACGAGCTGATTCAACCACAACAGGACAGATGACGACTAATGTTGCAGTTAACACCTCCACGATGCAAGCAAAACATTATCTTCACTTAAGCATAACTAGACATAAAACTAATGCACTGCTGTAATATGTTGCCATTATACATTCTTGAGCGGAAATCATGCAAAGCTGGACAATAAATCTTCAACAAAAGAAAATTATTGCAGAGCCTGGAATTCTGAAATAGGAACAACAATTGCTGGAAATACTCAGCTGGTGTGGTAGAATCAGTGAAGAAAGAAACATACGGTGTACAGTGGTTAGCACTGCTGCATCACAGCGCCAGGGACCTGGGTTCAATTCTGGCTTTGTCTGTGTGGAGTTTGCATGTCCTCCCAGGTCTGCGTGGGTTTCTTCCAGGTGCTCCAGTTTCCTCCCACAAGCTGTGCAGGTTAGGTGGATTGGCCATGCTAAATTGCCCCAGTGTCCAAAATTGTACAGGCTGGGTGGAGTTACAGGGATAGGGCGGGGGAGTGTGGCTGGGTGGGGTGCTCTTTCAAAGAGTTGGTGCAGACTTGATGGGTCAAATGGCCTCCTTCTGCACCGTAGGGATTCCATGTCTATGTTTTGTAGCCACTTAAAATGGCCAACTCCCGATTTAAAATGGCGAACGGCAAAGGCTGATGGGAAAGTCAGCCAACAAGACAAAACCAGCAGCTGAAGGTTGGCAGGGTATTTACCTCTGGCAAGGCCAGACACTATCGATACCAGCAACCATCTGCATAACAAAACAACAGCCATCTGCATACTAATGAGCAATCCCCGGGAACAATTAGCAACATTTAGACACATAAAGCAAAACCAGACTCTTCGGCGCCAGCAGAAGCCTACACAAAAGGAGGTGAACGACCACCTCAAGACCGCCCATCGATCAGGAAACCGCTCCAGCATTGGAGAAAATCAAACCAAATGATTGGGACAAAGTCCAATCACTTGGAACCAGGTACAGGGTCCGCCCCGAAAGGCGGGAAGCCCCTGGGGACTATAAGAATTGAGCCCCAAGTTCAAGGCGCTCTCTCTTCACTCGCTCTTCACTCTTGAACAGCCGCTCAAAACTGTAAGTCTTACTTCAACGCTCGCTCCGAGATAGGCGCTCCTAGCTACCAATCTGTACCAACTTCGAATCCCGCAGGCTCAGAACCCGAACAAAAGGCCATTCGTTTCCCTGACCTGGTGGGCCAGTTCCAAGTTAAGTATTGGCCTGTTAGCTGTAGAAGTAGCTTTGATGTAGAATTTGTACATGAGCAGTGATTACTGTGTATAATAAATGTGCTTTGATTTAAATCTTACTAAGCGGTGTATTGGATTATTGATCATTACTCGGACTTGAACCATTTGGCGGTATCAGAAAAATACCTGGCGACTCAAGAGCAAAGCTGATAAAACAGAGCAATTAAACTGAGGCAAAGTTAGCAACATTATTTGTCGACATCCAAACGGGACCCGATCTAGAAGTGGAAAATCACTCCGGGAGCACCCAGAATTTGAATTAGAGATCCAATTGGAAACAGAAAACCACAAGTGTTCAAGCAGTTCTGATCAATACTCATAATTCGGAAGTGTGTGTATGCATGCGTAACTAACAGGGCGATAAGGTAAAACTGATAGATTTTTTGTTGCGACAAAACTGTCGGAAGTTTGTATATCGGAAAGTAGCGAAAGCCGTACCCGTATTTACAGCACCACATAAATACCCCTGTCCCAAATTTGAAGAGCAGCATTCGGATTAATACCCCTGTCCCAAATTTGAGGAGCAGCATTCGGATAGGAAAGATGGCAATGCAACGCCTCATGAACCCAGAGGAATTTGCGGTCGCAGCGACCAGCAGCAGTAGAGTGGGACAATGTCCCATTTGGGAGGAGGAGATCAGGAAATATCTCAAAGGGAAAGGATGGCCCCTTTGGAATGAATTCTGTGACAACGAGGAATCAGGCCCCGGGAGTATAGGACATACTTGGTGGGAGACCCTGAGCGAGATCCACAAAAAGAGCTTAGGGAAAGCTCGCAAGCCAATGGCAATCGTGTCCTGCTTGGCACAATTGCGAGGCACAGAGGAGGTTGTTAGGACGCTCCGGAAAGAAGTTGATGGCATACATCGAATGAGTAAGGTCGGTGTTAGCGAGGTAGAAAAGGAGAATTTAGAATTGAGAAGGAAGTTGGCAGCAAAAAATGGAGAGGTGGATGACGCCAAAAGGGCTCACCAGTCTTATCTGGCGCACTTAACCAGCTTCCAGTCTCAATATGAAAAGACCGATCAGGACACGCAACGTGCAGTCCTGGTACGAGAAGAAACGGAAAAACAGGTAGAGGCATTACAGAAACAGTGTAGTGACCTCAAGGCAGCATTAAGAGCACTCCATGCTGCCACCAGAGAACAAAGACAAAGCACGCTAGATCACGCAATGTAGTGCCGGAAGCAGATTGCAGCGCTGCAATCGCTGCTTTCTGTTCAGAAAGGTTTCCAGGAAACTTTTGGAGAAAAATTAGATCAGGAAGACTGATTGGGAAGAATTGAACGAAACAGCACAGAGATATGTTCAGGGAACATGTGCTCAGGGAAAGCCACAAAAGAAAGAGAAAAGCGCCCCAACCCTCCACACAGCAGATAGTTCAAGCTCCAATGAACCCAGTGACCACCCACCGCACAGCCACATCGGACGATGAGGAATTTCTATATTCCGCCCCCTTAACAGTGACCCAATTACGGGACGCCTGCGATAAGATCACACCGTTCCTCCCCACCTCAGACCCCCACCATTTCTTTGCCACAGTTAAGCATCAGGCGACCATGTATGGCCTGGATGAGCGAGAGCATGTAAAGCTCACAGTTTTAAGTTTAGACCCTTCAGTAGCAGCAGCCCTTCCCGACCCACAGAATGTAGGAGGAGGCACCCTTGCATAAATGCATACCGCGATCTTGGATGCGATCGGGTTTAACCGGGGTGACCCCGTAGATGGCCTCAACAAATGTAGGGAAAAGAAATCCGAGCACCCCACAGCTTTTCCTGGACGCCTGTAGATCCACTTTGCAGCAGTCATTGGAGACTTAGACCGCGCCCATTTGTCCCCAGACAACATGGCCAAATGGACCCACACCCTTATCTCCCATGCCACAGGAACACGACAGAAAGCTTGCGCGAGTTATGATCCCTCAGAGGAGGCCCATAACGAGAAGTGGGTAGTGAAAAGATTTTCCCGCACTTGGGAGCAATCTGTTCAAAGTAAACCCGCAGTTAAGAATACCGAGGAAAAGCAGGCCGGTGCAGATATGCAGGCAGTAAAAACAACACACCAGAACCCCGCATGGGTGAATGAGGGAAAGAACAGCCCCCCACCCAAGTCACAGGAGTGCTACAACTGCGGACAATTGGGACACTTCGCAAGAGAGTGCAATGCCCCTAAAAAGCCACAGAGAGCCCAGCAGATGGGCACTCTGAGTAAGAGAAAGACAGAGCCCATTCATAGCGTTAGCACCCATTCAGATCAGACGGACTTGACCGGAACGGACTGACTGTGTACGGGCTCCCCCAGTTGGGTCTGCGACACCCTTTGGGATAGGTCCGGACGACCGGTAGTTGCAGCAAAAATTCGGGGACAGCCCATCGAATTTCTCTGGGATACAGGAGGGTCCCGCACCACAATAAATTCCTCCACCCTGTTCCAAAAAGACACGTGGCCCACTACAGCCACTATCACCCTCAGCGGCTTTACAGGCCACTCACAGCAGGACACATCACAGCCCCTGTACCCATTCAAATCGGTACCATCACCACAAAGCACCCCGTAGTTTTAGTTGACCTGCCCCACACAGCAAAACACATTCTGGGTATCGATTTCATGAATTCCCATAATCTCATTCGATCCAGTCAACCAGTGTGTCTGGAAGATGGCAAAATCCGCAAGAGCCCCCGCAACGCTCAACATAGGAGTACGCGAATAAAATTTGCGCTGGAGGCGAATTTTGTGTTCAACCCGACCACGCTTAGTTCGGACAAGCAGGTTAGGGCAGCTCTGCAAAAGAACAGGGCAGCATTCGCGACCCACAAGCACGACTGTGGACGGATGACTGGCTCCGTACAAATAACAGGACCTGACCCCAGACCCTAAAAACAGTATGGATTTCCCCAAGAGGCAGAGGGAGAAATCTCCAAGGTAATAGAAAGCTTATTAGAGCAGGGCGTACTTAGATCAGTAGCCTCCACTAATAATGCCCCGATTTGGCCAGTGAGAATGCCCGATGGATCATGGCGACTGACCATCGATTACTGGGAACTCAACAAAGTCATCCCCGCAGCAGCCCCTACAGTAGCCACAAGTCCCGAGACCATGCTCAAGCAGGGACTCAATTCCCGATTCTTTACGGTTTTGGACGTCAGTAATGGATTCTGGTCCATTCCATTGGCAAAGGCGTGCCAGTACAAATTTGCCTTCACCTTTAAAGCACAGCAGTACACGTGGACATGCCTGCCAAAAGGCTTCCACAACTCCCCCTCCATTTTCCACCGACAGCTGGCAAACGGTTTAGCCAAATTCTCTCGCCCCGAATGTCTCGTTCAGTATGTAGACGACCTACTACTGCAGACAGACACCAAGGCATAGCACATTGAGCTTCTGTCCGAACTCCTGGAACTCTTACACTCAATTGGTTGAAAAGTCAACCCCAAAAAGGCCCAGATTTTGGAAGAAAAAGTGATATATTTGGGAACAATTATCACACATGGTAAACGCGAGATCGAGCATAAAAGGATTGACTCGATTGCTAAATTGCCCCTTCCCCAGAACGTTTCAGCCCTCCGGTCGTTTTTAGGACTGGTTGGCTACTGCCGAAACCACATTGACGGTTTCGCCAGCAAGGCAGCACCCCTCTCAGACCTCCTAAAGAAAGGAGCCCCCTGGGAATGGCTTCCGCAGCATACGGATGCTGTGGACTCTTTAAAACAGGCACTCATAGCAGCCCCCGCACTGTAAGTTCCAGACCCGCTTTCCCCATACGCCATAGAGGTAGCGACCACAGACCGCACCCTTTCAGCCGTGCTCCTCCAGGAACGGCATGACCAGTTAAGGCCCGTAGCTTACGCCTCCAGAATTTTAGATGCTGTGGAGCAGGGATTTTCAGCCTGTGAGAGGCACCTGCTCGCAGTATTTTGGGCAGTGCAGTATTTTTCATATATTACCGGACTGAACCCCATCACAATTCTCACCGAACACACCCCCACCCAACGTTTGCTGGACGGACGACTCAAGGACGGCACAGTAAGCCAGATTAGAGCAGCTAGATGGACCCTTCTCTTGCAGGGACGGGACATCACTGTTAAAAGGACAAAGATGCATACCTATTTAGCCGACAACTTACAGTACCCCGGAATCTCTCATGAATGCGAAATTATCTCTCCACACCACAACACAGGCCCCTTTATTGCTAAAATACCCCCCAGAAAGATAGGTAGTTCAACCCAGAGCCCCCAGCACACGGACACGTGTGAGCCCATAAAGATCTATGTGGATGGATCTTCCACAGTCTTGGATAGGAAGCGCATAACAGGTTGCGGTATCTATGTTGAGGACGCGCAGGGACGCGCCCTTGATGAAATATCGTTAAAACATCCAGGCCACTTAGGCGCGCAGGCAGCAGAGCTCACGGCCATCGCATATATAGTGGAACACCCAGATTCCTTCCCCAGCCCAGCAGACATATACTCGGACAGCCTCTATGTCTGCAACAGCCTCACGGAATTTCTGCCCCTGTGGAAAGCAAGATGATTTGTTTCCGCAGACGGAAAACCCCTCCCCTCAGCCCCATTGCGCCGTCACATTTTAGAGAGAGCACAGAACAGGACTTTTGGGATAATTAAAGTCCGCAGTCACCATCGTTCCTCCCCCCCTGGAAATGTGAAAGCTGACGCACTGGCTAAAGCAGGTTCCAGACACGGATATCTTTGGGCACCCCCCCGAAGGCGCACCAGTGAGTGCAGTTCAGGTCTCACAGACAAAGATCGAAGATCTAGTGGAGGCCCAGAAGCAGGACAGCAATCTCAGGAAGATTGTCAAAGGAAAATATCCAGCTCCCTACGAGGGGTTCAAAAATGCACTGACCACACATGATGGTGTGGTGTTGAAAGACACCCTTTATGTGGTTCCTGAACAGGACAGGAATCAACTGATTTGTTTGTTCCATGACGGTCATGGACATCAGGGAATCGATCCCACTACAGCCCATCTCAGGCAGCTTTGTTGGTGGCCGAATTTAAAGGATGATGTAAACCATTACATTGAGAATTGTCTTATCTGTGCCCAGAATAATCCGGACAGATATGCCAAAAAGGCTCAACTCAGCCACACCCGAACAGTTAATGGCCCCTGGACTAACCTCCAGATTGATTTTATAGGACCATTGCCCCCTTGCAGGAATGGCTATAAATATGTACTTATGGTAATTGACACATTTACGAAATGGGTGGAAGCATTCCCAGCCCGCACAAACACTGCAAAAACCACAGCCAAGATTTTGACCCACCACATTTTTACAAGATGGGGACTCCCCCGCAGCATTGGATCCGACCAAGGCTCCCATTTTATGGGACGTGTCATGCAGAACATCCTCACGATATTTGGCATCACCCAAAAATGCCACATAGCATACCACCCACAGTCAAGTGGTATCGTGGAGCGCATGAATCGGACCCCTAAAATCCACCCTCAGAAAAATGGTCCAGCAGAACAACACCACTTGGGACTCAGTCCTCCTTTAGAAATGAAATGAATGAAAATCGCTTATTGTCACAAGTAGGCTTCAATGAAGTTACTGTGAAAAGCCCCTAGTCGCCACATTCCGGCGCTTGTTCGGGGAGGCTGTTACGGGAATTGAACCGTGCTGCTGGCCTGCCTTGATCTGCTTTCAAAGCCAGCGATTTAGCCCTGTGCTAAACGGCCTCTTGTGTTTTTGCGTAATACAATTTCTACTTCCACAGGTTACACCCCACACACTCTCAAGACCGGACGCCCCATGAAAGGCACAGAATATTTGTTAGGTTTAGACTTGACCAGCCCCGAAGTGACGGCCCTCACACACGAGAAAGCAATACAGCAGTTAGTGGAGAATGTTTAAACGGCTGAGCTAGCAGCCGCAGTAAAATTGGGCACCAGAAAGAAACAGAGCAAGGCTTGTTTCGACAAGACAGTGCATGCGACTGAGTGCAGTATAGGACAGCAAGTTATGCTCTCTGTAGATAACCGCAGCACATTCCTGTCCCCAAAATACTCGGGTCCGTAGTCCATTGCGGATAAAGTAAGTCCTTGCGTGTATAAAATAAAGTACCCCAACGGTAAGACTGCGTGGTTCCATATAAACCAGCTGAAGGCATATGGAACACAGTCAAACCACGCACACCACGTCATGCTCGACGCAGCACACCACACCCCGCCCACAGCCAACGTAACCCTACCAACCCTCACCACGTTCAGCCCAGCCACGGACTCGACCTCGACTCCACCCCCGAAATATACACTCCGCCCCGGAACGCCCACAGACTGCAGCAGCAGAGACAGCGACTGTGACTCGGACGATAGCCACAGCACGTCCCCCTACTATCCCCATGCAACAGGCCCCACACCCAGCGATTCCGACTACGATCCAAGTGATCCCTTCATGACTACTTTCCTGAACAAACCCCACCAGCGACCACCGATCTACACTGACGACCCCGACTTTGTCCCCACACAGCGAGACACCAATTATTGGCACCGGGATAACTCGTTCCGACTCGTCCACAACGACGACAGCGACCCCACCTCACACCATGCAGCCCTTTAAGCCCTGACACACTCAAGAGTTTGGCACCCGGGAGAAGATGACACCCTTGGGTCTGACTCCCAAACCAAGAACCCCTTTGCGACCCTGTTCGCAACCGAGAACGGAAGTGTCCAGATGATGTTTTAAAAGGAACCGCTTGGGAGAAGTGGTGTCCTTTCTGATGGAACCTGCAGAATGTTTTATTTTAAAAATATATATATATTTATTAAAGTTTTTTAACACAATTTTTCTCCCTTACAAACAATAACCCCCCCCTGTCGTCATTTAAAATTTTTCCTACTTCAAGACTGTGGAAAAAACAACTTTACACCTTGGTTTCGATAAAACTAACTTCGTCTTTATTGACCAAAGTCTGCATGCAGATGGCTACAGGTTAGAGAGAGAGAGAGCTGTTAAGGTAAACCTGCTCATTCTTTCTCAAGCTCGCAAAGACATGGAGAAAACGTTCAATATTTATACAAAAGCTGTATCATTTTACAAAAACAGACCTTGTTCAAAAATGTCAATACAGTCATAACATCTGATCAAACATGTTGTCATGGAAAGACCCTGACTCGGCTTATTTGCAGTATTTTGTCTTTAGAGGGTTTAAGACGTGGTCCTATTTTGTTTTTACCTCTGCCCTCATGATGCCTTGACGCAGATGGACCTAGGTCATGAGGAGGTTGTGTTATTAGGACATTCCTAGATCGTGGCTTTGTTATCAGGTTTTAATAAGGTCAGGCACTATTTTCCCTCTTCTGGCCTTGTATGATACAATTATGTGGATTCTTAGCTTTGTCTAGTTTGTCAGGGTCTGATCTTGGCACTTAGCTGACACAGCTGTCTCACACTTGGTTACATAAGTTGGCTATTTTTCCCATCATGCTATTGCTGAGTTTGTACACTTTCACACCCCCACCCCCGTAACAAAAAAAAAAGAGAAATTGCGCAGAGCAAGATATATACATGGCAAAATGATATATTTACACAGCTTTGTACACTGGCCCTCACCCATACGTGCCAGTTTCCCCAACCCTTCATGTTATCTCTTGCTCATCCACCCTCCCAGGCAGTCCCCCCTCTCCACCCCCCCTCCCAGGACGTCCCCCCCCCCCGCCCCAAGGTTGCTGCTGCTGCTGACCGACCTTCCTCTAACGCTCCGCGAGATAGTCTGGGAACGGTTGCCACCGCCTGTAAAACCCCTGCGCAGACCCTCTCAAGGCAAACTTAATACTCTCCAACTTTATGAACCCAGCCATATCATTCATCCAGGCCTCCAGGCTGGGGGGCTTCACCTCCTTCCACATTAGCAAGATTCTTCGCCGGGCTACTAGGGACGCAAAGGCCAGAATGCCGGCCTCTTTCGCCTCCTGCACTCCCGGTTCGTCCACTACTCCAAATATTGCTAGCCCCCAGCTTGGCTTGACCCGGACTTTCACCACCTGAGATATTGCTCCCGCCACTCCTCTCCAGAACCCCTCCAGTGCCGGGCATGACCAAAACATATGGACATGGTTCGCCGGGCTCCCTGAGCACCTTCCACATCTGTCCTCTACCCCAAAGAACCTACTCAACCTCGCCCCCGTCAAGTGCGCTCTGTGGACCACCTTAAATTGTATCAGGCTGAGCCTGGCACACGAGGAGGAAGAATTAACCCTACCTCGGGCATCAGCCCACAGACCTTCCTCGATCTCCTCCCCCAGCTCCTCCTCCCATTTACCCTTCAACTCTTCTACCAGCGCTTCCCCCTCTTCTTTCAACTGGTGTATTTCCGACACCTTGCCCTCCCCGACCCATACACCCGAGATCACCCTATCTTGAACTTCTTGTGCCGGGAGCAACGGGAATTCCCTCACCTGTCGCCTCACAAAAGCCCTCACCTGCATATATCTAAAGGCATTTCCCGGGGGTAACTCGAACTTCTCTTCCAGTGCCCCTAGGCTCGCAAACATCCCGTCGATGAACAGGTCCCCCATTCTTCCAATCCCCGCCCGATGCCAGCTCTGGAACCCCCCCCGTCCATCTTCCCCGGGACAAACCGGTGGTTACCCCTGATCGGGGACCACACCGATGCTCCCATTGCACCCCGGTGCTGTCTCCACTGGCCCCAGATCCTTAGCGTTGCGGCCACCACCGGGCTCGTGGTGTACTTTGTCGGCGGGAGCGGCAGCGGTGCCGTCACCAACGCCCCCAGGCTCGTTCCTTTACAGGACGCCATCTCCATCCTCTTCCATGCCGCCCCCTCTCCCTCCATAACCCACTTGCGGATCATCGCCACATTTGCTGCCCAGTAGTAGCTTCCCAGGTTTGGCAGCGCCAACCCTCCTCGGTCCCTACTGCGTTCCAGGAACCCGCCCCTTACTCTCGGGGTCTTATTCGCCCACACAAACCCCATAATACTCCTGCCTACTCTCTTAAAAAAGGCCTTAGTGATCACGATGGGAAGGCACTGAAACACAAACAGAAACCTCGGAAGGACCACCATTTTGACCGACTGCACTCTACCCGCCAGCGAGAGCGGTAACATGTCCCATCTTTTGAAATCCTCCTCCATTTTCTCCACCAACCTCGTCAGATTCAGTTTATGTAGGGTCCCTCAACTCCTGGCTATCTGGATCCCCAGATACCGAAAGCTCCCCTCCACCCTCCTCAGCGGTAGGCCCCCTATCCCTCTTTCTTGGTCCCCCGCCTGTAATACAAAGAGCTCACTCTTCCCTACATTGAGCTTATAGCCCGAAAACTCCCAAAACTTCCTTAGAGTCTGCATGACCTCCACCATCCCCTCCATTGGATCCGCCACGTACAGCAACAGGTCATCCGCATATAGCGACACCCGATGCTCTTCTCCCCTCGGACCACCCCCTTCCATTTATTAGACTCCCTCAATGACATGGCCAATGGTTCGATCGCCAATGCAAACAACAGGGGGCACCCCTGCCTCATCCCTCGGTACAGTCGAAAGTACTCCGACCTCCGCCGGTTCGTCACTACACTTGCCATCGGGGCTCTGTAAAGGAGCTTAACCGAATTGATAAACCCTACCCCGAACCCAAACCTGCGCAGCACCTCCCAGAGGTACTCCCACTCTACTCGGTCAAAGGCCTTCTCCGCGTCCATAGCTGCCACTATCTCCGCCTCTCCCTCCTCCGATGACATCATTATCACGTTTAAGAGCCGCCGCATATTGGTGTTTAGTTGCCTGCCCTTTACAAATCCCGTCTGGTCCTCGTGGATTACCCCCGGGACACAGTCCTCGATCCTCGTGGCCAGCACTTTTGCCAGCAACTTTGCATCCACATTGAGGAGCGAGATCGGCCTGTACGATCCACATTGCAGTGGGTCCTTGTCCCGCTTTAGGATCAAAGAAATTGTCGCTTCCGACATTGTCGGGGGCAGGGTCCCCTCCTCTCTTGCCTCATTAAAGGTCCTCACCAGTAGCGGGGCCAACAGGTCTGCGTACTTCCTGAAGAACTCCACCGGGAATCCGTCCGGTCCCGGGGCCTTCTCCGCCTGCATGCTCCCCAAACCCTTGCTCAGCTCCTCCAACCCAATTGGTGCCCCCAAACCAGCCACCTCTTGCTCCTCCACGCTCGGGAATCTCAGCTGATCTAGGAATCGTCTCATCCCCTCTTCCCCCGCTGGGGGCTGGGATCTGTACAGCTCTTCATAAAAGGCCTTGAATACCTCGTTTATTTTCGGCGCACTCCGAACCGTGGCTCCCCTTCCATCTTTGACTCCCCCTATTTTCCTAGCTGCCATCCTCTTACAGAGCTGGTGTGCCAGCATCCGACTAGCCTTTTCCCCATACTCGTAGATCGCCCCCTGCGCTTTCCTCCACTGTGCCTCCGCCCTCCCTGTGGTCAACAGGTCAAACTCCGTCTGGAGCCGTCGTCTTTCCCCAAGTAATCTTTCCTCCGGGGCCTCTGCGTATCTCCTGTCCACTCTCAAAATCTCCCCCACTAACCTCTCCCTTTCCATACCCTCTGTTTTCTCCCTATGAGCCCTAATGGAAATTAGCTCTCCCCTGATCACCGCCTTCAACGCCTCCCATACCACCCCCACCTCCCCGTTGTTGTTGGCCTCCAAGTACCTTTCGATACACCCCCTCACCTTCCCACACACCACCTTGTCCGCCAGCAGTCCCACATCCAGCCGCCACAACGGGCGTTGGTCCCTCTCCTCTCCCAGCTTCAGTTCCACCCAGTGTGGGGCATGGTCCGAAACGGCTATAGCCGAATACTCCGTCCCCTCGACCCTCGGGATGAGCGCCCTACCCAGAACAAAGAAATCTATCCGGGAGTAGGCTTTGTGTACATGGGAGAAGAAAGAAAATTCCCTGGCCTGCGGCCTTGCAAACCGCCATGGGTCCACTCCCCCCATCTGATCCATAAACCCCCTAAGTACCTTGGCCGCCGCCGGCCTCTTTCCAGTACTTGATTTGGAGCGGTCTAGTGCTGGATCCAACACTGTATAGAAGTCCCCTCCCATTATCAGGCCTCCTATCTCCAGGTCCGGAATGCGCCCCAACATGCGCTTCATGAATCCTGCATCATCCCAGTTCGGGGCGTATATGTTTACCAACACCACCCACATCCCTTGCAGCCTACCGCTCACCATTACATATCGCCCTCCATTGTCCGCTACAATAGTAATGGCCTCAAATGACACCCGCTTTCCCACCAATATTGCCACCCCTCTATTCTTCGCGTCCAGTCCCGAGTGGAATACCTGTCCTACCCATCCCTTTCTTAGCCTGACCTGGTCCGCCACCTTCAGGTGTGTCTCTTGGAGCATGGCCACGTCCGCCTTCAGTCCCTTTAAGTGCGCGAACACTCGAGCCCTCTTCACCGGCCCATTCAGGCCCCTCACATTCCATGTTATCAGCCGGATTGGAGGGGCTCCCACCCCCCCCCCCCCCCCCCCACGCCCCGCCGACTAGCCATCTCCTTTTCTGGGCCAGTCCCGTGTCCACGCCTCCCTCACCCTACAGTCCCCCAGAGGGGGGACCCCCGTCCCGACCACCTCTTCTGTGTCCCATTCCCTTTCGGCCAGTGCAGCAGCAACCCTTTTTCCCCCCTCCCCTCCCCCCCGCTAGACCCCTGTCTAGCTTTTTTGCTCCCCCCATGTCACTCCCGTAAGTCAGCTGACGCCTGCTGACCCCGGCTTCCCCCGCTGTCCCATTGACCTCCCCGCGTGGGAGTCTCCCAATCCATATGCATTCCTTTGTTCCCCTTCCCGCCTTTCTTCCCGCGCGCGGGAAAACACCCCGCGCTTTCCAAATCCCGCTCCGCCCCCTCTGGCACAGCTCCTGTCGCGGCCTTGTCTCTCTCCCCCAGCCCATGTAACATTTCCTGCGCGTGATTGAACCCCTATATACAACAACCATCACACATCAAACCTCAAACATCCCCCTACCCTCACAAACCCTCAGTTAGAGTCCAACTTTTCGGCTTGTACAAAGGTCCACGCCTCTTCAGGCGTTTCCAAGTAATAGTGTTGGCCCTTGTATGTGACCCACAGTCGCGCTGGCTGCAGCATTCCAAATTTCACTTCTTTCCGGTACAACGCCGCTTTGGCCCGGTTGAAATCCGCTCTCCGCTTTGCAACCTCCGTGCTCCAGTCCGGGTATATTCGGATCTCTGCATTGTCCCACTTACTGCTCCGCTCCTTCTTGGCCCATCTCAGGGCCCACTCTCTGTCCGTGAACCGGTGGAACCTCACCACCATCGCCCTTGGCGGCTCGTTTGCCTGGGGCTTCTTCGCCAGCACCCGATGTGCCCTGTCCAACTCCAGCGGCCTCGAAGGGGCCTTCGTGCCCATCATCGCCTCGAGCATCGTGCTCGCGTATGCCCCGGCATCAGCCCCCTCCACTCCCTCAGGGAGACCCAGGATTCGCAGATTCTTTCTCCTCGACCTGTTCTCCAGGTCTTCGAGTCTTCCCGCCCACCTCTAGTGTAGCGCCTCGTTCTGCTCCACTCTCACCGCCAGGCCCACAAGCTCGTCCTCGTTCTGACTGACTCTTTTCTGTACCTCCTGGATCTTAGCTTCGTGGACCTTCTGGGTGATCCCGAGTCCGTCAATTGCCGAAAGCATAGGCGCCAACATCTCCTTGCGCATCTCCTCGCGCTGCTCCTCAAAGCAGCGCTTGATGAACTCCTGCAGCTCCCCTTTGTCCCTGGCCGCCGCCATTTTGTTTTCTTTCCCTCGCTTCTCCCATTGCTCCAGTGCCGCTCCTTTGGCCGTTACACTTCTGGTCCGTTTAAAAAGTCTATGGAAACTCCTGAAAAAGGTCTGAGAGTCAGTTCCAGACGGGAGCTGCCGAATGCGTGACCTACTCCTCCATGGCAGCCACCGGACGCCTCGTCCCTGCTTCTTCAATGGCCTTGGTAGATCTTTTCACAGTTGTTCCCTCTGCTGCTAGAATTCACCTTTGATAGAGTCAAGTCAGATTGCAGCTTTAAGCTTGCCCTTCCCCCGCCTGCATGCTGGAAGAGGCTTTTGTCTAAACCTGCAGCCAAAGCCAAATCTTTTACTGTTTCTGCCGGGTCTGGTAGCCAAAAGACATAACATTCCTGGGGGACACTGTCAGGGGAATGCTGCAGTCTTCTTGCCACACCGGGAAATGTCAAACAAATGCTGTGGGGGCCCTGTAAAAGAGCCCAAAAGTCCGTTCCAAGCGGGAGCTACCGAATATGCGACCTAGCTCTGCATAGCCGCACCCAGAAGCCCTGCAGAATGTTTTATGTTGTTTGTAAGTTTGTTAAATGTTGTATGTCCGACAGGAAACATTTTGTTTCACTGCCCCACGCCTATTCAGCCGAACCCTCTGAGGACTTGCCTACAGAGACTCACTATTGCCAGACACTAGTTCCGCGGAACTAGCTTGTCTGCAGAGACTGGTTAAGGTACCAGACGCCCGTTCGTAACTGCCCTTCTGGTTCGAAGGAAAGAACCACTACGGCAGCCCCACCATGATGACTACATTTCTTGCCCGTTCTGGTCGGTTGCTCAGGCAGTGGAGAAACGGCTTGGGACCCGCCCTGCCTGGGAACCCCCCTCTGGTTAGCTACGCTCGGGTAGGGGAAACACGGCATTGGTCGCTGTCCTACCCGGGGACTCCATCCAACTCTTACCCGTCGCAGCCCATACGCACCTCATTTTTGAAAATTTTAGTTCAAAAAGTTTTGTTTTGTTTCAGGTAATCCTCAGGTTGCCAACCACATGCTATTTACATCCTGGAACATTTGGATGGTAAATTGCGCAGTCTGCGAGACGGCTCGCACTGGTTCACTATTTGGAAGTGTGTCTTGTCCTAACATTCGGTTTTTGAAAATAAATGAGGGAGTCACACATAGTGGCCAATTATAAAGGGAGTAATTGGCACTAAAGGACAGAGGCACTATCGTACAAGATATTAAACAAAGATAGTTACAGACACTATGCTTGTTTCCACAGAACTCCAGAAGCTCCAGGCCCGGAGAAGAGAAGAGAAGGAAAGGAAAGAGAAGAGCCATGAGGACTTCCTTCACATGGATCAGCATCATCTTTATGGACATTTGGTTGCGCGTGAACGCGAACCCCACGACTTCAAGCCCCCCAGCCGTTAATGTTTCACTTCCCCGCAGGACCCACAGCCCAGTCACCAGCGACACCACATCATCTTGGTGTGCGAGGTTTATAACCTGGTACTCCCTGTCCTATGTAATAGAAACCTTACTGGTATTAGCGATACTCTGCTGCATAGTGCAGACTATGCGTCTACGGAAATGGAGAAGGAGAGCCTACCGCGGTATACAGGATCAGATGTCCTATTTTCGGATACGACCAGACCCCCGACCCCCGCGATCTATAATAAAGAGCATTCACTTGCGTTTTATTGTAAATAAAGAAATGTAAAGAACTGTTCATGAGCAAATTGTACGATCCTGAGCTTGACTGCCAAGCCAGGAAGACTGATGTATAGACTGCAATGATTTTGTTTGTATAGTTGAGGAAGTTAGGATAATGAAATGTTTAAGTGAGTGTAGTGTATTAAGAATAGTTAGAGGTTCGCAGTTTATTGTTTTGTAATGCATGTCCCTGTTTAACATAGCACCCTTAGAATTGTTAGTTAAAACATTTTTGCATAGCTATGGTCAGTGCAGAGGCCATGAATGAAGTGCCCTCCCCCCACCCCAGGTCAGGGAATGGAAAGCAACATAGTTATGTGATCCTTCACGCTTCGCGTTAGGATCACAAGGAGGGTTTGTAGCCACTTAAAATGGCCAACTCCTGATTCAAAATGGCGAACGGCAAAGGCTGATGGGAAAGTCAGCCAACAAGGCAAAAATCAGCAGCTGCAGGTTGGCTGTGTATTTACCTCTGGCAAGGCCAGACACTATCGATACCAGCAACCATCAGCATAACAATACAACAGCCATCTGCATACTAATGAGCAATCCCCGGGAACAATAAGCAACATTTAGACACATAAAGCAAATCCAGACTCTTCGGCGCCAGCAGAAGCCTACACAAAAGGAGGTGAACGACCACCTCAAGACCGCCCATCGATCAGGGAACCGCTCCAGCATGGGAGAAAATCGAACCAAGTGATTGGGACAAAGTCCAATCACTTGGAACCAGGTACAGAGTCCACCCCGAAAGGCGGGAAACCCCTGGGGACTATAAGAATTGAGCCCCAAGTGCAAGGCGCTCTCTCTTCACTCGCTCTTCACTCTTGAACAGCCGCTCAAAACTGTAAGTCTTACTTCAACGCTCGCTACGAGATAGGCGCTCCTAGCTACCAATCTGTACCAACTTCGAATCCCGCAGGCTAAGAACCCGAACGAAAGGCCATTTGTTTCCCTGACCTGGTGGGCCAGTTCCAAGTTAAGTATTGGACTGTTAGCTGTAGAAGTAGCTTAGACGTAGAATTTGTACATGAGTAGTGATTACTGTGTATAATAAACGTGCTTTGATTTAAATCTTACTAAGCGGTGTATTGGATTATTGATCATTACTCGGATTTGAACCACGTGGCGGTATGAGAAAGATACCTGGTGACTCAAGAGCAAAGGTGATAAAACAGAGCAATTAAACTAAGGTAAAGTTAGCAACAGTTTCATGTCGATAATTTTTCTGTATCCTCTTTTGAGACAGGGTCATTAATCAGAAATATTAATACTTATTGAAAGAGATGGATTGGGATTTTCCAGTTGGCTTTCAGATTTCAGAGCATGTTATCCTGTGTGTAGTTAGGAGAGCTTTCAGAGACCAGTCTTTCAAGGTAAGGCACTGAAGGGTTGAAAGGGTGGTTTCAGTACTCTCCAAATAAGTGCCCTATGCAGGTGTTGGCTGGCAGAGTCCTTATAAGACTTTGATTCACCTCCAACATCTCAATGATCCCCTGTGAAGGAAAGGGTATAATTTTGATACTGTTGGGGTCTACTGAGATATTCTGTTATGCAGGCGTATGTGTGTGTTATTTCAATTATAATAATGTTTTTATAATAATCTTTTATTGTCACAAGTAGGCTTACATTAACACTGCAATGAAGTTACTGTGAAAAGCCCACTCTGGCACCTGTTCGGGTATACAGAGGGACTTGTGGGAGGAAACCAGAGCACCCGGAGGAAACCCACGCAGACACAGGGAGAAAGTGCAAATGCCACACAGTGACCGGAGGCCAGAATTGAACCCGGGTACCTGGGGCTGTGAGGCGGCAGTGTGAACTGCTGTCACTGTGCAGTTCTTGGATAGCATCCAGTCAACATGGTTTGGCTGAGCTGAACTTTATGAAAGGTGAACAATTGAAGGTTGGCAAGAAGGGAATTGGAATTGGTAGGTTGATAGGTGGCAAAGAAACAGAGAACTTGATGGGTGGAGGTGGGCAATGTCAGGGAGTGGTGGTAGGAGGTAAGTCTTTTGGATCACAAGTTCAGCTTGGCATCAAATTGGATTACTGGGTTACAAAAAGTCAGCTTCATAAACAATGGGAGGGGGAATGGAATTGATGATGGGGATATAGTATTTGTGGAGCATTTGGCTTTGATCTTCCCAATGATTAACTGGAGTAAATTGCAGCTTATTCGGGTCTGAATATCGGAGAAAAAGGCTTTTCTGTGCAGTGGCTCATGCAAAACTCATTAACAGTGCAGTGAGCTGACTGCCTACAATTTTCCACAGTCAGCTCATTTGAATAATTATTCATTGTTGCCTATGCAGCTTTAGTTTTGTGCAGTAAGCTAGCCTAATGACGGATACATAAAATTTCAAGAGATATGGAAATTAAAGGTAATTACTACATCTGGAGGCAGACATTATTCCAACCTTTATACAGTTTAACAATGAATTGAAAATATTTGCCAGACTTTGTTGATGAGGGAAGATAATGCTCATCCTAAAATTATTTGAGGATGCTGGAGTAGTGAATATTTTCTACAGAGTGAGGGTTGACAGCATGTTAAATGGTCCAGCTTTATCAGGTGATGATGGATGACTCAGCTGCTTGTGCACCAGACAAGCTTAAGTCTGCACCCTTTGTAATTGAGGAAGGAATGCTGAGGGATGGTGATGCCTGGGATGGAAAAGAGTAAACGATTTGCTGGATGTGGAGCAAGAGGAATTGCAATGAAGGAACAGTTGATCAAGTATCAGCTGCAAATATGTTTCAAAATAAATGGCAGACCAAATGGTGGTTAGAAGATCGAAAGTGCAGCTTAAGTGACCTGAGACAGAACTGGTAAACTGGCATAAGATGGCTGTGAGGAGGACTGCTCAGTGTAATACTGCAGAATATCCTTGTAAGAGGAGAGGTTGAATAAACATGGTTTGTTCTCACTGGAACGAAAGAGGTTGAGGGGCGACCTGATAGAGGTCTACAAAATAATGAGGGGCATAGATAGAGTGGATAGTCAGAGAGATTTTCTCAGGGTAGAGGGGTCAATTACTAGGGGGCATAGGTTTAAGGTGCGAGGTTTAGAGGAGATGTACGAGGCAAGTTTTTTACACAAGAGGGTAATGGGTGCCTGGAACATGCTGCCGGAGGAGGTGGTGGAAGCAGGGACGATAGTGACGTTTCAGGAGCATCTTGACAATACATGATTAGGATAGGAATAGAGGGATACTGTAACTACTTAAAATGGCCAACTCCTGATTCAAAATGGCGAACGGCAAAGGCTGATGGGAAAGTCAGCCAACAAGACAAAAACCAGCAGCTGCAGGTTGGCTGTGTATTTACCTCTGGAAAGGCCAGACACTATCAATACCAGCAACCATCAGCATAGCAAAACAACAGCCATCTGCATACTAATGAGCAATCCCCGGGAACAATAAGCAACATTTAGACACATAAAGCAAAACCAGACTCTTCGGCGCCAGCAGAAGCTTACACAAAAGGAGGTGAACGAGTACCTCAAGACCGCCCATCGATCAGGGAACCGCTCCAGCATTGGAGAAAATCGAACCAAGCGATTGGGACAAAGTCCAATCACTTGGGACCAGATACAGGGTCCGCCCCAAAAGGCGGGAAGCCCCTGGGGACTATATGAATTGAGCCCCAAGTTCAAATCGCTCTCTTCTCTTCCTCTCCACCTCTTCGCGCTCTTCGTCCTGCCCGGGTCACCCAGCAACAACGAACCAACATTGACCGTGACCGGAGCAGTGAAGATCGAACTCGTAAGTTTAATTCAACGCTTGCTACAAGATAGGCGCTCCAAGCTACCAATCTGTATCAACTTCGAATCCCGCTGGCTCAGAACCCGAACGAAAGGCCATTGGTTTCCCTGACCTGGTGGGCCAGTTGCAAGTTAAGTATAGGCCTGTTAGTTGTAGAAGTAGCTTAGACGTAGAATTTGTGCATGAGTAGCGATTACTGTGTATAATAAATGTGCTTTGATTTAAACCTTACTAATCAGTGTATTGGATTATTGATCATTACTCAGACTTGAACCACGTGGCGGTATCATAAAGATACCTGGCGAGTCAAGAGCAAAGGTAATAAAACAGAGCAATTGAACTAAGGCAAAATTAGCAACAATACGGACCTCGGAAGTGTAGAAGATTTTAGTTTAGACAGGCAGCAAGGTCGGCGCAGGCTTGGAGGGCCAAAGGGCCTATTCCTGTGCTGTACGTTTCGTTGTTCTTTGTTTATATCAGCAGTACACCATTTCGAGAAACAGATGCTGGACAGGAAAATGCTGAAGACATTTATAAAGTGGCTTTCACATACACCAGGGGCGAGATTCTCCGAAATGGAGGCAGAGTGTTCTCCAACGGCCCCTATCCCGACCGATTCAGGGCCCGATAATGGGCTAGGAGCGGCGCCAAGGCCTGGTGCATGTAACTGACGCGGCGCCGCTCCTAGCCCATTATCGGGCCCTGAATCGGTCGGGATAGGGACATGCGTGGTTGCTGTCCTTTCCGAGTCCACCCTGCAAGAAGATGTCAGACGGATCTTGCGGGGCTGCGGAAGAAAGGAGGTCCTCCTTCAGAGAGGTCGGCCCGAAGATTGGTGGGCACTGATCGCGGGCCAGACCCCATTTGAGGCCCCCGCCGATGTAGGATCTCCCCCCCCGCCACAGGCCCCCCAGCGTTCCCGCGCTGTTCCCGCCGGCAGCGACTAGGTGTGGACGGCGCCGGGGGGGAACCCGCCGTTTTGGGCTGGCTGCTCGGCCCATCCGGGCCTGAGAATAGCAGGTGTGCCGGAAAATCGCCATTTTGGGTGTCTCGGGTGATTCTCCGGCCTGTGCTGCGCGGAACTCGACGGGGCCGTTCTCGCCGCTTTGAGGGCGTCGGACCGGCATCGCGGGAAAATTTGGCGACCCAGGCGATTCTCCCAACCAGCGCGGGAGTGGAGAATCGCGCCCCAGGTGTCCAAAGCATTTGTTGTTCATCGAGTACTTTTGAAATGTAATCACTGCAGTAAAGTAAAACCACAGCAGCTAATCTGTGCATTTGTCCCACAAGTGGCATTGCGATAATGACTAGATATTCTGTTTATGTGATGTTGAATGAGGGATGAATATTAGCCATGACATCAGCAATAGCTCCTTTAAATTAGTGCCATGGGATCTTCTACATCCACCTGATTTGATAGATGGGGCAATTTAACATCTCATCTGAAAGACAACACATCTTAAATAGTTATACAGGAGTAGGTCAATCAGCCCCTCGAGCCTGTCCTGCTGCCATTCAATGGGATCATGGCTGATCTGTTCTACCTGCCTTTGGCCCATATCCTTTAATATCTTGGCTTAACAAAAAGCTATTTATCCCAGATTTAAAATTAACAACTGATCTAACTTTGTGGGAGAGAGTTCCAAACCTCTACCACCCTTTGAGTGAAGATGTTCTTCCCAACATCTCTTCTGAATGGTTTAAACTATGCACTCTAGTTTCAGAATCTCCAACCACTGGAAATAGTTCATCTTTATCTACCCTATCTTTCCCTGTTAATAACTTGGATCAGATCACCCCTTAATCCTCTAAATTTTAGTGAAAAGAGGTCTAATTTGAATTATCTCCCCCCATAACGCAACCCCTGTAATCCAGGTATCATTTTTGTAAACATATGTTTTCCAACCTCTAAGGCCTTAACATCCTTCCTTTTAAAAAAATAAATTTAGAGTACCCAATTTATTTTTTTCAATTCAGGGGCATTTTAGTGTGGCCAATCCACCGAGACTGCACATCTTTGGGCTGTGGGGGCGAAACCCACGCAAACATGGGGTGTATGTGCAAACTCCACATGGACAGTGACCCAGAGCCGGGATCGAATCTGGGACCTCAGCAGCATGAGGCGGCAGTGCTAACCACTGTGCCACCATGCTGCCCTCTTAACATCCTTCCTAAGGTGTGGTGACCAGAACTGCTCACATTAGTCCAAATGGGGTCTAACCAGGGTTTTGTATACAATGCAGCGCTACCTCAGCCTAGATTGTAGTGCTCAAGTTGTGGGGAGAAAATCTTCCTGTCCTGCTAGCAGCATCAGTGAGTTGTCTTCCTTCCACTTTTCCTCTTAGTCATTTGGAGGATGTGCTTTGCTTGGCAGAGTTGTCTTGTACTTTCTGCCAGCAGTAGCTCTGCAGGCGATTTCATGTCAGCTTCGAGAGGTGTAGCGCAGCGTGACAATGAGACAAAGTTTGCGTCTTCTTTGTCTTTCAGCATTTCATAATCATCCTCTTGACCATTTGGACATGTCTTTGTGCAAACACTTGGGCAATGTGGTGATGATGTTGAACACATACTGTTCAGCAAATTTCAGCAACTCTCAGGAGATGATTTGTGTTCCATTTTCACATATTACTCAACACAACTTGTACTGCTGTGGTGAGTATTGTAGCTTCAAATCTTTCATATTTCTTAGCAATGGGAATTTTAAGTTATACTTTGCTACTATTGCATACCATTCTTGCTTTTGTGTGAACAAATCAGTTCCCATGTTATACTATCGTCTAGGCGGTACCTCAATGGACATCATCCCTTCTTCATACTGCTTATTTCTATACTTCTGGCACCCCCTCATGTAGAGACCACTCTTTATAAAATGTCTTTGTAGATGCCTATCCAGTGTCAGTGGTGTTATTGAATGTTTACTGGTTGATCTTTACACCTAGATCTTTTATCTCATGTTTCCCATGAGGTAACAAATGACAGTGGTCATCTGCTAGCACAATTTCTCTTCCTGTCTTGTATTTGGAGAAATCATATCTCTGAAGCCTCATGAGTAACCTTTGTAGCCTTGCTGGTGCTCCATACAGATTTTTCTTACATATCTGGTCTAGTGGATGATTGTCACTCTCATTTATGAATTTTCCTCCATAGAGATTGGAATTTCTCACATTCATTCACAACTGCTAACAGCTCTCTTTCTCTGTTGGCATTTCTGGTCACAGCTGATGTTTGAGCTTTTGATGCAAATTGTATTGGCTTTTGTCTTACCAGAGCTGTGACCAGTCCTTTTGTAGCAGCATCAATCTCACACAGTGACAAGTTTCTTTCCGTTGCAGTCTAGGCTGAGTGTCCTTTATCCATAAATCCAAAAGCCAGGCGCAACTAAAAAACTCACTTTTTTTGAATTTCATTGAAAGTTATAACAGAAGCCTGTGAACTGAGCCAACGTGAACCTCACTGACTGCGCCCAACATTTAGCTCCGGAAGACTAGTTGTTTGTCTGCACTGTTTAGCTTGCGAACCCTCTCTTACAAGCAGAATCACAGATAGCGCCACAAGTGGGAAAATACAGACATCCTGGGTGGGATTTTCCGTTGGCCGATGCGTGCGATCGGGCGGAGAATAGCTCACAATGCCGAAATCGTGGCAGGCATTGGTTTGACTCCGAATCGTGATGCTCCGCCTCCCCGAAAATGGTATCAATGCGACACACTGCGTGTAGTTGAAACACCAGATGCATATCATTAGTGGGCCCACCCATGATTCTCCGCCTCCTATGGGCCGAATTCCCGACAGCACGGTCCACATGTGCTCTCATAAATCGTGAACCTGCCAAATGGACAGTGTCCAGCACCGTCATACTTCACCATTGGCCGGGGGGTTACCCTCTGCCAGGGCTGGGGGTAGTGGTGGGGGTGGCCAGGGGGTGGGTTGTACGGGTACCCAACACCACTACCGCAGCCGGCAAGGCAGCCATGCAGCATGCCACTGACAGCCCACTTTAAGCCTGGTGCCCTACATCGTATAGGTGACAATCATACACTCAGGGCTGTGGTGATATGTTTGTAAGCAATACCAAAGATGGCTGGTGATGTGACCTCCAGCCAGCAGGTGGCGGTACGGACACACCATGCGGTCTCAAGACAGTGGTCATGTGACAAGGCATTCCAATATAAGTGGGGGCAACCCGGTCATCAGCAAATGATTGTAAGACGTACAAGTGGACAGTCGTGCCTTGGGTATATCCATGATAACTTGCTCTGTCACAGATCATTATCTTACCACGTGTGATTCAATAAAGATCCTGGTTTGGACAAGTCAAGTCGTTTGGTAGATTCCTTGCCAGACATCGAACACCAAACACAACAAGGGCATATGACAAACCAAATACAAGTTTATTGGACTGTATCATGGACTAGTCTACAGCTAGCCTTTGTTTTTTTAAAGAAAATGGGGAGGGGGTGGGTGAAGAGATACAATGGGCTATTCATCAGCTGCAGCAGCCTAATCCGTATTTCCAAAAGGTATATAGCTACATGTTTGATTGATTGATTTGATTTATTGTCACATGTACCGAAGTACAGTGAAAAGTATTTTTCTGCGGCCGAGGGAATGTACACAGTACGTACATAGTAAACAAAGAGAATAATCAACAGAGACCATTGACAAATGGTACATCGACAAACAGTGATTGGTTCCAAACAAAGCAAATACATGAGCAAGAGCAGCATAGGGCGTCATGAATAGTGTTCTTCCAGGGAACAGATCAGTCCGAGGGGGAATCTTTGAGGAGTCTTGTAGCTGTGGGGAAGAAGCTGTTCCTATGTCTGCATGTGCGAGTCTTCAGACTTCTGTACCTTCTGTCTGATAGAAGGGTCTGGAAGAAGGCAATGCCTGGATGGGAGGGGTCTCTGACAATGCTGTCTGCCTTCCTGAAACAGCGGGAGGTGTATACAGAATCAATGTGGGAGTGGCGGGCTTGTGTGATGCGCTGGGCTGAGTTCACCACACTCTGCAGTTTCTTGCGATCTTGGACCGAGCAGTTGCCATACCAGGCTGTGATGCAGCCAGATAGGATGTAGAAGTTTGTCAGAGTTGATGCAGACTTTCCGTAGGAAGTAGCAACGTTGTTGGGCTTTCTTGACTATTGCATCAACGTGAGTGGACCAGAACAGATTGTTGGTGATGGTGACCCACAGGAACTTAAAGCTATGACCATCTCCACTTCAGAGCTATTGATGCAGACGGGAGTGTCGTGCTACGCTTCCTGAAGTTGATGATCAGTTCCTTGGTCTTTCCAACATTTAGAGGGCGGTTGATTTCGGTACACCATGCAACCAAGTGATGTATCGCCCTTCTGTAGTCTGATTTGTCATTTGAGATACGGCCCACCACAGTCGTATCATCTGCAAACTTATTGATTGAGTTGGAGTTGAATCTTGCCACACAGTCATGTGCGTATAGGAATACAGTCGAGGATTGAGCACACATCCTTGCGGGGCCCCATTGTTGAGGCCTAATGTGGAGAAGGTGCTGTTGCCTATCCTGCCAGATTGCGGTCTGTTGGTGAGGAAGTCAAGGATCCAGCTGCACAGGGAGGCGTCAAGTCCAAGATTGCACAGTTTGGTTATTAGTCTTGTTGGGATAATGGTGTTGAAGGCAGGGCTGTAGTCGATGAACACCAGTCTTATATAGGTGTCCTTGTTGTCGAGGTGTTCGAGTGTCGATTGTAGAGCCAGGGAGATAGCATTTGCTCTGGACTGGTTGCGGTGATAGGCAAACTGCAGTGGATCGAGACCGTCTGGGAGGCTGGCAGTGATCCGTCTCATGACTAGCCGCTCGAAGCATTTCATGATAACAGACGTCAGGGCCACCAGTCAGTAGTCGTTGAGGCAGGCTACCTTGTTCTTCTTTGGTACTGGTATTATGGTGGTGTTCTTGAAGGAGGTGGGAACCTCAGAGCGGAGGAAGGAGGTGTTGAAGATATCTGTGAATATACTCGGCAGCTGGTCTGCGCAAGCTCTGAGTGCTCACCCAGGGACTCCGTTGGGGCCCATCGCTTTCCCCAGATTCACTTTCAATAAGGCAGCTCTTACCTCTGAGGCTGTAATAGTGGGTATGGGTGTGTCCAGGGCTGTTGGGGCGGGTGGCACTGATGCATTGGCTGACTGCTCAAAGCGGGCATAGAACTTGTTCAGACCATCGGGTAGGGATGCTCCAGCCCCAGATATTCCGCCTGGCCTTGCTTTATAGCCTGTGATCTTGTGTAGGCCCTGCCATAGTCGTCGTGGGTTAGTGTCGTTGGCCTGGGACTCTAATTTGATGCGGTATTGTTTTTTTGCATGTGTCAGCATGTTCAGTTTTTATGATGCAAGTAGTTTGCATCCAGTGACTGTTCTCACACGTAGTTACCCCTCAGTACTACGAATTGTCCCAACAGAAGTGGGGAAGTAGTAGACTGGATAGTCTCATGGGTGCTGCAATGACGAGGGTCCATGAAAGGTTTTGTGTCGATAGTACAGGAGTTCTCCCCGGAGTGCGGCCAGACACATCATATGGACATATACACCAGAGGTGGTAGTAGTAGAGGCGGGTACAATTGTGTCTTTTAAAAAGCATTCAGATAGTTACATGGGTAAGATGGGTATAGAGGGTTATGGGCAAAGTGCGGGCAACTGGGACTAGCTTAATGGTAAAAACTGGGCGGCATGGACTGGTTGGGCCGAAGGGCCTGTTTCCATGCTGTAAACTTCTATGATTCTATATAAGAGCTGCTCAGAGTATACAAAAAAATGTTATTGTTCTAAGTCCTTGGTTATCAGCGATTGGAATCTAGTACTTTTACACTGTTCTCCTGTGCTTCACAGCTTCCTCTGCTTCCAATATTTATCATACTTCCTCTTTTAATGTGCAACGGTCTCCGCTACATTTTGTGATAAAGCACTGCAGGCTCGAATACACTATTACCCTATCATACCCACTGTTATAGCCTCATAGGTAAGAGCTGCCTTCTTGAAAGTGAATCTGCCGAAAGCGACGGGCCCCAATGTAGTCCCTGGGCAAGAACTCAGAGCTTGCGCAGACCAGCTGCCAAGTGTATTCTCAGATATCTTCAACACCTCATTCCTCCTCGGTAACAAGGAAGTTACACAAAGGAGAACCAGTGGACGTGGTTTATTTAGATTTCCAGAAGGCCTTTGACAAGGTGCTGCATAGAAGACTGTTAAATAAGTTAAGATCCTGGCATGGATAGAGGATTGGCTGACTGGCAGAAAGTGGGGATAAAGGAGTCTTTTTCAGGATGGCAGCCGGTGACTAGTGGTGTGCCTCAGGGGTCTGTGCTGGGACCACAACCTTTTACAGTATACATTAATGATCTGGAAGAAGGTACTGAAGGCACTGTTGCTAAGTTTGCAGATGATACAAAGATCTGTTAAGGGACAGGTAGTATTGAGGAAGCAAGGGGGCTGCAGAAGGACTTGGACAAGCTAGGAGAGTGGGCAATGAAGTGGCAAATGAAATACAATGTGGAAAAGTTTGAGGTTATGCACTTTGGAAGGAGGAATTTAGGCAAAGACTATTTTCTGAATGGGGAAATGCTTCGGAAAGCAGAAACACAAGGGACTTGGGAGTCCTTGTTCACGATTCTCTTAAGGTTAACGTGCAGGCTCAGTCGGCCGTTAAGAAGGCAAATGCAATGTTAGCATTCATGTCAAGAGGGCTAGAATACAAGACCAGGGATGTACTTCTGAGGCTGTATAGGGCTCTGGTCAGACCCCATTTGGAGTATTGTGAGCAGTTTTGGGCCCCGTATCTAAGGAAGGATGTGCTGGCCTTGGAAAGCGTCCATAGGAGGTTCACAACAATGATCCCTGGAATGAAGAACTTGTCGTATGAGGAACATCTGAGGATTCTGGGTCTGTACTCGTTGGAGTTTAGAAGGATGAGAGGGGATCTTATTAAAAATTACAAGATACTGCGAGGTCTGGATACAGTGGACGTGGAGAGGATGTTTTCACTTGTCGGAAAAACTAGAACCAGAGGACACCATCTCAGACTGAAGGGACGATCTTTAAAAACTGAGATGAGGAGGAATTTCTTCAGCCAGAGGGTGGTAAATCTGTGGAACTCTTTGCCGCAGAACGCTGTGGAGGCCAAATCACTGAGTGTCTTTCAGACAGAGATAGATAGGTTCTTGATTAATAAGGGGATCAGGGGCTATGGGGAGAAGGCAGGAGAATGGGGATGAGAAAATATCAGCCATGATTGAATGGCGGAGCAGACTCGATGGGCCGAGTGGCCTAATTCTGCCCCCATGTCTTCTGGTCTTATGGAATACCCCTCTGTGTACTGAAATTTCTCCTCACTCCCTCGGGTATCATTTTAAATTGATAACTCAAAGCTTGTGACATGCCAGCCAAAGGAAATAGTCTTTCATTATTCATCGTTTTGAAACTTTATATTTAAAATATCCCCATTAACTACCAGTAGAAAGTCTCCTTTAATCAATTTTCCTCACATTAATTTAGGGATGGAACAACATTGAGATTGCTGTGTTTGGAACACGCAATCTTGCTGACCTAATCCGTCTCTTGGTCCTCTGCCCAGGCAATAAATGATGAAAATCTACCCCAATGTATTCCCAAGATTAAGCATCAAATAAAAAAGAACTTCTAATCTTACAGAACTGTTCATGTGACAAATTAGCCTGCGAGTGAGGTCTCGGTGCTGTAATATTTTGCAATGTATTTTTGCTGTCAGCAAGTGCCTCTCTGGTATTTTTAAAGCATTCAATCTTACCCAAGTTGACGTGTAGCACAACTAAACCAGCCAAACAGAGATTAGTTTGAATTTATGGGATGAGTTTTATATCAAACCCCAATCATAACAGTACGTCAGTTGTGTCAAAATTCTTTAAGTATACATTAACAAGATACCTTGCTTATCGTCCTTCAGCTCGGCAGGGGCCTATTCCTTTTAAACTTGTGTTTTAGTAATGAAATCAAATACTTGTTTCTATATTTGTACTGTAGTAAAACCCTGGAGCCTAACTAAGAAACCTATCTTCGTTCATCAGTGATCAGGATTAAATTTCATCCGATTAGAGTTGTTCATTTATGACTAGTTCGTTATTGGCACGTTGTTATTACACCAATACAAAATCTTATTTGGATTTAAACCAACAGATTTTCAAATAAACAAATAGACAGACTATTTTTTCAATCAAGTATGCACAAAATTGACTGCCCAATGTAAACTGCTCTACCTGACAGCTACATTATTGCCTGCAATCATCATTGATTCTCTGAAGATAGATCAGTGGAATTGGCAAAACCAGGTTAAATGTCTAAAGTATTCCAGTTACGTCCTTTTTCTTTGGATTACCTATGAAAGGGATTGGGAGAGGTCCGTGGACATTCAATGTCAATCTCTATTATAAAATTGGGCCTGTGACAAATGTTGTGACAAAATTCCACCCATTCCACCCTCCTCTAACAACTGTTGGAGTTGTTTATTATTGGCCTTCCTTTCACCTTCTGCTGCCCCAGGATGGTAATTCCGATTACCATCTGACTAAGTTGACCATGGTAAGGGTCCTTCCTGTTTATTCCCTTATTTCCACTTTCATTTATTTTATCATTACATTTTTGAACCATGGATGATTTTTGCTCATGTCACTTTAACGCAAAATGCCTGTATCTTTAACTCAATCAGAAGAATCCGGAAGGTTATGCTGGTTTAAACTGGTGATTGCAGACTGGATGGCATCAGTGATGACTCGGTTTGACTGATTTGGCTGGTGGCCAATGAATGGGCCCAGAGATCTAACAAACTCTCTCCAAAATGATCCAGCTAATTCTTTCCAGAAGGCCACTGTGAGGGCTGACTCTTCCTCCAACAAGTTTGGGCGCCGTTCTCTTGAGACTGCCGAGGCAGGAAGTCAAACCATGAGCTTGAAGCAAGGTTTGATGTGACTCTACAGAAAGATAGAGGAACTGATGGCCCAGTGTGATGAGAAATATTGTGTCTTTCCAGAAAGCCTGCAGCCTGTGAATACTGAATTTTTCTAAACTACAGGGACTCTGCAAAGATCATTACCGGCTGAAAACCAAAGATTATAGTTTGCAAACTTGCTGTGAAGCAAGTGTGCTAAAAGAACCACCATCTGAAGAAAAGACTTCACTTTCATCCTTGTTATTTTTTCTTCCTTTCTGCCCCATTTGTGTTTGTATGTCTTGTGTGTGTATGGGTAGAGGGTGGGACAGTTAAAAGTGGTTAGTAGATATTAGCTTGTCGTTAAGCAGTTGTATTTACTGCATATGTCAAGATACTCCTCGTTATAAAAAAAAGTAATTGTATTTAAACTAACAAGCCTGGTGACTGTAATTATTGGACTGTCAAGGGCCAAAGACTTTGGGTATGTTTCTAAGAATTATTGGTTAATTCACTTGTGTTGTGACTCCGGGACGATTGGGGCTGAAGTTGACCGCGCACTAGCCCAGGGTGTCGTAACATAATGTGGGGACTCAAGTCCGGGATTTTTGGAATACTAGACAGCGAAGTTTGGTTACAGTTTTACGTAAAAAGAGACACCAGGGCCGGGATTCTCCGACCCAAATCCCTAGAGGGGGGCGAGAATCGCGCCCCGCCGCCGGATTCCCCATTCTCCGGCGCCGTTTTTCGAGCGCTCGCGGGATTCCCACCGCGCCGGTCGGGGCCGCTGATAGCTGCCCCCCCCGGCAATTCACCGGGTCCAATGGGCCGAGTGGCAGACGAATTTGGTCGAGTCCCGCCGGCGTGGATTACTCACCTCCCACACAGTGGGACCTGGAAGGTGAGTGTACGGGGGCCATCCTGGAGGGGGTGCGGGGGGATCCGACCCCGGGGGGGCGACCAGGCCCACGATCGGGGCCTACCGATCGGTGGGTGGGCTGGTTCCGTGGGGGCCTACTTTACTCCGCGCCGGGCCCCTGTAGGGCTCCGCCATATTGCCTGGGGGCCGGCGCGGAGAAGGGAACCCCCCTGCATGCGCGAAAATGCGCCGGCCATTCCGTGCATGCGCAAAGATACGCCAGCCGTTCCACGCATGCGCGAACTCGTGTGGGCCGTTACGCGCCGGCTGGAGTTGCGGGGACCACTCCGTGCCAACCTAGCCCCCTAGGAAGGTGAGAATTCCTCACTTTCGGGGGCTGTTGACGCCAGAGTCGTTGGCGCCGGTTTTCACGCCGGCATGGGGACATAGCCCCATTATTAGAGAATCCAGCCCCAGGTTTGTAGCGATATAACAGGATGGCTCTGGAAGCTGCTAAGCATTTACTTCTGGTGGCAGGCCTGTCTCTGGTTTATTTAAAGGAACTTTGATAAGAAAAGCTGGTCGAATTGGTAGGTGAATTAGAAAAAAGGTACTGGCTACAGCTAAGAAGGTGGAGATAATTGAAGCAATTGCTCAACATTCAAATTTGAAAGAAATACAAGAAACACAACCTGGGTCATGGCAACAATCAGCAGAATTGGGTAAAATCCAGTTACAAATGAAACAATTGGAAATGCAGCAAAAATAAAAATAAATGGAGATGCAGTAAAGACAAAGAGAAATGGAGCTGAAGCAAAAAGAAAATGAGATGGCAAAATGAAAGAGAGAGAGAGAGAGTGGGGGGAGAGAAAGAGGGAGCCATCCAGCTTAAGGCACTGGAAATGAATAGGGAGCTGTCAAAAAGTAGAGGGGAGCTTTATCTTAGAACGGAACCCAGGGGCGATATGTTTAAATTTATTTAGGCACCCCTAAATATTAAGAGGAGGAGGTAGAAACCTTTTTTTTAAGGGCTTTTTAGAAAATAACAAACCAAATGGAGTGGCCAAGAGCAAAGTGGACATTACCCGTGCACAGTAAACTGATGGGGCAGCTACAGGACATTTATGCTTCCCTGTCAGAAGGGGTGTCTAAGAATTATGACAAGGTAAAGAACAAAGAAATGTACAGCACAGGAACAGGCCCTTCGGCCCTCCAAGCCCGTGCCGACCATGCTGCCCGACTAAACTACAATCTTCTACACTTCCTGGGTCCGTATCCCTCTATTCATGTATTTGTCAAGATGCCCCTTAAATGTCACTATCGTCCCTGCTTCCACCACCTCCTCCGGTAGCGAGTTCCAGGCACCCACTACCCTCTGCGTAAAAAACTTGCCTCGTACATCTACTCTAAACCTTGCCCCTCTCACCTTAAACCTATGCCCCCTAGTAATTGACCCCTCTACCCTGGGGAAAAGCCTCTGACTATCCACTCTGTCTATGCCCCTCATAATTTTGTATACCTCTATCAGGTCTCCCCTCAACCTCCTTCGTTCCAGTGAGAACAAACCGAGTTTATTCAACCGCTCCTCATAGCTAATGCCCTCCATACCAGGCAACATTCTGGTAAATCTCTTCTGCACCCTCTCTAAAGCCTCCACATCCTTCTGGTAGTGTGGCGACCAGAATTGAACACTATACTCCAAGTGTGGCCTAACTAAGGTTCTATACAGCTGCAACATGACTTGCCAATTCTTATACTCAATGCCCCGGCCAATGAAGGCAAGCATGCCGTATGCCTTCTTGACTACCTTCTCCACCTGTGTTGCCCCTTTCAATGACCTGTGGACCTGTACTCCTAGATCTCTTTGACTTTCAATACTCTTGAGGGTTCTACCATTCACCGTATATTCCCTACCTGCATTAGACCTTCCAAAATGCATTACCTCACATTTGTCCGGATTAAACTCCATCTGCCATCTCTCCGCCCAAGTCTCCAAACAATCTAAATCCTGCTGTATCCTCCGACAGTCCTCATCGCTATCCGCAATTCCACCAACCTTTGTGTCGTCTGCAAACTTACTAATCAGACCAGTTACATTTTCCTCCAAATCATTTATATATACTACAAAGAGCAAAGGTCCCAGCACTGATCCCTGTGGAACACCACTGGTCACAGCCCTCCAATTAGTAAAACATCCTTCCATTGCTACTCTCTGCCTTCTATGGCCTAGCCAGTTCTGTATCCACCTTGCCAGCTCACCCCTGATCCGGTGTGACTTCACCTTTTGTACTAGTCTACCATGAGGGACCTTGTCAAAGGCCTTACTGAAGTCCATATAGACAACATCCACTGCCCTACCTGCATCAATCATCTTAGTGACCTCCTCGAAAAACTCTATCAAGTTAGTGAGACACAACCTCCCCTTCACAAAACCGTGCTGCCTCTCACTAGTACGTCCATTTGCTTCCAAATGGGAGTAGATCCTGTCTCGAAGAATTCTCTCCAGTAATTTCCCTACCACTGAAGTAAGGCTCACCGGCCTGTAGTTCCCGGGATTATCCTTGCTACCCTTCTTAAACAGAGGAACAACATTGGCTATTCTCCAGTCCTCCGGGACATCCCCTGAAGACAGCGAGGATCCAAAGATTTCTGTAAAATAGGTTATTCTGGATGCATATGAATTGGTCCCTGAAGCATTTGCGTAAAAGTTTCGGAATTTAAGGAGACAGCCAGGAGACTTATGGAGAATTCAAAAGGGTTAAGCAGGACAATTTTAATAGATAGGTATGAGCATTGGGAGTTTGAACTACCTATGAGGCTCAGAGCGAGGTTATGATAGATATGTTTTTTTTATCTAAGGGGAAGGTCACCCCATGTTCCTCAACTGATGTAGCCAAACCCATAACAATCTCAGGTGACACTGGGGCTACTCAAATTCTCTTAAAGGAGAAGGATTTAGTTTCCCCTCCAGAGAGCTCAATGAAAGCTGAGGTATTAGTGAATGGTTTAGGTGGTGATTGTATCCCAGTTCCATTGTATAAAGTACAATTGGAGTGTGATTTAGTGTCAGGTCCAGTAGTGGTCAGAGTGGTTAACAAATTTCCAGTGAAGGAGTAACTTACTTCTTGGAATGATTTGGCAGGAGTGAAGGTTGTAGCTTTAGCCATGATTACAGAGAGTCTGAGGGAAGTACTGCAGATAGCGCATGAGACACCAACGGTAGGGCATAGGAGAGTTATGAAAACTCATTGAGCATTAAATGACTCAAAGAAAGACATTTATCACATATAGTCAGTGGTAGTGAACCAGATTCTTAGAATTCTAAGACCAAAGGTGACCATAAAAAAAGGAGTCCAAATTTGAAAGCAATGACAGTGATGAAGTCATACAAAAATTTTGAATTCGATTTCAATTCTGATTATGAAGTAATGATAAACAGCTGTTATTGAATAATCTGTCACTAACTGATATTGAACAAATGTCAAGTAATTCTTCCAAAGCTAGTAAAGAGGACAGCAAATCGGGAAAAAAAAGTGACTTGGACTTTTCGAAAAGTAATTTGTTGCAACCTCTTGTGGTAAACCAGTTGCCATTCACCTCAGGTGCAAATATTTCCCAGAGCATGCCTGCTTTAAAGGAAAACATACATGATAGCATAGCATCAGTTAGTCAGATAGGTATGGAAGGATCCTTTGGGTTTGCACCCTTATTTCCCCTCTCTTTTATTTTGCAGTTACATTTTTGATCTATGAATGATTCTTGGTCATGTCACTTTAAGGCAAGAAGTCTGTATCTTTAATTCAGAAAGAGGAATCTGGAAGGCTGTACTGGTTTAAACTGGTGAGAAACAGGCTGACATCAATGACGAGTCAGTTTGTTGATTTGGCTGGTAGCCAATGAATGGGCCCAGAGGGCTGTGCTCTGCCTGGTCACAAGTCAGTGATTGGATATTATTCCACTGGAAAGCTTTTCAGCATCCCTAATTTCTAGTTTGGTTTCAGTTTTGATTCTGGCAGCCTGATGAAGAGATGTAACTAACTCTCCCCGAAGAGATCTGCGCAATTCTCTCCAGAAGGCCACTGTGATGGCTGACTCTCCCTCCAATAAGTCTGGGTGTTATTCTCTTGAGATTTCAGAGGCCTGAAGTCAAACCACAAGCTGGAACAAGGTTTGGTGCAAAATAAAGTGTCTACAGAAAGATAGAGGCTTGAATGCGAACCCTGAGCTGAAGGCCGGCCATTTTGAGCAGGCGGTCCGATAGCAATGTCCTGCAACCTACCAACCCCCTCCCCACGCCACAAAGCAGCCCCCCACCTTATTACAAAGCAGCCCCCCCTGTTTTTTCTGGGTGCATTCCCTTCCCTCAAATATGGAAGAGACCCGACGACCCTCCCCCCGCCCCCCCCAACCAGGGATCCACTAAATAGGGAGGCCCCTCACAAGGACCCCCTAACTAAAGGGACCCCCAACTAGAGGGATTCCCCTCCTCTCACAGAGCACCCCCCCTCCCCCGCCCCCGAAAATAGGCCTATGTCTCAAAGCTAGAGAGCAGACCAGACAGGGCCAGTGAAAGAAATTACAGTTGTAACACTCACCTTGAAACACCACGTGTCCATTCCTGGAAAGAAACACTTGTGACCTGTATTTAAACCCCTCAGATCCATTAGCTGCAAGCCATTCATTCATTTCTCATAACGGGCTGTGATTGACAGGTTCCACAAACCAGCTGTGAACCTTGCTTCATTCATCTTCTTAATCGATGAGTAATTCTAAGGGCTGTGACCACAATGTTTACAAACATCAACCACATCAAGGAGAGTTCATAGAATCATAGAATTTACAGTGCAGAAGGTCATTCGACCCATCGTGTCTGCACCGGCCCTTGGAAAGAGCACCCTATTTAAACCCACACCTCCATCCTATCCCCCTAATCCAGTAACCCCACCTAATCTTTTTGGACACAAAGGGCAATTTAGCATGGCCAATCCACCTAACCTGCACATCTTTGAACTGTGGGAGGAAACTGAAGCACCCGGAGAAAACACTTGCAGACATGAGGAGAACATGTGAACTCAGCACAGAGAGTGACCCAAGCGGGGAATCAAACCTAGGACCCTAGAGCTGTGAAGCAACAGTGCTAACCACTGTTCTACTGTGCTACTCCAAATTAAGTGCATTCCAATCACGCCCCTTTATTCTGAGTGATATTGAAGTGCTGAGCTGGAAATTGATAGCATGTAACTCTCTTTGATGTGGTTGATATTTGTAAACATTGTGGTCACAGCACTTCGAGTCACAGGGCGGGGATCGTGGGATGCGACAGGTGGGGAAGGAGTGGGCAGGTACTGTCGTATATGTAAGTTCATAGTTTTTTAAAAAATAAATATTTTTATTCTCCTTTTTCACATTTTCATCAAAATTTACAACAACAGATAATCAATAATAACAACAAATACAATGGCAATCCCCTAGCTGGCAATCCCCTAGCCAACAATCCCCTTATCCCACCCACCCTCAAACAGCTTCCAACATTTTGAATACAAATCACCAATGAAAAAGAATCATCAATAACTTACATATTTCACCCCCCCCCCTCCCCCGCGACCCCCCCCCTTAATGTTTGATGTCATCCAATTCATGAAAATGCATGATGAACAAGGCCCATGAGTTGTAGAACCCTTCTATCTTCCCCCTCAACTCGAACTTTACTTTCTCGAGCGTTAAGAACTCCAGCAGATCCCCCTGCCACACCAAGGCACAGGGCAGAGAAGCCGACCTCCACCCCAATAGAATCCGCCTTCGGGTGACTCCGCACCTGCTTCCAAACCCGGCCGATCCGACACCCCGAGTATGGCTTCTAGAGGACCCGATTCGAGTCTCACCACGTGCACCCCCTTTGAGATTACGTTAAAGACCTCCCTCCAATACCCCTCCAGTTTTGGACAGGACCAAAACATACGAACGTGATTAGTGGGCCCCCCCACACCGTTCACAAAAATCCTTCACCCTCTCAAAAAGTCGGCTTATCCTCGCCCTTGTGAGTTGCGCCCTATACACCACCTTCAACCTCGCGCACAAAGTTGAGGCATTCACCCTCCAGAGCACCTCACACCATGACCACTCCTCAATATTCCGCCCAACTCTTCCTCCCACTTCACCTTAACCCTCTCTAGCGATACCTTATCTCCCCAGAATCACTCCAGAAATCGCTGACACCACCCCCTTCCCCATGTCGTCAATATCTCTTCCAACAGTGTGGATGCCGGCGCCATCGGAAAGCTTTGTACCACCTTCCTGGCAAAAATGTTGACCTGTATATACCTAACAACTCCCCCTGCCCCAACTCAAATTTCTCCACCAGCTCCTCCAACTTCGTAAACCGTCCTCCCAGAAACAAATCCTTTAATACCCTAACTCCCCTCTCCTCCCATCTCCAAAAATTCCCATCCTACCTTCCTGGCTAGAATCTATGATTCCCTCGAATCGGCATTTCCCCGCCCACAACCTAAAATCCAGATCTTCAGTGTCGCCACTACCACCGGACTCCCCGAGTATTTCCCTAGGGCCGTCGGGAGCGGCGCTGTTGCCAATGCCCTCAAACCCGACCCCCTGCAAAGACTCTCCTCCATTCTAACCTACTGGAAGTCCCCCCTCTAACCCAGCCGCTCACCTTCTCAGCATTCGCCTTGTAATAATACAATAAATTTGGGAGACTGAACCATCCTGACTGCCGTCCTCTCTGCAACAGCACCTTCCTAATCCTGGCCACCTTCCACCCCAAATAAACGAGTTAATCATCTTCTCTACTTCCTTAAAAAACGCCTTTGATAAAAAGATCGACAAACATTGAAAAATGAACAAAAACCGTGGCAATACATTCATCTTAATTGCCTGCACCCGACCTGCCAGTGATAGAGGAAGACAATCCATCTTGCCAAATCCGCTTTCACCCTTCCCACCTGACCAGTAATGTTATATCGACGGAGCTCCCTTCAATCCCATGCCATTTGCATCCCCAGCTATCTAAAATGGGTTACCGACCTACGAAATGGCAGCACCCACCCCCCCCCCCCCCTCCCCTCCTTGCCGGAACACCACAAAATATTCACTTGTATCCAAATTTAGTTTATACCCCGAAAAAGACCCAAACACTCGAAGCAGCTCTAGTACACCACCCATCGATGCCCTAGGTTCCAACACATATAATAGCAAGTCGTCTGCATACAAGGATACCCTACGCTCCACCCCTCCACCACCCACACAATCTCCCTCTACACCCCCAATCTCTCAGCGCGATGGCCAAAGGCTCGATCGCAAGTGCAAACATCAGGGGGGGACATAGGACACCCCTCTCCGGTCCCTCGATGTGGAGCAAAATAGCAAAATACCCAGAATTCATGTTATTTGTGCTGACCGCACCCTCGGCTCCCTGTAAAGTAATTTTATCCAAACCGCAAACCACGCCCCAATCCCAAACAACTCCAAAACCGCCATCAAATACCCCCACTCTATCCGGTCCAACACCTTCTCAGCATCCAGCGCCACGATTACCTCTGTCTCCCTTCCCTCAGCCGGTGCCATAGCCACGTTCAGAAACCTCCTAATGTTTGAAGAAAGCTGCCTCCCTCTTACAAACTCAGTCTGATCTTCCCCTATCACCTTCAGGAGACACTTCTCTAACTTACCCGCTAACACCTTCACCAGTACCTTTCCATCCACATTCAAAAGTGATATGGGCCTATACGACCCACACTGTCGGATCCTTACCCTTTTGAGCAACAAGGATATCGTGCCTGCCTCAAAGTCTGTGGCAACACCCCTCTCCCCTATCGCCTTCTCAAACATTCCCACCATCAGTGGCGCCAACTGATCCCTAAATTTTTTGTATTTCTCCACAAGAACCCCATGTGGATCTGCTCCCTTTCCTGACTGCATCTTCCTAGATGCGTCCTTTATTTCCTGCTCTCCCATCACCCCCTCCAATGTGGTCCTATCCTCCTCCCCCAACCTGGGATATTCCAGACCATCCAGGAATTCCTGCATTCCCCGATCCTCCCCCAGTGGTTCCGACCTATACAACATCTCATAGCATTCCTCAAAAACCCTATTAATCTCATCCGGAGCCACCACCAACTTCCCTGTCCCATCCCAAACCTGAACAATTTTCCTCGCCACTGCCTCCCTCTGAAGCTGGCCTGCCAGCATGCCAGCCTTTTCTCCATACTCGTAGACCAAACTCTCGCCTGCCTCAATTGACGCACCGCCTTCCTTGTGGACAGCCGGTCAAAGCTCGCCTGCAACTCCTTCCTCTTTTCCAACTGTGTTAGATCCACATTCTCTGCATACCTCCTGTCCACTTCCAACATCTCATCTAGTAATCTTTACCGCTCCACCCTCTCTTCCTTATCCACCTTTGCCTTAAACGATATCAACTCCCCCCTCACCACTGCCTTCAAAACGTCCCATACCACTGCCTGCGAGACTTCACCCGTACAATTAAACTGCACATATTCCTCAATCACTTTTCCAATCTTATCACAAAACCCTTGGTCCCCCAACAGCCCATCCAATCTCCATCCCTGCCTCTGCACTATTCCCTTGTCCAACACCATGTCCACACAGTGTGGTGCATGGTCCGATATCACAATTGCCGAACATTCCGACCCCTTGACCCTGGCCACCAGCCACTTCCCCACCAAAAAGAAATCTATCCGCGAATAGGCCTTATGAACCGGAGAGAAAAAAGAATACTCCCACTCCCCCAGGTGCAAGAACCTCCGAGGGTCCACTCCTCCCATTTCCACCATTAGCCCAGCCAATGCCTTCGCTCCCCCTGACTGGGTAAGCAATCGAGGTCGTGGCCTGTCCAATTTTGGCTTCTGTACCAAGTTCCAGTCTCCACCCACTATCAATTCATGTGAATCCAATTGGGGGATGGCCCCACACACCTTTACAAACCCTGCATCATCCCAATTGGGACCATACCTGCTTACCAACGCCACCAGCCACCCTTCCAATGCCACTGTCACTATTACATATCTACCTTCCTGATCTGCCACAACTTTGGAACCTCATTCTTTAATTCACCAGGACCGCAACCCTTCGCGCCCTACTATCAAAACCCGAGTGAAACATCGGGCTAACCCAGCCCTTTCTAAGCCTCACCTGATCCTTCACCCTCAAGTGAATCTCCTGCAGCATCGCCACATCCGCTTTCAAACTTTTCAAGTGCACAAACACCCTCAACCACTTCACTGGACCTCCTAATCCCCTCACGTAACTATCCTAACAGGGGGTCTCCCCCCTCCTCCTGCTTATCCACCATCATCATAAATTCAGACCCTATCCACTGAGCCTGACCCGTCCCTATCCATTATTGACATCAAACCCCAACCCCTCCCAGAACCCCCCACACTCCCTCTCGAAGAAACCCCACCCAGTATCGATCCCCCCTCTTTTCTCACCTCTTAGGCCCAGTGAAACCTGGTCACCAGGCTCCAATGTCCGCAGCCCCTACCCCCCACAATACCTCCATTCACTAGCCAACTTAAGTTAGTTAGTGGGGTGGGGGGGGGCGGCTGCTCAGGCCTTCCCTCCTCTCCCGCCCAGTCCCAGGAAAAACATGTACTTTTCATACAAAAATGTCACTACAAAGAACAGCAACACAAAAAAAAACTTTAACCTCTATCACAGCACGAAGTACGAATATTATTCAAAACTACAAAGGCCAGCAACAAACAACAATAAAAAACTTTTAACGTCTATAACAGCATGAAGTAAGAACATTATTGAAGGTTACAAAGAATAGCAACAAAAAACTTTAACCTCTATGACAGCATGAAGAAAGTACATTATTCAAAGCTACATGTATACATTTTCCCGCTCTTTACTTCTGCCTCAAGTGCTTCAAAATGCCTCCGCCACCTCCACCGTCTCAAAATAAAACTCTCTGGAGTTGTAGGTCACGCTTAGCTTTGCTGGAAACACCACTCCAAACCGCACTCCACTGTTGTACAATGCCACCTTCACTCGACTAAAAGCCGCTCGCCAGTTGTTGTACAATGCCACCTTCACTCGACTAAAAGCCGCTTTGCCAGTTCCGCCGTCAAGTCCTGATAAATATGAACCTTGGCACCAGCCCACTATAGCTCCCGCTTCTGTTTTGCCCAGTTCAATACCTTCTCCTTCATGTGATATCTGTGAAAACAGATAATCTCTGCCCTTGGTGGCTCGTTTAATTTAGGCTTAAGCCTCAGCTGAACTGGACCGATGAACTTGGTCCAGTTCATACCGAGAGGGCTCTTCTCCCTCCCTCATCAATTCTGCCAACATCCCGGCAAAGTATTCTGTCGGCCTCGGGCCTTCCACTCCCTCGGGCAGACCCACAATCCTCAAACTTTGTCGCCTTGAGCGGTTCTCCATATCCTCCAGCTTTGCTCGCAGTCCCCTATTGGCCTCGACCACCCGCTGCAGTTCACCACCCATCGAGGTGAGCTGATCGCTGGGCCGTGACATGGCCTCCTGCACTGCCTTCATCTTTTCACTCTGTTCCCTCACCTCGGCCGATGTCTTTGCAACAGCTATCTTCACCGGGGCAATTGCCTCCTCCACCAACGCCTTCAGTGCCACTGCCATCTCCTTTCTCATCATCTCCATATGTTTTATGAACTGCTTTTCGAGCTCCAAAAACACCACCTCAGTAATCTTCTCTGCTCTAAGCAGCATAGCCTCCGCAATCTTGTCAGCCCCCCGGGCTGGTCCTCACACTCGACTGCGAGCTCTCTCCCTTCCACGCTGCTGTTTTTCTTTGGCTTTTGGACATCTTTTGCCTTCTTTACAGCTTCTTAATGATTCATAGATTGCCCCCAGGACCGGACACTAAAAATTCCAAATAGAAAGAAACACATATACACCTCAAGCAGGAGCCACCCAAAATGCGCCGACCCCTCTACATGCCGCCTTCGGCTGCCCCATGTTCTGGGCTCAATCATGCCACCTCGGCTGCCTTGTGTTCTGGGCTCAATCCTGCCATCTCAGCTTCCACGTGCTCTGGACCCAGCCCCGCCGCTCTGACTGCCTCGTGCTCTGGACCAAGCTCTGCAGTTTTGGCTGCTTCATGTTCTAGGTCCATCCCTGCCTCTCCAGTTGCTTCAAGCACTGACCTCAGTCATGCCGCCTCGTGTTCTGAACTCTAACCTGCCACCTGGAGAGCCTCGTGTTTCAGACATGGTCCCATCCGCTCCAGCCGCCTCGCACTCCCGCGGGGTTTATTACCGGTTTTAAACCAGGTTGGTGCCCTTCCCTTGAGCCCCAAAGACTGAGAAAAAAAAAATCCTCTCCATGTTCTTTAAGCCCTCTGACTTACTTCTCTTAGCCAACACCTATTCAGCATCCTTGTGCCGTGGGGGGCTTAAACCATAAAATTTATGGGGCTTGACTGCAAGTTCCAAGAAATAAAAAAAGAACAAAATGGTGATCCCCGATGGGAGTTCCTCCACGTGCAGCCCCTCCGCTGAACACACCGGGACCAATCTGAAGCGATAGTTATTTTGAATCATTCTTTCTCCTTTCCCCCTTCAACCCTCTCCCTCCCGCAAAAATAAAAGGAGGAAAGAAAAAGCGGGAGCAGAGAACAACAAAGGGATCAAACTCCGGTTATTTTTTTTCTGTTCCCTTGTAAAGATCGAGAGTTAAAGACGACGGAACCAAACTCCAGCAGATTTTCTCTTTTAAGAGTGAGAGTCCAAGAACGTCTCCGATATTCCCCCCCCACAAAAAAAGAGCGAAAGTCCAAGACTTCAAAGGTACCAATCTCCAGTGAATTCTGTTTTAAAAAAGAGGGAAAGAGAAAGAATCCAAGAATGTTGACGAGAGCCACTAAGCTTGCGACTGTCATGATATGCAGACATGCAGATAATGATATACAGACAGGCACAGGCAGGCAGCTAATGAACACAGGGAACAGGACATGACCAATGAGCAGGCAGGACACTCATCTCACTATAAAAGGCACGAGGCACTCACACTCCGCCTCTTTCCACTGATGAACATCTACAGAGTGAGTCAGGGTGAATGTACAGTATCATACCTCCAGCACATCGCTAAGAGTTGGCTGGTTCAGTCAGACAGAGTAACCACACTTAGGTTAGCAGAGAGTCGAACTCACAGAGAACTGTGCTAACTGTTCTACTGGTTCAATAAATCAGATTGAACTAACTTCAAGGTCTGGAGTATCTTTTGGTTAAAGCTGCATCCAGTTGCAGCCTGTGTTATCCCAGAGTACATAAAACATCATGCTACCAGGAGACTGCTTAATCTAGGTGGTTTACCTCAGTCCGTTCCGTGACGACCAGCGAATGTATCCCGGCAGCATGGAGAAGTTTCAGGCTCTTCACCAGTTCAGGACCTCCGGCAATCTCAGTGCCAACTGGCAGACATTCAAGCATATGACCCTGCCAGTCGCGATTGAAACATGCACAGTGCATGAGCACGCCACAAATCGCTATGCCCAGTACAAATCGGCTGAAAATGAGAAACTTGCCTCCCACGAGGCAGAGAGTGTGCAGGCCATCTCCCGGATGCAGCGCCTCAGCATTGATGAAAGCGGCCATTTTGCACGCTTTTCCCGGGCTCCCACCCTTGTGCGATGCGAATGGGATAACGAAGCGGCCGATACCACACTGCGCATGTGTGAATATGTGCGGAGCATGACGTGCTGGAACTGCGGCAACGCCCACTTAAAGAAACACTGCCCTGCAAGAGGCAGGCAATGTTTAAACTGTGGGAAGCCTGGACACTATGCAGCCTTGTGCAGGTCTGCACCACCAGTCAGGGGCCAGTGCTCCCAAATCCGACGACGGCGCGTTCAGAGTGTGCAACAACGATTACAGGATTCTAATCCTGGCAGCACAACGGATCCAGAGGAAGAATGCCTGGACTCCGCCTACTGTGTGGGCATCATTACCAAGTGTGAATATGCCACATCCAACTCATCACAAATTCAATCCATCCTCGCTGTGGAATCTGCGGACGAATGGCGTGCGGTGATGCCAGGTCAACCACTCCTCCATCCAGTTTAAGCTGGACACAGGTGCTTCTGCCAACCTCCTCTCACAGGCAGATTTCAAACGCATCAAGAAGCCCCCCAAGTTCCTTGCAGCAGCCTGCAGGCTCCTGGACTACAACAAAAATGCCATCACGGCACTGGGATCCTGCCATCTACTCGTCTCAAACCATGCACGGTTGCGTTTTGAAATTGTCAAGCCAGACAGGGCATCCCTACTTGGCGCGCATGCCTGCAAGCAGCTGAACCTCATGCAGCGGGTTTACACAACAATATCCTCCAATGTGGATCGTCAGGCCGGCATTGACGACATCCTCACTCAGTATCCGGATGTGTTCGACGGGATGGGCACGCTGCCATATCGATACAAGATTCTGCTACGACCTGATGCCAAGCCAGTGGTCCACGCACCACGCCGGGTCCCGGCTCCGCTGAGGGAATGCCTGCAGGCAGTTCAAGGATCTGCAGCAACAGGGCATCATTTCCAATGTAACCAAACCGACTGACTGGGTCAGCTCGGTGGTATGTGTTAGAAAGCCTTCGGGAGACCTGCGCATCTGCATTGATCCCAAGGATCTCAATAAGAATGCGTGAACACTGTCCCATCCCGAAGCGGGAGGAACCAGTGAGATGGCACACGCACGTTTTTTCACCAAGTTAGATGCGTCACATGGATTTTGGCAAATCCAGCTGGATGAGTCCAGCAGAAGGCTCTGCACCTTCAACACACCGTTTGGCAGATACTGCTACAATCGAATGCCGTTTGGCATTGTCTCGGCATCGGAGATCTTCCATCGCATCATGGAGCAGATGATGGAGGGCATTGAAGGGGTTTGTGTGTACGTGGACGACATCATCATATGGTCCACGACCCCTGAAGAGCATGTTTCCCATCTCCAGCAGGTATTCCGCCGTGTCCATTCCAATGGCCTGAAGCAGAACAGGTCCAAATGTTGCTTTGGCATGTCGACACTCAAGTTCCTAGGTGACCAGATCTCTCAGCAGGGAGTGCGCATGGACACAGACAAGGTCAAGGCCATCAAAGCCATGAAGGTCCCTGAAGACAAGAAGGCGGTGTTGCGCTTCCTGGACATGTTCAATTTTCTGGGCAAGTTCATCCCAAACCTGGCCTCACACACCACAGCCCTACGATTCCTGAGGAAAAAGTCCACTGCCTTTGAGTGGAAGGCAGCACATCAGGCAGAGTGGTTGGAGCTGAAAGCCAAGCTCACCACTGCACCCGTCGTGGCATTTTTAGACCCACACAGGGAGACGAAGATCTCGACAGATGCGAGCCAGGATGGCATCGGTGCGATGCTGCTTCAACGCAATGACACTTAATCCTGGGCACCGGTAGCCTTCGCATCGAGGGCCATGACGCCCACCAAATCAAGGTATACGCAAATAGAGAAGGAATGTCTGCGTCTTCTCACTGGCATTCTCAAGTGTCATGTGAGAGTGCCTTTAGGAAATGGATGTTTATGCAATGTACCATTAAGAAAATGCAGTGATGTCAGAGTGTGGATGGAGCTGGGTTTTAGGTCAGTCATTTTGAAGTTTCAGTTTGGAAAAGAGCTTGTGTGTGTGTCTGTGTTTTGCAGTGAGCTGGAAAGCTGTGATCTCTGACATGAAAGACTATCTCTGGATTATTTGGGTGATTTAAACTCATAATAGTAAAGCCTTTAACCTGATATGCTTCTGTTTAAAGGTGTTAAGTGCCTTGGAAGTTTGAAGGAACATTTTGAGGAATTATTTACTGTTGTAATATTTTCGTAGTTATCTTTGAAGTAAGAGGTGTTTAGAGATCCAATGTTTATTTCAGATGTTAAGTTGAATTCATGGAATGAACATTGTTTTGTGTTTAAAAACACGTGTCCATAATTGTAATCCCACACCTAGGGAACAAGCCGTGTGCTAGGAAAAGCAACAAATACATTAAAGGGGGAGGTTGGTTGAACTCCAAGATACATTTTGGGGTTCTGAAAACGCCTCGCCCATAACACAAGTTTGACGACTATGTGTACGGCCTGCCGACATTCACTGTCGAGACGGATCATAGGCCTCTGGTCCATATTATCCACAAGGACCTGAACGACATGACGCCTCGGTTGCAGCGCATCCTCCTCAAACTCAGAAGGTACGACTTTGACTTAGTGTACAGGCCTGGCAAGGAGCTCCTCATCGCTGATGCATTGTCCCGCTCCATCACATTGCCTAGTGAACCGCTGCAAATCATCCGTCAGATTGAATCACAGGTGCAGCTGTGTGCTAGCACCCTCCCGGCGTCTGATGAGAAGGTGGTTCGTATCCGCGAGGAGACAGCCAAAGACCCCCTCTTGCAGCGTGTCATGCACCACCTCGCCAACGGCTGTCAGAAAGGGCAGTGCCCTCAATTTTACAATGTAAAGGACGACCTGACAGTGATTGATGGTATCCCACTCACTGTCATGAATGACAATGGCCCGTGCTTCAACAGCCACGAGGGTCTGTGTTTGCCAAGTCATACCATTTCAAATATGTCACTTCCAGCCCACACTATCCGCAGTCCAATGGGAAGGTTGAAAAAGGGGTGCACATTGTGAAACAGCTCATCTTCAAGGCTGCGGATTCTGCTTCTGACATCTACATCGCGCTGCTTGCATACAGGGTGAACCCACTGTCCACTGGCATGTCGCCGGCTCAACTCCGGATGATCAGGGACCTGCGGACGACACTTCCACCCATACACTTGCCCAACCTGGATCACCACCCAGTGCTGCAGAAGGTACAGCAGCTCCGAAACCAGCAAAAGCAGGGCTATGATGCTCATGCCACCGATTTGCCTGTGTTATCCCCGGCAGACACTGTCAGGATCAAGATACCGGATGGTGGCAGGTCTGCTCCAGCTGCCGTTGTTCGACAGGCTGCGCCCCACTCGTATGTTGTACGTATGGCTGATGGTTCTGTTGGGCGACGGTACAGACGGGCACTGCGCAAAGTTGCTTGCCCACGACCGCTTTCTTCTCCCTTTCCGTCCATTGTTTTGCCACCTCCTGATACCTCGGACTACGAGGCCACTAGTCAGGCTTCCATCCTGCCTGTCAAGGTGCCATCGTCCCCACCACCACCTCTCCGGCGGTCGACAAGGATCAGACGCAAGCCTCAGAGACTGGACTTATGAACATTTGTTTTGTTTGCTCTTTTCTGTTTTCGCACATTGGACAGCTGTCTTCACATGTAAATACGTTCACATATGCCACCGCTTGTAAATAGGATAATATATGCCACCACATGTAAGTACGTTCCCATGTGCCAACAAAACATTTTAAAAAAGGGGGAGATGTCATGATATACAGACATGCAGATAATGATATACAAACAGGCAGCTAATGAACACAGAGAACAGGACATGACCAATGAGCAGGCAGGACACTCAGGGGTGGTATCTCACTATAAAAGACACGAGGCACTCACACTCCGCCTCTTTCCACTGATTAACATCTACAGAGTGAGTCAGAGTGTATGTACAGTATCACACCTCCAGCACGTGGCTAAGAGCTAGTCTGGTTCAGTCAGACAGAGTAACCACACTTAGGTTAGCAGAGAGTCGCACTCAGAGAACTGTGTTAACTGCTACTGGTTCAATAAATCAGATTGAACTAACTTCAAGGTCTGGAGTATCTTTTGGTGAAAGCTGCATCCAGTTGCAGCCTGTGTTATCCCAGAGTACATAACACAACAGCGACCACCTCCTACCTATTGCCAACCGGAACCATCGGAAGTTCATAAAGTTGCAGTGATCTGCATCATGTTTGATCTCAAGTCAGTAGTGCTGCAGTTATCCAGGGGCATGGTGAAGCTACACCTCGAGTATCGTGTGCATGTTTGGTCTCCTAGTTTGAGGAAGGAGTCTCTTGCTATTGAGGTTGTCCAGCGAAGGTCCACCAGATTAATTCCTGGGATGGAAAGACCGTCATATGATGAAAGACTGGATCCACTGGGCTTGTACTCACTGGAGTTGAGAAGAGTGAGTGGGGATCTCATAGAAACATATAAAATGCTGATGGGACTGGACAGGCTAGATGCGGGAAGAATGTTCCCGATGTTGGGGCATCCAGAACTAGGGGTCAAAGCCTAAGAATAAGGGGTAAACTATTCAGGACTGAGATGAGGAAGAACTTCTCTCAGGAAGTTGTGAACTTGTGGAGTTCTCTGCCACAGAAAGCTGTTGTGGCCAATTTCTTGGATATATATTGTCGCCCTTCCTGCTAAAGGGATCAAGGGGTATGGAGAGAAAGCGGGAGTGGGATATTGAATTTGCATGATCAGCCATGATCGTATTGACATGATGGTGCAGGCTTGAAAGGCCGTACAGCCTACTCCTGCACCTATTTTCTATGTTTCAATGTGATTCCATTTGCTGGGTCTTCTGATGGTCAGTGAATAGATGATGGTTGCATTCCCAAAAACAGACTTTCTGGCGAGCTTGCTGTCAACATTAGATGGGTACAACAACGTCTGTAAGTGAGATCTCAAGTTGTCTGGAATGTCAGTATGCATGGGAAGTCTATGCTGCTGACAGGTCTGCCTAGAGGCAACAGGTCAGACAGAGTGTGGAAAAAGCAGAAGGCAAAAGAAATGACAAAGTGACAGAAAGAGAGGGCTTGCTGGAAGGGAAAACATCAGTTGATCCAGGGTCAACATTATTTATCTGTGCTAAGAGCAGAAGGAACGGCCACTCACTTATTAGCCTCTACAGTCACAACAGATGTTGTTCAATCCAGAAATGATATACACCCTAGGCACAGTCCATCATCTACGGAGACGGACTTATTCAACTGTGCATTACCAGATAGTACTTCTACTTGAATACTGTGTAGGACACATTGGTTAACATGTTGTGCGGAATTTTCCTTTCTTTCATTGAAGTGCTGGCTCAGGCAAGAAAACAGCATGCAGCTCCCCCGTTGCACACCCAGCTTTTCTCAGCATATTGCCCAGAAAATAAAATCCTGGAGGCAAGTCCCACAGTGTCATTCTGGTGGGCAGGGCCTGAACAAGCTAGCAACATTGAGTTTCCAGAGATCGGAAACACCATTATTAAAGAGTGCCCCGTTCCCTGGTTAAATAAAAGAGAGGAACCCTCTTCCCCCCCCAGCCCTGCCCACGAGCCACCCCTTCACATATACAGGCAACACCATCTCTCCGAATGCCCCCCCTCCCCCATGGACACAGGGAACTCCCACCATTACGAACATGGGAAACCCCCTCCTGCCCCCGAGGTTCCTCAGCGGAACCACCCATTTGGCACTGCTTGCTGGCAATGTGGAGTCAGTGCCAGTTGGCAGTGCCAGCGAGAGGTGCCATGGGGCAGTGCCAGGGCACTGTCCAGGCATATCCATCTCCCCCTGCGGGCTGTACTCACCTGTGTATCCCTGGTAGGTTCCTTTCATGTTTTTAAAAACCCGTTCCAAACCTCGCTGATGTGAGGGAAATCCCAATGTGGAGAGACAAGGCAGTGGGGAGTATGGCTAATAATATTTAAATCAGGTTCCTGACCTTCCTGCGCGGGAACCTCATTACATCACTGGTGGGGCACGGAGAGGAACGGGTCATGGGATCTCACCGATGACAATCTTGCTTTTGTCTTCCATGGGATTTTGCGGCAATGTCGCTGTTTGTGCCCACAAAATCCTGGCCCATAACTTGGTTTGCTAAGCAGTGCGAATCAATATATGTATAAATAATATGAAAGCACTAGTTGCTTGATTTGATAATGACAACAAATTGAGTCACTAAAGAAGGTTGTAATTACATGTATCATAGCTAGAGTAAGCCATTATGTATGCTTTGATGTAACCTCAAGTTGGATGTCTGTACTGCAGAGTCAGCCTTCTACCAAAAAGGCAAAAATTAATTGGTGTATAGAGCATAAGGAAATTATTTTTGAAAGTAAATGGATCCACAGTTTACCCAGTCAAGGCATTATTTTCTCCCCTTCACAAAATCTGTAACTTCCGAGTTCCCCAGCGATGTGTTGGGGGGATTCTCAAAAGATGCAAGGGAATTCTCTTCAGACGTTCCCAGGTAAGGTTTGCATAGCAATTGCACAGAGGTGCAAACTCCTCGCTCTGCACTGGGAGAATTTTGATTTAAATCGCAAACAAGGTACACTTTTGTACGTCCTGAGAAACTATTGTGCAGACCCAGGCAGACACCCATGTGACCCTCCCCCACCTCCTCACTGCCACGATTAGGGGAATTCCCCAACCCCTCCCCCTCTTCCCAGGGGTCTCCCCTCAGCCCCAGGGATCTCCCACAACCCCCAACGATCATCGTGTGGAATTCTCCCCCACTCTCCGACTACACCCCCCCGCCCCCTCCCCCCGACTGTCCCTTGAGCCCAGATACCGTCCTCTTGTCCCTCCAGGCAATTTGTTCACTCTATGTGTCCAAGGTTAAAAATCCTGCTAAAAGATGCAAGTGTAGCTGATGACATGTATATGAAGCTAATAAAAGAGATCAGTGACAATACTGAAATTTACAAATTGTCAAATGGTACCGTTATGTCTTATTTAAGTCATTGATGCATGACTTCAATGTTCTAGTTGTCATGTAGCTAAGGTATGGGACAAAGACTGATAAATATTTCCATTCTATATTTGTAGATGCGGCTACCAGATTTTGTCCTTCTACAATATTAGCTCAGAACATCAAAATGGTCATTATAGATAAAAGCATGGAGCAATGAATAGAGACTGAACTTGGGGAACCAATCAGATAATCTGTCAGATAATCAAGGAGAATTTACCAATGATGAGTGTGACATAGGATATGTACAGATGTAATGTTGTAACCACGAGACAGAGCTAGATGCAGAACTATATAAAGCAGTGACTCACAGAGCTCTGGGAGAGAGCTGGATTGGAGAGCTAGAGAGAGCAGTGATAGAGAGTGCAGTACAGTATTAGATAGAGTGTTGAGGCTAGTATAGTTGAGTATAGATTAATTATTGTTTACTTTAGGAGTAAGAGGTCGAGCTTAATTTAAGTAGCGTCAATAAATGTTAGCTTTGTTAATGAATTTGGCTTTTGTGGTCTTTATGAACACTGCAACATTCAACCGGAGAACAAGAATCACAAAGAACACCACATGGTACCAGGCATGTGTTCCTAAAAAGTAAGCATGGAGTAGAAAGTTAGCATAGTGTCTGGAAAGAAAAGAAGAACAATCAAGCCGCTACATAGATCTCGAAGGCAGCAACAAGTTCCGGATTGCAAGATGGACGGTCTGAAAATGCCAGATTAGATTATTGTTTTCTTTAGGAGTAAGTGGTCGAACTTTAAGTAGTATAAATAAATGTTAGCTTTGTTTCTGAACTTAGCTTTTGTGGTCTTTGTGAACACTACAACATTCATCCTGAGAACAAGAATCACAAAGAACACCACAGTGAGTTAAGAGATAAATGTAGAAATGGTATGAAATTTAGCATACAGTTTTAGCCATTCAACCAGACTGTGAAAATAACTGCCCTGGCATAGGTGGTTCATATAAAAAGTTATGTTACAACACTCTGGGCTTGTGCATGGTCCATTCCAAGCCCACTTGACCTATAGTCGCAACATAGGTCAAATTAGATTTTATTTAAAATACCCGAGATCCTTGGTTGAGCCTAATAAATTGCAGTCACCAGGTTTTTAATTTAAATCACAAGGAACTTTTTATTATGCACAGTATTATAATTAAACGGGCAAAAAATGTAACTAATTACTCACCCTTTTCCAACACCCCGTTCCTAACTAGCCCCACTCTCTCTCTCTATATATATATATGTATATACACACACACAGATAAACAAACAACACAAAAGGAAAAGAGAGGTGGAAAGCAAAAGAAAATATTCAGAAAAGTAAAAGAATAAGAATCTTTGATCTCAGGTCTAAACATAGTTCTCTCAGAAAGCATCACCCAGGAAACAATCGCTGACCGTCATCAGGCAGAACACTGTCCCCAGACAACTCAGCTGGTGCTAGTTAACAAATTGACCAGACTCCCTCTAAAGCTGGTTCCTAAGATCCACCCGGTGCCGTAAAGTCTGGCTCCTCCCTTCCAAAATACAAAACCTGGGAACACAATGTCCAGGCAAACAGGCTGTTTCAACTTTGAATCATCTGCTTCAAGGGACGTCCCGATTATGAGTCCATCGAGCAAAATAGTACCATAAAATAAATAGGAACAAAGGAAATAAACAGGAAGACTCTGACAATTCGCTCCCGATGATTGGAGGATATTGCCCTTATCAATTAGCTAATGAATGAAATCCCAAATTGTCTTATGTTTTGTGCGACAGTCTTGCAATTTGTATCAAGTTTTCTGCACATTTGAATGCTTTACATGCAGAGAGACAGACTTTTCATCAAGGCTGAGATTTCTGAGAAAATTCTGACAGGGCACTGAGGCATTGTGTAAGGCCATCTGGGACATCAGGATACGAAGAAATAGAAAAGCTCTATTGGGGTAATAGGCCATAGCGTAGTCAGTTCTTATCAAATTTAATAATCAAACTGTTAAGGCTCATTCCACATAATTAATTAGAATTAATTAAAATATCTTGGACTCTAAGCAATTGATAGGAGTTTACATCTTGGGCTGGATTCTCCGTCCCGCCGTGCCACATTTCTGTTTCAGCACATCGGTGGGATGCACTGTTACGCCGGCTGGTCAATGTGGTTTCCCATTGTGGGGCAGCCACATGCCGTTGGGAAACCCCCGGGCTGCCGGCAAAACAGAGCATCCCGCCGGCGGAGAATCCAGCCCCTTATACCTCTAAAAATAATTCATTTTGTGATGAAGGTCCTGAGGAATGAAATGTGGTCGATCAAGGACTGGATAGTGGTAATGTGAGTGATCATGATACATATAGCAGAGCTGTGTGGCTTTCAAATATTTAGGTTTGGATATTAAACAAGTAGGTCTAGAATAAATCAAAACTTCTATTTAGAGAAGGTTACTCACATCTGGATTATACTAAGTCATGACAGACGGTGATACTATACATTAAAAAAAGAGATATAGCAATTGTGGAGTTCCACTGGTCACTTGAACTGGTTTGGCACTCAAAGTACATTGGATGGTAGATTTGATGCATTGGAATTTTTTTTTTCATTCACGGGATGTGGGTGTTGCTGGTTAGGCCAGCATTTATTGCCGTTCATTAGTTTCCCTTGAGAAGGTGGTGGTGAGCTGCCTTCTTGAACCGCTGCCGTCCCTGAGGTTTAGGTATGCCCACTGTGCTGTTAGGGAGGGAGTTCCAGGATTTTGACCCAGCGACAGTAGAGGAATGGCGAAACATTTCCCGGTGGTGACTAACTTGGAGGGGAAGCTCTTGGTGGTGGGGTTCCCAGGTGTCTGCTGTTCTTGTCCTAGATGGTAGTGGGTTTGGTAGGTGCTGCCTAAGCACTACTTAGAACACCCTGAGTAGAATTTTCTTAGGAGCAAATAAACCATTCTGAACGTTTCATATGGAAAATGGATCCTTAAGCTCCCATCCTTAGGTGACCCAAAGAGCATGAAACTAGCCATTTTTAGCAATGTTAAAAACGGTGATTAAAAGTACTCTGGCTAGAAAAACTGGCTCTTCTGGAGGCAGTGGATACTGGGATTCTATTTATCAAAAATTTTAAGTAACACGTTGTACACAGGGCATACTGAAGATAGTATACCAATTATGTAGATAAATAGTTCCTTGTGTGATAATGTACATTCTATGGAAAATGTGAGTGAGAAAAAAATGACAGATTAACCTTGCTGCCTTGAAATAAATGCTGGAAAGAAAGCAAATTGTTGAAATCAAGTGGTTGAATGCAATGCATCAATTGTCAGATTGTTTTATAAAGAAGAAATGCATGTGCAAAGAAATTGTTAGGGATCTGAGAGAAAAGGAGCTGGATTCGCTGTTTTTGGGACTAAGTCCCATCAGGAAAACGGTGGTCTTTTACGCCAAGAAAACTGGTGTCAAAAGGCCACAGATTCCTCGTTTTGCTGGGGGCTAGCAGGGAGTCATCGTAGAGCTTGCAACCGATTCGGCCCCCAGCACTTTTGGGTCAGAGGCTGCACATGCGCACGGCAGCGACTGCAGTGGCCATGCTGTGCTCCATGGAGGACTCAGCCCGCAGACATGGGCCAGCAAAATAGTGCCCCGATCGGCTGCTCACGCGCCCCAGACCGCCCGCTCACATTACCCCTGCCCCGAATTAAGCCCCCCTGCCCGCCAATCGGTCCTCCCCTGACTGTAGCGGCCCGGACTGAGTCTGCAGCCGCCACGCGAGGGTCACGGATGGTGGGACCATGTTAGAACCATGCCGTCGTGAATTCGGCCGGTCGGGGAAGGAGCAGCGCAGGGCCGTCCTCAGGCAATGGCCTGAGGCAGTGGATACTCGGCGCGTCGTACTCCATGAGTACGCCGATTTTCGTGGGGGCAGAGAATTTAAAAACCGCCGCCACTCCTGATTCTCCACCCTGTCGCCGAACGCAATTTTGCCGTCGGGGAGCGGAGAATCCAGCCCAAGATGTCTGACAACATAGCACTTTGGAATTGTACATACAAGTTATAATTTTTATTTAAAGAGAGAAAAGGAAATCTGTTAATTGTACATTAATTGCATTATATGTTGTCTGCAGATGGTGAGCATTGAATTGAGACTCACTTGTATTCCTCTCGATAAGAGCAGACTGAAGCTGGTTGAAAAGCAGAACACTGTGGTTGCTTGAAATCTGAAACAAAAATTGAAAATGCTGGAAATGTCCAGCAGGCGAGGCAGATTCTGAGGGGAGAAAATTGAGCCAACGCTTCAGGTCTGTTGGTGTAAATTTTCTGCTGAGACAGAACTTTGGACTAACAGTGACTCTAACAGATATATCCTCCAAAAACAATGGGTCAGTGATGACCAGAGCTCCACGGACTGCAGGAGCTGTTATTCTAAGTTGTCAAAACAGCTGCGAGGGGTCTAAATCCACATCCAGGAGTGGCAACTTATGACCTTATGACTGGCAACTCATAACCTTATGACGTTATGTAATCACGCATGCAACATATTGATTGGACGAATGTAACATACTGTGTAAAGAATTGATAACTATATATGGAATGAACTGCGAAACTAAGAGAATTGATTGGCTGTCTGTAAATGAGAATGCAAACTAATTCTGCTTTTGAGAGAGTATATTAACCCAGCTTAAGCCACAGCTCAGTGAGAAAATGTGCCAGCAAGACTGATAGTCTTTGCAAACATTTTTTGATTTTAAAATCTTAAGACGTGAATCAAGATTAATTTCTGATTTAACAAAAATTTTTTTAATTTTTTAATGCATTCATGGGATGTGATCATCACTGGCTAGGCCAGCATTTATTGTCCCTCCTTAAATGACACTGAGAAGGTGAGCAGCCTTCTTGAACGCTGCAGTCCATGTTGTATATGCACACGCACAACACTCTTAAGGAGGGAGTTCCACAGCATTGGTCCAGCGGCAGTGAAGGAGTGGCAATATAATTCCAAGTCAGGATTCAGTGTGCCTTGGAGGAGATCTTGAGATAGTTGTGTTTCTGTTCATCTGTCGTCCCTGTTCTTCTAGTGGTAGGAGTCACAGGTTAGACACTGCTGTTGAAGTAGGCGTGGAGAGCTGCTGCAGTGCATCTTATTGATGGCACACACTGCTGCCACTCTGTGCTGATGGAGGAGAGAGTGAATGTTTAAGGTGGTGGATGGGGTGTCAATCAAGTGGGTTGGTTTTTCCTATATGGTGTCACTTGAATAAACACTTTGAATGTTATTGGCATTTCATTAATCTATTGTTGATGACCAGGGCCAGATAAAAATATAAAGAACTAGCATTTATACAATACCTTTCTTGACCTCAGGATATTGTGAACTATTTTGCAGCCAAGAAAATACTATTGAAATGTAGTCACCATGGACAAACAATGCAGCCAATTTGTGTACTGCAAGGATCTACAAATAGTTTTGAAAATAGTTGATTTGGAAATTTAAAATATGAAACCATGAAAAAAAGATGGTGAACAGCAATGTGGTTTGGAGGAGTATGGATGGGGAACTGAATGCTGTAGTCTTAGGTGAATGTACCATGAGTCTAGGGTTTGTAATCAATTGTACTGTTATTAAACATTAATATCAGTCTTCACATGTCCCTTTGTGTCTTTGAGGCAAATACCAACTCTGCTGTTGTAAACGATAATAATCTTTATTATAATTTTTATTACTGTCACAAGTAGGCTTACATTAACACTGCAATGAAGTTACTGTGAAAATCCCCGAGTTGCCACACTCCAGCACCTATTTCCCCCATGAGTATGCTGTCAAATAAACAGTTCTCAAAGTCATGGAACATAACCAAGTACTGCACTCATAAAACAGCACCACAATTGCAACACACATCACAATTGTGCACTGTAAGAACATTTTAAATATGGCAATCTCAGCAGAATTAAGCAAAACATGTCATTATATCAATCCAACATCCTGTTTCATTTTTAAACTCTAGCAATTTTGCAAGTGTAGTGTCAGCAACAAATAAGATGAATTCACCTCATGGAACTGTTTAATTATCTTAAAAAGTGACTTCCGGGTGCGGCGATGACCAGCTGAGTCGCACGTTTCGGCAGCTCCCGGTGAAACGGACTTTTGGGCTCTTGATAGGAGCCCCAACGGCAATTTTGACGGCTAAAAACACTGTGCGGTAAACCAGAAGGGAATCCCCCCTGGATACGGATGGAAAAAGGAGGAGAAAGTGGCCGGATTGCAGTGGATCCTTTAGAACAGCGGCAAGGAAGGCAAGCAAAAACCAAGATGGCGTCGGAAGGTGGCAGCTTAACATGGGGCCCTGAACAACAAGAGTTCTTGAAATGCTGTGTGGAAGAGCTCAAAAAGGAAATGAAGAAAGAACTGTTGGCCCCGATACTACAGGCGATCGAAGGGCTAAAGGAGGAACAAAAGACCCAGGAGAGGGAGCTTCGGGTCGTGAAGGCAAAGGCAGCCGAGAATGAGGACGACATACAGGGCCTGGTGGTGAAGACGGAGATGCATGAGGCACATCAGAAACGATGTGTGGAAAGGTTGGAGGCACTGGAGAACAATGCAAGGAGGAACAACCTGAGGATTCTTGGTCTTCCTGAAGGTGCGGAGGGAGCGGACGTCGGGGCATATGTGAGCACGATGCTGCACTCGTTAATGGGAGCGGAGGCCCCGACGGGTCCGTTGGAGGTGGAGGGAGCATACCGAGTGATGGCGCGAGGACCGAGAGCAGGAGAAATTCCCAGAGCCATAGTGGTGAGATTCCTCCGTTTTAAGGATAGAGAAATGGTCCTTAGATGGGCAAAGAAAACTCGGAGCAGTAAATGGGAGAACGCGGTGATCCGCATTTATCAAGACTGGAGTGCGGAGGTGGCGAGAAGGAGGGCGAGCTTTAATCGGGCCAAGGCGGTGCTTCATAAAAAGATAAAATTTGGAATGCTGCAACCGGCAAGACTGTGGGTCACATATCGAGGAAGGCACCACTACTTTGAGACGGCAGATGAAGCGTGGACTTTTATTGTGGATGAAAAACTGGAATGAGCGGGTTATTAAAAAGAACGTTTGAACAAAGTGGTGGGGCGAATGTGGGGGGCGAAGAGGGGGGTTAAAAAGGGGGGAAAGAGGAGTTTTATGTACTAATCCTGCGATGTGGTAACTTTTCTCTCTTCCACAGGTGGTGAGGGGGGGAGGAGGGGAGGTAGAGGAGATGGGGCGTTGGCCATTGGGGGCGGGGCCAAGGGAGAAGCGCGGGCTTGGTTCCCGCGCTATGATAATCATGGCGGGAATAGAGAAGCAGGAAGGAGGGGGCGTCGCACGGTGCGAGCCGAGGTCACGGGGGGAAGCAGAGGTCGGCCAGAGTTTGCTGACTTCTGGGAGCAACATGGGGGGAGTAATTACGCTAGCGGGGGATCTAGCGGGGTGGGTGGGAGGGGGGAATTACTGGGTTGCTGCTGCTGGGGAGAGGGGGAGCTGGTAGGGGAGGGGATGTGGGGGGGCACCGCCTGGGGGAGATACAGCTGCGTGGGAACCGGGTGAGGAGCTGGAAAAAGGGGATGGCTAATCGACAAGGGGGGGGGGGTAGGAAGCCCCCCAACCCGGCTGATCACGTGGAACGTGAGAGGGCTGAACGGGCCGATAAAGAGGGCACGGGTACTCGCACACCTTAAGAAACTTAAGGCAGATGTGGTTATGTTACAGGAAACGCACCTGAAACTGATAGACCAGGTTAGGTTACGCAAAGGATGGGTGGGGCAGGTGTTCCATTCGGGGCTAGATGCGAAAAACAGGGGGGTGGCTATATTAGTGGGGAAGCGGGTAATGTTCGAGGCAAAGACTATAGTGGCGGATAACGGGGGCAGATACGTGATGGTGAGTGGCAAACTACAGGGGGAGACGGTGGTTTTGGTAAACGTATATGCCCCGAACTGGGATGATGCCAATTTCATGAGGCGGATGCTAGGACGCATTCCGGACCTAGAGATGGGAAAGCTGATAATGGGGGGAGATTTTAATACGGTGTTGGTACCAGGGCTGGATAGGTCGAAGTCCAGGACTGGAAGGAGGCCGGCAACAGCCAAGGTACTTAAAGATTTTATGGAGCAGATGGGAGGTGTAGACCCGTGGAGATTTAGCAGACCTAGGAGTAAGGAGTTCTCGTTTTTCTCCTATGTCCATAAAGTCTACTCGCGAATAGACTTTTTTGTGCTGGGAAGGGCGTTGATCCCGAAGGTGAGGGGAACAGAGTATACGGCTATAGCGATTTCGGATCACGCTCCACATTGGGTAGACTTGGAGATAGGGGAGGAAACAGGAGGGCGCCCACCCTGGAGAATGGACATGGGACTAATGGCAGATGAGGGGGTGTGTCTAAGGGTGAGGGGGTGCATTGAAAAGTACTTGGAACTCAATGATAATGGGGAGGTCCAGGTGGGAGTGGTCTGGGAGGCGCTGAAGGCGGTGGTTAGAGGGGAGCTGATATCAATAAGGGCACATAAAGGGAAGCAGGAGAGTAAGGAACGGGAGCGGTTGCAGCAAGAACTTTTGAGGGTGGACAGACAATATGCGGAAGCACCGGAGGAGGGACTGTACAGGGAAAGGCAAAGGCTACATGTAGAATTTGACTTATTGACTCCGGGCACTGCAGAGGCACAATGGAGGAAGGCACAGGGTGTACAGTACGAATATGGGGAGAAGGCGAGCAGGTTGCTGGCACACCAATTGAGGAAAAGGGGAGCAGCGAGGGAAATAGGGGAGTGAGGGATGAGGAAGGAGAGATGGAGCGGGGAGCGGAGAGAGTGAATGGAGTGTTCAAGACATTTTATAAAAAATTATATGAAGCTCAACCCCCGGATGGGAGGGAGAGAATGATGGGCTTTTTGGATCGGTTGGAATTTCCCAAGGTGGAAGAGCAGGAAAGGGGGGGACTGGGAGCACAGATCGAGGTAGAAGAAGTGGTGAAAGGAATTAGGAGCATGCAGGCGGGAAAGGCCCCGGGACCGGATGGATTCCCAGTCGAATTCTATAGAAAATATGTGGACTTGCTCGCCCCGGTATTGACGAGGATCTTTAATGAGGCAAAGGAAAGGGGACAACAGCCCCCGACTATGTCTGAAGCAACGATATCGCTTCTCTTAAAGAAGGAAAAGGACCCGCTACAATGCGGGTCCTATAGACCTATTTCCCTCCTAAATGTAGATGCCAAGATCCTGGCCAAGGTAATTGCAATGAGAATAGAGGAATGTGTCCCGGGGGTGGTCCACGAGGACCAAACTGGGTTTGTGAAGGGGAGACAGCTGAACACGAATATACGGAGGCTGTTAGGGGTAATGATGATGCCCCCATCAGAGGGGGAAACGGAGATAGTAGTGGCGATGGATGCCGAGAAAGCATTTGATAGAGTGGAGTGGGATTATTTGTGGGAGGTGTTGAGGAGATTTGGTTTTGGAGAGGGGTATGTTAGATGGGTGCAGCTGTTGTATAGGGCCCCGATGGCGAGCGTGGTCACGAATGGACGGGGATCTGAATATTTTCGGCTCCATAGAGGGACAAGGCAGGGATGCCCTCTGTCCCCTTTATTGTTTGCACTGGCGATTGAGCCCCTGGCGATAGCGTTGAGGGGTTCCAAGAAGTGGAGGGGAGTACTTAGAGGAGGAGAAGAACACCGGGTATATTTGTATGCGGACGATTTGTTACTGTATGTGGCAGACCCGGCGGAGGGGATGCCAGAGATAATGCGGATACTTGGGGAGTTTGGGGATTTTTCAGGGTATAAATTGAACATGGGGAAATGTGAGTTGTTTGTGGTGCATCCAGGGGAGCAGAGTAGAGAAATAGAGGACCTACCGTTGAGGAAGGTAACAAGGGACTTTCGTTACCTGGGGATCCAGATAGCCAAGAATTGGGGCACATTGCATAGGTTAAATTTAACGCGGTTGGTGGAACAAATGGAGGAGGATTTCAAGAGATGGGATATGGTATCCCTGTCACTGGCAGGGAGGGTGCAGGCGGTTAAGATGGTGGTCCTCCCGAGATTCCTCTTTGTGTTTCAGTGCCTCCCGGTGGTGATCACGAAGGCTTTTTTAAAAAGGATCGAAAAGAGCATCATGGGTTTTGTGTGGGCCGGGAAGACCCCGAGAGTGAGGAAGGGATTCTTACAGCGTAGCAGGGATGGGGGGGGGGCTGGCACTACCGAGCCTAAGTGAGTATTATTGGGCCGCTAATATTTCAATGGTGAGTAAGTGGATGGGAGAGGAGGAGGGAGCGGCGTGGAAGAGATTAGAGAGGGCGTCCTGTAGGGGGACTAGCCTACAGGCTATGGTGACAGCCCCATTGCCGTTCTCACCGAGGAACTACACCACAAGCCCGGTGGTGGTGGCTACACTGAAGATTTGGGGACAGTGGAGACGGCATAGGGGAAAGACTGGAGCCTTGGGGGGGTCCCCGATAAGAAACAACCATAGGTTTGCCCCGGGGGGAATGGATGGGGGATATGGAATGTGGCAAAGAGCAGGAATAACGCAACTGAAAGATCTGTTTGTGGATGGGAAGTTCGCGAGTCTGGGAGCGCTGACCGAGAAATATGGGTTGCCCCAAGGGAATGCATTCAGGTATATGCAACTGAGGGCTTTTGTGAGGCAACAGGTGAGGGAATTCCCGCAGCTCCCGACACAAGAGGTGCAGGACAGAGTGATCTCAAAGACATGGGTGGGGGATGGTAAGGTGTCAGATATATACAGGGAAATGAGGGACGAAGGGGAGACTATGGTAGATGAACTAAAAGGGAAATGGGAAGAAGAGCTGGGGGAGGAGATCGAGGAGGGGCTGTGGGCAGTTGCCCTAAGCAGGATAAACACGTTGTCCTCGTGTGCCAGGCTAAGCCTGATTCAGTTTAAGGTATTACACAGGGCGCATATGACTGGAGCACGGCTCAGTAAATTTTTTGGGGTGGAGGATAGGTGTGCGAGGTGCTCGAGAAGCCCAGCGAATCATACCCATATGTTTTGGTCATGCCCGGCACTACAGGGGTTTTGGATGGGGGTGACAAAGGTGCTTTCAAAAGTAGTGGGGGTCTAGGTCGAACCAAGCTGGGGGTTGGCTATATTTGGGGTTGCACAAGAGCCGGGAGTGCAGGAGGCGAGAGAGGCCGATGATTTGGCCTTTGCGTCCCTAGTAGCCCGGCGTAGGATATTGCTAATGTGGAAAGAAGCCAAGCCCCCGGGGGTGGAGACCTGGATAAATGACATGGCAGGGTTTATAAAGCTAGAGCGGATTAAGTTCGTCCTAAGGGGGTCGGCTCAAGGGTTCACCAGGCGGTGGCAACCGTTCGTCGAATACCTCGCAGAAAGATAGATGGAATGGAAAAAAGAAGGCAGCAGCAGCAACCCAGGATCGGGGGGGAGGAGGAACCAGAAGGACTTTCAGGGTTGTTAATATATACTGTATAATGTGGATAGGTCGTTGCTACAGATAATTATATATTGGACTGTTAAAATATATTTTTGGAGAGTGTTACTTGTGATAAGGCAGTTGCCAATTAGGGTTAGTTTTCATTTTTGTTATTTATTATTTATTCATTTTCTGTTTATAAAATAGGTCATTCTTATTTGTGTTGTTATAATATTGTGTAAAGGATGCACAATGTACTGTGTTGGTTGACCAAAAATTTTCATTAAAATATTTAAAAAAAAAAAAGAAATCTTAAAAAGTGACCCTAACTAGTCTTGAAGAAAAATAACTGTCGTGTTAGGTACACTGGTCTAACACTGGCTGCAACTGGATGCAGCTTAGATCAGAAAGATACTCCAGACCTTGAAGTTAGTTCAATCAGGTTAATTGAACTAATAGCACAGTTAGCACAGTTCTCTGTGAGTTCGACTCTCTGTTAACTTAAGTGGGGTTACTCTGTCTGACTGAACCAGACTCTTAGCCACGTGGTGGAGGTGAGAGATTGTAACAACACCCTTGACTGACTCTGTAGATGTTCATCAGTGGAAAGAGGCGGAGTGTGAGTGCCTCATGTCTTTTATAGTCAGATCCCACCCGAGTGTCCTGCCTGCTTATTGGTCATGTCCTGTTCTCTGTGTCCATTAGCTGCTTGTCTGTATATCATTTTGGGCTAGGGTCTGGCAGATGGAATACAATGTTGACAAATGTGAGGTTATCCATTTTGGTAGGAATAACAGCAAAAGGGAATATTATTTAAATGATGGATCAAGCCACCATTGCAGTCGGAGGCTTCCATGCCGCATTTCCTGCCTGCCATCAGCTTTTGCCGATTTTCAGGAAAATCTTGCCCGAAGTCTTTATCACCACCCTACTGACCCTCTAGTTTTCTGTTCTTATTTAGAATTACCCCCTTTTAAAAAAAATTTCACCATGATGCACTGAATTGTATTCATTTAATTTACAGATTATTAGTTAATATGAAGTCCAGTGCTTGCTTGCTGCAAACAAGAACATCAAAAATAAATAAAATCATGATCCATAATTTTATCTTCCTGGAGAATATTAGTTTGCAAGTCCTCTTCTCCTTTCCTCCACACAAAAGATTCCATTAATTGTTGTCAAACCGGATGCATGGCGCTCTCTCATTGTTAAATTAAAAGAAATAAAATATTAGAGGATAATTTCACCATTATTGTTCTAATGCACCTAGCAATGGTTCAAGAGTGAGCTCTTTTTAATTAATTGTGGGTGGTCAGATACATAGGGGACAAATTTTAACATACCCACATTAGAACACGCATGGTCTCAAGTGTACAATCCCTCCATCTGAATGGTGAGGTCCCTGTCAGTGCAATATTGGCTGGTGGGCCTCATTCCCATCAAGCCAGTATATCACAAAAAACAGTTGGTGGAAAGTCATTGAAGATTGGTTAATTGGAGGTTTATGGCTAATTAACCAATGGCTAAATATTTGTGCTCAAATTTACTTTGTCATGAATCAGAAGAATGTTTCAAATGGTTATGACATTTAAGTTTGCCACACAGCATTTTCCAGGCACTAACTGCCCGACTAAACCCCCAGAGCGGTGGGTAGGAAACAAAATGTATGGAGTGAGATTGAAAACCTGTGGGGGAAAGGAAGAGTGATGGTTAGGAGAGGGAGTGGCTGAGCACATTCATTAAATGGGGGATTGGGAGGCTGGAAAAAAAGAACATTGAATGCATGAAGGTTCCATTTCAAGTAATCTATTAAGTATAAAAAAGTTATCTTAAGGAAACAAAAAATTGAAATATGTTGAGAGCTCAAACCTTAAGATGCACAGTTGAGAGTGGCCCGCCATCTACTTCGTTTCAATAGCACTAGCTCGACACACCGCAAGTTCAATGAAACCTCTACCCAAAATCCCGAGGGCACCACAGACACAGTAAAGTCTACTCATCCCATGCTCTCCATCGCTACTGCAACCAACCAGCGGATTGCAGCAGACCCTGCAGACAGCTACCACAGCAAATCACAAGGCCCACGCAGAAGCTGGGGAGACAACATTATTTGTTTTTTTTCAAAATGCACCTGGGGCTGGAGCTGGAGACCTCAGTCCAAACATGCAGCTGGGCCTCAACCGGGTTGGAACCCTTTAAGTAAGCCCCTTCTTTGCTAACACAAACAGCATAATGCCTGTTTCAAGAATAGGCAGTACATGGCTGGAAATGTGCACCCATTTCCTACCCACCGCTCTGGGGGTTTAGTCGGCCAGTTAGTGCCTGGAAAATGCTGTGTGGCAAACTTAAATGTCATCTCCATTTGAAACATTCTTCTGATTCATGACAAAGTAAGTTTGAGCACAAATATTTAGCTATTAATGATTTTCTAGGGAGTATAAATTGAATATAAATTCTTAAATAAATTAAATTTATTAAAAACAAATTCTTAATCGCCATTACAGAAACATGTCAATAAAGGAGCTACTTATTATGCTGAGGCTTTGGAGACTGCACTTTAATACTTCTGTAAAGGAAATGCTATTTGCAAAGATTAGTAGCGGCACTGAGATTATTTCTACATCTCCACTGATTCATGGATCCAAATATCTTTTCACCTTTTATTCCCATTGGACTGCAAGGTCACTGATTTTGTTTGTCCTGATAATCTGTTACAGAGAGATTGGTTTACATTCCCAGTGCATTCACTCAACTGAATCTGCATGTTTGCACTTCTTACTTAAAAGCTTCAATCTTTCCGATTACTTTTGAATGATAAAAATGAATAATCTTGCTTTCTCATTGAATTTATAAAATCAATGCTGGAAGGAGTGTTATGAAAAATTGATGACCCTTCACCACCAACAAAAGACCCAAGCAATTATTTTAACCAAATATCAATTTGTTGATAGCTGAAACTGAAGTTAAAGTCAGTAGGGATGAAAGAAGTGCACAAACAATGAAATGTTAAATGCATTGTCATGTGCGAGTACCTTTAAGAAATGGGTGGTTATAAATGGGTGTGTATATTAGTATCTGTAGTGAGAGAACCTTTAAGAAATGGGTGTTTATTACTGCAGCGATGTCAGAGAGTGGATGGAGCTGGGCTGTCTGCCAGATTTTTACTTTCGTTTTAGGCTGTTTGCTGCAGGGTGTGTTTTAGTTTTGTTTTCAGTGTTGGAGCTGAAGCTAGGCCAAGCAGGTGTACTGCTGTTCTCTCTGCCATCAAAAGACAATCTCGTGATAATTTGGTGAATTCAGAATTATAAATGTTCTCAGTAGTGAATGTAAACCTAATGTGCTTCTGGTAAAAGGTGTTTTCAGTCTTATGGATGTTAAAAGGAAAGCTCAAAGGATTACTTAGTGTTGTATTCTTTGGGGGTTGCATTTGAATTCATGGTTGCTAAGATGTTCACTGTATGTTTTAAAAAGGTTAACTTGAGTTCATAGAATAAACATTGTTTTGCTTAAAAAAATACAATTCCATTTCTGCTGTACCACACCTGTAGAGTGGGCCGTGTGCTCCCCATACCAATATCTATTAAAAGTTGTAGGTCAGGTGAACTCCATGATAAACTTTGGGGTTCTCTAAACCCTGGCCCATAACAAATTGGGGGCTCGTCCAGAAATTGGGGGCTCGTCCGGGATAAAAGTGTATCTATTGGATTGGCTTAGTGAACTTAAAGACAGTGAGGGGTGAGCATATTGTGGTTGCTTATCAGGTGTGGTATTCCAGTTTAAGTAGGGAGTGTGTTGTGGACAATGGCTCTTTCAGAGGCTCTAATGTTTTTATGGACAGAGACTAAAAGCTGACTCTAAGATTTGGCAAAAACATTCCAGTTAACATGACCTGACAAAATGTGAAAAGGTGAGGTAATTATGGCGGTGGCTAGGCATTTAAAGTTGCCTGAGATACAGTTTGACTCATTGGAAATGGCAAAAATTCTGTTGCAAATTAAACAAATGGAACATGAGAAAGAATTAAAGCAGCTTGAATACGGAAGAGAGAGAGCGGAAAAAGAAAGAGGAAGAGATGCAGAGGAAAAAGAAAGAGAGAGAGAAGAAAAAGAAAAGGACAGAGAAGAAATAAGAAAAGAAAGAATAGCCCTAGCAGAACAAAAAGAAAGAGAAAGGGAGATACAGATCAGGGAAAAAGATAAAGAGAGAGAGTTTGAACTTCAGAAAATGGCCATGAAACATGACAGTCAGTTCAAATTGGCAGATGTAAAGGGAAACATACAGTTGGATGATAGTGATGAGGATAGTGAGAAAGATCGTCAAAGTCGAAGGCTTGGTGGGAATCTATTGAAATATGTCCAAGCATTGCCAAGGTTTCTTGAGAAGGAAGTGGAAGCCTTTTTCATTTCATTTGAGAAGGTAGCTAAACAAATGAAATGGCCACAGGACATGTGGGTATTACTGATTCAAACAAAGGTGATAGGTAGGGCGAGTGAAGTGTTTGCATCACTACCGGAGGAGGTATCTGGGACGTATGAGGAGGTGAAAAAAACCATCTTAGGTGCATATGAACTAGTGCCTGAACTCTACAGACAAAGATTTTGAAATTCAAGGAAAGAATTTGGTCAAACATACATGGAGTTTGAAAGGATCAAACAGAGTAATTTTGATAGGTGGATAAGGGCTTTGAAAATAGACCAAACCTCTGAAGCTCTCAGAGAAATTATGCTTTTGGAGGAGTTTAAAAATTCAATTCCTGATGTAGTGAGAACTCATGTGGAAGAACAGAGGGTTAAAACTGCGAGGTTAGAATCAGAAATGGCAGATGATTAGTTCATAAATCAAAGCTTGGTTTCCGACATCAGTTTCAGCCTGTGAGGGATAGAAACTGGGGACATGAGAAATACTCAAGTGGTAAAAGTAAAGGTGATCTGATGGGAGATAATAAGGAGAGTGTACCTCAGATTAAAAAAGAAATCCAGGAGGATGGAAAAGAAATGAAAAGTTTGAAATGTTTTCACTGTAATCAACTAGGCCATGTAAAGTCACAATGTTGGTGGTTGAAGAAAAGCACTGGGAAGGCTGATGTGGTAAAACAGGATAAGACAGTGGGGTTTGTGAAAGTGGTAAAGTGGTTAAAGGTAAAGTGAAGCGAAGGAGGTGCAAAATATTGTACAGCTTGATCAAGAGGTGATTGATAAGAACGTTCCAGATCTCTTTAAAGAATTTACTTGTGTGGGTAAAGTTTACTCATGTGTATCAGGAGGAACAGGTAAAGAAGTCACAATTTTAAGAGATACGGGAGCTAGTCAATCTTTAATGGTAAGAGATGAGGAGTTGTGTAGTTTGGGAAGAATGTTGCCAGAAAAGGTGGTAATATGTGGAATTCAGGGTGAGAGGAGTAGTGGTCCATTATATAAGGTAAGATTGGAAAGTCCAGTGAAGAGTCGTGAAGTGGTAGTAGGAGTAATAGAGAAACTATCTTGTTTGGGAATAGTTTATCTTGAGTAACGATATAGCTGGATCGCAGGTGAGAATGATGCCTACAGTGGTTGATAAGCCAGTGGAAAATCAGACAACTGAAGTGATGAAGGACAAATATCCTGGGATTTTTCCGCATTGTGTAGTAACAAGTCGCAAAGTCACAGATTAAGACAAGAGGAGAAATCAAAGAGTGAAGATGAAGTTGAAGTGCAATTATCAGAAACGATTTTTGATCAGATGGTTGAAAAAGAACAAGAACAGGTGGAGGATGAGGTGGATATTTTTAGTTCAGGAAAATTGGCCGAGTTACAACAGAAAGATGTAGAAACAAAACGGATGTATCAGAAAGCATACACGGAAGAGGAATCTGAGTGCATACCAGAGTGTTATTACCGTGGAGACCATGGAGACCTTTACATATGCAGGCGGATGAAAAGTGGGCAGAAGTTCATCAAGTAGTATTGCCGGTAGGGTATAGAAAGGCGGTGTTGCGAGTTACACATGAGATACCAGTGGGAGGTCATTTGGGAATAAGGAAAACTCAAGCTAAAATCCAGAAACATTTTTATTGGCCTGGACTACGTAAAGATGTAGTTAGATTTTGTCAATCATGTCACACATGTCAAGTGATAGGGAAACCTCAAGCAGTGATAAAACCAGCACCCTTAATACCCATTCCAGCATTTGAGGAACCTCTTACAAGGGTCCTAATTGATTGCGTAGGACCGCTTCCTAAAACAAAAAGTGGGAATCAATATCTTTTGACTATAATGGATGTGTCTACTAGGTTTCCAGAGGCCATACCAACACGTAATATTACAGCTAAAAAGATTGTGGAGGAGTTACTTAAATTCTTTACTAGGTATGGACTACCCATAGAAATACAATCGGATCAAGGATCAAATTTTACCTCAAGGTTATTCAAAGAAGATAGCTTAGGAATAAAACAATTTAAATCAACTGCGTACCATCCAGAATCGCAGGGAGTGTTAGAAAGGTGGCATCAGACATTAAAGACAATGTTGAGGGCTTATTGTCAAGATCATCCAGAGGATTGGGACAAAGGAATTCCATTCGTATTGTTTGCAATTAGGGATGCACCTAATGAATCAACCACATTTAGTCCTTTTGAACTCATTTTTGGTCATGAGGTTAGAGGGCCACTTAAATTGATTAAGGAAAAATTGAGGAGTGAGAAATGGAAATTACATTATTGGATTACGTGTCAAATTTTAGGGAACGATTAAATAGAGCAGGTGAATAGGCTAGACGACATTTAAAAGTTGCACAACATGTGAAGAAACTGGTAGTGGACAAGAAATCCAAAGTTCATAGTTTTGCCAGTGGAGATAAGGTTTTAGTGTTGTTACCAGTGGTAGGTGAACTTTTACAAGCTAGGTTTTGTGTACCTTATCAGATTGAAAGGAAATTAAGTGAGGTGAATTATGTGGTAAAAACACCAGTTAGAAGGAAGACTCACTGAGTATGTCATGTGAATATGCTTAAAAGGTACTTTGAAAGGGAAGGAGAGAAAAAGGAGGTTTTAATGATTCTAACTCAAAGTGATGAACCAAATCCAGATGACTGTGAATTTGACATACCTCAAATTAAATTGGGAAACGCGGATGTTCTTAAAAATTGGGATAAATTGTTGAGCTACGTTCCAGAGGAAAAACAAACTGACCTGAAAGAGTTACTGATATCACATGGGCAAGTTTGTGGAGATACATTGGGAAGTACTAAAATGGCTATACATGATGTAGATGTGGGAAATGCAGTTCCAATCAAACAACATTCATATAGACTTAACCCTTTAAAATTGGCACAGGTTAACAAAGAGATTGAGTGTATGCTTAAAAATGGCATAATTGAAGTGGGTTGCCGCCAATGGAGCTCACCCATAGTGATGATACCTAAACCAGACGGTACCCAATGGTTGTGTGTGGACTATAGAAAGGTTAATGCAGTTACAAGAATGGACTCTTATCCTATCCCACGTTTGGAAGATTGCATTGAGAAAGTGGGACAATCAGCTTTTATTTCCAAATTGGATTTACTTGAAGGCTACTGGCAGGTACCTTTATCCGAAAGGGCGAAGGAGATTTCAGCTTTTGTGACTCCAGGTGGTATATACCAATTCAAAGTTATGCCATTTGGCATGAAAAGCGCCTCAGCCACATTTCAACGGTTAACTAACAAAGTTGTTTCAGGATTACCCAATTGTGCGGTATACATCGACGATCTGGTAATTTTCAACCAGACATGGAAAGAACATTTAAAACATCTGATGGAGTTATTTGATCGACTTCAGGAGACTGGTTTGGTGATAAACCTAGCCAAAAGTGAATTTGGAAAAGCCTAAGTCACTTTCCTTGGCCATACAATTGGACGGGGTCGAATGGTCACATGAGATGTGAAACCAACAGTTATTGAGGAGTTTCCGATAAACTCAACACAAAGGGATATAATGCGATTTCTCGGCATGAGTGGATTTGATCGAACATTTGTGAAAAAGTTTTGTAGCGTGATTGCTCCACTGATGGACTTGCTGAAGAAACGTCGAAAATTTCAGTGGACAGCGGACTTTCAACAGGCATTTGGCAGCCTGAAAGCTGAAATAACCAATGCTCCTGTGTTGGAGAATTACAAAGGACTCTGCGATCAGATTGAACTAAAGTATCTGACTTTAAAGAGAAATGCCGAGGCGTAGAGAAATGGACGGATCGTGCAGAGACCTTCTTGTTCAAAGAGACTGTCAATCGAGAAGTATTTCAGTTGGAGGAAGAAAAACTTTTTAAAAATGGACAATATTATTATACCTGTTTACGTGGTGTTGTTTTTTGAAACTGCAAAGTATATTTACTGTGTGCATTTCTTAAAGGATAGTGAAAAGGTGAAAAATGAAACCATCTTGAAGTTGATGGTTTTTTTTTTCTTGGGGGGAGGTGTCATGTGAGAGTATCTTTAACAAATGGGTGGTTATAAATGGGTGTGTATATAAGTATCTATAGTGAGAGTACCTTTAAGAAATGGGTGTTTGGCAGCACGGTGGCACAGTGGGTTAACCCTGCTGCCTCACGGCGCCGAGGTCCCAGGTCCGAACCCGGCTCTAGGTCACTGTCCGTGTGGAGTTTGCACATTCTCCCCGTGTTTGCGTGGGTTTCGGCACCACAACTCAAAGATGTGCAGGCTAGTTGGATTGGTCATGCTAAATTTCCCCTTAATTGGAAAAAATGAATTGGGTACTCTAAATTTATTTTTAAAAAAAGAAATGGGTGTTTACTACTGCAGTGATGTCAGTGAGTGGGTGGAGCTGGGCTGTCTGTCAGCTTTTTACTTTTGTTTTAGGCTGTTTGCTGCAGGGTGTGTTTTAGTTTTGTTTTCAGTGTTGGAGCTGAAGCCAGATCAAGCAGGTGTACCTCTGTTCTCTCTGACATCAAAAGGCTATCTCTTGATCATTTGGTGAATTCAGAATTATAAATGTTCTCAGTAGTGAATGTAAATCTAATGTGCTTCTGATAAAAGGTATTTTAAGTCTTATGGATGTTAAAAGGAAAGCTTAAAGGATTACTTCTTGTTGTATTCTTTGGGGGATGTATTTGAATTAACGGTTGCTAAGATGTTCACTGTATGTTTTGAAAAGGTTAACTTGAGTTCATAGAATAAACATTGTTTTGCTTTCAAAAATACGTTCCCATTTCTGCTGTACCACACCTGTAGAGTGGGCCGTGTGCTCCCCATACCACAATCTATTAAAAGTTGTGGGTCAGGTGAACTTCATGATAGACTTTGGGGTTCTCTAAACCCAGCCCCATAACAGCATAAACTGGGAGCAAGAGACCTGAAAATGATATCCATCTATAACTGCTTCAAATGGATTTACCATTGCAGTAATTAACCCCTTTCAGTAATACATAAGGGAGGCTTTGTGGGTAAGGATGGAGGCAGGCTGCGAGTTGCGGGTGCTGGCACCGCTCTCCTTGGCTCCAGGGAAATATTCAGGAAATCCTGCAGTGGTGGCCACGCTGAAGATTTGGAGGCAATTCTGGCAGCACTTTAGGTTGGGAGCGGGGTCAAGGATGATGCATATCAGGGGGAATCACGGTTTCAAGCCAGGGAGGATGGTTGCAAGGTTCTGCTGATTGGGGGGTGGGGGGTGGTAAGGGAGATGAAGGATCTGTTTCTGGAAGGGTGGTTTGCGAGCTCGGAGTTGAATGAGAAGTTTGGACTGGCATGGTTCAGTATATGCAGGACTTTGCGAAGAAGGCCCTTCCGAACCTTCTGATAGCGCCCGCCCCCTCGTTGTTGGAGGAGTTGTCAGTGGGGAGGCTGGAAAAGGGGGTCATCTTGGCGATTTATGGGAGGATTCTGGAGGAGGAAAAGGCGTCTATGGAGGGGATTAAGGCCAAGTTAGAAGAGGAGTTGGGGATGGCATTAGAGGAGGGAATGTGGTGTGAAGTGCCATGGAGGGCGAATGTCTCAACCTCGTGTGTAAGGCTGCACCTGATACAGCTGAATGTGGTTCACTGGGCGCATCTGATGAAGTCAAAGATGAGCCGGATGTTTGAGGTGGTAGAGGACGTCTGTGAGCGGTCCTGCAAATCATGTACATATGTTCTGGCCTTGACCGAAGCTGGAAAGGTTTTGGAGATCATTTTTTTAGCACCATGTCAGTGGTCTTACATGGAGACATGGAGCCTGGTCCCCTGGGGGTCATTTTCAGGATGTCGGACCTGCCTGAGTTGCAGACAGGGGCGGGACAGATGTTTTAGCCTTCACCTCGCTGATTGCTCACAGGCAGGTTCTGTTGGGGTGGAGATCAGCTTCTCCATTCTGTGCCTCAGCGTGGCTGGGGGACGTAATGGAGTTCATATCGCTGGAGTGGATGAAATTGCATAATTAATGAGGTTGGGGTCAGAAGATGTGGCGTGGTTTCCCATTGGCCTCCGCAACTTGAAATGCTCCATGTCCCCGTCCTTGAACTTAATCCCAAATGGGAGCTTTCCACCCATTGTCTTTTTAGCTCCAATTTTTAAAACAGATATGTTTGGGAATGATCTTGTTTAGGGAAAATGAAAGAATCAGAAATGTGGTTCATCACATTCAACCCTCAATCTTTGTCCTTACTCTTTACTTGATCCTATTCCCAAACCCCCTCATCAGCTGGATAATTTCTCATTTTCCCACCTTCTCCTGCTTTGCTCCATTTCATTTCCAGCAGCTGTCTGTAATTGCTTAATGATTGGCCAAGTTGCTTTTATTCCTCTCATCCTCAGAGAATATCTGCTTGTCCCTTGTCACAATGAAGATATCGCATGGCAAAATTAATAGAGACGAAGAAACAGGACTAAAAGAAAGCACATATGCATAGAAAAGCCAATTGCATAACAGAAACCAATTCCACGAGTACGATGGGTGGTATCTATTGTGGGGCAGATCTTAGACTTGCTGATTTCCTAAAGTACAGTGCACTTCACAATATAATAGGCCAGTGCCAGAGGCGCACCTTACAAATTCACTTCACAAGTATGAAGTTACTATGAAAAGCCCCATTCGCCACATTCCGGTGCCTGTTCGGGTAAGCCGGTAGGGGAATTGAACCCGCGCTGCTGGCCTTGTTCGGCATTACAAACTAGCTGTCTAGCCCACTGAGCTAAACCCAGTCAGCTATTTCGGGATTCCAATCTTGGAAGAGATGTTAAATTTTTCTGAGGAAAATTTAATTGGTTACAATTGACACATTTTTGTAGACCTCTTGATTTTATCTACCCTAATACATTTGTCTCTTTGCTACTGAAAGTTTATCTACCAGTTCTGTGTTGTTTGCTCAATGCTATCTAATGCAGTAGTGCTGCAGCTCTAACCATGATATACTAGTTGGAATATCATTATATTTGCTGGTAAAGGGGACACAGAAGGATCAAAAGAACCCTGGAAGGGGGCTAAATTTACACCTTGGTAGACCATGTTGCACTTGTCTTTATTCAACTGTATATATTATAGCCCAAGGAGCATCTACCTTGACATGATATTGGGAGTATTGGCCGTAAACATTTGCAATAAAGGAGACAGTAGCAGAAATATATTGGCTTGACATGCCAGACCTTCAGATCAGTTCCACACAAGAATGGATCTGTCAGTGGCTGAAAAGTACTTTGAACTTCTATGCTACTGGTTCCATCTAAACAACAGCAGGTTGCCATGTCTGTCAAACCTCACATCCAGTATTATATCAATGCATAAAGTAGGTGATAGATTTCTTCTTTTTTCAATGAAAACTCTTTTATTAGTTTTCCCCATTGATATCCAGCAGAAACAAGATACATTCTTGCACACTTAATGTGTCAGGTTTCTTGATGCAGATGGTACCCTAATGCCGTGCTTTTTAATGTTACCATTTATTTAATGTTACCATTTGCACAAACATAAAATTGGTCCGTGGCTACTGGTACTGAGAAGCATTTGAATTATGTGTTACCTTGGGAGCAGTCATGATTCCTTTCTTTCAGAACAAACAATACTGCACCATTATTTTAAAAGTCACAAAGACTGCATTGGATAGCTGCTCACCGATTAGGCTAAACCGCTTCAGGTCTGGCTCATTATCCCTTGAATCAGCCTGGAATAATGGCAGTACAAATATTATTAAAATGAGGCACACATGTTTGTAGAAGATTGCGTGCCAAATAAGGTCGTATGTATGTTCCCCAACGGGAAACCATGATTTAATCAGGAGATTCACTCACTACTAAACGCCAGGTCTGTGGCGTTCAAGACAGGCGACCCTGATCTATAAAAGAAGTCCACGTACGACCTCCGCAGAGTCATCAGGGATACCAAGAGACAATACCAGACTAAGCTAGTCACAGACTAATGGCACGGACTCTCGACAGTTGTGGCAAGGCTTAAACAACATACCGGCCAAAAAGCAAAACCTAGGAGAATCTCCGGCAGCAGCAACCCCTCCGATGAACTCAATGCATTCTATGTTTCGAGCAGAAAACCATCAAACCATTGTTAACTGCCCCAGCAGCCTTGGACACCCATACCTAACGTCACAGCTTCTGAAGTCAGATCGGCCTTCTTAAAAGTGAACCCTCAGAAAGCAACGGGTCCTGACGAATTCCCAGGTTGTGAACTCAGATCCTGCGCGGAACAACTGGCGGGTGTGTTTGCGGACATCTTCAACCTCTCCCTACTCCATTCTGAGGTTCCCACCTGCTTCAAGAAGACCACCATCATGCCAAAGAAGAACAAGGCAACGTGCCTCAACGACTACCGTCCACTGGCCTTGATATCTATTATTATGAAGTTCTTTGAGATATTGGTCATGAGACACATCAACTCCATACTCCCAGAATGCCCTGATCCACTGCAATTCGCATACCGCCACAGCCAGTCCACAGCAGGCGCCATCTCCCTGGCCCTACACTCATCTCTGGAGCCTCTTGACAGCAAGGACTCCTATGTCAGACTCCTATTCATTGACTAATGCTCCACCTTCAGCAACATAATCCTAGCCAAGCTCATATCAAAACTCCAAAATCTAGGACTTGGCTCCTCCCTTTGCAACTGGATCCTCTATTTCCTGACCCATATACCACAATCATTAAGGATAAACAACAACACCTCCTCCACGATAGTCTTCAATACCAGGGCAATACAAGGCTGCGTACTTAGCCCCCATACTACACTCCCTATACACACATGACTGTGAGACAAAATTTGGCTCCAACTCCATCTACATGCTGCTGATGACACGACCGTAGTGGGTCAGATCTCACACAACGATGAGTCAGATTGCAGGAGGGAGATAGAGAACCTAGTGGCATGGTGTAATGACAACAATCTCTCCCTCAATGTCTGCAAAACTAAGGAGCTGGTCATTGACTTCAGGAAGCGTAGTATCGTACACACCCTATCAGCATCAATGGAGCCGAGGTGGAGATGGTTGACAGCTTCAAATTCCTAGGTGTGCACATCACCCGCAATCTGTCCGGTTCACCAACATCGACACTATGACCAAGAAAGCACAACAGTGCCTATACTTCCTCAGGAAACTAAGAAAATTAGGCATGTCCACATTGGCTCTTACCAATTTTTACAGATGCACCACAGAAAGCATCCTATCTGGCTGCATCGCAGGCTGGTTTGGCAACTTCTCAGCCCAAGACCATAAGAAGCTACAGAGACCAGGGTGAGCACAGCCCAGTCCATCATGCAAAACTGCCTCCCATCCATTGACTTTGTCTACACCTCCCGCAATCTTGAGAAAGCGGGGAGCATAATCAAAGACCCCTCCGACCCGGGTTATTCTCTCTTCCAACCTCTTCCATCAGGTAGGAGATACAAAAGTCTGAGAACACGCACTAACATGTTCAAAAATCAAAAACAGCTCCTTCCCCGCTGTTACCGGAGTCCTGAATGACCCTCTTATCGACTGAACTGATCTCTTCACACATATTCTCTTCTAAGTACTACTACACTCCATATACTTCACCCAATGCCTGTGTCTATGTACTTACATTGTGTATTTATGTATGTCCCATGTTTTTTTCATGTATGAAAGGATCTGTCTGGACTGTACGCAGAACAATACTTTCCACTGCACTTCGGTACACATGACAATAAATCAAATAAATCAAAAAAATCTAAACCCAGTCTATTGTCATTGGAACATTGAAAGAAATGTTTTGATGGCTTAATCGATCGAAATGCCCCAGTGAAGACCTTCACAATATTAAGGTTTGTTGCTTTTTTGCATTCAACAGACATTGGCATCAGACAAATAAATAGCCTCCAGCTATAGCCTGTCACATAATAAGACACCACCTGGAAACTTCACATTCGGGGGATTTACTAATTGACATAAATTAAATGAGTGGATTGCAATCTATGCCCACCTGACATCATGAGCCAAATTATTAAAAGGTCACAGAGCCAGGGCTGGAGGCAGACAAGTCTGCAATTTCCCATCACTGACTGGCGTGCTGATTTTCTGATCTGGTCCTACCTCAGGGGCATTTCTGAAGGGTCAAGTTGTGAGGGTGGCAGAAAGTAAGAGGGATGGGGGTTATGGCACCTAGTTGATCACCTCCTCACTCTCTGGTTCCTGAAACTGGCATGTGTGGATTCCGACCCGTACTTTCTCCCAAAAGTGAGTTTGGGATCCACAAACGAAAAGTCAACCCCAGAAGTGCTGACTCATCTTTTTGGGGGTCAGCTTTAATATGTTATTTAAGGCAAGCACCTGTTGTCAGAAACAAGGTGTGACTGGGAACTCACCTACTGGGAGGCAGGAAATTGTTCACTGCTGCAGGACCTATAGGTCTGGGCAGTTTGAGGGGACAGAATCATCAGAATTATTACAACTGAGGGAAGATGTTGGTCAGGCGCATGTGGAAACACAGGGCCCAAGGTTTCAAGATACAAAGAAAGAAGCACTACTCCTACGAGAGTTCAGTGAGTAGGAATTATCTTGTATTTAAAGGCTTAGGTCAATCATGAAAACGATTGACAATATGTAAATAAAATCATAAGCAATTTCACTATTCATAATGCTAAATTAAAATACAAGACCAACACAAATTCAAAAAACATCTTTCAACCATAGCTAGAGCAATTGAGCTTGGGACAGAAATTACCCAACCATTTCAGCGGCATCTCTTGTATACCAGTACTATTGTAAACATCAGACTTGTATCGAATTTTCCTTTGATCATGCTTAGGTGCAGAATCCCCACCTTGGTTGAGGGTGGCCGCCAGAGCTACATCCGATGCGTCGCTCTCGACCTGGAAGGGGAGGGACTCGTCGATGGTGCGCATCGTGGCCTTTGCGATATCTGCTTTGATGCGGCTAAAGGCCTGGCATGCCTCTGTCGTCAGGGGAAAAGTAGTGGACTGGATTAGTGCACGGGCCTTGTCTGCGTACTGGGGGACCCACTGGGCGTAATAAGAAAAGAAGCCCAGGCAACGTTTCAGGGCTTTGGCACAGTGGGGGAGAGGGAACTCCATGAGGGGGCGCATGCGTTCAGGGTCGGGGCCTATCACTCCATTACGCACTACGTAGCCCAGGATGGCTAGACGATCGGTGCGGAACACGCATTTTTCTTTGTTGTAAGTGAGGTTCAGGGTGTGAGTGGTCTGGAGGAATTTTTGGAGATTGGCGTCGTGGTCCTGCTGGTCATGACCGCAGATGGTGACATTGTCGAGATACGGGAACGTGGCCCGTAAACCGTGCTGGTCAACCATTCGGTCCATCTCTCGTTGGAAGACCGAGACTCCGTTCGTGACGCCGAATGGAATCCTTAAAAAGTGGTATAACCGCCCATCTGCTTCGAAGGCAGTATAGTTGCGGTCACCGGGACGGTTGGGGAGCTGGTGGTAGGCGGACTTGAGGTCCACGGTGGAAAAGACCTTGTACTGTGCAATCCGATTGACCATGTTGGATATGCGGGGGAGAGGGTACACATCTAGCTGAGTGTACCTGTTGATGGTCTGACTATAGTCGATGACCATCCTCTGTTTCTCCCCGGTCTTAACAACTACCACCTGGGCTCTCCAGGGACTGTTGCTAGCCTGGATGATGCCTTCCTTAAGCAGCCTCTGGACTTCGGACCGGATAAATACTCGGTCCTGGGCGCAGTACCGTCTGCTCCTTGTGGCGACGGTTTTGCAATCCGGGGTGAGGTTTGCAAACAAGGAAGGCGGTTCAACCTTGAGGGTCACGAGTCCGCAGACAGTCAGTGGGGGTATAGGGCCGCCAAATTTAAATGTTAAACTCTGGAGGTTGCATTGGAAGTCCAACCCTATGAGTGTGGGCGCACAGAGATGGGGGAGGACATACAGCCGGTAATTTCGGAACTCCCTTCCCTGCACCGTTAGGTTAGCGATGCAGAACCCCGTGATCTGAACGGAGTGGGATCCCGCCGCCAGGAAAATTTTCTGGGTGCTTGGCTGAATTACGAGGGAACAGCGCCTTACCGTGTCCGGATGAATGAAGCTCTCCGTGCTCCCAGAGTCGATACGACATGGCGTCTCGTAGCCATTCACTAGGACTGTAGTGGTTGCAGTCTGGAGTCCGGGGTCGCGACTGGTCGAGGGTCGTCGAAGCCAGATGTGGTTGTTGAAGTTGAGCATCGTAATCAGGCAGTATGTGGCCGTCTGTGTCGGGGTCCTTCAGCCAAGATGGCGGCGTCCACGGATCGAGCGCGGTCGGGGGTGGACAAAATGGCGGCACCCATCTCTCCCTCGTGTCGTCCGGGGTCCAAAATGGCGGCGTCCGTTGGTCACACGTGGATCGCTGGGGGGGCTGGGTCTGTGGTCCCGTTTCTTCCTCGGAGATAGCGGTGACCCCACGGGACTTGCACACCGTCGCGTAGTGACCCTTCTTCCCGCAGCTTTTGCAGGTAGCCGCGCGGGCCGGGCATCGCTGCCGAGGGTGTTTCGGCTGGCCTCAAAAATAGCAGCTGGGCCCCCCCGGTTGGTCTGGTGTTTTGGCCGCGCAGGTTTGCGGGGGTGGGGGGGGGTGTCGGAGAGTCGACCGCAGCGAGGGTCCACAGAGCCCAAGGGGCTGTAGTGCGGTCGGGGGCGTAGGCGCGGGCGTTACGCGAGGTCACATCGAGGGATGCCGCCAGGGCCTGAGCTTCTGTAAGTCCCAGAGATTCTTTCTCCAGAAGCCTCTGGCGGATCTGCGAAGAGGCCAAACCTGCCACATACGCATCGCGGACCAGGAGCTCTGTGTGTTCACTCGCTGTTACCGCCGGGCAGTTGCAGTTTCGACCCAGGATCTGCAGGGAGTTATAAAACTCGTCCAGCGATTCCCCCGGAAATTGCCGTCGTGTGGCGAGCTGGTAGTGAGCAAAAACCTGGTTGGCGGGCCGGATGTAGATATCCTTCAGCGCGGCGATGGCACCGGTGAAACCGTCCTCGTCCTCGATAAGGGAGTAGACGTCAGGACTCACCCTGGAATAGAGGACCTGCATCTTCTATTCGTCAGTCGGTGTGCCGGGGGCCGTTCGGAGGTAGCCCTCAAAGCATGCCATCCAGTGCTTGAAGATAGAGGCCGAGTTAGCTGCTTGGGGTGCGATGCGCAGGCACTCCGGGGTGATTCGGAGCTCCATGTTCCCAGGTCGTTTTCTTCAATTTAAATTCTGCTTAATAAATTGTAGCACCGTCAATATGACGCGAGGCAGGTTGAGGTAATGTCAATTGAAGGCTTTATTAAGCAGAACTTTATCCCCAGCAGCGTGGTTACAGAATGCAGCTGCTGAGGGAAATGGAGGGAAAAACTGGGTTCTTATACCGGCATTTCTGGGTGGAGTCCAGTAGGTGGCAGATCCTATCAGGACCTGGCATCCCTCCACCAATAGCCTGTCGACACGTGGTGTACCGTATTACCCCTAATACATACCACCACAATGTCAGAGTGTGGGTGGAGCTGGGCTGTCTGTCTGCTTTTACTTTCGCTTTGGGCTCGCAGCTACAGGGTGTGTTTAGTTTTGTTTTAGATTTGGAGAAGCTGCAGTCACAGCAAGATGTGTATGAATCTTTGCAAGCTAAAGAATGTTCATTTGGTGATTTCAAAGTGGTAACTGTTTTCAGTTCTGTAAAAATGATTCTTTTTTGTCTTATGGACGTTGCAAGGAAAGAATAAGAGTTACTTAGAGAGTACTGTATTCTTTGGGGGATTTATTGGTGTTGATAGTTGTTAAGATGTTTACTGTGGGTTTATAAAGTGTTAACTGGTTTCATAAATAAAGTGTTTAAATTTAAAAGTACTGTAGACTTCTGTTGCATCACACCTATAAAGTAGGCCCGTGTGTTCCCCATAACCACAATCGATTAAAAGTTGTGGGTCAGATGAACTCCATGATACACTTTGGGGTTCTCTAAACCCTGGCCCATAACAGTTCTTAACCCTCAAAGCGACTTGTGAGATTCAACAAAATCTTGCAGGACGTCGCGATCTGGATCTTGCCCTAGCTGGGCGAGGTCTAGATTAGCATATTTAAGTGAGCTAAAAGGCTCATTTAAGTACGTCTGTGCCGGGTTCTCCCGGCACCCGGGACCTAGCGGCGGCACCTAAGAGGCCTCGCCAAGGCGCTGTTTAGACTGCTGTTTAGGCAGCACGGTAGCACAATAGTTTGCACTATTGCTTCACAGCGCCAGAGACCCGGATTGATTCCGACTTAGACCAATGATTGTGCGGAATCTGCACGTTCTCCCCCTGTCTGCGTAGGTTTCCTCTGGGTGCTCCCGTTTCCTCCCACAAGTCCCAAAAGACGTGCTTGTTAGGTGAGCTGGACATTCTGAATTCTCATTCAGTGTACCCAAACAGGTATCAGTGTGTGGCGACTGGGGGATTTCACAGTGACTTCAGTGCAGTGTTAATGTAAGCCTACTTGTGACACTAATAAAGATTATTATTATTATAGACTGATCTGTGTTAATGGCACCTGGGGGGGTTTCCAAAGCCATTGGAGACCCCTGGGTGGTTGGGAAGAGAGCAAGCTGAGCACCTGACTCTCCCTCTGGTGCCCGGGCCATCTTGCCACAGCCAGCCTGGCACCTTGGCAATGCTCCTCTGGCAGGGTGCCTGGTTGACAGTGCCAGGGTGGCACTATCAGGGGTCTGGGCCTGAGGTGGGCCATGCTCATGAAAGGGGGAATTAGAGGGTTATGAAGTGTGGGTGGGTGGGTGAAGGGTGGGTATAAAGGACCTCCTAAAGGTTGGAGGGGTTAAGGGTGAAGGATCTGAAAGGGAGGGGCCCGAAGGTGTGCTGGGAAGGTCTGAAAAGGGGGGCCCACAGCGACCTCACAGAGGGGTGTTCTCACTTGGGGGGGGTTTAGCATAATGCCCATGTGTGTGGGGGTGACTTCCGGGTGCGGCGATGACCAGCTAAGTCACACGTTTCGGCAGCTCCCGGTGGAACGGACTTTTGGGCTCTTAATAGGAGCCCCAACGGCAATTTAAATGGCCAAAAACACTGTGCGGTAAACTAGAAGGGAATCCCCCTGGACACGCATGGATAAAGGAGAGGATAGCAGCCGGATTGCGGAGGATCCTCTGGAGCAGTGGCAAGGAAGGCAAGCTCAAAGCAAGATGGCGTCGGAAGGTGGCCGTTTGTTATGGGGCCCAGACCAACAAGAGTTCCTGCGGCGCTGTGTGGAAGAGCTGAAAAAGGAATTGAAGAAGGAGTTGTTGGCCCCGATATTACAGACGATTGAAGGGCTAAAGGAGGAGCAGAAGACCCAACAGCAGGAGCTTCGGGTCGTGAAGGCAAAGGCTGCTGAAAACGAAGATGAAATACAAGGCCTGGTGGTGAAGACAGAGACGCACGAGGCGCAGCACAAAAGGTGTGTGGAAAGGCTGGAAGTACTGGAGAATAATTTGAGGAGGAAGAATTTAAGGGTTCTGGGTCTTCCCGAAGTCGTAGAAGGGGCGGACGTCAGGACATATGTGAGCACGACGCTTCACTCGCTAATGGGATCGGAGGCCCCGACGGGCCCTTTGGAGGTGGAGGGAGCTTATCGAGTTATGGCGCGAAGACCAAGGGCAGGAGAAATACCTCGAGCCATAGTGGTGAGGTTTCACCGCTATAATGACAGAGAGATGGTCCTAAGATGGGCGAAGAAAACTCGGAGCTGCAGGTGGGAGAACGCGGTGATCCGCGTATACCCGGATTGGAGTGCGGAGGTGGCGAGAAGGAGGGCAAGTTTTAATCGGGCTAAGGCAGTGCTTCACAAAAAGAAGATCCAGTTTGGAATGTTACAACCGGCGAGATTGTGGGTCACACACCAAGGGAAGCTTTGAGACGGCAGAAGAGGTGTGGACATTCATTGTGGACGGGAAGCTGGAATAGTCTGGCGAGAGAAAGAACTTTTGGGACAAAGTGGTGGGGTGATTATGTGGGGCGAGGAAAAAAAGGGGGGGGTGGGATGATTTTTCAGTTTGTTAATCTTGCGATCCTGTAACTTTTCTCTCTTTCCCATGTTGGGGGGGGGGGGGGGGGGAGATGAGGAACTGTGGGCGCCGGTCATTAGGGGCGGGGCCGAGTGGGAAACGTGCGCTATGGTAATTATGGCGGGAACAGGGATGCAGGAAGGAGGGAGCCTCGCACAGTGGGGGCCGAGGACAAGGGGGGAAGCCGAGGTCAGCCAGAGTTCGCTGACTTCTGGGAGCAACATGGGGGGTGCAACTACGCTAGGAAGGGATCTAGCGGAGGGGGGTGGTGGAGGGGGGGGGGGGGTAACTGGGTTGCTGCTGCTAAGGAGAAGGGGGAGCTGTTATGGGATGGGGTGGTCGAGGCGGGAGGGCGCCGTCGGGGGGATACACGGGGACGTGGGAACCGGGTGAGGAGCTGGGTTAAAAAAGGGGATGGCTAGTCGACAAGGGGGGGGGGGGTAAAGAGCCCCCCAACCCGGCTGATCACGTGGAACGTGAGAGGGCTGAACGGGCCGATTAAAAGGGCACGGGTACTCGCACACCTAAAGAAATTAAAGGCAGATGTGGTTATGTTGCAGGAGACGCATCTGAAACTGATAGACCAGGTCATACTACATAAAGGATGGGTGGGGCAGGTGTTTCATTCGGGTTTGGATGCGAAGAACAGGGGGGTGGCTATCTTGGTGGGGAAACTGGTACTGTTTGAGGCAAAGACCATAGTGGCGGATAGTGGGGGTAGATATGTGATGGTGAGTGGCAGATTGCAAGGGGAGGCGGTGGTTCTGGTGAACGTATATGCCCCGAACTGGGATGATGCAAATTTTATGAGGCGTATGTTGGGACGTATCCCGGACCTGGAGGCGGGAAAGTTGGTAATGGGGGGAGATTTCAATACGGTGCTTGATCCAGGGCTGGACCGATCGAGGTCCAGGACCGGGAGGAGGCCGGCAGCGGCCAGGGTGCTCAAGGACTTCATGGAGCAGATGGGAGGGGTAGACCCCTGGAGATTTAGTAGGCCTAGGAGTAAGGAGTTCTCATTTTTCTCCCATGTCCACAAAGTATATTCACGGATAGACTTTTTTGTCTTGGGAAGGGCACTGATTCCGAAGGTGACAGGGACGGAATATACGGCCATAGCTATTTCGGACCACGCTCCACATTGGGTAGACCTGGAGGTAGGAGAGGAAAAAGAACAGCACCCACTCTGGAGAATGGATATGGGCTTATTGGCGGATGAGGGGGTATGTTTAAGGGTGAGGGGGTGCATCGAAAGGTGCTTGGAGCTTAATGACAATGGAGAGGTTCAGGTGGGAGTGGTCTGGGAGGCGTTGAAGGCGGTGGTTAGAGGGGAACTGATATCCATAAGGGCACATAGAGGGAAACAAGAGGGTAAAGAAAGGGAGCGATTGCTGAAAGAACTTTTGAGGGTGGACAGGCAATATGCGGAGGCACCGGAGGAGGGACTGTACAGGGAAAGACAAAGGCTACATGTGGAGTTTGACCTGCTGACCACGGGTAAGGCGGAGGCACAGTGGAGGAGGGCACAGGGTGTACAGTATGAGTATGGAGAGAAGGCGAGTCGGCTACTGGCCCACCAATTGAGGAAGAGGGGAGCAGCGAGGGAGATAGGTGGGGTGAGAGATGAGGAGGGAGAGATGGAACGGGGAGCGGAGAGAGTGAACGGGGTGTTCAAGGCATTTTATGAGAGGTTATATAAGGCTCAGCCCCCGGAAGGGAAGGAGGGAATGATGTGTTTCTTGGATCAGCTGGAATTCCCTGAGGTGGAGGAGCAGGAGAGGGCGGGACTGGGAGCACAGATTGAGATGGAGGTGGTGGTAAAAGGGATTGGGAGCATGCAGGCGGGGAAGGCCCCGGGACCGGACGGATTCCCGGTGGAATTTTATAGGAAGTATATGGACTTACTGGCCCCGCTTCTGACGAGAACCTTTAATTAGGCTAGGGAAAGGGGGCAGCTGCCCCCGACTATGTCGGAGGCAACGATATCGCTCCTTTTGAAGAAGGAAAAAGACCCGCTGCAGTGTGGGTTCTACATTTCCCTTTTAAATGTAGATGCTAAGCTCTTGGCCAAGGTGATAGCGACGAGGATAGAGGACTGTGTCGCCGGGGTGGTCCACGAGGATCAAACTGGGTTCGTTAAGGGGAGACAGTTGAACACGAACATACGGAGGTTGCTAGGGGTAATGATGATGCCCCCGCTAGAGGGGGAGGCGGAGGTAGTGGTGGCGATGGACGCCGAGAAAGCATTCGACAGAGTGGAGTGGGATTATCTGTGGGAGGTGCTGAGGAGATTTGGTTTTGGAGAAGGGTATATCGGATGGGTACAGCTGCTGTATAGGGCCCCGGTGGCGAGCGTGGTCACGAACAGACAGAGGTCTGATTACTTCCGTCTTCATAGAGGGACGAGGCAGGGGTGTCCCCTGTCTCCGTTACTGTTTGCATTGGCGATCGAGCCCCTGGCCATAGCACTGAGGGACTCCAGGAAGTGGAGGGGAGTGCTCAGGGGAGGAGAAGAACACCGGGTATCCTTGTATGCAGATGATTTATTGCTGTATGTTGCGGACCCAGTGGAGGGGATGCCTGAGATAATGCAGACACTCAGGGAGTTTGGGGAATTTTCGGGGTACAAATTGAATATGGGTAAGAGTGAGCTGTTTGTGGTGCATCCGGGGGAGCAGAGCAGGGGAATAGATGACTTACCGCTGAGGAAGGTGACAAGAGATTTCCGGTACTTAGGGATTCAGATAGCCAGGAGTTGGGGAACCTTACACCGGCTTAATCTAACAAGATTGGTGGAACAGATGGAGGAGGATTTTAAGAGATGGGACATGGTGCCCCTGTCACTGGTGGGTAGGGTGCAGGCGGTTAAAATGGTAGTCCTCCCGAGATTCCTCTTTGTGTTTCAGTGGAGACCTGGGAGCGCTGACGGAAAAATATGGGTTGTCCCAAGGGAATGCATTTCGGTACATGCAACTGGGGGCTTTCGCGAGGCAACAGGTGAGGGAATTCCCGCAGCTCCCGACGCAGGAGGTTCAGGATAGAGTGATCTCAGGGACATGGGTGGGGGATGGTAGGGTGTCGGATATATACAGGGAAATGAGGGACGAGGGGGAGATCATGGTGGATGAGCTGAAGGGGAAATGGGAAGAAGAGCTGGGGGAAGAGATTGAGGAGGGGCTGTGGGCTGATGCCCTACGTAGGGTAAACTCGTCGTCCTCGTGCGCCAGGCTAAGCCTGATACAATTCAAGGTTTTACACAGGGCGCATATGACTGGAGCACGGCTCAGTAAATTTTTCGGGGTAGAGGATAGGTGTGGGAGATGCTCGAGAAGCCCAGCAAACCACACCCACATGTTTTGGTCATGTCCGGCACTACAGGGGTTCTGGGTGGGGGTGGCAAAGGTGCTTTCGAAGGTGGTGGGGGTCCGGGTCGAGCCAAGCTGGGGCTTGGCTATATTCGGGGTTGCAGAAGAGCCGGGAGTGCAGGAGGCGAAAGAGGCTGATCTCTTGGCCTTTGAGTCCCTAGTAGCCCGGCGAAGGATATTGCTTATGTGGAAGGAAGCCAAACCCCCGGGCGTGGAGACCTGGATAAATGATATGGCAGGGTTTATAAAACTAGAATGGATAAAGTTTGCACTAAGGGGTTCGGCTCAAGGGTTCACCAGGCGGTGGCAACCGTTCATTGACTACCTCGCAGAACAATAAAGGAAATGGGAAGGTAACAGCAGCAACCTGGGGGGGAGGGGACGGTCGGGTCCTCAGGGGTGTTTTTTTTTGTATAAATATTTGTATTAGGCTATGTATACTGGAATGTTTGATTTTATTTTTGGAGAGTTATTATTTTTGATAGGGCAGTTGCCATTTAGTTTATATATTATTTATTTATTTGTTAAAAATACGGCCACTATTATTTATACTGTTTTACTGTTGTAAAAAGGAAAACCTTTGTATTGTTTTGTTTGGCCAAAAAATTTGAATAAAATATATTTAAAAAAAAAAAAATGTGTGGGGGGGGGGGGGGGGGGGTGACATTGCATGTGGGTGTCATGTGTGGGGGACCCTCAAGCTCAATTAGAGATCAGGGCACCATTTCAAAATGGCGGTCCAATTCCTGAGGAGCCGGTCTTGCCAGTGAGTTCAGTTCCCCAGTGATGAAAACATTTCTAAGTGTGGGCTTGACTGGGGAGAAACTCCCCAATGCGGCCAATAAATGACTAAGCGCAAATTCTCCATCGTCCACAGGGAGGACCCCCGATATGGCGGGGAATCGGGCATCGTGAACAAATTCGGATCGTCGCCCGTTTCCGATACTCCGGGTGCCTGTTGGCGGCGGGATGTCGAATCGTGCCCGCAAATGGATGCAAATGGGTCTAAATTGATACATTTGCATCTACTTAGCGGGCCGGGCACAGTATTTCCAGAGCCCGTATGATTCTCCTCCGGTCCTCTGGTCCGGGAATCACATGGGCAAGAATTAGGACAAGTCTTTCCCACCATGGCCCTGATATGGTTGACCTCACTGTGGGCCAGGAGTAACTCCAAAGCGGGATGTCTGGAAAGTCCAATCGAAGGCCACCCACGCCCCCCCAACAATGCAAGACCTCCTACCCCACCCATCCAGACCTGCCCCCACTACCCCCCCAAGAAACCACCAGATAAAGACACCCCCCAGAGACCTAAATAGGGAGAACCCACACAGAGACTCCCTAAATATAGCGACCCCCACATAGGGAGAGCCCCTACAGAGAACCCTCAAATAGGGAGACTCCCCCACAGACCTGTGAAACCTGTCAGGAAGCCCCCCAGAAAAGAAATCCCTCTCAAGTAATCCCCAGAAAATAGACCCGTCAGGCCTCTTTTCTGGTGGGCTTCCTGACAGGGAGGGCAGCACGGTAGCACAAGTGATTAGCACTGTGGCTTCACGGCGCCAGGGTCCCAGGTTCGATTCCCTGCTGGGTCACTGTCTGTGCGGAGTTTACACGTTCTCTCTCTGTCTGCGTGGGTTTCCTCCGGGTGCTCCGGTTTCCTCCCACAGTCCAAAGATGTGCTAGCTTCCTTCTCCGCGCCGGCCCCGACGCAACAAGGCATAGAGCTACAGGGGCCGGCGCAGAGTAAAAGAGGCCCCCACCAGGAGAATGCGGCCCGCCAATCGGTAGGCCCCGATCGCAGGCCCCCGCCGGGGTCGGATCCCCCCTCTCCGCAGGATGGACGCCGAGGTCCCGCCGGGTAAGACCACATGTGAATGGCGGCGGCGGGACTCGGGCTATCTCGGCGGCCACTCGGCCCATCCCGCGTGGAGAATCGCCGGTGGGGGCTAGGTAGACCGGCCCCCGACCGACACCGCGCCGGCTCCAATGCCGCCGATTCTCTGGTCACCGGTGAACCAGCATCACGTGAATCGCGCGCGGCCCGGTGATTCTCCGACCCAGCCCTGGGGTCACAGAATCCTGCCCGATATCTCTATTTGTGCATGGAATTTCTTCTCGAGCAAAATATCCTTTACTCACAGTCTTACAAATTAAATAAAATATTGGGTTTCTGTCTGGTATCCCAGCAACTATTGGGGTCTGGTCCGGGGTCATAATAATGGAGAGAGATTTCAGAATGCAGTACATGAATCATAAAATCTCACAATTAAGGAGGCAAACGGAATATTCACCTTTATTGCAAGGTAAATGGAGTATAAAAGTGGTGACTTATTGCTACAACTGTACAGGGCAATGGTGAGAAAACACCAAGAGTACTTTGTGCAGTTTTGGTCACCTTACTTAAAGATGGACAAATTTGCATTGGAGATACTTCAAAGAAGATTCACTTGGCTGATTCATGGGAAGAAGGGGTTGTTTTAAGAGGAAATATTGAGCATTTTAGCCTATACTCACAGGAGGTTAGAAGAATGAGCGGTAATCTTAATAAAACATAATATTCTGATGGTGCTTGACAGGGTAAATGTGGTGAGGATGCTTTCTCTTATGGGGTTATCTAGAACCTGGGTCCAGTTTCAAAATACGGGGTCTCCCATTTAAGATGGAGACGAGAAGAAATTTCCTCTCTCAAAGGGTCATTAGTGTTTGGAATTCTCTCCTCCAGTGAACAGTGGAGGCTGGGCCATTGAATATACGCAACTCTGAGTTAGAGAGATTTTTGATTAGCTAGGGTGTAAAAGGTTATGAGGGGACAAGCAGGAAAGATCAGATCATCCATGATCTTATTTACTGGTGGAACAGACTCGAGGAGCTGAATGTTCTTTCCCCGCTCCTATTTCTTATGTACTTCTGTTCTTAAAGTCTGTCATTCAAAAAAGATTAAATTATAACGGCCAATTCACAATGCAGGAAACTCTTTCTCCATTGGTAAAGTACTGTAATACACCCGAAAACTTTTCCACATTCACAATGCTGCTTTATTTAATGGTCACTCAACTTTCAAGAACAAAGCACTGTCATTATTACTGCATAATTAACTTATCATACAGCATTACATATTAAGTTGTCAATACCTTTGAACTTACTTGTCAAAAAGGTTCCCGTCTCCAAACGAGGGCTTTCCCACACTTCCCCAAAACGTAGAATTTTCTTGGTCCATTTTGCTTTTAGAAGCATGACTCCATGAAAATTGTGGAGTCTAAAACACTCACCTAGCAATGGAGTCAACAAGAGCAGGAATGCTGTATGTAGTCTTCTGACTCGCTCCATTATCAATACAGCTTAGCTGTGATTATGGGGGTGGGACCTCCACATATATCCATTTCTGCTCACCTGACACCAGTTTGTCCCACAACGGGATAATAAACTCCAGCCTGATGTCTACTTCCTTAGTTTTTACATAAGGAAGTTTTCTTTGAAGCATCATTAATATTGAAACCATTCCAAAACAAATTAATTGAAATAGTAGAATTTTTACAAACACACACTGAAATGCATTATAAATAACATGCATATATGTTGTATTTCCAATACAAAATTAAGAATGGAATTATCTTTCTTTATATCTTCACTAAACCAGGGAGTACAAAACACATTTTCCAATTGTCAATTTAAAGAACCAATAAAGTAGTAAGATTTACCTTTCTTTTCACCTTTTCCTTCAGCTGATGATTTATCTGAGGAACAAGGACACCGTCCTTCACATTTGACTGAGATCTGCTTGCCCGAAACACATGCCTGATATTCCAGTTTACACTGTGAGAAAAGGAAAGAATTAATCCAACAATCATTTAAACAGAAATAAACTGTTTAATAAAATATAGTTTCCATATTTCATCATGTTTTTGGAAATTATACTGGTGTAAATATAGAAACCAATGCAACAGCCCCAGAGTATTTCAGCAGTATTAAGGTGTGCGTGCACCTGCAAACAAGTGAGTGATTTCTCAGTGAGCAATACAAGGGCAATTCATTTCTATCATTTTCTGACACTTGAGTTATGTCACTCAGTGCTCTTAATTACTTAAGCTATGAAGATATTCTGTGAACTCGCCACTCTTTGGAGTAAATCTTTATGTTGTGCCATAATGCAAAATGTGAGATTTTGAGTCAGTAGCTTGTTTTGCCTCTTCAGGTTTAATTTCAAAATCAGGAGTGGTGCAAAAATGCTTTCAACCCATTACAACTAGTTTCTTCTTGGATTTGGGGTCCAGGTGGGGTTACTTTAGAGTTTGCCTGTTATCTTGAATGCTACAAAAGAGTGTCATTCGTTTAAAAAAAAAATTGGGGGTTGTATTTGAATTAATGGTTGCTAAGATGTCCACTGTATGTTTTAAAAAGGTTAACTTGAGTTCATAGAATAAACATTGTTTTGCTTTAAAAAATACTTTTCCATTTCTGCTGTACTACACCTGTAGAGTGGGCCGTGTGCTCCCCATACCACTATCTATTAAAAGTTGTGGGTCAGGTGAACTCCATGATACACTTTGGGGTTCTCTAAACCCTGGCCCATAACAAATAGAAGGAAAGATGGTGGAGAGCTCTGTGGTGCCGTTGCCCGCTCAGTGGTCCACGGAACAGTTGGAGGAGATTTTGATGGTCAAGTTCTGTCAGCAAAGGCAGGAGGTCTCAGAAGACCTGGCTGCGGTGACTGATCCAATTCGGATAGTCATTGAGAGAGTGGAGCAGAGATTGGAGGCACATAGTGCATCGCTCCAAAAGTGGAAGAATCGGTTGCGGACCATGAGGACGGGTTGGCCTTGTTGGAGGCAGAGATTATGCTGGTGGAGCAGGGCCAAAGGAAACTGAGGGAGAAAGTGGATGATTTGGAGAATCGGTCGAGGAGGCAGAATCTCCGGAATGTGGGATTGCCCGAAGGCATTAAGGGAACTTAGGCCACTAAGTATGTAGCTAACATGTTGGAAAACTGGCAGGTTTGATAGGACCCGTAGTGGTTTGATAGGACGAGGGCAAAGGAATTTTCATTCTTTTGCATGTCCACAGGGGGTACTCCCAGATTGATTTTTATGTCCTGGACAAGGCATTTCTGGCAGGGATGGTTGGGACCAAGTATTTGGCGATCGTGGTGTCTGACTACGTGTGTGGATTTGCGGATAGAGGAGGCGAGCTCCCAGAGGCCACAGTGGATCATAGAATTTACAGTGCAGAAGGAGGCCATTTGGCCCATCGAGTCTGCACCGGCTCTTGGAAAGAGCACCCGACCCAAGGTCAACACTTCCACCCTATCCCCATAACCCAGTAACCCCACCCAACACTACGGGCAATTTTGGACACTAAGGGCAATTGTTATCATGGCCAATCCACCTAACCTGCACATCTTTGGACTGTGGGAGGAAACCGGAGCACCCGGAGGAAACCCACGCACACACGGGGAGGATGTCCAGACTCCGCACAGACAGTGACCCAAGCCGGAATCGAACCTGGGACCCTGGAGCTGTGAAGCAATTGTGCTATCCACAATGCTACCGTGCTGCCCGAGGTTGAATGGAGGTTGAATGTGGAGTTCTTGGCCGATAACGAGGTCTATGAAAATATAGGGGTGGCTATCCGGAACTATGTGAAGCACAATAAGATAGGGGAGGTCTTGGCTGCTGCATTGTGGGAGGCATTGGAGGCAGTGGTTATTTTGATTAGGCTGCAAATTGTGAGGGCGGAGTGGGTGGAGAGGCTGAGGCGGGTGGAGGCCATTCTGGCGGTGGCCGGAGGTATTTGGTGGATCCTGAGGAGGCGCTGCTGAAGGAGAAGCAGAAGCTCCAAATGGAATTTGGGCTGGTGGCGAAGGGGAGGCAGTGGTACAGTTCTGCAGGGCCAGAGTACGGGTATGGGGAGAAGTCGAGCAGGATGCTTGCGCATCAGTGGAGGTGACAGGTAAGGAAGATTGGGCAGATCAGGGATGAGGTGGGGGTGGGGGGCAAGCTGGTAACAGGGCCAGAGGAGGTAAATGGGCGTGTGAGGCATTTAATTGGAAGTTGTACAGTTCGGAGCCCTCGGCCGGGGATGAGGCGTTTTGGATAGGCCCGATTTCCTGAGGGTGGAACTCTCTGGGCTGAGAGCTCCGATTGGCCTGGGGGAGTTGATGGGATGTATGGGGGCGATGCAGTCGGGGAAGGTTGCGTGCCCGAACGGGTTCCCTGCGGAATTTTATGAGGTTTGGATCGGAGCTGGGGTCCCTGTTACTGGAAATGTATAATGGGCCGGTGGGGAAGGTTGAGCTTCTCACCATGCTGTGACAGGCACCTATCTTGCTTATTTTAAAGAAAGATAAAGACCCGGAGGGAGCAGTGTGGATTGTACCGCCCCATATTGTTGTTAAATGTGGATGCAAAGCTATTTGTGAATGTGCTGGCAGTGCGGTTAGAGAATTGTGTGCCGGGGGTGATAGGGGAAGACCAGACAGGGTTCATGAAGGAGCGGCAGCTATCGGCCAATGTTCAGAGGTTTTTGAATGTGATAATGATGCCCTCAATGGGCTGGGAAGTGGAGGTGGTTGTGTCTGTGGACTCTGAGAAGGCGTTTGACCGTGCGGCATGGCCATACATGTTCGAGGTGTTGGGGCGGTTTGGGTTTAATTGACTGGGTGAGATTGTTGTACAGGGCTGCTAAGGCGGTTATTTTGCCCTAGAGACTGAACTGTTGGTAATGGCACTTAGGGCTTTGAGGGCGTGTCGGAACATTGAGAGGGTGAGGGGTGGAGCACCGAGTCCCTTTATATGCTGATGACCTCTTGTTATATGTTAAGAACCCGGTTGAAACTTTTGACAGAATTATGGGGATCTTGGGGCAGTTCAGTCTTTTTGGGGGGTATAAGCTCAATATGGGGAAATGTGAGGCTTTCCCGATTAACGTCCATGGACAGGGGGGTGGGGAGAATTTAAGGAGGTTGCCATTTTGGCTGGTAGGGTTGGGCTTTTGGGATACATGTGGTACATGGTGAAGGGAGTGAAGGAGGCCTTTAGGAGGTGGGATGTGTTGCCTTTGTCATTGGCTGGAAGGGTCCAGACAGTAAATTTGACGGTGCTCCTGGAGTTTTTGTTCATGTTTCAGAATTCCCGATTTCCTTGCCCAAATCTTTTTGTAGTAGGGTGAATAAGTTGATACTAAGGTTCGTGTGGATGGGTAAGGTTCCCAGGCCCAGAAGGTGTTTCTGGAAAGGAATAGCGGGCGGGGGGTGCTGGTGCTGTCAAATCTGCAGAATTATTATTGGACGGTGAACATAGCTATGGTTTGGAGTGGGTGGTGGAGGAGAGGTCAGAGTGGGGACAGACAGAGGAGGCTTTGTGTAAAAGGACCAGTTTGAGGGCGCTTTGTTGGCACCTCTTCCATTCTCGCCGACATGTACCCCACGAGCCCGGTGGTGGTATCAGTGTTGAGGATGTGGAATCAATGTTGGCACGCTGTAGGATGGAAGGCATGTCCTGTGGACTCCAGTTTGTGGCAAACACAGGTTTGTTCCGGCTGTGCTGGATGTGAAGTTTTGGGATTGGGGGTGGTTGGGGATAGAGCATTTTTGGGGACCTGTTTGTGAGGGTAAGTTTGCAGGATTGGAAGAGCTTGAGGAGGTGTACTTGCTGCCAAAGGGGAATGGGTTCAGGTGAGGGACGTCTTGAGGAATGAGTTGGTTCGTTCCCGCAGCTGTCACCTCCAGCACTACAGGACAAGCTTCTGTGCGAGGATAAGATAGGCAAAGGCTAGGTGTCAGATATATCTGGGAAGCTAAAGGAGAGGGAGGATGTTCCAGTGGAGGAGGTCCGGCGTAAGTGGGAGGAGGGGTTGGGAAGGGTGATGCAAGCCGGGGCGTGGAGTGAGGTGCTGCAGAGGATAAACCCATCTTTGTCGTGTGCAAGACTGAGTCTCATCCAGTTTAAGATGGTGCATAGGGCTCATAAAGCGGGGTCTCGGATGAGTGTTTTTCCCAAGGGTGGAGAATAAGAGTAGGCAATGTGCAGGGAACCCAGTGAACCATGTCCATATGTTTTGGGCATTTTGGAAGTTGGAGGGGCTCTGGAGAGAGTTTGCGAATGTAATGTCGAAGATCTTGGTAGTGGAGCTGGCGCCGAGCACGTGGGTGCCGTTATTTGGGGTGTCAGAGGATCCAGGAGTACAGGTGGGAGAGAGGCTGATGCGGTATCCTTTACCTCCCTGATAGCCTGGAGGCGGATATTGTTGGGACTCAGAGCTACCAAAAGCAGGGACATGGGTGAGTGATTTGACAGAGTTCCTCCACCTAGAAAAACATCAGGTTCGCCATAAAAGAGGGAGGGGGGGGGGGGGGGGGTGAGGGGTAGCAGGGGGGCCACAAAAGTGCCAAAGAATAAGGGGCATATGCCGAACTAACCCTGTATGGGGGAGAAGGCGGAATCCTCCATTTCATCACCAGCACACTCACGCCTACGGACTTCCCAACGGCGTGGGGGTGACCACAATGGAAACCCCACTGGCCGGCTGCCGGGACGGAGAATCCCGCTGCCAGCAGGCACGCCGCATCAGTAAATGGGTCCGGTGGGATGGAGAACCCATCGAAGGAGAGAGAATAAGTGAGGGGCGGGGGGGAGGAAGAGAGGGAAATGGAGGAGGAAGTGGGGATAGAAATAGAAATAGACCCCTCCCCCATGGAACCATAAATAAAACGGACAGACGAGCCGAGCCATTGTACATCCAAAAGGAGGGGCTAGGGATAGAGGTGAGGTACCCGAATTGTAACGCCTCCCCCTTTCCTGTTTTCTGATGCGGACGTCACTTGTTACCAACGAAAACCCTAAAAATATGTAATATAAAATACAAAGCCAAAGAAATACTTTAACAGTTGGGGGGATGAGATGGGGGGTCATTAGTGATATTGGTGTGGAAGGAGGGGGGGGGGGGGAGAGGGTGTTATTCCTATTATTATATGTTACTGTATGGTTCTTTGTAAAAAAAAATTATCATTAAAATCTCAATAAAAATATTTAAAAGAAAACATAAAAACTCTTCAATAGAGTGGCTGATGCCTGGCCACAAACTGACTTTTAGCCTCTTGTTCTGCATCTCACGATTCCCAATTGACCTTGGTGGATTTCCTTTAGAATGTCTATTCAAAGAGATTTTAGGATAATTTAAAAATGAAGAAATAATCGATGGTTGTGAGATGTTTTTCCTGTTCAAAGTATTGGCGAAATGTTTGGTTGCCACGAGTGTACTCCAGCCATCCATTCTGGTAATACTCCTTTATTTTGATGCACTCATTAACTTGCTGTGCTTCTGCTTCCCAAGATCTTAGTCTCTTAATGATCTGACATTGCATCAGTGGCTGTTAAGTGTTTTGTGATGAGTAGAGGTATCTGCTTTCACTTCCTCGATAAAATGTACATTTTTCAGCTTGTCTCCTTTCAGTCGTATTTTGGACAGTACATCCATTGTCGAATCATACTTCCCTTGAAATTACCATGCCTTCTAGGATCTGAGACATCATTCTTTGGAATGCCTCAGATGCAGAAGCTATTTGAAATGGCAACCTGTTAAAACAATAATCGCCAATTCAGGTGATAAACATGGTTAGCCATCTGGATTCTTTGTCTGGAGGCAACTGTCAAATGCCACTGTTCGCACCGAATTTTGTGAAGAAGATGTTTTTTGCTAACATGGCACGACTGTTATCCACTGATGCCATCAGTCAGATCTTCGACTCCACTGACTTGTTTAATTGAGTCAAGTCCACATAGATTCTAACTGAACCATAGACTTTGGTACTATGACAATTCCAGAACACCATTTCATCAATATGGTTACTGGAGAGGTGACTCCTTGTAACATGTGTTCAATCTTGCTCTTGATTTTATTTAAGAGTAGGTGAGGGGCCTCCCTCACTGTGAAGAGACATAGAAGCCTAGTATCTGCCCTTAGGGATAGTGAGATTCTGTTTTCAGCTTTCATAAGCATGAAAATAGAGATGGAAATTAATTTCTAGTACATTATTGACCACTCAACTTCAATTTCATCAACCTTATAAATAAGTCTTAGCTGTGAGCATGATTTTCTGCTCTGTAATGATGACTCCTAGTTCTTTATCACACAGGGGTTCCACAACTTCTTTACCCTTATATCTTAATTTTGTCAACTGTTAATCTATTATTTATAGTACTGTCCCTCCTGGACCTTGCTACTGGATGGATGATGGCTGTAATGTGATCCTTCTATGCCATTTTACCATCTAAGATAATAATGAATCCAATATAGCTGAAATCTGTGGTGACTTTCAACTTCAAATTTAATGCTTCAATAATAATTTTCTGTTTTTTTTAAACTTCTCCCAAAATGGGTATTTGTTCTTTTTTTTGGTCTTTCACTTCTTGGATTTTACTTGGTTTCTTTGTTATCTCCTTTTTCCTGTGAGCTAACGGAACTTTGGATCTGCAGATAATTTGAAAATGTCCTAACTTCCCATGGCGGTTGGCATGCTTTTTCCCAATTATTCAGGCTTTTGTTTCACTGAGATCATTTTGTTTGACACATTGAATGGCTTCACTCATTTTTGTTCAAGGAACATCACTTTCCCCATGAGCAACCACTCTATTTTCCTCCCTATGCTCAGCCAGCCATGCTATTTGTTGTACCTTAGTGAGAGTTAATTCTTTCTTTGTTTGCAAAAGATCTGATAGGGTTTCATCTAAGACCCCAACTACTATCCACTGCATATTAATTCATCCCTAAGGATCACATAGTCTCCACAAATTTGATCATGTCTAAATGTGTCCAATGATTTGCCTGGTTTTTGCCTCCTCTTATTAAACTATGTTCGATTAATGATCTAATTTTTTCAAACACTAAAATAAGAATCAAGTGCCTGGAGTCTGTCATAGGAGCTTGAAGCCTATCTCGCAATATAATCATATCCGATGGTCCTCCTCTATAGAGTAAAGCACTGACTTTATCCTTCTGGCCCTTTATGCAAACCTGGAACTGTTCTGTATCTCGAGAATTGATTCCCCTAATTGTTTCAGTTTTGAGCCTGTTGTGAGCTTTCAGTGCTTCAGAGCGGTTCTGGGAATGACACTGTAGATTCCATGCTTACCCTAAGCTCTGGATCTGTTGCTGCTTCAGAGGTTTGGTGTTTGACTGATCCAGATCACTGCTGTTTGGACTCCGTGTCTGTGGGTCTGCTTACATCTGCAGCACCAATGATGCTCCATTCTCAGATGAGAATAAACTGCTAATCTGTCTACAGACATATCTTTAACTGAACTGTAGTCAGAGCAGATGCTTGACCTCTGCTCACATCCCACTCTAAAACTCAACTAAAAACTGCTTTTCTGAAAAATGCCTGGTATCTTAGCTCCTTCCATTAATTTAATCATCTTACCAAGCTGAAACACAAAGTATCCAATTAACTCCACAGGGAACCCCCTTAATCCAAACTAAAATCCATTAACCCAAGGTTTTACAATGCCTCAATTGCACCTCTGCTTCCCAAAATCTTTCAAACCAGGAAAAACACTACTGCAGCAGTCATACACACATAACCCAGTCATAACCCAGTGTTTTAACCCTTACTGCACCAAATATATATAATACAATACATCTGAAATTCTTACATTCATCACAACTCCACTGTGTGACTAAGTGTTCAACTGGTTTCAGTCCTCAATTTACCTCTTACCACTTATGCTTACATTAAACTATCCTTTTCTATTTTACTTAGGGGGAGGATTTTCTGTCCCCCTTGCGGTGTGGCAGGGGAGGTGGCTCACCATTGGCAGCTGGCGGGATCTTCCGGTCCAGTCATCACTGGAAGATCCTGCCGGCAGGAAGGGCCGGATAACCTCACCCTTGGTATTTTTAAAAATTTCACGTCACATTGTATTTATCTTTACTCAGGGCCAAGAGACCAACTTTAGTTTAATCAACAGCCATTGACCCATGCCCTTAAAACCGCAATATAATTAGTTCCACAACCACAATCGTTCCTCACAGCCCTACAATTCTTTCCTTTCCAGTGTAGCCACCTGAGTTGGCCACTTCCCGACTGAAAATGGAGAACCGCAAAGGCTGAAGGGAAATTCAGCCAACACAAGCAAAGACCAGCAAATACTGAAATCATGTATATTGGAACCTGCAAAACAACCAGACAGCACCAAAACCAGCAGCCATCTGCATAGTAATGTGCGATTCCCAGGCACAATGGCAACAGTTAAGGTAAAAAAAGCCAAGCCAGACTCCTCGGCGCCAGCAGGAGCCAAGACAAAGGAAGGCCAACGGACACTTAGGACCGCCCAGCGATCAGGGAACCGCTCCAGCATTGGAGAAATCGATCTAAGTGATCGGAAAGTAGTCCAATCACTTGGAACCAGGTACGGGGTCCGCCCCAAAGGGCGGGAAGCCCCTGGGGACTATAAAGCAAAGCCCCCAAGTTCAAATCGTTCTTCTTTGGCAGGGTCACTCAGCAACTTGAACCAACCCTTGACAGTAACCTGTCTTGTTGCCTCAAAGCAAGTAAGTCTCAAGTCAACGCTCGCTACGAGATAGGCGCTCCTCGTTACCAGTCCATACCAGCTTTTGAATCCCGCAGACTCAGGACCTGAACGAAAGGCCATTTGTTCCCCTGACCTGGTGGGCCAGTCCGAAGCGAAGTATAGGCCTGTTTGTGATAGAAATAGCCTAGAAAGTAGAGTTTATGCATGAGTAGCGATTTACTGTGTATAATAAATATGAATCTTACTAATTGGTGTGTTGAGTTATTGATCATTACTTTAACCTCGTGGCGGTATCATAAAGATACCTGTCGACTCTAGAGCAAAGGTTATAAAACAGAGCCAATTGAACCAACCAAAAGTTAGCAACACCAGTTATATATTCAATTCCCTTTTGAATGTTAGGTAGAGACTCCCCATGCATGGAGCCCTAATTCTCTGATTCAGTGGAACTTGGTATTTTCTGGATTGAATTAGAAAGTCAGATGACACACGCTAGCCTCCAGAACGATGCCCCACATAGAAGGGCCAGAACTCAAGAGGGTGGTGGGGGTGATGGCATCCAAGCCAATGAAGTGGCCTGGACCCTCATACAAAGAGACTTTATAAAATAAAGCTGTGGAAATGTTTGCATTGTTTCCCTTGTACAAGGGGCTGGAAATGAGACCTCATTGGAGGAGTGTGGTATTGTTGGGGATCCGGTTGGTCATTGGTGCATGGGGTAGGTGAGTACCTGAGATATGCCTGTGTCAGCATGAGTGCTGCCCGGCCGATAAAAACAGGCCGTTCTACCACAGACCTTGCAAAGGTCAGCAAGGTCAATGTTGCAGAACATAGACAGGAATGACTGAAATGTAACTGCTGGATCACAGTTTGCAGGTTTTCAAGTTCATTATTTTTATTCATAGTACTGTTTAATTACTTTTTCAGACGCACCACATTCATTTTGGTATCATGCTCAGATGACACAAAACAAGTTTTTGGTCCTTATTCTTATGATTGGAGATCATGCTATATGTATATAGTAGGAAGCTTTAGCTGGGTCTGCAACTGCAACCTGTCCAATTATAAAAGACAACTTCTGCCATAATGAAAAACTGCAGCTATGATAGTTTCAATATTGGCTCCAAACTCAAGAAATTAACATGAACTCAGACCCCCAGTGTAAAAATGAAGATCGAGATATTGTCGCCAATCTACTACTATTACTGCAATTAAAGTAAATTTCTACAGATACAAAAAAACCCTGAGTTTGTTCAAATCAACTAATGTACTGTATTGCAAACATTGTCACTAAACCATTGTTCTGTTCCTAAACATTGTGACAATAAAGCTATATAACACTCTGCCGATCTTAGAAAAATAGCACAAGCTCTTATCGGTCTGAACAATCATATCAGTTATGTGCTCGATAGAGAACTGGAAAGAAAATGTTGTGTAGTGAATTATGATCCAGAGAATTTAACAAACAGTAATAATAGATTGTTTAGAAATCAAACTCCAATACTAGGGTAGAATCCTATGCTTTGTCGCCCGCTCTGACTGTCAGGGTGCCTAGCAATGTAATCTTCCTGAATAAGGCCGGCCAGTTAAGAGCCATTTTGGGAGACCGCGGGTGAATCCCGAGACCGTAGGCCCAATCAGGGAACTTGCACCCTCGGAAGGATGTCAGCTACAATGGCAGAAATGGGTGCTGCCAACTTTGAAGAAAATCCCATCTTGAGGCGCACCATGAAAGAGTATCAAATTGAATAAAATGAACAGTGATCACAGCTGCCAGGCGACCCTTGAAGCCGACTGGTAGCTGTGGTTCGAGTTGGAGGGGTTAAAATAGCGGGTCTCATGGGCTCCCCAGGCCAGAATCACAGAATTGTTATGGCGCAGGAGGAGGCCGTTTGGCCCATCGTGTCTGCACTGTCTCTCTAAACGAGCATAATGACTTAGTGCCATTCCTTTGCCTTTTGCCTGCATGTACCTGCCAAGCATGGCTGAGTTAAAAGACCAGCAGGAAGTCCCAGCAGCATCTCTAATCAGCCCGCATATTGGCATTTATTTATTTATGCAGATTGACGATCTGCTGCGTTGGGTTGATATACTCTGTTGGTGATAACCCACCTCTGGGATGATCTCTGGACCCGGAAAGGCATCAAACCCTACCCTCCCCCACCTCCAACCCTCCCCACTCCCAACCACAGGGCTGGTAAGATTGTGGGTAATAAATTTCCCACTCTGCAATCCACATTGAATTTTTAAAGAAGTCTTGTACAAGTCCATTACTGGTAAATCGTTTGAGAAAGTGTTATAACCGGCAAGGGACTCATGGGGGAGGGATGATTTACTACCCCGTGGAACTTGCAGAATACGAAGTCCCCAATAAGGGGCGAGGGACACTTAACAATATGCTGTGTGCATTTGTACAGAGTTGACCAGTCAGTCACCGACTCGAGAAAACCCAGACTTCTTGAAGACTGGAGTTTAGTATATAGTTTAAAAAATATATTTTTTATTCTCCTCCTTTTTCACATTTTCTCTCAAATTTACACCCAACAATAAACTATAATCAGTAACGAATGTAATGTCAATCCCCATATCAATAACTACGATCCCATCCTCGCACCAAACTCCAGACATTAGCCGGCACGTTAACATAAACAAATGACAAAAAGGAATCAGGAATCACCCACAGTCACCATTAACACATACAGGCCCCCTCCCCCCCAACCCTCCCAGCTCCCAACCCCCCTAATGTTCAATGTGATCCAATTCTCGAAAGTGCAGAATGAATAACGCCCATGAATTGTACAACCCCTCCATCCTTCCCCTCAGTTCAAATTTGACCTTTTCAAGCGTCAAGAATTCCAGCAGGTCCCCCCGCCACGGCACAGAGTGGAGGGGTTGATCTACACCCTAGCAGGATCCGCCTTCGGGCGGTCAACGAGGCGAAGGCTACAACATCTGCCCCAGCGCCCGTTTCCAACCCCAGCTGGTCCGACACCCCGAATATGGCCTCCCGAGGGCCCGGGTCCAGTTTCACATGCACCACTTCAGAGATTACCCAATGTGATACAATTACTGAACCTCCTTCCAGTAATCCTCCAGCTTTGGACAGGACCAAAACATATGAATGTTGTTTGCCCCCCCCCCCCCCCCCCCGAAGCAACGTTCACACACATCTTCTACCCCCTCAAAGAGCCAGCTCATCCTCGCCCTTGTAAGGTGCGCTCGATACACCACCTTCAGCTGTATCAGTCCCAACCTTGCACACGAGGTGGAGGCGTTCACCCTCCGGAGCACCTCACACCAGAACCCCTCCTCCATATCCTCTCCCAACTCTTCCTCCCACTTTGCCTTGATCCCTTCTAGCAGCACCTTCTCCTCCTCCAAAATAGCCTGATACTACCCCCTTCTCCCGTCCCCGTCGTCAGCACCTCCTCCAGTAATGTGGAAGCCGGCTCTACTGGGAAGCTCTGTATCTCCTTTCTCGCAAAGTCTCGAACTTGCATGTATCTAAATATTTCCCCCTGCTCCAGCCCTAATTTCGCTCCCAGCTCCTTCAATCCCGCAAAACGACCACCAAGAAATAAATCTTTTAGTGTCCCAATTCCTTTCTCCTCCCATCTCCGAAAGTTTCCATCCCACTTCCCTGGCTCAAATCTATGGTTCCCCCGAATTGGCATTTCCCTTGACCCTGCCCCCAATCTGAAATGCTATCGAAACTGCCTCCAAATTCTCAATGAAGCTATTGCTACCGGACTTCTTGAGTATCTCGCCGGGGCCATCGGGAGCAGCGCTGTCGCCTTCAATCCCGACCCCCTGCACAAACTCTCCTCCATTCTGACCCACTGGGAGTCAACCCTCTGACCCAGCTCCGTACCTTCTCCACATTCGCCGCCCAGTAATAATACATCAGGTTCGGAAGACCCAAACCACCTGCCTACCTTCCTCTCTGTAGTAGCACCTTTTAAATTCTGGCCACCTTCCCTCCCCAGATGAACGAGGTAGTCATCCCTTCAATCTCTCTAAAAAATGCCTTTGGCAGGAAAATCGTCAGGCATCGCGGCAGCACATTCATTTTAACTGCCTGTACCCGACCCGCCAGTGACAGAGGGAGACCATCCCACTTTGCCAGATCAGCTTTCACCCTCCCCACCAAACTAGAAATGTTGCACCTACAGTGCCCTCCCCAATCTCGAGGAACCTGCACCCCCAGGTATCTAAAGTGAGTCCCTGCCTTACGGAATGGCAGACCCCCAACCCTGGCCGAGACACCACAAAATTTTCACTCGTCTAGATTTAATTTGTACCCTGAGAAAGACCAAACACCCAAATTCCCCCTATTGACACACTTGGTTCCGACACGTATAATAAAAAGTCACGACGTATAAGGAAAGCCTATGCTCTATCCCCCCCCCCCCCCCCCCCCCGGCACTATCCCTCTCCATACCCCCAAACTTCTTAATGTGATGGCCAATGGCTCAATCGCGAGTACAAACAGCAGCGGGGACATAGGACATCCCTGCCTAGTCCCACGGTGGAGAAGAAAGTATTCTGAGCTGATGTTATTTGTGCGGACACTCGCCCTCAGCTCCTTATATAATAGCTTTACCCAGTCCACAAATCTGGGTCCAATTCCAAACCGCTCTAGAACTGCCAACAAGTACCCCCATTCTACCCGGTCAAACGCTTTCTCGGTGTCCAATGCCACAACCACCTCTGTTTCCTTCCCTCCGCCGGTACCATAACCACGTTCAATACCCTCCTAATGTTCGAAAAGAGCTGCATCCCTCTCACAAACCCCGTCTGATCTTCACCTATCACCTTCGGGAGGCACTCCTCTAGCCTACCTGCCAGTACCTTCGCCAATATCTTAGCGTCCACGTTTAAAAGTCATATGGGCCTACACGACCCACACTCCGTCGGATCCTTATCTTTCTTAAGTTACAGGGAAATCGATGCCTGCCTCCAAATTTGTGCTAACAGCCCCTTCCCCATCGCCTCCTCAAACATCCCCACCATCAGCGGTACCAGCCTATTTTTGAATTTTTTAATAATATTCCACCGGAAACCCATCCGGCCCTGCCAGTTCCCCGACTACATCCTCCCAATCGCATCTTTTATCTCCTGCTCCACTATCGCCCCCTCTAATGTCGCCGTGTCCCCCTCCCCTAACCTCGGGTGCTCCAACCCATCTAGAAATTCCTGCATTTCCCAGCCTCCCCCAGGTGGCTCTGACCTGAACAACCTCTCATAGAATTCCTTAAAGACCTTGTTAATCTGATCTGGATCTACCACCAACTTCCCTGCCCTGTCCCACACCTGGACAATTTCCCTTGCCGCAGCCTCCCTACGGAGATGACCCGCCAACATATGGCCCGCCTTCTCTCCATGCTCGTAAACTGCCCCCCTTGCTTGCCTCAATTGGTGTACCGTTTTCCTGGTAGATACTCGGTCATAGCTCGCCTGGAGTTCCTTCCTCTTTTCCAACTGCGCTGGGACCCTGGGCGCGATTCTCCACTCCCACGCCGGTTGGGAGAATCGCCTGGGCCGCCAAGATTTCCGGAGACAGCGGTCCGACGCCCTCCCGCAATTCTCCCAAGCGACGGGAACGGCCCGGTTGAGTTTCGCGGGGTGCAGGCTGGAGAATCGCCGGAGACACCGAAAATGGCGATTCTCCGGCACCCCCGCTATTCTGAGGCCCGGATGGGCCGACCGGCCAGGCCAAAACGGCGGGTTCCCCCGGCGCCGTCCACACCTGGTCGCTGCAGTCGTGAGCGGTGCGTGAACGCTGGGGGGTGGGGGGGCGGCCTGCGGGGGGGACGGGGGAGATCCTGCACCGGGCTTTACCTGAAATGTGGGGTGGCCCGCGATCGGTGCCCACCGATCGTCGGGCCGTCCTCTCTGAAGGAGGACCTCCTTCCTTCCACGGCCCCGCAAGATCCGTCCGCCATCTTCTTGCGGGGTGGGCTTAGAGAGGACGGCAACCACGCATGCGCGGGTTGGTGCCAGCCAACCCGCGCATGACGCCCGTTATACGGCGCCGGCTGCGTCATCTATACGGCGCCACTTTTATGCGGGCGACGAGGCCTGGCGCGTGTAGACGACGCGGCCCCGATCCTGGCCCATTTTCAGGGCCTGAATCGGTCGGGACCGGGGCCGTTCCGCAACGTCGTGAACCTCAACGGCGTTCACGACGGCGCGGCCACTTCGGCGTGGGAGTGGAGAAGCGCGCCCCCTATCTTCTGCACACCTCCTGTCTACCTCCAGCATCTCATCTATTATCCTCTGATGTTCCAACCTCTCCCCTTTGTCTAGCCTAGCCTTGAACAAGATCACCTCACCACTGCCTTTAAAGCCTCCCAGACAACCGCCTTTGACACCTCACCGGTGCAGTTAAAACCTACATATTCCTCGATTACTTTTTCAATGTTGTCACAGAACCCTCATGTCATGTTGGGTGTTCCGCTATACAAACGAACCAACACGGTTGTAGATGGTACAACTCTGTTTTATTACTCTTGATAACAACATCTGTAAACTTATGACTGTGGTTCGTACTCTACCCGTTAACCTGTGGACCTAGCCCTAACACTACCATAGAGAGGCACTCAGCACATGGTGTATGTCTGAGTGGCACGCTGTGAGCTCTATGCCCTGAGCTGTCTCCTGCTGGAATGAGCGGGAATTGTGGTGTTCCCCGTTTTATAGTGCGTGTGCTCTCATCGGTGATTGGCTGTGATGTTGCGTGTGTGTTGATTGGTCTGTTGATCTGTCCATCAGTGTGTATGCGTGTTTGCACCATGATATGTTTATCTGAATATCATGACACCTCGGTCCCCCTTTTTACAAGAATATGTGCCTATGTGGTAATAAATATTGGTGTGTACTGAGTGCAGCTGAATATGTGTGTGCAATATCTACAACATGTACATGAGGCTAAACTATATACATAGGAAGGTGTCAGGTGCAACATAGCAACAAGGTTGTACCATAAACAAAACAAGTGCAATCATCAAACATCGAAAACGAACTCCTGTAACGACAAAAAGAGAAACACATTAACATTGTGGCATAACACTTTAGTGAGTCCAATGTGCAAACATGCTCATAAGTCCAGCCTAGTAGGTGGGCAATGAATTCGGGTTGACCGCCTCAAGGGTGGGTTAGGATCCACCGGCTGAGGAATGGGCCTGGCATGCGATAGAGGAATAGGCATGGTGGCAGGAAGCTCCACAAAGTCGACATCAGGGGCAAAAGGAGGGCGTGGCACCGGTGCATGATCACGTAGCGAGCGTGGAAGCAGCCGAAGAGCCTGGCGATTACGCCGGCGAATGGAGCCGTCAGGCATGCGGACCAGGAACGAGCAGGGAGCCACACGGCGGAGAACTTCGGCAGTTGCTGACCAGCCACCCTCTGGTAGGTGGATGCGGACGCTGTGTCCAGGCGCCAAGGCAGGAAGATCAGTTGCCCGAGTGTCATGTGCCACCTTCTGCTGAGCACGTTGCTGTCGCATCCTCTGCAGTACTGGAGCATGGCCGGGTTTAGGAACATGAATGGACGGTACAGTGGTCCTGAGGGCGCGACCCATCAACAGCTGGGTTGGTGAGAGGCCAGTGGACAGTGGGGCCGAGCGATAGGCCAGCAGGGCTAAACAGAAATCCGATCCGGCATCAGCAGCCTTGCAGAGGAGCCGCTTGACGATATGGACGCCCTTTTCCGCCTTGCCATTTGGCTGGGGATGCAGAGGGCTGGACGTGACGCGTGTGAAGCCATACGAAGCGGCAAAAGAAGACCATTCTTGATTCGCAAAACAGGGCCCATTGTCCGACATGACGGTAAGCGGAATGCCATGGCGAGCGAAGTTTTCCTTGCATGCCCTGATGACAGCTGACGATGTCAAATCGTGCAGGCGTACGACCTCTGGATAATTTGAAAAATAATCAATTATGATGACGTAGTCCCTGCCGAGCGCATGAAAAAGGTCCACACCCACCTTCGCCCAGTGGGACGTTACCAACTCATGGGGCTGAAGCGTCTCAGGGGGTTGCGCCGGCTGAAACCTTTGGCAGGTGGGGCAGTTGAGCACCGTGTTGGCGATGTCGTCGCTGATGCCCGGCCAGTATACAGCTTCTCGGGCCCTCCGCCTGCACTTCTCAGCCTCGAGATGGCCTTTGTGTAATTGTTCGAGAACCAACCTGTGAAAAGCCCCTAGTCGCCACATTCCGGCGCCTGTTCGGGGAGGCTGTTACGGGAATCACAATCCGGTCCAGTATTAGGAGGATACCGTCAATGACGGCCAAGTCGTCCCGGACATTGTAGAATTGTGGGCACTGTCCTTTGAGCCACCCTTCCGTCATGTGGTGCATCACACATTGTAGAAGGGGGTCAGCCGCAGTCTCCCGGCGAATACAGGCCAGACTTGCATCATTAGCTGGCAGATTGGCCGATGTGAAGGCCACATGCGCTTCGACCTGACATACGAACCCCCCCCCCCCCCCGATTCGGGCGGTGTGCTCACTGCTCTGGACAGGGCATCCGCGATGATGAGGTCCTTTCCCGGGGTGTAGACCAGTTGGAAGTCGTACCTCCAGAGCTTGAGCAGAATGCGCTGGAGGCGAGGGGTCATCTCATTCAGGTCCTTTTGTATGATGCTGACCAGGGGGCGATGGTCGGTTTCCACGGTGAACTGAGGGAGACCATACACGTAGTCGTGGAACTTATCTATGCCGGTTAACAAACCCAGGCACTCCTTCTCAATCTGCGCATAGCGCTGTTCTGTGGGGCTCATGGCCCACGAGGCATAGGCGACCAGGGCCCATGATGCAGTGTTGTCCCGTTGCAGGAGTACCGCCCCAATGCCGGACTGGCTGGCATCAGTTGAGATCTTCGTATCTCGAGAGGTGTCGAAGAACGCCTATACCGGGGCTGAGGTGAGCTAATCTTGAGCTCCTCCCATTCCTTCTGGTGTGCGGGCAGCCACTGGAACTCCATAGTCTTCTTCACTAGTTGGCGAAGAGCCGTTGTGTGGGAGGCAAGGTTGGAAATGAACTTCCCCAGGAAATTGACCATCCCGAGAAAGCGTAGCACTGCCTTCTTGTCTGCCGGCTGCGGCATGGCTGTAATAGCGGTCACTTTGTCTGCATCCGGACGCACTCCTGACCGGGATATGTGGTCCCCCAGAAACTTTAGCTCAGTTTGGCCAAAAGAACACTTGGCTCGGTTGAGGCGCAGGCCGTGTTCTCGTATCTGAGCAAAGACGCGCTGGAGACAACTGATGTGCTCCTGTGGTGTGGTGGACCAGATGATGACGTCGTCAACATAGACGCGCACCCCTTCGATGCCCTCCATCATCTGTTCCATGATTTGTGAAACACCTCGGATGCCGAGATGATGCCAAACGGCATTCTATTGTAGCAGTACCTGCCAAAGGGAGTGTTGAAGGTGCACAGCTTCCTGATGGACTGATCCAGTTGAATCGGCCAAAAACCCTTTGAGGCATCAAGCTTTGTAATAATTTTAGCCCGGGCCATTTCGCTCGTGATCTCTTCCTGTTTGGGTATGGGGTAGTGTTCCCTCATGATGTTGTTGTTCAGGTCTTTCGGGTCGATGCAGATCCGGAGTTCGCCAGAGGGCTTTTTTACGCACACCATGGAGCTGACCCATGGCGTGGGCTCCGTGACCCGGGAAAGCACTCCTTGGTCCTGGAGATCCTGCAATTGCTGCTTGAGGCGGTCTTTGAGTGGTGCTGGGACTCTACGAGGTGCGTGAATGACCGGGGTGGCGTCCTGTTTGAGGCGTATTCTGTAAGTGTAGGGCAGTGTGCCCATGCCCTCGAAAGCCTCCTGGTTGTGGGCGAGGAGCGAGTGGAGTTGTGCCCTAAAGTCTGCATCCGGGAATTCGGACGTGCCTTCGGGAGACAGAGTGTGTACCCGCTGAACGAGGTGGGGAACCTTGCACACCTGTGCGCCTAGCAGGGAGTCCTTCGATGATCCAATGATCTCAAAAGACAGTGTGGCTGTGTATGCATTGTGTGTAACCTCGAGCTGCTAGGATCCCATGGCCGGGATAACATTTCCGTTGTAATCGACCATCTGACGGTTGGATGGCCGAATCGGTGGTTTGACCTTCAAGGCCTAGAAGGCTGACCATGCAATAAGGTTGACGGAGGCACCAGTGTCTAAACGGAATGTGATTGGTGATCGGTTGAACGTTAGGGTGGCACACCATTCATCACCCGGATTAACGCTGTTCAGTGGCATCGGCTGGTGGGTCCTACTTGGGGACATCCGATTCCTGTCAATGACTGCAACGCGGAAGGCTTCCCGGTCGTCGGTATCACCGGTCTGTATGTCATCAGGGTATGACTCGGTGTCTGGAGGCTGAATGGCCCGCAAGACCCTGCGAGGCTGGTGGATTTGGGGAGCGTTGGCAGGTTGAGGTGCTTGACAGCAGGCAGCGTAGTGTCCCATCTTGCCACAGCGGAGGCATTGTCGATTCTTTGCTGGACATTGCCACTTTAAATGTGCGGATCCACAGTTGCCGCACGTCGTGACGTTCGTTGTGCCACTGCGCAAACGCAGTTCGGTCCTGCGTAGAGCGCGCCTGCGCGTCACGTCCCTCTGCGTCGACGTCTCTTTTGGCACATACAATGGCCGCCCTCATCCGGGCCGCGTACCGGGAGGAACTCGATCGACCGGACCCGCTCGGCCTGCCGTGCTGATTCGGCCACCTGGAATTGGGAGTACCGGTTGGTCGCGTTTTCCTGGAGGACGCAGGCTTCGATGGCGGTGGCTAGGGTGAGGCTCTTAATTTTGAGGAGCTGCTGGCGTAGGGTGCCCGAGGTGACCCCAAAAACTATCTGGTCCCGAATCATGGAATCGGAGGTGGCCTCATAGCCGCAGGATTGCACGAGGATACGGAGGTGTGTCAGGAAAGATTGAAAAGGCTCATCCTTATCCTGCAGGCGGTGCTGGAAGAGGTACCTCTCGAAGATCTCGTTCACCTCGACGCTGAAGTGTTGCTCAAGCTTTAGAAGGACCGTCTTGTACTTCGTCTTCTTCACCTTCCGCGAACACCAGGAAGTTGTAGATGTGGATGGCGTGTTGCCCTGCCGTGGAAAGGAGGGCAGCGATTTTCCTGGTGTCCGATGCATTCTCCCTTTCTGTGGCTTCTAGGAAGAACTGGAAGCACTGTTTAAACAGCTTCCAGTTGACGCCGAGGTTTCCAGCGATTTGGAGCGGCTGCAGCGGGCTGATGGTGTCCATGGCGCAGGATGGCGGATCCCTGAAGCTGTGCAGATAGGTCTCACAGTTGCTGGGTTCCAATCCTGGTCCTTTGTCGTGTTGGGTGTTCCGCTATACAAACGAACCAACACGGTTGTAGATGGTACAACTCTGTTTTATTACTCTTGATAACAACATCTGTAAACTTATGACTGTGGTTCGTACTCTACCCGTTAACCTGTGGACCCAGCCCTTACACTATCTTAGAGAGGCACTCAGCACATGGTGTATGTCTGAGTGGCACGCTGTGAGCTCTGTGCCCTGGGCTGTCTCCTGCTGGAATGAGCGGGAACTGTGGTGTTCCCCGTTTTATAGTGCGTGTGCTCTCACTGGTGATTGGCTGTGATGTTGCGTGTGTGTTGATTGGTCTGTTGATCTGTCCATCAGTGTGTATGTGTGTTTGCACCATGATATGTTTTATCTGAATATCATGACACCTCGGTCCCCCAACAGTCCCCCATCTAACTTCCACCCTGGTCTCTGTACCATCCCCTTCTCCAGTACCATATCCACTGAATGTGGAGCATGATCTGATATTGCAATTGCCGAGTACTCCGACCCTTTAACCCCAGCCAACAGCGCCTTCCCCACCATGAAAAAGTCAATCCGCGAGTACACCTTATGGAACACTGAGAAAAACGAGTCCTCCCGCTCCCTCGGTTGCAGAATCCTCCAAGGGTCCACCCCTCCCATTTCCACCATGAGCCCAGCCAGCGCCTTCCTCCCCCCTGACGGGACCAGCGAGCGTGGCCGTGACCTGTCCAATTCTGGCTCCTGTACCAAGTTCCAGTCCCCCCCCCCCCCACTATCAGTTCATGCGTGTCCAAGTCGGGGATGGCCTCACACACCTTCTTCGTGAATCCCACATCGTCCCAATTGGGACCATATACACTTAACAGCGCCACTAACCTCCCCTCCAGCCCCCCTGTCACAATCACATATCTACCCCCCTGATCTGCCACCACCTTCTCCACCTGGAACCGCACCCTTTTGCTGACCATTACCGCTACCCCTCGAGCTCTTCCGTCAAATCCAGAATGAAACACCTGATGAACCCAGCTTATTTTAAGTTTCACTTGGTCCTTCACCCTTGGGTGAGTCTCTTGCAGCATTGCTACATCGGCCTTCAAACTTTTAAGATGCGCAAGCACCCTTGACCTCTTGACTGGGCCTCCCAGCCCCCTCACGTTCCACGTGACTATCCTAACTGGGGGTCTCTCACCCCCCACCCCTTCTTATCCACCATCACCATCATCATACCATCGGGCCCTGCCCCATGAGCTTGACCCGTCCCTTTCCATTATTAACATCGAACCCCCTGCCCCACTCCCAGAATTCCCCCCTGCACTTCCCCTCGAAAAAATCTCACCCAGTATCGATCCTCCCCCGCCCCCCTGACCTGCTTGCCTCGTAGGCCCATCAAAACCTAATAACCAGGCTCCAATGTCCGTAGCCCTCCTCTCACTTCACCTCCGTTCACTAGCCGACTTTAGTCAGCAAGTGTGGGAAGTCCCCCTCTCCCCCAAAAAGGCATACTGCCCCTCCCACCCAGTCCCAGAAGAAAAAGAAAAACAATCTAACCCATGCAATTCAATGAAATAACAAAAAAAAGGAGCAAAAATGCCAATCAAACCAAACAAAAACTTAAATTCTATAACAATGTGAAGTCAAGTAAGTTACAATTCAGGTCAGTGAAAAGAAAGTATAACATTTATACATTTTCCAGCTCCCCAATCACAGTGCACAATCCCTCTTCCAGCTCCACTCCTCACGTCTGTCCCAAGCCTTCCGCCTTCATCAACGCCTCAACTCCACTATTTCAAAATAAAAATCTTTGGCATTGTACTTCACCCTCAGCTTTGCCGGGTATACCGTACCAAATCGCAGTCCCTTGTTGTACAGTGCCGTCTTCACTCGGCTGAACGCCACTCGTCTCTTTGCCAACTCCACCGTCAAGTCCTGGTAAATCCGAACTTTAGCACCATCCCACTGCACCTCCCACTTCTGCTTCACCCAGTTTAACACCTTCTCCTTCATGTGGTATTTATGGAAGCAGGTAATTACTGCTCTTGGTGACTCGTTTACTTTGGGTTTCGGCCTTAACAACCGATGAGCTCGGTCCCGTTCATACTGGGAGTGGTCTTCACCCTCCCCCATCAACTCCACCAGCCTCTTAGCAAAGTACTCAGTTGGCCTTGAGCCCCCTGCCCCCTCAGGTAAGCCCACAATTCTCGAGCGGTTCTCCAAGTCCAAGTCGAACTTTGCTTGGAGTCCTCTGTTGACCTCCACCACCCTCTGTAGTTCGTCTCCAGTTGAGGTGATCTGGTCGCTGTGCTGCGACAGGGTCTCCTCCACTTCCTTCATCTTTTCACCCTGTTCTCTCACCTCGGCCGATGTCTTTGCCACATCCCCCCTCACCGGGGCGATTGCCTCCTCCACCAATGATCTCAATGCGACCGCCGTCTCCTTCCTCAACGCCTCCATGTGCCTCGCAAACTGCTTCTCCAGCTCCATGAGTTTGGTATATAGTTAACTTTGTTAAATAAAATAAGTTCTGTCTTTTTGACTACTCAGTGCAGACTCCTTCCTTACAAAATAAATTATCAGTGAGTTCGAGCTGTTATCCATCTTCATAGAGTTCTTAATAATTTATCAATACTACAATTTACGATATAATCCAAACGAATTTAACAAAAACATTACACAATAATTAATTCTCAAAATGTTGCTGTTTATCCTGATAAAGTTATATCCAAGTGTGCTTAAAATTTTCAGACAAAGCAACCTCTTCATCACATCAGTTTTAAAGATTTGAGTATCATATGATAATGCATATTGATTGAAATTCATAGAATTCCAACAGTCTGCACCGACCCTCCGAAAGAGCACTCTCCCTAGGCTCACGCCCCTGCACTATCCCGGCACATTGGTCATGGCCAATCCACCTGCACATCTTTGGACACGAAGGAGCAATTCAGCATGGCCAATCCACATAATCTACACATCTTTGGACTGTGGTAAGAAAGCAGAGCACCCGGATGAATTCCATGCATACACGAGGAGAACATGCAAACTCCACACAGGCATCACCCAAGATCGGAATTGAACCTGGGTCCCTGGTGATATGTGACACCAGTGCTAATCACTGTGCCACCCTTAAATATTTTATCACTTGAATGGGTGCCAAAGTGTGCCACTTTTGAAATAATTTATTATCCTTGACATAATCCATATTCTTTCTGTAGCTACTTTCATGCTACATTAAAAACTAAACGTAGTTTCTGGCCAGAATATTCCCTTCTGGAGTCTTAAGTTCAGTGTCGGACGTGGAAGTGGGACGGATTTCCGCTGTGGACAGAACGTGTGACCTTACGCTGTTCAGTTCATTAAATATGCATTCGGGAGGGTTTTGCCAATTACTGTGGTGGGGGCAGGCTGGAAATTCTCTTATTCAACTTAACTTCAATTTTCCTCGGCCTCCATGGCAGTTACTCTCATCTCACCTCTGGAATTCAGTTCTTATATCCTTCGGACCCAGGCATTAATGAGGTGTGGAGCCGAATGGTTCTGGCAGAACTCAGAGGCAAGGTAGCACAGAGGGAGGAACGGTAGCACAGTTGCTTCACAGTTCCAGGATCCCAGGTTCGATTCCCAGCTTGGGTCACTGTCTGTGCAGAGTCTGCACGTTCTCCCCATGCCTGCGTGGGTTTCCTCCGGGTGCTCCGGTTTCCTCACACAGTCCAAAGATGTGCAGGTTAGGTGGATTGTCCATACCAAATTGCCCTTAGTGTCCAAAAAGGTTAGGTGGGGTTACCGGGTAGCGAGGATGGGGTGGAGGTGTGGGCTTAGATAGGATGCTCTTGCCAAGGGCCGGTGCAGACTCGCTGGGCCGAATGGCCTCCTTCTGCACAATTCTATGATGATTCTATGAAGCCAAACTGAGCAACCTATATTGTACTTATGGAATTAAGTATCACCATAATTCACCATTCCGGAGACAAAGTGAGCTGAATACTGCATAAACAATGCTACATAGGAACAGAGGAGCAGAAGTAGGCAATTCAGATCTTCGAGCCTGGTCGGCCATTCAATCAGATCATGGCTATTCTCCTCCTGGTCTCAAATCCACCTCCCCACCAGAAGGCTACATGCAATCTTTGGTTTGGTTTTGGAGCTAACCAGTAACAAGTTCAATCTTGAACTCCAGAAATATTCTGATTTTAAAAAGTGCTGCACAGGAATCCCAGACAAAATATAAGCTATCAATTTTGCTGCACTAACATCTTGTCATTGGACCTTGTTGAATTGGAGGAAATGGCCTTAAGACCCCGTCTGAATGATATTGCTTTTGACTTTGTTAATTCAGCTTTGTCCTGGATTATTTTATTCATGCTTCCAGAATCAGAAGCACAAAATATTTGACGTTGTCAATTTTTTGAGCGAGATGGATACTGATCCTCAGAGAAGACAATTAAGTAAATTGTAAATTTTGTAAAGTTTAGTAGCGTTGATTCTCTAAATAAACTTTGTCAGCATTGGTGCAGAGATTTTATTAAGCTAACGTAGTGAGAAGCCATTCACTGGAGGTGAGATTCTATCTTCCCACTGCCTGTCAATGGGATTTCCCATTGTAATCACTCCGTGTCACTGTGAAACCCGCTGTAGGAGATGCGGTGCCAGTGGGAAAAGTGAATCCCACCGACCACTGAATTCCACCCAGAGTGTTTTGAGAGATCAAGGTTTATCAATCAGTTTCACAGTTTTCCTTCTGTTAAATAGGGGTAATGCATCAATAATATGAAAAGCATCATAGCTTGCTCCACGAGATAATTAAAATGTTCTTGTAGTAACTATTGGGTCCTCATAATCTATTGTACAGAGATTGGCGATTTATTGGGACTGATGTTCAATTGCAATGGACCACAGTCCCGAAGGAATGTCTGTGACATGATGTACAATGTAAATATTTGATCATTATGCTTATAAAATTTCAGAAGATTCTAATGGTAAATTTGAGCAAAACTTAAACACATGGTAGAAAAATATATATATTATTTTAAATGAGAATCAGTTTCCATATTGCAAAATTTAGTTTTCCATTGTATGGGTGTTGCATTTGGCTTGTAGATTATAATCTGCACGTTATTTAGAATTTATTATGAAAGATTTTAATGAACTAGCCGAGTTCATTATTTCCAACTAAGTACAACAATTGTAAAATAAAATCATGTTCATCAATTAAAGAATACATGGCTGCAAGCTGACTAATACATTGTCGGTGTAGAGTATTCATGAGGACACTCGAGGGTCATCATCCGAAAATATGTGAAAGAAAGCAAATGACAAGGGAATTATAAAAATGGATGGAGTTTTCTGAAATTTTTTACAAGTGTCGTTTCCGGTGAGAAAACCAGGAACAATTCCGCCGGCGCTGATGGTGGAAAAACTGGATGTCTGGATGTGGGACTGCTGGCGGATGAGGTGGTGTGTGGGAAGGTGAGGGGGTGTATCGAAAGGTACTTGGAGGCCAACGACAACGGGGAGGTGCGGGTGGGGGTGGTATGGGAGGCATTGAAGGCGGTGATCAGGGGAGAGCTAATTTCCATTAGGGCTCATAGGGAGAAGACAGAGGGTATGGAAAGGGAGAGGTTAGTGGGGGAGATTTTGAGAGTGGACAGGAGATACGCAGAGGCCCCGGAGGAAAGATTACTTGGGGAAAGACGACAGCTCCAGACGGAGTTTGACCTGTTGACCACAGGGAAGGCGGAGGCACAGTGGAGGAAAGCGCAGGGGGCGACCTACGAGTATGGGGAAAAGGCTAGTCGGATGCTGGCACACCAGCTCCGTAAGAAGATGGCAGCGAGGGAAATAGGGGGAGTCAAAGATGGAAGGGGAGCCACGGTTCGGAGTGCGCCGAAAATAAATGAGGTATTCAAGGCCTTTTATGAAGAGCTGTACAGATCCCAGCCCCCAGGGGGGGGAAGAGGGGATGAGACGATTCCTAGATCAGCTGAGATTCCCGAGGGTGGAGGAGCAAGAGGTGGCTGGTTTGCGGGCACCAATTGGGTTGGAGGAGCTGAGCAGGGGTTTGGGGAGCATGCAGGCAGGGAAGGCCCCGGGACCGGACGGATTCCCGGTGGAGTTCTACAGGAAGTACGCAGACCTGTTGGCCCCGCTACTGGTGAGGACCTTTAATGAGGCAAGAGAGGAGGGGACCCTGCCCCCGACAATGTCGGAAGCGACAATTTCTTTGATCCTAAAGCGGGACAAGGACCCACTGCAATGTGGATCGTACAGGCCGATCTCGCTCCTCAATGTGGATGCAAAGTTGCTGGCAAAAGTGCTGGCCATGAGGATCGAGGACTGTGTCCCGGGGGTAATCCACTAGGACCAGAAGGGATTTGTAAAGGACAGGCAACTAAACACCAATGTGCGGCGGCACTTCAACGTGATAATGATGCCATCGGAGGAGGGAGAGGCGGAGATAGTGGCAGCTATGGACGTGGAGAAGGCCTTTGACTGAGTAGAGTGGGAGTACCTCTGGGAGGTGCTGCGTAGGCTTGGGTTTGGGGTAGGGTTTATCAATTGGGTTAAGCACCTTTACAGAGCCCCGATGGCGAGTGTAGTCACGAATCGGCGGAGGTCGGAGTACTTTCGACTGTACCGAGGGACGAGGCAGGGGTGCCCCCTGTCCCCCCTGTTGTTCACATTGGCGATCGAACCATTGGCCATGTCATTGAGGGAGTCTAATAAATGGAGGGGGGTGGTCCGAGGGGGAGAAGAGCATCGGGTGTCGCTATATGCGGATGACCTGTTGCTGTACGTGGCGGATCCAATGGAGGGGATGGTGGAGGTCATGCAGACTCTAAGGGAGTTTTGGGGCTATAAGCTCAATGTAGGGAAGAGTGAGCTCTTTGTATTACAGGCGGGGAACCAAGAAAGAGGGATAGGGGACCTACCGCTGAGGAGGGCGGAGGGGAGCTTTCGGTATCTGGGGAGGTCGGGGGACCCTACATAAACTGAATTTGACGGGGTTGGTGGAGAAAATGGAGGAGGATTTCAAAAGATGGGACATGTTACCACTCTCGCTGGCGGGTAGAGTGCAGTCGGTCAAAATGGTGGTCCTTCCGAGGTTTCTGTTTGTGTTTCAGTGCCTTCCCATCGTGATCACTAAGGCCTTTTTTAAGAGAGTAGGCAGGAGTATTATGGGGTTTGTGTGGGCGAATAAGACCCCGAGAGTAAGGAGAGGGTTCCTGGAACGCAGTAGGGACCGAGGAGGGTTGGCGCTGCCAAACCTGGGGAGCTACTACTGGGCAGCAAATGTGGCGATGATCCGCAAGTGGGTTATGGAGGGAGAGGGGGCGGCATGGAAGAGGATGGAGATGGCGTCCTGTAAAGGAACAAGCCTGGGGGCGTTGGTGACGGCACCGCTGCCGCTCTCGCCGACAAAGTATACCACGAGCCCGGTTGTGGCGGCAACGCTAAGGATCTGGGGCCAGTGGAGACAGCACCGGTGTGCAATGGGAGCATCAGTGTGGTCCCCGATCAGGGGTAACCACCGGTTTGTCCCGGGGAAGATGGACGGGGGTGTTCCAGAGCTGGCATCGGGCGGGGATTGGAAGAATGGGGGACCTGTTCATCGACGGGACGTTTGCGAGCCTAGGGGCACTGGAGGAGAAGTTTGAGTTACCCCCGGGAAATGCCTTTAGATATATGCAGGTGAGGGCTTTTGTGAGGCGACAGGTGAGGGAATTCCCGTTGCTCCCGGCACAAGAGGTTCAAGATAGGGTGATCTCGGATGTATGGGTCGGGGAGGGCAAGGTGTCGGAAATACACCAGGAGTTGAAAGAAGAGGTCAGACAAGGTACTCTACATTTCTTGCCTGGTTATAATGGTAAACCTGGACAGAGAAAAAATAATTATCAGTCTGGGAGGTGACTCCAGTAATGCACCATCCCCAGAACTTCAGGCATTTTCAGAAGGCATGATGTATGTTATGTAATGCACCTGCACAAATATGGGCACAGATATTGTAATGCACAGTAAATTATCGTGAGTAAATAATACAATTTGTCTCATTTGCATTTCAGCAAGGCTTTACACAAGAGAGATCTGTGCAGCCAGATGTCCAGCAGGCATGAGGGCTGTGAGAGATTGTAACGGGGTTAAATGTTCAATTTCCCTCATGGAATTGACACGAGGGAAAGTGCTAAATTTGAAGCTGGTAACTTTTTTAAAAATCTTGTATATTATGGCAAGATGCTGCAGCTTGCAGCAGCACCATAACTGTTCCTGGCAAATGTTGCATGTATTGAAATAGCCCGAACCCTATGATATGTGACACAGGAGCAACCCTGGAGCAGGTAAATGTTGCAATCCGCCTATGGTCTGTCTCATTATGGCATCATAGGAATCTCTAGACTCTTACGTCTTGCAGTCAGGGAGATAAGATTACAGACTGACTTTTCTGTTGCAAACTCAAATGGTGATCTATCAATCTGTTGAGGCTTTCGGGTAGAATTTTGGCCTTCCGTGAAGTAAAAATGGGGCAGTGCTGTCCAAAGGAATTCACAGAGAAAACCTATTGCCCTGATTCTTCTGCCACTCTGGCTGTTGAAGGCCTGAACATTTGACAAGGTCTTTGAAACAGGTGTCCACTTGAATCCTGTCACATGACATTTTAGATCTCAGTTGGGCAGTAGATGCAGGTTTAACCTCATATCAATTGACATCCCAGCTGAAGTAGTGAGGGTGCACAAGTAAATTCTTACCTATTTTTGTAGAGCCAGAATAAACATGGGTGTGCCTTGGGATTCAATAAGCAGAAACTGAGTTACTGCCACATCTTCCACCAGCCTCCCAGGAGTGAACCATCCACTCAACATCTGCCCCATCCTTGATTGCAGCTCAGAGCAAACGTTCAACATTACTTTGTCATGCATTTGCATGACTTATTGGCATCAGTGGATCTGCTGCCCAAGCTCCTTTTGAGAATGAGAGCCTTAACATTCACTAATTATTTGTGGGTGCAGATATGAGAATCCCGCCAAGTGGGTTCTAGTGGAGCCAGATTACCTGGCATCCCTCCATAGCTCTTCCACTTATTGCAAACAAATAGGGCGACTCCTACTTGGGAACCCACCAATGTGAACAATACTGCTGAGGGTGAAAATAAATGAACGTTTGCCACAAAGGTTTACAACAGTTTAAGGATCAGCCAGAGAAGCATGAAAGTACATGAAGAGAAATGGTCAGAAAACAACTGAAATATTATTATCCAACCATATCTTTCAAAACAGCTATTGACACATCTGACTCTCCAGGAACTATGGATGCTCATTTCATCTGAACACAGGAGGTTGGGATGCAGACAGATACAAATGCATATGTTAATGCAGGGCCTAGCTATTTAAGATGGGTGTTTCCAATGCTCAAATGACAGAAAGATGGGTGTTTCCAATGCTCATACGACAGAAACAGTATGCCGGCCCATTTTCTGCTACTGGTATGTCAATTAACGCTGCTACCATGGTTTGTCGGCTATAAAATATCCAGGATTAAAAGGTTCATATGCCTTTAATTTCATGCTTTTTTTTGACTTCAGACTAGTTGCCATACCCAGACACTGAGAAATACATTGACAATGTATTAGGGGCTGTTTAGCACAGGGCTAAATCGCTGGCTTTGAAAGCAGACCAAGGCAGGCCAGCAGCATGGTTCAATTCCCGTAACAGCCTCCCCGAACAGGTGCCGGAATGTGGCGACTAGGGGCTTTTCACAGTAACTTCATTGAAGCCTCCTTGTGACAATAAGCGATTTTCATTTTCACAATGACACATGCTTGCTTTATTGTAAAACACTGCAAAGATAGTGATGTACTTTGAATGCATAATCAAAATAATTCATGCCTGAAGTAACAAGAATTGGATCTCTGTTCTTTAAAGTCACTTCCTCAATTGCAGAAACATTTGCCTTTAGAAAATATTTAATAATGCACTTGTTCTAAGATATGATCAACTCGTAGTGCGATAAATTATTTTTAAATGACAATGAATTGTGCTTCTTATTCTGGGACCAGTGTGGCAGTTTGTTTTATCGGACACTTGTTCCTTCAAGTCTGAAAGTTCAATTTGAATGCAGACCAAACAGAGTAAAAGGCTCCTGTTAGCTCTTAAAATTCTGGCAATTTAGGCAATCTTAAACGGATATAATTCCATACAAAACTGCCAATGTTGCTCATTGTATACATAAGTAGAATAAATATAAATTAAGTTTCTTTTTGGAGTTGAACTATCATAGATTTTGAAAGCAAGTGAAAAAAAACACATTCACTTCTACCTTACTGACATGTTCCTGAAAAGTAATTTTCTATGTGAAAATAATTTGCTAAATAGCAGAACAGAAAAATGAATATATTTTAATGTTCAGTGTCTCTCTTCTGCCCATTAAGTTGTTACAGAGCTTAATCATTTAAAAAAAAATCAAGATAATGCTGACCACAGCACAGAATTTCAGTCAGAAAGTGGAACAGGCGTTTCCCCAGAACTTTCTATCAATTGGTTGAGGGAGATCCCTTTACTGATATAGTGGCCGTGTTTCTCAGCGGCATGCCAGTCGCTGGCGGCGGGATTCTCTACTTCCATGGCTTGGTCAATGGGATTTTCCATTGAAGCCAGGGGAAACCCGGAGGCGGGGGTCCGCTGCCGGCAGGAAAAGGGAATTATAGATCTACAGTGCAGGAGGAGACAAATCAGCCCATCGAGTCTGCACCGGCCCTTAGAAAGAGCACTCAGACCACGCCTCCAGCCTGTCTCCCACCCTATCCCCATAACCCAGTAACACCACCTAGCCTTTTGGACACGAAGGGGCAATTTAGCATGGCCAATCCATCTAAATTGCACATCTTTGGACCGTGGAAGGACTGTAGCACCCGGAGGAAACCCACGCACACACGGGGAGAAAGTGCAAACTCCATACATATAGTCACTCAAGGCCGGAATTGAACTCGGGTCCCAGGGGCTGTGAGGCAGCAGTGGTAACCATGCTGCAGGGGGTGCACTGCCAGCGGGAAAAGGGAATTGTAGAATCTACAGTGCAGTAGGCCATTCAGCCCATCTGCATCGGCCCTTAGAAAGAACACCTTACTGAAGACCATGTGAATCTCAACGGCGTGAGAATTCCGGTCCTTATTGTTCTTAAGCTAGTGCACTGGCAGAATATTCAAATGAATAAATGAATCAACAGGGCAGTACTCTCCCTGACTTGTCTCATCAGTATTGAGCTGACCAGCTCCTTCAAGTAATTTCTGCTGCACTGCATGACTGACCTGGCTCTAGAATGCGGTTAGTGACACAATTCAGCCACATTTCTTTGCTCTCCTTCCACCTTTCTCCGACTAGGGAAAGCAAAATATCTGGACTAGGGTATATGCCGAGCCCAATGTTCAGAGGACTAATAAAAGGTTGCATTATGACAAAAAAAACATGAATATATTATTAACAAAGGTATTAACAAATTTATACAAAACTCTACTGCCATTAAAATGAACATACTAACATTTTGTTACTAATACAATATCATGATATTTCAAGGGATATAAGGAGTTATACGTTTTAAATCTATTGGAAAAAATGAAATCATGAAGACTGTAATAGAACATAGAACATTACAGCGCAGTACAGGTCCTTCGGCCCTCGATGTTGCGCCGACCTGTGAAACCACTGTTTTGTTATGTTTCCTTTGTAACATAAGCGGCTTCCTTGTGTTGCATTTGTCAAGGAAGGTCGAGATGTGTAAATAACTTCAACTCATTTATTTACACTTTTATAACTTGAGTTCGACACTACTGCTAATCCTATTGTAGCTACCTAAACTGACTAACCAGCTGCTGTCTTCCACGTGGTGGGTGTGATAATGAATCAACCCTGTGCCTCTCCTCACTGACTGTCTCCACTGGCCAAAGGGCTGATCATGTGTGTGGTGTCCTTTATGTATGGGTTGGTGTAATGCCCCCCTGTGGTCGTGTCACCTCCTTGTGTATCGTGAATGTCCATTGGTCGCCTCCTATCTAACTTATCTATTGGTTGAGTGTGTGTGTGTGATGTTTCTGGTGCTCCCTCTAGTGTCTGTCTAGCTTACATGTATTTACAGTAATGTCCTTACTTCATTATAGTGAAGATGTCGGCAGAATAAATAACAGGTGTGGATGCATATTCTCAGCTTAGCAGAATGAAGATAGGAAAGTTCAGACACTTGGGGCGCAATTCTCCACTCCCGCGCCGAAGTGCCCACGCCGTCGTGAACGGCGTCGAGGTTCACGACGGCGTGAAACGGCCCCGATCCCGACCTATTCAGGGCCCGAAAATGGGCTAGGATCGGGGCCGCGAGAAACACAGGGGGGGGGGGGTGTCGCGAAGGCCGCGTCGTCACCGCGCAACGCCCGAATGACACGGCGCTGCGTCATAAATGGCGCGATCCGCGCACAGAGGACCCGGAGAAGAGAGGAGCTGGCTAAGCCCCAAAGAGCCGCACCGAGGTTCCGGGACACGGACCTGGACACCCTGGTGGATGCGGTGGAACAAAGAAGGGACACCCTCTGCCCGAGACGTGGGCATCGGCAGCCATCCAGCGTGGTGAGGCGCGGCTGGCGGGAGGTGGGCACCGCAGTCAGTGCTGTGGGGCAGACCCCCCGGACGGGGAGCAGTGCCGCAAGAAGCTGCACGGCCCCACCCGGGCTGCCAGGGTAAGTGCCATGAGGTTGCCCCCTGGCCCCCCCCGGCACGGGGGGGGGGAGGGGGGGGGAAGTGGGGTGGGGGGGAGCCAGGGGGGGTTGGGAGAGTTGCCGTGAATTGGGGCATCAGGGGCGGTGCTGGGGATGGATCAGGGGGGGTTGGGAGTGTTGGGGGGGATTGGGGCATCAGGGGCGGTGTTGGGGGGGGTCAGGGGGGGTTGGGGGGGGTCACGGTGCCCAACTATCTACTCGACCCACATGAGCCCCGGGACCCCCCTGGAGCGAAGCCATGGCTGTCTCCTGAACCAGCAACAATGTTGTCTATATCTGCATGCCCTGATGATACCCGCCTAATGGTGATGCTTTATCCAACCCCCCCCCCCCCCAGGACAAGACTCATCGCAGCCACCCAGGCCGACACCGCACGGGTGGCGTCCGCGGTGGAGGAAATGGGTGAAAGGGTTTCGGCCATGGGTCAGGTTCTGCAAGGCGTTGGGCTTACCGTGCATGCGTCATCCATGGCCCAGGAGAGGGCTGCCCTCTCACAGAGCCAACAGGACATTGCCGCCGCTCTCGGGTCCCTGACTGAGTCTCACCATGCCATGGCCCGGTCCCAGCAAGCGATGGCACTGTCACAGCAGTCGGTCGCGGAGAGAATTGACCGCCTGGCGCACGTGATGGATGGCGTCGCACACTCACAGGTCGAGATCGCACAGACCTTGGCAGGAATGTGGCACTCCCTGGGCTCCGTCTCGGCGAACATTCAGACCGTGGTCGATACCGCTGCAGGCCTCCAGGACTGGCAGCACCAGGTGTCGGTGGTGCGACGGGGCATGTCTCTGAGCGCATCTCCATCCCACAGTGAGGCCCGGGGGCCACCGGGCTCCCCGAGGGAGGAGGGGGTTCTGAGGCCCGTCCCGGTAGCTCCATCAAGGAACGTCCCGGTACACTCGGCCTCCCCCCGTTCCGTCCCTGGCGCATCTGGTAGGGAGCGGGCAGGTCAGGGTGGCACCACGCCATCCAGCACGCCTGTTGAGCAGCCTGGCCCATCGAAGCCGGGCCGCCCCAGGAAACGCGTGCCGACGGGGAGCCAAGTCGAAGGGCGTGATTCTCAGCAGTCCGCCTCCACTCCTGCTGTACCATCTGGGAACACACCTAACGTAGAGGCAGGGCCCGTAAGGCAAAGACGGTAGGCACGTAAGAAGTTGGCATGGGTGCAGGGCACAGTTTAGTTGTAGGGGGTAGGGCACCTATGTTAACCTCACAAATAAACTCACTCTTAAATTTGACTTGTAAGACTGTGTGCTATGTCCGGTGCCAGGGGGCTCGTGAGGGTGCCCGATTGGCATCGTGGTATACGAGCCGTTCAAGGTCTGTTCCGGATGTGCTGACCCTTTTCCCCCCCTGCCTCCCATAATCGGACACTGTTGTCCTCGGTACACCGACGCCAGCCACCACACGGGCATGTGGTGAAATATCTGTCATGAAAGCTGTGACCACCGGAGTGCATGGTTCAGCTATAGCCATGAGTCAGACCTCGGCTGGCGAATCTGAGCACACAGCTCATCGCAGAGCGGGCTAGCATCATTCAACATGGCACTGTTCACACCCGCTTACCCAATCATCAATGTTGTGCAATCCCGTAATGCCGCAGTGGTAAGGTGATGTGGAATTGTTGCCGTGAACGCGGTGCGGGGGTGCGGGTGGGGTTGCTGTGTGGTGCCCGTGTACAGGAGTGATGGTGCAAGTGGCAGTGTTCAGCGAATCCCACCCTCACAGTGCGTGAAACGTGCGGCCACCAACGCATCGCGTGCCAGCTGTCCGCGGTGGTGCTGCCGCGCAGCCTCCTGGACGTAACGAGCAACCGGGCAGTGTCTGCGTCCTGCGCCCCTCCCCCGACCCTGATGCGCGCCATCATCCTCATCTTCCACATCCCCCTCGTTTGCGTTGGCTCCGGTGCCGTCGGGTCCTCCCTCCGACTCCTCCACCAGGTCATCTCCCCTCTGCATGGCAATGTTGTGCAGCGCACAGCAGACCACAACCATGCGACCGACCCTGTCAGGTTGGTACTGCAGGGCCCCTCCTGATCGGTCCAGGCATCTGAAGCGCATCTTCAGCAGCCCGAAGCACCGCTCCACCACACCCCTGGTTGCTGCATGTGTCTCGTTGTACAGGCTCTCCGCGTTGGTGTGAGGCCTCCGTATTGGCATCAGCAGCCATTACCTCAATGGATAGCCCTTGTTGCCCAGCAACCAGCCCCTCAGCCAGGGGGGGGGGCATCCATCGAACATTGCGGGGATGAACGACTGTGCCAGAATGTAGGCGTCATGCACACTGCCGGGGTACTTTGCACACACGTGCATGATCGTCATGTGGGGATCGCACACCACCTGGATGTTCATGGAGTATGCGCCCTTTCTGTTCATGAACACTTCCCTGTTGCCTGCAGGTGGGCGCATGGGGACGTGCACACCATCGATGACACCCTGGACCATCGGCATCCCAGCCACCTTGGCGAACCCACGTGCCCGTGCTTCCTGCTGTGCTCGGTCCTCAGGGAATTGAATGTACCTGTCCGCGATGGCGTACAGGGCGTTGGTGACGGCCCTGATGCACCTGTGGACCGATGCCTGTGATATCCCGGATAGGTCCCCGCTCGGCGCCTGGAAGGAACCGGTCGCATAAAAGTTTAGGGTCACCGTCACCTTGACGGAGACTGGTATCGTGTGTCCTCCTCCCATTCCACGTGGTGCGAGGTGCGCCACGAGCTGGCATATATATGCGACCGTCTCCCTGCTGAACCGTAGTCTCCGACTGCATGTGATGTCCGGTAGGTCTTGAATGACATTCTGTCACGGTACACCCTCGGCCTTGCTGGATGCCTGTGGCTGCCGACTTTAAAAAGCAGGTGTGAACGGCGACGGCCTGAACTGGGGTCACGCCTTTGGGACTTCGGCCCATCCGGGCCTGAGAATAGCAGGGGTGCCGGACAATCGCCATTTTGGGTGTCTCGGGCGATTCTCCGGCCTGCACAGCGCGGAACTCGACGGGGCCATTCTCGCCGCTTGGGAGAATTGCGGGAGGGCGTCGGACCGGCGTTGAGGGAAAATTTGGCGGCCCAGGCGATTCTCCCAACCGGTGCGGGAGTGGAGAATCGTGCCCATGGTGACATATAGCATTGTCTATAAAGTAGAGAATGGAAAGTATGGAGAGAAGCTCATCACATCCCCATGCAACAATAACTGAGGTTACGCTAGGTTATTTTAAAAATGGTTTATGTGATCAAGTGGCCCAGTAATGCTTTGCTTTAACATAGCCAGAGAACAAATGTGAAGAAAAGGGGAAGTTGTGTCTTGCCTCTCAATGTATGCAATGTTAATTTGGAAGTTAAAAGATAAAATGGTTAAGTTTCAAAACTATGATTATCTCCCGGCTCATTCTCACAATTTTCATGTGCACCCACTACGAAGACGCGTTCACCCTCCACAGGGCTTCCTTCCATGTCCTAGCCCTTACGTCTCCACACAACTCCTCCTCCCATTTATGCTTAATCTCCTCCACCTGAGCGCCCTGCTTCTTCATCAACTCTCCATAAATGTCTGACACTCTCCCCTCCCCAATGTTGTCCTCAGACAGCAGCTTATCCTACAACACCGGAGGTGGCAGCCCAGGGAAGAACGGCACCTCTCTCCTCACAAAGTCCCTCACCTGCCGGTATCTGAAGCCATTCCCCTTAGGCAACTTGCACGTTTCCTTCAATTCATCCAGGCCTGAAAACTTGTCCCCTACAAACAAGTGCCTGAAGTACACTATCCCCACCTGACGCCACTCCTGGAACCACCGGCACAAACCTATGATTGTCACATATCGGCGCCCAGTGACATATCCTCCAACCCGAACTGTTGCCTGCACTGATTCCAAACTTACAACGCTGATACCACCACCACCACTGGGGTCACGGAATACTGGACTGGCAAAAAACAGAAGGGGCGCCAACAACAGTGCCGTCAAACGAGTCTCCCTACACAATGCAGCGTCTCCTCCACTGCCCATTTCCTAACTATTGCGATATTCGTCGCCCAGTAATAGTTAATCAAACATGGCAATGCCAACCTGCCCCCACTCACTTGCGAGTCTTCCCCGCCCACACAAATCCCGAGATTATTGCATTCACCATCCTAAAAAAGGACTTGGGAACCAATATGGGATGTTCTGGAACACAAACAAAAACTTAGGCAGCACCGTCATTTTAACTGTCTGCATGTGTCCAGTCTTCACATGCCCAGTCTGCATGTGCCCAGTCTACACGTGCCTAGCCAGTGACAGTGGGAACACATCCCACCTCTTAAAGTCTGCCTTCATTCCCTCCATCAGTCATGCCAAATTTAATTTCTGAGCGCTGTGCCACCTGAATCCCGAGCTACCGAAAACTCGCCCCTACCACCTAAACAGCAACTCCCCAAGCCTCCTCTCCTGCTCTCTAGCATTTATCGGAAACATCTTGCTTTTCCCCATGTTTAATTTATACCCTGAAATTCCCTCAGAATCTCCAAGATCATATCAAAGCTGCCCACTGGATTTAAAATATATAACAGAAGATCATCTGCATACAATGAGACTGTGCTCGAACCCACCCCGCTCAATCCCACTCCAACCCTTCGGCGCCTTAAGTGCCATTGCCAATGGCTCAATCGCCAGAGCAAAAAGAAACAGGGAGAGTGGGAACCGCTACCTCATCCCCCCGGTGCAGCCTGAAGTACCCCAAACTCATCCTGTTTGTCTCGACACTAGCCATCGGTACCTTATACAGCAGCCGAACACAATCCACAATACCCTAGTCTAACCCGAACTGACCCAGCACCTCCAACAAATGCACCCATTCCACCCTATCAAAAGCCTTCTCTGCATCCCTTGCCACCACTACTGCTAATTCCTGCCCCTTCGATGGCATCACAATGACAGTGAGCAGTCTGCGCACATTTGCTGACATCTGCCGCTCCTTCACAAACCCTGTTTGATACCGCCCTGTAGCGCACAAAGACTCCGTGAGACGAATAGAGTGAAGTCGATGAGGCTTTATTAAGCGTGTCTGTTCCCCCGCAGCTCGATAGTAAACTGGCCTGCGGGGGAAGACTCCGGCTTCTTATACTCCGCCTTCAGGGCGGAGCTAGAGGTCAACGGCCAACCAGGACCCGGGATCTGTCAGCCAATGACATTAGGGCTTCCAGTCCCACATGACCCCCAATACATACTACCACATTCACCCCTTGTCAAAAATGAACCCGGCGGGGTGATGCTTCGTATGGTGGTAAGGGTTTACAGGGCTGGTCCTGGGAAGAAAAAAACATTCACAAGGCAATACAGTATTGTACAATTTTGTCCTGTTGCAACTATTTACAGAGGGTATGGGAAGAAAAGCAAAATGTTCTTGTGAAAAGTCCATATTTAGTTTTAGATTGACGCCACGAGTCGATCGGGTGGTCTGGTCGTCCGTGTCGATCGCCTCGGCCCCGGTGGTGGTGGTGCTTGTACCGGTGTTGTCGCCTCCAGGAGCCTTACGGTTTCAGCTTGGGCTTGATTCTTGGTCGGTGCTGAGGGGAGGGGAACCGATCCTCCTGGGAAGGGGGCGGTCGCGGGGTGCGGTGGTGGCAGGAAGGGGGGGTTGGGTTGATGGTGTCGGGGGGGTGTGCGTGTTGCCGGCGGGCGCCAGATCCCGCAGGGAGACCGTGTCCTGTCGGCCGTCGGGGTACTCCACGTAGGCGTACTGGGGGTTCGCGTGGAGGAGGTGAGCCCTTTCGACCAACGGGTCCGCCTTATGTGCCCGCACATGCTTTCGGAGCAGGATGGGTCCTGGGGCCGCCAGCCAGGTCGGCAGCGATGTCCCAGAGGAGGACCTCCTAGGGAAAACAAGGAGACGCTCATGAGGCGTTTGATTAGTGCTCGTACATAATAACGACCGGATGGAGTGGAGAGCGTCCGGGAGGACCTCCTGCCACCGTGAAACTGGGAGGTCCCTGGACCGTAGGACCAGTAGGACGGCCTTCCAGACCATGCCGTTCTCCCTCTCTACTTGCCCGTTCCCCCGGGGGTTGTAGCTGGTCGTCCTGCTTGAGGCTATGCCCTTGCTGAGCAGGAACTGGCGCAGCTCGTCACTCATGAAAGAGGACCCCCTGTCGCTGTGGACGTATGCGGGGTAACCGAACAGTGTGAAGATGCTGTTCAGGGCTTTAATGACTGTGGCCGCGGTCATGTCAGAACAGGGAATGGCAAAAGGGAAGCGGGAGTATTCGTCCACCACATTAAGAAAATATGCGTTGCGGTCGGTGGAGGGGAGGGGCCCTTTGAAATCGAGACTGAGGCGTTCAAAGGGGCGGGAAGCCTTAATCAGGTGCGCTCCATCCGGCCTGAAAAAATGCGGCTTGCATTCCGCGCAGATGTGGCAGTCCCTTGTGACTGTACGGACCTCCTCTAAAGTGTATGGGAGATTGCGGGACTTGATGAAGTGGTAAAACCGAGTGACCCCCGGGTGGCAGAGGTCCTCGTGGAGGGTTTGGAGGCGGTTAATTTGTGCGTTGGCACATGTGCCGCGGGATAGGGCATCGGACGGCTCGTTCAGCTTTCCGGGACGATACAAAATCTCATAGTTGAAGGTGGAGAGCTCGATCCTCCACCTTAAGATCTTGTCGTTTTTGATTTTGCCCCGCAGCGCATTATCGAACATGAAGGCTACCGACCGTTGGTCGGTGAGGAGAGTGAATCTCCTGCCGGCCAGGTAATGCCTCCAATGTCGCACAGCTTCCACTATGGCTTGGGCTTCCTTTTCTACTGAAGAGTGGCGGATTTCTGAGGCGTGGAGGGTCCGGGAGAAAAAGGCCACAGGTCTGCCCGCTTGGTTAAGGGTGGCCGCTAGAGCTACGTCGGAGGCGTCGCTCCCGACCTGGAAGGGGAGGGACTCGTCGATGGCGCGCATCATGGCCTTTGCAATATCCGCTTTGATGCGGCTGAAGGCCTGGCAAGCCTCTGTCGACAGAGGGAAAGTCGTGGTCTGTATTAGGGGGCGGGCCTTGTCTGCGTACTGGGGGACCCACTGGGCGTAGTATGAAAAGAACCCCAGGCAGCGTTTCAGGGCTTTTGGGCAGTGCGGGAGGGGAAATTCCATGAGTGCGCGCATACGTTCGGGGTCGGGGCCTATTATCCCATTGCGCACTACGTAGCCCAGAATGGCTAGCCGATCGGTGCTAAAAATGCACTTGTCCTCGTTGTACGTGAGGTTCAAGGCTTTGGCGGTCTGGAGGAATTTTTGGAGGTTGGCGTCGTGGTCCTGCTGATCGTGGCCGCAGATGGTTACATTGTCGAGATACGGGAACGTGGCCCGTAACCCATGTTGATCAACCATCCGGTCCATCTCCCGTTGGAAGACCGAGACCCCGTTTGTGACGCCAAAAGGGACCCGTAGGAAATGGTATAATCGCCCGTCTGCCTCGAAGGCTGTGTACTTGCGGTCACTTGGGCGGATGGGGAGCTGATGGTAGGCGGACTTGAGGTCCACGGTGGAGAAGACTTTATATTGGGCAATCCGGTTGACCATGTCGGATATGCGGGGGAGAGGGTACGCGTCTAGTTGTGTGTACCTGTTGATGGTCTGGCTATAGTCAATGACCATCCTTTGTTTCTCCCCTGTCTTCACTACTACCACCTGCGCTCTCGAGGGACTATTGCTGGCCTGGATTATGCCCTCCTTTAGTAGCCGCTGGACTTCGGACCGAATGATGGTCCGGTCCTGGGCGCTCTACCGTCTGCTCCTAGTGGCGACGGGTTTGCAATCCGGGGTGAGGTTCGCAAACAAGGACGGGGGTTGCACCTTGAGGGTTGCGAGGCCGCAGATAGTGAGTGGGGGTATTGCGCCACCGAATTTGAACGTAAGGCTCTGTAGATTGCATTGGAAATCTAATCCCAGCAAGGTGGGGGCACAGAGTTGGGGAAGGACGTTTAGTTTGTAGTTTTTGAACTCCCTCCCCTGCACCGTTAGGGTAACAATGCAGAATCCCTGGATCTGTACGGAGTGGGATCCTGCAGCTAGGGAAATCTTTTGTGCGCTGGGATAGGTGGTCAAGGAACAGCGTCTTACCGTGTCGGGGTGTATAAAGCTCTCCGTGCTCCCGGAGTCGACTAGGCATGGCGTCTCGTGGCCGTTTATTAGCACCGTTGTCGTCGTCGTCTGGAGTGTCCGGGGCCGAGCTTGATCGAGCGCGATTGAAGCGAGACGTGGTTGTAGTAGTGGAGCGGGGTCCGTTGTTGCCGTCCAAGATGGCGTCGGGGATGGATAAAATGGCCGCCCCCATACATCGCACGTGGCTGGGGGGTCACAAGATGGCGGCGGGGTTGGACAAAATGGCCACCCCCACGCGTCGTACAGGTCTGGGGCGGTCCAAGATGGCAGCGCCCCTCCTCCCCTCGTGGTGGCCGGGACCCAAAATGGCGGCGTCTGCGGGTCGCACATGGTGCGCTGGGGGGGCGCAAGGACCGCGAGCGCTAGGACCGCGAGCGCTAGGACTGCGAACCCTAGGACCGCGCGGAGCTCCCTCACCGGGGACAGCGGTGGTCGGGGCCCAAGTAGGTGGCGCCGGCGGGTCAGGCGTGGGGCGCGGGGTGGGGGTTAGTGGGGGGCGTTAGGGACGCGCAAAACTCCCTCCTCTCCGTGGAGAGTGTTGGCCGGGACCCAAAGCGGTAGCGCCGCCGGCGGGTCATGCATGGGCTGCGGGGAGGGGGGTTGGGGAGCGTAAGCGGCGTGCAGAGCTCCCAGTTCTCCCGGGACCGCGGTGGTCGGGACCCAGAGCGGCTGCGCCTGCGGGTCGTACATGGCGTGCTGGGGGGGGGTTGGGGCGCGTAAACGGCTTGCAGGGCTCCCTGTTCTCCCGGGACAGCGGCGACCTCGCGGGACCGGCACACAACCGCATAATGGCCCTTTTTCCCGCAGCTTTTGCAGATAGCTGCGCGGGCCGGGCAGCGCTGTCGGGGGTGTTTCGCCTGGCCGCAGAAATAGCAGCGGGCGCCCCCGGTGCGACTTGGCGTTTTGACCGCGCAAGCCTGTGGGGTGTCCGGGGGGGGGTAGGGGGTTTGTCACAACGGGTACGTACGGAGCCCAATGGGCTGCCGCGCGGTCGGGGCCGTAGGCGCGGGTATTACGCGCGGCCACGTCTAGGGAGGCTGCTAGGGCCCGTGCCTCTGAGAGTCCTAGTGACTCTTTTTCTAGGAGTCTTTGGCGGATTTGGGAGGATTGCATACCTGCCACAAAAGCATCGCGCATTAACATGTCCGTGTGTTCGTTTGCGTTCACCGACGGGCAGCTGCAGGCTCGTCCCAAAATCAGCAGCGCGGCGTAGAATTCGTCCATCGATTCTCCGGGAGCTTGCCGTCTCGTCGCGAGCTGGTAGCGAGCGTAGATTTGGTTAACTGGGCGGACATCGAGACTTTTCAGTGCTGCGAACGCCGTCTGGAAATCCTCCGCGTCTTCGATGAGGGAGAAAATCTCCGTGCTCACCCTCGAGTGCAGGACCTGCAGTTTTTGGTCTTCTATGACCCGGCCGGTAGTCGTTCTGAGGTAGGCCTCGAAGCAAGTCTGCCAGTGCTTGAAGGCTGCTGCCGCGTTCACTGCGTGGGGGCTGATCCTCAGGCATTCCAGAATGATCCTGAGCTCCAGAGTCCTTTTTAGGCACGCTTAATAAATTGTAACACACAAAGACTCCGTGAGACGAATAGAGTGAAGTCGATGAGGCTTTATTAAGCGTGTCTGTTCCCCCGCAGCTCGATAGTAAACTGGCCTGCGGGGGAAGACTCCGGCTTCTTATACTCCGCCTTCAGGGCGGAGCTAGAGGTCAACGGCCAACCAGGACCCGGGATCTGTCAGCCAATGACATTAGGGCTTCCAGTCCCACATGACCCCCAATACATACTACCACACCCCCTATCAACCCCGTCACACAGTCCTCTAACCGTGACTCTAACACCTTCGCATAAAACTTTTCATCTACATTTAGCAGCGAAATTGGGCGGTACGACACACACTGCCCCGGGTCCTCATCTTTCTTTTAGATCAGCGAAACGGATGCCTGCAATATGTGGGGGAGCTCCCCCTTCCCACTCCCCTCATTCTACATTCTCGCTAATATGGGCCCCAGCTCTGCACTAAACATCTTGTAGAGCTCGACTGGAAACCCATCCGGCCCTGGGCCTTTCCCCGCCTGCATCGAGCCTATGCTGTCCATCACCTCCCTCAGCCCAATCGGGGCACCCAACCCCTATACCTTCTCTTCCCCCACCCGAGAAAATTCCAGTCCGTTCAAGAACTGCCTCATGCCTTCCTCGTCAAGTGGGGTCTCTGACTCATACAACCTCCTGTAGAAGGCTTCAAACACCCTGTCCGGGTCCCACCCTGCCTCTCTCATCCCTCACGTTCCAATCTTCATTGTTGGGCTTGCTTCCTCAGTTGGTGCGCCAACATCCTTCTCGCTTTTTCCCCATACTCGTACACTGCCCCTCTGCAATTGCCCTACCGCCTTCCCCGTTGACCCCAACCCAAACGTCATCTGGAGCCTCTGCCTCTCCTTTAGTAGCCCACCTCTCGCACAACCACGTACCTCCGATCCACCCTCAAAATCGGTTGTTTCCCAGTCCGCCAGTCTCGCTCTCTCCTCTCATTCCACCCTCTTCCGATGCGCCTAAACTGAGAGAAATGTGTCAGCTAACTACCGCATTCAGAACCTCCCACAGCCTGGAGACTGTGACCTCTCCCATGTCAATCCACTCCACATACCCTTGGATGGCTTCCATCACCCTCTCACACACCTCTCATCCGCCAGCAAGCCCACATCCAACCTTCATAGTGGTCGTTGGGCCTCCCCATGAACCGCCTGCAAATCCAACTAGTCCAAGACCACGAGCACCGAATACTCTGAATCGACTACCCCGTCAACAGCGCCTTATCCATCTAAAAAAAAACAATCTGTAAGTACACCCAGTATTCATGCGAAAAGTACAGGAACTCTTTTGTCCTGAGCCTCCCAAACCTCCAGGGGTCTGCGGCCCTACCCCACATGGTCCTTGAACCCTTTCACCTCCCTCACCACCGCAGATACCTTTGACGGACTGGGAAACGACCGGTCCAGTATCAGATCCAGAACAGTGTTAAAATCGCTCCCCATTATCAGCCGGTGCATATCCAGATCCGGGATCTTCCCCAACACATGCCTCATAAAGTCCACGTCATTCCCCATTTGGGGCATAGATGTTCATCAGGACCACAGTTTCCCACTAACCATCATGTACCTGCCCCCCCCAGATCGACTACAATACTGCCCACCTCAAAGCCACTTTCTTGTTGACCAGTCCTGCCACCCACCTCGTCTTCATGTCCAGCTCCAAGTGGAACACCTGCCCCACCCATTCCTTCCTCAGCCTCGTCTGATCTCCCAGCTTCGGGTGCGTCACCTGAAGGAACACAACATCCGCCTTCAAACTCCTCAAGTGCTCAAAAACACACAACCATTTAACCAGCACATTCCAATTAACCAACCTGTCAGGGGACTTCCCGCCCCTAAGCCCCACCGATCAGCCATACCCCTTCTTTAGCCAGCTCGCCCCGGTCCGCGTCTCGCACTCTTCAAGGCCCGCCCCAGGTTGTCCACCGTCGTCCCTCCTTAACCAACTGCGCCTCACCAACCCCACCCATGTCAGCCACCATCCCTTCCACCCACCGCCCCTCCCCAGAACCAAACAAAAAACAACCCATTCCAGCCCCCCACCCCCTACTCCAGGCAACCCCCATTTCACTCCCGTTAACTAGTCCAACCTGCTAGCATGGTGACCCCTGCCCGGGGCCTCTTGAGTACCTCTCATCCCCCCACTCTGCCCCTCCACCCTCATCTCTCCAAACAACAAACATACAAGAAAAGACAAAAGGCACTCACCCTCTCCACTCCCCTCCCCCATCCACCCATCCTGCGTGCCCACAGAGCACCACACCAAAGTTCAATGTCCTCATACTTCTCCCAGTCCATAGTCTCTCATAAAGTCCTTCACCTCCTCCAGAGAGTCAAAATAAAACTCTTGCTTCTGGTGGCTAACCCACAGATGAGCGGGGTACAGAATTCCAAACTTCACCCCTTCTTGTCGAGGGTGGCTTTGATTTGGTTGAACCCGGCCTTCCTTTTAACAAACTCTGCTCCCAAACTCTGTCCTGATATATCCTGCGCTCGCCCTCCTCCCAAGTGCACTTCTTGGTCTGTCTTGCCTACTTAATAATAATAATAATAATAATATCTTCTTGATCTTCAAGATCTTCTTGTCAAGGAAACGATGCAGCATCATCACCATCACCCTCGGCGGCTCCCCCACCTGCTGCCTCCTCCTCAACGCCTATTCGTTCGCTCCACCTCGAGAGGACGGTCCAAGGCCCCCTCCCCATCAGCTTCTCCAGCACGCTAGCCACATACTTGGCGGGTCCGCACCTGCAATGCCTGGCGGGTCCGCACCTGCAATGCCTTCGGGCATCCTCTCGATCCGAAGAGTTTAACTCGTGGAGCGATTCTCGAGATCCTCCAGCTTCTCCCTCCCTTTTCTGGCTCCTCATCCCCAACCCCGTCTCCACCAACTGCTCCTCATGCTCCTCCACTGACTCCTCCACCTTTTGGATCACCAGGCCCTGTGTCTCCTACCTCTGCTCCACATGCTCGATTGCCGCCTTAAACGACTCCACCACCTTAAACCAGATCCTCTAAGGCCTCCTTCCTCTGTTGCTGGAACTTGCTGTTGAGGAGCTCCACCAGCTGCTCTGTAGACCACTTGACGGGCGGCGCTGCCCTCCTGCTCTCTGCCATCAAATACCCTCTTTCTCAAGCTGCTGACTCTTTCTCGTTGCACTTCTCGTCCGGTGAACCATAAACCAGTCACACCAGAGGAGTTTTACATTCCCTCAGTGCTCATGCACCTTCTTCCATCAAACATCACATAATTCGGGTAGGGAAACTACCGAAAACATCCACATTGAGCCGGAGCCACCAAATGTGCGACCATTCACTCCATGGCTGCCACCGGAAGTCTCCATTCATTTGTTCATATGTATTCAACCATCCGCCGCATTCAAAACCTAATACAAAATGTCTGTCATTAGATGTGATTCCACGAGTGGGCAGCACTTTCTGTACAATCCTGAGTATGCTAAACGCTACACTTACAACTGAATTCAGATAATTAGCTGAGCTCATAACGTGGCTCATTTATGCTTGCTGGAAGCAACATACATCCATATGCAGGGACCTGTTCGCTGCAAACTAAAGGAATATCTTTAAGCCTTGTACCTTTTTGAATTATCAGAGAGCTTGGAGAACCTATAGGTCCCCATTGCTTTCTCCATGGCAATGCCTCGGCCAGACTAAACTTGCCAACCAACCAACAGCTTTTCTCCTGTGGTATAACTTGTTGCGATCATTTGAAATTTGGCATTCTTGAATTTATCCTGAGAGCAAGGTGAAAAACGTTGACACCAGGGGCAAAATTCTCCCCAAACGGTACGATGTCCGCCGACTGGCACCCAAAACGGCGCCAACCAGACGGGCATCGCGCCGCCCCAAAGGTGCAGAATGCTCCGCATCTTTGGGGGCCGAGCCCCAACATTGAAGGGCTAGGCCGACGCCGGAGGGATTTCCGCCCCGCCAGCTGGCGGAAACGGCCTTTGTTGCCCCGCCAGCTGGTGCGGAAATGACATGTCGGGGCGGCGCATGCGCGGGAGCGTCAGCGGCCGCTGACAGTTTCCCGCGCATGCGCAGTGGGGAGAGTCTCTTCCGCCTCCGCCATGGTGGAGACCGTTGCAGAGGCGGAAGGGAAAGAGTGCCCCCACGGCACAGGCCCGCCCGCGGATCGGTGGGCCCCGATCACGGGCCAGGCCACCGTAGGGGCACCCCCCGGGGTCAGGTCGCCCCGCGCCCCCCCAGGACCCCGGAGCCCGCCCACGCCGCCTTGTCCCGCCGGTAAATAGGTACTCTAATTTACGCCAGCGGGACAGGCAATTTATCGGCGGGACTTCGCCCCATCCGGGCCGGAGAATCGAGCGGGGGGGGCCCGCCAACCGACGCGGCCCGATTCCCGCCCCCGCCGAATATCTGGTACCGGAGACTTCGGCAACCGGCGGGGGCGGGATTCACGGCGGCCAACGGCCATTCTCCGACCCGCTGGGGGGGTCGGAGAATGACGACCCAGGTCTCTCTATTCAGCAATATAAAATAACAAGTTATTAGTTATTATTAATAACTGCCTCACATCTGGCCAGTATGAAACTGGATCCAGATCATATTCCAGCATCCATGTGCAAATGTACAGATTGATTATACTGATCTGTTTCAAAGAACTCATATAAGAGTTGCCAGTATATCTTGGTTAGAATTGACCTTTTCCAAACGGGGGAAGTAAAAAATCATTAGAAGCTGTAAATCGATTTGAGAGAAAAATAACAAATTTGATCAAATAAAGAAGGAGAAAGGGAAAGATTTGGTTCCTTTTCCACTGTCACATGCTTTCAGAATTTTTGCTTTCAATGTACAGCATTCTTATGGACAGAGGAGGAGAGATATATTGAACCATTTGTACCCTTTCCCTTATTGTCTATATTCAATGTTGTCTTGGAGAGAAAGAAGTGTGTTATTCTTAGCACCCAAAGTATGTAAATAACAGCAGCAAGCTTTTGTGAGCTAAAAATAAACCGTTATTATTTACACATTCAATCAGAAAGCCCAAATGTCACATCAGTCACTCCCACACACTCGAGAAAGGTACAGGTAAAGAAAATAGTATACCTTTACAAGTTGTAAACCAAAAGAATAGTTCACAGTCCGCATGTTGGTTCGTAGAAGAACAATTGCTGTGGAACCAATAAAGAAAGGAGTCTTATCTCCACTTCTGAATTTTAGCTCAGATGTATTCATAAACAAAAGTGAGATAACCGTTTCATTGCAGGACAAGCTAGGCACTTCTAATTTTCATATCAGGAGGTCAAATTTCTTTACAGATGGGCTTGGGAGTTTTCGAATGAAGCTGGGCCGTCTTTTAAGCTATATCGCCTCCAGATCCTCAAAGACAAAGATTAAACAGCCTTTGGCTGCAGTTGCTGTCTCGTTCTGTGTTTTCTGTACATTTCCCAGGTCTTTCTGGGTCTTCAGGTAAAAACCTATTATTTCCAGGCAGTTTCTGTCTCATGAGCAATACTGGCCTTGTCCACCTGGAATAGCTGAGCTAAAAGGCATTGCGAAAGAATGAAGATAATGAATACATTCTTTACACTTACTCAGGATCAACAGGTTTCTGCCAAACTTTCAGTGTGTTAGGATTCCCACTTGGAGAATGGGGCTGGATTCTCCATCCTGCCACACCAGATTTCTGGTTTAGCACGCCGGTAGGATGCTCCGTTTCGCCGGCTGGTCAATAGGGTTTCCCATTGTGCGGCAACCGCACACCGTCGGGAAACCCACGAACGGAGCATCCCAATGGTGGAGAATCCAGTCCATGGAGTCTGGACTTATGTTTTGGGTAAATCCCCCAAAAATAGCAAGTGTGAATTCCACATATTGCCCTGAATAATGTTCTCCCAACTTGGGAGCGCTCTCAGGAGACATATTATCGGGCATAATGACATTGGGTTGCATTTCCAATATCATCACACTGGTTTCATATAATAAAGCATGCAAACTTAAAAGTCAGAGCCCCACGCGCATTATATTAATCTCAATGAAATGTGCATTTAATCATTAACTACCCAACTGATCACCATAATATGCTCTCAAGGTGATATAATGGCATGTGTGAAATTTGTTTTTTCATGGATAAGCTTGTACGGTGGGTTTCAAAGCTGCAGCTGAGCCCAGAGCCGCTTATATGTAGTCCGTACTTCAGTAACTACAGGGAATACATATTTGAATGGGAAAAATATCCATTCAATAATCATATGAGATAGAGGCCTTTTCTCAGCTGTGGGAGTGCTCTGATGATTGCTAGATTTTGTTCCTGGCTATCTCACTTTTTGAAACATATGGGCATTGTGGTCACAGTGTGAAGCACAACCTCCAGTGAAGAGGAGAGGAGGATCATGAGGAGGAGAGTGAGAGGAAGAAGGGCAGACTGGGAGATCCAGGGTGTATTGGCATTTGATGAAGAAGGCAGAGCTGAACTAGACCCGGAGGGTCAAGTGGCACTTCAAAATCCTCAGCCAACACGCAGAAGGTCTCATGCAGCCTCGAGAGTCTACAGGCAGAAATTCGGCTATCTGCAATTGTCAGAGACTCAATGCCAGTGAAAGTTCAGGTTATCAAGAGCCACAATGACATTACTCTGTGATATGCCACAGGGTAGATCACCTCCAACTGTGTAACGGGGCACTTGATGCCTATAGCTTTAGAATGTTACTGTTGTGTTTAACTTCTTTAGGACAGGTTTCTTTCAAGCAGCCCTCAGTGACATCACACAAGCTGCTGCATAACACCTCATAAAGGTCTTCACTGATACAATGTTCTGAAGGGGAGGGAATTATATCTCCTTTACGCAGGAAGTCCCAAGTCAACTGGATTCACGGCAATTGCAGGTTTCCCCAGGTGTAGGGAGCCATTCATTGTACTCATGTCACCATAAAGGCTCCTGCTAGATTGCTCAACACCTTCATCAACAGGAAAGACTTCCACTCGGTGAACCTTCAGCTAGTCTCTGATCATCATCAGTGGATTATGCAGGTTTGCACAAGCCACCCGGACAGCAGCCACAATGCCTTCATCCTTCAAAACCCACAGGTGCCAGATTTATTTAGTAGCTCTGATTCCTTGGATGGGTGTTTCATAAGTGGCAAGGGTACTTTTGAAGAGATTTCTATTGATATCTGTGACGGTTCCCATAACTGAAGAGGAAAGGAGGTATAATGACAGTCACAGGGCCATAGCCAAGCAGACCATCGGAATCCTGAAGATGAGATTCAGACCCCTGGACAGATCTGCAGGGACACGGCAGGAGGCCTCACTCCCTGAGAGTTGTCGTGTGCTACGCCTTTCATAACCTCGCTATCTAAAGAGGAGATTCTTTGGCAGATGAAGGAACGCCAGGTACAGGCCAATCCTCAGAGGATGATGGCAAGGAGGAGGTGAGGGAACATAGTAACTTTCAAGTGAAAGACCCCGGACATGATTGCATGGATGTTCTAATATGCCAGATACTTAAATAATCTTGCATGCCCCTGCATGGTGATGAACAGTGCCCATCTGTACGATCCTTTGCCCATGTGTTATGATTGAGTCCTGGAACCATCGTACTCTCACACCATCCATCTTGCAATTTGAACAAAGGAGCCCTCATGTCCTGCATCCATATTATCAAGCTTTTCTCAACCCCCATATCCAAGTGCCACAGCCACAGCACATAATTAAAACATCAGCATGAGGGTTTGTGAGATGTGTGTTTATGTATAAATGTGAAAAGATTCTTAACAGCAAAAAATACGCAATTCACCCAGCTGTCCCTCTTGGTGACTAATGTGGATCTTTCTAGTGCATTTCGAGGTGCTCCAGCTCAATGCTTTCCCCTCGTTTGGTGCTACACTGGAAATAGGTGGCTCTTGTCAGGTATGACCTCAGTAAGTGTCCTCTGTGTGGCTGTGGTTTGAAAGGCCTGCCACTTTACAAGACTCCTGCTGAAACACTTCACTCACCGACACTACTCGAGGAATGTATCAATTATGGGTGAATGGAGAAGATGCTGGTTCCCCATCAGAATTGCCCTGAGAGGTGCTTCCAGATGGAAGCCAGATCTGCTCATCCTCTGGTACAAGGGCCAGCTGGTCTTCCCTGCCAAATGATGAGGCACCTAGAGTTGGGACGGTGTCCATTCCCCTTGTTGCCTTGGCTCTAGGTCCCTTAGCTCAGAGCTAGGATCATGGTGTCCAGGTTGGAGTGCATACCGACGATTGCGTCTGCATTGTACTCAGTTTGTTCTTCCAGGACACTCACCAATCTGCCCATAGAAGAAGCCAGTCACTCTGAAGAGTGGGCGCTCACAGTGCACATGGCTTGGGTGGACACTCCACAGTCTGGGCCAGAGCAAGCCCCTCTGGCATATCCGCCAAAGCTCCACATGCCTCGCGCTGGACATCGAGCATCTGCTATCCTACAGGGGGATCAATCCTCTGACTCGGGATCAGTCTTGAGATTACCCCTGACACTCATTCGACTTCCTGAGGCCTGCTTCACCACACCGTCTGGCAACTGAACGTGCAACCATGAGGTGCCTTCACCAGTGTGCGCATGACCTCAGTTTGACGTAATATTCCCTCCTGAGGTACCAGTTTCTCTGATAGTACTTGGTGCTGAGAGAGGATGTGATGCCGCATTATCCACGGGCTATTTATCCTCCTCATTGGGGAGTGGTGGCACAGCCTTTGTTCGAGGATGAGTGGCAGAGGTTTCTCCTGTGAACAAGATACATAAGTAAGGGGACTAATGACCTTGCCACATTAGTGCTATTACAAGATGCTTATCAACCATTCTAATATCTAATGTGCATGATATACTCTGTAGACACAATGGACACTTGAACAAAACCTGGCACTGCAGATATAGAAGTATGCCAGGGTTTCAATGTCTGAACTACATGAACCAGCTTCATTGAATAATGCCTACCACTATCCATGTCCCCTTTCTATATGATTGAGCCTTTTACTGCCTTGTAAGACCCAGGCACAATGACATTGTCAAAGACAGCTGGGTCTGTGTAGAATTATGCTGCTTTTGAGGAGCAACCAAACTCACTTCCTTCTTATACCACATTGACTGAGCTGGTAGAGTCCTAAAGGACATGGCTGGTAGGCTGTGTATGCGGCAGGTGATGAGGGAACCAACAAGGGTGGCATGGTTGCACAGTGGTTAACACTGCTGCTTCAGTGCCATGGGTTCAATTCTGGTCTTGGGTGACTGCCTGTGTGGAGTTTGCACTACCTCCCTGTGTCTACATGGGTTTCCTCTGGGTGCTCTGGCTTTCTCCACTGTCCAAAGATGTGCAGTTTAGGTGGATTGGCCATGCTAAATTGCCCCTTAGTGTCCAAAAGGTTAGGTGGGTTATTGGGATAGGATGGAGTATGGGCCTAGCTCGAATACTCTTTCAGAGGGTCAGTGCTGACTCAATAGCCGAATAGTCTGCTTCTGCACTGTAGTAGTGATTCTAAGTATTACCTGGATCAAACCGACAAATTACTGACCTAGCAGTCAACTTTCAACCATCAGTAAAGTGATAGAAGAGTCATCAATGGTGCCATCAAACGACACTAGCTTAGCAATAATCTGCTCATTGATGCTCAGTTTGGGGTCTGCAAGTGCCATTCTACTCCTGCTCTCATTCCAGCCTTCATGGGAAAATGGACAAAAGAGCTGAACTCCAGAGTTGAGTTAAGAGTGACTGTGTTGACATCAAAGCCACATTTGACCGTGTGACATCAAGGAGCCCTATCAAAATTGGAGTCAATAGAAATCAGGGGGAATCTCTTCACTGGTTGAAGTCATACCTAGCACAAAGGTTGTGGTTGTTGGAGGTCTATTATCTCAGCTTCAGGACATCATTGCAGAAGATCCTCAGAGTAGGGGTCTTGGCACTATCACCCTCAGCTGCTTTATCAATGATCTTCGTTCCATCATAAGGTCAGAGGTGAGGATGTTGACTGATGATTGCACAATGTTCGGCAACATTCACAACTCCTCAGATACTGAAGCAGTCCACATGTAAATGCAGCAAAACCTCGACAATATCCAGGCTAGGGCTGATAAGTGACAAGTAACATTTGTGCCACCTAAGTGCCAGGCAATGATCATCTTCCAAATCAGAGAGTCTCATCATTGCTCCTTGATACTCTCAAGAGTCTGTGGACTGGTCCATATTCAAGGCAGCGGCAGCTAACCTGGACGAGTATGCAACCACCGTCACAGACTTCATCAGTAAGCATGTCGAGGACTCTGTACCAAAGAAGACAATACGGGTATTCCCCAATCGGAAACCCTGGCTCAACCAAAGGGTTCACTTCCTGCTGAAGTTCCGGATGGAGGCGTTAAAGTCTAATGACCCTGACCTATATAAGAAATCCAAGTACGACGTATGGAAAGCCACCAGGATGCAAAATGACAATACTTCATCAAACTGGAGTCCCAGGCAAACGACACTAACCCACGACGACTATGGCAGGACCTACACAAGATCACAGGCTACAAAGTAAGGCCAGGTGAAATATCTTAGGCTGGAGCATCCCTACCCGATGAACTGAACAAATTCTATGCCTGCTTTGAGCAGTCAGCCAATGCATCAGTACCACCAGCCCCAACAGCCCTGGCCACACACTCCCAATTCCACTATTACAGCCTCAGAGGTAAGAGCTGCCTTTGTGAAAGTGAATCCGCGGAAAGCGACGGGCCCCGACGGAGTCCCTGGGCGAGCACTCAGAGCCTGCGCAGGCCAGCTGGTGAGTGTATTCGCAGATATCTTCAACACCTCATTCCTCCGCTCTGAGGTCCCCACCTCCTTCCAGAAGACCACCATAATGCCAGTACCAAAGAAGAAGGTAGCCTCAACGATTACCGACCGGTTGCCCTGACATCTGTTATCATGAAATGCTTTGAGCGGCTGGTCATGAGACGGATCAACGCCAGTCTCCCAGACCATAGATCATAGATCATAGATCATAGAATTTACAGTGCAGAAGGAGGCCATTCGGCCCATCGAGTCTGCACCGGCTCTTGGAAAGAGCACCCTACCCAAGTCCACACCTCCACCCTATCCCCATAACCCAGAAACCCCACCCAGCACTAAGGGCAATTTAGCATGGCCAATCCACCTAACCTGCACATCTTTGGACTGTGGGAGGAAACCGGAGCACCCGGAGGAAACCCACGCAGACACAGGGAGAACGTGCAAACTCCGCACAGACAGTGACCCAGCGGGGAATCGAACCTGGGACCCTGGAGCTGTGAAGCAATTGTGCTAACCACCATGCTACCGTGCTGCCCCTTGTCTTGATCCACTGTCTTGATCCACTGCAGTTTGCCTATCACTGCAACCAGTCTACAGCAGATGCTATCACACTGGCTCTACAATCAACACTCAAACACCTCGACAACAAGGGCACCTACGCAAGACTGCTGTTCATAGACTACAGCTCCGCCTTCAACACCCTTATCCCGACAAGACTTATAACCAAACTGTGCAATCTTGGACTTGACACCTCCCTGTGCAGCTGGATCTTTGACTTCCTCACCAACAGACCGCAATCTGTCAGGATAGGTAACAGCACCTCCTCCACAATAGTCCTCAACACCGGGGCCCCGCAAGGATGTGTGTTCAGTCCTCTATCGTACTCCCTATACACACGTGACTGTGTGGCAAGATTTAATTCCAACTCCTCAATCTATAAGTTTGCGGATGGTACGACTGTGGTGGGTCACATCTCAAACAATGACGGATCTGACTACAGAAGGGAGATAAATCACTTGGTTGCATGGTGTACCGAAAGCAACCTCTCTCTAAATGCCGGAAAGACCAAGGAACTGATCATCGACTTCAGGAAGTGTAGCACGACCCCCCCCCCCCCCCCCCCCCCGTCTGCATCAATGACTCCGAAGTGGAGATGGTCGATAGCTTTAAGTTCCTGGGGGTTACCATCACCAACAGTCCGTCCTGGTCCACTCATGTTGATGCAGCAGTCAAGAAAGCCCAACAACGTCTCTACTTCCTACGGAAGCTAAAGAAATTCGGCATGTCTGCATCGACTCTCACAAACTTCTACAGATGTGCCATAGAGAGCATCCTATCCGGCTAAATCACAGCTTGATATGGCAACTGCTTGGTCCAAGATCACAAGAAACTGCAGTGTGTGGTGAACTCAGCCCAACGCATCACACAAGCTTGGCACCCTCACATTGATTCTGTCTACAACTCCCGCTGCCTCAGGAAAGCAGACAACATTATCAGAGACCCCTCCCACCCAGGCTTTGCCTTCTTCCAGACCCTTCCCTCAAGCAGAATGTACAGAAGTCTGAAGACCCGCACATCCAGACATAGGAACAGCTTCTTCCCCACAGCTAAAAGACTCCTCAACGACTACCGCTCGGACTGATCTGTTTCCTGTAAGAACACTATTCATGACGCCCTATGCTGCTGTTGCTCATGTATTTGCTTTGTTTGGCCCCTTGTTCCGCACTGTAACCAATCACTGTTTGCCGATGTACCATTTGTTAATGTCTGTTAATTATTCTTTTGGTTCATTATGTACATACTGTGTATGTTCCCTCAGTCACAGAAAAATACTTTTCACTGTACTTCGGTATATGTGAAAATAAATCAAAGCAAATCAATCAATATATTCATCTGCATTATCACCACAAAGCCCCATTATCAACTTCCTGGGGGTTACATTGACTGCAGCTACAAGAGCAGGTCAGAGGCTTGAAATCCTGTGGTGAGTAATTCACCTCCTGACTCCCCAAAGCTTGTCCACAATCTATAAGTCAGGAGTGTGATGGAATACATTTCCCTTGCCTGGATGAGTGCAGTTCCAACAACACTCAAGCAGCGATACCAGACAGTGTCATAATATACACCAGTATATCATGGTGCAGACACACACTGATGGACACACAGTGGGACCAATCAACACACACAACACCGCAGCCAATCACCAGTTAGAGCACACTCACTATAAAGACAGGGGGCATCAGAGTTCCCGCTCATTCGAGCTGCAGCTAGCTAGGACAGAGCTCACAGCCTGCAACACAGACATTCACCACGTGCTGAGTGCATCGACTGGTTAGGACAAGGCAAAGGTCTTTAGTTAAAGCTAGTATCGTGTTAACCCACAGTCAGGGTATGTTAAACAGTTAATGATTCAATAAAATAGTGTTGCACTATTTCAAGTGTTGGTGACCTGTATTTGTTCCACGGATCCAGAACACCCAACACAACATGATACGAGGAGTTGAGGGATATTAGCACTTCTTAGACCTACCTGCAAGTGATCTGCCTTCCGCCAGCATTCCGTCATCCTGCAACATGGACAACATCAGCCCGCCGCCGCCGCTCCGCATCGCCGTCAACCTAGGGGCCAACTGAAAGATATTCAAACAGCGCTTCCAGCTCTTCCTCGAGACCACAGACAGGGAGGACGCGTCGGATACCAGGAAGATTGCTCTCCTCCTCTCCACGGCCGGAGACCATGCCATCCACATTTTCAATTCTCTCACCTTTGCGGATGATGAAGATAAAACAAAGTTCAAGACGGTCCTCCTCAAGTTTGACACTCACTGCAGCAGAGAGGTGAATGAAAGTTTCGAGCACTACGTGTTCCAACAGCGTTTGCAGGGTAACGCTGAACCTTTCCAATCCTTTCACACACACCTCCGCATCCTTGCGCAGTCTTACAGCTACGGGCCCACCTCCGACTCCATGATATGCGACCAGATTGTTTTCGGTGTTCAGTCGGACCCCCTACGACAGCAGCTCGTCAAAGGAAAGCAGCTCACCCTAGCGACCGCCATTGAGACCTGTGTCTTACACGAAAACGCTACGAGTTGGTATTCCCACATCCAAGTGGCTGAAACCCAAGAGGCGGAACGGGTTCAAGTGATTGAGCAACTCCAGGGCCTCAGCCTGGATGAGGGCGGCCATTTTGCACGCTTTTCGCAGACTCCCGCGCTTGCGCACATCAAATGAGGGGACGGCGACCTCGAAGAACGTAATGCGCAGGCGCGCACCACGCACGACCGCACCGCGCATGCGCGGTGGCGCAGCGAACATGCTGACGCTACGACGTGCGGCAACTGTGGCTCCGCCCATTTACAACGGCAATGCCCTGCCAAATCTCGACAATGCCTACGATGTGGCAGGCTTGGCCACTATGCTGCCTACTGCCGAGCAGCTCAGCCTGCCAATTCATACCGCTTCAGCCAGCCTCACAAAAATGTCCGGGCAATTCAACCCACGGTCACCGAGTCCGATGTGGACCTCCCACACAGCAGTGACACCGAGGACCGGAAGGCGCCTTTTCGAGTCGGTGTCGTGACAAAAAACAGGCTGTCCCCGAAACAACGACACCAGCCGCTGTCGGTATACAGCATCGATCCAGACGATGAGTGGTGTGCCACCCTGACGGTCAACTGGTCCCAAATACGATTCCGCCTGGACACTGGTGCCTCCGCCTTCGTGTCAAACCAGCCATCCTTCCATCAGCCTGCCAGCGATTGGATTATAACGGCAACGTCATTGCTGCTAGCGGCTCGTGCCAACTTGAAGTGACGCACAGGTCACGCAAAGCCATCCTTCCTTTTGAAATCGTGGGCTCCTCGAAAGCCTCCCTGCTTGGCGCGCAGGCATGCAAGCTGTTGAACCTAGTTCAGAGTGTTCACTCTCTCTCTCCTGATGACACGTCTGCCTTTCAGGACACTGACTTCAGGGCGCAACTCGACGCCATCATCGACCAGCACCACGACGTCTTCGAAGGCATGGGCATGCCCCCATATACCTACAAGATCTTACTGAAACAGAATGCCATGCCTGTGGTGCACGCACCTCGCAGGGTCACAGCACCCCTTAAAGACCGCCTCAAGCAGCAGCTGCAGGACCTCCAGGACCAAGGAGTGATCTCTAGAGTCACGGAACCAACCGACTGGATCAGTTCCATGCCTTCCGGCGAATGAGAATTTGCATTGATCCCAAGGATCTGAATCGCAATATCATGAGGGAGCATTGTCCAAATCCCAAGCGCGAAGAGATCACATGCGAGATGGTTCGCGCCAAGCTCTTCACCAAACTCGACGCCTCAAAAGGATTCTGGCAAATCCAGCTCGACAAATCCAGCAGGAAACTGTACATTCAATACCCCCTTTGGCAGATATTGTTACAACAGGATGCCGTTTGGGATCATATCTGCTTCAGAAGTGTTCCATAGGATCATGGAACAAATGATGGAAAGCATTGACGGTATTCGCGTCTATGTCGACGACATAATCATTTGGTCCACCACCCCGCAGGAGCATGTCAGTCGCCTCCAGCGCGCGTTCAAACGCATACGTGAGCAGGGCCTACGCCTCAACAGGGCCAAATACTCTTTTGGTCAGACAGAACTCAAATTCCTCGGGGACCACATCTCCCAGTTGGGTGTGCGGCCGGATGCGGACAAGGTGGTTGCTATCACAGCCCATGAAAACGCCAGAGGACAAGAAGACGGTCCTCTGATTTCTGGGCAAGGTCAACTTTTTAGGGAAGTTCATCCATCACCTCACCTCTCATACCACGGCTCTCAGGAACCTGGTCAGGAAGACGACAGACTTCCAATGGCTCCCTGCCCACGAGCGCAAGTGGAGAGAACTCAAAACCAAACTCACCATGACCCCGGTCTTAGCTTTCTTTGATCCAGCAAAAGAGACCAAAATTTCGACCGATGCCAGCCAATCCGGCATTGGGGCAGTGCTCCTGCAACGCGATGAGGCCTCATCATGGGGCCCCGTTGCATATGCGTCACGCGCCATGACCCCCACGGAACAGCGCTACACGCAGATAGAAAAGGAGTGCCTGGGCCTTCTGACCGGTGTGGTTAAGTTTCACGATTATGTGTATGGACTTCCTCAATTCACCGTCGAGACCGACCATCGCCCGCTGGTCAATATAATACAGAAAGACTAGAACGACATGCGCCTCGCCTCCAGCGTATTCTTCTCAAGCTCCGGCGATACGACTTCCAGCTGGTATACATCCCAGGCAAAGACCTCATCATTGCCGACGCTCTCTCCAGGGCAGTCAACACTCCGTGTGACCCAGCGGGATTCGTCTGCCAGGTTGACTCCAATGTGGCCTTCGTGGTCTCCAATCTGCCTGCCACGGATGAACGCCTCATCCAAATACGCCGCGAGATGGCGGCTGACCCTTTGCTACAGCGTGACATGCGCCACCTAACAGACGGGTGGCTCAAGGGCCAATTCCCTCAGTTTTATAATGTTAGAGATGATCTGGCAGTAGTAGACGGGGTTCTTCTGAAACTGGACCGCATTGTCATCCTGCATGGCATGCGCCAGCTCGTCCTGGAACAGCTACACGAGGGCCATCTTGGCGTGGGAAAGTGCCGCCGACGAGCCCGAGAGGCAGTGTACTGGCTCGGCATTAATGACGACATAGCCAACACAGTGCTCAACTGCCCCACTTGTCAGCGCTTCCAGCTGGCCCAACCACGTGAGACCCTGCAGCCCCATGAGTTTGTCACCTCACCTTGGACCAAGGTGGGCATCGACCTGTTCCACGCGCTAGGTAGAGACTATGTCCTGATTGTGGACTACTTTTCAAATTACCCGGAGGTGATACGGTTGCACGACATCACATTGTCTGCAGTCATCCGTGTCTGTAAGGACATCTTTGCTCGACACGGCATCCCACTCACGGTGATGTCGGACAATGGTCCCTGCTTCGCAAGCCAGGAATGGTCCAACTTTGCCAAGAGGTACAATTTTGCACATGTGACATCCAGTCACCTGTACCTCCAATCCAACGGCAAAGCAGAGAAGGGCGTCCACATAGTCAAACGGCTCCTCTGTAAGGCTGCCGGTGCTGGGTCCGATTTCTACCTCGTCTTGCTGGCCTATTGCTCCGCCCTACTGTCCACTGGCCTGTCGCCAGCCCAGCTGCTCATGGGTCGCACCCTGAGGACGACAGTGCCGTCCATTCATGTCCCAGACCTCGACCACGTTCTGGTCCTTCGACGGATGCTCATGAGTCCCGTGCAGCTGATCTCCCTGCTCTGGCTCCAAATGACAATGTCCGCATCCATCTTCCGGATGGTGGCTGGTCCGCAACCGCTGTGGTCCTTCGGCAGGTGGCCCCCCCCCCGCTCGTTCCTGGTTCGTCTACCGGATGGCTCCATTCTGCGCCGCTATCGACGTGTCCTTCGTCTTGTTCCGTGCTCGCTACGTGATCCTCTACTGTTCCCTCGCCCTCCTGCTGACCCTGCCATGGACTATGCAGAGATTCCGGTTACTCTGCATCCTCCTCACTCTGGCGCAGTCCAGCCCGCTCCTCAGCCGGCGACTCCCGACCCACCCTTGAGGCGGTCAACCAGAATTCGTCGCCCACCTCAGAGACTTAATTTGTGAACTTTGTGAGCTTATGGATTTTCTGATTTGTTCTGTTCTTCCGTTTACTCGTTTACATGGTTTGTATATAGTGTTCATCTCGTTATTCTTGTGGCATACTGTTTTTCTGCACCAGGCACCTTCCTATGTAAATAGCTCAGTTCTCATGTACATAGTCCTGTAAATATTTCGCACACACGTAGTCAGGGACATTCTCACCATGCACTATTTATTGCCACACAGGTACATTTGTTTATAAAAGGGGGATGTCATAATATACACCAGTATATCATGGTGCAGACACACACTGATGGACACACAGTGGGACCAAACAACACACACAACACCGCAGCCAATCACCAGTTAGAGCACACGCACTATAAAGACAGGAGGCATCAGAGTTCCCGCTCATTCGAGCTGCAGCTAGCTGGGAGGAAACAGCTCACAGCCTGCAACACAGACATTCACCATGTGCTGAGTGCATCGACTGGTTAGGACAAGGCAAAGGTCTTTAGTTAAAGCTAGTCTCGTGTTAACCCACAGTCAGGGTATGTTAAACAGTTAATGATTCAATAAAATAGTGTTGCACTATTTCAAGTGTTGGTGACCTGTATGTGTTCCACGGATCCAGAACACCCAACACAACAGTCAGGACAAAGCAACCCACTTAATTGCTACCCTTTCCATAAACATTCACTCCCTGCACTACCGACATACAGTGGCAGTCAAGTGTACCAAATACAAGATGCACTGCAGGAACTCACCCACGCTCCTTAAAGAGCACCGTTTGAAACTATGGCCACTAACATGTAGAAGGACAAGAGGAGCAGAAACATGAGAACACCACCACCTGGAAGTTCTCCTCCAAGCCACTCATGATCCTGGCTTGCAATTATAATCGCTGCTCCTTCACTTTTGTTGGGTCAAAATCCAGGAACTCCTTTCCTAACAGCACTGTAGTTGTATCTACAGCACATGGAGGTCAGTGGTTCAAGAAGGCAGCTTACTATCATCTTCTCAAGGGCAATTAGGCATGGGCAATAAATGCTGGTCGAGCCAGCAATACCTGCATCCCTTGAATGAATAAAAATAAAGAAAAGACAGATCCAGAAACCTCTATGTGAACACAAAGTCCATATTTAAAGTTATGAATATTGTCTGTCTGTACTGGGCATAACATGCATCTTTAAAAGAGTCTGTGTTGAATGCCCTCTATTTCAATGATTAACTGTGCAGTCTCTTTTTTTCTTCAGTATTTTGACAACCATTTGGGAAGGTGTTTGAAGAAATAACAAAAAGAATGATGCTGTAATTTGCTGTGGTTTTTTAAAATATGTACAGCTTTGATAGTTTTCTGTATTGGGTTTAATTAAATATTGGCCTGAATAAAAATTGGAATTGAGATTAGCTAACCTCTTAAATTGTGAAAAATATACTTTCAAGGCGGCCAGGTTGAAATTGTAAATTGTGCGAAAATCTTCAGTTGGAGGCATATAAAAATTAGCCGCTTTAAATTACTTAATTTGCACATCAAATTGTTGAAGAGTGTGATCACTATGGCAACAATCTTGAAACAGCTTGTAGTTGGGATTGTAATTGAGAAATTTGGTCCTAAATTTTAAAAGTACAAAAATAGAAAAAAGATGAGAATCAAGTTTGGATCTTCATCTTTTAATGCATGAAATCACATGTTTGCAGTTGATATTGTAAATATGGATTAAAATGATAAAGTAACTGAATATTTTTTAGGCAGACACCATGAATATAGTTATTCCACCTATGGTATAAGTGTACATAAGGCACAATATATTAAGTCAAATTGACCACTTCTAAATTTGCTAGCTTGATTATTGATGGAACACAAAAGTTAAGGATGTTAATGTAAACGTGTGGTACATTCCTAAGACAGGATACAGGCATAAATTGATTAAAAGTCTAATTATAATAAGTCAGATATGGGGGGCGATTCTCCCAAATGGAGGCCAAGTGTTCGCGCCGTCGTGAACAACGTCGCGTTTTACGATGGCGCGAACAGAGCCCGGGCACCACCTATTCTGGCCCCCACAGGGGTCTAGCACGGTGGGCCCCAATCACGGGCCAGACCCCATTCGAGGCCCCCCCCCCCCCCCGGTGAAGGAGCCTCCATCCCCCCCCCCCCCCCCACAGGCCACCCCCCGAGCATTCCCGCAGAGTTCCCACTGGTAGCGACCAGGGGTGAACGGCGCCAGCGGGACTCTGTCGTATCGGGTCAGCCGCTCGGCCCATCCGCACCGGCGCAAATGGCGCCGATTTTCCGCACCTCTGAGAATCGCGCGCCGGCGTCAGGGCGTGGTTGCGGCGATTCTCCGGCCCGGCGCAGGGCTCGGAGAATTGCCCCCATGGTGTCTGTTCATATTGCAAATATTCCAATCCACTTTGATTCCCAAAACACTGGCAGGAAGAACCTCATTAAGGAGATCTTGCTGATTATCAGCACAGGAAGGAGAGCAGTGAACTTTAACACAGTGTGAAGGACACGCTTGGGTAATAGAAACATAAAACATAGACAATAGAAGCAGCAGGCGGCCATTCGAGCCTGCTCCGCTGTCCATTATGATCATGGCTGATCATCAAGTTCAATACCCTGATCCCACCTTCCTCCCGTATTTCTTGATCCCTTTAGCCCCAAGTGCTATATCTAATTCATTCTTGAAATTACACAATGTTTTGGGCTCAATTACTTTCTATAGTAGCTTTTTCCACAGATTCACGCCTCTCTGGGGTGAAGAATTTTCTCCTTACCTCAGTCCTAAAAGGTTTACCCCTTATCCTCAAACTATGACTGCTAGTTCTGGACTCCCCCACCATCGGGAACATTCTTTCTGAATCTACCCTGTCTAATCCTGTTAGTATTTTGTAAATTTCTGTGAGATCCCCTCTCATTCTTTTAAACTCTAATGAATATAATCTGAACCGACTTAGTCTCTACTCAATGACCCCCGCCATCCCAGGAATCAGCCTGGTAAATCTTTGCTGCCCTCCCTCCATAGCAAGAGCATCCTTCCTCAGGTAAGGACACCAAAACTGCATACAATACTCAAGGGCGTGGCCTCAGCAATGCCCTATACAATTGCAGTAAAACATCTCTATTCCTATACTCAAATTCTCTTGCTATGGAGGCCAACATACCATTTGCCTTCTTTACTGATTGCTGTACCTGCACACTCACTTTCAATGATTGATGCACGAGGATACCAAGGTCTTGCTGAGTAACCACCTCTCTCAATTTATACCGATTCAAATAATAACCTGCCTTCCTATTTTTGCCACTGAAGCGGATAACCTCACATTTATCCACATTATACTGCATCTCCCATGCATGTGTCCACTCACGCAGCCTCCTCACAGTTCACCCTCCCACCCAATTTTGTATCATCTGCAGATTTGGAGATCATACATTTAGTTCCCTCATCCAAATCATTAATATATAACGTGAACAGTTGGGATCCTCGCACACACCCCTGCAGTATCCCAATAGTCACTCCCTGTCAATCAGGAAAAGACCCATTTATTCCAACTTTTTGCTTTCTGTCTGCTAACCAGCTTTTTATCCAACTTTAGACACTACCCTTAATCCCATGCACTTTAACTTTATATATTAATCTGCTGAGTGAGACCTTGTTGAATGCCTTCTGAAAATCTAAATAAACTACATCCACCAGTTCTCCCTGGTCAACTCTACTAGTTACATCTTCAAAGAATTCTCGTAGATTTGTCAAGCATGATTTTCCTTTTGTAAATTCATGCTGGCTTTGTCTGATTACACCACTACTTTCCAAATGCTGTGCTATGAAATCCTTGACAATGGACTCCAGCAATTTCCCTGCTACCGATGTTGGGCTCACTGGTTTATGGTTCCCTGTTTTCTCTCTCCCTTTTTGCACAGCGGGGTTGAATTCCCAACCCTCCATTTTTGTAGGAACCATTCCAGAGTCCAAAGAATTTTGGAAAATAAACACCAATGGATCTACTATTTCTAGGGCCACTTCCTTCAGTACTCTGGGATGAAGATGATCAGGCCCTGGAGATTTGTCCGCCTTCAATCCCATTAATTTCCCCAAAACCATTTATTTACTAATACTTGAGCTCATCACTAAAACTTGTGCTTCTCAGAACTTGCGGTACATTATTCATGTGTTCCTTTGTGAAGACAGAACCAAAGCACTAACTTAGTTCCTCAGCCATTTTTTTGTTCCGTTATGAATTCCCCCGTTTCTGACTGTAAGGGACCTACATTAGTTTTTATTAATCTTATTCACTTTAAGGGGCATCTTGACAAATACATGAATAGGATGGGAATAGAGGGATACGGATCCAGGAAGTGCAGAAGATTGTACTTTAGTCAGGCAACATGGTCGGCACGGGCTTGTAGGGCCGAACGGCCTGTTCCTGTGCTGTACATTTCTTTGTTCTTTGTTTTGTATACCCGTAGAAACTTTTACAGTCAGTTTTTATGTTCCCTGCTATTTCAAATTGTATTTTCCCTTTCTTAATCAATCCCTTGGTCTGCCTTTGCTGAAATTTTAACTGTCCCTTATCCTCAGGTATATTGATTTTTCCTGATGGTCATCAAACATGTGGACCAGAATTTTTGCTACCCCAGGGAGTTTCTCCGGGTGGAGGGGCACAGACGGAATTTTCTTCAGACACAATTTCATAATGAGATGGGCATTAGGACCCTTAATTTGCCACTTAATGACCACTTAAGGCCCTTTTCCTGTCCAAGCTCAATGTGCAGAGCAGGGTGGGAAACTAAAAAAAGGAACAAATCTCCATCTTAGGCAGGAATTTGGGGTGTAGGGGATGGTTGCGGACCTCAATCTGAAGGCCGCTTCAAATTTGAGGTGTCCTTCCCTCTGGGACCTCTGAACCTGCTTACCCCGCAGGTCAGCCCCCCGATGTTAACATTACCACTTTCCTGAACCCACCAAAGCATCCGCTACTCTCCCACCTCTGGGACTCTGGTACTTACCGAGCGCTCACCATCCTGAAAATTCAGGCCATGGAAGGTGAGAGCTCTTTGGGAGTTTCGTAACATTCAGAAATGGCAATTTGAAACAGTTCATAGCGAATTTGTCCATGAGGTCACTGATGACCACTCACAAAGCTGACAATGCAGGGATTGTCAATTCCTGATCGCTACAGGTTGTGAATAGATGTACAGAGGGGTATAAAAAAGGCATACCTTCATTTGTTCCTCACAGTACAGTGGACATTGGCTAACCTGTCAGAAGTTACATCTTTTCGCCAGATACGTGATCAATACTCCAGGTGTGGAGAGCAACTAGAGGGGACCGAGTTGGCTGGTTAAGAGGAAAGCCTGTGAGTATCATTCGGGGGGGTGTACCCCATTAGTCTCCTGTTTTTAATTCACCACATTGGCAACTTTTTGTACTACTCAATGTGAAACATATTACTCTTTATTAAATATTAATTTGAATGGACATTTCCCGATGGTGAGAAAGAAACCATGAATCAGTAAATTATTTACTTAGACTCTCAAGTAGAGCCACAGTGGGCTCAGTGTTCGATCTTTCAATTAATCATGGGACCATGGTTTTCCAGACTTGAATGCTGACAGCACAGCAAGAGATCTAGTAGTTTTAGATTTTGTAGGCATGAAGGGCTGGGTTTTCCACAGGCTTCAGGAATTGGCTCGGCCATGAACCCATTCAGAGACAGAATGCTCGAAAACAAGGAAGTACAGCAGTTACCTACAGAAGAAACTGCAAGTACATTTGTAGCTAATGTAACACCGTTGTTTTTGAAATTGGAAATCAGTTGCTTTTTCAAACACTCAAGAGAGGAAAAATCACCTGATGTTGAAGGGGAGAACAATTTGTTATTGAAAGAAGAGACAGCAGTGCAGTCACTCCCTCCCTATGCCTTGTATGAAATAAAATACGTTTTTGGAAAATAAAATATAACTGGACATGTCCTGTTAGTTCAACAATACTACTGTTTAGATTTGGGACAATTCTGATCTGCTAAAATTGATTCAAGCACAATATAAACGATTATTTGGGGAAATAAAATGATCCATGAAGAGGCTTGGTTAAGCAAAATAAACACAATGATCCATGCTTTAAAGATGATTATTGACGTGTTATGTACTCTAGGATAACACAGGCTGCAACTGGATGCAGCTTTAACCAATAGATACTCCAGACCTTGAAGTTAGTTCAATCTGATTTATTGAACCAGCAGCACAGTTCTCTATAAGTTCAACTCTCTGCTAACCTAAGTGTGGTTACTCTGTCTGACTGAACCAGACTAGCTCTTAGCCACGTGCTGGAGGTGTGATACTGTACATACACCCCGAATCATTCTGTAGATGTTCCTCAGTGGAAAGAGGTGGAGTGTGAGTGCCTTGTGCCTTTTATAGTGAGATACCACCCCTGAGTGTCCTGCCTACTCATTGGTCATGTCCTGTTCTCTGTGTTCATTAGCTGCCTGTCTGCATATCATTATCTGCATGTCTGCATATTATGACATTTCCCCCCTTTTTTAAATGTTTTGTTGGCACATGGGAACGTACTTACATGTGGGGGCATATATTAACATATTTACAAGCGGTGGCGTATGTGAATGTATTTACATGTGAAGACAGCTGTCCAATGTGCGAAAACAGAAAAGAGCAAACAAAACAAATGTTCATAAGTCCAGTCTCTGAGGCTTGCGTCTGATCCTTGTCGACCGCCGGAGAGGTGGTGGTGGGGACGATGGCACCTTGACAGGCAGGATGGAAGCCTGACTAGTGGCCTCGTAGTCCGAGGTATCAGGAGGTGGAAAAGCAACGGATGGAAACAGAGAAGAAAGCGGTTGCGGGCAGGCAACTTTGCGCAGTGTCCGTCTGTTTCGTCGCACAACAGAACCATCAGCCATACGTACAACATACGAGCGGGGCGCAGCCTGTTGAACGACGACAGCTGGAGCAGACCAGCCACCATCCGGTATCTTGATCCTGACAGTGTCTGCCGGGGATAACACGGGCAAATCGGTGGCATAAGCATCATAGCCCTGCTTTTGCTGGTTTCGGAGCTGCTGCACCTTCTGCAGCACCGGGAGGTGATCCAGTTTGGGCAAGTGTATGGCTGGAAGTGTCGCCCGCAGGTCCCTGTTCATCAGGGGTTGAGCCGGCGACATGCCAGTGGACAGTTTGGTCGCCCTGTACGCAAGCAGCGCGAGGTAGATGTCAGAAGCAGAATCCGCGTCCTTGCAGATGAGCTGTTTCACAATGTGTATCCCTTTTTCAACCTTCCCGTTGGACTGCGGATAGTGTGGGCGGGAAGTGACATGTTTGAAATGGTATGACTTGGCACTCGTGGCTGTTGCAGCACAGGCCATTGTCACTCATGACAGTGAGTGGGATACCATGCCTGGAGAACGTCTCCTTACAGGTCCGAGATGTGAGGTCTGAGAGCTTCACGACTTCTAATTGGAGAAATAGTCAATAATCAACACGTAATCACGACTATTCGCAAGAAAGAGGTCGATGCCAACCTTGGACCACGGGGAGGTCTCGGTTTCATGCTGCTGGAGGGTCTCTTTGCTCTGCTGGCTGGAAGCGTTGACAGGTCGCACAGTTGAGGACCATGAGGACCATGTTCGCGATATCCTGGCTAATACCGGGCCAGTAGACAGTCTGCCTGGCTCTGCATCTGCACTTCGCGATGTCCAGGTGTCCCTCATGGATTTGGCGGAGCACCAAGCTCTGGAGACTGAGTGGAATGACAATCCGGTACAGCTTGAGGAGGCTACCATCAATCACCATCAGGTCATCCTTTACATTGTAAAATTAAGGGCACTGCCCTTTCTGCCAGCCATTGGCGAGTTGGTGCATGACACACTGCAAGAGGGTTTTTTTGGCTGTCTCCTCGCGGATATGAGCCACCTTCTCATCAGACGCAGACGCCGGGAGGGTGCTAGCACACAGCTGCACCTGTGATTTAATCTGCCGGATGATTTCCAGCGGTTCACTAGGCAATGTGATGGAGCGGGACAATGCATCAGCGATGATGAGCTCCTTGCCAGGCGTGTACACTAAGTCAAAGTCGTACCTTCTGAGTTTGAGGAGGATGCGCTGCAACCGAGGCGTCATGTTGTTCAGGTCCTTGAGGATAATGTGGACCGTCTCGACAGTGAATGTCGGCAGGCCGTAGACATAGTCGTGAAATTTGAGAATGCCAGTGAGAAGACCCAGGCATTCCTTCCCGATTTGCGCATACCTTGTTTCGGTGGGCGTCATGGCCCTCGATGTGTAGGCTACCGGTGCCCAGGCTGAAGTGTCATCGCATTGAAGCAGCACCGCACCGATGCCATCCTGGCTCGCATCTGTCAAGATCTTTGTCTTCCTGTCTGGGTCGAAAAATGCCAAGACGGGTGCAGTGGTGAGCTTGGCTTTCAGCTCCAACCACTCTGCCTGATGTGCTGCTTTCCACTCAAAGGCAGTGGACTTTTTCACCAGGTTTCGTAGGGCTGTGGTGTGTGAGGCCAGGTTTGGGACGAACTTGCCCAGAAAATTGACCGTGCCCAGGAAGCGCAGCACTGCCTTCTCATCTTCAGGGACCTTCATGGCTTCGATGGCCTTGGCCTTGTCTGTGTCCAGGCGCATGCCCTGCTGAGAGATCTGGTCACCTAGGAACTTGAGTGTCAACATGCCAAAGCAACATTTGGACCTGTTCAGGTTCAGGCCATTGGCATAGACACGGCGGAATACCTGCTGGAGACGGGAAACATGCTCTTCAGGGGTCGTGGACTATCTGATGATGTCATCCACGTACACGAACGCCTTCAATGCGCTCCATCGTCTGCTCCATGATGCAATGGAAGATCTCCGATGCCGAGACAATGCCAAACGGCATGCGATTATAGCAGCATCTGCCAAACGCTGTGTTGAAGGTGCAGAGCCTTCTGCTGGACTCATCCAGCTGGATTTGCCAAAATCCATGTGACGCATCTAACTTGGTGAAAAAACATGCGTGTGCCATCTCACTGGTGAGTTCCTTCCACTTCGGGATGGGGTAGTGGTCACGCATTATATTCTTATTGAGATCCTTGGGATCAATGCAGATGCGCAGGTCTCCCGAAGGCTTTCTAACACATACCATCGAGCTGACCCAGTCAGTCGGTTCGGTTACCTTGGAAATGATGCCCTGTTACTGAAGATCCTTGAGCTGTGCCTTCAGGTGCTCCCTCAGCGGAGCCGGGACCCGGCGTGGTGCGTGGACGACTGGCTTGGCATCAGGTTGTAGCAGAATCTTGTATCGATATGGCAGCGTGCCCATCCCGTCGAACACATCCGGATACTGAGCGATGATGTCGTCAATGCCGGCCTGAAGATCCACATTGGAGGATTTGTTGTGTAAACCCGCTGCACGAGGTTCAGCTGCTTACAGGCCTGCGCGGCGAGTAGGGATGCCCTGTCTGGCTTGACAATTCCAAAACGTAACCGTGCATGGGTGCTCCGGTTGGAGACGAGTAGATGGCAGGATCCCAGTGCCGTGATGATGGCATTTCTGTTGTAGTCCAGGAGCCTGCAGGAAGAACCTTGGGGGGCTTCTTGATGCGTTTGAAATCTGCCTGTGAGAGGAGGTTGGCAGAAGCACCTGTGTCCAGCTTAAACTGGATGAAGGAGTGGTTGACCTGGCATCACCACACGCTATTCATCCGCAGAATCCACAGCGAGGTTGGATTGAATTTGTGATGAGTTGGATGTGGCACATTCACATTTGGTAATGATGCCCACACAGTAGGCGGAGTCCAGGCATTCTTCCTCTGGATCCGTTGTGCTGCCAGGATCAGAATCCTGTCATCGTTGTTGCACACTCTGAACGCGCCGTCGTCGGAATTGGGAGCGCTGGCCCCTGACTGGTGATGCAGACCTGCACAAGGCTGCATAATGTCCAGGCTTCCTGCAGTTTAAACATCGCCTGCCTCTTGCAGGGCAGTGTTTCTTTAAGTGGGCGTTGTCGTAGTTCCAGCACGTCATGACATCGGCATCCTGACGCTCCGCGCGTCGTCGCACATGCACAGTGCGGGTGTCGGCCGCTTTGTTATCCCGTTCACATCGCGCATGCATGGGGCCCCGGGAAAAGCACGCAAAATGGCCGTTTTCATCAATGCTGAGGTGCTGCATCCGGTAGATGGCCTGCACACTCTCTGCCTCGTGGGAGGTAAGCTTCTCATTTTCAGCCGATTTGTACTGGGCATAGCGATTTTTGGAGTGCTCATGCACTGTGCATGTTTCAATCGCGACTGGCAGGGTCATATGCTTGATTTTCAGTAGCTGCTCTCTCAGAGGATCAGAGTGAGCTTCAAAAACGATTTGGTCTCTAATCATGGAGTCAGCAATATCACCAAAGTTGCAGGACAGCGCTAGCAGGCGGAGGTTAGTTAAGAAGGAGTTGAAAGATTCATCTTTACCTTGTAGACGCTGTGTGAATATGTAGCGCTTGAAGATTTCATTGGTGTCCACTTCACAGTGAGTCAAACCTGTCCAGGATGGTCTGAAACTTTGTCTTGTCCTGGCCTTCGGTGAAGTGAAAAGAGTTGAAGAGTTTGATGGCTTGATCACCCGCTGTTGCGAGGAGAAGCGCGATCTTCCTTGCATCAGACACACCCACGAGGTCTGAAGCTTCGATGTACAGCAGAAACCTTTGCTTGAATGTCTGCCAGTTGGCACTGAGATTGCCGGAGGTCCTGAGCTGGTGAGGAGCCTGAATCCTCTCCATGGTGCCGGGATACATTCACTGGTCGTCACGGAACGGACTGAGGTAAACCACCTAGATTAAGCAGTCTCCTGGTAGCATGATGTGTTATGTACTCTGGGATAACACAGGCTGCAACTGGATGCAGCTTTAACCAAAAGATACTCCAAACATTGAAGTTAGTTCAATCTGATTTATTGAACCAGTAGCACAGTTCTCTATGAGTTCGACTCTCTGCTAACCGAAGTGTGGTTACTCTGTCTGACTGAACCAGACTAGCTCTTAGCCACGTGCTGGAGGTGTGATACTGTACATACACCCTGACTCACTCTGTAGATGTTCATCAGTGGAAAGAGGCGTAGTGTGAGTGCCTCGTGCCTTTTATAGTGAGATACCACACTGAGTGTCCTGCCTGCTCATTGGTCATGTCCTGTTCTCTGTGTTCATTAGCTGCCTGTCTGTGCCTGTTTGTATATCATTATCTGCATGTCTGCATATCATGACAATTATATTTTATTGAACAGTAAAATTCCTTCAGAGACCATGAATGGGATGATAATGATAAACTTTGTGTAAAACTGAACTGATTTATAACACAAAATAAAAGCAAGAAAATTAGATCACCAACTGGAAATATACAAAGGTGAATTGAAATAAATCACCTAGGCACAATTCACAAAAAAAAATTATTCTGGGAGCAATACACATTCTAGTGACGGTCAGGAAAATATAGGTGAGAGTAGCTAGATTAACAAAATTAAACAGGAAAACAAGGAACTGTGGGCGGGATTTTGTGATCCAGAGGCTAAGTGTTGATGCCGTCGGAAACGCCGTCGCGTTTCTCGACGGCGTCAACACAGCCTCAGGGTCAGCAATTCTGGCCCCTACAGGGGACTAGCACGACACTGGAGCGGTTCACGCTGCTCCAGCTGCTGATCCAGTCATCAACTAGGCGCCACGGGATCCGCGCATGCGCAGTGGCTATGTAAATGTAATATTCACTAGCTGCAAACTCCAAGATGATCCAGGAAACTTTATGGGTCAAGGGAAAATTGACCAAAAATGGTTCACTCAGGCGCAAAAAGGAGAGAATGGAAACACTTTTTCAAGTGGCGAAATGGTCAAGTATGCCAGGATACAAGCCAGAGATAAAATGTGGAGTAAAGGCAAGCAGCAAGACAATTTGTAAGCTGAAGGATAGGGAATCCCAAAGTTTCAAAAAAGTTGGGTTAAGAGATGGCCCATACCTAGAAAAGGGGCTAGATGCTCGAGGACACCAACAGTAATCAACAACAGAGAAATACTATGACGAACTATAAAGGCTTCCAAGGCCATATGCAAATAAAGATTGGTCTACTTCGATGAGTACGTAAACAAAAGTTACAGGTCAACGTTGGAGGCTGGAAAGATATTTTGCAAACAGCTCAAATGTGACATCGGCTTGGTAGAATACTTGCAGCCCAACGTAGCCAAATAACAGGATGATAAAATCTGTTCCCTCTGAAAGCTGCAGTGCCCTTGTAGGCAGTTGGAAGTCTTTTCACCTTCATGTTAGCCCATGAAACTGCAAATCTTATCAGCTTGGGCTTTTTGGAGGAAACAGGTTGTATTAATTCACCGTTTCATGTAATACTGCAGAACACCTGTACAAGAACAATACTATTATTAATCAATGTAGATTAAATATTTTGTTTAAAACCAGCTGGGCCTGAATCACACCAAAAGTTATTGCTGCAGGACTAACAACCCTTTGTTGCAACCATAACCATGGAACATCGATATCTTGGGCGGGCTCAAGTAAAAATTTAAAAATAACAAATGTTCGATGCTTTTGAAATACAATCAAAGATATATTATGGGTAGAATTATTCTATTATTTCTTTACAAATGCTTACTAAATTGAGGTTGACATGTGCACTCTCACATAATTAAAACTTTGTAGATCGAAAGGTGAAGAAAATAATCTTTTGTCAAAGCAAAACGAATAAGCGCCTTATGATTTATTTGTAACTATATCCTTACCGGAGAAGAGTAGACATGGCCATCTGTTCCACATACAGGATGAGGATGAACTACTGGACACGGTTTGCAGTTTGCTCCCTTCCATTGCTTGTGGGCCAGGTCAGTTTCTTTCATGCTACACCAAAAATAAGTGTAAAAATTGTAATTTTCTTCTGCTGTCAAATCATTCTACACAAGTAATATAGTGTTGAAGCAAGGCATAATTTTCATTATACAAAAAAAACAAAGCTGTTGAAGCTCGTGACTCTTGTGGCAAACCTATATTTTCCTTAATCGCAGTGTGAATATTGCTAATATTTATTATTTCTATTACCAGGCCTAGAAGATTACTTTTACCATTTATTAATTTTAATAAAGAACCTATCCCTAATATTTGTTAAAAAATTTAGTTTTCAGGATTGCCAGGAGCAGACTTTTCATATGGGTGATTAATTCCAGGGCAAGATTTTGAAAGTAAGGCCCAGTTTATTGACACAAATTCCCACCTTCAGTGTGTTTGTCCCACCCCTGGTGACAAGGGGAAGCAAAGTCACTGCACAGTAGAGTAGCTCCCAGTGATGCAGTACAAAAGGTGATATCTTCAGAATAACAGCTGCTAGAGATAGGTTAACAAAAGATGTGGGAAATATCCATACAATCAAGGATGCAAGTAGAGTAACCTGAGTAAAAGGGGATGAAATTAAAGATAGATGGGGCCAATACTTCAACTGACTTATGAATGAAGAAAACCTGAGAAATAAAAGACAGAAGTTGCTGCAAAGTAACAATCAGGATCATTCAGGAAGAAATCAGAACAGCAATGCACGGAATGAAAAGTTTGAAAAGTTCATCTTGTGTTATTCTTTGGTTAAGCTACCTGTCATCACTGCTTGAGTTAATGCATATGCATGGGTCAACTCAGATTATTGGATCTCTTAGCCAAAATGTTCATACTGTTTCTTACAATTCCTTCTCCTGAAAAGTCAGGCAAAAAATAATTGACAAGTTCCATTCCAGTGATCATCTAAGAATGTGATTACATGAGTGGATATTTATGTGTCTATTGGTCCTTTTTACACTTAACACTTGACTGTTTAACATGCTTTAATATACATGTCACTTTTGCATGGCTAATGCATCTTAATATGCCCCTACTTCGTCAGAAAATTGCAATTTTATGCCCGAATGTAAATTGAGCTCACTGACCCATGGTATTGCAACCAAGTCCACACATGCTACAGAAATGAAACATTACATCTGCGTACATTTGCAGAGCATGGAATACTAATAAAGAGACAATGGTCCAGAACTTCTGACTTCCAGATGGTCATACCCTGGAGGTATCCTGCCAGGTGCATTGCGGAACTCCTTGGAAGTCCCAACAACTGTTATGTGATGATTGGCTGGGAAGTTTGGATTTCCAATGGGCAATTTCCCTGTGTTTCGAAACCTCCAAAATAGTATTTGAGTCAGAGGCTTTGGATGGTTCCAACTTACTCACCTGACCACAGCGTCCAGGAAATTTTACACAGAATAAATTAGTTCCACAGGAGTCTTAAGCTCTGGCAGGATCACCCATGACAGTCAGGTCGGAAGGGTAGAACCAGACAAAGTGCAAACAAGTCCTCAACGGTAGATCAGGCGAAATATACTCAGATGGTATCGACGGCTGTGATGGCGGATGAAGGCTGCAGCAGGAGGGAGATCCCCAGTCATCCAGGTTCCCTTGCCACTGGAACTGGACCTATCTCTGTCAAGGATCGTGTGTCTGCTGATGTGCAACGGCATACCCACGTTAAAAGATGTCCTGAACCAGGCATTTACCTAGAGGAAACCAGCATTACCCTCCCCCCAGACAGGTTGCTCGGCATGGGTGTTCAGGGTGGCCGGAGGACCTCCCATCTCTCGCTACAGTGGGGAGTTCCAGCAAGTGGAGCTCCCCATTATAAAAAACAGAGCTATATGTGGCCTCGGCTGCGTGTTCCTTGTTCAGGCCCCTTATTCAAAGTGAGTCGCGTTGAATAGCCATGTATTTCTCGGCACTGCGAGTGCCGGGCAACAGGCTGCTAAACGCGCTAGTTTGGGGACTTTGTTCCCTTTTGGGAAGATCGTGCTCTTAGAAAGATACTGACCAGAGATCGGCTAATCAGATCATTGCAAGAAAAATAAAGATAAAGATGCTTTATCTGAATGCCTGAAGTATTTGAAAAAGGTAGAGGAACTAGTGGAAGAAATAGAGGTAAACAGTTTAGATTTCATCACCATTACAGAGACATGGGGCTAAATTCTCAGTTTGGGAGACTATGGGCACGATTCTCCATTTCAGCGGCTAAGAACCGGCTGAAACGGAGAATAGGCGGGCATTTTATAATGCCAAAATCTGCGCCAAACCCTCACCGATTCCTTCCGGGACCAGTGGGGGGCTAGCAGCGGCGCCGGATGAAACTCCTGGCTCCCAGCCAAAAACAGCTGTAGAATGGCCGGGTCACTGTCCGTGCATGTGCACGGCGCCGAACTGCAGCAGTCGTGCCTTCCAACATGGTGCCGGGCGATCGCAGACCCGATGCGCCAAATGCAACCTCTCAGGCCCCCCACCCGCCCCCCCCCCCCCCCCCCCCACCCCTCGTGGAAGCCTCCCTCCGGCCAGCGGCAGGGATCCCGGCCGAGTGTGGCGGCGCTGGACACAATCCACAGCCGCCATGCTGGGTTCCCGACCGCTCAGACCACATGTCAGCCGCGTGGTCGGGAACTCGGCCCATCGGGGGTGTAGCATCGCGGGAGGGCCTTCCTGTGACGTGCCATCACAGTTTCAACGACGTGCGGCGCACGATGCGATGATGCCATTTCGGAGGGGACGGAGACTCGGAAACTGGAAGAAAGGGATTAGGAGAGCGAAGAGAGGGCATGAACAATCTTTGGCGGGTAGGATCAAGGAAAACCCCAAGGCCTTTTACACATATGTGAGAAATATGAGAATGACTAGAGGGAGGGTAGGTCCAATCAAGGACAGTAGCGGGAGATTGTGTATTGAGTCTGAAGAGATAGAAGAGGTCTTGAACGAGTACTTTTCTTCTGTATTTACAAATGAGAGGGGCCATATTGTTGGAGAGGACAGTGTGAAACAGACTGGTAAGCTTGAGGAAATACTTGTTAGGAAGGAAGATGTGTTGGGCATTTTGAAAAACCTGAGGATAGACAAGTCCCCCGGGCCTGACGGGATATATCCAAGGATTCTATGGGAAGCAAGAGATGAAATTGCAGAGCCGTTGGTAATGATCTTTTCGTCCTCACTGTCAACATGGGTGGTACCAGGGGATTGGAGAGTGGCGAATGTCGTGCCCCTGTTCAAAAAAGGGAATAGGGATAACCCTGGGAATTACAGGCCAGTTAGTCTTACTTCGGTGGTAGGCAAAGTCATGGAAAGGGTTCTGAAGGATAGGATTTCTGAGCATCTGGAAAGACACTGCTTGATTTGGGATAGTCAGCACGGATTTGTGAGGGGTAGGTCTTGCCTTACAAGTCTTATTGAATTCTTTGAGGATGTGACCAAGCATGTGGATGAAGGTAAAGCAGCGGATGTAGTGTACATGGATTTTAGTAAGGCATTTGATAAGGTTCCCCATGGTAGACTTCTGCAGAAAGTAAGGAGGCATGGGATAGTGGGAAATTTGGCCAGTTGGATAACAAACTGGCTAACTGATAGAAGTCAGAGTGGTGGTAGATGGCAAATATTCAGCCTGGATCCCAGTTACCAGTGGCGTACCGCAGGGATCAGTTCTGGGTCCTCTGCTGTTTGTGATTTTCATTAATGACTTGGATGAGGGAGTTGAAGGGTGGGTCAGTAAATTTGCAGATGATACGAAGATTGGTGGAGTTGTGGGTTGTTGTCGGCTGTTGTCGGCTGCAAAGAGACATAGATAGGATGCAGAGCTGGGCTGAGAAGTGGTGAATGGAGTTTAACCCTGAAAAGTGTGAGGTTGTCCATTTTGGAAGGACAAATATGAATGCTGAATACAGGGTTAACGGTAGAGTTCTTGGCAATGTGGAGGAGTAGAGAGATCTTGGGCTCTATGTTCATAGATCTTTGAAAGTTGCCACTCAAGTGGATAGAGCTGTGAAGAAGGCCTATGGTGTGCTAGCGTTCATTAACAGAGGGATTGAATTTAAGAGCCGTGAGATAATGATGCAGCTGCACAAAACTTTGGTAAGGCCACATTTGGAGTACTGTGTACAGTTCTGGTCACCTCATTTTAGGAAGGATGTGGAAGCTTTGGAAAAGGTGCAAAGGAGATTTACCAGGGTGTTGCCTGGAATGGAGAGAAGGTCTTACGAGGAAAGGTTGAGGGTGCTAGGCCTTTTCTCATTAGAACGGAGAAGGATAAGGGGCGACTTGATAGAGGTTTATAAGATGATCAGGGGAATAGATAGAGTAGACAGTCAGAGACTTTTTCCCTGGGTGGAACAAACCATTACAAGGGGACATGAATTTAAGGTGAATGGTGGAAGATATAGGGGGGATGTCAGAGGTAGATTCTTTACCCAGAGAGTAGTGGGGGCATGGAATGCACTGCCTGTGGAAGTAGTTGAGTCGGAAACATTAGGGACCTTCAAGCAGCTATTGGATAGGTACATGGATTACAGAAGAATGATATAGTGTAGATTAATTTGTTCTTAAGGGCAGCACGGTAGCATTGTGGATAGCACAATTGCTTCACAGCTCCAGGGTCCCAGGTTCGATTCCGGCTTGGGTCACTGTCTGTGCGGAGTCTGCACATCCTCCCCGTGTGTGCGTGGGTTTCCTCCGTCCGGGTGCTCCGGTTTCCTCCCACAGTCCAAAGATATGCAATTTAGGTGGATTGGCCATGATAAATTGCCCTTAGTGTTGGGTGGAGGTGTTGACTATGGGTAGGGTGCTCTTTCCAAGAGCCGGTGCAGACTCAATGGGCCGTATGGCCTCCTTCTGCACTGTAAATTCAATGATAATCTATGATTAATCTTGGACAAAGGTTCGGCACAACATCGTGGGCCGAAGGGCCTGTTCTGTGCTGTATTTTTCTATGTTCTATGTTCTATACCGGCGCCGCCCCCGATTTGGGTGTCAGAAGGGATTCTCCGTCCGATTGCCGCTTACAATATCGGCGGCGGGCAACAGACAATCTCGCCCTATGTTCTCCGCCGGAGCTGAATTGCACCTGATTTATTAAGAGCTGTTAATTTCCAGCTAATCACTTCAAAATCACTGAAGCATGATGGGAGGTGATTGGAAAGCACTTAATTCTGCTTGAAGTGGTCCAGGAGCTGTCAATCAAAGATTAATGTTTATAAATATTGCAGTTGGAGCACTTCAGAGTTAATCAACCGAGAAGGAAGATGAATGGAACAATGCTGACAGCTGCATGTGTGTGGAAACTGTGAATTACAGTCAATATCAAAGAGAAATGAATGAATAACTTGCAGCCCACAGATGTGAGGTGGCTTAAACATAGCTGACTGATTTTCTCCTTCACACACTGCTTCCTCTGTCAGGTGTATTTCCCAGGTGAGTGTTAAAAAGTTGTTATTTTTTCACTGCCTTTGTCTGGACTACTCTCTGGCTTCCAGACAAGGGTCTCTCTTTTCTGGAGGGGCATCCTGACAGTGGTCTCTCTTCTGGGGCGTTTATGGAGGTCTCTTTAATTAGGATTTCTCTGATTCTAGATTTGCGATTCTCCCAAGCGGCGGGAACGGCCCGGTCGAGTTTCGCAGGCCGCAGAATCACCGGAGACACCCAAAATGGTGATTCTCCGGCACCACCGCTATTCTCAGGCCCGGATGGGCCGAGCGGCCAGGCCAAAACGGCGGGTTCCCCCCGGCGGCGTCCAAACCTGGTCGCTGCCGTCGTGAATGGTGCGTGAATGCGGGGGGGGGGGGCGAGGGTGGTTCCTGCACCGGGGGGTACCTCAAATGTGGGGTGGCCCGCGATCGGTGCCCACCGATCGTCGGGCCGTCCCTCTCTGAAGGAGGACCTCCTTTCTTCCGTGGCCCCGCAAGATCCGTCAGACAGCTTCTTGCGGGGCGGACTTAGAGAGGACGGCAACCACGCAACCCGCGCATGCGCGGATGACATCTGTTATGCGGCGCCGGCCGCGTCATCTATGCGGCGCCGCCTTTACGCAGGTGACAAGGCCTGGCGCGTGTAGATGAAGCGGCCCCGATCCTGGCCTATTGTCAGGGCCTGAATCGGTCGGGATCGGGGCCGTTTCGCGCCGTCATGAACCTCGACGGCGTTCACGACGGCGCGGCCACTTCGCCGCGGGAGTGGAGAATCCCGCCCATGATTTTTCTGTTTACCGAGGCCTTTAAATATATTACTAATAACTTTAAAAGCTTAAAATTAGAATTCATTTGAGGATATTTATAGTTACCAAACCTGATGCCTCGAATAGTTCTCGGTAAGGTCCGTTACCAAAACCACCAGTGGAGCTGAAACCATGTTGGCAATTTTATGGAAATCTCAGTGCAGAATGGAATTTTTAAGTAACTGAGCTGTAATTTAAATTCTTTTAAAAATTCAACACAGTATGGTAGTTCCAAATTGACCTATTTTCAACTCAGAAGTCCGATTCTAATCTTGTGCATTTGTCAGGCAATGCAAGTGGAGTTTTAAAGCAGGAGTCATATACACCATGCTACACCCTCATGCCATTTTAACTCCTGGGAGCATCGAGGCCGCCCATCACACACAGCCTAGGTCCTCATTAATAATGAAATGTTGATATCTGCCCTCATTCAGGCTCTGCACTATTTTAACTGGGGACTAAGGCAGAGTGTCAAGGTCATCCAGGAATGCTGACAGCGGATAAATTTGGTATATTATTTTAGTCAATCAGGTGTGTTTTTCTCAGGCCTGCAATAAAACGGTAGGGATCTCTTACTCAGGGCTTCCCTCCACTCATGGGCTGTCATTTCCATTATGGCCTTTAAATTGAAACAGCCTCATGATGGTGCTGTCATGGGTACTTCCTTCCTGCCCCAGTCTCCACAAATCATAGTCCTCCCACAATTAAAAATCCAGGATGAAACTTCTAAATGTACTGAAAATTTGAAGAAATCCTGAAGGTAACTGGAATAGGGTGACAAGACAGCTTGGAGACAGGGAGTACCCCATACTAAATCCAAGCATGACTGTCGATTAAGGATAATTTCCACCCCCCCCACCCCCAAGGCATCTTTTTAAACCAAAAGAAGTAATACGATATCCATTTCTTAACTCACTGTATTAATGTCATAACCAAGATAGCAATATAAACCACAGATTTTGCTTTAAAATTATAGATTTACCTTTCAAGTGGCAATCTCAAGCCTATTTAATCAAATGAAGAACTTCTCCAGTATGTGCGTAAATATCAACTAATTCAGACATACGTGCAGCTGTTCTGAGAACTTAGAGGATTGAAACATCACTGCAAATTCCTTCCAATGCTTCATTTTAACAAGTTGAAAAGCAGCTGCACCAAATGGAGTTAAGTAGATTAGGCCAATGGAATCTTCTGAAGATATAGTGATAGAAGAGAGAGAGAACTAAAAAGGTAAAACTTCCCAACTGCAACAGTTGCAAAGAGTTTGCTTTGAATGTTTGAGTTAATGATGAGCTTTGACAGACTGTGCATTCATTGCTTTCAATAAGCTGCCAGTTAGTGAAGGCAAATATCTTGAAGGTATATGAAGGTCAAGTAGAATGTCAATCCACTTATTTACATGGACATCTAATAGGTGCTTCTCCAAATGTTAATGAATGTATAAGTGAGATTTTACATTTTTGTCCTTTCTCCATTTACTTGTGTTATTGATTTATGAAAAATATGTTCTGCCCGCTACTTAAAACAGGATGGGAATCAGAGTGCAAAGGCTGAGGGTAGCATTGAAACAACGAGGGCAGTCCGGCAGATTCACAGGGAGACGTTTATTCAGCTTTTACAGCGGTACATACACCGAGACCGTGTGCACATTACTGGGTCCTTACTCCATTGTCAGCCACTACAAAGGCCGACCTATTATACAAATGCTGGTTAATTCCCGGTCCAATCAGGACAAGGGAACAATCCTCCCCAGCTCTCACATGCAGGTTATCACAGGTAGCAAATCATAATAATAATCTTTATTATTGTCACAAATAGGCTTATATTAACACTGCAATGAGGTTACTGTGAAAATCTCCTAGTCGCCACATTCCGGCGCCTGTTCGGGTACACTGAGGGAGAATTCAGAATGTCCAATTCACCGAACAAGCATGTCTTCGGAACTTGTGGGAGGAAACCGGAGCACCCGGAGGAAACCCACGCAGACACGGGAGAACGTGCGGATTCTGACAGTGACCCAAGCGGGAATCGAACCTGGGAATCATCTGGTTGCTTAAATTGTAAGGCCAAGCAGATTTTGAATCCTTGGGCATGATTTTCCCTGTATGCTTTTGAACCCATGTGCTTTGCACACAGGACTGTGGTGTGGCTGTTTATCAAATATCTTTTTGAATGTCCATGTACACATCAACAGCAATACACTCATCAATCTTCGCTATTGCTCATCAAAAATCTCCAGCAGTTAGTGGTTAGCATTGCTGCAACACAGTGCCGGGGACCTGGGTTCAATTCCGGACTCGGATGACTGTCTGTGTGGAGTTTATACGTTCACTCCGTGTCTGCGTGGGTTTCTTCTGGGTGTTCGGTTTCCTCCCAGAGTCCAAAGATGTGCAGATTAGGTCAAGTGAGGATTGACCATGCTAAATTGCTCGTAGTGCCCAAAGGTTAAGTGGAGTTACAGGGATAGGGTGGGGGAATGGGCCTAGTTAGGGTGCTCTTTCAGAGGGTCGGTGCAGACTCAATGTACCAAATGGTCTCCTTCTACACTGCAGGGATTCTAAAATTGGCTGAGTGACAGGAAACAGACAGTAATGACTAAAGGATGCTCTTCTGACTGAGCAAGGTTTGTAGTGGAGTTCCCTAGAGGTCAGTGTTGGGATCCTTGCTCTTTATGACCTAGGCCTTTGTGTAAATCTCAAAATTTGTGGATGATGCAAAATTTGGAAGGATTGCAAACTGTGGGAAGAATAATGTGGAACTTCGAAAGGACATAGACAGGTTGGCGAAATGGGTGGACAAGTGACAGTTGAAATCTAATGCAGAAATGTGAGGTAATTAACCTTAGCAGAAGGAACACAGAGAGACAGCACATAATAAAGGGTACAATTCTAAAGGGAATGCAGGAGCAGAGGAACCTGGGTATATATGTGTATAAATCATTGAAGGTGGCAGGACAGATTAAGAGAGTGGTTAATAAAGCATATAGCATCTGAGGATTTATTAATAGGGGCAAAGAGAATAAATGCAAGGAAGACATGCTTAACAACTTCCTTACCTTGCAGGTCAGCTGGGAGCGGGAGAGAGAGAGAGCCGGGACTTTGGAAACAGAGATTGAAAAAGCGCGGGAGCTGCGAGGCAGAGCGGACAGTTTAAAAGTTCGCGGCCTGGGTGAGGTAAGTACTGCTTAACAACTTCCTTACCTTGCAGGTCAGCTGTTAGTTTCGGGAGATCAGTTTCGGGAGTAGGCCTATTGGCTGACTGTAAATCAGGAAGGATACAAAGGGTGTGGCTGAAGTGCCTTTAGAAACAGAGTGCTGGAGGCAAACAGAGTGTATCTGAGTTTGGGTAAGGCTGAGTAAGAGGTGAGTGAGGGCTGTGTTTTTTTGGGGGGTTTGGTGTTGGGGGTGAGTTTCCAAAAAAAATCCAATTAATTAAGTAAATTAATTAACTAGTTAAGGGAATTTGGTGCTCATCTTAAGGAGGTACAGAGAAGCAGACCTGTGAGGGAGTCTCGGGAGCAATTACATCACAGCCAGCAGGTAAGTGATTGGCTTGTGACTGGTAAGTGATTTTTCTCTCTTTGACTTTCTCTTAGCTGTGTAGTGTAGTTCAAATTTAACTTCAGGTTTAAGTCATGGCAGGAGAGCTCAGACCCGTGTCATGCTCCTCTTGTGAGATGTGGCAAGTTAGGGACCCTTCTGGTGTCCCTGACTCCTTCATCTGCAAGAAGTGTGTCCAACTGCAGCTCCTGTTAGACCGCTTGACGGCTCTGGAGCTGCGGATGGATTCACTTTGGAGCATCCGCGATGCTGAGGAAGTTGTGGATAGCACATGCAGTGAGTTGGTCACACCACAGATTAAAATTACTGAGGCAGATAGGGAATGGGTGACCAACAGACAGAGGAAGAGTAGGAAGGCAGTGCAGGGATCCCCTGCGATCATCTCCCTCCAAAACAGATTTACCGTTTTGGAAACTGTTGGGGGAGATGGCTCACCAGGGGAAGGTGGCAGCAGCCAGGTTCATGGCACCGTGGCTGGCTCTGCTGCACAGAAGGGCGGGAAAAAGAGTGGCAGAGCTATAGTGATTCAATTGTAAGGGGAATAGACAGGCGTTTCTGCGGACGCAAACGAGAATCCAGGTTGGTATGTTGCCTCCCTGGTGCAAGGGTCAAGGATGTCTCGGAGCGGCTGCAGGGCATTCTGGAGGGGGAGGGTGAACAGCCAGCTGTCGTGGTGCACATAGGCACCAACGATATAGGTAAAAAAACGGGATGAGGTCCTACGAGCTGAATTTAGGGAGTTAGGAGTTAAAATAAAAAGTAGGACCTCAAAGGTAGTAATCTCAGGATTGCTACCAGTGCCACGTGATAGTCAGAGTAGGAATGACAGGATAGCTAGGGTGAATACGTGGCTTGAGAGATGGTGCAAGAGGGAGGGTTTCAAATTCCTGGGACATTGGGACCGGTTCTGGGAGAGGTGGGACCTGTACAAATCGGACGGTCTGCATCTGGGTGGGACCGGAACCAATGTTCTCGGGGGTGTGTTTACTAGTGCAGTTGGGGAGGGTTTAAACTAATGTGGCAGGGGGATGGGAACCGATGTAGGAAGTCAGTGGGGACGGAAACAAAAGGCAGGAAGGGAGAGTGTGTAAAGCATGACCAGAGAAAGCAGGGCAGAGAGCAAGGAAAGTCTACATTAAACTGCATTTATTTCAATGCAAGGGGCCTGACGGGCAAAGCGGATGAACTCAGGGCACGGATGGGCACATGGGACTGGGATATTATAGCTATGACTGAAACATGGCTAAGGGAGGGGCAGGACTGGCAGCTCAATGTTCCGGGGTACAGATGCTATAGAAAGGATAGAACAGGAGGTAAGAGAGGAGGGGGGGTGGCGTTTTTGATTAGGGAGAACATTACGGCAGTACTTAGAGGGGATATATCCGAGGGTTCGCCCACTGAGTCTATATGGGTGGAACTGAAAAATAAGAAGGGCGAGATCACCTTGATAGGACTGTACAACAGGCCCCCAAATAGTCAGCGAGAAATTGAGGAGCAAATATGTAAGGAGATTACAGATAGCTGCAAGGAAAATAGGGTGGTAAGAGTAGGGGACTTTAACTTTCCCAACATTGACTGGGACAGCCATAGCATTAGGGGCTTGGATGGAGGGAAATTTGTTGAGTATATTCAGGAGGAATTTATCATTCAGTATGTGGATGGACCGACTAGAGAGGGGGCAAAACTTGACCTCGTCTTGGGAAATAAGGAAGGGCAAGTGATAGAAGTGCTAGTGAGGGATCACTTTGGGACAAGTGACCATAACTCCATTAGTTTTAAGGTAGCTATGGAGAATGATAGGTCTGGCCCAAGAGTTAAAATTCTTAATTGGGGCAAGGCAAATTTTGATGGTATCAGACAGGAACTTTCAGAGGTAGATTGGGGGAGACTGTTGGCAGGCAAAGGGACGGCTGGTAAATGGGAGGCTTTTAAAAATGTGTTAACCAGGGTGCAGGGTAAGCGCATTCCCTTTAGAGTGAAGGGCAAGGCTGGTAGAAGTAGGGAACCCTGGATGACTCGAGATATTGAGACTCTGGTCAAAAAGAAGGAGGAGGCATATGACGTACATAAACAACTGGGATCAAGTGGATCCCTTGAAGAGTATAGAAATTGTCAAAATAGAGTTAAGAGGGAAATTAGGAGGGCAAAAAGGGGACATGAAATTGCTTTGGCAAATAATGCAAAGGAGAATCCAAAGAGATTCTACAGATACATAAAGGGGAAAAGAGTAACTAGGGACAGAGTAGGGCCTCTTAAGGATCAACAAGGACATCTATGTGCAGAGCCACAAGAGTTGGGTGAGATCCTGAATGAATATTTCTCATCGGTATTCACGGTGGAGAAAGACATGGATGTTAGGAAACTAAGGGAAATAAATAGTGATGTCTTGAGAAGTGTGCATATTACAGAGGAGGTGCTGGAAGTCTTAAAGCACATCAAGGTAGATAAATCCCCGGGACCTGATGAAATGTATCCCAGGATGTTGTGGGAGGCTAGGGAGGAAATTGCGGGTCCCCTAACAGAGATATTTGAATCATCGGCAGCCACAGGTGAGGTGCCTGAAGATTGGAGAGTGGCGAATGTTGTGCCCTTGTTTAAGAAGGGCAGCAGGGAAAAGCCTGGGAACTACAGACCGGTGAGCCTAACGTCTGTAGTAGGTAAGTTGCTAGAAGGTATTCTGAGAGACAGGATCTACAAGCATTTAGAGAGGCAAGGACTGATTCGGGGCAGTCAGCATGGCTTTGTGCGTGAAAAATCATGTCTCACAAATTTGATTTGAGTTTTTTGAGGGGGTGACCAAGAAGGTAGATGAGGGCAGTGCAGTAGACGTTGTCTACATGGACTTTAGCAAAACCTTTGACAAGGTACCGCATGGTAGGTTGTTGCAGAAGGTTAAAGCTCACGGGATCCCGGGTGAGGTTGCCAATTGGATTCAAAATTGGCTGGACGACAGAAGACAGAGGGTGGTTGTAGAGGGTTGTTTTTCAAACTGGAGGCCTGTGACCAGTGGTGTGCCTCAGGGATCGGTGCTGGGTCCACTGTTATTTGTGATTTATATTAATGATTTGGATGAGAATTTAGGAGGCATGGTTAGTAAGTTTGCAGATGACACCAAGATTGGTGGCACAGTGGATAGTGAAGAAGGTTATCTAGGATTGCAACGGGATCTTGATCAATTAGGCCAGTGGGCCGACGAATGGCAGATGGAGTTTAATTTAGATAAATGTGAGGTGATGCATTTTGGCAGATCGAATCAGGCCAGGACCTACTCAGTTAATGGTATGGCGTTGGGGAGAGTTATAGAACAAAGAGATCTAGGAGTACAGGTTCATAGCTCCTTGAAGGTGGAGTCGCAGGTGGACAGGGTGGTGAAGAAGGCATTCGGCATGCTTGGTTTCATTGGTCAGAAAACTGAATACAGGAGTTGGGACGTCTTGTTGAAGTTGTACAAGACATTGGTACGGCCACACTTGGAATACTGTGTGCAGTTCTGGTCACCCTATTATAGAAAGGATATTATTAAACTAGAAAGAGTGCAGAAAAGATTTACTAGGATGTTGCCGGGACTTGATGGTTTGAGTTATAAGGAGAGGCTGGATAGACTGGGACTTTTTTCCCTGGAGCGTAGGAGGCTTAGGGGTGATCTTATAGAGGTCTGTAAAATAATGAGGGGCATAGATAAGGTAGATAGTCAACATCTTTTCCCAAAGGTAGGGGAGTCTAAAACTAGAGGGCATAGGTTTAAGGTGAGAGGGGAGAGATTCAGAAGGGCACAGAGGGGCAATTTCTTCACTCAGAGGGTAATGAGTGTCTGGAATGTGCTGCCAGAGGTAGTAGTAGAGGCGGGTACAATTGTGTCTTTTAAAAAGCATTTAGATAGTTACATGAGTAAGATGGGTATAGAGGGTTATGGGCCAAGTGCGGGCAACTGGGACTAGCTTAATGGTAAAAACTGGGCGGCATGGACTGGTTGGGCCAAAGGGCCTGTTTCCATGCTGTAAACTTCTATGATTCTATGTTAAACTTGTATAGAACTCGAGTCCAGTTATGGGCGCCAAAATGTGGGAAGGAATTGAAAACATTCGAGAGATGTAGGAAGGATGTGAAAACATTAGAGAGATAGCAGAAAAGATTCACAAGAATGGTGGGCAGCATGGTAGCATTGTGGATAGTACAATTGCTTCACAGCTCCAGGGTCCCAGGTTCGATTCCAGCTTGGGCCACTGTCTGTGCGGAGTCTGCACATCCTCCCCGTGTGTGCGTGGGTTTCCTCCGGGTGCTCCGGTTTCCTCCCACAGTCCAAAGATATGCAGGTTAGGTGGATTGGCCATGATAAATTGCCCTTAGTGTCCAAAATTGCCCTTAGTGTCGGGTGGGGTTACTGGGTTATGGGGATAGGGTGGAGGTGTTGACCTTGGGTAGGGTGCTCTTTCCAAGAGCCGGTGCAGACACGATGGCCGAATGGCCTCCTTCTGCACTGTAAATTCTATGAATGGTCCGAGGGGTGAGTAACTTCAGCTAAGGTAGATGGAGATTGATCAAGAAGATAAGAGCCCATGGGATCCAGGGCAATGAGTTAGGTGTGAATGTGGGGGTATGATCAGTAAGTTCTCAGATAAAACTCAAAATTGGTGATGTGGTAAATAGCGAGAAAATAGTGAGAAAAACTTAGATTACAGGGTGATATAGACGGGCTAATTAGATGGACAGAACAGTGGCAAATGGAATTTAACCCTGCAAAGTATGAGGTGATGTATTTTGGGAGGACAAACAAGGCACGGGAATAATGAACAGTAGGATGCTAGGAAGTAGAGAGGACCAGACGGACCTTGGGGTGCGTGTCCAAAGATCCCTGAAGGCAGCAGCACCGGTAGATAAGATGTTTAAGAAGGCATATGGGATACTTGCAGATAGGTTATGATGGAGCTGTGTAAAATGGTCAAAATGGTTGTCAGACCACAGCTAGAGTGCTGTGTGCAGTTTTGGCCATCACATTATAGGAAGCATGTGATTAGAAAGAATGCAGAGGAGATTCACCAAGATGTTGCCTGTTTGAGCTATCAAGCAAGACTGGTTAGGCTGGGGTTGTTCTCCTTAGAGCAAAGGAGGCTGAGGGGGACCTGATTGAGGTGTACAAAATGATGAAGAACATAGACAGGGTAGATGGGAATAAGCTTCTCCCATAGTAGGGTCAGTAACCAGGAGGCATAGATTTGAAATTTAGAGGGGATTTGAGGAAATACCTTTTCACCCAGAGGGTGATGGGAATCTGGAACTCACTGCCTAAAAGGGTGGTAGAGGTGGTAACCCTCACAACATTTAGGAAGCATTTAGGTGAGCACTTGAAACATTTGAAACATACAAGGTTATAGACCAAGCACTGGAAAATGGGATTAGAATAGATAAGTGCTTTATGGCCTGCACAGACATGATGGGCCAAAGGGACTCTCTTGCTCTGCTGTAAATCTCTAAGACTCTAGATAGATTGGGGAAATTGGGATTGTTTTCCTTGGAGAAGAGAAGGGTGAGAGGAGATTTGATAGTGGTATTCAAAATCATGAAAGGTCTGGGCAGAGTAGATAGGGAAAAATATGTTCCCGATGGTGAAAGGATTGAGACCAAGGTGGCACAGATTCAAGATAATTGGCAAAAGAATCAATCATGATATGAGGAAAGACTTTCATGCAGCGAGTGGTTAGCATCTGGAATACGCTGCTTGAGAATATGGTGGAGGCACGTTCAATGGAGGCATTAAAGAGGGATTTGGATTACTAACTGAAAAGGAAGAATGTGCAGAGCTCGAGGGAGAAGGTGGGGGAGTGGGCACCAAGTAAATTGCTCCGATGGAGAGCTTGTGCATTCACCATGGGACAAATGGCTTCTTCTGTGCGGTAACAATTCTGTGATTTTGCCCTGGTAATAAATTAATAACATTTATTTCACATAATTCATTGAGTTTCATGGAATTCAATTTTAGAATTATTGGAGTCCAGAGAAGTTTATAAAGTCACCTTTACTAGATTTTCCCTCTTATTCTTAACATTTTCACCTGATACAGGTGCAGCTGAAAATTACATCAAACCACAATACTGCCTTGTAAAATGACAATGTAATGTTATTGGCATCCTTCCAGCTATGAGCAAACAATCCATTTAGGTTGTGGTTCTTCATTTAGTGCACCTATGCTGATGGCTGTTAAGCCAATCTTTGAGAGGCAGATTCTGCCACAAGTGCTACCCATGAAGCTTTATGTGACATTGTGGATTGTCATTTTCAATGATGGCGCCTGTTGCCAAGCTACAGTCACTAACTGGTCATTGTGGCAATGCACGCTAGCCCACAGGAGATGTCGCCATTTCCCTCTTTCACCAACTCGCAAGTGTGATAGTTGATGTTAAGATCTTCATGTCATAAACAATTCAATATGTGGTTCTTAATAACCTGAGCTGCCTGACAAGTTGATTATTTGCTGCAGTAGTCAGGATGGTAGAAAATGCTGTTCTTGACTTCCAAGAAAAAGGGGCTGGATTCTCCGCAGCCCCGAGCTGCAATCGCATATGGCGCGGGGGTGGAGAATCAATTTTTACGCCTAAATCGGGCCCAGCGCCGCTCCTGCAATTCTCTAGTCTCTGGAGAATCGCTCTTGCGCGATTTACGCAGCGCGGCTGGAGGGCCATTGCCAGAGGCCCTGCCAGCGATGCTCCGGTCCCGACCAGCCAAATTCCCGGCGGTGTGGTTCTAACCACATCTGGCCGGTTGGGACTCAATCCTTGGCCGCCCTGGTGGGGGAGGATGGTGGGGGGATCAATTAAAGGGGGGGGGCTTATGGGTGGCCAAGGGGGCGATCGGGCAGGTTACATGGAGCAGCGCGGGGCACATCGTTGGGACGTTCTTTGTTGGTCCAGGTCCGCCGGCTGAGTCCGCCATGCGCATGTGCGGACTCGACACCGGAAGTGTGGGAGCCCGTATCCGCAGCAAAAGCTGCGAGGACCACTCCGGGGCCCTGCCAGCCCCCTGCAGGTAGGAGAATAGGTCTTGATTTTTTTTAAGGAAAGTCTGGCGTGAAACGCCAGCGGTTTATGCAGGCGTGGGGACTTAGCCCCATTTTTGGAGAATCCAGCCCCTGATCTTTACTATACAAATAATGGCTATGTACGAATATGACCATTGTCTGCATTTCATACTGATCCATAGCATTTTAGGACCTAGTCTGCAAAACAATGGGACACATTTCTTCTCTCTTTCACACTGTTCCTGTTAATAGCAATGGTTCCAGCTTCCAAATGCGCTGGCTGCAAATTATCAGGTTCAGGAATTCCTGGCTGCTTGAGGCAATGCTTGGGAGCAGCAGTACTCAGATTCTCAGGGAAGAAGGGAAAAAATAGAAAACTAACAGCAAAACAGAGGAGAGGGAAGGAGTAGAATACAAGAGAAAGAATAGTGCAGGGTTAACGGAGAGGCACTAGCAATGGAGAGTGCCAGGTTGGAACTTGGGCTGAAAGCAGCACCAGTTTGTACAGTGGAGGACAAGCTCCAGCTTGTAAAGTGGATCAAGGAAGTAGCTTACATTGTCATGGTCCTATATACTGGCGTAGAATGTGCAAAGGAAGCACTGAACTAAGAAAGCAGACAATGAACCGATTTCTTTCTGCCGTACATGGTAAAACTTCAGGTTGACTAGATGCTTCTCTGTGTAAGCCTCAAAAGGAGCCCACATATAATGCAAAAAAATGTGAATGCACGCTGAACATAATTCAGGTGTATTTGTGCCAGGTTTGGTTCCTTTATCTTTGTGTGCCTATTTGGCGTGGAAGTAAAGGAGATCCATGAGTACAGCAGTTCCTAAATCATATATGGTAAGTGTAGAATCCTCCATAGTAGCATGTATGAACCAAGCAGGTAGAAAACAAAAATAATATTATTTACGCTGTACAAGAATCTCCACTTCCCAAAGGATCTCCCTCCATGTGACGAATGTGAGATAAAATAGTTCCTTTGGAGATACTAGTTAATGTAATGTAGAAATAAGCCACTTTGATTCTGGTTAGTTCAGAGACAAAGGATGTTAGACCGCATGGGGAAAGCAGGAAGAGGTGTGTCTACGAGAGTGATGCTGGATTGATAGGGCCCAGAGGAAGGGATTGGAAGTGAGCCAATCAGAATAGATCAAACAGGTCAGGAGGGATATAGGCTGACCTATGGGCGTCGAGTATGTGAAACTTGATACCATTTGAATTGATTTGCAGAGATCCCTTTGTCTCTTTGTTCATTCGCTTTCTGGGATGTAGGAGACTGGATGTCTCTTATGTTTCTGTGAAATGAATCAAGCTTGCAAGCTAAATAAAGTAACTAATGTTATACCTGCAAATCCATCTCGACTTTTATTGAGACCAGACTGACGGGTAAAGAAATTTGGAATTCAACATTTGGTGCCGAAACCCGGGATTTCTCAGGGCGATCCTGGTCCAACTGCGAAATCAGAATTAGACTGATTCTGAACAGGAGGATGGGGAACAAAGGGCCCTCAATGTAGAACTGGAAAATGACCGCGCATTGATTGTTCCCCTCTTCTTATCATCTGATTAGTCTGGTCACTCGCAGTTGGCACAGAAAGACCGCCGCAACGAAATCACAGGTCAGTCTGGGGATTAGCATTTTAATTGATGGGATTTCATATTGTTAATTCGGCTGGGGTAGGCTATGTTGTTGATGGGGACATTTAAAACTATAAATGGTTCAACTTCATTTGTGAGTTAATTCGGCTGGGGTAGGCTATGTTGTTGATGGGGACATTTAAAACTATAAATGGTTCAACTTCTTTTGTGAGTTAATTCGGCTGGGGTAGGCTATGTTGTTGATGGGGACATTTAAAACTATAAATGGTTCAACTTCATTTGTGAGTTAATTCGGTTGGGTTAGGTTATGGGAGGTCGATGCGATATTTGAAATTGAAAATGGTTCACCTCCATGTGTGTGTGTGTTAAAAATATAGTTGATTAAGCTAAAATTGACTCCTTGGACTGTAGTGGCGAAAAACGCAGTTCCGAGGACTAGTTGAGATTGTGGGGAATGCTGCATATTGGTTGAAGCAGAAGTCTCTCAAAGGGTTAACAGCAGCAGGCAAAATCAAAAGACAGACAGTGCTTCTCACTCAGGCTTTGAGATAACAGCAGCAGCCTGTAGTGTAATCGGATACCTTTCCTTTGAGTCAGTGAACACCAGCAAAGTTACGCTTTGAATTAATTAAAGGAAACCAGTGGGTTTCTCCACCTCTTTGATAAAAGTTATTATTTTCGAAAGCAATTGATTGAAATTGCCAGAATCTTAAGTTTTACTTACTTGAAATAATGTTTATCTCATTTTATCAGGAGATTAATAGAAACTTAAAGGAGGTCACGGACAGCATTTTTTAAAAAAGTGTAAATCTGGAGATGATAGTTGATTTTGCCAACACTTATGTGAATGTAAAAGAAAAAAAAACTTGTTAAAAGAAAAATTGTTAAGATAAAGAAATAATTAAGTTGTAAATGTTATACAAGTTTGTGTTAAGCAAATTGTAAATTTAGTTCTGAGTTGAGATCAGAGCTAAGCTTGCAAGTTGCAGTAATTCAATTTGAATTTTCAAACATTTTTAAGTTTAAAAAAAAAAGCGCAAGTAGAGACAGGAAAGACGCGGGTCAAACAAGAGATGAGCAACGTAGTTCAATGGCTGGCCTTGAATTGACAGAAAAAGAAAAATTCAATAATTTGGAAAAGTCATTAAAAGTTCCGTCTGCACCTGTAGCAAGGTCTGCGCTCATTCCAGAACCACCAGAGTACAATAATATATACCCAGTCATTGCTCCCCAGATTCCAAATATGCCAGTAACTCAAGCCCTTTTGGGTGATAGTGTGGGTCCTGATTTACCAACTTCACGACCAGAAGAACAAAAGGAGATCTGTCCCACAAGCCCAGTTAGCTCTAGGACAAGATCTCGGACAGCGAGAGAGGGGCTTGACCCTCACCAGAAACAATTAAGCATATCACCTAAGTCTCTCCAAACTAAGCAGAAACCACAAGATTCGGGAACAAAGGAAGCTGAAACAGATTATTTTGAAGAGAAAGAACTCCCCCTAGTGACAGGGAGAGACGTTTAAGTCTTGGAACAACCAGGGGGAATAGCTAGAGTGCCCCCTGGTGACATTCGGAGACAGTTACCGATTAGGAAGATGCGAAACCCTGACGCAGTGACTGTGGGAGCGAACCCCACGATAGACGTTTACTTCCCATGGACACCCAGTCAGATGATGGCTATTATGTCTACAATCCCAGATAGAAAAAAATCTCCTGCTGCCTTCATGGATTCCTTGAGAACTACCATCTCAATTTATCAAGCTGATTTAAGGGACCTCTGGGCCCTAGTCCAGCAGATTTTAACCCCAGCAGAGTACCGCAATTATCTTAACCACCTGAATTATGCTAGTCATGCTGCACTTCAGCAGGCCTATGCGTTAGACGACGATAGAAGGACACAGATCCTGAATGCGTTGAATAGCACATTTCAAAGGCCCATAAATCTTTCTGTTATCTTAGACCTAAAACCTAAGAAGACTGAAGAGCCAGAGGAATTTCTGGAGCGTTTTAATGAAATCTACCGTGGGCAGTCAGGCGACTTGCTGAATCAAAATGGTCAGAATTCCCCTCAATATTGTGCTATGTTAATGCATTGCCTACCACCTTCTGTGGTTACTGCTGTGAAATGTAATAACATGAATTGGACAGAGAACGACCCTTCCCAGATGGCAAGGGCAGTCAGATTTTATTGGAAGGAGGGTGTAGGCCAAGAAGGAGGCTCAGTTACAAAGGTTAAGACTGAGTATGTAATGAAAAAGGATGATTGGCGATCCCAACAAGCGACAGAAATGGTAGTTTACCAGCAGGAGCCCCAATATTGTGACTTTGGGTGGGTGGATCAGCAAAGAGGAGGATACCAAACCCACCCAAAGGGACCCTCACCCCCTTTTTATGGCCCACCGAACGCATCAATAGCTTTACAACCGCAGCCCCCTCTGAGGGGCCGTTGGTCTACTGGAAGAAGAGGTCGAGGCAGATATAGAGGGAGCAATGCATGTTTTAATTGCGGCCGTGCAGACCACTGGCAACAGGAATGCCCCTTTAAAAGACAGGACAGGTGTGTGAGTATCCTATTTCTGAACCTGTGACAGTCACTTACGAGAATAAGTCTGCAGAGCATCAGTTTGTAGTGACTACTGGATTGGACTGTAACTTTTTTTTTAAATAATATTTTATTGAAAATTTTTGGTCAACCAACACAGTACATTGTGCATCCTTTACACAACATTGTAACAATACAGATAATAATGACCTTTTTAAGTTTAAACAAAAACAACAACAAATAAATAAATATTAAATAACAAAAAAATAAAAACTAGCCCTAATTGGCAACTGCCTTGTCTCAGGCCACACACCCCCCCCCCCATCCACCCCCCCCCCCCAAGTCCTGGGCCGCTGCTGCTGCCTTCTTTGTTCTCCCCTATCTATCTTTCCGCAAGATATTCGACAAACGGTTGCCACCGCCTAGTAAACCCTTGAGCCGACCCCCTTAGGACGAACTTAATCAGCTCTAACTTTATGAACCCCGCCATATCATTTATCCAGGTCTCCACCCCCGGGGGCTTGGCTTCTTTCCACATTAGCAATATTCTGCGCCGGGCTACTAGGGACGCAAAGGCCAAAACATCGGCCTCTTTCGCCTCCTGCACTCCCGGCTCTTGTGCAACCCCAAATATAGCCAACCCCCAGCTTGGTTCGACCCGGACTCCTACTACTTTCGAAAGCACCTTTGTCACCCCCATCCAAAACCCCTGTAGTGCCGGGCATGACCAAAACATATGGGTATGATTCGCTGGGCTTCTCGAGCACCTCGCACACCTATCCTCCACCCCAAAAAATTTACTGAGCCGTGTTCCAGTCATATGTGCCCTGTGTAATACCTTAAACTGAATCAGGCTTAGCCTGGCGCACGAGGACGACGAGTTTACCCTGTTTAGGGCATCTGCCCACATCCCCTCCTCAATCTCCTCCCCTAGCTCTTCTTCCCATTTCCCTTTTAGTTCGTCCATCATAGTCTCCCCTTCGTCTCTCATTTCCCTATATATATCCGACACCTTACCGTCCCCCACCCATTTCTTTGAGATGACTCTGTCCTGCACCTCTTGTGTCGGGAGCTGCGGGAATTCCCTCACCTGTTGCCTCGCAAAAGCCCTCAATTGCATGTACCTGAATGCATTCCCTTGGGGCAACCCATATTTCTCGGTCAGCGCTCCCAGACTCGCAAACTTCCCATCCAGAAATAGATCTTTCAATTGCGTTATACCTGCTCTTTGCCACATTCCATATCCCCCATCCATTCCCCCCGGGGCAAACCTATGGTTGTTTCTTATCGGGGACCCCCCCAGTGCTCCGGTCTTTCCCCTATGTCGTCTCCACTGTCCCCAAATCTTCAGTGTAGCTACCACCACCGGACTCGTGGTATAGTTCCTTGGTGAGAACGGCAATGGGGCTGTCACCATAGCCTGCAGGCTGGTCCCCCTACAGGACGCCCTCTCTAATCTCTTCCACGCCGCTCCTTCCTCCTCTCCCATCCACTTACTCACCATTGAAATATTAGCGGCCCAATAATACTCACTTAGGCTCGGTAGTGCCAGCCCCCCCCTATCCCTACTACGCTGTAAGAATCCCTTCCTCACTCTCGGAGTCTTCCCGGCCCAAACAAAACCCATGATACTCTTTTCTATCCTTTTGAAAAAAGCCTTCGTGATCACCACCGGGAGACACTGAAACACAAAGAGGAATCTCGGGAGGACCACCATCTTAACCGCCTGCACCCTCCCTGCCATTGACAATGCTACCATATCCCATCTCTTGAAATCTTCCTCCATCTGTTCCACCAACCGCGTCAAATTTAGCCTGTGCAATGTGCCCCAATTCTTAGCTATCTGGATCCCCAGGTAACAAAAGTCTCTTGTTACCTTCCTCAAAGGTAGGTCTTCTATTTCTCTACTCTGCTCCCCTGGATGCACCACAAACAGCTCACTCTTCCCCATGTTCAATTTATACCCTGAAAAATCCCCAAACTCCCCAAGTATCCGCATTATTTCTGGCATCCCCTCCGCTGGATCCGCCACATATAGTAGCAGATCATCCGCATATAAAGATACCCGGTGTTCTTCTCCTCCCCTAAGTATTCCCCTCCATCCCTTGGAACCTCTCAGCGCTATCGCCAGGGGCTCAATCGCCAGTGCAAACAGTAATGGGGACAGAGGACATCCCTGCCTTGTCCCTCTATGGAGCCGAAAATATGCCGATCCCCGTCCATTCGTGACCACACTCGCCACTGGGGCCCTATACAACAGCTGCACCCATCTAACCCGAACCCAAATCTCCTCAACACCTCCCACAGATAATCCCACTCCACTCTATCAAATGCTTTCTCGGCATCCATCGCCACTACTATCTCCGTTTCACCCTCTGGTGGGGCCATCATCATTACCCCTAACAACCTCCGTATGTTCGTGTTCAGCTGTCTCCCCTTCACAAACCCAGTTTGGTCCTCATGAACCACCCCCGGGACGCATTCCTCTATTCTCATTGCCATTACCTTGGCCAAGACCTTGGCATCTACATTGAGGAGGGAGATTGGTCTGTAGGACCCGCATTGTAGCGGATCCTTTTCCTTCTTTAAAAGAAGCGATATCGTTGCTTCTGACATAGTCGGGGGCAGTTGTCCCCTTTCCTTTGCCTCGTTAAAGGTCCTCGTCAGTAGCGGGGCGAGCAAGTCCAAATATTTTCTGTAAAATTCAACTGGGAATCCGTCCGGTCCCGGGGCCTTTCCCGTCTGCATGTTCCTAATTCCTTTCACCACTTCTTCTACCGTGATCTGTGCTCCCAATCCCATCCTTTCCTGCTCTTCCACCTTGGGAATTTCCAGCCGATCCAAAAACTCCATCATTCTCTCCCTCCCATCCGGGGGTTGAGCTTCATACAATTTTTTATAAAATGTCTTAAACACTTCATTCACTCTCTCCGCTCCCCGCTCCGTCTCTCCATCTTCGTCTCTCACCCCCCCTATTTCCCTCGCTGCTCCCCTTTTCCTCAATTGGTGTGCCAGCAATCTGCTCGCCTTCTCTCCATATTCATACTGTACACCCTGCGCCTTCCTCCGTTGTGCCTCTGCAGTGCCTGTGGTCAGCAAGTCAAATTCCACATGCAGCCTTTGCCTTTCCCTATACAGTCCCTCCTCCGGTGCTTCCGCATACTGTCTGTCCACCCTCAAAAGTTCTTGCAACAACCGCTCCCGTTCCTTACTCTCCTGCTTCCCTTTATGTGTCCTTATTGATATCAGCTCCCCCCTAACCACCGCCTTCAACGCCTCCCAGACCACTCCCACCTGAACCTCCCCATTGTCATTGAGTTCCAAGTACTTTTCAATGCATCCCCTCACCCTTAAGCACACCCCCTCACCCGCCATTAGTCCCATGTCCATTCTCCAGGGTGGACGCCCTCTTGTTTCCTCCCCTATCTCCAAGTCTACCCAGTGTGGGGCATGATCCGAAATGGCTATAGCCGTATATTCCGTTCCCCTCACCCTCGGGATCAATGCCCTACCCAACACAAAAAAGTCTATGCGTGAATAGACTTTATGGACATAGGAGAAAAACGAGAACTCCTTACTCCGAGGTCTACTGAATCTCCACGGGTCCACCCCTCCCATCTGCTCCATAAAATCCTTAAGCACCTTGGCTGCTGCCGGCCTCCTACCAGTCCTGGACTTCGACCTATCCAGCCTTGGTTCCAACACCGTGTTAAAGTCTCCCCCCATTATCAGCTTTCCGGTCTCTAGGTCTGGGATGCGTCCTAGCATTCGCCTCATAAAATTGGCATCGTCCCAATTCGGGGCATACACGTTTACCAACACCACCATCTCTCCCTGTAATTTGCCACTCACCATCACGTATCTGCCCCCGTTATCCGCCACTATAGTCTTTGCCTCGAACATTACCCGCTTCCCCACTAATATAGCCACCCCCCTGTTTTTCGCATCCAGCCCCGAATGGAACACCTGCCCTACCCATCCTTTGCGCAACCTAACCTGATCTATCAGTTTCAGGTGCGTTTCCTGTAACATGACCACATCTGCTTTAAGTTTCTTAAGGTGTGCGAGTACTCGTGCCCTCTTTATCGGCCCGTTAAGCCCCCTCACGTTCCACGTGATCAGCCGAGTTGGGGGGCTTCCCACCCCCCCCCCTTGCCGGTTAGCCATCATCTTTTTCCAGCTTCTCGCCCAGTTCCCACGCGGCTGTATTTCTCCCAGACGGTGCCCCCCCGCCCATCCTTTCCCGCACCCACTCCCCCCTTTCCCCAGCAGCAGCAACCCAGTAATTCCCCCCTCCCCCCCCCCCCCGCTAGACCCCCCGCTAGCGTAATTACTCCCCCCATGTTGCTCCCAGAAGTCAGCAAACTCTGGCTGACCTCGGCTTCCCCCCGTGATCACGGCTCGCCCCGTGCGGCGCCCCCTCCTTCCTGCTTCTCTATTCCCGCCATAATTATCATAGCGCGGGAACCAAGCCCGCGCCTCTCCCTCGGCCCCGCCTCCCATGGCCAACGCCCCATCTCCTCTCCCTCCCCACCTCCCCCCATCACCACCTGTGGGAGAAAGAAAAGTTACCATACCGCAGGATTAATCATACAATCCCTCTTCGCCCCCCCCCCCACTCGTCCCACCACTTTGTCCAAACGTTCATTTTCGTAGTCCAATCATTCCAATTTTTCTTCTACAATAAAAGTCCACGCTTCATCCGCCGTCTCAAAGTAATGGTGCCTCCCTTGATATGTGACCCACAGTCTTGCCGGTTGCAGCATTCCAAACTTTATCTTTTTTTTGTGAAGTACCGCTTTGGCCCGAATAAAACTCGCCCTCCTTCTCGCCACCTCCGCACTCCAATCTTGATAGACGCGGATCACCGCGTTCTCCCATTTACTACACCGAGTTTTCTTCGCCCATCTAAGGACCATTTCTCTATCCTTAAAACGGAGGAATCTCACCACTATGGCTCTGGGAGCTTCTCCTGCTCTCGATCCTCGCACCATAACTCGGTATGCTCCCTCCACCTCCAACGGACCCGTCGGGGCCTCCACTCCCATTAACGAGTGCAGCATCGTGCTCACATATGCCCCGACGTCCGCCCCCTCCACACCTTCAGGAAGGCCAAGAATCCTCAAGTTGTTCCTCCTTGCGTTATTTTCCAGTGCCTCCAACCTCTCCACAGATCGTTTCTGGTGTGCCTCCTGTATCTCCGACTTCACCACCAGGCCCTGTATATCGTTTTCATTCTCTGCTGCTTTCGCCTTCACGACCCGAAGCTCCTGCTCCTGGGTCTTTTGTTCCTCCTTTAGCCCTTCGATCGCCTGTAGTATCGGGGCCAACAACTCTTTCTTCATTTCCTTTTTTATCTCCTCCACGCAGCGTTTCAAAAACTCTTGTTGTTCAGGGCCCCATATGAAACTGCCACCTTCCGACGCCATCTTGGTTTCTGCTTGCCTTCCTTGCCGCTGCTCCAAAGGATCCGCTGCAATCCGGCCACTTTCCTCTCCTTTTTCCATCCGTGTCCAGGGGGAACACCCTTCTGGTTTACCGCACGGTGTTTTCAGCCGTTAAAATTGCCGTTGGGGCTCCTATCAAGAGCCCAAAAGTCCGTTTCACAGGGAGCTGCCGAAACGTGCGACTCAGCTGGTCATCGCCGCACCCGGAAGTCGATTGGACTGTAACTTGTTGTCCCGAGATTTACTGTGTATCTTCCAGCTACAGCTAGAGCGGAGATGAGGGGGTAACGGTTACATCATGGAGGATGAGACAACAGTGCTATATTTCTATCACCCCCCAGTGGTGGACGTTAGACGTTGAACAGTCACTGCATCACGTTACCCTGGCCTATGACAGAACTGGACGAAACAGGGAGTTGGAGGACAAATACCGGCCATTACTTGAGACCGAATGGCCAGTCAAGGTTACAGCCACAGTCATGGGAAAAGAAGGTACAGCCGATTTTGTTACAATATCACCACATTTATGGCCACAGTCAGCTTCGGTAAGCCCTCATATTACACGTCAGGTCCATGACCAGTACCATGCCAGGGATATGGGGCGAATGGTCAGGAGGGCAGTGGATCATTCGGATCCAACAGAGTACGCACTTCAAGTCATGCCGGACGGCACTACCATAAAATATTTTGAGGTCCCTGAAACGATTAACACTCGACTGCAGCATCACAGGGGACATGATGTGTTGGAATATGTCAATCCACAGGTCTGGGCGGAATACCCATCACAAGTGGGAAAGACAAATGTTACACCTATTAAGGTGATGACTAAGGATCATGTAAAGCTACCTTCCATTCGACAATACCCCCTGAAATCTCAAGCTGCTCCATCAATAGATAAATTAATTCAAGAGCTGTTGAAACAGGGTATTTTGGTCCCTTGCCAATCAGAATGTAACACCCCCATACTTGCTGTGCCTAAACCAGCCAAACCAGACCAGTACCGATTAGTACAGGATTTACGTTCAATCAATGCCATCGCATAGCCGTTACATGCTCTCACCTTCCAACAGGATATTACGGTGTATAGTTCCCACTCGGTCATCGTACTACTGAGGCAACTGCAGACTCAGCATCATACCGCAGCTCGTCAGAATAGGTATGATATATACCTTTTGAACAATCCACGTCTGACATTTAACCACTGTACCACTATCAATCCAGCCTGTTTTCTTAGTGGTCCCCCTGTCCATGAAGACACACCTGGCCACGACTGTTTAGCCTTGATTCAGGAAACTACCACAATAAGGGGCGATTTGAGTGACATTTCGTCAGAACAACCTGACATGATTATGCGTGGTCAAATATCCCACCGGGGTTTAGTTAATGACCTACTGCAGGCCCCCCTTATGCCCGCGCAGATTTCCGTTATTAAATGCGCTGCCCACACGAATGGTACAACCCCAGTTGACGTTGGTAATGAACGAGCAGATTGTGCAGCGCGAACAGCCGCGCAAATTCAGCAAGTGATGGTGCCTAAGATGTTAAGTCAGACTAAACGATCTACTATAAATATGTCTGCTTCTGACAAGTCAATGCCAACCATCCAAGACGTCATAAGGTTACAGGAGGACGCTCCTGAGAGTGATAAACAAATGTGGAAACGGTTAGGTTGTACATATGATTCTGTTTCCTCTTTATGGACCACGCCTGCACATCAGACTTGTATGTCTGATGTGCTGGCTTTATGGGTCATTGAATGTGTACACTTTGCAACTCATTGTGGGGCTCGAGGGACTAGTGATTTGTTGCTGGACACTTGGTGGCACCCTAAAATGCAGGGGTTGGCCCAAAGTATCAGTAATCGGTGTTTGATTTGTCAGCAATATAACACCGGAAAAGGTATCCCTTGTGGTATGGGGCAAACCCCGTTGCCCAGTGGTCCCTTTGAGACGCTCCAAATGGATTACATTGAGTTGGAAAGGTGTCAATGTTATAAATATGTTTTGGTCATTGTGGATGTGTTCAGCAGATGGGTCGAGGCGTATCCGACTATCGATAATAAAGCTGCTACTGTGGTTAAAGTCTTGATGCGGGAAATAATTTCCCCGGTACAGTATACCAGCTCAGTTAAGTTCTGATAATGGGCCTCATTTTATTGGACAAATTAACAAGGAGTTTTGCTCCCAGTTGGGCATACGCCAGCAGTTACACTGTGCTTATAGACCGCAGGCGGCCGGGTTGGTTGAGAGACACAATCAGACCCTTAAAACTAAATTGGCTAAATTAAGAGCAGACACGGGACTGACATGGCTTAAGTTGCTCCCCGTTGCCCTCTTCCAGCTGCGGGTTACACCTGCGGGACCGGCCCGGCTCTCTCCCGCCGAGATTCTTTATGGCAGGCCTCTTCGAACTCCCTGGAGCCTGCAGGTTCCCAGACTGGTTCAGTTTCATCAGATGACTGAAGAGATGACCACCTATGTACTAGCCCTCACGCAAGTGCTCAAGGAACTCCATGGCCAGGTCCGCGCGGCTCACCAGCCATTGCCCCCAGTACCTAGCTCACTTTCAGTCCAGCCCAGTAGTTATGTCATGGTCAAAAATTGGACTAGGAAGGGGTCAGAGCCGCGATGGGACGGGCCCTTCCAAGTTCTCCTTACCACCCCCACAGCAGTTAAAGTGGAGGGGCGAAGTGCTTGGGTCCACCTACATCACTGTAAATTGAGTCCATCTCCACTCCTGTAAAAGGTCGGATACTAACCTGCCTCCCTTCTCCAGTGCTATTTTACAGGTGTGGAGCATGATGGGGTGGCTACGCACCGTCTGTGTGATATTTGGCCTCACTTCGCTTAGCGTGTTATTGGCGATGGACATGGAAAAGGGGAATATTATGTATCTGTGTAGCCCCAACCAATCTACAAGGTTACATCACCTCTGCAAAGGTGATGTTCTTCGCTGCCCCCATATACGAGGACATAGTATCGACTCATGGAAGGTCATCAAAGTTGAGGAGAATGCAGGAGTCATGAAGCAGTTGCACCGGTCCCGGCGATGGGAAGGGAACATTATATGGACATTGCCTTGTTCTTGGAATACATGTAAATTCGATTTTGGATGTGTTAAGAGTGGTGCAATAAAGGTAACATCAGGCTGTCAGGAGAGCGTAGGAAGAGGCTATGAGAAAGAGAGGGGGACTAGAGAGAGGATGGGGCGTATGAGAAGGGAAGTACAGCTAGAACGTAGGTTACCGGGAGATACACTTAAGTTAGTTAAAGGCCAAACTGAGGAAAACCCGGGTAGTAAACCTTGGGAGCCCTCGGGGCAATAACCAAGGAGTTGTCTCAGCTACGGTTGTTTGCAATGCAGAACCGGTATGCTCTTGACTATCTTCTGGCCCGTGAGGGTAGGGTATGCGCCATAGTGCAGGGCAAGTGTATCATGGGAGTTCAAGACTTGACCGCTAACATCACTAAATTTATGGATCACATACGGGATCACTTGGACGGAATGCAGGATCCTGGCTCTTGGGGTAACTGGGGATTTGGAGGTTGGAAGGACTGGTTGATAAATATGGCCATGTATTTAGTGGTGGCTATCGGCTGCATCTTTGTGGGCCTAGCTATCCTTAAATGTGTGTTGGGTAGAATGCGGGGTGCACTGGAACAGATCAACGCCCCTAAAATCTTAACTGTTAAAATCCATGAGGGTGCAGCAGATGAGGGGGGGCTAAGCCAGGAATTGGAAATGCAGCGACGGATCTTTTTAGATGGGGAACCGTAGCTATGGATTGGATAGTCCGGTTATCACGGAATGATAAAAGGAGGGAATGACGAATGTGAGATAAAATAGTTACTTTAGAGATATTAGTTAATGTAATGTAGAAATAAGCCACTTTGATTCTGGTTAGTTCAGAGACAAAGGATGTTAGACCGCATGGGGAAAGCAGGAAGAGGTGTGTCTACGAGAGTGATGCTGGATTGATAGGGGCCAGAGGAAGGGATTGGAAGTGAGCCAATCAGAATAGATCAAACAGGTCAGGAGGGATATAGGCTGACCTATGGGCGTCGAGTATGTGAAACTTGATACCATTTGAATTGATTTGCAGAGATCCCTTTGTCTCTTTGTTCATTCGCTTTCTGGGATGTAGGAGACTGGATGTCTCTTATGTTTCTGTGAAATGAATCAAGCTTGCAAGCTAAATAAAGTAACTAATGTTATACCTGCAAATCCATCTCGACTTTTATTGAGACCAGACTGACGGGTAAAGAAATTTGGAATTCAACACATGGACCTGCACCCAGGTCAGGGTTTTTATACCAGTGAGTTTTTTCCTTGATAAGGAGAAGCCCCGCCTCCGTTACTAGGGAAGTTCATACTCTGCGGAGGTCACGGGGAATCTGATAGTTCATATGCTGTGACCTCCACGAGTAAGCAAATGCTAATAAGCAGGGGACAGACATGGCTGCATGCAAAAGATAGTGCTTGCCATCATTTGAGCAGCCACTGCTGAGGCCATGACTAATGGCAGATCTTGAAACCGTAAATTTCAGTATCCTCAGAAAAAATTATTCTCTTCACATCCCATTCATCTCATAATCTTTTCCAAGATTGTGGCATGTGCCTCTATCTTTCCTCCCTCCCTTCACTACAACCTATCCTTGTGCTTTCTCCTTTTAAGAGACCCAAGAATTGCAATCTCGCCAGGCAGTACTGCACGAAGTATGAAACAGTGATAATGAGGAAGCACCATCACTCAATCACACATGGAGAGAGTGAGTGAGTGTCCTGAGTGAGTGAGTGAGTGAAATAGTTAGTGATACGCACGCAGTACAATTCTACACAAACAGATGCCCCCAGTAAAACATGGTCAAGGAGATCAGGTTTCCACTCTGGTTAATGCCGCTGGATCGATGCGTTGGTCAATTGCTCTCGGATCTTTGAAATGCATATAATTTAAAGGATAGTTTAGAGGCAACATTTGCACATGGTGAGACACTGAGCATGAATGGCCTACAGCCAGACCAGTGAGCAGCAGAATGTAGGTGGCTGCCCTCATCACGCACTACTTCTGCTGCAGAGGATTCCGATAAGTGTGGCGATGCAGCAGGCTACAAAGGACGCCTCTTGGGTAGAGACAATGAAATCCTTGGTGCATTGGAAATCTGCTAGATGGTTTGCCTGCAACATCCAGGAGCATGCAGGAGACTGGCATCAACTTTGCACATGGTTTTGCACACATGTTGGAACTCATCTTTTCCAACTTCAAAGTGGTGGCCAATCGATTAGAACACTTGTAGATCCAACCACAAAACAATCTCTGATGATTGATTCTCAGCTTCCTTTGCAGCAGAAGCTACCAAATGCATGGGTGCTCTCATGCAAGCCCAGATTTTGGAGATGCAGTCTTAGGTTGATGCTGCATCATGATTGCAGATTTCCACATCAAAAGGGCTTGCATAGTGCCAGAGTAATCCAGGAATCAGTCTTCCAATTGTTTTCCAGAATTGCTGAGGTGCTGTGCCAGATACGTGGTTATGGCTGCATGATACATGAACCTGGTATCTCCTCAGGGTGACAGCATTTGTCCTCCTACCATAGCCAGCCCAAAAGTACTTTTGCTGTTGGCTGCCAGTACAGATTGCTGTAATTCATGCCAGAATGACGCAGTCCAATATGCAAGGGTCCTTCCGGTTTATTTCCTTATTTCCCCTTTTTTTTAATTTACCGTTATTATTTTTGATCCATGGATGATTAATGGAGATTCATCTTTCAGTCAAACAACAGAGGAGTGAGGAATTCACAGGAGAGAACACTCTGCTAGTTTGAACAGGAGACCTCAGTCTTTCGGCACCAGAGAGAGATGGAGTGAGACTTGGTTCTATTGATTGGCTGGTGGCCAATGAATTGGTGAAAAGGCCATACTCTGCCTGGTAACAGGTGGTGATTGAATCCTATCCCAGTAGGGGAGCAGTTGAGTCCTAGACACACAGAGACAAGAACCTGCTCAGTCTCTCTCCTCTGTATTTTCTCCAGGAAAGCTGTATAACTGCTGTATTTCTCAAACTGCAGAGACCTGAATGAATCTACAGTGAAACCATTACAGGCTGCAAACAGACGCAAGGATCTGCTCTCTCTCTTTCTCTCCAGAAGGCTGAATGCGGTATTTCTGAAACTACAGAAACCTGAATGAATCTACAGTAAAAACGTCAAACTGAAAGCAAAGTTGGAGAGGAGAAAGTTGTCAGAAACAACCACTTGAAACAAAGACTCTTTTTCCTTTCATGGTTTTCCTTATGTTTTTCACCCCTCTCCTCCCTTCTGTGTTGGTCCATCTTGTGTATGTGTGTAGAGGGTGAGACAAGTTAAAAGGGGGAATTAGTAATTAAATAATAATTAACCAGTTGTACTTGCTGTATATTTCATTATAGTTCTTATTATTATAAATAAACGGTAATTGTGTTTACATTTACAAACTTGGTGACTGTAATTACTGGACAGCCAAGGGCTTAGGGTATTTTTCGAAGAATTATTGGTTAACTCACTTGTGTTGTGACTCCAGGTCAAGTGGAGCTGGAATTGACCGCGTACTAGCCCAGTGTGTCATAACAAATGCCAGGCCTTCTGATGCTGGAACTGCTGGAGATTGACCTCCAAAGCTATCTGCGATGGCCCTATTATATCAGCAACATTATACCAGCCATGTTGCAGTCACTGGGGTAGCATTGTGTTGGAACACTATTACAGGTGAAACAAATTGACCGCAGACAGTAAAAGAATGCACATGGATGACTAATTGACATTTATAAGACAGTATTTGATTCATAAATTTGGCTTGGAATGTTTATTTTACACTGGTATTAATTCTTGCATTGTGACAAAGCAGATGCTGGATCGAGAGAAGGGAAAATGAAAGGCTGTTGATAAATGGGGAATTGAGCTGTGTACATCAGCATCAGAGTGGGGTGAATTGTTTTGTAAAAGGGTCTGGCATTTAAAGGGTTAATGTGGGGACTGAGTACAGTACCACCCACACAGTGTTGGAAGAGAACACATGACTCACACTTAGGGACAAATTGTTTTGGCATACCAATGGTCTGCTCATTCACATTTCATGCCATGATGTGGAGATGCCAGCATTGGGCTGGGGTGGGTATAGTAAGAAGTCTTACAACACCAGGTCAAAGTCCAACAGGATGGTTGGATTCACTAGCTTTCAGAGCACAGCTCCTTCATCACATTTCATGCAGCAGTGGTGGCGGAAATGCAGATGGCACAAAAACTGCTGTATAGTAATGGCATCATGACTTCTGCAAGGATATGAGCAGACTTGCCTTGTCAGATTGCACTCAAGCGAGATGTTGAGGAAGTGGAACCTTCTTGGTTGCATACACCTCAGAGTTTATGCAGTGCCTGGAAATCTACTTGTACCAGGGTGAAGCCTGAAATTTGTAAAGTTGTTATGCCTGTTGCTTTCTGGCAAGAGAAGATAAAATGTAGTCAGTTTTCTTTGAGTAGTGTGTCAGCATCCTCCTTTACAAAGCAGTGGATGCCGCCAAGCTGCGCAATGTTACAAATATCTCTGATTACAGCGTGCAAGGAGCCCTGATGCATTAAAGTCAATGGCTACTGTTACTTTCCCAGCTACTTGCACTACATTCTATGTCCTGCTGAGGTTGCAGCTGTGTCACATGATGAGGATTGTTGTGACAGGACGGGGAAGTAAGACATAGTGCATTTGTTGAGGTTCAAGTAGGTGAATTGCTCCCCGAACACCCTAGTTGGAAATGAGAGCTTTCTTCCCTTTTCTCTGCTGCTTGTCCTGTTCTGTGTTGTCTCTGCCCATTCACCCAGTCATGCTGTAGTCCAAAGGGAATGCCTACCACTGTTCCATCTGGGAGTAAGTGGCTCGTGCAGAAGTCTTTTAAGTCAGCACAAACCTTTCAGCACCTGCCACACTATTCCCTGGAGAGCAACTTTAAACTAGCACAGAAAACACCAACTGCTTGTACAATGGTAGCAGCACCAGCAAAAATTAATCAAAAGCTAACTTGAAAGTAATTTATGATATCTTTAAATACCATTGGTAAGGTTCCACATGTTGCTGAACATGTATTCTGCTGTGCATGATTGAGAAGGTGTTAGCTCGAGTGTTTAGCTTCAAAATAAATGTCCTTGCAAGAATTAGTGTTACATGCTATTTGACGTCATGATCTGCCAGCTCTGTCGTGCACAAATGATCCAACACAGCTGTAGATGGCACAACTCTGTTCTATTATCTTAACAACGGTTACAACTAACTGCTGGCTTGGGTACGCGTTTCACCAGCTAACCTGTGGACCCAGCCCTATCACTATCTTAGTGAGGCACTCAGCACATGGACTATGTCTGAGTGGCACGCTGTAAGCAATGTGCTCTGAGCTATCTCCTGGTAGAATGAGCGGGAACTGTGGTGTTCCCTGTTTTATAGTGCGTGTGCTCTCACTGGTGATTGGCTGCGATGTTATGTGTGTGCTGGTTGGTCCAACTGCCTGTCCATCAGTGTGTGTGTGATTGCACCATGATATGCTGATGTGGATATCATGACATACTCCACATATTTCTGTAGGATATTCACTGCTTGCGCAAGTGCACTACTGCCCTTACCAATGTGGCATCTGGCACAAGATGTACCTGGTGTACACACACCACGGATGCTATTTTAGACCACCATGGCGATTCATTAGTGCACAAAAAACAGTGGGCGAGATTCTCCACTCCCGCACCGGTTGGGAGAATCGCCTGGGCCGCCACAATTTCCCGGGACGCTGGTCCGACGCCCACCCGCGATTCTCCGAAGTGGCGGGAATGGCCTTGTCGAGTTCCACGGGCCGCAGGCCGGAGAATCGCCGGAGGCACCCAAAATGGAGGCACCGGCCGCGTCATCTATGCGACGCCGCCTTTACGCAGCGACAAGGCCTGGCGCGTGTAGATGACGCGGCCCCGATCCTAGCCCATTGTCGGGGCCTGAATCGGTCGGGATCGGGGCCGTTTCGCGCTGTCGTGAACCTCGACGGTGTTCACGGCGGCGTGGGCACTTCCCTGCGGGAGTGGAGAATCCCGCCCAGTGTCTATGAATCCAGATTTTGCGGTGGTTGGATCCAATTCTAACTTAAACTGCCCAGATTGTGGCCTGATAATCATACTGCTGCACTTACTGCTCTCATCCTGTCTGCCAATATTTTGCTTGGGACTTTTACATTTCTTAAGGTGCCAACGCTTACTTTGAATCAGATGGGAGCCTCATTAAATTATTTAGTTTTTACAACACCAACAGGACCCAAAAATCATTTTCAAAGTAAAAAGCAGAAGTAGCATGAAGTTAGTCTTGTCCTGGCTGTCCCTTCCAACAATCCCTGTTCCTGCTCACGTGCTCCCTGATCCAAAAGCTCAGGCTTCGTTAATTCACTACTTATAGCACCTAGGCTGCTGATTTCTGTGCTGGTGTTTGCTTGGAATGGAATGGGTGCTGATGCTTCTTCTGGAGAGTTGGTCCCTCCAGGTCTTGTTTTACAGGCTCCAGGTCGTCACATAAATAATGCAAGAAAAAGAGGAAACGGGAATAGTTGTGAATATGAAGTCTTTTTTAAAAATTCTCCTTTTTCATATTTTCTCCCACATTTATATCCATCAACAATAAACAATAATCAGCAAGATATGTCAGTCCCCATAATAACAACGATCCCATCTACCCACCAACCCCCAAATCTCAACCCGCATGTTTACATAAACAAATGACAAAAAGGAATCAGGGATTACCCGTAGTCACCCTTAATCTTACACAGCGTGGAGGCCCCCGCCCGGGTCCCTTTCCCACTTGCCCGGCCCTAGGAAAGACCAAAGATCCCCTTTTAGCACACAAACCCCACATATCCACCTACACCCCAAAGAACCCTCATTTCGAGTGAAAGTCCCGTCCCTTCCCTTGTCCAAATATATACATTGGCTCCTTTAGTCTCTTCACCCGCGCGCAGTGATCCAAAAAAGAAGAAAATACAGTCATGAGGTTACATCGGCACATGGCCATTCCTCAATTTGTCAGTTCTGCCACAGTCCTTCTGCTTTCGCAAACTCCTCCGCTGCTTCCGCCGTTCCAAAATAAAACTCCCTGAGCTTTTACGTCACCCTCAGCTTCGCTGGATATACAATTCCGCACCGCATCTTGCTAATGTACAGTGCCTTATTCACCCGGTTGAAGGCAGCCCGCCTCCTTGCCAGCTCCACCGTAAAGTCCTGGTATACACATATACCAGCTCCAGCCCACTGCACCACCCGCTTCTGCTTGGCCCAGCTCAGGACCTTCTCCTTCACACTGTACCTACGGAAGCACAGAGTCACTGCCCTTGGCGGCTCACTCGCCTTTGGTACAGGCCTCCACGACCGATGAGCCCGATCCAGTTCATATCGGGAGAGATCCTCCCCCTCCCCCAATAGTTTTGCCAGAATCGCGGCAAAATACTCAGTCGGCTTCGGTCTTTCAACTCCTTCGGGCAGCCCCACAATCCTCAAATTCTGTCGCCTGGATCTGTTTTCCAGGTCTTCCATTTTTACTCGCCTGCGCTCGCCACCTCCGTCCTCACCGGGGAAACCGCCTCCTCCACCAGCACACTCAAAACCTCTCGCATCTCCTTCCTCACCGTCTCCATGCATTTCGCAATCTGCGCCAACTGCTTTTTCAAATTCCGAAAATGCCGTTGCTGACCGGGAGCCCTCCATTGTGTGGCCGCCTCCCGCCCGCCGTCACCGGAAGTCTCCGTGAATATGAAGTCTTGACAGCAGTGGCTGCTTGGCTACACTATAGAGGTTCGGGCTGTCACATTGAGTGTGTGATTGCATGACATAAAAATAAAATGTGCAAATACTGGATGAGTGTTTGCACCCCCACCACCGATCTCAACAAGGGTGGTCTCCTGTCTTACCATCGCCTACACATTTTGATCTACATACATCCCTTCCTCCTCCATCTGGGCGAGGACCAGGGTAGAGATTGATGCTCCTTCATGTTTTGGTCCGTTCAGGATAGCTTATGCTGCAGAAAGACATCTAGTTAAGTTGTAAAGAGTTGTGCAAATGTGTGAAACAGCTTCCGGTGGTGTGCTTGCTGAGAGAGAGGAGCAGCAAGTTGTCAGCGGGGTCAGGAGCTACTAATGTGGAGGAAATGGGTCAACTTGTGGAACTTCAAAACAGTTAACCGCGGAGTGAGATGTGTAGTTGTTGCAGTGCCACAGTCCAAAGATGTGCGGGTTAGGTGGATTGGCTATGCTAAATTGCCCAAAGGTTAAGTGGGGGTTACTGGGTTAGGGTAGATACGTGGGCTTGAGTAGGGTGCTCTTTGTAAGGGCTGGTGCAGAATCGATGGGCCGAATGGCCTCCTTCTGCACTGTAAATTCTATGGTACTCTATGAGTGTGCTGTTTGTGCTGTTGAGAGGATAGTATCAGCAAGCGAAAATATTATTAGAACAAGGAGAGTTGTTAGCTTTCATTTGTGATGAATGGAGAAACATGTGGAACAGAAAAGGGAAGAATTGAAGTACTGGGCGTGGGATGGGTGTTGGGGGTGGAGGGAGTGGATTAGGGGTTGTTCGGTGTGGGGTTGGTGCTATGGCCTAGTGGAATGCAAAGAAAGAGAAGTCACTCTTACCCATTCTATCCCAGTGAGGTAATCGAAGAACTTGTGGCATAAACCCATTTTCTCTGGTGAAACTGAAAGCGTCAACATTGCCTGTCACCCCTCTCCAAGCTTGCTTCTGTGTCTGCACTGGCAAATCCTGTCATCCACAGGGACAATACCTGTCTTCAAGCACTCACCTACCCCACAAGCACCTCCACTTTTGTTTCTGACAGTTTAAATTTTCATTTCCATGACATATTTTCTCCAGAAATCTTTGAGTAGCACCACAGATTTGCATAGAATTGTAGAGTTTAATGATACCCTACCGTAAGATGTGTACTCGCTCTTTAAATAGTTGCTGGGAGGACTTCCGGTGACGGCGGGCGGGAGGCGGCCGCACAATGGAGGGCTCCCAGTCGGCAACAGCATTTTCGGGGCTTTAAGCCCGGTCCCAGGGTCCGCGGAGGCGGCAGAAGAAGGGAGAAGGCACGGAGGAGGCACAGGAGGAAAAAAGGAACAAAGAAAAATGTCGAGGGTGAGCAAGAAAACGGCCGGAAAAAAAACAGCTGGAGGTCCGTCGGGGAGTGGAAAGGTCACCGCGGGGTCACCAGGAAAAATGGAGGCTGGAGCACCAGGGAAGGCCGCACTGCTTACGGCTGAAGAAATAACTAAGGTGATGGCTGCGGAATTTGAAAAGCAGTTGGCGCAGATTGCGAAATGCATGGAGACGGTGAGGAAGGAGATGAGGGAGGTTTTGAGTGTGCTGGTGGAGGAGGCGGTTTCCCCGGTGAGGACGGAGGTGGCGAGCGCAGTGGCGGAGGTGCGGGAGCAAGGGGAGGCGCTGAAGGAAGTGGAGGAGACGTTATTGCAGCACGGTGATCAACTTGCCTCGATGGGGAAAGAGATGCGGAAGGTGATGGACACTAACAAGGATCTGCGAGGAAAAATGGAAGACCTGGAAAACAGATCCAGGCGACAGAATTTGAGGATCGTGGGGCTGCCCGAAGGAGTTGAAGGACTGAAGCCGACTGAGTACTTTGCCGCGATGCTGGCAAAATTATTGGGGGAGGGGGAGGATCCCTTCTGATATGAACTGGATTGAGCTCATCGGTCATGGAGGCCTATACCAAAGGCGAGTGAGCCGCCAAGGGCAGTGACTCTGTGCTTCCATAGGTACAGGGTGAAGGAGAAGGTCCTGAGCTGGGCCAAGCAGTAGCAGGTGGTGCAGTGGGCTGGAGCTGGTATACGTGTATACCAGGACTTTACGGTGGAGCTGGCAAGGAGGCGGGCTGCCTTCAACTGGGTGAAGAGGGCACTGTACATTAGCAAGGTGCGGTGCGGCATTGTATATCCAGCGAAGCTGAGGGTGACTTACAAGCTCAGAGACTTTTATTTTGGAACGGCGGAAGCAGCGGAGGAGTTTGCGAAAGCAGAAGGACTGTGGCAGAACTGACAAATTGAGGAATGGCCATGTGCCGATGTAACCTCATGACTGTATTTCTTCTTTTTTGTATCACTGCGCGCGGGTGTAGAGATTAAAGGAGCCAATGTGGTATATATTTGGACAAGGGAAGGGACGGGACTTTCACTCGAAATGAGAGCTCTTTGGGGTGTAGGTGGATATGCGGGGCTTTTGTGCTAAAAGGGGATCTTTGGGCTTTCCTAGGGCCGGGCAAGTGGGAAAGGGACCCGGGCGAGGGCCGGTTTAAGCCGGCCAGTGAACGGGAGTGAGGTGGGGGAGGGGTTGCGGCCATCGGAGCCTGGCAGAACAGTGTCCGAGTGGTCTAGCCGGGGTGGAAAGTTGGGGGGGAAGGAACCGAGGTTGGGAGGAGGAGTTTTACAAGTGGCAGTGGACAGGAGGAGCTGGAGACCTGCGGTGGGGGGTGGGGGGGGGGGGGGGAGCTGTGTAAGATGAAGGGTGACTACGGGTAATCCCTGATTCCTTTTTGCCATTTGTTTATGTAAACATGCGGGTTGAGGTTTGGGAGTTGGTGGGTAGATGGGATCGTTGTTATTATGGGGACTGACATATCTTGCTGATTATTGTTTATTGTTGATGGATGTAAATGTGGGAGAAAACGTGAAAAAGGAGAATAAAAAAAAAATTTTTTTTAAAATTGTTGCTAGGTTTGCTGCCCCCTACAGTTGGAAACATGTGGTCATTAAAATCCAAATGAAGCACAATTGCTGCCATAGTCAAGCAGCCCAATCTTTCAAAAAAAATAGCCACAGCACAGATTGGCTCTGTTGTCTTCCAGATGATTGATTGATTAATTGATATTGTCACATGTACTGAAGTACAGTGAAAAGTATTTTTCTGCGGCCAAGGGAACGTACATAGTAGACAAAAGAATAATCGGCAGAGTATTTACAAATGGTACATCAACAAATAGTGATTGGTTACAGTGCGGAACAAGGGCCAAACAAGAGTAGCGTCAGACATTGTGAATAGTGTTCTTACAGGGAACAGATCAGTCCGAGCGGTAGTCGTTGAAGAGTCTAGCAGCTGTGGGGAAGAAGCTGTTCCTATGTCTGGATGTGCGGATCTTCAGACTTCTGTATCTTCTGCCTGATGGAAGGGTCTGGAAGAGGCCAAAGCGTGGGTGTGAGGGGTCTCTGACAAGGCTGTCTACCTTCCTGAGGCAGCGGGAGGTGTAGACAGAATCAATGAGAGGATGGCAAGCTTGTGTGATGCGTTGGGCTGAGTTCACCACACTCTGCAGATTCTTGCGATCTTGGCCGAGCAGTTGCCATACCAAGCTGTAATGCATCTGGATAGGATCTCTCTATGGCACATCTGTAGAAGTTTGTGAGAGTCAATGCAGGCATGCCAAATTTCTTTAGCTTCCGTAGGAAGTAGAGACGTTGCTGGGCTTTCTTGACTGCTACATCAACATGAGTGGACCAGGACAGACTGCTAATGATGGTGACCCTCAGGAACTTAAAGCAATCGACCATCTCCACTTCGGAACCATTGATGTAGACGATGACGAGGGTGTCGTACTACGCTTCCTGAAGTCGATGATCAATTCCTTGGTCTTTCCAACATTGAGTGAGAGGTTGTTTTCGGGTCACCATGCAACCAAGTGATCTATCTCCCTTCTGTAGTCTGCTTCGTTGTTGTTTGAGATACGACCAACAACAGTCGTATCATCTGCAAACTTATAGATTGAATTGGAGTTAAATCTTGCCACATAGTGGTGAGTGTATAGGGAGTACAGTAGAGGACTGAGCACACATCTTTGCGGGGCCCCGGTGTTGAGGACTATTGTGGAGGAGGTGCTGTTACCTATCCTGACAGATTGCGGTCTGTTGGTGAGGAAGTCAAGGATCCAGCTGCACAGGGAAGGGTCAAGTCCAAGGTTGCAGAGTTTCGATGCAGAGGAAGGATGTTACCCCTGGCTGTAGGTCTAGTACCTGGGACAAAGTCTCAGAATAGGAGGTAGACCATTTAAGACTGAGGAGAGGAAGAATTCATTCACTCAGAGGGTAGTAAATCTTTCGACTTTTCTATCCCGAGGACTGTGGAGGCTCAGTCGTTGAGTAAAAATTCAGCACCAAAATCGATAGATTTCCTGATAATAAAGATATCAACAAAGACGGGGAGAGTGCTGTAAAACGCCATTGAGGTAGAAGATCAGCCATAATCTAGTTGAATGGTGGAGTGGGCTCGAGGGCAGAATGGCCTACTCCTTCTTCAATTTCTATCTTCCAAGGTTTATACTTGTCCCAGAATACACAAAGTGTAATCAATTCACAAACTAGCCAAGATAAGTGAAGAAACTGATCCCCGTGAATATCTATGAATGGCACAGGCATGACTTGCTGTCTTGCGTCTCCTGTCCTTGTAAGTGTCATCATCTAGTGACAGGAATCTATTTAAAGGAAGGACATGGTACCAGTAATATGTTATGTTAACGCCAAACCACTCTAAACGGTCATATTGGTCTGCCACAATGGGTTTTTTAGTCTTGAAGGAGAGTTATTTAAATGAGGCCAGCAGTTTGCCTTCCAATAAGAATGGTAATCAGGCAGCCATTTGGATGATGGGAGGTGTTCTTGCCAGTCATAGTTTGTTTATTCTGCACTCTTTCATCGCAATGGAAAAAATAGAGCAGAACAACTGTAACTAGAGGAGAAATAGCAACCTTAAAAATTCAATTGCACAAACAAATTCTGCAGACGGCGTCAGTTTCTACGTATCACTGACGACAGCCAAACTCTACCTCACCATCATCTTACTTGAACGACCCACTACCTCTGCGTTGTCTGAATGATTGTCGCAACATCCAGTGCAGGATAAGTCTAAATTTCTTCCAATTAAACATTGGGAAGAATCCCAGATATGACTAAAAACCCAGCATTTCCCATCTTTGTTCGGGTGGGATTGGAATCGGGCCAGGGTTAACGCTTACATAATTCATGGATCCACCTGGTCATTTACATTTGGGATAACCAAGAGAGTGGAATCCAGAATGCACAGATCAGGTAAGAGGAGGTCTGAGCTTGTTGTTCAATTGGATAGCCAGGGTACCTCTTTAGGTTGTGCCCTCGGATTGCCTCAGCAGAGTTAGGCATTCTTTGTGATTGTTAAAAGTGAACATAATTATATTGTTTTTATGCCAAAATACACTCTGAACTGTCAGGCAGTCAAAGAACTGTTCAATTATAAATGAACTGTTAAAGAGCTGTCCAGTCATCAAAGCTGTCCAAGTGTCAAACTTATCCAGGAGGTGTCAAAGGCTGTCAAAGTCGTCAGGAGGTGTCAAAGTTGTCCAAGGATACGAGATGAGTTGGTATGGAGGGGATAATGCCAAAGGGTGGTGTGTGGGGGAGACAGAGGTTGGCATGAAGTCAGCAGTGGGTGTATGGTGGCAGAGGTGGCCAGAGGGGAGGGCGGCATGTGGCACAGTGGTTAGCACTGGGACTGCGGTGCTGAGGACCTGGGTTTGAATCGTGGCCCTGGATCACTGTCCATGTGGAGTTTGCACATTCTCCCCATGTCTGCGTGGGTTTCACCCCCACAATCCAAAGATGTGCTGGTTAGGTGGATTGGCCATGCTAAACTACCCCTTAATTGGAAAAAGAAGTTGGCAAAGGGGTGTGAAATATTATGCCATGGGGTTGGGTGGGGACATAGGTTGGTTTAGGTTGGCATGGGTGGGGCATAGGGAGTGTGAGGAAGAGTGAAGGATAAGGTCTTGAGGGATGTTTTGTGTTTTATTATTACTATTATTTATTTAAACACAGTGCCAGAGCACAGAGGCAGGCCTTGCATCCAGTCTGCCTCTGCAAACGGAAGCCTACACACTCATTCTAGCGTTGCCCATTCAAACTATTATTTCAGCCCATGCCCTCTTTCTTTTCCCCCACGCCTCCCTTTGCCCCACCCCCAATTGAAAATATGACTTACTGATGGGCATTTCTAAAAGTTGGCTTCAGTGAAGCAGGTAATCTTTCAATTATGTGAAACCGACCCAGAGATTAAGCTCATATGTAGTTGAAATCCTCATCCATATTTTGTTATTTCTAAACTTAATTATTCCAATGATATTCTGGCCAGCCTCTCAACTCCCATCCTTCATAAACATAAACTCATCCAAATAGCTGCTGCCCATTTCCTAATTCACACAAAATCCCTTTCACACATCATCCTGTGCTCTCTGACCTTCATTAGCTCTCAGTCCACAATTCGTCATATTCAAATTGCTCCATGTCCCTCATCCCTAATTCTTCAGCCTTCCAACACTGAGAAATCGAGAGACATTTTTAGTTAATATCTGACACACTAAGAGCCTCTGAAAGATGATACCTTAAGCTATAAACTTAATTTATCCTGCATTCAGCAAAAGAACTTCCCGGGTGCTTCCAGATGGCCACGCCTGACCAGACCGAGGCCGTATTTACCGGCACATTACCGAAAATGATCCCCCACGAGCCTCATGGCGGAACTGGCTGTCCCGCCAGCTGATTCGTCGGAACCGCACCCGGCAGCTACCTGCTAACGATCCCTCCGAACTCAGTCCCAGACAGTACGTGCACATGGCACCATGTAGACTTGCTCTATGCTTCAGAGACACTGTCCAGGCCAAGCTTCTGGCAGTCATGGAGGCAAGACGGGGCACACTGTTCCCCCAAGAGTGTCAGAGGACCAGCAAGAGGGTCGCCAATGCCACCTGGGAAGCAGTGGCAGCTACTGTTAGTTCAGGCAGCTTGACCAGGAGGACCGCTGTCCAATGTCGGAAGATGACCAACGACCACCACCAGGCGCAAGGCTAAGTTAATACCGACCCCCTGGCATCAGTCCCACCTGCCACCTCTCTGATCTCTGGCAGTGCCTGCCCAACAAGTCAGCAGCCGGCACCTCTCCCCCGCCCCACTCCATCCCCCAACAGCATATCACCGCGCTTGTGCCCCAGCACACCCTGACATCCACCAGCACAAACCCTCCATGCCGAGGAGAGGTGCCAAAACGTTCTACCTGCCATAGACCCTCCCCTCATGCATCAAGCGTGAGGCTCACAATGCCCCCTCTCTGTCCCTACAGGAGATGTTGGTCCATAATAGGCAGGAAAGGGCCAAGATGGATGGTGGGGTTCCGGATATCAGAGTCCTTATCCCCATTTGAGGAACGGGCCCTGGGAATCGTAGGGTTGTCCGACCTGAGAGCATTCGCCGAAAATGTGATTGTCCTGTACCACAGTGGTGAGAACCCACTGCTTCTTCACCCAGATGACCTGTCTGAACTGAGTTGTTCATGTCAGACAAAATGATCATTCCCTCTCACTGACCACATGTCCATTGTCTCACAGGGTCTCCATCTGAAGGGGCCGGGCCATCATGAGCCGCCATCGTCATCCACCTTCACCCTCCCCTAGAGACCACCTCAGAGGAGAGCTCCGAGGAGACCACCATCGATGAAGTTCACACCTCGGAGGGTAACATTAGTGGACAGACTTCTGAGGGTAAATCTGGTAGGCACTACACAGTTATTGACACACGTCAGGTGGAGGCAAGCATATCCAAGGGAGTTAGCAGTTGGAGGTCTGCTGGATCCCAGCACTCTGCTGAGTCCCAGTCAGATGTTAAGCCTCTGGACAAGGTTATCCCAGAGCTGATGCAGATGCTTGGACACGGCCGTGAGATTCAGGAGGGGATGTTTGCGATATTCCAGCGAGAGCAGATCCGATTAGAGGAGTCCCAAAGGCTATGGACGCAGGAGCTGATGCTGACAATGCGTGGCTAGAGTTGCGACTGCAGCACAAAGTCAGCCTCTTGAGTGGTGGTGTCCAAGGCTTGGCTCAGTCTGTGACAATCATGGCTGAGGGCCTCAACATCATGTCCCAGTCGCTAAGGGACATGTCCCATATACAGGTGGATATTTCCAGGGTACTGCAGGAGTATGGCGCAGTTATTGAGGAGCATCGCTGAGGACCATGGTGCAGACAATGGGAGGCACCACGATTGGTAGAGGTGGATGACACAGAGGCCTCTAGAGCTTACCGCAGCTTCCCCTCCATCCCATGGAGACACCCAGGCCCTACAGGGATCGTCAGCAGAAGGAAGTGCTGGAGGTCAACCCAGGATCTGCCACAAAGAGGTGGCGGTGGTCTCCAGTTCTTCGGAATCCCACCCTCCTGGCATGGGCACATCTCAACAGCAGCGGGCAGAACAGGGTGGGATGGCGAAGCCAGTGACATCGGTGAGTTGGCCAGGCTCGCCGACCCCAGGCCCTCCAGAGGATAAGCCAAGGGCATCAAAGGTTAATGGCGCGTAAATCAGCAGGCTACCTCCATGTCTGATGTGTATCCTGGGGACACACCTTGATGTAACAGTCAACCACATAAGATCAAGCAGATTGAGGATGACTGAGTGGGCACTGGAGGGTCACTAACTGTAGCTGGGGAGAATGGAAATGTCAAATGTTCAGAATTAAAACACAATTACATCTGAAACATGTGAAGCCTCTGTCATGTTAATATTAACAGTGAGCCTGCCTGCACCCTCCCTGTTGCCCTCCGCTCGAGACCCCTCATCCTCCCACTCGGCACAGAGGTCCAAGATCAGAGGATGGTGTGAGCGCACTGTCAGCAGAAAGACAGGAGTCAGACTTTGACATAAATTGTGGGGCACAAGAGCTTAACTGACAGCGAGCGATCACACTCTCCTGCCTTCTTTATTGATCTGCTGACAGTGCCGACACAGATCCATCTCCCGGGGTGATGTGAGGATCGGGGAATGGGGGAATTGGATGGGTGGGAGGGACGGAAATCGGGGTGGTCATTGGTGGGTCAGGAGGGGTGAAATGGGGATGAGATAACAGACAAAGCCTCGTTGATGATAAGTAGGCAAAGATGAGGGCCTCCTGTGCCCTCAGGGGATGCCGGACCCTCGCTGCCACCTGTTCTCCATCCTCCGGCTGCTCCCGCGGATCCTCCCTGGGCTCCTCCTCAAGCACCTCCCAGTCCTACCCCTCCTCAGATGAGACTGCATGATCCTCCTCCTCGTCCTCCTCCAGCACATCGCCCACTGCTGTGCCAGATTGCGGAGGGCACAGCAGACTGCCACAAAGCTGTAGACTCTGGGTGCTGTCTTGCAGTACACCACCAGAGCGGTCGAAGAATTGGAACCGCATTTCGAGCAGTCCGATGCACTGCTCAATGACTGCACAAGTGGCAACACGGTCCTCGTTATATCGGGTCTCTGCCTCGGTCTCCTGGCGTCCGCTCTGGCGTCATCAGCTATGACCTCAGCAGATACCCCTAAACCCAAGGGCCAACCTGTCATTCTGGGTTGGTCCTCAAAGAGGGCGGGGAACTCAGAACTTCCTAGAATGTCGCTGTCATGCATGCTCCATGGGAAACGTGCACACACACGTGCATGATCCGGAGGCGGTGGTCACACAGTAGTTGAAAGTTCAGGGAGTGGAACCCCTTCCTGTTAATGAAGGGCACTCCCTGATGTCCTGGTGTGCACAAGGTGACATGCATACCATCAAAAAAAACCTGAACCTAGGGTATCACAGCGATGGTGGAGAATCCTGCAACATGGGCATTTTAGTGGGCTTGGTTCAGCCCAAAGTTGATAAAGTCTGATGCCCGGGCACACAGGGTATCCATGACCTCATAGATGCACTTGTAGGCTGTAGCTTGCGAAATGCTGCACAAGTCCCGCTTGAGTCCTGGAATGAACCGTTGGCATAAAGTTTGAGGACTGCGGTGACCTTCATGGCTCCCAGGAGTGGGTGTCCTCCTCCTCCACAGGGTGCCAAGTCAATGTGGACATGGCACAGGTGCCACACTTTGTCTTTGCTGAGATGGAGTCTCCAGCGGCACATGCTGTCGGTCATCTCCTCGAAAGACCAATGATGCCTGTATACCTTGGGCTGTTGCTGACCTCCACCTACAGGTCCCTGCTTGGCCTGATGGGCAGCTGGGTCTCCAGGGTATGTGGTAACTCCCTGCACATGGGTGTTGCATCCAGCTTGTGTCGATGCTGCTGCCTTCTCCGGCGTCTGGCCGCCTGGTCTGCCACCAGCAGTGCGAGGGCTGCCGCTCCGGGGTCAACAAAACCATCCATCTTGTTTCCTGTAAGGAATTGGAGAAGATGAGGGTGACAATCAATTTGGGCTTCCCCGAGGGACCCTCATATCCCCCAGGCTTCCCCCCACCCTTTCTTGTCCCACCTTCTTTCAGAGTGACATCCACAGAGCCAGTTGGACTGGGGACGCCGCTCTGCGCACTCACCCCCGGCAACAGCAGGAACCCTGCCGGAAACATTAGAGAGACCATGCTCAGGTGCCCTACCCTGTTCCACGCACACATCCTCTGGTTGCAGGAATATTCCCAGTGCTGAAGCCCAGCTCGAGTGTGTTTGATTGTTGGCTGCTGCCTCTGCGGTGTTGTCGTCTGCAGTGTTCAGGCAAAGTGCCCACGCCCACAGTTAGATTGGAATGCTGGGCAATAACACTCGCCTGAGACATGACACGTGTATCCATGAGAATGCACTTGAGAATACTTTGTTTATTAATCGTTCAACAAAGATTTGAAAATCAAGTACATACCACTCCACATATCACACTAACCATTAAAGAAGGAAACTGCATCGTTCCATATTGGTGCCAATACAAATCTATATCAGCTCATTTTCATAAAAAAACAAACACGGCATCACCCTTCACACATTCCTCAACAGAAACGGAGGATGAGCCAGAGAATGTGTGGTCATGTCCAGGACTTTGTCATAGAAATGATCTGTCCATCAATGTATTACTTGTTCCAGGTACCAGTGCCATTCTCCAGCCAAGAGCTGCAGTTGTGCAGGTCCTCCCATTGACCCATCTCACCGGAACAAAATCCTGGCATCCACACATTCCCCGGCACTCAAGGTGCAGTTGAACATTCTTGACTTCCAGTGTGTTTAACCCACGGTGACGTGCCAGTTACATGCAGCACTTACTAGTAACAAAAGTATCAGCAATCTGTGAAAGTGTTTCTTTAACAGCGTCATCAGGTGGCCCACTGGATCAATATTGTGCACCAGGTTCCGTAGTGTCTTCTTACTTCAAACCTGATTTCCTTCTGTACTTGTACATCCCCCTGAGCCCCGTGTTCAGGACCCAGGTAACTTAAAAAAAAATTGATCTTCTTTCCAGCTTCAGAAAGGGAGGAAACAGTAACAGCAGCCTCCAGACATTTGCAGCCAACAGCAGGAGCAAGCAGCAAACACAGCCTGCTGCTAAGTGCTCTCACAACTAACAAGGCAAATTCCTTATTAGCAATTGCCTTCAGCTGTTCAGCCAGAGGCTGCTCACAGCGAATAGGAGTTAAAGTGACCTTCAGCATATAACCATGAACATGGCTCTGTTCTGGAACTGTTTGGTAGGACAGACAGGCAGCAACTGTAGCTGCCCCAGTTATAGGTAGTGTCACCATCTGGGATGGCCACTTTCAGTATATAAAAATGGACAATGCAAAGCAACAAGCAGGCACAGAGCCTGAATGTATATTTGGAAGGCAGTCTGCAGACGGAACCAAAACTCCGGGTCGATTTAAATATTGATGGCCCATCTCCGAGGAACAAAGAACTAGTGCTCAGGTAGCCGATACTGTCTCAGACATTCCGGCGCCACTACCCCAGCAAGAAGACACAAACAAAGCAAGGCCAACGGCCACTTAGGACACGCCTAACCATCAAGGCACCCGCCCCTTTATTGGCTCAGATCGATGGCAGTGATCGAGGAGCTGCCCAATTAATTGGGACCAAGTGTAAGGCCCGTCTAAAAGCGCGCGAAGCCCCCCAAGTATAAGAAGGAACCCTCCCAATGTGTTCCCTCTCTTGGATTTGGCTCTCAAGCGGAGAGTCCCTTCCATCGAGAGATACCTGGCGACTCTGAAAGCATACTCATAATTAGGATTAAGAAAGGCGACCTTATTAACGGCCATATTTATAGCAAGTAAATATAGCAACATTACTGGCGACATCTGACGGGATTCGACCGAGAAGTGACTTTGTCACTCCGAGAGAACCCAACTTTGAATTAGAAACCCAATTAGAAAAAGTAAAAGCCACAAGCGTAAGACCGATATTGATCAAACCTCCAAGATTCGGAAGTATGTTATTTGCATGCGTACTAACAAGGGATATAACGTAACCTTGATAGATTTTGTTGCGTAAAACTGTCGGGAGTTTTGTAGACCGGAAATTAGCTTGAGCCGTACCCTTGTTTGCATCACCACTTTATTCCCCCTGTTCCAAATTTACGGTAGAAACCCAGAGATAACAGTAGAGATGGCAATGAAGGCAATGGAACGCCTTATGAACCCCCAGGAATTTGAGGTTGATGCGACCAATGGAGCAGGGCAGTGTCCCATATGGGAAAAGGAAATTCGGAAATATCTAAAAGGGAAAGGATGGCCCCTTTGGAGCAAATTTTGTGCAAATGAGGAAACAGGTCCCGGATGTATAGGACATACTTGGTGGGAGAACCTGACCAAGATTCATAAGAAAAGCTTAGGAAAAGCTTGTAACCCGAAGGCAATCGTGTCCTGCTAGGCACAATTGCGAGGTACAAAGGACGTTGTGAAGACGCTCCGCAGAGAGATTCAGGACAAAGAGAAGAATAGTGAGGGAGACGTTAGCGAGTGCGAGAAAGTTAACAGGCAACTTAGAGAGCAGTTAGCGGCGAAGGACAAGGAGATGGCTGATGTCAAACGAGCACACCAATCTTGTCTCGGTCACCTAAGCAGCTTTTAGTCACAGTATGATAAGGCCTACCAAGACACGCAACACGTTGGTACGAGAAGAGGCAGAACTTCAAGTTGAGCAATTAAAGAAACAATGTCAGGATTTAAAAGCGGCCCTATGAGCACTCCACAGTTTCACGACGGAACGAAGGCAGAGTTCGGTAGACCACGCCAAATGCCGAAAGCAAATTGCAGACCTGCAATCCCTGCTCTCAGTACAAAATGGTTTCCAAGATACAATTGGACCCCAGTTAGATCAGGAAAATGGCCCCGATTGGCAGGAGTAAAATGAAACTGCCCATCGCTATGTACATGGAACATGTGCTCAGGATAAAACCCAGAAAAGGAAAGCACCCCCACCCCCGAGTGCACAGGTAGTGCACAACCCCATGAACCCTGTCACCACACAGCGTAGGGCCACAACAGACGGAGACCCCGATTTTCTGTACACCACCCCATTAACCGTCACCCAATTAAGGGACGCGTGTGACAAAATAACAGCGTTCCAACCCACATCGGACCCGCACCATTATTTTGCAAAGGTTAAACAACAGGCGACAATGTACGGCCTGGCGAAAAAGAGCAAGTTATGCTCACAGTTTTGAGCCTCGACCCCTCAGTCGTGACAGCCCTTTCCACCCAACAAAATGTAGGAGGAGGCACCCTCCAAGAAATGCATGCAGCGATCCTAGATGCGATCGGCTACAATAAAGGAGATCCCGTAGAAGGACTCAATAAATGCAGGCAGAAAAAGACCGAGCACCCAACAGCGTTTGCTGGATGCCTGTGGACCCACTTCACAGCAGTATTTGGAGAGTTAGCCCGTGCCCATTTGACACCAGAAAATATGGCCAAATGGACTCGTATCCTAGTCTCTCACGTGACCGAAGCAGGACAGAGAGCTTGCACCAATTACGACCCCTCAGACGATACACTCAATGAGAAATGGGTTTTAAAAAGATTATCCCGAGCTTGGGAATAGTCCCTTCAGGAAAAGTCAGAATACGGAAAAGCAGATGAAGAGCAGGCAGATGCTAACATGCATCCGGTCAGGCCACATCAAAACCCCACATGGGTAAATGAGTAAAGAAATAGTCCACAGCAGCCTAAATCCCAAGAGTGCTCCAATTGCGGACAGTTAGGACATCATGCACGAGAATGCAATGCCCCCCCAGGAACAGCAGCGAAACCAGCAGGCAACTACCCTAAATAAGAACAGAGCCAAGCCCATTCATCGTGTTAGCACCCGTTCCGAGAACGCAGACATGAACGGCACCGATTGACGGTGTTCGGACTACCCAACTTGGGTCTGCGACACCCTTTGGGACATGTCCGGAAGACCGGTAGTAGCAGGCACAGTCTGGGGACACCCTGTAGAATTCCTTTGGGACACAGGAGGGTCCCGCACCACGCTAAATTCCTCCACAATGTTCCAACGGGATACATGGCCCACCACAGACACCATTACCCTCAGCGGTTTCACAGGACACTTGCAACAGGGACACATTACAGCCCCTGTGGCGATTCAGATAGGCAACATTAAAACCAAACACCCCGTCGTTCTAGTAGATCTACCCCAGACAGCCGAACACATTTTGGGGATTTCATTCGACTCGGTCAATAAATGTGTGTGGAGAATGGTAAAGGCAGCACGAGCCCCCGCCATGCTCACAGTTGGAGACTACGCACACAGGATTAGCGCAGTAGGGGACTTCTGGTTTGATCTACGAACCATTAGTCAGGACAAAGACGTTAAAGACGTTTTACAGAGACACAAAGCAGCTTTTGCCCAGCACAAGTATGACTGTGGCAAGATCGCTGGTTTCGTCAACATTATAGGATCCGAGCCCAAATCCCCAAAACTGTACGGTTTTCCCCAACAAGCAGAGGGAGAAATCGCAAAGGTCATCCAAAGTTTACTTGACCAAGGCGTACTTTGTTCAGTAGCCTCAACTAACAATGCCCCAATTTGGCCCGTAAGGAAACCCGATGGCTCATGGCGACTGACCATCGATTATAGGGAACTAAACAAAGTGACCCCATTAGCTGCCCCCACCGTGGCCACGAGTCCCGAGACGATGTTAAAACAGGGACCCCAGTCAAAATCTTTCTTGGTTTTGGACATCAGCAACGGCTTTTGGTCCATTCCATTGGATAAAGCGTGCCAATACAAATTTGCTTTCACCTTCCAGGGACGGCAATACACGTGGACGTGCCTACCACAACTCCCCCTCCATTTTCCACCGACAGCTGGCGAATGGATTAGCTAAATGTTCCCGATCCGATTGCCTCATCTAGTATGTGGACGACTTACTTCTACAGACACTAAGGGAGAGCACATTTCGCTTCTCACCGAATTATTAGGACTTCTTCACAAAATCAGATGTAAGCTAAACCCCAAAAAGGCCCAGATCCTCCAAGAAAAGGTCATTTATTTAGGCACAGTAATCACCCATGGCGAACGCGAGATCGAGCAGAAACGCATTGACTCCATTGTTAAATTACCCTTGTCCCATAATGTTGCAGCCCTCTGGTCATTTCTAGGACTGGTTGGCTACTGCAGGTACCACATAGATGGTTTTGCCACAAAGGCAGCCCCTCTTTCTGAATTCCTAAAAATGCACGCCCCATGGGAATGGCTTCCACAGCACACGGATGCCGTGGATGCATTAAAACGAGCCCTCAGCACAGCTCCCGCATTACAGGTCCCAGACGCACTTTCCCCATACGCAATTGAAGTTGCAACCACCGACCGAACCCTTTCGGCCGCGCTCCTTCAGGAAAGACACGATCGTTTAGGCCCCGTAGCATATGCCACACGAGTTCTCGATCCAGTAGACCAATGATTTTCTGCCTGCGAAAGGCACTTGCTCGCAGTTTTTTGGGCTGTTCAGTACTTTGCGTACATAACAGGACTCAACCCCGTTACCATTTTACCAGAGCACACCCCAACCCAACTTCTACTAGACGGTAGACTAAAGGACGGCACAGTCAGCCAAATTTGTGCAGCACGATAGACCCTACTCCTACAAGGACAGGACATTACGGTTAAAAGGACCAAGACACACACATTTCTAGCAGATAATTTACAGTTCGCAGGCACCCCACATGAGTGTGAGATCATTACCACCAGGCACAATACAGGACCCTTTGTACCCAAATCAGCTCCCCCGAAACCAGGTACTACACCCCAGAGACCCCAGCCCACAGACACAAACACTCCTCTTAAGATTTATGTGGATGGCTCCTCCACAGTTTTAACCGTTAATGAATCACTGGTTGTGGCATTTATGTAGAGGACACGCAAGGACGTGCATTAGAGGAAATAGCACTGAAATTGCCTGGACATCTAGGTTCGCAGGCAGCAGAATTAGCAGCCATAGCATACATTGTAGAGCACCCCGACTCGTTCCCGACCCCAACCGACATATACTCCGACAGCCTATATGTCTGCAACAGTTTAACTGAATTCCTACCCCTGTGGGAATCTAGAGGTTTTGTTTCCGCGGATGGAAAGCCCCTACCCTCAGCCCCATTAATCCAGCATATTCTCAGGACAGCAAAAGATCGTAAATACGTAATCGTTAAAGTTCGTAGCCACCATCGTTCTTCCCCCCCCATGTAACGTTAAGACAGACGCCCTAGCAAAGGCAGGTTCCAGACATGGTCACTTTTAGAATCCCCCCGAGAGTGCCCCAGTACACGCGGTCCAGGTCTCACAGACCAATATTCAAGATTTAGCTCAAGCCCAAAAGCAAGACGAAAAGCTCAGGAAGTTTTAAAAGGTAACTTCCCAGCCCCTTACGACAAGTACAGAAACGCTTTAACAGCACACGATGGCAGAATTTTAAAAGACGGTATTTACGTGATCCCCACCCAAGATAGAAACCAAATTATCTGCCAATTCCATGACAACCATGGTCACCAAGGGATAGATGCAACCCTTGCCCACCTCAGACCTCTCTGCTGGTAGACCGATTTAAAATCCAATGTGACGCATTGATTTGCGCCCAGAACAATCCAGACAGGTATGCGAGGAAAGGTCAGCTCAGTGACACCCGCCCTGTTAATGGCCCCTGGACGAATTTACAGATTGATTACATAGGTCCCCTACCCCCTGCAAGAATGGTTTTAAGTATGTGTTGGTAGTAATCGACACCTTCACGAAATGGGTGGAAGCTTTTCCATCCAGAACTATCACGGCCAAAACGACAGCCAAGATTCTAACGCAGCACATCTTCACGAGATGGGGCCTTCACGGTAGTATAGAGTCAGACCAAGGCTCACATTTCACAGGACGGGTCGTGAAAAATGTCCTCACAATTTTCGGCATCCGACAAAAATTTCACATCGCCTATCACCCCCAATCAAGCAGAATCGTAGAACGAATGAATAGAACCCTCAAGGCAACCGTCAGCACAATACCACATGGGACACAGTTCTCTCTTTTGCATTCATGTTCATAAGGAACACGGTATCAACTTCGACAGGATAGACCCCCCACACCCTCATGACCGGACGACCCATGAAGGGAACAGAATACTTGTTAGGGCTTGATTTGGCCAGCCCCACAGTCACCGCCCACAGCCATGAGAAAGCAGTACAGCAGATCCTCAAAAACGTTAAAGCAGCCCAGCTTGCCGCAGCTGTTAGGCTTGGCACACAAAAGAAACAAAGTAAAGTATGTTTTGACAAAACGGTACACCCCACAGTATTTTCAGTAGGACAGTACGTCATGCTCTCCCTGTACAACACAAGTTCATTCCTTTCCCCCAAATTTGCAGTACCCTACTCCATTTCAGGTAAAGTCCCTCCATTTATCAGATCACTTATCCTAATAGTACAAAGTCTTACAACACCAGGTTAAAGTCCAACAGGTTTGTTTCGATGTCACTAGCTTTCAGAGCGCTGCTCCTTCCTCAGGTGAATGAAGAGGTATGTTCCAGAAACACATATATAGACAAATTCAAAGATGCCAAACAATGCTAGGAATGCGACCATTAGCAGGTGATTAAATCTTTACAGATCCAGAGATGGGGTAACCCCAGGTTAAAGAGGTGTGAATTGCATCAAGCCAGGACAGTTGGTAGGATTTTGCAGGCCAAATGGTGGGGGATGAATGTAATGCGACATGAATCCCAGGTCCCGGTTGAGGCCGCACTCATGTGTGCGGAGCTTGGCTATAAGTTTCTGCTCGGCGATTCTGCGTTGTCGAGCGTCCTGAAGGCCGCCTTGGAGAACGCTTACCCGGAGATCAGAGGCTGAATGCCCTTGACTGCTGAAGTGTTCCCCGACTGGAAGGGAACATTCCTGCCTGGTGATTGTTGCGCGATGTCCGTTCATTCGTTGTCGCAGCGTCTGCATGGTCTCGCCAATGTACCACGCTTCGGGACACCTTTTCCTGCAGCGTATGAGGTAGACAACGTTGGCCAAGTCGCACGAGTATGTACCGCGTACCTGGTGGGTGGTGTTCTCACGTGTAATAGTGGTATCCATGTCGATGATCTGGCACGTCTTGCAGAGATTGCCATGGCAGGGTTGTGTGGTGTCGTGGTCACTGTTCTGAAGACTGGGTAGTTTGCTGCAAACAATGGTTCGTTGTTTGCAGCAAACTACCCAGTCTTCAGAACAGTGACCACGACACCACACAACCCTGCCATGGCAATCTCTGCAAGACGTGCCAGATCATCGACATGGATACAACTATTACACGTGAGAACACCACCCACCAGGTACGCGGTACATACTCGTGCGACTCGGCCAACGTTGTCTACCTCATACGCTGCAGGAAAGGATGTCCCAAAGCGTGGTACATTGGCGAGACCATGCAGATGCTGCGACAACGAATGAACGGACATCGCGCAACAATCACCAGGCAGGAATGTTCCCTTCCAGTCGGGGAACACTTCAGGAGTCAAGGGCATTCAGCCTCTGATCTCCGGGTAAGCGTTCTCCAAGGCGGCCTTCAGGACGCTCGACAACGCAGAATCGCCGAGCAGAAACTTATAGCCAAGTTCCGCACACATGAGTGCGGCCTCAACCAGGACCTGGGATTCATGTCGCATTACATTCATCCCCCACCATTTGGCCTGCAAAATCCTACCAACTGTCCTGGCTTGATGCAATTCACACCTCTTTAACCTGGGGTTACCCCATCTCTGGATCTGTAAAGATTTAATCACCTGCTAATGGTCGCATTCCTAGCATTGTTTGGCATCTTTGAATTTGTCTATATATGTGTTTCTGGAACATACCTCTTCATTCACCTGAGGGAGGAGCAGCGCTCTGAAAGCTCGTGACATCGAAACAAACCTGTTGGACTTTAACCTGGTGTTGTAAGACTTCGTACTGTGCTCACCCCAGTCCAACGCCGGCATCTCCACATCATGGCTACTTATCCTAATGGCAAGTCAGGATGGTTTCACATAAACCAGCTTAAGGCTTATGGCACACAGGGCAACCACTCCCACCACATCTCACTTGCAGCAGCAGACGAACATGCCCCGCCCATGGACGACCTAATCCTACCCTCCACCAACCAGTCCAGCCCATCCTCGGACACCATTTCGACTCCACCCCCAGATGCACGACTCCGCCTCGCCCTTCATTCGACCAGCACCGACAGCGACAGTACTGATACATTCGACCCCATGGAACCGCCACACAATTTCAATTCTGCACCAGGCCCCACTCCCAGCGACTCCGAACAGGATACGTTCGACCCTTTCGAGACCACTTACATAAAAGCCCCTGAACCGGACCCACCGCCCGATGACGCCTCAAACCTAAACACTAAGCATTAGCACGGCGACAATTCCTACAGACTCATCCGTAACGATGAGATGGACCCCACATCGCCCCAAGCAGCCTTGGCACAGCTACTCCAGTTAAGAGTGTGGCAACCGGGAGAAGATGATGACTCAGAGTCTGACTCCCACCAGACCAGCCCCTTTGTGACTATTTTTGCAGTAGAACAATGAGGTGTCCAGATGATGGTAAAAAGGAACCGCTTGAGATTTACGGTGTCCTTCCTTCTGATGGAGCCTGCCCGATTTTGTTATTTTAGTTTGCTGTTTTTTTTAAACGTTGAATGTTTGTATTGTGTACGACCCTTTGATAAAGTTTATCCGAGGCCCCACGCCAAATTTTGATGCAGTCACGACTACTCCTTTAATGCTACATGGCAGTTAGAGGAACAAGTTTGTCGCCAGACACCAATTGATACAGTCATAATTATTCTTCTGATTCGACGACAATCATAAGAGGCAGTTTATCCACGACAAACACAAATTATTTCCGTTCTTGTCCAGTCACCCAGGCAGTGGAGTAACGGCACTGGTCCCCGCCCTGCCTGAGGACCCCAATCTGGTCAGCTACACTTGGGTAGTGCACCTACGACACTGGTCACCGTCCTACCCGGGGATTCCACACATTTTTGCGCCGCCACGGCCCATACGCACCCCATTTGGAGCTTTTGGTTCAAAACTCTTTTACTGTTGTTTTAGTCTGTGGTTTAAAGAATGCTCTTTGCCACAAGTTTTGTTTGTTTTCCGGCGACCCTTAGGTCGCTATCCCACATGCTGTTTACAACCTCAAAAACTTGGATGAAACGCTTTGCTGTTGGACGGAGAAATTGTCCGCCCACTCAGCGCATCGATAACACAGGCTGCGAGATTGCTCGCACTGTGACAGTATTTTCTTTCCGGAGGTCTTGTCCGCAAAAATATTTGGTTTAAAAATTTTTTTTAAATGAGGGAGTCACAAATGAGGCTCTTTGATCGGTATTCGGTTGAACCTTGTGGCGGTATCGAGAGATACCTGGCGACTCTGAAAGCATATTCATAATTAGGATTAAGAAAGGCAACCTTATTAACTGCCATATTTATAGCGAGTAAATATAGCAACAGTATGCACAACAATGAAGGATGGTCTGTAGGCCCGGCTGATGCCGGAGCCCCTAAGCCACGTAACCCCCACCCCGCCCTCCCCCCCCCAAGCTCAGGGATGGCCTCGGACCTACAGCCCCAGTCTCCAACCAGTCTTGTACCCTGCTGAGGGGATTGCCCCCAACCATCGGTGCACCATCTCCAGTGCCCCTGGGCTGCATGCTGGGGAATGGAAATGGCTACTGACTTCCGGGTGCGGCTATGCAGAGCTAGGTCGCATGTTCGGTAGCTCCCGCTTGGAACGGACTTTTGGGCTCTTTTACAGGGCCCCCACAGCATTTGTTTGACATTTCCCGTTGTGGGAAGAAGGCTGCAATATTCCCCCGACAGTGTCCCCCAGGAAGGGTATGTCTCTGGGTTGCCAGACACGGCAAAAACAGTAAAAGATTTGGCTGCAACTGCAGGATAAACAGGGCCTCTTCCAGCATGCAGGCGGGGGAAGGGCAAGCTTAAAGCTGCAAGCTGACCTGAGGGCCTGTATCAAAGGTGAATTCTAGCAGCAGAGGGAACAACTGTGAAAAGACTTCATCAAGGCCACTGAAGGGACTTCCGGTTGCGGTGATGCCGAGCTAGCCGCACGCTTCGGCGGCTCCAGCTCCGACGGACCTTCGGGCTCTTTTAAGAGCCCCAACGGGGAATTTTTCGACGACGCAACCCGGTGTGGGGTGTGTGAGAAGGGAGTCCCCCCCAAACGAAGGAGGAAAAAACCGGCGGCGGCGGCTGCAGCGCGAGGAATCGTCGACCAAAGGGTCAGAAAGAGAGAAGTACAAGATGGCGGCGGAGAAAGCGCAGGCGACATGGGGGCCTGAGCAGGATGAAATTGTGAGACGGTGCGTGGAGCTGCTGAAGAGGGAGGTGCTGACCCCGTTGCTACAGGCAATTGAGGGGCTCAAGGAGACATTAAAGACCCAGGAGACAGAGCTCCGCGTGGTGGAGCAGAAGGTGACAGATATTGAGGACGAGATCCTGGGCCTGGCGGTTAAGACACAGACGCACGAGGCACTTCATAAAAAGTGTACTGAAAGGATCGAAGCCCTAGAAAATGGAGCGCGAAGGAAGAACCTTCGGATACTGGGTCTCCCTGAGGGTGTGGAAGGAGTGGACTGTGGAGCGTACGCAAGTACGATGCTGAGCTCACTGATGGGTGCTGAGGCCCCTACGGGCCCCTTGGAGGTGGAGTGGGCAAATCGGAATCCGGCGAGAAGACCAAAAGCGGGAGAACCACCCAGGGCGATAATCGTGCGATTTTACCGCCTTAAGGATAGAGAAGAGGTCCTGAGATGGGCTAAAAAGGTGCGGAGTAGCAGATGGGAGAATGCAGTGGTACGGGTATACCAGGATTGGAGTGCGGAGGTGGCGAGAAGGAGGGCGAGCTTCAACCGAGCCAAAGAGGTGTTGCATAAAAGGAAGGTGAAGTTCGGGATGCTGCAGCCGGCAAGACTATGGGTCACGTATCAGGAGAGACACCATTATTTCGAGACGGCGGAGGAAGCATGGACCTTCATCAAAGAAGAGAAATTGGATCAGAACTGAGGGACTGATGCTGCAGGAAATTTTATTGTTAATGTTATGGTTGAAGTTAATTGAGAAGTAAATTGGGAAGGGGGGAGACATTGGGGAAATGTGGGCGCCGGTGAGGGGGGAAAGACGGGACATAGTTGGAGAATGGGGATGGGGAGGGGGGGGGAAAGGGAGCTGCGCCATAAGAGGCGGGTCAGGTAAAGGGATGTTCCCGCGCCAGAAAGAATAAGGCGGGAAGACAGGCGCAAGGCGGATGGGAGTTCCCCACACGGGGGGGTCGAGGAGTGAGCAGGAGTAGCCGGGGTCAGTTGAAGTCAGCTGACTTACGGAAGTAATATGGGGGGAGCAATCATGCTAGAAAGAGATGTGGCGGGGAGGGGGGGAGGGGGGGGGGGACAACTGGGTTGCTGCTGCGGAAATCCAAAAGGAAATGGCTAAAGAGTGGGTGGGCGGGGATGGTGTGCGACGCTGGGGGAGCGAGCGGGAGCGCGGAGGCGGGATATGGGACTGGCCTAGAGAAGGTAATGGCTAGTCGACACGGGAGGGGGGCAGGTAGCCCCCTAGTGAGGCTGATCACGTGGAACGTGAGAGGCCTGAACGGACCGATAAAAAGGGCCCGAGTGCTCGCGCATTTGAAAGGACTAAGGGCAGACGTGGTTATGCTCCAAGAGACGCACCTAAAGGTGGAGGACCAAGTTAGGCTAAGGAAAGGATGGGAGGGACAGGTGTTCCACTCAGGACTGGACGCAAAGAATAGAGGGGTGGCCATTTTGGTGGGGAAACGGGTAGCATTTGAAGCAAAGAACATCGTAGCAGATAGCGGAGGTAGATATGTAATGGTGAGTGGCAGGCTGGAGGGAATGGAGGTCGTGTTGGTTAATGTGTATGCCCCAAACTGGGACGATGCGGGATTTATGAGACGGATGCTGGGGCGTATACCGGACCTGGAGGTAGGAAACTTGATTTTAGGAGGGGACTTTAATACGGTGCTGGACCCGGGGCTAGATAGATCCAGCTCAAGGACCGGAAGAAGGCCGGCAGCGGCCAAGGTACTTAAGGGGTTTATGGACCAAATGGGGGGAGTGGATCCATGGCGATTTCTCAGACCTAGGGCTAGGGAGTTTTCCTTCTTCTCCCATGTCCATAAAGTGTACTCCCGGATAGATTTTTTTGTTTTGGGAAGGTCGTTGATCTCTAGGGTGGAAGAAGCTGAGTACTCAGCCTTAGCGGTTTCGGATCATGCCCCACATTGGGTGGACCTGGAATTAGGAGAGGAAAGGGAGCAGAGAACACTCTGGCGATTAGATGTGGGACTGATGGCGGATGAGGGAGTGTGTGCAAGAGTGCGGGGGTGTATTGAGAGATACCTGGAGGTCAATGACGACGGCGAGGTCCCTGTGGGAGTGGTATGGGAAGCACTAAAAGCGGTGGTCAGAGGAGAGCTGATCTCCATTGGGGCCCACAAAAGGAAAACAGAGGCCAAGGAAAGGGAAAGATTACTGGGGGAGATTTTAAGGGTGGATAGGGAATTTGCAGAGACCCCGGAGGAGGAATTGTACAGGGAGAGGAGACGACTCCAGACGGAATTTGACCTTCTGACCACCAGAAAGGCGGAGGTACTGTGGAGGAAGGCACAGGGGAGGAGGTATGAATATGGGGAAAAGGCTAGTCGCCTGTTGGCTCATCAATTGCGAAAGAGGGCAGCAGCCAGGGAGATAGGAGGAATTAGAGACGAAAGGGGAGACACGGTGCGAAGGGCAGGAAAGATAAATGAGGTGTTCAAGACCTTCTATGAGGAACTGTATAGGTCTCAACCCCCAGAGGGAGAGGAGGGGATGCGGCAGTTCCTGGACCAATTGAGGTTCCCGAAAGTGGAGGAGCGGGGGGTGGTAGGCCTGGGGGCACCGATTGGGGTGGACGAGGTTATTAAGGGACTGGGAAGCATGCAAGCAGGGAAGGCCCCAGGACCAGACGGGTTCCCGGTGGAGTATTACAGAAAATATGTGGACTTGTTGGCCCCGTTGATGGTGAGGACGTTCAATGAGGCCAGGAAAGGGGGGACTCTACCCCCGACGATGTCGGAGGCGACGATATCGTTAATTTTGAAGAGGGATAAAGATCCGTTGCAGTGCGGGTCCTATAGGCCCATTTCATTATTGAACGTGGACGCCAAATTGTTGGCAAAGGTACTGGCATCGAGGATAGAGGACTGTGTCCCGGGGGTGGTGCACGAAGACCAGACAGGGTTCGTAAAAGGGAGACAACTGAATGTTAACGTGCGACGACTATTAGGGGTGATAATGATGCCCCCAGTGGAGGGGGTGGCAGAGATAGTGGCGGCAATGGACGCAGAGAAGGCATTTGATAGGGTGGAGTGGGAGTATTTATGGGAAGTGTTAAGGAGGTTTGGGTTTGGGAACGGGTTTATTAGCTGGGTTAGACTTCTTTATGGGGCTCCAACGGCAAGCGTAGTTACAGGTCGACATAGATCGGAGTATTTCCGACTATATAGGGGAACAAGACAGGGATGCCCGCTGTCTCCATTGTTGTTCGCGTTGGCAATTGAACCTCTGGCCATGGCGTTGAGAGACTCCAGGAAATGGAGAGGGGTGATTAGAGGGGGAGAAGAACACCGAGTCTCGTTATACGCGGATGACCTATTGTTATACGTGTCGGACCCAGCGGGGGGGATGATAGAGGTTATGCGAATTTTGAGGGGGTTCGGGGATTTCTCGGGGTATAGGCTAAACATGGGGAAGAGTGAATTATTTGTGATACATCCAGGGGACCAGAGTAGAGAGATAGAAGGCTTGCCTCTAAGGAAAGTGGAAAGAAACTTCCGATACCTGGGGATTCAGATCGCTAGGAGCTGGGGAACCTTGCACAGACTTAATCTGACACGGTTGGTAGAACAAATGGAGGAGGACTTCAAGAGGTGGGACATGCAGCCTCTATCGCTGGCGGGCAGGGTGCAAGCAATTAAGATGATGGTCCTCCCGAGATTCTTATTTGTATTTCAATGTCTCCCTATACTAATCACCAAGACCTTTTTTAATAAAATAGACAGGAGCATCACGAGCTTCGTGTGGGCAGGGAAAGTTCCGAGAGTAAGGAGGGGGTTCCTTCAGCGTAGTAGGGACAGAGGAGGATTGGCACTACCGAACTTGGGCGATTACTAGTGGGCCGCCAATGTGGCAATGATACGTAAATGGATGATTGAGGGTGAGGGAGCGGCGTGGAAAAGACTGGAGAGAAAGTCCTGTAAAGGGACGCGTTTAGAGGCGCTGGTGACGGCGCCGCTACCGATCTCACCTAAAATGTTTACCACGAACCCGGTGGTTGCGGCAACATTGAATATCTGGGGACAGTGGAGGCGACAGAGAGGGGTGCGGGGAGCCCTGGTGGGGTCCCCAATCAGGAACAACCATAGGTTCGCCCCAGGAAGAATGGATGGAGGATTTCAGAGCTGGTACCAGTTGGGAATTAGGAGGGTGGGAGATTTATTTATAGATGGGACTTTTGCGAGCTTGGGAGCATTGGAGGAAAAGTATAAGTTGGCCCGGGGAAATTTCTTGAGATATATGCAGGTGAGGGCGTTTACTAGACAACAGGTGAGGGAATTTCCGTTGCTCCCGACACAGGGGATACAGGACAGGGTGCTTTCAGGGGTGTGGGTCGGAGAGGGCAAGATGTCAGAGATTTACCGAGAGATGAGGGAAGAGGGGGAGGAGTCGGTGGGCGAACTAAAAGGAAAGTGGGAAGAAGAACTAGGGGAGGAGATAGAGGAGGGTATGTGGGCTGATGCCCTAAGCAGGGTAAATTCCTCTTCCTCATGCGCCAGGCTTAGCCTGATTCAATTTAAGGTGCTACATAGAGCACACATAACGGGAGCAAGATTGAGCAGGTTCTTTGGAGTGGAGGACAAATGTGGGAGGTGTGGCGGGAGCCCGGCAAACCACGCACATATGTTTTGGGTGTGCCCAGCACTGGAAGGGTATTGGAAGGGAGTGACGGGAGTGATTTCGCAGGTGCTGAAGGCCCAGGTCAAACCAGGCTGGGGGTTAGCTCTATTTGGAGTTGCGGAAGAGCCGTGAGTGCAGGAGGCGAAAGAGGCCGACGTTGTGGCCTTTGCGTCCCTCGTAGCCCGGCGCAGGATCCTACTCATGTGGAAGGAGGCGAAACCCCCCGGACTGGAGGCCTGGGTAAATGATATGGCGGGGTTCATTAAACTGGAGCAGATAAAGTTTGCCCTGAGAGGATCGGCTCAAGGGTTCACCAGGCGGTGGCAGCCATTTCTCGACTACCTAGGGGAACGTTAGAGGGAAGACAGATGACCAGCAGCAGCAACCCAGGGGGAAGGGGGGGGGGGGGAGGGGGGGGTTTAGTTTAGTTTAGGTCAAAGATAAAGGGGTTTTGTTACTTGTGTATTGTTAAAAATTTCTGTATTGTTATTGTTGCGTTTGCTTTGTAAGAGGGGAAAAATTGTTGTTTGGGAAAAAAATTTCAATAAAACATATTTAAAAAAAAAAGGAAATGTCTACTCACTTCCTCAGCTCCCTTCAGCAGCCATTACGCTAGCTTCCCATTTTTAAATAGGGGTACGAAATGCACCCGCATTAACTCCAGCTGGGGAGCCGGTTAGTTCCCGGGAGGCCGTTAGATTGGACTTCCGTCACGCTAATGAGATGGAGATTACTCTTAATTGGTCTCGTTTCGTGTCTCGCCATTTCTGGACGGGATCTGGAACCCACCAACAGAAGCAGGCCGGTTAAATTGTGAACCGATTCGTGCCCGGCGCGGATCTACATTTCGGCCTCTCCCGTGATTTAACCAGCGCACCTGGATCCGCACCAGACACAACACAGCTGTTAAATAGGGCCCGTTATCTTGATCAGGAAGTTGAATCCAGCATGATGGACGGCTGCTTGGAGGCTTATCAGACAATTATTGCCATTTAAAGTGCCTACAAGTATTCATTAAATTATATTTTGGTGACTCCACTTGAACTCTCCTAAACAACATGTTTTTTGGGGAATAAACGCAGCAATAATGTTGATTTCAAGCACTATTTATAGTGATATTCCTTCATGTTAATTGCCACTGGAGTTATGAAGAGGATCTCTGAACATAAAGAATCTTTCTGAGAAACCTCGTCAAGACTTTACCAACACGCGGTCAACATTTATTTTGGAGCTTCATTGAAGACTTCACCTAAAAATAATCGTGCTGTACTACTCTACCGTACAGGAGCCAGGAGGAGAAAGGAGTGTTTGTTAATGGGCATCTTGCGAGAGAATTCCTTTGATCTGGAAGGGGGATGGGAGGATGACATGCAGTCAGGCAGAACAGCACCAGTTTCTACAAGAGAGGGGACAGAATAGCAAGATAACATTTTGATCACCTGCAGGTACAGAGTTACCCCCACTGCCACAGGATCTCCTCCACCAGAGTCTCCCAGAGTCCCAGAACCTTGCCAGCATCTAGAAGACATGAGTTAGGAGTGTGATGGAACACCCTCCACTTGCCTCGATGAGTGTGACTCATAGATGATCATAGAATTTACAGTGCAGAAGGAGGCCATTCGGTCCATCGAGTCTGCACCGGCTCTTGGAAAGAGCACCCTACCCAAGGTCAACACCTCCGCCCTATCCCCATAACCCAGTAACCCCACCAACACTAAGGACAATTTTGGACACTAAGGGCAATTTATCATGGCCAACCCACCAACCTGCACATCTTTGGACTGTGGGAGGAAACCGGAGCACCCGGAGGAAACCCACGCACACACGGGGAGGATGTGCAGACTCCGCACAGACAGTGACCCAAGCCGGAATCGAACCTGGGACCCTGGAGCTGTGAAGCAATTGTGCTATCCACAATGCTACCGTGCTGCCCGACTCCAACAGCATTCAAAAAGCTCAACGTCATCCAGGACAAAGCAACCCACGTCATTGGCACCCTATCCACCACTTCAAACATTTACTCACTCTAAAACTAATGTATTGTGTCTGCAGGTATGTACCATCTACCAGCTGTACTGCAGCAACTCACCAAGGCTTGGTCAACAGCATCCCACAAGCCTGCAAACTTAGAAGGACAAGGACGACTTGTGCAAAGGATCACCACAACCTTGAAGTTTCCCTCCATCTCACACACCAACCTGCCTTCGAACTATATCACTGGGTCAACATATTAGAGCTCTCCACCTAAAATCACTGTGGGACTATTTTCACCAGTTCACCTTCTAAAGGCCAGTTCAGGACGGACACTGGTTTTTCAAATGAAACCCACACTCTTGAATTAATAAGCAAAAATAAGAAAAAAAATCTTCTGAGGTGCCACAGGCTTCAAGGCACTAATTCAGCTTACTTCATATCCTCTCCTCTTCACAAATTAGCAAGCAAACTCCATTTCTCCAAGTATAAAAATAACTCTCCTACACGTACATTAGTTGGAAAAGAAGCCTTTAAAGAAATTCCAGAGCACAAATAATAAAAAATGTTGTTTATTTTAGCAAGAAAATCAATGTCCAGGCAAAGTTTGATGTAGCTTCCAGGATATTAATCGAGAAGCCTTGCTCAACAGCATATACAGGGATAACGGTGTGCTGTCCATGCATCAATTTATATTATGGCAGTGCTCTCAAAAGCTAGGTTTGGAAAGCAATTGGCAAAAATCACATGGAGATCCTCTTCACGCCATCACTTTACACTGCCACTTTGATATGGCAGGGTAAGTTCCAGGTTAGTGGTATCATAGAATCCCTGCAGTGCAAGAAGCCATTTGGCTCATCGAGTCTGCACCAATCCTCCAAAACAGCATCCTACCTAGGTCCACTCCCTCACCCTGTCCCTATAACCCCACCAAACCTTCACATCTTTGGACTGTGCGAGTAAACCAGAGCACCCGGAAGAAACCCATGCAGACACGGAGAGTACGTGCAACCTCCACCCAAGGCAGGAACCAAACCCGGGTCTGTGAGGCAGCTGTGCTAACCAGTGTGCCACCTTGCCGGTACAGAATGGCAGGGTATAACTGTTTTGGTGCAAACTACTTTTGTGCTATTGTGACAATGGACCAACCACCTATTTTATTAAGTTCAGTAACCCAAAATCATCAAAAAAAAGACAATGAGACAGCTAAAAATAAACCTTAATTCTTACTTGACCAGTAACATGCAGCTCTTCCAGCAGCTGCGTACTCGTCCACCAAAAGTAATGATTATACTTCGAATTATTTAAATATTCATGCATGAGAAGGGAACTTTTCATCATTAGTCTATTCTTGTTACCATTATATTAGGCATAGTCAGAATCCCAGTTACAACCCATACTGCAGGAAAACAGCAGCTAAATCTGTGGCCACCTTCTATAAAATTTGAAGGATATTATCCTGAATTTGGAAACCTTCCACCCAGCAGAAACAGGGAGGTGGCCGCTTGAAAATTATTGGGAAGTGCGTATTGTTCTGGTGCCTCCATTGCTGCAGTCATCTCCGCTTTGCTCAGGTACATTGCCCAGGCAGCCATGTGAAGACAACAAATATGAAATATTTGAATCTGGATCAATAAGATTCAAGTGTTATTTTAGGACTGAACTGGGAAGAGCATGCTGAACAGTAACAGGTACATTCTATTTTAGTTTTGTAGCCTCATGAGGAGCCAGAATGCTATGTCAGGTCCACAAACTAGTTCTGACTAGCCCCCATGCCAAGATCAGAACCCCGCACTAATGGATTTAGCTTCTTCCAGCCTGATGGCATGCTGGGCTACTCAGTATCGTGGTGGTTGAAGTAGTCATACTGCTCCGGCGGCATTTTATTTCTGTTTGCGATCTGCTAGTCCAATGCTAATTAGACTGGGCCCTCGATATGGACTGGTATCAAGCCTACGATCAGGTGCAATGATGCCTTTTCTTAGAAATGCCTTTTCTCTTGTCAGTTGGATCATGTATATCTCACTTGTGAGGACCATTGGATATCACCAAACCTGCCTCCTGAAGTCGATCAAATAACTCCATCAGATGTTTCAAATGTTTTGTCCAAGTCTGGCTGAAAATTACCAGATCGTTGATGTATATCGCACAATTCGGTAATTCCAAAACGACTTCGTTAGTTAACCGTTGAAATGTGGCTGGGGCGTTTTTCATGCCAAATGGCATAAATTTGAATTGGTATATACCATCTGGAGTCACAAAAGCTGAAATCTCCTTCGCCTTTTCGGATAAAGGTACCTGCCAGTAACCTTTAAGTAAATCCAGTTTGGAAATAAAAGCTGATTGCCCCACTTTCTCAATGCAATCCACCAAACGTGTGATAGGATAAGAGTCCGTTCTTGTAACTGCATTAACCTTTCTATAGTCCACACACAACCGTTAGGTACCGTCTAATTTTGGTACCATCACTATGGGTGAGCTCCATTGGCTGCAACCCACTTCAATTATGCCATTTTAAAGCTGACTCTCAATCTCTTTGTTAACCTGTGCCAATTTTAAGGGTTAAGTCTATATGGATGTTGTTTGATTGGAACAGCATTTCCCACATCTACATCATGTATAGCCATTTTAGTACTTCCCAATTTATCTCCACAAATATGCCCATGAGATATCAATAACTCTTTCAGGCCAGTCCGTTTTTCCTCTGGAAGGTAACTCAACAATTTATCCCAATTATTAAGAACATATTAGTTTTCCAATTTAATTTGAGGTAGGTCAAATTCACAGTCATCTGGATTTGGTTCGTCACTTTGAGTTAGAATCATTAAAACCTCCTCCTTTTCCTCTCCTTCCCTTTCAAAGTACCTTTTAAGCATATTCACATGACTCGGTGAGTTTTCCTTCTATCTGGTGTTTTTACCACATAATTCACCTCTCTTAATTTCCTTTCAATCTGATAAGGTCCACAAAACCTTGCTTTTAAAGGTTCACCTACCACTGGTAACAATACTAAAACTTTATCTCCACTGACAAAACTACGAACGTTGGATTTCTTGCCCGCTACCTGTTTCATCACATTTTGTGCAACTTTGAAATGTTGTCTAGCCAATTCACCTGCTCTATTTAATTGGTCCCAAAAATTTGACACGTAATCCAATAATGTAATTTCTGATTTCTCACTCACCAATTTTTCCTTAATCAATTTAAGTGATCCTCTTACCTCATGACCAAAAATTAGTTCAAAAAGACTGAATTTGGTTGACTCATTCGGTGCATCCCTAATTGCAAACAGTACGAATGGAATTCCTTTATCCCAATCTTCTGGGTAATCGTGACAATAAGCCCTCAAACTTGTCTTTAATGTCTGATGCCACCTTTCTAACGATCCCTGCGATTCTGGATGGTACATAGTTGATTTCAATTGTTTTATTCGTAAGCTATTCATAACTTCTTTGAATAATCTTGAGGTAAAATTGCTGTAATATTATGTACTGGAATGGCCTCTGGAAACCTAGTAGACACATCCATCATATTCAAAAGATATTGATTCCCACTTTTTGTTTTAGGAAGTGGTCCTATGCAATCAATCAGGACCTTTGTAAAAGGTTCCTCAAATGCTGGAATGGGTATTAAGGGCGCTGGTTTTATCACTGCTTGAGGTTTCCCTATCACTTGACATGTGTGATACAATTGACAAAATTTAATTACATTTTTATGTAGTCCAGGCCAATAAAAATGTTTCTGGATTTTAGCTTGAGTTTTCCTTATTCCCAAATGACCTCCCACTGGTACCTCATGTGCACCACGCAACACCTCCTTTCTATACCCGACCGGCAATACTACTTGATGAACTTCTGCCCACTTTTCATCCGCCTGCATATTTAAAGGTCTCCATTTTCTAATCAACACATCACTTTTACGGTAATAACACTCTGGTCTACACTCAGATTCCTCTTCCGTGTATGCTTTCTGATACACACGTTTTATTTCTACAGCTTTCTGTTGTAACTCTGCCAATTTTCCTGAATTAAAAATATCCGCCTCATCCTCCACCTGTTCTTGTTCTTTTTCAACCATATGATCAAAAATAGATTCTAATAATTGCACTTCAACTTCATCTTCACTCTTTGATTCCTCCTCTTGTCTTAACCTGTGACTTTGAGACCTTGTCACTACACAATCCGGAAAAGTCCCAGGATATTCGTCCTTCAACACTTCAGTTGTCTGATTTTCCACTGGCTTATCCACCAGAGTACGCATTACTCCCACCTGCGATCCAGCTATATCATTACCCAAGATAAACTGTATTCCTGGACAAGATAGTTTCTCTATTATCCTCCTACCACTTCACCACTCTTCACCGGACTTTCCAACCTTACCTGATATAATTGAAAATTACTTCTCTCACCCCGAATTCCACATATTACCACCTTTTCTGGCAACATTCTTCCCAAACTACATAACTCCTCATCTCTTACCATTAAAGATTGACTAGCTCCCGTATCTCTTAAAATTGTGATTTCTTTACCTGCTCCTCCTGATACAGGAGTAAACTTTACCCACACAAGTAAATTCTATAAAGAGATCTGGCACCTTCTGATCAATCGCCTCTTGATCAGGCTGTACAATCTTTTGCACCTCCTTTGCTTCACTTGGGCTTTCCATTACCCCTTTAACAAACCCTACTGTCTTATCCTGTTTTACCACATCAGCCTTCCCAGTGCTTTTCTTCAACCACTTTGATCCCTGGTAGCATTTTAAGATTCAACCACATTGCTGTGACTTTACATGGCCTAGTTTATTACAGTGAAAGCATTTGAAACTTTTCATGTCTCTTCCACCTTCCTGGATTTCTCATAGAACTCATAGAATTTTCAGTGCAGAAGGAGGCCATTCGGCCCCTCGAGTCTGCACCGGCTCTTGGAAAGAGCACTCTACCCAAGCCCATACCCCCACCCTATCCCCATAACCCAGCAACTCCACCCAACACTAAGGGCAATTTAGCATGGCCAATCCACCTAACCTGCACATCTTTGGACTCTGGGAGGAAACCCACGCACACACGGGGAGGATGTGCAGACTCCGCACAGACAGTGACCCAAGCCGGGAATCGAACCTGGGACCCTGGAGCTGTGAAGCAATTGCGCTAACCACTATGCTACCGTGCTGCCCAAATGTTTAAGGGATGTGGGCGTCGTGGGCTGGGTCAGCATTTATTGCCCATCCCTGGTAGCATTTTAAGATTCAACCACATTGCTGTGGGTCTGGAGTCACATGCAGGCCAGGCCAGGTAAGGACAACAGATTTCCTTCCCTGAAGGACATTAGTGAACCAGATGGGTTTTTACAACAATCGGTAATGGTTTCATGGTCACAATTAGACTTTTATCTCCAGATTTTTATTGAATTCAAATTTCACAATCTGCCATGGCGGGATTCGAACCTGGATATCCAGGGCATGATTCTGGGCCTCTGGATTACTAGTCCAGCAACAATACCGCTACACCACTGCCTCCCCTGAATAACAGCGGTGAAAGACTTGGATTTCTTTTTTAGTCTGAGGTACATTCCCCTTATTGTCTCCCATCAGATCACCTTTACCACTTGAATATTTCTCATGTCCCCAGTTTCTATCCCTCACAGGCTGAAACTGATGTCGGAAACCAAGCTTCGATTTACGAACTAATTCAAAATCATCTGCCATTTCTACTGCTAATCTTGCAGTTTTAACCCTCTGCTCTTCCACATGAATTCTCACTACATCAAGAATTGATTTTTAAACTACTCCAAAAACATAATTTCTCTGAGAGCTTCATACGTTTGGTCTATTTTCAAAGCCCTTATCCACCTGACAAAATTACTCTGTTTGATCTTTTCAAACTCCATGTATGTTTGACCAAAATCTTTCCTTAAATTTCTAAACCTTTGTCTGTCGGGTTCAGGCACTAGTTCCTATGCATCGAAGATGGATTTTTTCACCTCCTCATACGTCCCAGATACCTCCTCCGGTAGTGATGCAAACACTTCACTAGCCATACCGATCAGCTTTGTTTGAATCAGTAATACCCACATGTCCTGTGGCCATTTCATGTGTTTAGCTACCTTCTCAGATGAAATGAAAAAGGCTTCTACCTCCTTCTCATCAAACCTTGGCAATGCTTGGACATATTTAAATAGATCCCCACCATGCCTTCGACTTTGATGCTCTTTCTCACTATCCTCATCACTATCAACCAACCGTACGTTTCCCTTTACGTCAGCCAATTTTAACTGACTGTCATGTTTCATGGCCATTTTCTGAAGTTCAAACTCTCTCTTTCTTTTTCCCTGATCTGTATCTCCCTTTCTCTTTCTTTTTGTTCTGCTACGGCTATTCTTTCTGTTTTCCTTTCCTCTCTCTCTTTTTAAACTCTCTCTCTTTCTTTTTCCTCGCTCTCTCTCTTTCCCGTGTTCCATTTGTTTAATTTGTAACAGAATTTTTGCCATTTCCAATGAGTCACTGGATCTCAGGCAACTTTAAATGCTTAGCCACCGCCATAATTACCTCATCTTTTCGCATTTTGTCAGTTTTGTGAGGGCCACGAAGAATCCAGCACGAGTTTCAAGAATACAAAGAAATAACATTTATTTACAATAACATATATACACAACAGCAGCAGCAACTTCGCTTGCTGCTTACTCCTTCCTGCTGGTTCCAAACTGCTTTATTTATACAGGGAGTCTGCTAATGATTTCTCCGTCCCCCTCATTGGGGAAGCTCCCATTCCCACAGGATTGTTGGATGGTCATTAGTCCCCAGCCAATGGTAAGCAGGCAGGTTATAACATCCCTCCCTCCCAAAGTCCAAGGATCCACTGAAGACCCTGATGAAGGAGGGCGTCGGACTCGTTTTGCCGCAGGCCGGACACCAGTTGGACGAGGCGCTGGGTCGGGCGGCGTGTAACGAGAAGGAGACCGGCGCTTTCGTGATCAACGGTGTAACGGTTGTACATCCACAGCCTGTGGGCCCGAGGTTTCCCCCTCTGATGCGTCTTGTGTCTCCATCTCGGAGTCAGAGTCTGCTGCCTCTGTCATCTCGGCGTCTCTATCTCCACGCAGTTCTGTAACGACCTGCGCAGGCTTTGAGTGAGGCACCAGAGGAAGATTGTGAGGACTACTTTCCATTGTCTCTGGTCTCTGTGGGTGTAGAAATGAGCTCCGGGGACGGGGAATCTTTGGAAGGGATAGTCTTCTGAACCGAACGTGGTCTACATGTTTGAGCTGGAGACGACCCTGGGCTTGCACCTGGTAAGATATAGGGCCCGTTTGGCGAAAGATTACGCCAGGGACCCACTGGGCAGCACCAGCAAAATTGCGAACGAACACTGGGTCACCGGGTGCAAACTGCCCAATCGGCTGATGCCGAGAAAAACCCTGTCTCTGCCGTTCTTGTGTGCGGCGTACTTTTGCGCCAATGTCCGGGAAAACCATACTAAGGTGGGTGCGAAGTCTCCAGCCCATTAGGAGTTCTGCGGGAGCTACCTCAGTCACCACATGGGGGGTGGTCCTATACGGAAACAAAAAGTGAGCCAGTCTCGAGTCCATTGACCCGGAAGACTGCTTCTTTAGGCCTCGTTTGAATGTCTGCACTGCGCACTCCACCAACCCATTTGAAGCCGGGTGGTAAGGGGCAGTGCGGATATGGCGTATGCCGTTCATCTTCATGAATCTCACAAACTCCTCACTGGTGAATGGAGTGCCATTATGCGTGGCCAGCACCTCGGGGAGGCCATGCGTACTAAAAGACAAACGCATCTTCTCAATTGTTGCGCAGGACGTTGTGCCTAGAATATTATGCACCTCTTAGCCATTTAGACTGGGCGTCGATTAATAAAAGGAACATGGATCCTTGAAAAGGGCCGGCGAAATCTGCATGCAAGCGCGCCCAAGGCCGTCCTGGCCATTCCCAGTGATGTAGGCGCGCGGCCGGCGGAAGCTTCTGATGCTCCTGACAAATGGAGCAGTTTTGAGCCACCTTCTCAATGTCGGCGTCGAGGCCTGGCAACCAAACATAACTCCGGGCCAACATATTCATTTTGGTCATTGTGCAAGTCTCTTAGTATCAGCTCCTGTCCTTTTTCCGGGACAATCACACGCGTTCCCCCACAAGAGGATGCCGTCTTCCACGCTGAATTCTGACAGCTTGGAGGAAAATGCCCGCAACTCGCCTGGGAGCTGTCTATGCTGCCCACCATACAGGACTATGTGTCGAACCTTTGACAGGACTGGCTCCGTCTGGGTCCACTCACAGATCTGTGATGCCGTGACAGGTAAGGTGTACATAAAATTTAGGGTTGCAACCACCTCACCGGTCGTGGGGGTCGACATGGGGCCGGTCGATAAAGGCAATCGGCGCAGTGCGTCGGCATACGCTATCTGCGTTCCTGGTTTGTGGTCCAGAGAATACTCGTAGGCAGCGAGCAACAAAGCCCAGCGCTGGATCCGTGCGGAAGCAATGGGCGGTATTGGCTTAACCTCTCTGAAAAGTCCCAGCAGAGGCTTATGATCAGTCACGATAGTGAAGTGGCGGCCATACACATACTGGTGGAAACGTTTCACTGCAAAGACCACTGCCAGGCCCTCCTTCTCAATCTGCCCGTACTTTTTTTCCGCTGCAGTCAATTTGCGGGAGGCGAAAGCGGTCGGCCGCTCGGCCCCATTCTCCATCTTGTGGGACAGGACGGCCCCAATACCATACGGGGATGCATCACATGTGACGAGCAAAGGCTTTCCAGGATCATAGTGGCTTTGTAATCCAGACGACAACAATTGTTGTTTTACCCGCCGGAAAACGGTTTCTTGCAGCTGACCCCAAACCCAGGTGTGATTTTTCTTTAGCAGAAAGAACGGGGCCAGCATAGTTGCCAGATTGGGGAGGAACTTCCCGTAATAGTTTACGAGGCTGCGAAAAGAATGAAGATGCAAAGTGTCAGTCAGGGCGGGGGCCTGTTGAATGCACGCACCTTCTCTGCGACGGGGTGCAAAGCTTCACGGTCCACCCGATAACCCAGGTAGACTACTTCCTTTGTCTGAAACAAGCACTTTGTGCGACATAAACGGACTCCAGCCTCCGAAAAGCGTCAAAGGACAGCCTCCAGATTTTCCAAATGTTCCTGCTCCGACGTCCCTGTGATCACAACGTCATCTAAGTAGACAGCGACACGTGGTAAACCTCTCAAAATGCTCTCCATAACGCGTTGAAAAATAGCGCAGGCAGAGGATACTCCAAAGGGCGAACGTGTATATTCATACAGGCTCCGGTGTGTATTAATCGTTACATATGGTCGGGAGGCAGGGTCCAGCTCCAACTGCAGGTAGGCGTGACTCATGTCTAATTTTGTGAACTAGAGTCAACCTGCAAGCTTCGCGTAGAGATCCTCTATGCGAGGCATTGGATATCGGTTGAATCGGGAAGACGTATTCACTGTAAGTTTATAGTCGCCGCACAAGCGAACTATGGCATCTGGCTTCATTACAGGTACAATTGGTGCTGCCCAGTCAGCAAAACGGACGGGCCTGATAATACCCAAAGTATCCAAACAAGTGAGCTCCCCTTCTACCTTCTCGAGCAAGGCGTAAGGCACCAGGCGCGCCCGGAAAAAGCACGGCATGGCTCCTTGTTCGACTTGGATACGGGCTATGGCCCCTTTTTATTTTCCCCAAACCGGGCAGGAATATTTCTCGGTACCGTCCTAGCACCTCAGTCAACCCTGTTTGGAGGATGTGCTGCCACTGCAAGCGCAAATGGCACAACCAGTCCCGACCCAACAGGGTGGGCCCATGGCCGCGCACCACGATAAGTGGGAAACGCCCCTCCTGGCGTCCATAAACAACAGGGGTCATCGTAGTTCCTGCAATGTCCAATGGTTCCCCCATGTAGGTGGCCAACCTGGCGTGTGTGTTGGTTAATGTAAGGGTCTGCATACCCCTGCTTGATGCGGTCGAATGTCCTCTGGGCGATCACGGAGACCGCTGCGCCAGTGTCCAACTCCATCTCAAGCGGATGACCATTGACCCGTACTGTCACCTTAATGGGGGCCACACGGGGAGCTGCCACACAATGCAGCTGCAGGCAGTCGTCCTCCGTCTCCACGTCCTCAGGAGTAGTCGCCGCAGGTTTATCCACATGGAAGGCACAGCCCCTGGGCTGGTCCCAGTTTCGGTCGGAACGACGGCGGCGCCCGCAGGACCGGCGTCCGCGACGGGGTCGGCGCCTACAAATCTGACACGGACATGGCTCCTCATCCATTGGTTCTGGAGAAGCTCCCTTCGGGGAGGAATGTCCGACGGCCACTGGCGTCGATCCGGACGTCGCCTCGCCCAAGGTACCGCAGGAGAGCTGGGGGGACGTTTTTGGACGGAAGGGGTTGCGTCCCAAGGCATGCACTTCCATTCCCTGTAGCTCCTGCACTCCTCGTTCCGCGCTGTCTCAGGACATACTATTTGAATGACCTGTTGAAAAGTCAATGTTGGCTCAGCTAACAACTTTCTCTGGGTGGCCGCATTGTTAATACCGCAAACCAAACGGTCGCGTAACATTTCTGACAAGGTCTCACCATAGTCACAGTACTCCGCAATCCTGCGTAGCTTGGATAGAAAGTCGGCAAGGGATTCTCCTGGGGTCCTCTCAGAGGTATTAAACCGGTAATGTTGGACTATCGTGGACGGGGTTGGGTTAAAATGCTGCCCCACTAAATTCACAAGTTCATCAAACGTTTTGGTGTCTGCCGCAGCTGGGTACGTAAGGCTCCTAATCACCCCAAACCTATGCGGGCTGCAGGCGGTGAGCAATATGACCACCTGGCGCTCGTTTTCGGTGATATTGTTTGCCCGGAAATAGTAACCCACCCGTTGTGCGTACTGGTTCCAGCTTCCCAGCGCAGCATCAAACACATCCAAACGTCCGTACAGAGGCATGGTGTAATGGAAAACAACTTCCAACCTGTATCCAACAAAAATCCAGGAAGGTGGCTTCAGCAGTGTAGACAGCTACTCACTTTAACCCTCGTCGCCAGTTTTGTGACGGCCACGAAGAATCCAGCACGAGTTTCAAGGATACAAAGAAATAACATTTATTTACAATAACATATATATACAGCAGCAACTTCGCTTGCTGCTTACTTCTTCCTGCTGGTTCCAAACTGGCCAGCTTTATTTATACATGGAGTCTGCTAATGATTTCTCCGCCCCCCTCATTGGGGAAGCTCATACTCCCACAGGATTGTGGGATTGTTATTAGTCCCCAGCCAAAGGTAAGCAGGCAGTTTATAACAGTCAGGTAATCTTAACTGCAATGTTTTTGCCAAATCTAAGAGTCTGCTTTTAGTCTCTGTCCGTAAGGTACTGCGTGTGACCGTCTCCACCCCCAAAAACTTCAGAGCCTCTGAAGGAGCCTTTGTCCACAACACAGTCCCTACTTAAACGAAAATACCAAACCTGAAAAGCACCCACATATTTTGTAAAGCAAAACAGGATGGGTTTGGTTTCATTTTAGTTTGGAGAAGCTGCAATCACAGCAGGATGTGTATGAATTTCTGCAAACTAATGGGTCAGAGTTTAGAGAACCCCAAAGTGTATCATGGAGTTCACTTGACCCACAACTTTTAATAGATTGTGGTATGGGGAGCACACGGCCCACTCTACAGGTGTGGTACAGCAGAAATGGAAAAGTATTTTTGAAAGCAAAACAATGTTTATTCTATGAACTCAAGTTAATATTTTTCAAACATAGTGAACATTTTAGCAACCATTAATTCAAATACAACTCCAAAGAATACAACACTAAGTAATCCTTTAAGCTTTCCTTTTAACATCCATAAGACTTAAAACACTTTTACCAGGTTAAAGTCACTGCTATTATTAGTTTTAAATCACCAAGATCGATTTACAGTCTTTAGATTACAGAGAGAGACTCTAATACACCTTCTGGCTGTGACTGCAGCTATCCAGCTCTGAAAACGAAATTAATACACACCCTGCAGCAAACAGCCTAAAATGAAAGTAAAAAGTTGACAGACAGCCCAGCTCCACCCACTCTCTGACATCACTGCAGTAGTAAACACCCATTTCTTAAAGGTACTCTCACTACAGATATTTATATACACACCCATTTATAAACACCCATTTCTTAAAGGTACTCTCACATGACAGTGGAGAGGTTGATCTCCACCCGAACAAGATTCGCCTTCGGGCGATCAACGAGGCGAAGGCTAGAACATTTGCCTCCGCGCACATTTCCAAACCCGGCTGGTCCGACACCCCAAATACGGCCTCCCGAGGGCTCGGTTCCAGTTTCCCGTGCACCACTTTAGAGATTACCATAAAAACCTCCTTCCAATAATCCTCCAGCTTTGGACAGGACCAAAACATATCAACGCGGTTTGCTGCCCCCCCCCTCCCCCCGCCAGGTTCACACACATCTCCTAACCCCTCCAAGAGCCGGCTCATCCTCGCCCTTGTGAGGTGTGCTCTATACACCACCTTCAGCTGTAACAGCCCCAACTTCGCACACGATGTGGAGGCGTTCACCCTCCGGAGCACCTCACATCTTCCTCCCACTTTGCCTTGATCCCTTCGAGAGGCGCCTTCTCCTGCTCCAAAATAACCCCGTAAATCGCCGATACTACCCCCTTCTCCAATACCCCTGTCGTCAGCACCTTCTCCAGCAATGTGGAAGCCGGCTCTACTGGGAAGCTCTGTATCGCCTCTCTGGCAAAGTCTCGAACCTGCATGTATCTAAATATTTCCCCCTGCTCCAGCCCATACTTCGCTCCCAGTTCCTTCAATCCCGCAAAACGATCCGCAGGAAACAAACCTTCTGGTGTCCTAATTCTTTTCTCCGCCCATCTCCGAAAATGTCCATCCCACTTCCCTGGCTCAAATCTATGGTTCCCCCGAATCGACATTTCCCTTGACCCTGCCCGTAACCCAAAGTGCTGTCGAAACTGCCTCCAAATTCTCAACGAAGTTATTACTACCGGACTTCCTGAGTATCTCCCCGGGGCTATCGGGAGCAGCGCTGTCGCTAGCTCCTTCAATCCCAACCCCCTACCCAAACTCTCCTCCATTCTGATCCATTGGGAGTCAACCCCCTTGACCCAGCTCCGTACCTTCTCCACATTCGCCGCCCAGTAATAATACATCAGGTTCGGAAGACCCAAACCCCCTGCCTGCCTTCCTCTCTGTAGTAGCACCTTTATAATTCTGGCCACCTTCCCTCGCCATATGAACGAGTTAATCATCCCTTCAATCTCTCTAAAAAATGCCTTTGGCAAGAAATTCGGCAGGCGTTGAAAAACAAACAGCAATCACGGCAGCACATTCATTTTAACCACCTGTACCCAACCCGCCAGTGACAGAAGGAGACAATCCCACTTTGCCGGAACCGCTTTCACCCTCCCCACCAAACTTGAGATGTTGTACCTACGGAGCCCTCACAATCCCGAGCAACCGACACCCCCAGGCATCTAAATTGAGTCCCTGCCTTACGGAATGGCAGCCCCCCCACCCCTGGCCGAGACACCACAAAATATTCACTCGTCTAGATTTAATCTGTACCCGAGAAAGACCCAAACACCTGAAGCAGCTCCAGTATTCCCCCTGTTGACACACCTGGTTCCGACACGTATAATAACAAGTCATCAGCATATAAGGACACCCTATGCTCTACCCCCCACTGCACTATCCCTTTCCATACCCCCGAACTTCTTAATGCGATGCCCAACGGCTCAATCGCGAGTGCAAACAGCAGGGGAGACATAGGACATCCCTGCCTATTCCCACGATGGAGAGGAAAGTATTCTGAGCTGATGTTATTTGTGCGGACTCCTTATATAATACCTTTACCCAGTCCACAAATCTGGGTCCAATTCCCAACCGCTCTAGAACTGCCGTCAAGTACCCCCATTCTACCTGGGCAAATGCTTTCTCAGCGTCCAATGCCACAACTACCTGTTTCCTTCTCCTCCACCGGTACCATAATCACGTTCAAGACCTTTCGAAAAGAGCTGCCTCCCTCTCACAAATCCCATCTGATCTTCACCTTCGGGAGGCACTCCTCTAGCCTACCTGTCAGTTCCTTCGCCAAATTCTTTGCGTCCATGTTTAAAACTGATACGGGCCTACACGATCCACACTCCATCAGATCCTTATCTTTCTTAAGTAACAGGGAAATCATGCCTGCCCCAAAGTTTGTGGTAACACCCCCTTCCCTATCACCTCCTCAAACATCCCCACCATCAGCGGCTCCAGCTTATTTTTGAATTTTTTATAATATTCCACCGGAAACCCATTCGGCCCTGTCACCTTCCCCAACTGCATCCTCCCAATCGCATCTTTTATCTCGTGCTGCACTATAGCCCCCTCGAATATAGCCCTGTCCCCCTCCGCTAACATTGGGTACTCCAGCCCATCTAGAAATTCCTGCATCTCCCGGCCTCCCCCAGGTGGCTCTGACCTGAACAACCTCTCATAGAATTCCTTAAAGCCCTTGTTAATCTGATCTGGAACTACCACCAACTTCCCTGTCCTGTCCCGCACCTGGTCAATTTCCCTTGCCGCAGGCTCTCTACGGCGCTGACCCGCCAACAGTCTTCTCTCCATGCTCGTAAACTGACCCGCTTGCTCGCCTCAATTGGCGTACCGCCTTCCTGGTAGATAGTCGGTCAAAGCTCGCCTGGAGTTCCTTCCTCTTTTCCAACTGTGCTGGGTCCCTATCTTCTGCATACCTCCAGCATCTCATCTATTACTCTCTGATGTTCCAACCTCTCCTCTTTGTCTAGCCTAGCCTTGAACGAGATCTCCTCACCACTGCCTTTAAAGCCTCCCAGACAACCGCCTTTGACACCTCACCGGTGCAGTTAAAACCTACATATTCCTCGATTACTTTTTCAATTTTATCACAGACCCTCGGTCCCCCAACAGTCCCCCATCAACTTCCACCCTGGTATCTGTACCATCCCCTTCTCCAGTACCATATCCACCCAATGCGGAGCATGATCTGATGTAGCAATTGCTGAGTACTCCAATCCTTTAACCCCAGCTAGCAGCGCCTTCCCCACCATTGAAAAGTCAATCCGTGAGTACACCTTATGGACCGCTGAGAAAAACGAGTACACCCGCTCCCTTGGGTGCAGAAACCTCCAAGGGTCCACTCCTCCCAATTCCACAATTAGCCCAGCCAGTACCTTCCCCCCCGCCCCCCAACGGGACCAGCGAGCGTGGCCGTGACCTGTCCAATTTTGGCACCTGCACCAAGTTCCAGTCCACCCCCCACTATCAGTTTGTGTGTGTCCAAGTCAGTGATGGCCTCACACACCATCTTCGCGAATCCCACATCGTCCCAGTTGGGACCATATACACTTAGCAGTGCCACTAGCCTCCCCTCCAGCGTCCCTGTCACAATCGTATACCTACCCCCCTGATCTGCAACCACCTTCTCCATCGGGAAGCGTACCCTTTTGCTGACCATTACCGCTACCCCTCGAGCCTTTCCGTCAAATCCAGAATGAAATATCTGACAAACTCAGCCCTTTTTAAGTTTCACTTGGTCCTTCACCCTCAGGTGAGTCTCTTGCAGCATTGCTACATCGGCCTTCAAACTTTTAAGATGCGCAAGCACCTTTGACCTCTTCACTGGGCCACCCAGCCCCCTCACGTTCCACGTGACTATCCTAACTGGATGTCTCGCACCCCCCCCCCCCCCCTTCTTATCGACCATCATCATACCACCGGGCCGTGCCCCATGACCCGTCCCTTTCCATTATTAACATCGAACCCCCTCCCCCACGACCAGAACCCCCCCCCTGCACTTTCCCTCGAACAAATCTTACCCAGTATCAATCCACCCCCCGTTTTTGCTCGCCTCGCAGGCCCATCGAAACCTCATAACCAGGCTCCAATGTCCTTTGGGAAAGGTCCGGCCGACCAGTAGTTGCAGCAAAGATACGGGGACAGCCCATCGAATTTCTCTGGGACACAGGAGGGTCGCGCACCACAATCAATTCCTCCACCATATTGCAGAAAGACACGTGGCCCACTACAGCCACCATCACCCTCAGCGGCCACTCACAGCAGTGACACATCACAGCCCCTGTGCCCATTCAAATCGGCAACATCACCACCAAGCACCCCATAGTTTTAGTTGATCTACCCCACACAGCAGAACATGTTTTAGGCATAGATTTTATGAATTCCCACAACCTGTCCTTTGATCCAGTCAATCAGTGTGTCTGGAGAATGGCAAAATCCGCAAGAGCCCCCGCAACGCTCACAATAGGAGAATATGCAAACAAAATTAGCACAGTAGGCGAATTTTGGTTTGACCTCACCACGATTAGCACAGACAAGTAGGTTAGGGCAGTTCTGCAGAAGCACAGGACAGCATTCGCGACCCACAAACACGACTGTGGCCGGATGACTGGTTCCGTTCAAATCACAGGATCTGACCCTAGACCCCAAAAGCAATACGGATTTCCCCAAGAGGCAGAGGGAGAAATTGCAAAAGTTATCAACAGCTTATTAGAGCAGGGTGTACTTAGATCAGTAGCCTCCACTAATAATGCCCCGATTTGGCCAGTGAGAAAGCCCGATGGATCATGGTGACTGACCATCGATTACCGGGAACTGAACAAAGTCACCCACGCAGTAGCCCCCACGGTAGCCACAAGTCCTGAAACCATGCTCAAACAGAGACTCAACTCACAATACTTTACGGTTTTGGACATCAGTAATGGATTCTGGTCCATTCCGTTGGCAAAAGCGTGCCAATACAAATTTGCCTTCACTTTTAAAAATCAGCAGTACACATGGACATGCCTTCCACAAGGATTCCACAACTCCCCCTCCATTTTCCACCGACAGCTGGCAAATGGATTATCAAAATTTCCTCACCCCGATTGTCTGGTCCAGTATGTGGACGACCTATTACTGCAGACAGACACCAAGGCAGAGCACATCGAGCTTCTGTCCGAACTCCTGGAACTCGTGCACAAAATTGGTTGTAAAGTCAACCACAAAAAGGCCCAGATTTTGGAAAACAAGGTGTTATATTTGGGTACAATTATCACACATGGTAAACGCGAGATCGAGCATAAAAGGATTGACTCGATTGCAAAAGTGCCCCTTCCCCAGAATGTTTCAGCCCTCCAGTCATTTTTAGGACTGATTGGCTATTGCCGAAACCATATTGATGGTTTCGCCAGTAAGCCACGGGTCGTGGTCCTCCAGGAACGGCACGACCCGTGGCTTACGCCTCCAGACTTTTAGATCCTGTGGAGCAGGGATTTTCGGCCTGTGAAAGGCACCTGCTCGCAGTTTTCTGGGCAGTTCAGTATTTTTCTGACATAACCGGACTAAACCCCATCACAATCCTCACAGAACACCCCCCCACCCAACTTTTACTGGACGGACGACTCAAGGACGGTACCGTTAGTCAGATTAGAGCAGCCAGGTGGACCCTTCTTTTGCAGGGACAGGACATCACTGTTAAAAGGTCCAAAACCCACACTTTCTTATCAGATAACCTAAAGTACCCAGACACCCCCCATGAATGTGAAATCATCTCACCGCACAACACAGGCCCCTTTATTGCAAAAACACCCCCCAGAAAGATAGGTAGTCCAACCCAGAGCCCCCAGCACACAGAACCCATAAGAATATATGTGGATGGATCTTCCACAATATTAGAAGGGAAGCGCATTACAGGATGCGGCATTTCTGTCGAGGAGGCACAGGGACGCGCCCTAGAAGAAATCGCAATAAAACTTCCAGGGCACTTAGGCGCGCAGGCGGCAGAACTAGCAGCCGTGGCGTACATTGTAGAACACCCAGATTCCTTCCCCAGCCCAGCAGCCATATACTCGGACAGCCTCTCTGTCTGCAACAGCCTTACATAGTTCCTACTCCTGTGGAAAGCAAGAGGATTTGTTTTCGCAGATGGAAAACCCCTCCCCTCAGCCCCATTGCTCCGTCACATTTTTGAAAAAGCCCAGGGCAGGACTTTTGGAATAGTTAAAGTTCGTAGTCACCATCGTTCCTCCCCCCCGGAAATGTAAAAGCTGACGCACTGGCCAAAGCAGGTTCCAGGCATGGATATTTTTAGACACCCCCCGAAAGCGCACCAGTGAATGCAGTTCAGGTCTCGCAGACTAATATTGAGGATTTAGTGCAGGCCCAGAAGCAGGATAGCAATCTCAGGGAGATTTTGAAAGGAAAATTTACGGCACCTTACGAGAGATTTAAAAATGCACTGACCACACATGAAGGCATGTGTCTAAAAGACACACTTTATGTGGTTCCTGAACAGGACAGGAATCAGCTCATTTGTTTGTTCCATGACAGTCATGAACATTAGGGAATTGATCCACTACAGCCCACCTCAGGCAGCTCTCTTGGTGGCCGAGTTTAAAAGAAGACACAATGCACTACGTTGAGAATTGCCTTATGTGCCCAGAAAAATCCGGACAGATACGCCAAGAAAGCTCAACTTAGTCACACCCGCCCCGTTAACGGCTCCTGGACTAACCTCCAGATTGATTTTATAGGTCCATTGCCCCTTGCAGGAATGGTTATAACTATGTGCTCGTTGTGATAGACACGTTTACAAAATGGGTAGAGGCATTCCCATCCAGAATGAACACGGCAAAGACCACAGCCAAGGTCCTAACCCACCACATCTTTACGAGATGGGGACTCCCCCGCAGCATTGAATCTGACCAAGGATCCCATTTTACGGGACGTGTCATGAAGAACGTCCTCACGATATTTGGCATTACCCTAAAATTCTACATCGCATACCACCCCCAGTCAAGTGGTATCGTGGAGCGCATGAATCGGACCCTAAAATCAACCCGCAGAAAAATGGTCCAGCAAAACAACACCACTTGGGATTCAGTCCTCCCTTTTGCACTGATGTTTTTGCGAAATACGGTTTCAACATCTACAGGTTACACCCCACACACCCTCATGACCGGACGCCCCATGAAAGGCACAGAATTTTTATTGGGATTAGATTTGGCCAGCCCCGAAGTGACGGCCCTCACACACGAGAAAGCAGTAGAACAACTGGTAGAGAATGTTAAAACTGCTCAGCTAGCAGCCGCCGTACGATTAAGCACACAGAAGAAACAGAGCAAGGCCTGTTTCGATAAGACAGTGCATGCAACTGAGTTCAGTGTAGGACAGCAAGTCATGCGCACCATATACAACCCTAGCACATTCCTGTCACATAAATATTCGGGTCCGTACTCCATTGCGGACAAAGTAAGCCCCTCAGTGTACAAAATAAAGTTCCCCAACGGAAAGTCTGCGCGGTACCATATTAACCAGCTTGAGGCATATGGCCCACAGTCCAACCACGCACATCACGTCATGCTCGAAGCAGCAGACCACGCCCCGCCACGGACTCGCCCTCGACTCCGCCCCCGAACTCTAGACTTCTCCCCGGAACGCCCACAGACAGCAGCAGCAGAGACAGCGACTGTGACTCAGACAACAGCCACAGCACGCCTCCCTACTATCCCCATGCAACAGGGCCCACACCCAGCAAATCTGACCACGATTCAAGTGATCCCTTCATGATCACTTTCCTAAACAAACCCTAACACCGACCACCGACATACGATTACGACCCCGATTCCGTCCCCACAGAACTAGACACCACCTTTCGGCACCGAGATAACTCATGCAGACTCGTCCGGAACGACGAGGTGGACCCCAAATCGCACCATGCAGCCTTCAGCCCTATCCGCCCTTATACACTCCAGATTTGGCATCCGGGAGAAGATGACGACTTTAAGTCTGACTCCCAAAGCGAGAACCCCTTTGCGACCCTGTTAGCAACTGATAACTGAGGTGTCCAGATGATGTTTTAAAAAGGAACCGCTTGGGAGAAAACGGTGTCCTTTCTGATGGAACCTGCAGCATGTTTCATTTTGTTTGTATTGTTAAATGTTGTTTGGAAGATCGGAAGTTTTTTTAACGGCCCCACTCCACAACCCTACTGACGCCCACTGGCAGTCAGAGGAACTAGTTTGTCCACAGAGGCTTGTTAATGTCCCAGACGCCAGTTCAGAGGAACTCGTCTATCAACAGAAACACAGACCCCCGTTCGTAACTGCTCTTCTGGTTCGAAGGTAGAACCAATACGGCAACCGCCCCACGATGACTACATTTTTGCCCGTTCTTGTCGGTTGCTCAGGCAGTGGACAAACGGCACTGGGACCCGCCCTGCCTGGGGACCCCCCCTCTGGTCAGCTACGCTCGGGTAGAGAACACACGGCATTGGTCGCCGTCCTAACCCGGGGATTCCATTCAAATCTTACCCGTCGCGGCCCATACGCACCTCATTTCGGCCATTTTCGTTCAAAAAGTTTTGTTTTGTTTTCAGGCGACCTTAGGTTGCCATCCCTATGCTATTTACATCCTCAAACATTTAGATGGTAAATTGCACAGCCTGCGAGATGGCTCGCACTGGTTCAGTATTTGTTAAGTGTGTCTTGTCCTGAATATTCGGTAAAAAAAAAAATGAGGGAGTCACACATGGTGACAAATTGTAAAGGGAGAATTGGCACTGAAGGACAGACATACTAACAGACGAGATATTAAACCAAGACAGTAACAGACACTATGCTTGATCCCACAGAACTCCAGAAGCTCCAGGAAAAGAGACGAAACGAAGAGAAGAGAAAGAAAAAGAACCATGAGGACATCCTCCGTGTTGCTCATCACCCTAATGAACATTTGGTTGCGCGCGAACGCGAACCCCCTGACCCCAACCCCGCCCAGTCGTTAATGATTCACTTCCCCATAGCACCCAGAGCCCAGTCACAAGCGACAGGTTTGTGTGTGACAGGTTTACAACCTGGTACTCCCTGTCCTACTTGATAGAATCCTGACTAGTATTGGCGATATCCTGCTGCATCGTGCAGACTATTCGTCTGAGGAAATGGCGAAGGAGAGCCTACCACGCTCGCACCCCGGTATATAGGATAAGATCCCCTATTTTCGGTTATGACCAGACCCCCGACCCCCACGATCTATAATAAAGAACATTCGTTTGCGTTCTTTTTGTGAATAAAGAAATATGTTTCATGAGCGATTGTACAATCCGGAGCTTGACTGCGAAGCCAGGAAAAATTTGAATAATGATTTGGTGTGTATTGTTTAGGAAGTTAGTATGATCGAATGTTTGAGTGAGTGTAGTTTATTAAGGACAGTTGGAGGTACCGTTGTTTATTATTTTGTAATGCATGTCCCTGTTTTGACACAGCGCCACTTAGAATGTTAGTTACAATTTTTCTTGCATAGTTATGGTCAGTGTAGAGGCCATAGAAGAGTGCTCGCTGGGTCAGGGAATGAAGACAACGCAGTTACGTGATCCTTCATGCTTCGCGTTCGGATCACAAGGAGGGCTTTTAGCCACTGGAGTTGGCCACTTCCCGACTTAAAATGGAGAACCGCAAAGGCTGAAGGGAAATTCAGCCAACACAGGCAAAAACTAGCAGGTGCAAGTTTACTGTGTATTAGACTCTGCAGAAACCCAGACAGCATCGATACAAGCAGCCATCTGCATAGTAATGTAACAGCCATCTACATAGTAATGAGCGATCCCCGGGAACAATCGAAACATTTTAAGGTAAACAAGGCCAAGCCAGACTCTTCGGCGGCAGCAGGGGCCAACACAAAAGAGGTTAACGGACACTTAAAGACTTTCCAACGATCAGGGAACAGCTCCAGTATTGGAGAAATCGAACCAAGCGATTGGAACAAAGTCCAATCACTTGAAACCAGGTACGGGGTCCGCCCCGAAGGACGGGAAGTCCCTGGGGACTACAAAGTAAAGCCCCCAAGTTCAAATCGTCCTTCTTGACAGGGTCACTCAGCAACAGGAAGCAACCCCTGAGAGTGAACTGTCCAGCGGCCTCCAAGAAAGTAAGTCTCAAGTCAACGAGATAGGCGCTCCTAGCTACCAGTCCATACCAGCTTTTGAATCCCGCAGACTCAGAACCCAAACGAAAGGCCATTTGTTCCCCTGACCTGGTGGGCCAGTCCGAAGCTAAGTATAGGCCTGTTAGTTATAGAAATAGCCTAGAAAGTGGAGTTTATGCATGAATAGCCATTTACTGTGTATAATAAATGTGCTTTGATTTGAATCTTACTAATTGGTGTGTTGAGTTATTGATCATTACTTGAACTTGAACCTCGTGACGGTATCATAAAGATACCTCGTGACTCTAGAGCAAAGGTTATAAAACAGAGCAAATTGAACCAACCAAAAGTTAGCAACACCACAAACTCTCTTCCAGCTCCACTCCTCGCTTCTGTCCCAAGCCTTCTGCCTTCATGAACGCCTCAGCCGCCTCCACCTTTTCAAAATAAAAATCTTTGGCGTTGTAGGTCACCCTCTGCTTTGCCGGGTATACCATACAAAATCGCAGTCCCTTGTTGTACAGTGCCGTCTTCACTCAACTGAATACCGCCCGTCTCTTTGCCAAGTCTTAGTAAATCCGAACTCTAACACCATCCCACTGCACCTCCCACTTCTGCTTCGCCCAGTTTAACACCTTCTCCTTCATGTGGTATTTATAGATCAGATAATTACTGCTCACGGCAGCTCATTGGCTTTGGGTTTCGGCCTTAACAACTGATGAGCTCGGTCCAGTTCATACGGGGGAGAGGTCTTCATCCTCCCCCATCAAGTCCGCCAGCCCTCTGCCGCCTCGAGCGGTTCACCAAGTCCTCAAGCTTTGCTCAAAGTCCTCTGTTGACCTCCACCACCCTCTGTAGTTCGTCTCCCATCGAAGTGAGCTGGTCGCTGTGCTGCGACACGGCCTCCTCCACTTCATCTTTTCACCATGCTCTCTCACCTCAACCGATATCTTTTCCACATCCACCCTCACTGGAGGACTGCCTCCTCCACCAATGATCTCAGTGCGACCGCCATCTCTTTCCTCAATGCCTTCATGTGCCTCGCAAACTGCTTCTCCAGCTCCTCAGGCATCACCTCAGTCATCCTTTTGACTGCAAGTAGTGCCCCACTAAGCGGTCCAGCATCCGCCATCTTGTCAGTGCTTTTACTGGTCCTCTCGTCTGGCGGCAAATCCGCATTTCCTCCCTTCTTTACAGCTGTTTTTGGCATCCCTTAACCACTTAGTATCTTTCTCCTTCTTTCTTCAATCTTGAGATAAATAAATAATAAAATAATATTTTTTTTAAAAATTATAATAAAAATAATATATAATTTAAAAAAAAAAAATCAAAGTTCAAAGAATCTCTTCTCCTGGGACTGGGCTTCAAACATCCCAAAGATTCATTTTCAGCGAGGAGCCACCCCCTCTACATTCGTGCTGGATTCAGGCCTTGCCTCAGGCCACGCTCCTCCCCCGCCGCTTGCTTCGGGCTTGATGCCCCTGCTCCTCCGGTCACGGGGGTCCCCACCGGCTCCAAACCTGCCCGACTTGGCGCCCGTCCGTCAGGCCCCAACGGCCGAAGAAATCGCACCGGCGAAACCACAGGGAAAACCCCGGAAAACGCCGTGGACGGCGGGAGCCTCTCTTTAGCGCGCGCCACTGGAAGTCGTTACATACATTATCTGGCTGATAAGATTAATTTGATTAGCTGGGACCATCAATGGTTGCAATTTAGATTAGAACGCGAAAGAATGATTGTTATACAAATTTCACTGGGAAATGGATGGACGCTTTCATTAAAGTGCCAGCCATTTCTTTTGAGTTTATTGGTGCAGGTAGAGAAGACAAAGCACAAACATGTTTCAACTGAAATATGTAACAAAAACATTCAAACTGTAAATTTAATGGACGAGATTCTCTGGCCTCCTGTGGCATGTTTCTCAGCGGCAGGAGGTGGTCACCATTGGTCGGTAGCAGGATCGTCTGGTCCCGCCTCTGTCAATGGAAATTCCCACTGAACCATCGCACACCGCTGGGAAACCCGCGGTGGTGGTGCACCATCAGCAGGACTGGAAGATCTCCCTGCCGTGAACAGCTGGAAAATCTCGTCCAATAACTATGAATGTCTTAGCTTTTTCAAGACTAAGATGGAGAATTTAACGAATAAAGCGAATTGTAAGAGCTGCTGTAAAAAAGGAAGACATTAGCCAAAGTCAAGGCCGAATCAAGAGAAATAATAATAATAATCTTTATTAGTGTCAGAAATAGGTTTACATTAACACTGCAATGAAGTTACTGTGAAAATCCCCTAGTTGCCACATTCCGGTGCCTGTTCGGGTACACTGAGGGAGAATTCAGAATGTCCAATTTACCTAACAAGCACATCTTGTGGGAGAAAACCAGAGCATCCAGAGGAAACACATGCGGACATGGAGAGAATATGCAGTCTCTGCACAGACAGTGACCCAAGCCGGGATTCGAACCTGGATCCATGGCACTGTGAAGCAAAATTGCTAACCACTGTGTTACCGTGCCGCCCCCACTGTGCTACTGTGAGAATTGTAGGACCAAAATTCCCTCAAGCTGGACTTTTGGAAATATAAAAACCCCAAAACCGACGGACACAAATACTGCAAATAGGGGTCAGGACGGCCGCGCAGTGGCTAGCACTGCTGCCTCATAGCACCAAGGACCCGGTTCGATCCCGGCCCCAATTACTGTCCATGTGAAGTTTGCACATTCTCCCCATATCTTTGTGGGTCTCACCCACATAACCCAAAAAGATGTGTAGATAGATGAATTGGCCACGCTCAATTGTCCCTTAATTGGAAAAAAAGAATTGGATACTCTAAATTAAAAAAAAACAAATACTGCAAATAAACAGGTCAAATCTCAACACACAAGAGACAGATTATACTGACGGGTTAATTTTCAAAGTATTCCAAAATCAAAACCAAACTGATATTATGAAAGGACATTGGGACATTATCATAACAATGACACAATATAGCTGCCATCAGACAATACAATCAAAAAGCTGGGGATGTCATTCTAAAAAATGGCCCAGGCAACAGCTGTCACACAAATAACGTTAATAATGGCCAAGAAGAAAATAACTTGTTACATGCATATCAGACTGGGAGCTGGAGATAACTCATCTGAATAGGGTCCATTGTTTTGGCTGTGACAACAACATGAACTGTGAATGGGTCTGTCTGGACCAAGGCATGTAACAGACTGAAGGGATTAAAAGTTGTGCAAAGCACTGACTATCCAACAGGTGACTTCAGGAAATACATTTAACATTAGACAGAATGTCTTCAGGAAACGTTTTTTAAATATTTTGATAAGAATTGTAATGAAAAGGCCAAGATCATGGTGTCTGCCACGACAGTCACCAGGAAGGTCAGGTCACCTTGAGTCAGTCCTACTTTCAACAACAGACAGACCAGCCATGTTGGGGATTGTAAGTGTTTTCACCATATCGTGGTGATATTGGCCTGAAGGTTTGGACTGCAGTCAAGAAGGATAGTCAAGAATGGTCAACCTGACTTGCTGACCTACAAATTTCACCAAAAGGACCAACCATGTGGGGAGTTGTAAGTTATCAGCCAAATTTGAAGGGTATTGGGGCCAAGATTGAAAAGGCAATTGAAGGGTAACAACCGAATCCTAAGAGGGGTTGAGGTGAATTGTGGAAGGTTTTGGCAGAAATGTATGGCTTTGCCAGTAGTTTTTCAGTGTGATTTTTAATCTTTTTGTGGGGAAGCTAAGATTAAATCATGGAGGAATTTAAATCAGGCTAACCATTTAAGTGTGGTGTAGTGTCATTTATACTAGTTTAGGATGTCAGGAGTGTTTTAATAAACAATTTTTTTAAACTTTCCAATTAATGGGAAATTTAGCATGGTCAATCCACCTACCCTGCACATTTTATCATAGAATTTACAGTGCAGTCACATCTTTGGGTTGTGGGTGTGAGACCCACACAGATACGGAAAGAATGTGCAAACTCCACACGGACAGTGACCCGGGGCCGGAATCGAATCTAGTTCCTCGGCGCCATGAGGCAGCAGTGTTAAAAGTAAACAAGTTTTGTGGTTGAGCCAAACCCGGTGTCTGTATAAATTTGTCCTTTATAAAATCCTTAAGTCAAGAACAACATTAAGGGGAAATGGGAGCATGCAAATCTTACAGAATAAGGAAATAGCAGAAAAATTTAACAAATATTTTCTGCTGGATGCTCCGCTGTCGGGATTCTCTCTTGCGCCAACAGCGCACCCACACCCGGGGATTTCCTGACGGCATGGAGTTGCCCACAATAGGAAATCCCATTGACCGGGTAGCGGGCCGGAGAATCCCACAGCCGGTGGGGGCATGCTATACCAGAAAACTGGTGTTGCGGGACGGAGAATCCCACCCTTTATATTTGACTTCATAGTAGAAGACAAAATAAACATAGTTGAAATAGAAGGTAACAAAGCAGCTAATGAGAATGACAAACTTAAATAACTAATGCTTGTAAAGAAAATGTACGCAAGAAATCAATGAGATTAGGAGTTGATTATTCCTAGACCTGATGGTCTACATCCTAAGGTTCTAAAATACGTAGCTCCAGATAGAGTGGACTTATTAGGTGGGAGCTTCCAGCATTCCCCAGAACCTGCAGAGACATTAGAAGGTTGGCAAGTAACAAATGTAAGACTGCTATTCAAGAATAGAGGGAGAGAGAAAACATGGGCCAGAATTTTATGCGCCCCCACCGATGATTTTGTATACAGCACGGTGAGATGCGGAGGTGGGAGAGGCTTGAAATTGAATGGACGGGATTACCTCTGGGTTTGTGCCTGTCCCGACCACACAGCAATTTATGCTGGAATGGGCAAGGTCGGAGTGGAAGCCCATCCTTGTCCCAATTGAGGCCCTTAAGTGGCTAGCCACTTAAAGGTAATTTTCTAGGCTGGCAGGAGGTTTGAATTTACAAGGGCGATGACCAAAAATCAACAGTTAGATCTCAGGGTGAGGGGAAGGGGTGGCGGGTCATTGCCATCAGAGGCCCTTCTTAGGCCTTAAGTTCACTTCCTCGCCTGTTTAAGGTCTTCTGGATCTTCCCCCAAGACCCCATTCGCACATGCCACCCCAAATTCAGACCATGGAACTAAAGGCCTATTTGCAAGTGCTGGGAATAATTGGAATACATTATTAAGGAAGACATCTTCAAAGATTCAACACAGTCATTTTTATAGCCTTTGTTGATACAGCACTGAATTCCAAAATGAAAGCATAGCTGAGCTCCAAACACACTAATGGATTCAAATTTGTTGAGAGTTATTTAGCTGTCAAAGAGACTTTTCATTTTGATTCATTGACAGTTTTATCAGTTGATACTAAATTTTTATTGAAATTGTTTTGAATGCCTGTTTATTTATTTGGAAAGATTAAGAGGTGTTAAGAAGATTAATATTTTTTTCAATGGGAACATGTTTGATTGGCAGTTTTATCAGTTGCTGAGAATAATTGGGAGTGGGGGGGTGGGGGTGGGGGGGGGGGGGGGAAAGAGAGGTTTTTTTTACCTGCGTTCGCCATGAGAGCAAACAGCGATGGGGGTGCAAAATCTCGCAATAATCAGAAAATAAGATTCTCACCGGCAAGATCTCGTTTTCTGATTATCCCCACTTCCATCGCTGGTGAACTCACTGTAGCGCACAAAGACTCCGAGAGACGAATAGAGTGAAGTCGATGAGGCTTTATTAAGCGTGACTGTTTCCCCCGCAGTTCAGTAGTAGGCTACCTGCGGGGGAGGGCTCCAGGTACTTATACTCCGCCTTCAGGGCGGAGCTAGAGGTCAACGTCCAACCAGGACCCGGGATCTGTCAGCCAATGACATCATGGCTTCACAGTCCCACATGACCCCTAATGCATACGACCACATTCACCCCTTGTTAAAAATGAACCCGGCGGGGTGATGCTTCGCATGGTGGTAAGAGTTTACAAGGCTGGTCCTGGGAGGAAAACTTTCAATATAACAGTATGTACAAGGTTTTTTTTTGTTTCAACTATTTACAGTAATCGTCAGGAAAAGACAAAATGTTCTCGTTAAAATCCACATTGTACTGTTAGATCGACGCCACGAGTCGGTCGGGCGGTCTGGTCGTCCGTGTCGATCGCCTCGGCCCCGGTGGTGGTGGTGCTTGTTCTGGTGTTGTCCTCTCCGGGAGCCTTACGGTTTCAGCTTGGGCTTTATTCCTGGTCGGGCCTGGGAGCAGGACTGATCCTCCTGGGAAGGGGGCGGTCGCGGGGTGCGGCGGTGGCAGGAAGGGGGGGGGTTGGGTGATTGGTGTCGGGGTGGTGTGTGTGTTGCCGGCGGGCACCAGATCTCGCAGACAGACCGTGTCCTGTCGGCCGTCGGGGTACTCCACGTAGGCGTACTGCGGGTTCGCGTGAAGGAGGTGAACCCTTTCGACCAACGGGTCCGACTTGTGCGCCCGCACGTGCTTTCGGAGCAGGATGGGTCCTGGGGCCGCCAGCCAGGTCGGCAGCGACGTTCCAGAGGAGGACTTCCTGGGGAAGACAAGGAGGCGCTCATGAGGCGTTTGATTAGTGCTAGTACACAGTAGTGACCGGATGGAGTGGAGGGCGTCCGGAAGGACCTCCTGCCACCGGGAAACTGGGAGGTCCCTGGACCGTAGGGCCAGTAGGACGGTCTTCCAGACCGTGCCGTTCTCCCTCTCTACTTGCCCGTTCCCCCGGGGGTTGCAGCTGGTCGTCCTGCTCGAGGCTATCCCGTTGCTGAGCAGGAACTGGCGCAGCTCGTCACTCATGAAAGAGGACCCCCTGTCGCTGTGGACGTATGCGGGGCAACCGAACAGTGTGAATATGGTGTTCAGGGCTTTAATGACTGTGGCCGCGGTCATGTCAGAACAGGGGATGGCGAATGGGAAGCGGGAGCACTCGTCCACCACATTAAGGAAGTATATGTTGCGGTCGGTGGAGGGGCAGGGTCCTTTGAAATCCAGACTAAGGCGTTCAAAGGGGCGGGAAGTCTTAATCAGGTGCGCACCATCCGGCCTGAAAAAATGCGGTTTGCACTCTGCGCAGATGTGGCAGTTCCTTGTGACTGTACGGACCTCCTCTAAGGAGTATGGGAGGTTGCGGGACTTGATAAAGTGGAAAAACTGAGTGACCCCCGGGTGGCAGAGGTCCTCGTGGAGGGTTTGGAGGCGGTTAATTTGTGCGTTGGCACATGTGCCGCGGGATAGGGCATCGGACGGCTCGTTCAGCTTTCCGGGACGATACAAGATCTCGTAGTTGAAGGTGGAGAGCTCGATCCTCCACCTTAAGATCTTGTCGTTTTTGATTTTGCCCCGCTGTGCATTATCGAACATGAAGGCTACCGACCGTTGGTCGGTGAGGAGAGTGAATCTCCTGCCGGCCAGGTAATGCCTCCAATGTCGCACAGCTTCCACTATGGCTTGGGCTTCCTTTTCCACTGAGGAGTGGCGGATTTCTGAAGCGTGGAGGGTTCGGGAGAAAAAGGCCACGGGTCTGCCCGCTTGGTTAAGGGTGGCCGCTAGAGCTACGTCGGAGGCGTCGCTCTCGACCTGGAAGGGGAGGGACTCGTCGATGGCGCGCATCGTGGCCTTTGCGATATCCGCTTTGATGCGGCTGAAGGCCTGGCATGCCTCTGTCGACAGAGGGAAGGTCGTGGTCTGTATTAGAGGGCGGGCCTTGTCTGCGTACTGGGGGACCCACTGGGCGTAGTATGAAAAGAACCCCAGGCAGCGTTTCAGGGCTTTTGGGCAGTGCGGGAGGGGAAATTCCATGAGGGCGCACATACGTTCGGGATTGGGGCCTATTATCCCATTGCGCACTACGTAGCCCAGGATGGCTAGCCGGTTGGTGCTAAAAACGCACTTGTCCTCGTTGTACGTGAGGTTCAAGGCTTTAGCGGTCTGGAGGAATTTTTGGAGGTTGGCGTCGTGGTCCTGCTGGTCGTGGCCGCAGATGGTTACATTGTCGAGATACGGGAACATGGCCCGCAACCCGTGTTGATCAACCATTCGGTCCATCTCTCATTGGAAGACCGAGACCCCGTTTGTGACGCCAAATGGGACCCTTAGGAAATGGTATAATCGCCCGTCTGCCTCGAAGGCTGTGTACTTGCGGTCACTTGGGCGGATGGGGAGCTGATGGTAGGCGGACTTGAAGTCCACGGTGGAGAAGACTTTATATTGGGCAATCCGATTGACCATGTCGGATATGCGGGGGAGAGGGTACGCGTCTAGTTGTGTGTACCTGTTGATGGTCTGGCTATAGTCTATGACCATCCTTTGCTTCTCCCCTGTCTTCACTACTACCACCTGTGCTCTCCAGGGACTATTGCTGGCCTGGATTATGCCTTCCTTTAGCAGCCGCTGGACTTCGGACCGAATGAAGGTCCGGTCCTGGGCGCTGTACCGTCTGCTCCTAGTGGCGACGGGTTTGCAATCCGGGGTGAGGTTCGCAAACAAGGACGGGGGTTGCACCTTGAGGGTTGCGGGGCCGCAGATAGTGAGTGGGGGTATTGGGCCGCCGAATTTGAAGGTAAGGCTCTGTAGATTGCACTGGAAGTCTAATCCCAGTAATGTGGGGGCGCAGAGTTGGGGAAGGACGTGGAGCCTGTAGTTTTTGAACTTCCTCCCCTGCACCGTTAGGGTAACTATGCAGAAACCTTTGATCTGTACGGAGTGGGATCCTGCAGCTAGGGAAATCTTTTGTGCGCTGGGATGGGTGGTCAAGGAACAGCGTCTTACCGTGTCGGGGTGGATAAAGCTCTCCGTGCTCCCGGAGTCGACTAGGCATGGTGTCTCGTGCCCGTTTATCAGCACCGTTGTCGTCGTCGTCTGGAGTGTCCGGGGCCGAGCTTGGTCCAGCGTTATTGAAGCGAGACGTGGTTGTAGTAGTGGAGCGTCTTCTTCGAACCCCGTGGAGCCGTCGACACTGGGGTCCGTTGTTGCCGTCCAAGATGGCGTCGGGGATGAACAAAATGGCTGCCCCATGCATCGCACATGGCTGGGGGGTCACAAGATGGCGGCGGGGTGGACAAAATGGCCACCCCCATGCGTCGTACAGGTCTGGGGTGGTCCAAGATGGCGGCGCCCTTCCTCCCCTCGTGGTGGCCGGGACCCAAAATGGCGGCGTCTGCGGGTCGCACATGGGGCGCTGGGGGGGGTTGGGGAGCGTTAGGAACGCGCGGGGCTCCCTCATCTCTGGGGACAGCGGTGGTCGGGACCCAAATTGGTAGCGCCGGCGGGTCATACGTGGGGCGCGGGGGGGGGGGGGGGTTTGGGGGGCGTTAGAGCCGCGCAGAACTCCCTCTTCTCCGGGGAGAGCGGTGGTCGGGACCCAAAGTGGTAGCGCCGGCGGGTCATACATGGGGCGCGGGGGGGGGGTTGGGGAGCGTAAGCGGCGTGCAGGGCTCCCTGTTCTCCTGGGACCGCGGTGGTCGGGACCCAGAGTGGCTGCGCCTGCGGGTCGTACATGGGGCGCAGGGGGGGGTTCGGGAGCGTAAGCGGCGTGCAGGGCTCCCTGTTCTCCCGGGACAGCGGCGACCTCGCGGGACCGGCACACAACCGCGAAATGGCCCTTTTTCCCGCAGCTCTTGCAGATCGCTGCGCGGGCCGGGCAGCGCTGCCGGGGGTGTTTCGCCTGGCCGCAGAAATAGCAGCGGGCGCCCCCGGTGCGACTTGGTGTTTGGACCGCGCAAGCCTGTGGGGTGTCCGGGGGGGGGGGGGGGGGGTTTGTCGCGACGGGTACGTACGGAGCCCAATGGGCTGCTGCGCGGTCGGGGCCGTAGGCGCGGGTGTTACGCGTGGCCACGTCTAGGGAGGCTGCTAGGGCCCGTGCCTCTGAGAGTCCTAGCGACTCTTTTTCTAGAAGTCTTTGGCGGATTTGGGAGGAGTTCATACCTGCCACAAAAGCATCGCGCATTAACATGTCCGTGTGTTCATTTGCGTTCACCGACGGGCAGCTGCAGGCTCGTCCCAAAATTAGTAGCGCGGCGTAGAATTCATCTATCGATTCTCCGGGACTTTGCCGTCTCGTTGCGAGTTGATAGCGAGCGTAGATCTGGTTTACTGGGCGGACATAGAAACTTTTCAGTGCTGCGAACGCCGTCTGGAAATCCTCTGCGTCTTCGATGAAAGAGAAAATCTCCGTGCTTAACCTCGAGTGCAGGACCTGTAGTTTTTGGTCTTCTGTGACCCGGCTGGTGGCCGTTCTGAGGTAGGCCTCGAAACAAGTCTGCCAATGCTTGAAAGCTGCTGCCGCATTCACTGCGTGGGGGCTGATCCTCAGGCATTCCGGGATGATCCTGAGCTCCATAATCCTTTTTAGGCACGCTTAATAAATTGTAGCGCACAAAGACTCCGAGAGACGAATAGAGTGAAGTCCATGAGGCTTTATTAAGCGTGACTGTTTCCCCCGCAGTTCAGTAGTAGACTACCTGCGGGGGAGGGCTCCAGGTACTCCGCCTTCAGGGCGGAGCTAGAGGTCAACGTCCAACCAGGACCCGGGATCTGTCAGCCAATGACATCATGGCTTCACAGTCCCACATGACCCCTAATGCATACTACCACACTCACCAAGTACATTTGAATAACTTATAAGTTATTCTGATAAGGAATTGGCCTAGTTAGTTGTGAGAGCACTTCACAGCTGCAGGTTGTGTTTGCTGCTTGCTCCTGCTGGTGGCGGCAGATGCCTGGCGGCTGCTGTTGCTGTTTTCTTCCTTTTCTGTAGCCGGAAAGAAGGAAATGTTTTCTAAGATGCCTGGATCATGCAACACTGGGCTCAGGGGGATGTACGAGCCCAGAAGTTAAAGCGGTTTGAAGCAAGAAGACACTACAGGACCTGGTGCATGACATTGTTCCAAATGGGCCACCTGCTAACGCTGTTGAAGAAATGCTTTCCCAGATTGCTGATGATTTTGTTGCTGGTGAGTGCTGCATGTAACTGGCACGTCACCGCAGGTTAAACACGATGGAAGTCAAGGATGTTCAACTGCACCTTGAACGTCAGTGGGATATGTGGATGCCAGGATTTGGTTCTAGTGAGATTGGACCATGGAGGAGGGCCTGCACAACTGCGGCACCTGAACGAAGAATGACACTGATACGCAGAATAAGTCACACATTGATGGACAGATCATTTCTTTTTTTTAAATTTAGAGTACCCAATTTATTTTTTTCCAATTAAGGGGCAATTTAGCGTGGCCAATCCACCTACCCTGCACATCTTTGGGTTGTGGGGGTGAAACCCACGCAGACACGGGGAGAGACAGATCATTTCTACAACAAATTCTGAACATTCTCAGGCTTATCCTCCATTTCTGATGAGGAACCTGTGATACCGTGGACTAGATTCTCCACCCCGCCGCACCACATTTCTGTTTCACACCGTCAGCGGGATGCTCCATTACGCCGGCTGGTCAATGGGGTTTCCCATTGTGGGGCAGCCCACACCCACGGGAAACCCCCTGGCTGCCGGCAAAACAGAGCATCCCACCGGCGGAGAATCCAGCCCAGTGTGTTTGTTTTTTGTGTGAAAATGAGCCGATATAGATTTGCATCGGTACCAATATGGAACAGTGAAGCGTCCTTGTTGTTCAATGGTTAGTGTGCTAAGTGGAATATTACGTAGTTGATTTTCAAATCTTTGTTACTGTTGACCATGTAATAAACAAAATATTCTCCAGTAGTGCTGCAGGTTGTGTTCGCTGATTGCTCCTGCTGATGGCAGCAAATGCCTGAAGGGGGTGTGTTTGTTTCCTGCTGCCTCTTCTGCCTTTGGGGACTGGAGTAAGGAAAGCGAGGATATGCTGGAGAATGAACAGAGTGCTTGTTCTCTCTTCCAGCATGCTCCGTGTCATTGTGACTTTCTGGTGTGACTTTCCACTGTTGAGAGTCTCCTGTTGGGAGCTGCAGGAGGGGAAGAGAGTGGCGGACTTCTCCGAATACAGCTGCCTGGAGGCTGTGTATTTGTTTGTTGCTACCTCGTTTGCTTCTGTGACCTGTATTATGGGCCAGGGTTTAGAAAACTCCAAAGTATATCATGGAGTTAACCTGATCCACGGTTTTTAATAGATTTTGGTTGTGGGGAGCACAAGGGCCAATTTCCAAGTGTGATGCAACAGAGACCTTAGGAATCTTTAAACAAAAAGCAATATTTATTTTTATAAATCCAGTTACCACTTTCTAATCACCCATATTAACATCTCATCAAATACTAACACTGATACTTTCCCCAAAGATACTATTCTATCGGTAACCCTCAACAATTTTCCCAACAACATCCATTAAGTCAAAACCCCTTTTAATACAGACAGCAAGTTTGCATTCCTTACAAAAACAAGTACCTCGTTGAAATCATCAAATGAGCTGAAAACATTATTTAGATTGTAGAGAGAGATTGACACAAAAGTTCTTGCATTCACTGCAGCACTCCAACTCACAGCCAAACTAAAACAAACACACAGAGCTACAAAATGGCTTCCAGCTCAAACCAGCTCAAACTGAAAATAAAGGACAGGGCAGAGCTCAGCTCCACCCACACACTGGCATCACTGCAGCTATTTGATAAACACTCATTTCTTAAAGGTACATACACACATGACACCTGGAGCGAGGAAAGAGAGGATGTAGGATGACTTGCTACCAGTGCTCAAGAAAGGGAAAGGGTGCTCTCTCTCTCTCTTCTGGCGTGTCTGCATTGGTGTGACTTTTCGGTGTGATTTTTTTACGGTTGAGAGTCTACTGATTTGATTTGATTTATTATTGTCACATGTATTAGTATACAGTGAAAAGTATTGTTTCTTGCATGCTATGCAAACAACGCATACAGTACATAAGGAAGGAAGGAAAGACTACAGAATGTAATGTTACAGTCATAGCTAGGGTGTAGAGAAAAGATCAACTTAATACGAGGTAGGTCCATTCAAAGTCTGATGGCAGCAAGGAAGAAGCTGTTCTTGAGTCGGTTGGTACGTGACCTCAATCTGCTGCTGGGAGCTGCGGAAGGGGGAGAGAGAGACGGATTGATCTGAACCAGTAATTTGATGAAGGTGTTGAAGAAATGCTTTTTCAGATTGCTGGTGACTTTATTGTACTGTTGGTTATTTAATGTTTTAAGATTGTTTGGTTTTCTTTGTATAAATGTACTGTTGTCCTTTTGTGTTTGGACCAATATTCTGCAGTGAAAAGGTGCTTTTGTGTGTATGGCACAGTGCCTTTTCCTTCTCAGGTACTGGTTAATGTGATACATGGACTGTTTGATAGTTTGTTTTCATCTTTTGTATAAATACTGTTAACCGTTAAATATACAAAATATTCTCAAGTGGCTTCTCGTGGGTACACGTGCCATGTTTCAGATGATGATCATTGCATTGCATTTCATTCAAACTTTGAAACCTGAACAGTTTGCCCGACCTCTCGAAGCATCTGCACCACAGAAACAGAAGCCAACAAACACTCAAGAGCTGGGCAGCAGCACTTTGGGTATCCGTGCGACCAAAGAGTGAGTGTGTGGATCAGGGGAGGGCACCTGAGCACGGTCCCCCTAATGTTCCTGGCAGGGGTCTGGGACCTAGGGGCTCCTGATGTGGCCGGGGATGAGTGTGCAAAGCAAGGTTCTCCAGCACAACTGGCTTGCTGTATGGCATTCTGAGAGAAGGCGGGACATGGAAGGGTGGGGGCTTTGAGAGTCCTGGGTTGGAAGCCCTAACTAATTGTCAGTCTCTGTCCTTCTCCAATTACTTACAGATGCCAAACTGGATAGCGGTGTCGGTCCCGCAGAGGATGCTCTTGTGCTGCTAGTGGCAGCCCAGGCAGTCAGGTGACGGAGAAGGCAGCAATGTCAATGCAGGCTGGAGGTGGTACGGCTTGTGCTGGGGGCCACCAAACATCCGGAAGACCCAATCACCCATCAGGCCGAGCTGGAACATAGAGGTATAGGCCAGCGACAGTCCAAAGTGTACTGGCGTTGTTAGTCTTTCAAGGAAATGACAGACAGATTGCGTCACAGGAGACTCCATCTCAACAAAGAGTTCAGCACCTGTGCCATGTCCTCGTGGACTTGGCACCCCATTGAGGAGGAGGACACAAGCTCCTGGTGACCGTGAAGGTGACCGCAGCCCATGGATTTCTATGCCACTGGTTCATTCTAGGGCTTGAGTGGGTGTGCCCGGGCATCAGAAATGATCAACATTGAGTTAGACCAAGCCCACCATGATGCCCGGGCTGCAGGAATCTCCACCATCGCCGGGTTGTTCCAGGTCAGAGGGTAATTGATGGCACGCATGTCGTCTTTTGTGCACCGGGGCATCAGGAAGTGCCCTTTATTAACAGGAACGCGGTACTCCCTGAATATTCAGCTCATGTATGACCACCCCCTCCAGATCATACTCGAGTGTTTACGCTTCCCAGGGAGCCTGCATGACCACTACATCCTGGGACACTGGGTGATCCCTGACCTCTTCAAGGACCACCCCAAGATGGCGGGTTGGCTCTTGGAGGATAAGGGGTACCTGCTGAGGTCTTGGCTGATGACTCCAATGCTGAGGCCAGAGATCGAGGTGGAGACTCATAATGAAGCCCATGTTGCCACCTGTGCTGTCATTGCACAGTGTATCAGACTGCTCAAAATGCAATTCCAATGCCTGGACAGCTCTGCTAGTGCTCTGTAGAGGGTCTTCCAGTTTGTGGTGGTCTGCTGTGCTCTCCACAACCTGACACATCAGTGGGATGACATGCTGGAGGAGAAAGAAAAGTGACATGCGGCCTCATCTGAGAAGGAGACGGCAGACCAGAAGGGAAGGGAGGGAGGACGGGTCTGGGGATGACCTGCAAGAGAAGCCAGAGGATGGAGGACAGGTGGTGGCAAGAGTCCTTACCCATTTTGAATAGATGGAATGCACAAAAGCATTTGTAAATGTTACTATTAGTATCAAAAGGTGACAATTTCTAATAAATTACATGAGTTTTGAAAGATAAATGTGCAAAGTGCTCACAAACCAATCACTTTCATGTTTCTCAGAAATATTACACTTTTATATTTTTCTCGAACTGGGTCAGTCCATAGACTGCGCCCCCCGAACAGCTTTAACCTCTTGCTGGTTCTCTCCCTTTCATGCTGCTTTAAGCTTTCACTTGGGCTGTCCCTCTTGCGTCACTTCAAAATCTCATCAGATCACTCCCTCTGAATGCAGCATCCTCTACAGGCAATGTGTGACATATAAGTGCAAGGAAAGCAACAAGAATTCCCCTCAACCAGATTGAAAAGTCTTCACAAATGCATAGGGCTAAAATTTTGGTTGCCCTGGCTTTTGGAAACAGGGTCACAATTTGCAGATCAGGGTGCATACCAGGCTTTTTTAGTGTGCTTACCTCATCTGCATAATTACAGCATTGTCCCAAGTTGATTTTTCACTGCTCCCTGCTCCTCCAAGCTGCCCTCTACCCTTCTGCACAGGCTTTGACAAAGAGTCATGAGACTCGAAACATTTGCTCCTTTTTCACTCCACAGGTGCTGTCAGATCTGCTAAGATTGTCCCGTATTTTCTGTCTTTGTTTCATATTCCAGCATCCACAATAACTTGTTTTACCTCCTGTACAGTATGTGGTTGTGATGGTGGGCATATGGTTGGCAGCATTGCCTGTCGATCACGTGTTAGAACCAGCCTACTTTTTAAAATTCTTTCACAGAATATGGGATTATTTACTGATCCAGCATTTGTTGCCCATCCCGAATTGCTCTTGAGAAGGTCCTGGTGAGCTGCCTTCTCGAACCGCTGCAGTTCTTGCAGTGTTGTTAAGGAGAGAATTCTAGGATTTTGACCCAGCAACAGCCAAGGGATGGCATGTAGTTCTAAGACAAGATGGTATGTGGCTTGGAGGAGAACTTGCAGATAGTAGTGTTCCTTGCATCTGCTCCCTTTTCCTTCTAGATGGTAGAGGTTGTGGGTATTGAAGGTGCTGTCAAAGGAGCCTTGGTGCGTTGCTGTAGTGCATCTTGTAGATGGCACATACTGCTGCCAATATAGGCCGGTGCTAGAGGGCGTGACTGTTTCAGGTGGTTGATTAGGTGTTAATCAAGTGGGCTGCTATGAACTTAATGATGTCAAGCTTCTTGAGTGTTGTTGAAGCTGCTCTCATCCAGTTAAGTAGAGTATTTAATCACAATCCTGATGAAATACTTTTAAACTTACGAACATAAATGGTGGGTAGGCTTTGCATCGTCAGAAGGTGGGTGACTCAAATAGAATTCCCAGCCTTTGACCAGTAGCTACAGTACTTATATGGCTGGTCCAATTTGGGTTCTGATCATAGGTGAGCTCCAGGATGCTGATAGTTAGAGATTCAGCAATGGTAATGGCACTGAATTTCAAAGAGAAATAGTTGTATTCTCTTTTGTTGGAGATGGTTCTTGCCTAGCATTAATGTAACATGAATGTTATTTGCTGTCCACCATCTGTGCTACTTGTCACTTATAAGAACATAAGAACTAGGGGCAGGAGTAGGCCATTTGGTCCTTCAAGCCCGCTCTGCCATTCAATGAGATCATGGCTGATCTTTTGTGGACTCAGCTCCACTTTCCCGCCCGAAGACCATAATCCTTTATTCTTCAAAATACTATCTATCTTTATCTTAAAAACATTTAATGAAGGAGCCTCAACTGTTTCACTGGGCAGGGAATTCCATAGATTCACAACCCTTTGGGTGAAGAAGTTTCTCCTAAGGTCAGTACTAAATCTACTTCCCCTTATTTTGAGGCTATGCCCCCTAGTTCTGCTTTTACCCGCCAGTAGAAACAACCTCCCCACATCTATCCTATCTATTCCTTTCATAATTTTATATGTTTCCATAAGATCCCCCCCCCCGCATCCTTCTAAATTCCAACGAGTACAGTCCCAGTCTACTCAACCTCTCCTCATAATCCAACCCCTTCAGCTCTGGGATTAACCTAGTGAATCTCCTCTGCACACCCTCCAGTGCCAGTACGTCCTTTCTCAAGTAAGGAGACCAAAACTGAACACAATACTCCGGGTGTGGCCTCACTAACACCTTATACAATTGCAGCATAACCTCCCTAGTCTTAAACTCCATCCCTCTAGCAATGAAGGACAAAACTCCATTTGCCTTCTTAATCACCTGTAAACCAATTTTGTGCAACTGATGCACTAGGACACCCAGGTCCCCCTGCAGAGCAGCATGTTTTAATATTTTAGCATTTAAATAATAATCCCTTTTGCATTATTCCTACCAAAATGGATAACCTCACATTTGTCAACATTGTATTCCATCTGCCAGACCCTAGCCCATTCACTTAAACTAGCCAAATCCCTCTGCAGACTTCCAGTATCCTCTGCACTTTTTGCTTTACCACTCATCTTAGTGTCATCTGCAAACTTGGACACATTGCACTTGGTCCCCAACTCCATATCATCTATGTAAATTGTGAACAATTGTGGGCCCAACACTGATCCCTGAGGGACACCACGAGCTACTGATTGCCAACAAGAAAAACACCCAAACACCCATTAATCCCCACTCTTTGCTTTCTATTAATTAACGAATCCTCTCTCCATGCTACTACTTTACCCTTAACGCCATGCATCATTATCTTATGCAGCAACCTTTTGCGTGGCACCTTGTCAAAAGCTTTCTGGAAATCCAGATATACCACATCCATTGTCTCCCCAATGTCTCCCACACTGGTAGAGTCTTCATTCCACTAAATTAGTTAGACATGACCTGCCCTTTATGAACCTTTTATAAATCAAAGCCTGAATGTTGTTCAGGTATTGCTGCATATGGGCACGGACTGTTTCATCATCTGAGAAGTTGCAAATCATCAGCCAACATCCCCATTTCTGACTTTTTGTTGGAAGGATTGGAATTGATGAAGCAGTTGAACACCATTGGGTCTGGGACACTACCCCGAGAAACTCCTGCAGTGATGTCCTGGGACTGAGATTACTGACCTCTAACAAGCACAAGCATCTTCCTTTGTGTCAGGTATACTGTCGCTGCACATTCTTTGGAGATCAGTGTAGGGTTTTGATCAGCACATGCTGAGTCCTCTGGCATGAGTGATAAAGAATAGTTCATCTGTGAGCTCACCAGAGGGTGCGGTGGCAGATGAGTACTGCAGCAAAGGACTCAGGTAAAGATCTTGATGGGTCCATTGGAGTGCTGAATGGGCATGAGCATGAAAATAGTGAGTTAAGTGGGTGGTATTACATCCTGCTCCAACTTGGCAGAGGACAAGGCATAAAGCTTTCCCTCTCAGCAAACTCCATCTTTCCGTCACAGACTCTTCTGGTCCGCCCAGAGACAGTGCAGTAATACTTCCTGACACATTTAGGAACTCACCAAAAACACTCAAATAACTCTTGAACAGTTCCAGATTCTTTGCAATAAAAAAGTTTGAAGAAATTGCTTTGTTGACAAATAGGGCTTAAGGCCCTTAAGATGCAATGAGAGCAGGGTCCAACGTGCAACCTCAAACTTGTTTCTTCTTATGTAAATAACAAAGAGGCTGCCTGCATGTGTTCTTCCCAAATTTGGTATCTTCACATCACATTAGTGAGTTTGGCCGTACGCTCTCAGGACAACACTGGACCCCGTCTTCACCCAGGGCACACTTATGTGTGTGGCGCTGTCCTCAGGGAATGCTTCATGCACCATGCAGAAAACTGGCAGCAGTTGGAGCCAGGCATGAAAAGTGGTGCAACGCGTGACAATTTCACATACGGAGTCCATATCAGGAAATATAAGTTAGAATATTTAATGTAATGCAAATTTACATACAGAAAGCAAAGTAGTGTGAAAAAATAATGGTGCAAGAGAGATATATATAAATAAGACAGAACTTAAAAAGTAAAAATAAAATTATTAAAACTGCAGCAATAATTAAAATCTGAAGGACTGAGACTCCACACATGTCAATGTAAATTTTCAGTGCCAGCGAGGTTGCTTGGCATGTTAAGATTTATCACACTTTTAAATATTCACTTACACCTGAATGCACAAGCCCTAACCTTTCTGGAATGGATAGCGAGCAATTTAATGTATTTTAGTGTCATATCTCATGTGAGAGCTTCTAAAAGTTCAGGAACATCAAACAGAAATGTCTAATTTTCACATTTAAGAGCACATGTGCAGAAGTTGAAAGTTGCAATATGATTTACTCCACAATAGTGGTGAGTACTGATAGTCTCACTGTTAATCTTGGATGGGTGAACAGAGACAACCTCGCACTGCCTACTCATCTCAAAAAACATGGGGCAGGATTCTTCGCCCAGCGACACCGGAATCACGAGGCACGATCGTGCTGAGAATCGTGCACCAGCCGGAGATTGAGGCCGGCGCCGGGTGCAATGCTCCGGGGCCTCGACAGCGGTGTAAACGCATTTTACGCCACATGAACAGTAAATGCAGTAAGTATATCATTAACGGGCCCGTCCCGGTAGTCTCCAGGCCTTCCGCAAAGCTCCACCTCCGCCAGGAAGAATTACCAACGCCGAGGTTCACTAGTGGTTTCAAAAATTAGGAAGGAGGTCAAGTCTGTTGAGGGAGAGAGAGGAGGCCAGACGTGTTCCCAGATTTGCGACTGTGAGCTGCTGGTCCTGCTGCTGGCATGGCTGGCTGGGGCGTGGGGCCATCCGGCAGGGCCAGGGTGAGTAGCGGGTGGGTCAGCAGGGGATGGGCTGTGGAGATGGGGTGTCCCTCTGGGATTGGGATTTCCAGGCACACACTTCCATTGTCACAGCCCACAAAGCAGCCATCCTGCCATACACCTTGGCACGTGGTTGACCGCCCACCGTGGCCTATGGTTGGGCTGGGCAATACCTTTGTTCCCAAGGCCTCCACCGCGAACACCAGCCATTCAGTGTTGGCCTGGGTGGCACGCATGAATGGTACAGATGTATGGGACAGGGGTTGGTGCCAGGGGCATGGTGTTGGTGACTGATCATGGCTGCCCTGAGGAAGTTGTGCAGTTTTTTCTGGCACTGTTGGCCGGTCCTGAAGGTGGGGCCCATGGCGCTCACGGCCTCTGCCACCTGCGCCCAGGTCCACTGTACGGCGGCGGATGCAGCCCCCTTCCTGCCCCGGGGAACAGGGTGCCCCACCTCTCCTCCACGGTATCCAGCGGGGTCTAGAGCTCCGCATCTGCGAAACAAGGTACCGCTCCCATACTGCCATCTAATTGACAGGATGAGCGTGTGGGGAGTGGAGTGTTTACATGCGGCTGCAGCTCGTCAGCCTCTTGAATCCCAATCCCAACCGTGGCGAATCGTACGCCATTTTGCATTGGAATTTCGCTAGTTCCATGTGACACTGGCGCTAGCCCATTACCGGATCCTTAATTGCTCTGGGACCGGCGCCGCTTTCGTAGTCGTAGAACATCACCGATTCAGTCCCGACGTCAGCACATAGTCTCTGAAGTAGAGAATTCTGGCCATTCTACTTATTGTGAAAACAATTTCCGGGTGAGGGCAACAAATCAAACAAACAAAACGAACCTCATCAGGAGCATAAATACGAAGGAAAGATCCAACCATCTGAATATGCTAATTTAAGTCCCTCTTGCAATCTCCTTCCAAACCCTTGCCACTTCGCAGCCTACCTCACTTGCCATCCCCTCCCAAGCCCTTACTGCCCCATTCTCCAACCCATTCTGAGCCCTTGCCACTTCACTTGTGACCCACCTCCTGAACTCTGTGTCCTTGTTGCCACGTCATTTCCCAAGCCGTTGGCACCCCACTCATCTGCCCCACTGACAGCGAGGGTTGATGGGGTGGAAAGAGGGGCAGTTAAGAAGGCGGCATGTGAGTGTCTGTGAGAGGGGCAGAAAGCAGGGTAATTTGGGGTCGGTAGGGGCGATAAGTAGGAGGCAGAGCGGGCTGGGCAATACAGTGACAAGAGCAGTATTCTTTTTCTAGTTTAGTTTGGTCGGTGCCATCTTTAATGCAGGAAGCTGCCTGGGACATTGCTGAAAATGTTGCAGGCACTGCAACTGCATGTGTTGGAAGTGTGCCTTCTGCGAATGTGGCATCAGCAAATGCAGTGCTTAAGATACACAATGTTACTGCACTGAAACATACATTGAATACTCCCACTAGTTCAACACAGGAGAATATTTTATGCTTTTCGGTTGTTATATGGATGGCCATGTCAAACAAGGCATGGCGGATTTAACAATATCAGTATTGTTGAGTTTTCACTAGAACAAAATACACAGGAGAACTAATGATCTGCATTGTCCACGAACCACCAGAGTTGGTCCTGTTATTATGTCAATATTGCAATCAAATGGAATTTGAATAAAGAGACAAGGAAACATTCCGAAGGTCAATGCCATCAACATCAAATGAATTTATTCTAAAATTATGCCTTATAAAGTTATTTTGTCAATTATTTCAGAGGGCATGGCAGTCGCTGGCTAGGCCAGTATTTTTATTGCCCATCCCTAATTTCCCTGTAGAAGGTGGTGTTGAGCCACCTTCATGAACTGTGTAATCCATGTCTTGCAGGTACACCCACAGTGCTGTTAGGGAGGGAGCTCCAGGCTTTTGACCCAGCTCTGATGAATGAATGGCAATATCATTCCAAGTCCAGATGGTGTGTGATTTGAAGACAAACCTGTAGGTGGTGGGAAGCCCATGCATCTACTGCCGTTAACCTTCTAGGTCAAGGGCAGCCTATGGCAGGCATGCCAAAGGTAGCACGTGAGATGATTTTGAGTAGGCACCCACACTGCTAATGCAATTCATGGCACAAAAAGTTCTAAATCGAATATTTTATCATTTACTTATCCCGCGAAGGTATGCTACATTGATAAAAGGCATATAGAAGTTAAATAGTAAATACTTTTGTTTTATTCATTACTGGGATTTTTACGTCCCAATTTGCTGCGCAAATCAATATCATTTAGTGCACAACAGCATGCTATTTGACCTTATCTGCTGTGATTTTATTCATTGTAAATAGAGTGGTACGTATGACAAAATGTCAGTTCCTTTGAAAGCAAAGTTAGATGTCTGTTAATTTCAGCCTTCTGGGACAGAAGGATGTGAATTTATTCAAAAGGAAGACTGTGCTATTTGTGCTTTCTGTGGTGAATGTGTTGTTTACCCCACATCAAATGTTCAACAACATTTTCAAACAAACCATGAGAAAACCTTTCTTGACGAAACAGAATTGAGGACATTAAAGTTTAGAAATTTCCAAAGTGCACTTGGAGCTACCAAGGGAGATAGATCACAGGGCTTATATTCTGAGCTGCTCAACATCACTACCAGTGAAATTTAACGGTTTGAAGTAAATTGCGTTTGCAATGCTTTCTGTATTTGGATCCACATACCTGTATGATCAGGTATTTTCACACATAAAGTCAGTCCTCTGTCCCTCTCAGAGCCAGCTAACAACCCATCACTCAGAAACCTTAGTGCAGCTTAAAGTACCCAAATACATACCGACACTGGCAACATCAACAAGAAAAAGCAAGGGCAAGGATCACACTAAACTGGCAACACACTAAACTGGCAAGATCTGCACTTTAATTTAAGTTTAAGTGAAGTTTTTTTAGCATTTTAAAAATCTTATTTACTTTACATACAACAATGGTTTAATTATAGATAGAGATCTAAAATATATTGTAGTTTATTACCAGAATGCAAAAACATAATTATAGTGAATAAATGAAGATTTAGCATGCCACTTCTGAAAGGTTCCAGCCCCTGTTCTAGATGGTTCAAACTGTGAAATCTCAACAGTCACTGTTTGCCTCTTTGTAACAGTCATAGGTGAAGCCATTTGTAATGGAAGATGGTAATACAACCTCTTATGTTGGCTAACATGGGAGCTGAAATTTGCCTCTGCAAATGAACAAAATAAACAATAGCAAATCAGCCATTCACTAAATGCCGTGCTCAATTTTTTCTTTCTATCAAAGTCAATGGGGGAAGAAAAAGCAGGGTGAATGAAGAGCTTTGCCCAGTGCTCACTTGTATCTCAGTCCTCTAAAGTACAATTTTTACTCTGATTCTCTCCATCATGGATTTGACAAAAACACTTCCATTTGAGCAGTCCCTTTAACATGGAGGATGTAACTTGTGACTGTCAAGATGGATGTACAGCTGATAATCAATTGCTGTAGACGATCCTCAGGGTAGAGTCTTATGACCAACCATCTTCAGCTGCTTCACCAATTACTTTCCAAGGATTGCAAGATCCGGGGCGGGATTCTCCGGTTGAGCTGCGTGTTTTTTGGCGGCGTGCCTTTCGCTGTTGGCTGGATTCTCTTGTCCCGCTACTTGTTAATGGAATTTCCCATTGAGGGCACTCCACGTCACCGGGAAACCCGCGGGCGTGGGTGCACTGCCAGCGGGAAAAGAGAATCCCAAGAGCCGGAGAATTCCGGCCCAGACGTGGGAATGCTCACTGATGATTGCTGGGCTTAGTGCCATTCATTACTCCTCAGTTACCTAAGCAGTCCATGCCTGCATGCAGACCTATAGAAGATTCAGGCTTGGGTGGATAAATGGCAAATGACATGATGGCCACAAGAATGCCAGGCAAATATTATCTCCAACAAGGACGATTTTAATGCATCATCACCATTGAACCCCCATCATCAACTTCCTGGTGGTTACAGTTGACCTAAGATTTCACTGGCGTAGCCAAATACTGTGGCTACAAGAGCAGGGTAGAGGGTGGAAATTCTGTGGAGAGTACCTCACCTCTTCACTGGCCAAAACCTGTCCACCATCTACAAGGCACAAGTCAGGAATGTGATGGAATAATCCCCATTGATGTATTCAGCTCCAACAATACTCAAGAAACTTGACACCATTGCAGACAAGAGCGAGGCAGCTATGCTTGTCAAGGGAGTCAAGCTTGATTGACATCACCTTAAATATTCACTCCCACCTCCATTGGTGTACAAGGGCAGCAGTGTGTTCAAGCCACAAGCTGCCCTTTAGTGACTCACCAAGGCACCTCCTAACTCACAACCTCTCCCGCCTAGAAAAAGGACAGCAGACCGACGGGAACACCACCAGCAGAAGGTTGCCCACCAAGTTACATACCAATCTAACCTGAGACTATATCATTGTTGCTTACTTGTCACTGGGACAAAATCGTGGAACTCTCTCCCTTTGGGCAGCACGGTAGCATTGTGGATAGCACAATTGCTTCACAGTTCCAGGGTCCCAGGTTTGATTCCGGCCTGGGTCACTGTCTGTGCGGAGTCTGCACATCCTCCCCGTGTGCGCGTGGGTTTCCTCCGGGTGCTCCGGTTTCCTCCCACAGTCCAAAGATGTGCAGGTTAGGTGGATTGCCCATGATAAATTGCCCTTGGTGTGCAAAATTGCCCTCAGTGTTGGGTGGGGTTACTGGGTTATGGGGATAGGGTGGAGGTGTTGACCTTGGGTAGGGTGCTCTTTCCAAGAGCCGGTGCAGATTCAATGGGCCGAATGGCCTCCTTCTGCACTGTAAATTCTATGATAATCAATGATGAAAATACAGGGCATATATTTACCATATGAATTGCAGAACTTCAAGGAGGCAGCTTACCACCACCACCTTGTCAAGGAATAAGCAATAAATACTGGGCTAACCAGCAACATTCACATCCTATAAATGGATAAAATAAAACCCATTGCAACTTATTTTATGCTCTCTCCAACGTTACATTTTGCCACAGGAATAGTTTGGTTTAAAATTTCTGTTCAGTTTGCTCCCTATTATAAAGAATGAAATTTATTCAATTGACAAAATTCCTGTTTTATTGTTGTGGTGCTTTATAGATTTAACAACACCAGACAAATGTGGTCATTATGGCTCAGGCATCAGTAATGAAATGCAGTTGGAGCCAATAGTGACGGAAAAAATCAACAAAGGAAGAATAATCCTCTGAACAGTCCACAAGAAAGGCTTTGGAAACCTGCCATTTTTCATTATGCACTGAAGAAAACTGGTAATCTCTACACTGAGTTTCAGGTTTTATGAAATACATAGGATTTGGAGAAAGCGATCCGGTATATGAATAAAAATCCTGAAATCAAAGGTAAACATAAATGATTTAGTCACTTTGAAGCCATGCCTTAACTAAGGGTTGCTTTCCAGTTATTTCCCTTTTTGAGTTGTGAGGTTGTGTCAGCTTTCCTGAAGTTGTTCATCACTTGTTTTGAGTTTTGTAACTTGGCAAATGTAGCAGCTGAATTGTGCATTGTGCAGTTGCAGGTGCAACAACCCTTCTGTGATGAAGAAATAAGTCTGTTGTGCAATGATGATAGTGAAGGTATGTAGTTATGTCAGCAACATTGAAAGCTATATTATCAAGGCTTGTTCAATATAGTACTACATGTCAACCATACTGTGTGGGTTACTTAGCCACCAGTTGCAGATTGAGAAGCAATGAATCGGAAAAGATGTGCTCAGCACTGTGTAAGAACCTGTTAGTTAATGTTTGACTATGTGGGTTCCTTTTTCATTTTGTTATTGATATTCTAAGAAAACCTTAATAAAAATTATTTTTTTAAAAAAGAGCATACACATGATACTTGATTTGGAGAGTAGGTGATTAGGCGGGTTAGAGAGTAGTCATGCTTTCAGAAGCTCTGTAGATAGAATCTGTTATAACCTGCCTACTTACCATTGGCTGGGGACTAATGACAATCCCACAATCCTGTGGGAGTATGAGCTTCCCCAATGAGGGGGGGGGGGGGGGGGGGCGGAGAAACCATTAGTAAACCCCAAGTATAAATAAAGCTGGCCAGTTTAGGAACCAGCAGGAAGGAGTGTGCAGCAATGGAAGTTGCTGCTGCTGTTCTCTATATGTTATTGTAAATAAATGTTATTACTTTGTATCCTTAAAACTCGTGCTGGATTCTTCGTGGCCCTCACAAAAGAATCATAGTTTAGTTTAGCTGTATTCTTGTAAATCTTAGTTAGCAATTCAAACCTATTTAATTGTATTGTTAATAAATTAGCTTTGTTAAAAAAAAAAGAGGAAAAAATAATAAAAAATGTTTGACTATGACCAAAAGAACCTGTTTCCCTGCCAATTTGAAGATAGAACATAGAACATAACAGCGCAGGCCCTTCGTGCCTGTAAGACATTTTAGAAATCCTGTCAGATTTACAAAACATTCTGCCAAACTTGTAATGGATTAACGTTCTGCAGAAGTTTACAACCAATTATTTATGCAGAATTATAAAACACGGAAGGCAGCCATTCAGCCCATCAGGCCTGTGCTTGCGTTTTGAAGCAACTATCCAATTGGTACCACTCTTTCCCTATTGCCATTCATATTTTTCATTTAAGTATTCTCTCAATTTCCTTTAGAAAGTGATGCTTGAATCTGCTTCCCCCATCATTTCAGACAGTGCATTCCAGATCATCATAACTTGGCTGCTCCTGGTTCTTTGCTCTGCTGACTGATCCTTCTACACGGGAAACAGTTTCTCCTTATTTATTCTTTGAAAAGCCTTCATGATTTTGAACCTTTCAGTCAAACCTATCCTCAACTCAGACTGCTCCAAGGAGAACAATCTCAACTCAATTCACATAACTGAAGTCTTTCATCTCTGCAACCATTCTAGGAAAGCTCTTCTGCCCACGCTCTAGGAATTTAAGTGTCTTCTTAAAGTGCTGTGCTGAAAATTGAAAACAAAGCTTCAACTGGGACCAAACTAGAAGTTTATCAAGGTAACAGCATAATTCCATCACTTTTGTAATCTATGGGTTGGAGTTTTTACTTAGAGGTGGGAAGGCAGGTCGAGGGGGTGTGGGGGGTGGTCGGTGGCTGGACTCAGGTCAGGAGACTGGAGAAAGTGATTCCCTCAAGCCACGTGAATTTAAGGAAAGGAACTGATCAACATCTTTTTTTCTCCATTTTCTGACTGATAGCCCGCAGAGAAAAGAGAAATTCTTTGGGGGGAGGGAGGGTTCTCTGTTGCCCACAACCAGTAGCGGAGTTCCCAATGCGCCGAAGAAGCTCATAGCGTGGGATAAACAAGATCAGCGCCCGGCACTGATCCCTTTGCGATTCCCTGGTCCTCCGATGATGGAGGCATCGAAGTCTGCGTCCCACGCCAGCGGGAGGATGCAAATTAGTCAGCTGAAACCCTTTGAATCCTATTAACTGGCTGGATAACAAATTCTCACACCCCCGTGATGCCCCAGCGCTCTGGGCCAGGATTCATACGGGCGTGAATTAGTACAGGTTTTGCTAACCTGGCCCTAACATGGTACGTACCAAGAAAGTAAGTATTAAGATAGATGCCCCCACAACGCAAACCATCAGACCCAGCCCATCAGAGACCCGCACCAGATCCCCGATAACAGAGGACCCCACATATCAGTGACCCCCCATATCAGAGAAAGCTACATTTCAGAGATGTAACATTATCGGCACGCCAAAGCCATTAAATCTTGCGAGAATTGCAATGCTCGGAGGAACGCCTTGCGGGATCTAATGAGAACTTGTGAAAGGTTGCGATCTGAATCTCGCCCTCGCTGGATGAGATCCAGGTTTACATATTTAAGTGAGCAATTAGGCTCACTGTCGGCACCCGATGCCCGGGAACGAATGCCCGTGCCTGGGATACCTTGCCAAGACGCCATTTAGCACTGGTCCACACAAACGTTGACCAGACATACCGGCACCTGGGGGTATGGGGGCAGGTGGTCTCAAAGCCATCAGAGGCACCTAGATGGTCGGGCTCTGGGCAGGGTAGTACCCTGGCACTCGCGCTGCCACCCGGGCACCTTCGCACTGCCGGCCTGGCACCATGGCACTTCCACCTGGGCACCAGGGTACCAGGTGGCACTGCCAGGCTTGCAGGGGCATTGCCATGGTGCCAGAATGGCAGTGCGAAGGGGTTACCCTGTCTTTATGAAGTGGGTTGAGGGGGGCTCGAGGACCCCCTAACAGGTAAGTTGGGGTGTTTGGGGGTCCAAGGCCACAGTCGGGATGTCGAGGGGAGTCGAGAGATCGTGGCGGTATTTTAAAAAGGCCACCAATCTCCTTCTGCACTGATGAGCAGCTCCGTTTGATGCGTGGTCATTCTCGCTCCTGCAGGCGATAAGAAACACCCTGCTAAATGTGCTCAAATCAGGACTCTTTATTTCCCATTAAATCACGCCCTCTTTCTTTGATCAATGCCACTCAAAGAGAACAAAGAACAATACAGCACAGGAACAGGCCCTTCGGCACTCCGAGCCTTTACTGGTCATGATACCAATCTTTGCCAAAACCCTCAGCACCTCCTTGTGCATATCCCTCTATACCCATCCTATCCATGTGGTTGTCAAGTTGCCTTTTGAACGCCGTTAATGTATCTGCTTCGGACTGGGGCTGGGGATGTGGTGTTGGAGCTAGGGAAGATAAATGAGGCATTTAAAGAGTATTACGAGGGGCTTATGAGGTGGATCCAGGGGGTAGAGAAGGGGGACAGGGGGCGGTTTCTGGATGAGCTGGAATTCCCCCAGTTGGAGGAAGCAAAGAGACAGGCATTGGAGGAGCCCCTGGGGCTGAGGGAGGTGCTGGATAGTATCAGGAGTATGAAGTCGGGGAAGGCCCCTGGGCCGAATGGGTACCCTGTGGAATTTTATAAGGAATTTGCAGCGGACCTGGCACCACATCTGTTGGGGGTGTTTAATGAAGCACTGGAGAAGGGGGAGTTGCCTGAGAGGATGACGCAGGTAGTAATCACACTAATCCCCCAAAAAGGGAAGGATCCGATGGAATGTGGGTTGTATAGATCCATATCACTATTGAACACGGATGTGAAAGTATTGGCTAAGTTGTTGGTGCGGAGGATGGAGGACTATGTGCCGGGGGTGGTTGCAGAAGATCAAACAGGCTTTGTGAAGGGCAGGCAGCTCGCGAGTAATATAAGACGGCTGTTGAATGTGGTGATGAATCTGTCGGGGGCTGTGGTACCAGAGGTGGTGGTGTCCATGGGCGTGCAGAAGGCATTTGATCGGGTGGAGTGGCGGTACTTGTTCGAAGTTTTGGGAAGGTTTGGGCCGAGATTTGTGGCATGGGTGCGGTTGCTGTATGTGGCGCCAAGAGCGAGGGTGAGGACGAATTATTTGTGCTCACAAAGCTTTGACTTACACAGGGGTACAAGGTAGGGATGCCCAATGTCACCGTTACTGTTTGAACTAGTCATAGAGCCATTGGCGATGGCTCTCAGGCGATCGGCGGAGTGGCGGGGGATTATGAGGGGACAGAGGGAGCATCAGGTGTCGTTCTGGGAGGGAGGGAGATAGAGAACCTAGTGGAGTGGTGTAGCGACAACAATCTCTCCCTCAATGCCAGCAAAATTAAAGAGCTGGTAATTGACTTCAGGAAGCAAAGTACTATACACACCCGTCAGCATCAACGGGGCCGAGGTGGAGATGGTTAGCAGTTTCAAATTCCTAGGGGTGCACATCTCCAAAAATCTATCCACGTCCACCCACGTCGACGCTACCACCAAGAAAGCACAACAGCGCCTATACTTCCTCAGGAAACTAAGGAAATTCGGCATGTCCACATTGACTCTTACCAACTTTTACAGATGCACCATAGAAAGCATCCTATCAGGCTGCATCACAGCCTGGTATGGCAACTGCTCAGCCCAGGACCGCAAGAAACTTCAGAGAGTCGTGAACACTGCCCAGTCCATCACACAAACCTGCCTCCCATCCATTGACTCCATCTACACCTCCCGCTGCCTGGGGAAAGCGGGCAGTATAATCAAAGATCCCTCCCACCCGGCTTACTCACTCTTCCAACTTCTTCCATCGGGCAGGAGATACAGAAGTCTGAGAACACGCACGAACAGACTCAAAAACAGCTTCTTCCCCACTGTCACCAGACTCCTAAATGACCCTCTTATGGACTGATTTCATTAACACTACACCCTGCATGCTTCATCCGATGCCAGTGCTTTTGTAGTTACATTGTATATGTTGTGTTGCCCTATTATGTATTTTCTTTTATTCCCTTTTCTTCTCATGTACTTAATGATCTGTTGAGCTGCTCGCAGAAAAATACTTTTCACTGTACCTCGGTACACGTGACAATAAACAAATCCAATCCAATCCAATCCAATCTATGCCGATGACCTCTTGCTGTATGTTTCGCATCCGTTGGAGAGTATGGGAAGGATTATGGGCCTGTTGGGGAGGTTTGGAGGGTTCTTGGGGTACAAGCTGAATGTCGGGAAAAGCGAGTTATTCCCAGTGAATGAGCTGGCATAGCGGGCTAATTTAGGGGGATGCCATTTACAGTAGCGAGGGATAGGTTTAGGTATTTGGGGATTCAGGTATCGAGGGAATGGACCGGGCTCCATAAGTGGAACTTAACAAAGCTGGTGGAGGAGGCCAGGGAGAATCTTAGGAGGTGGGATACACTGCACTTAACATTGGCGGGGAGGGTCCAAGTGGTGAAAATGAATATTTTGCCGAGGTTCTTGTTTATCTTTCAGGCTCTCCTGATCTTTATAGCAAATGCCTTTTTTCGGAAAGTGGACACGATCATCTCAGGATTTGTAAGGGCGGGGAAGGTGCCGAGGGTGGGGAGGACCCTGCTACAGAGGCAGCAGGGGGGGTTGGCATTGCCGAACTTGCTTCATTATTATTGGACGGCGAATGTGGACAAGTTGCGGCAGTGGTGGGAAGGAGAAGGGGTTGAGTGGGTTCGGATGGAGGAGGAATTTTGTAAGGGGTCTAGTTTGAGGGCTATGGTGACGGCAGCATTGCCAATGGCTCCGAGAAGGTATTCAGGGAGCCCAGTGGTGCAGTCCACGGTGAAGATATGGAATTAGCTGAGGAGGCATTTTAAGATGGAAGGGATGTTGGTGCTAATGCCGCTTGCGAGAATCATGGGTTTGAGCCAGGGTGGATGGACAGTGTGTATAGGAGGTGGAGGGAAGTGGGGCTGGTCAAGGTGAGGGATTTGCATTTGGAGGAATGGTTCGTCAGTCTGGAGGAGCTAAGGGAGTGGGTAGAGCTGCCGTGGAGTAGTGAGTTCAGGTATCTGCAGGTTAGTGATTTTGCACGAAAGGTCTGGAGGGGGTTCCCTAGGTTGCCTGGATACACCCTGCTGCAGCGACTGCTGCTTCTGGATTTGGAAGGGGAGGGAAAAATTGGGGATATATATAAGTGGCTGGGGGAGCAGGTAGGTGAGCGGGTGGTGAAAATTAAGGAGAAATGAGAAGCGGAGTTGGGAGGAGAGATCAATGGGGGAGTATGGAGTGAGGCACTGCGAAGGGTAAACGGGACCTTTACACATGAATCGGGCGAGAATGAGTGGGTTCTTTCAGGGGGTAGCAGATGAGTGTGAGAGGTGTGGGCGGGGACCAGCGAATCACGCGCACATGTTTTGGGTTTGTGAAAAATTGGGAAGATTCTGGGCGGGTGTGTTCGCGGTCTTACCAGGATAGTGGAGGAGGAGGTGCATCCGGACCCTTTGGTGGCAATATTTGGGGTTTCAGAGAATCCGGAGCTCATGGAGAAGAGGAAGGCCGATGTCGTGGCCTTCTCCTCTCTGATTGGAGGGCGGCAAATTTTACTGGAGTGGCGGTCGGCATCGCCACCGGGGGTAGCGGCATGGTCGGGTGATCTGTACGGCTTCCTGCAGTTAGAGAAGATAAAATATAAGTTAAGGGGCTCAGCAGGGTAGTTTGAGAAAAGGTGGGAGATGTTTGAGGAGCTATTCGTCGCAGGTGGTTGGGGAGTGGGTGATGGGGGGAGGGGGGTGAAAAAGGGGAAAAATCTGTCCAGTCTGTATAGCTGATTGTAGGGAAGTATGTTTCCCGGGATATTTATTTGCTGTAACCTACTTTGACACGTTTGTACTAAAATACGTTAGTGTATCTGCTTCCACAATCTCCCCTGGCAACGTGTTCCAGGCACTCACCATCCTCTGCATAAAAAACCTACCTCGCACATCCCCTTAAACTTTGCCCCACGGACCTTAAACCTATGCCCCCTGGTGACTGACCCCTCCACCTTGGGAAAGAGTGCCTGCCCATCCACTCTATCCATGCCCCTCATAATCTTATAGACTCCTTTACGTCCTTCCCAGGAACATGACATGCCTATCCTTCACCTTGTTTAAGCCACGTTTCTATTACTGCCACGGGATAATAATCCCTCATCACTACTTGCGTTTGCTACACACAAACCATATCACCTACACTGAGGTATTTAAGCACATGCACAATTAACCCATCTAGGTCTGTTGCATCTGATCCTTATTTCTGAAGTGCTTTTTATTTTAATGTGGTTTGTCTCTTTTAGTCTTGTTTACCTTGTATTTCTTCTCTAATGTATTAAATCTCGTGACCCTCCCACTACCAAATTAGTGTATATCCTCCCACAATTTTAATCCATGTTATTTCCTGTCCAATGTTGCATGTATTAGCTGTCTTATGGGCAAGAATCCATTATTAACTATGCTCATAGTTTAACTAAAACACCCTTGGAAAAGTATTCACTGGAACTATATTGAGTGATTTTTCTGGATAAATCTAATATTAATTGATTTTTTAACAACAGCTCTGCAAATTGCTTAAGTCTACATGGGAAAATAATTGGTTGCAATTCAAACTTCGTAAGTTATTGTCGAAAAAAGGCATTGCACCATTCTTCACTGTGAACACTTATTAGGGATGAAGAACAATTATTGCCAAGGAAAAATAAATCTTTGCATCATATTTGTTCCAGGAATTCAGAAGGTTAGAATACAAAAATAAGTTTTAAAACTATCTATTATCAAGACTGAGAGAGACATTAAGTACTCTCAGGTGATATGAAATGTTATAATATGCAACTCAAACATTCAAGGGGCTGAAAGCTGTATTAAAAGGTATCCTTAAATTCAGACAGCCATGGAACGTGTGTGAATGACATGAGCAAAGGGAGGCAGCTTGTGGATAAGTTGTTTCAGGAACTCGTTTTTCTGTTACTTGTGCTGGGTTCCTGCTCTGTGGGATCGCTGTGGGGGAGAGTTTGTTGTGTGAATAGAGAGGTCCAGATAGCATCTTTTCTCCGGATAGATTTTAGGGCCTTCAATTCTGAGTGAGCAACTGAATGTTTAGCAGATTGGATTAAGCAGGCACGTGGGCCACTTTTGAGCAGGTGTTTCCAAGGGCCTCTGGGTCAGGCTGCTCAAGACCTAATATAACTAGGTAGAGCACGAGCACCACAAGTTCCATCTACCTGCTTAAAAAATTACAATTGGGGGGGTCCTACTAGGACTGATACTAGGGGCCGGATTCTTCCGCCCACCCTCCGCAAGATCACCACGGGCGAGGCGCGGACAATGGAAAAATCCATTGACCTCGGGCGGGATTCTTCGGTCGCTGGGTGGGCGCGGCCGGAGAATCCCGCCCTCGGAATTTTGCTGATGCAAATCAGGGCCCTAACACCTATAGGAACTGGATTAGATCATCTATCACTTTGAGCCTATTCTGCCGTTCAATTCGATCATGACTAATTTGTATCTCCATCTACCTACCTTGATTACACCTTCAACACCCTGGCCGAATAAAAATCCATAATTTTAAAAGGAGAGAGTTCCAGATTTCCATTAAGCTTAGTGTGCTTCTTGATATCACCCTAAACACCTAAGATGTAATTTTAAGACTGCATCCATTTGTTCATGACCTGACCTGACCTGACATGACCTATGTTGAAGTCTACCTAGTCAATCACTAATTATCCCTTCTCCCTATTCCAGTTAACAGCATAAAAAGGCAATGGACATCCTACATCAAGTGCATCAGCTCCAAACCAGCTCCGATGAGAATGCACAACACCAATCTGATGGAGATCCATCAGTGTTCGCCTGCACCCTCTACTAGCGCAGGTACATGCATCTTAGTGAGACCTAATTCTAGACTAGGTTTGGGCTCACCTCAGCCATGTACGCACAGCAGGTGGAGGCAGTGACAGCCGAGGTCTCTGAAACTCTGAGGACTGCTGAAGACCAAGCCCCTGCTGAGGCTAGGTCCAATGATAAGCCTCTGGATTGGTCCTGAAAGAAATGTTGGACAGAGTTGCAGAGACAGGAGGGAGAACATCCAATCAGATTTGTCAGCGGCCATCATTGGACTGGAGCGAACGATGGACGAGTCGGTCCACGTTCTTTATGATGTTGTGGCTCTGGAATGCACGCACTTCGAAGTGTCCATGGGAAGGCTGCCTTGCAGACTCAGGTTCAACAGTTTCTTCAGGATTTCTGTTCGGACCTGCACAGCATCGCCCTAGCTGTGGGTCCATTCCAGTGGCTACATGAGAGGGGGAGAAGATGCCTAAAGCTTCCTCCAGCTGCCCCTTCTCCTCAAGAAGTGAACCAAAGGGAGGAGGAGTGCCAGCCAGACACACCGAGGCAACCACCCATAACATTCCAAGGGTGTCCTGATGCTCCAAGTCAGTGAGCGCATCAACTCCAGCAGGTCAGCCCGAGGGGGTGCACCTGCCCAGAGCAGGAGACCTTTCCCAAGCTGGGGCCCTCCAGGCCTCGGGCTACTAGAGGATGCCTGCCAACGACATCTGAGACAACAGCACATAGCAGTCAGCAGGCTGCCTCTATCTCTGCCCAGGATGTCACGGCTGCACCTACATATAAAGGTAGGGAATGAAAATTAAAATGTTCTGAATGTAAAATGGTGGCATGGGTGTTCATACACTGTATACACTCCTCACTATTGTAATTTTTTCACATTTATCTCTCTCCGAGTCTCAAGTAATCAATGGCTAATCGATGTGATGCAAAACCCTGTGTTCATTCATCAACCAAAAATGTACCCCCCAAATTAGCTTCCATCTGGATCTCAATTCCATTACCTCTCACTCAATCTCAACACAATGATTAACCTGAATTACAATGTCTGCAGCATGAACAAAGGCAGTTCATAATAAGAATGACAGCTGGACAATGCATCTTTTGGATCTCAGGCAAACATTACTTGGCCTCAGGAGAATTGCTCATCAAGATTAGTGATTATCCTGATGCTGCCACACTGTCTGTAGTTTGTGGATGTAACAAGTATTTGTTGCAAGTAAGTTTAGGATCTATTCTCTCAAGTATATGTTGCAATGTCATCTATTTTATTACGGTGGGGAAAAGTATTATTCACCATTGAGCACTTGAGGCTTTCATGCAGCATGTTTGCGTCTCTGCACTTAAAGCTTTATGTTATCAATTTCTTACTTCCCACTCTCCCCATGCATGACGCTAAAAGATGGAAATTAGTTCTACTTGGTGACACTAGAAATGTCTGCAAGAGCAGAATGTCTGCAAGAGCGGAATGAGTCTGTGATGTCAGAAGTGTGTTCATCTTGACAAAGTTGTCTACTTACCTGTGAGGATCTTACTTTGTTCTTCTATGGCTGCCGAGTGGTGCTTCACAGAATCTTTCTGTAAAGGCACAACATTCAACTCAATATGAAATTCATTGCATGACTGTGCACTCATTGACTTAAGTCATAGAGAAAGGATTGCCCTTTATGAGATGGGCAATGTCAAGGTATGGTATGCTATGAAAGTGATGCTTTGGGACATCTCTCTGATCCTCAGCAGGATCTATGAAGGGAAGAAGTTGTCATTAACTGCTGTGTCAATGCTGACTGGGCAACATTTCTCTCCAATGTAAGACATAGATTTGGCAGGCTTCTGACAAATGCCGGGTCATCAGTGTTTATATTGTAAATATTGAAACAATGGACCTGCTGAGCCAATGTCTATGAGGACAATGCAAACATAATTTGCAGCTTTGAATGAATGCTGTAGAGTACGAGGTCACTGCCTCCTGATGGCCGAAGGCATATTGGGGCGCAGTAGCAAGATAAGGCTTAGCTTTGTTCATCCATGAGAGATGGATTTTGGAGACGTTGCTATCCGGATGTTGCTCCCTCGAGATGGTCAAGTGCTAACCACTGACGAATGATTTTCCTGTCAATGCCGCCTTGCTAAGCTGCTGACTTACTGGCATGAGTACATCTGTGTGATGGATAGTGTTTCAGCCACTTAGAGGCTGTCATGCCTACTGGCTTGGTGGTGTCATGGTGGAGTCGCACAGTGTATTTGCTCAGGGAGGTGCGATAGTAGAGTACTGATCGCAGTCCACAGTGACCACATGATCCCAAGGCTACTGGGCCTTCTAAGGATGATCTCATCATTAGGGCTAAAGGTGACTTATACTACTCCTCTGATCATTGACAGTTTGATAACTTTTCCTGATATTTTGATGCTGAGAATGAAAGTTTTTTTCTGTCCCCTGCCCAGAGGCCCGAAGAGAACCTGGATTGTGAAAACTTGCCTTCGCCATGTTCCTTTCAAAACCTTGCAGCTACGAGGCTGTCATGGGAAGGTCTGCCTGTTCAGATTCATCCCCTTCCAAGTTCTCCTCATCCAAGGAGATGACCAGCTCTTCAGCATAACCATCTGGCAACACATTTCCCCTTTGCAGCTCAAGGTTGTGCAGGGCACAGTAAACAACGGTGATGCAGGACACTCTCTGTGGTGAGTATTGGAAAACCCCAGCTAACTTGTCCAAACTAGTTTGCTTTATTAAGGACTTTGCAGTGGAATGTGTAGCATTGTATCTCTTCTCAAATGCACTTGCCCCTCCTTAGCAGCATCTGGAACTTTGTAGGGCCTGCTGGTTCTTGATCCTCAGGCGATGGTCTTCTCTAAGCTGTACCAATGAACGAGCGTCATTAACCATGGCTTATCACTGAAGAGCAAACCATGCAAGCGCTGAGGTCTCTGAATATCTCTGGCTTCTGTGATTGCTTCAAAATCGAAGAGTTGCGCAAGTTCCCATGGTACCTAGCACAAACATGCTGGATTTGCTTTCCGTGATCACAGACACCTGGACATTGAGAAATCCTTTTCCATTCATGAATCTTGCAGGCTGCTGCCAGGGAGCTCTCAAGGCCAAATGTTAGCAGTCGATGGTGTCCTGCGCTTGTGGGAGACCTCAGATCACAGCAAATCTCACAATTCTGGCAGCTAGGCTTGTTTCATCCATGCAGAACAGCACGCAAAGGTGAATTTTACTAAAAATGGTAGGGCATCTGTCACAACCCTTATGCATCTGTGTGAGATTCCGCGAAGGTCCCAAGTGGAGCTCTGGAACGAAACACCAACAAAAAGGTCCAATGCTGCGGTAACCTTCAGAACAAATGGCATTGGATGCCCTCAGATTTGGCAAATGTGAGCTACCAAATTCCTATTCAAGCAAAGGCACCTGCAGCACTGTCTTTCACTAACCTCTGTGTATGAGCTCCATCTTCTGTAGACCATTGGTCAAAGGAAACATCTTCATGCATTTTGCCCCTCCTTAGCAGCATCTGGAACTTTGTAGGGCCTGCTGGTTCTTGATCCGCAGGCGATAGTCTTCTCTAAGCTGTGCCAAGCAGCAAGGTACCTCCTTCTCCTCCTTCTAATCATATTTATCAACAAGGCAGCATTGCCTGCTACCTGCATTCTCCAAACATCCTTGTGTCTGTGAACAGATATGATGGCTGTTCCCCTATACAAGACAGGAATCCAGTCTCTAGCCCTTGACTTCCTCTCAGTCTGTACATGGCATGCCAAAGCCACCCCTTGCAGTACGATATCATCCTGGAGATCGTGAAGTGGCTGCGTATTCACCCCAGACTTCACTGCGCATTGGCAACGAGGGTATTAGGAGTCAAAAGATCCATGTCCTATAATACATAGTCAGGCTTCGGGTGGTTGACCTCCAGTGACCTAGACCAGAACTATCAATACCCAATCCTTTCACTGGAGTTATGGTCTGCAAGCATAGTGTCTTGCATGGCATGACCAGCTCACTGGGAACACTGAGGCTTGTATGACCATGCTGTTTCTGCACGGCAGACATGGCTCTTGATTGTTTGAGCCTACATTCATGCTCACATTCCTCTGTCAGAATAAGATGCCACTACAGCAGTACCAACAATTAATGGATTCTTGCCTAAATGTGCAACATTAATAAAGGAGCCAAGCTCATTCATTGTGCATGAGACTCTCTAGTCTAACACTCAGCTGAACCATGCTTTCCATGGCTTGGGAAGGAAATCTATTAGGAGCCCTTCAACCGGCCAAAAAATGTTTGGCTTAAGTCCCTCAATACGCCCAGAGATGCCTTCTTGATCGATTGTTTTGAGCTTGTTTTCAAACTGTTATTCTTCGATAAATGGAAAATAGTACTATTGATTTTTATGAGTGAGACCAGCTTCCAACCTCGCATTATCCACCAATTTCCTTCCAACTTGCTCCATACTCACCGACTCCTAATTCACGTTAATCCTGTCACTATCCAGCTTTCCCGTTCCCCTTGACCCCATCATTGTTCATGTGTTACTGAACCGTCTCATGTTGATGTTCCCACAAAGTATTTCAATCTGACTCCTCCCCTTCTCGAGGCCACATGCCCCCCCCCCCCTCCCTCCCTCTCCCCTCCCCCCCCAAACCATGAAACTATCCAACAGCCACTCACGACTTTTAAGCTACTGACTTACAGGATCCAGGTGCTTTCCCTGAATGTTAGGGTGCCTTCTTTTTTACAGTACCATGACTAGAAGCCCCAAGACCAAATGCCTTCGGTGATTGACCACGCCCTGCACACCACACTGTGCAAGACCATCACTACAAGGGTGAATGTTCCCTCACTGAAGCCCAGAAGCAAGCCATGCATGCCAAGCAGAGCCCTCTCACATGGCCCGTTCAGTCCCAGGACAATCTCTTTAATTTGCCCCCGACATGTGGCCTCAGTCCCAGGACAGTCTCTGATCCTTCTTTGAACAATCTTATAAATCTTGCCCCAGGACAGACTTTCCCTGCTCCGATCTGTTCCTTAACAACCACTCATATTGCTTCCGTCTCATCCCTTCCTCCTTGTGCTCCCCACCCCTAATCCTGCCTCTGCCTTGCCCTCCCCTCTCAGGTTCTAGCTTTCTCCCTTCTTGCCTCTATCTCACTCCTCACATGTTTCACCACCCTTTCCCACCCCATCCTGCCTCCAGCTTACCCAAGCCTGTTGGTTTTGTAACCTGTGGCACGTTTTGGCACAGCTTGTGCTTCAGGCAACCAATATTTTTCAGCTGCGGTCTTAAAGGAAGATGAACGCAGTAACTACAGACCTCCAAATTGTGGATGAGCTGAAGCTCACCAGGTGTATGTCACTTATATTCAGCTGTAAAACAGACCACTCTAAATACCTGCTGGTGGCGCACTTAATTTGGAGGGGGTAACATTATTCTGGCATGTTGGCTTGTTAATGAGCACTTATGAGATGAAAATGTGGTTCCTGGCACAGATCAGCGGGAAACCCGCTTTATCCTGCCATCAAAATCGAGAACACAAAATTCTGAATTAATTTTCCACCGGTGGGAAATTGACTTTCTCAATCACACCACGTCTAGTGCACCCACCCACCATGATTCCCACCACTGACAGGAATTGTCATTTTGCCCAATATATGGATTGCACGCAGCAGTTCCCCTCGAGTAAACTTGATTGACAACTTTGCTGAGTATCTAAACGCTGATTTAAAAAAATGTCAGCCAAAATTGAACTGGTGGCTAATGAAATAATACACTACTTAAATATAGATCTAATAAAGTTCAAACATTGATGCGTACAAATTACATTATTCGCTAGAACCTTACCAGATGATCTAGTGTCAAAACCCCCCCCTCAGGAACCACGGGAAACCTTTGTGATCTCCCCATGGGACAGGTGGAGTACAAGCTCTCCAGGTCGGGGGCAGAGGCCTACCACCTGGGGCTTGTTATGAGCAAAGGTTAAAAGCAGGCCCAGTTCAGGGCCTGGTGAGATAAGTCCTCCCAGCTAGGATTACACTGGGAGCGAGATGCTATGATTTGCAGACTCTTGTAAATACTTGTAACTAAATCTCTCTTATGTTTACCGTCAGTATTCTTTGTGTCATTATATCTAGCAAACAAACTATTGACCATTAAAGAATGCTAGTAATTGTCTGGATTCTTAGACCCAGATTTCCCAGTCGTTGAATTGTCAGAGACCGGATGTACCCCTGACATAAGCATCAGAATAAGAAATCAGCTGGGGCTGGTTTAGCACACTGGGCTAAATAGCTGGCTTGTAATGCAGAACAAGGCAGCAGCATGGGTTCAATTCCCGTACCAGCCTCCCTGAACAGGTGCCGGAATATGGCAACTAGGGGCTTTTCACAGTAACTTCATTGAAGCCTACTTGTGACAATAAGTGATTATTAGTATTATATTATTATTAGAACCCCTCAGAATTCCCAACGCACTGACTTTGTGGAAATTGCCTGGGAGGTTTAAACTTGTGATGGCCAATTCCCATACTCCCCAGCATCCTCCAAAAAAACTCCAATGGATGGTTCTGATATACTTAACTGGATAGTTAACCGATGTCTATGTCTATGTATTTGCATTGTGTATTTATTGTATGCTCTATGTTTTTCATGTATGGGACGATCTGCCTGGACTGTATGCAGAACAATACTTTTCACTGACCCTCGGTATACTTGACAATAAATCCAAATCTGTTGTCTAAATCTGTTCACGCTGGCAGGAAATTCCGATCCCAAGCCGGCACACGGGTTTTCCTGCAACGAAGGGCGCTGTCCCATTGACAGAGGTGGGACCGGTAGGCCTCGTTGGCAGGCTGCCTATACCGCCGAAAATCACACGGCGGGGTGGTTGGTAAATCTCGCCCATTATATTGCACCGACCTTCCATGATTATTCTGCATAACTATCTGCACAGGCATTAAAGAATATATACAGCATGGTTTCATATTTTTTTCCCTTTCATCATATCATTATCTATTTGGAAATTATGCTAATTTGTTTTAATTTTGTCAAGCAATCCAGGAAATATTATGGTTCTACATTTATTCCCCAAAATCTATGTAAAGGATTATGTTGCTGAAATTCTGTCGGTGTTCTACAGATCTCCCACCATTACCCTGCAGGAGACTGTTAGATTCCATGGAAATAGCAAAAATATGCATGACCCTCATGGAACTTTGATACTTTTGAATATATCTAGTCACTTACACTAAATCTCTGAAAATTAAAAAAAGCAATCCTTCACTCACATAAAACATGTAATTTAAAGAAGCCTCTATATTATGTTATATAAAATCAGAGTGCATCATATTTGTTTACTTGTTTAGGATACACAAATGATGTCTTATTTAAATTTTAATTGTGCAAAATTAACAAGCCTTAAATTTTTGAAAAGAACTTAAAGTAAATAATTCAAGTGAAAAACAGTGAAAACGTATCGAATGAAGTAGACTTAAATTAGAATAAAGTATTTTACCTGTGTGTTAGCCGCCTATGGCTAATGCAAACCACTCTATGGTTGTCTTGCGCGATGCACACCTTGTGCCGGCTACATTTTACATTTAGGCACGGATCTTTGGTAGAATCGGGCCCTAATGAAAATAATTGGAAAAATAAACTAAGTATAATGCAAAAGAAGCAGAACTTCAACAGTCATTATAAATACATAGAACACCAAAACAAGCGGGCATGAAAATCAGTTGCCATTCCTGGTCCAAAAAATAAAGATAAGGTTAGACATTTATTTCCTTCTTTTCGAGAGCGTGGTTAGAATGGTAGAATTCTGTGTCAGAAATTGTTGTAGAAGCAAGTCCATAAATATGTTTTGAAATTAATTTGATAAATGCTGGAAAAAAGGAATTGTGATAAGTTATTTGAAACTATCAAGAAAGTAGGCCTCAAGCAGGTGACTCACGCAAATAACAGAGATTCAAAATGCCAGATGGCCAGTTTCAGAGCATTAATGTTTATGACTCCAGATATATAGACACAAAAATGTGTGCAAAATGCTCTGGTACCTAAAGATATGAGCCACGACCTACGTTGATTGGCTGGCAGAAATATCTATTAATAAGACTCATATTTTCCTGTTTGTCAAATTTTTACCTTAATGATTTTTTATTCCCACATGATGCCTAAAGCTGAAATAGTGGGCAAATTGCTTGTCCTAAGGCTTTTATGTTCAGCTGTGTTCTTCATCAGACGGCATCAAAAGTAGTCCAGCTATGGCTGTTCCTTCAGATTTTATGAACCTCTCCCCGCCCCCTGCAACGTGAAATACAACAACCTCCATTTGATGTTATTTTGTTTGATAATCTCAAAATGGGATGAGTGTCAAAGCTATGTTCTTTGTTCTGTGGCATTAATTGTTATTTTTTACCACCACAGCAAAGCCAGAAATCTTTGTGTGAGGTAATGAACTATCCTTCAAATATAAGCAACAATCACAAATTATGTCCATTATATTTGAACTTTAGTGTCATACCAATGGTAAACAGTACAAAACTTCAAGCAGAAATCACTGCAATACCTCTGAGAATGAGCATTAAAATAATATTTATTAATATTAAGTCCTTTACTAAACATCACTACCAGCCATCACAAAAGTGAATACAAAAGTTTTAATTTAAAACCAATTTACTGAAAATGCAACGGCGTAAATACTTTCAGATAGAATTTTTAATTGTGTGGAAGCTCTAAATGCACCGTATGGCTATTTCTTCAGCAAGCTTAGTTTTCTATGGGGTGATGGCATCTATTGTAATTGTTCACATTTATACTTTATGTACGCTGGCAGATTAAACAGACTGCCAGCAGCAGAAAATTCAGAAAAAGTTGGCATCTTTCCCTTCCTGTGAGTTTTAGCTTCAAATACAATGAAGTCTGCCTAGATGTGTGAAGAACATGAGAAATAGGAGAATGCCATTCAACCTCTTGAGCCAACAATGTCTTTTTTTAGCGTGTGCAGTAATCACCAAGTTGGGCAATAGTTTATTTCCGCAGTGGCTATTTGGAGCTCTCTGAGCCCTCCGCTGGGTTTTATTAGGGAGCCATCTTCAATGATGCGAGTTAATGATTGAGGTGCACCACAGCTGCAGTCTAGGTTCCCTGCAAGGCCCACTTGCGCCGATTTGCTGCACAAACGCCTTGGCCAGTGCGGAAATGGTGGAGAAGTGCCCAATGTTGGCATGGTGGGTTGATGCCAGGAGAGCGGGCTATAGGATCGGTGATGAGGAAGTGTTTTTTAATGGTGGCATGTTGGCTCTATTCCTGCTGCCACAGGGTCTCTGCTTTTTCTTGGCATGGTGGTCTTAGCCATACAAGCTGGCATAATGGGAGGCCAGCAGCAGGTGGATTTATAAGGTCCTTGTGCAAGCTTGGGTTGATGTAAACCTTCTCCAGGAGATTTCTTGTTGCACTCTCCCTCCTTATGTGATGGGGTAGGATGGTGATCAGGACTGGGAGCCAGAAGAGTTGGGTTGATCAGAGAGTACCCGAGGTGATATGCATTGTTGTGCTGAGCTGGGTATGTACAAGACTGGTGTTGGACCAGTTGGACCATAATGGTGCACAGTACTCTGCAGTCGAGAAACAGATGACAAGAGCTGAGATCCTTAAGGTTTGAGCATCAGCACCCCATGAACAGCCAATAAGTTTGCTGAGGAAGCTGTTTCATATTTTGATCTTTGCTGCTATCTTGCTCAAATGTTTTTTGTTTGTCAGTGTTCAGTCAAGGGTAACACCAAAATGAATGTGATGTTGTTCAGGATTCAGCCTCTTGCCATTTAAGGAGATTTTATGTTCCCTCTTGGTGCTGGCATTGCAGGGGTGGAATATACTTGAGACTGCTTTGGCTGATCTGACTGCAGTCTCAACTACAATTCATGGCAACTCCAGGAGGGGTGAACGGGGGGTTGGAGGTGGGGTTATTGTTGTACTTTTTACTGTTTGACTGTTAACTTTTACCTGGAATGCACAAATGGACGTATTGGACTATATACTGAGGGGGGCAGGTTGTTTCTGGGGAATTGTTATTGTGCTTATTTTTTGTTTGGTTTTTCTTTTGTTGAAAATGTGGAGAATAAAAATATCTTTTTCAAATCCGACAGTTTCAGGCACAAATTGGCCAGCTGTAGGGACTAGTGATTGCTGTCTCAGAATCTCGAGCAGGTGACCCCAACCCTTGTTGGGACAACTGCCATGACACCCTGAGCTAGTATGTGGTCAATTCCAGTCCCACTCGACCGGAGTCGCAACACAGGTGAAATCAGATTTTATTTAATACACCCAGGGGTCTTTGGTTGAACCCAATAAACTACAGTCACCAGGTGTGTAACTTTAAAACACAAGTAACCTTTTATTATATACAGTATTATTAAATCGACAGAAAATGTAGCTGACTGCCCCTTTCCCAACCCACCTTTCTAACTCACCCCACTCTCTGCACACACACACACATACAACAGAGGGGAAAGGGCAGTGGAAAGGGAAAGGAAAAAAATGAATAAAATTGAAGGATAAAGATCTCTGATGCCCTGGGATGATTTCCAGTCAGTGTCTTTCTGAATAGTGTCTTTCGTTTTGGTACTTGTTCCTTCTAAGCTTGAGATGGTTTTCTCTGGCAAGGTTGTCTACCTTCTCTGCAGATTCAGTGTCAATTCAGATTTACAGCAAAGATATGCCAGGTACTCATTGCTTTCAGAAGAATAGAGCAGTTATTTCACTTCAGAAAGCAGAAGAGAGAGAGACCATTCCTTACACCTCTGCAAGGATCCTTCTTCCTGTTTGTTCTTGTTTATTCCCTGATTTCTTCTTTCTTTTGTTTTCGCTGTTACATTTTTGATCCATGGATGTTTCATGGGCCTGAGCTTTAATTCAACAAGCAGATTCCAGAAGGCTATGCTGACTTAGACTGGTGATTGCCGATCGGCCAGTGTCAGTGATGACTCGGTTTGATTGATTTGACTGGTGGCCAATGAACAGGCCCAAAAGGTAACAGGTGGTGACTGAATCTGATCCCAACTGGAATGTTCTCGGAGTCTGGAGGGTCCAGTTTGCTTTCACTTTTGATTCTGCAGCTTGGATGGAGGGTTCTAATCTAATTCTCTCCCAAAAGATCCAGCTAAACTCTCTTGTCATGTGAGAATGCCTTTAAGAACTGGATGTTTAAGCAATGTACCTTTAAGAAAACAATGATGTCATAAGAGTTGGTGGAGCTCAGCTCAGGTCAGCCATTTTGCTGTTTTTGATTTTGCAGTTGAGTTTTGCAGGTTTAGTTTCAGTTTTAAAAAGTGCCTGGCTGGTTTTGCTGAGAGCAGCTAAAAAGTGCCTGGCTGGTTTTGCTGAGAGCAGCTAAAAAGTGCCTGGCTGGTTTTGCTTAGAGCAGCTAAAAAGTGCCTGGCTGGTTTTGCTGAGAGCAGTTTAAAAGTAGAAAGCCAGTTTGAGGCAGCAGCTTGGGTGTGTCTGTGTGTTTCCAGAAAGTTTGCAGGAAGAAAGCAAGGTGCTGGAGCTGAAGTCACCCAAGTTAATATATCTCTGCCATTCTACAGAAAAAATATATATCCTTTAACCTGATGTGATTTTGTTTAAAGGTGTTGAGTCTCTTGGAAGTTTGAAGGGACAGTTTAAGGAATTATTTACTGTTGCAATATTTTCTGAGTTATCTTTTAAGTAAGGGATGTTAAGAGATCCAATGTTTATTTAAGATGTTAAGTTGAGTTCATGGAATAAACAGTATTTTGTGTTTAAAAACCCACGTGTCCATAATTGTAATCCCACACCTAGGGAAAAGCCGTGTGCTAGGAAAAGCAACAAATCCAATAAAGGGAGAAGTTGGTTGAACTCCATGATACATTTTGGGGTTCTGAAAACGCCTCGCCCATAACACTCTTCATAAGGCCACTGACAGAACGGACTCTCTCGCCATCAAGAGTGGGCATCATTCTCTCAAGACTACAAAGGCTTTAGGCCAAACCACGACGTGGAAGCAAGGTTTGGTGAGAAAGAAAGTGTCTATACAGAAAGATATAGTCCTGAGTGTGAGCCTCGAGTTGAAGGTCCAGTTTGACAAAAACTGAAGTGGCTCTCCAGAAGGCCTGCTGCCTGTAAGTACTGTACTGAATGAATGACTCTGCAAAGAAGACCATTACCAGCTGCAAACCAAGGACTTTAGTCATCCAGTGTGCACTCTTGCTCAGGATGTCGTAACATTTCCAACGTCTAAACACTTCTGCCAAGTTCTCACAGAAAGCATCATGCAGAAATCAATCAATGACTGTTGTCAGGCAGAATACTATCCCTGGCCAACCCACTGGTTGTTAGTTAACCAATCAAACCAAGTTCCTCCAAGGCTGTTTCCTAAGGTCCAGTTAGTGCCGAGGAGTCAGACTTCTTCTTTCCAAAATACTAAGCCTGGGAACACAGTGTCCTGGCAAGAAGGCGGTTTTAAATTACTCTTCTGCTTAAAAGCACACCTGGACAATGGGGCCCTGGACCAGAAGATAATTAAAATAATGGGAACAAAGGAAATAAACAGGAAGGACTCTTATACAACATAAAAATCTGGTCCTAGATCTATGCCAAATCGTGGAATGGTGACAGCACAGGTGGAGGCCATTTGGTCCTTCAAATTCTCTTGAAGAGGAATCCAGGTAGTCCCACTACCCTACCCTTTCCCCGTAGCCTTGCATTTTCCCCCCTCATATACTTATGTAATTCAACTTTGAATGGCTTCATTGAACCTGCCTTCGCCGCCTTTCAGGCAGTGCATTTAAAATCATAACTACGTGCTGCACAAGAATGTTTCCATGTTGTCTTTGGTTCCTTTGCCAATCGACATAAATCTGTGTCCTCTGTTTCTCAACCCTTCCACCAATGGAAGCAATATCCTCCTATTTGCTCTGTCTAGAAACCTCATGATTTTGGATACTCTTTTGATTCTCCTCTAAACCATTTCTGTGCTAGCTTCTCCAATCTACCATAAGTCCCTCATCCTCTGAACTATCCTAGTACATCTCTTCCATACCCTTGCTAATGTCTTCACATATTTCCTAAAATGTGGGGCCTAGAATTGGACCCAATACTCCAGTTGTTACAGAACCAACATTTTGGAGGTACATCATAACTTACTGGATTGGATTAGTTTATTGTCACATGTACCGAGGTACAGTGAAAAGTATTTTTCTGCGAGCAGCTCAAACAGATCATTTAGTACATGAAAAGAAAAGAAAATACACAGTAGGGCAACACAAGGTACACAATGTCAATACATAGACGCCGGCATTGGATGAAGCATATAGGAGTGTAGTATTAATCAGGTCAGTCCACAAAAGGGTCATTTAGGAGTCTGGTAACAGCAGGGAAGAGCTGTTTTTGAATCTTGTGTTTTTATTCTATAGGTGACCCTATTTATAAAGCCCAAGGTCCTCTTTGCTTTTCTAATTTTCTAACTTTCTCAACCTGCTTTGCCACATTCAATGATCTGTGTACATATGCCACCTCCATTATTCCCACTCCAGTCTCTCTCTTCTTGCACCGCATTTAGAATTGCACCTATTAATTTATACTGCCTATCCTTAGTCAACCTATCTAAATATATCACCTAGTTCAACCTATCAAAATATATCACCTAGCATTTCTATGTGTTAACTTCCATTTGCCATTTGCAAAATTATAACAGTGTGTCAAAGCTTTCCTGAAGTTTATCCCTATCCTTCTCAATGTTCACCACACTTCTAATTTTGCATCAACTGCAAATTTTGAAATGATGCCCTGTACACCTAAATCCAAATTAGTAATATTAACAAAAGCCCTGGTGCCGTCCCTTGGAGAACACTGCTGCTCCCCAAAAACACTAATGTAGATAAAACCTGTCTTCTAAGTCACAAGTTGTAGGTTTAACGTTATGTTGAATAACTTTTTTTTTTGTATATTTACTATGTTGCTAAGTCATATTAAGCTCTACGAGTGGGAAGAGCAACAAGGCTGCCAAAAGCAGTTTGAATATTGAATAATTTAACTGGCTGTTTGTGGAGCGATTGCTTTTGTTCATTGATTTCAGCACTAAAACACAGCCCAATAAGACAGCATGAAAATAAGCTTACATATAATTATCTTAAGGAATAAAAGGCGACAATCAAGATATTTGTGCCCTACAAACAAAAATTCTCCCAAGCTCCAGAAATTTTCAATTTCCTATGTGAATGTGCCAGATAGTTAAAGTTTGCTGCCTCCATTGGCTAGGACTATCTGTATTAAATGCATATTAGCTTCTCACTATATAATGACTCTTGCACAGTAAAATACTGGATGAGACTTTGGCCAATGCTGGGGAGGGCAGGAAGCCAGCCTGATAGACCTAATCCTACAGGTCACTTCTGGATTTTGTTTTAGCAGAAGGGATGGCAATTGTTGAATATTTCTGCCCTGCAATGAGTAGACATGTTCAAATAGTGTGTTAATTATAATACCATGCAATACATTTCCTGCTTTTTCACCCAGAGCAATATCAACTTGCTCTTGGCATCCAATGTTTCCATGTTGATAGTTTGAAATCTCTTTTCTTGCCCCCATTATCATGACCAAAATGGATTTTTGACTGTCCTGCCTATTCTACACCCCCCACCCCACCACTGAATCCTTCGGGGGGGGGGGGGGGGGGGGCATGGGAAAGTTCCACACATTGGGCGGGAATGTCCAGCAGCGTTCTCCCGGCAATCGGAGAATCCCACCTGTGGTCAATGGAGTTCTCTATTTTACGCGGCTTGCCCGTGGCGTTCTTGCGGTGGGCTGGTGGGAGAATCCAGCCCATTGTATCTGAAAAGGACGTTTCGACAAAAGATGCATTTAATTTGCATTTACTTACAAACAAATGACAGAACAAATTAGTCATTTTACGACTGAATCTGATGATGTGATCAAAATGATACGACTGCTCTCCTTAATCTCCTTTCTTTGTGAAAAAAGATTTTTCAATTATTGTATTATGAAAGAAATATTCTTATAAAGGGAAATAAATCTTTCATTTGTGACTGAACTAAAGTGGCTTATTAAATAAAAATCACTCAAATGCTTATCCTTAATATTCTTCTGCAGCACGATTCATTATCCAGCAACCTGTAAATCATTAAGGCTTTTAATAAAAGCACAGGTTCCTGGGGCACTGAAACTAAATGATGATCAAATTGGTTAACCCCTGAAAATGGGTGTGGGGATCACAGCAGATTAACTTGGTGCTGCCTGTGTTATGGGTGAGGTGTTTTCAGAACCCGAAAATGTATCATGGACTTCAACCAACCTCACCCTTTAATAGATTGTTGCTTTTGAAGCACATGGCTTGTTCCCCAGGTGTGATATTACAATTATGGACACGTGGTTTTTAACACAAAACAATGTTTATTCCATGAACTCAACTTAAACTGTTAAATAAACATTGGATCCCTTAACACCACTTTCTTCAATGATAACCCCGAAAATAATACAACACTAAATAATCCCTCAAAATGTTCCTTCAAACATCCAAAAGGCTTCAAACCTTCAAAACGGTAACACACCAGGTCACAGTTAATGTATATTTTCTGTTGGATGGCAGAGATATATCAGCTTGGTTGACTTCAGCTCCAGCACTTTGCTTTTCTTCCTGCAGCTCTCTGGAAACACACAGTCACACCCAAGTTGCTCTCTCAAACTCAAACCAAAAGCAGAAGTGAGCTCAGCTCCCCCCCCCCCCCCCGTGACATCACTTGAGTAATATGATCATCTCCATTCCTTAAAGGTACATTGCTGAAACATCCATTTCTTAAATGGTACTCTCACATGACACCTCCCCCCATGAAACAAAAATAAACCATCAACTTCAAGATGGTTTCATTTTTCACCTTTGCACCATCAATTAAGAAATGCACACAGTAAAAATACTTTACCGGTTCAAAAAAACACACGCAAACAGGTATAATAATATAGTCCATTTTTCCCATTCTTCTTCCTCCAACCAAAACCCTTCCATTCATCACATTCTTGACAAAGCATCGGCTGTCACATTTTCCCGTCCTGCCACATGTACTATTTTTAAATGAAATGGCTGCAACAATAAACTCCAGCGAAACAGCCTTGCATTATTATTCCGGAATCGCTCCAAAAACGTCAAAGGATTATGATCAGTATATATAACGGTGTCAGATGGATTGCTGGTCACATAAATGCGAAAATGTTGCAAAGCCAGCACCAAACTCAAAGTCTCCTGCTCAATCGTGGAATACTTATTCTGGTGAGAATTCAATTTCTTTGAAAAATAACAAACAGGCCGCTCTAGCCCTTCGTCGTCGTCTTGTAGAAGCACCGCACCTACATCACTCGCATCAACAGCCACTTTGAATGGTTTAGTATAATTTGGGATGACTGACACAGGAGCAGTGGTTAACATAGCCTTCAGGCCGACAAATGCCTGTTGACGCTCCGCTGTCCACTGGAATTTGTTACCCTTCTTGAGCAATTCCATCAGTGGAGCGACCACACTGCTAAAATTTGGGACAAATTTCCGGTAAATTCCACTCATACCAAGAAATCGCATTATTTCCCGTCGTGTCGAGGGTATCGGAAACTCCCCAATAACTTTTGTTTTCACATCCCGTGGGACCATTCAACCCTGTCCGATTGAATGGCCAAGGAAAGTGACTTGGGCTTTTCCAAATTCACTTTTGGCAAGGTTTATCACCAAACCCGCCTCCTTAAGTCGATCGACTAACTCCCTCAGATGTTTTAAATGTTCTTTCCGTGTCTGGCTGAAAACTACCAGATCGTCGATGTATACCGCACAAATGGGTAATTCTGAAACGACTATATTGGTTAACCGTTGAAATGATGATGGGGCGTTTTTCATGCCAAATGGCATAACTTTGAACTGGGAAAAACCATCTGGAGTTACAAAAGCTGATATTTCCTTCGCCCTTTCAGATAAAGGTACTTGCCAGTAACCTTTCAGTAAATCCAATTTGGAAATAAAAGCGGATTGCCCCACTTTCTCAATGCAATCCTCCAAACATGGGATAAGATAAGAGTCCGTTCTTGTAACTGCAGTCAACTTTCTATAGTCCACACACAACCGTTGGGTACCATCTGGTTTAGGTACCATCACTATGGGTGAGCTCCATTGGCTGCAACCCACTTCAATTACGTCATTTTTAAGCATACTCTCAAAATTTCTGTTAACCTGTGCCAATTTTAAAGGATTAAGTCTATATAGATGTTGTTTGATAGGAACAGCATTTCCCACATCTACATCATGTATAGCCATTTTAGTACTTCCCAATTTATCGCTACAAACGTGCCCATGTGATATCAATAACTCTTTCAGGTCAGTTCATTTTTCCTCTGGAAGGTAACTTAACAATTCATCCCAATTTTTAAGAACATCCTCATTTTCCAATTTAATTTGATGTATGTCAAATTCACAGTCATCTGGATTTGGTTCGTCACTTTGAGTTAGAATCATTAAAACCTTTTTCTCTCCTTCCCTTTCAAAGTACCTTTTAAGTATATTCACATGACACACTCGGTGAGTCTTCCTTCTATCTGGTGTTTTTACCACATAATTCACCTCATTTAATTTTCTTTCAATCTGATATGGTCCACAAAACTTAGCTTTTATAGGTTCACCTACCACTGGTAACAACACTAAAACTTTATCCCCACTACAAACTATGGATTTCTTGTCCGCTACCCGTTTCATCACATTTTGTGCAACTTTCAAATGTTATCTAGCCAATTCACCTGCTCTATTTAATCGTTCCTACAATTTGACATGTAATCCAATAGTGTAATTTCCGATTTCTCATCCACCAATTTTTCCTTAATCAATTTAAGTGGTCCTCTTACCTCATGACCAAAAATGAGTTCAAAAGGACGAAATTTAGTAGACTCATTAGGTGCATCCCTAATTGCAAACAATACGAATGGAATTCCTTTATCCCAATCCCCTGGATAATCGTGACAATACGCCCTCAACAATGTCTTTAATGTCTGATGCCACCTTTTTAACGCTCCCTGCGATTCTGGATGGTACGCAGTGGATTTAAATTGTTTTATTCCTAAGCTATCCATGACTTCTTTGAATAACTTTGAAGTAAAATTTGATCCTTGATCCGATTGAATTTCTGTGGGTAGTCCATATCTAATAAAGAATTTAAGTAACTCCTCCACAATCCTTTTAGCTGTAATATTACGTACTGGAATGGCCTCTGGAAACCTAGTAGACACATCCATTATAGTCAAAAGATATTGATCCCCACTTTTTGTTTTAGGAAGCGGTCCTACACAATCAATTAGGACCCTCGTAAAAGGTTCCTTAAATGCTGGAATGGGTATTAAGGGTTCTGGTTTTATCACTGCTTGAGGTTTCCCTATCACTTGACATGTGTGACATGATTGACAAAATTTAACTACATCTTTATGTAGTCCAGGCCAATACAAATGTGCAACTCGCAACACCTCCTTTCTATACCCCACCTGCAATACTACTTGATGAACTTCTGCCCACTTTTCATCCGCCTGCATATGTACAGGTCTCCATTTTCTCATCAAGACATCACTTTTACGGTAATAACACTCTGGTATACTCTCAGATTCCTCTTCCATATATGCTTTCTGATATATCCGTTGTATTTCTACATCTTTCTGTTGTAACTCCGACAATTTTCCTGAAGTAAAAATATCCGCCTCATCCTCCACCTGTTCTTGTTCTTTTTCAACCATCTGATCAAAAATCGTTTCTGATAATGGCACTTCAACTTCATCTTCACTCTTTGATTTCTTAACCTGTGACTTTGCGACCTTGTTACTACACAATCCGGAAAAATCCCAGGATATTCGTCCTTCAACACTTCAGTTGATAGATTTTCCACTGGCTTATCAACCACAGTAGGCATCACTCCCACCTGCGATCCAGCTATATCATTACCCAAGATAAACTGTACTCCTGGACAAGATAGTTTATCTATTACTCCTACTACCACTTCACCACTCTTCACTGGACTTTCCAACCTTACATTATATAATGGAACACTACTCCTCTCACCCTGAATTCCACATATCACCACCTTTTCTGGCAACATTCTTCCCAAGCTACATAATTCCTCATCTCTTACCATTAAAGATTGACTAGCCCCTGTATCTCTTAAAATTGTGACTTCTTTACCTTTACACATGAGTAAACGTTACCCACACAAGTAAATTATTTAAAGACATCTGGCACCTCCTTAACAATTACTTCTTGAACAGGCTGTACAATCGTTTGCACCTCCTTCGCTTCCCTTTACCACTCTAACAAACCCCACTGTCTTATCCTGTTTTACCACATCAGCCTTCCCAGTGCTTTTCTTCAACCACCAACACTGTGACTTTCCATGGCCTAGTTTATTACAGTGAAAACATCTGAAACATTTCATTTCTTTTCCACCTTCCTGGATTTCTTTTTGAATCTGATGTACACTCTCCTTATTATCTACCATCAGATCACCTTTACCTTTACCACTTAAATATTTCTCATGTCCCCAGTTTCTATCCCTCACCGGCTGAAACTGATGTCGGAAACCAATCTTTGATTTATGAACTAATTCATAATCATCTGCCATTTCTGCTGCTAATCTCACAGTTTTAACCATCTGTTCTTCCACATGAGTCTCACTACATCAGGAATTGAATTTTTAAACTCCTCCAAAAGTATAATTTCTCTGAGAGCTTCATACGTTTGGTCTATTTTCAAAGCCCTTATCCACCTATCAAAATTACTCTGTTTGAGCCTTTCAAACTCCATGTATGTTTGACCAAATTATTTCCTTAAATTTCTAAACCTTTGTCTATAAGCTTCAGGCACTAGCTCATATGCACTCAAGATGGATTTCTTCACCTCCTCATACGTTCCAGATACCTCCTCCGGTAGTGATGCAAACACTTCACTAGCCCTAACTACCAGCTTTGTTTGAATCAGTAATATCCACATGTCCTCTGGCGATTGCATTTGTTTAGCTACCTTCTCAAATGAAATAAAAAAGGCGTCTACCTCCTTCTCGTCAAACCTTGGCAATGCTTGGACATATTTAAATAGATGCCCACCACGTCTTCGACTATGACGCTCTGTCTTATTATCCTCATCCATCTCAACTGTACATGTCCCTTTGCGTCTGTCAATTCTAATTGATTTTCATGTTTCAGAGCCATTTTCCGAAGTTCAAACTCTCTCTCTTTTTCCCTTTCCTCTCGGTCTCTTTCTTTGTTTCTTTCTTCTCCTTTTCTTTTTCCTCTCTAGCTCTATCTCTTTTTCTACCATTGCATATTCAAGCCGCTTTAATTCTTTTTCATGTTCAAATTGCTTTAATTCTTTTTCATGTTCAAATTGCTTTATCTGCAACTGGAGCTTTGCCATATCTAATGAGTCAGAATGTATCACAGGCAAATGTAAATGCGCAGATACCGCGTTAAGTACCTCATCTTTTCGTATTTTGCGAGGCAGTGTTAACTGCAATGCTTTTGCCAAAACTAACGTTTTTAGCCTCTGTCCGTAAAGTCTCACGTGTCACCGCATCCACCCCCAAAAACTTCTGAGCCTCCGAAAGAGCCATTGTTCACAACACTCTCCCCACTTAAACTAAAATACCACACCGGAAAAGCAATAATCCTTCACTTTCTTTAAGTTCACAAAAGCTAATCCAATAGATAGACTTTTATCACCCTCGAGCCCCCAATTGATATGAGCGAGGTGTTTTCAGAACCCCAAAATGTATCATGAAGTTCAACCAACCTCTACCTTTAATAGATTGTTGCTTTTGAAGCACACGGCTTGTTCCCAGGTGTGATTTTACAATTATGGACACGTGGTTTTTAACACAAAACAATGTGTATTTCATGAACTCAACTTAACCTGTTAAATAAACATTGGATCCCTTAATACCCCTTTCTTCAATGATGATGTCAAAAAATCAGGAGAGGTGTTTAACAGGTAGCTCACCTCACTGTACTTTGGAAACAAGAGCAGAGAATCTAACAAAAAATATTGAAATTACTTGAGTTTTGATGTTACAAACTAGTTGCAACCATTTGGCCGGTGCAGACTCGATGGGCCAAATGGCCTCCTTCTGCGCTGTAAATTATATATGATAACCCCAAAAATAATACAACACTAAATAATCCCTCAAAATGTTCTGTCAATCGTCCGAAAGGCTTGAAACCTTCAAAACAGTAACATACCAGGTCACAGCTAATATATATTTTCTGTTGGATGGTAGAGATATATCAGCTTGGTTGACTTCAGCTCAAGCACTTTGCCTTTATTCCTGCAGCTCTCTGGAAACACAGACACACCCAAGCTGCTCTTTCAAACTCAAACCAAAAGCAGAAGTGAGCTCAGCTCCCCCCCTGTGACATCACTTCAGTAACATGGTCATCTCCATTCCTTAAAGGTACATTGCTTAAACATTCATTTCTTAAAGGTACTCTCACATGACACCTGCTTTTAAAGTGTTGAACGGAGCCAGGACTCCCATGACGTTCCAATTGGCTGCACGCATCATGAAGATCCAATATCACAAGTGGCTTGTGCTCCTTCAGACAGTCTACACCTCTTAAAAGATTTTACATCTGCAAGAAATAGTGGGATTTTTTTGAAAAGGGAATTTGGTCCGTTGTACTTTGAGGAATAGCTGATCACGCGCGAGATTAAGCACTAAGAACTTCTGACAACACAAATGATAACAGAGTAGAAGGACAGAAACTCTGTATCTGAAGGGTGGGCAAGAGGCGGCTTGTTCGCTGGAGGTATGGTTCTCGCTTTAAGTGATGCAATCAATGAGCTTGCGGATGTCCTGGGGTGAAATCCCAGATGAGTCATTTGATGCTGCTTTCTATTGGCCAAATGACAGTTCCAAAAAAAAAAATCCATTAGATGCTCAGGATGGAGGTAATCGGAACAAGTCGTGACAGAGGAGATAAGAAGTGAGTTCACCTTCAAGTGCCATATCCTACCAAATGCAGTACTAGCTTTGTCCACTGCTCAATTCTCTACACCCACATCACCCATTTCTATCAGTGCTCAAAAATTACCATTCATATCATTTATCACACCTTCACCGTCACACATTTAGCACTATTGCAAGGCTTGTACCCACAACTCATAACCCACATACTGTGATGTAGGGTCAGCAGTGCCCCTCGGAATTGTGCAGGTGGCAATGTTAGTCCTTTTCAGCAAACACTGGGACATATGCACCATGCTAAACAGTAACTTGAAATGAAAAATGAAAATCGCTTATTGTCACAAGTAGGCTTCAAATGAAGTTACTGTGAAAAGCCCTGAGTCGCCACATTCCGGCGCCTGTTCGGGGAGGCTGGTACGGGAATTGAACCATGCTGCTGGGCTGCCTTGATCTGCTTTAAAAGCCAGCTCTTTAGCCCTGTGCTAAATCAGTCCCTTCCTGCATACATATGCCAATCCAAGGTGGCATGCGCAAGCTGAGCAAACAGGTATCTGCTACTCGGCATGTGGCAACACCAATGCCATCTGTGGAGATCACATTAATTGTAGGTCATATATAATATGCTAGCATCCCTCATGAATATCCCACCACAGTTGCAGAAAGCACTGGGGACCAATCTCATTGGCACAAGCAGTGATTGTCAGTTTCACATGACCTACAGACCATGAGGAGGTTCACAGTGTTTTGTTTATATAAATCAATGGAAATAGTGAGGAAATGTCCTCCAGGGGTGGTATGCATGGAGTAGTGCAGAAGCAGTCAGTAAGCACTCATGTGCTGCACAAGATGACGCCTGCCAGCGCGGAGGTAGGGGTCGGCGTGGGGTGGCCGCTGGATAACTGACGGCACGGCCGTAGATGGGGGGTGGGGGGGTGGGGGGGGGGGGGTCGTGCGTGCCAGTAGAGGGTGCGTGTCGGCGATCGTGGTCGGTGCCAGGGGTGGGGGGGGCGAATGACGGAGGGGTGGGGGGGGGGGGGTGAGTGCCGGGGAGGGGGTCTGGGGAGGGTTAGTGCCGGGGAGGGGGGTGCTGGGGAGGGAGAGTGCCGGGAGGGTGGGGGTGGGGGGGAGAGTACCGGGGGGGGGGGGGGGGGGGGGGGTGCCGGGGAGGGGGGTGGGCTGGGGAGTGCGAGTGCCGGGGAGGGGGGCGCTGTGGAGGGTGAATGCCGGGGAGTGGGAGTGCCGGGGAATGGGAGAGTTGGGGAGTGGGAGTGCCGGGGAGGGGTGGGCTGGGGTGGGGGACGCTGGGAGGGTGAATGCCGGGAGTGGGGGGGGCTGGGAGGGAGAGTGCCGGGGGGGTGGAGGGGTTGCCTGGCCAAGTGCCAGGTGGCAACAGCCATGACCATGCAGCCCATGGCACCTGACTGCGGAGGAGGATATATACAATTCTGATATGTCATCTATCTCCCACCCCGACCCCGTGCAGACCGTAATGTTTGGGCATCACCCAGTGATGTTGGCCGCCGTGGCGGGAGCCATCCTTCTCCATGTTGTCCTGGGGGACCTGGAGCAGGAGCGTGCCAGGGAGGCGGCAGAGGTTGCCGCAGAGGAGCGTGCCACAGAGAGGCATGTGGCAGTTGCCCAGGCTGGACAAGGAGGAGGAGGTGGTGGTGCCATGGTGACAGAGACGCCCAATGAGGCCCCGTGCGTACCGGTGCCGTACGTCGCACCAAGACCTCACGGACCGGGCATGCAGGAGACGACTCAGGATGAGCCGGGAAACCGTCGCCCATATCTGCCACCTGATGGCACACCTGGCACTGGGGGAGGAAACCCTCTCCTGGTTGCCATCAAGGTTACGGTGGCCCTGAACTTCTATGCGACGGGGTCATTCCAGTCGCCGAGTGGGGACCTGTCCGGCATCTCGCAGGCATCGGTGCACCGGTGCATCCATGCAGTGACGGACGCTGTGTATGCCATCGCGGACCGCTACATCCAGTTCCCTGTGGACCGGGCCAGCCAGGATGCCCGGGCAGCGGGCTTCGCAGCCGTGGCCAGGATGCCCATGGTACATGGGGAGATCGATGGGATGCATGTTGCCATGCAGCCACCAGCTGATAACAGGGCTGTGTTCCCGAATAGGAAGAGAACCTACTCCATGAACATTCAGGTGGTCTGCGACCACAGCACGAGGATCCTGCACTTCTGCGCCCGGTACCCGGGCAGTGTACATGACTCGTTCATATTGGCGCAATCGTTCATGCCCGCAATGTTCGAGGGACGCCACCCCCCGGCTGAGGGGCTGGTTGCTGGGCGACAAGGGTTACTCGTTGCGGTCGTGGCTGATGACGCATATACGGAGGCCACAGACTGACGCGGAGAACCGCTACAACAATGCCCATGCGGCGATCAGGGGTGTGATAGAGAGGGGCTTTGGGCTGCTGAAGATGCACTTCAAGTGCCTGGACTGCTCTGGAGGAGCCCTCCAGTACCCTTCGTATAGGGTCGGCCGCATGGTTGTGGTCTGCTGCGCCTGCACAACATAGCGCAGCAGAGGGGCGGTGTGCTGGAGGCAGAGGAGGGGAAGGGAAGGGGGAGGGGGAGGAGCAACACGACGAAGGGCAGGCCTCCCCAGATGAGGAAGATGGGGGCAATGTACAGGACAGACGGGCTGGACATGGACGGGAGGCTGCCCACCATTAACGGCTGGGCCAACGGGCACGGGACGGTTTGATAGCTGAGGCCGATGTCCTATCACCCCTCACACACACACACACTGGCACTCACCTCACACCCCACCCCCGCACGCATCGGACAGAGCACTGAGGCAGCTTCTGTCGGTGTGAAAGTGATTTTAATGACAAAAAGTTCATACACATGCCCTAGCCCCTATAACTAATGTGCCCCGCACCTGTGCCAATTTACTCAGTGTCTAATTTTTTGGCCTTACAGGCCCTATGACTACGTCTAGGTAGTTCCCCAGACGGTACAGCAGAGCTGGAGGTGGACACCTGTGATTCCTACCCTGTGACTAGCGTCTACTTTGGCGGCCTTTTCCTGGGGTGGCCCGGCCTGGATGGGCCAGGCCGCGGCACGGGCGACTGGGATGGCGAGCTGCCAGCCTGTACAGCCCGTTGCCCACCAGATGCACCGGTGACGGAAGGTTGGGGGGGGGGGGGGTTCGAGGTGTCACTGTGTTCCGGGACCTCCCCTGCAGGGGGACCCGGAACGGGCCCCAGCACCTCCTCCTCCCTCGGGGTGCCCGATGGCCTCTCCATGGGTTGGGTGTGCGAACGGATCCGGCATCTGGAGCACCCCCGGCACCTGGCGCTGCCAGTCCTGGAGGCCCGCCCTGGTATCAACAAGGGTCTGCAAGTTTGCAGCCATGGAGCTCAGGGAGTTGGTCATCCCCGTCTGTGTCTGGGCGATGCCGGCCAGCACCTGGGCAATGGCGCCGATGCCTTCAGTGAGGGCCTGCTGAGACTGGGCCAGGGCCTGCTGAGACTGAGCTATGGTGCTGAGACTGAGCAACGGCATTGAGCGCCTCTGCGATCTGCTGCTGGCTCTGGCTCATGGCTTCCTGTGAGAGAGCAGCCATGTCCTGGGCCACGGACGCCGCCTGCAAGGAAATCCCCAGGCCTTGCATACTGCTCCACATGTCTGACACCGTCGCCCCCATTCCCTCCACCCCGGACGCCACCCGTGCTGTGTCGGCCTGGGTGGCACGCATGACCAGCACCACTCCCTGCTCCAGCACGCGGGTGGACTCCTCCACCTGCGTCTGCTGCAAGCCGGCCGTCACCCGCTTTGATCGTCCCTGGGTCCGTGACTGTATCGGGCCTATGGGTGGGTGTGGTAACTCCAAGAACCCGGGACCCATCTGAGCGGCAGATGGTTGCTTGCTCCGGGCTGCCCTCCGACTGTCAGGCCCCTCGGCTGCTCCTACCTCCACCTTCTGCACCGGGACGGTTGTGTTGTGCGTACCAGAGGCCTCATCGCTAAAGTGCCCAACCGAGGTGAGTGTGTCTGCGATGGTGGAGGGTGTAGGAGATAGCAGTGGCGTAATGTCGAGGTCCTCATCCGACCTGAAGTCCGGGGTCCCTTGGAGTGTTGTTTCCTGTCCGTCCATCCCCTGTGTGTAGGTGTCCTGGGAGGTTGTGTCCTGTGTGTGGGCATCCTGTGTGTGGGCGTCCTGTGTGTGGGCGTCCTGCGTGTCTGTGTGTCCTGGGTGGGTGTGTCACGTATGGGGTGCTTGTGTCGTGTGTGTCAGAGTCCCGATTCGACTGGGACGGGGGCCTGTTGCTGTGGCCGCCCTCCTCGTCGCTGGGTGAGAGCCACCGGGGTCGCCGCACTGGCACTAGATGGGGGCGGCGTACACCTGACGCTCCGGGTCTATCCCTGGCTCGTGGGCGCCCTGGCACTGGGTGGTCGTCGTATGCCTGTCGCTCCGGGTCTATCCCTGTGTCGTGGGCGCCCTGGCACTGGGTGGGGGCGTCGTATGCCCGACGGGCCGGGTCTATCCCTGTCTCGTGGGTGCCCTGGCACTGGGTGGGAGAGTCGTATGCCCAACGGGCTGGGTCTATCCCTGTCTCATGGACACCCTGGCACATCCCGGGGGCGGTCAGCATCCGCAGGGATGGGTGATTCGACGTTTGGTCCTGCAATACACAATACAGCATGCATGGTTAGACACGTAGACGAGGATGGGGGATGGGGGGAAAGGGGGGATGGGAAAAGGGGGCATGGGGGAAGAGGGGCTGGGGGAATGGGGGAAAATGGGGCAGGCAGTGGGGGGTCTCACTTGGTGGTGCACCCCCGACCTCTGCATCCGCAACCTCCTGGTCCTCTGGTCCACCTGCAAGGTTCAGGGCCCTCTCTGTATGAACGGTGAGGGGACGCACTTCAGGTGGACCCCCTCGGGTTCTCTCACGCTCCCGGTTGCTATGAGCGCGCTTCTCCTGCCGGCGGGGGGGGGGGGGGGGGGGGGGGGGCAGGGATAATGGGCAACAGTGTTAGACAGATATATACATGGGGACCAGCGGGTGTGTGTATGATGGCATAGGCTCATAGGTTAACACCCCATCCTTCCAATGCAGCCTGCATGGTTGGGTGCAGCCGTGTTGGTTTCAGCTAGGGCTGTCCCGCCCATCACGGGGGAGAGGGTGTACTCACCCTGGCTGCCCTGACTAGGTCATTGACCTTCTTGTGGCACTGGATGCCAGTCCTGGCAGTTAAGTCCATGGCGCTGACGGCCTCTGCCACCTCCCTCCACAAGCGCCGGCTGAGGTGTGGTGCGACCCCGCAGCCGTGTCCGGGCTACAGGGCATCCCTCCTCTGCTCCACTGCGTCCAGGAGTGCCTTGATGACGCGCTCCTGGAACCTCGGCGTTGCGCGGCGGGCGGCCATTTTGCCGGGTCTCCGGAGGGGGCGTCTTTTGTGCTGCGACACCGCGGAGCATCAATGACGGCGCGCACGTGACGCCGTCGCTAGCCCCTTCCGGGTCGGAGGTTTTCCGACGTTCTGGTTGGCCCGATGCCGGAGTGGTTCATGGCGTTTTTGACGCCGGCGTTGGCCCATCGCGCCGATCGCGGAGAATCCCACCCCATATGTTAGAAAGTGAGGAGATATATGGCGAATACATTCAATACAGAGAAATACGGCAAGTAATTTTCAACGAAACCACCTGGGCAGCAACCTGGTGGAGTCAAAGCCTGTCATTAAAGTGGTATATTTTCTAAAAGAGTCATTCCAACTGAGTGGCAGAGCAGGCTGGATGCAGAACGGTGAAGCCTCAAAAGCCAGTGATGGGAGCAACTTCCAGTTTAATTGGCAAGATGTGTCTACTGCAAACCTCCAAGGTCAGGGAACTATGTTTATTTGCCTGCCAATGATGGACACTCGGGTCACGAGGGTGAGTGCCTATTGATCTAGAAAAATCTTTCAAGTGATCCAAGCAGCTAGTTTTGTGCGCAGACCGGTTTTGAAATTACGTTAGATTTTTTAAAAAACTCTTTCTCATCTTCAAGGCTCCTGGCTAGAATCATAATATATATTTTACAGATGCACAAAAAACACTCTTCCAGACAGGTTACGTCCACAAATTATATATGCCACATGATTTCTCTGACATTTGAAGCAAAACTGGTATAAACATGATCAGGAAACAATGGGCGCGATTCTCCGTTCCCGCGACTAAGTGCCCACGCCGTCGTGAACGCCGTCGAGGTTCACGACGGCGGGAAACAGCCCCGATCTCGACTGATTCAGGGCCCGAAAATGGGCTAGGATCGGGGCTGCGGGAAACTCGGAGGGGCGTGTCGCTAAAGCAGCGTCGTCAGCGCGCGCCGGGCATTGGCGCCGCATAAAAGCGGCGCCGCGTCATCCGCCGCCTAACTGGCGTCACCTGCCGATGCGGGTTGCCGTCCTCCCCGAGGTCGCCCCGCAAGATGTCGGATGGATATTGCGGGGCGGCGGAGGAAAGGAGGTCCTCCTTCAGAGAGGCCAGCCCGCCGATCGGTGGGCACCGATCGCGGGCCAGACCCCTTTTGTGTGCAACCCCGGTGAAAGAACCCCCCTCGGCCCCCACAGGCCGCCCCGCCAGCGTTCCCGTGCTGTTCCTGCTGGCAGCAACCAGGTGTGGATGGCGCCCGCGGGAAGCCGTCGTTTTCGGCAGGCTGCTCGGCCCATCCGGGCCGGAGATAGCGGGTGTAGCGGAGAATTGCCATTTTGGGTGTCCCGGGCGATTCTCCGTCCTGCGCCGCGCAGAACTCGACGGGGCCGTTCCCGCCGCTTGGGTGCATCGCGGGAGGGCGTCGGACCGGCGTTGCGGGGAAAAATGGCGCGCCAGGCGATTCTCCAAACCGGCGCAGGAGCGGAGAATCGCGCCCCATATCTATGGAAAAACCTGATTTCTTTGTACTTTTTCTGTGGTACAAAAATCTGCAGCTGAGTGTAAGTTGCATTTCTACATCTTCCACATGATTTCCCCCATTGCCTTCACCACTTTTGGGTAAGGCACCATAATGCTCCAGGAATAGTGATACAGATGCATTGATTAATAATGCAATGAATGCAAATCCCACAGACAGATTTTAAATATGAATTTAAAATTCTGGATATAAAGGGCGGGATTCTCCGACCCTCCGCGCTGGAATCGCGCACGGCGTGGAGGCGGAGAATAGGCGTTCACCCTGGAAATCCGGTGAGACGGCGCTTCCGCGATTCTCTGCGGACCCGCCAGTTGAAAAGCAGCCCCCGCGGCGATTCTCCGCGCTCGACGGGCCGAGTGCCCGCCGAGTCCCGCCAGCGTGGTTCATATGTGGTCCCACCCGGCGGGACCTCAACGTTCTGGCTGCGGGGGCCGTCCTAGTGGAGGGGCGGGGGGGGATCGGACTCCGGTGGTGGCCAGGACGCGATCGGGGGCCACCGATCGGCAGGCGCGCTTATTTCGGGGGGACCTATGTTCCTCCACGTCTGGCCCCTGCAGGGCTCCACCTTGTTGCGTGGGGGCAGGCGCGGAGACAGCCGTCCCGCACATGCGCAGACCCGCGCCGGCCATGCAGGGCCGCAATTCGGCGCCGGAGCAGTGTGCAGCTCTCCGGCGCAGTGCTAGCCCCCTGAACAGCGGTGAATTGCTGGGCCAGGAGGCCCATTGACGCCCGGGATTTTGGAGAATCCCGGCCCAAAAGCTTCTGGAAGAAAATGTGACCATGAAGACGTTGGACTGTCCAATTGGCTTCTCGCGGTTTTGCCACCTCAGTCTTATCTGTTTTGATGACACTGCCTTTAAAAATGATGCTTCAGACATGTCTGCAGATTCCCCCCAGCCCCGTGATTAACAGGGCACTCAACCAGGTATGACCCATTTCCTGCACTTCTGCCCTCACCCTTATCCCTCCCCTCCAGAACCATGATAAGATCCCCTTGTCCTCACTTTCCACCCCAGCAGCCTCCACATTCGAAGGATCATCCTTTGCCAATGCCGCTAACTCCAGCATGATGCCACCAGAAAACACACCTTCCACTCGCCACTGCCCCCACACCCCGCCCTCAACATCCCGCATGGATCGCTCTCTCCATGACAGCCTTGTCCACTCCCCCATCATGTCCAACTTCCCATCCCTTTTCCATGGTACCTTCCCTTGTAACACCTGCATCTTGACCTTCTCACTACTGAATGATCAATGCCCCAAATCTTCCTTTCAGGTGAAGCAACGTTTCACTTGCACCTTCCTCAATTTGGTCTACTAAATCCGCTGCTCGCAATGTGGTCTCTTCCACAAAGGGAATCTAAATGTACACTGGGTGATTGCTTTGCGGAACAAATTTGCTCAGTCTGCAAGCATGACCTCAACCTCCCTGCTGCTTGCCATTTTAACTCAGCACATTGCTCTCATGCGCACATGCCAGTCCTTGGCCTTCAGCAATATTCCACTGAAGCCCAGCACAAGCTAGAGGAGCAGCAGCTTATCTTCCGATTTGTCACGTTACAGCCCTCAGGAATCAACATTCAGTTCAACAACTTCAGATTGTGACCTTTCTCCTCCATCTTAAAACGTTTATTTTATATCCCATACATTTGTCACAATGCAAAAATCTTCCCTTCACCCTTTCTTCCCCACCCAAAGCACACCAGGTCATCTGTCTTTTGTTCTTTTTAAATACATATGGCGAAAGCTTTTTCATTATAACGAAAGAACATATTAATATAATGTAAAACAGATGCTTCAAGTTACAATGTAAAAAGAGCACAGTCAACAATCAAGAACACATCCAATCCTAACCCAACATTAAACTAAAAAAAAACCATAACAGCTGACGGTGACTAACTAAGGAAATGAATGCCTGCCATCTGAGGCACGATCAATTTGGCTGGAGACGAAGTTGAATTCAAACTGAGGCTTTATTAGTATCTGAAGTGTGGCCACCTACAGCAGCTGACAAAATGGCTGCTAGCTGAAGGCCACGCATATTTAGAACCCAGCTCCTGGGCGGAGCGAGCATGCAGGGGCCCAGGTGAACCTGTAGTGCAGGTTCTACTGTACAACCCTTAATATAGGAACACAGTGGTTTACCACATTCACCCCCTGCTAAAACGGAGTCTGGCGGGGGTGGTGGATAACTATATACAATTCGCAATCGTTAATATTTACAGAACAGTGAAAAAAAAATGTCTCTGGTCATCTGGTGGGCCGGTCAGAGGTTCAGCTGGTCCGGCGCCTTGATCGTCCTCTGGGATCGACGAAGTGGAGCCGGCAATGTTGGTGCTGTCGTGGTTGAAGTTGACTCCGGGAGCGTGCCAAAATCCTCTTCATCAACGCGGGTGGGCAGGGGGAGGATGGACGGACCTTGGGGGGGGGGGGGGGGGTGATGGGGGCGGCGGGGGGGGGATGGTGGTGTCGGGGTGGTGTGGGGGCGGAACCTGCTGGTGCCAGGTCACTGAGGGGGACGGTATCCTGGCGGCCGTCGGGGATCGCCACTTAGACGTACTGTGGGTTTGCGTGGAGCAGGTGCACACTTTACACCAACGGGTCTGCCTTGTGGAGCCACACATGTTTACGGAGAAGTACAGTTCCCGGAGCTGTGAGCCAAGTTGGGAGTGATACCCCGGATGTGGACTTCCTAGGGAAGGCAAAAAGACGTTCATGGGGTGTACTGTTAGCAGCAGTGCAGAGTAATGAGCGAATGGAATGTAGTGCATCAGGGAGGACCTCTTGCCAGCGGGAGGCCGGGAGATTTCTGGACCGTAGGGCCAGCTGGACGGCCCTCCATATCGTCCCATTCTCCCTTTCTACCTGTCCATTTCCCCGGGGGTGGTAGCGCGTCGTTCTGCTGGAGGCGATACCCCTGCTGAGCAGGAACTGGCGTAGCTCATCACTCATGAATGAGGATCCCCTGTTACTGCGGGGAAGCCGAACAGAGTGAAGATAGAATTAAGGGCTTTAATGATGGTGGCAGACGTCATGTCGGGGCAAGGGATGGCGGAGGGAAAACGGGAGTATTCATCGATCACACTGAGGAAATACGTGTGTCGGTCGGAGGAGGGGAGGGGGCCTTTGAAATCCACACTGAGGCGTTCAAAGGGGCGGGAGGCCTTCACCAGGTGCGCGCGGTCCGGCCGGTATGCGGTTTGCACTCCACACAGACCTGGCAGTCCTTGGTGATCGTCCTTACTTCCTCGACGAAGTAGGGCAAATTTTGTGCCTTAATGAAGTGGTACAACCGAGTGATCCCTGGGTGACAAAGGCTGTCGTGCAGGGTCCGGAGTCGGTCTACCTGTGCGCTGGCACATGTACCTCGGGATAGGGCGTCTGGGGGCTCGTTGAGTTTGCCAGGGCAATACTTAATCTCGTAGTTATAGGTGGAGAACTCGATTCTCCACCGCAAGATTTTGTCATTTTTGATCTTCCCCCGCTGTGTGTTGAACATGAAGGCTACCGATCGTTGGTCAGTGAGGAGAGTGAACCTCCTGCCAGCCAGGTAATGCCTCCAATATTGCACAGCCTCAACGATAGCCTGGGCCTCCTTTTCGACGGATGCGTGCCGAATTTCGGAAGCATGGAGAGTGTGGGAAAAGAATGCCACGGGCCTGCCTGCCTGGTTGAGGGTGTCAGCAAGGGCGATGTCCGATGCGTCGCTTTCTACTTGAAAAGGAAGTGTTTCGTCTACAGCGTGCATTCCACCTTTGACAATATCAGCTCTGATCCGGACAAAAGCCTGTTGGGCCTCTGCTGTCAGGGGGAAATGAGTGGACTGTATGAGTGGGCGGGCCTTGTCCACATAGTTTGGGACCCACTGAGCGTAATACGAGAAGAACCCCAGGCAGTGTTTGAGGGCCTTCGGGCAGTGGGGGAGCACCATGAGGGGGGGCATGCGGTCGGGATCGGGCCCCAGAACTCCATTCTGGACCACGTAGCCGAGGATGACGAAGCTGTTTGTACGGAACACACACTTCTCCTTGTTGTACGTGAGGTTGAGGAGAGTGGCTGTGCGGAGAAATTTAGCGAGGTTGGCGTCGTGGTCCTGCTGATCATGGCCGCAGATGGTCACATTGTCTAGGTATGGAAACGTGGCCCGCAAGCCCTACCGGTCGACCATTCGTCCATCTCCCTTTGGAAGACCGAAACCCCATTGGTAACACCGAAGGGGACCATAAGGAAGTGGTATAGCCAGCCATCTGCCTCGAAGGCGGTATATGGCCGGCCCGATTTACGGATGGGGAGCTGGTGGTAAGCGGATTTCAGGTCCACCGTTAAGAAGACCCGGTACTGTGCAATCTGGTTAACCATGCCAGATATGCGTGGGAGGGGGTACACGTCGAGCTGCGTGTACCTGTTGATGGTCTGGCTGTTGTCCACGACCATTCGATTTTTCTCCCCAGACTTAACCACTACCACTTCAGCTCTCCTGGGGCTTTTGCTGGCCTCGATGACTCCCTCCTGAAGCAACCGCTGGACCTCGGACCTGATGAAGGCCTTATCCTGGGTGCTGTACCGTCTGCTCCTGGTGGCGACGGGTTTGCAATCTGGAGTTAGATTGGCAAAGAGGGAAGGAGGATCGACCTTTAGGGTCGCGAGGCCGCGCACAGTGAGGGGTGGTAAGGGTCCGCTGAATTTAAGGGTCAGGCTCTGGAGGTTGCACTGAAAATCCAGGCCAAGGATAAGTGCAGGGCAGAGGTTAGGTAGGACGTAGAGGCGAAAACCGTGGAACTCTACGCCTTGGACTGTGAGCGTGACCCTGCAGTACCCCCGGATCGCTACGCGATGGGATCCGGAGGCCAGGGAGATACGTTGGTTGGTAGGGTGTACCTTAAGGGAGCAGCGTCTCACTGTATTTGGATGTACAAAGCTCTCGGTGCCCCCGGAGTCCAGTAGGCAGGACACGTGGCCGTTTACCTTCACGCTGGTGGATGCGTTGGTCAGAGTGTGGTCTGGACTGGTCGATTACCATGGATGCGAGTTGTGGTTGATCGTCTGGTAGTGAGGAGGCCGCTGCGTTGGGGTCCTGAAACACCGTTGGTCTCCGTGTGCTGCGGGGTGGACAAGATGGCGGCGCCCGGAGGTCCTGGGGGTCACAAAATGGCAGCGCCCATGGAACGCACGTTGCGGGGTGGAGCAAGATGGCGGCACCCATGAAACGCACGTGTTGTGCGGGAGAGAAGATGGCGGCGCCCATTTCTCGCACATGGCCTGGGGAGGAGGGGAGGATAGCGGCGTCCATTGTCCGTGACCGGGGGTGGTGGGGGCGACCGCGGCCGCTGAGCGGGCCTGGTGCGGGGGAGAAGATGGCGGCACCCATTTCTCGCACATGGCCTGGGGAGGAGGGGAGGATAGCGGCGTCCATTGTCCGTGACCGGGGGTGGTGGGGGCGACCGCGGCCGCTGAGCGGGCCTGGTGCGGGGGAGAAGATGGCGGCACCCATTTCTCGCACATGGCCTGGGGAGGAGGGGAGGATAGCAGCGCCCATTGTCCGTGACCGGTGGCGGTGGGGGCGACCGCTGCTGCTGAGCGGGCCTGGCACACCGCTGCGTAGTGGCCCTTCTTCCCGCAGGCCTTATAAAGGGCAGCGCGGGCCGGGCAGCGTTGGCCGCATAAATAGCATCGGGGCCCCCCGGAGATCACCGGCTGGTGCGTAGCGCAAGCGTACTGGGTGGGTAGCGCCCCCGCTGGGGCGGCTGCCTGTGGGGCCCATGAAGCGTAGGAGGAGTGGGCCGCGCGGTTGGGGACGTAGGCCTGTACATTGTGCAAAGCGACCGTCATGGAAAACGCTAGTGTTTTAGTCTCTGCTAGGTTGCGCGTGGCCCCTTCTAGGAGCCGCTGCCTGATAACATTAGACCCAATCCCAATTACAAAAGCATCCCTCATAAAGAGATCCGAGTGCTCCTTAGCTGTAACGTCCTGGCAGTCAGTCCCGAACGAGTGGGATCAGGGCCCTCTAGAAGTCCTCGATTGACTCACCAGGTAGTTGAGTACGCGTTGCGAGCGCGTGTCTGGCGAAGAGCGTGTTCATCTTCTGCTCATAACTCTCTTTGAGTCAAGTCATAGCGTCAGCGTAATTGGGCGCATCCTGGATCAGCGGGAAGATTTTAGAGTTGAGTCTGGAGTACAAGATTTGAATCTTCTGAGCCTCTGGAACAGGAGTCGGCGCCGCATTGATATACGCTTCAAAACAAGCTAGCCAGTGCTGAAAGTCCTTTCTGGCGTTGCTTGCGTGTGGATCCAGCTGCAGTCGATCTGGTTTAATCCGGAGATCAATCTTCTGAATCAGATACTAATAAATTGAGGCACGATCAATTAGGCTGAAGACAAATTTATTAGTATCTGAAGTGTGGCCTCCTACAGCAGCTGACAAAATGGCTGCTAGCTGAAGGCCACGCATATTTAGAACCCAGCTCCTGGGAGGAGCTAGCATGCAGGGGCCCAGGTGAACCTGTAGTGCAGGTTCTACTGTACAACCCTTAATATAGGAACGCAGTGGTTTACCACACCATCTCAGGTAGAACCCTTCCCAACATTAAGAACCTCTGACATGGTGATGAAGAATGAGATCCAAAAGTTTAATAACTTGGGACATGAGCAGAACACATGAGTATGTTCAGCCGGCCCCCGGGAACACCGCTCAAATCCTATCGTCCACCCCTGAAAAAAACACAACCTCGCCTTGGTCAAATGAGCCCTGTGCACCATCTTGGACTGGATCAGACTAAGCCGTGCACAAGACATAGTGCCAGTTCAGATAGTACATCGGATAGTGACCAGGTCCGCAGGAAAAGGTCGAGAACTATTGAAAGGACATCCCACAGCAGAAGGGAAAGATCAAGCAGTAGCAGTACAGAACGATATACCAGGCGGGAGAGGGGACGTAGTTTATCAAGATCTCGGAACATGAGTAAGACTACGAATACTAATAGGAGTAGAAGCCCACATGCGCGTGAGATTTTGGTGGCTTCAAATAAATTAGATGAAAAAGTTGTCAAAGAAGCTAAACAGCAAGAATTGCATAGTTGGAGTGAATTTGAGGTGTACACGGAAGTACCGGATGGGGACAAAGAGCTCTATCCCACAGATGGATTTGCACGGAAAAGGTTCTTCCGGATGGAACTTATAAGGCAAAAGCCAGGCTTGTGGCAAGGGGATTTGAAGAAAACTTAGAAGATCAGGATTTAAGGGTAGATTCACCCACAGCAGGAAAGGTTATTTTAAAGATCGTCTTGGCTCTATTAGCCACAAAGGCATGGGAATGCAAATCTATAGATATAAAAGCTGCCTTTTTGCAGAGGCATCAGCTCCTGAGAGACATTTTTCTCCGTCCTCCTAAAGAAGCAGCTAACACAGAAGGGGTACTCTGGAAGTTGAATAAATGTGTATGTGGATTAAATAACGCATCTAGAGTCTGGTATTTTTCGGTAAGGTCAGTTTTGTTAAAGTTAGGCTGTTGCCAGTTGAAAGCAGATCCTGCAATGCTTTACTATAAAGGAAATCTTTCTGGCATTTTTATGATGCATGTCGATGATTTTTTGTGGGATGCGACTAGTGATTTTGAAGCTATTGTAACCTCTGGTTTGAGGAAAGAATTCAGGGTTGGAAGTCAGGCTTCCGGTGCATTTAAATATATTGGACTGGAAATTGGACAGACTAAGTTAGGGGCAACTTTACGTCAGCAATCTTATTTGGAAAGCATCAGCCCAATAGCAATTAGTCGTGGCAGAGTTTCACAAAAAACACAATAGTTTCAAAGATAGAAAAAGAGCAACTGCGAAGTTTAATTGGGCAACTGAACTGGTTAGGTAGACAGACTAGACCAGACGTGAGTTTTGATGTCTTACAGTTGAGTACAAAAATGAATGATCCCAAAGTGGAAGACATAATAAGAGCAAATAAAGCGCTGGCCAAACTAAAAATGCAGGAGTGTGTTTTGAAGTTCCCGGTTTTAGGTGACCTTAGGCACTTGAAACTCATAGTTTATAGTGATGCGTCCTACTCAAATTTATGTGATGGGGTTTCAAGCGCAGGAGGTTTTATAATTTTCCTTTTGGGGAACAATGGTAAATGTTGCCCGCTTGTGTGGGAAACAAAGAAAATAAGGCGAGTGGTAAAAAGCACTTTGGCTGCTGAGACGTTAAGCCTTGTAGAGGCGGTGGATTGTGGCCTTTTATGTAAGTGTAATATTGACAGAAATTTTGGGATTAGGGGATTTGGGTAATATACCTATTGACTGTCACATTGACAATAAATCCCCGTGGGAAAATGTGCACGCTACAAAAAGTGTCAATGAAAAGAGGTTACGCATAGACATCGCAGGTTTGAAGCAGATGTTGGACAGAGGGGAAATAACAAAAATTAAATGGGTCGACAGGAGCTAGCAACTGTCAGACTGTTTTACGAAAAGAGGGGCAAATTCAAAGAAACTTTTGGATATTGTTAATGAAGGGCGCTTGTTTCTGTGACTGTTGTTTTTTTTCTTTCTCATCCAAACAAAAAAAAAAAGGGGGTGAAATCATGTGTGTGTTTTTGAGCTTCTTGAAATTTTGTTTTCACCAAATTATTTTTTTTTCTCCAAGGAAGGGGAGACTGTTAAGTAATGGGGTAAGAGACATTGCAATTAATTGTCTCATTTATGTTAAGTATCCATTAATTGACACTGATATGTAAAGGGGTTTCAGGTGGCCTCTGGCAGGTGATGTATAGTTAGAGTTTTGTTGGAATGAAATAAATATGTGTTTGTGAAAAAGGAACAGAACTTTAGACTCTTTGTATCACAGCAACTAAAACGTCTAACATGGGAGAATCGCGCCCACTGTTTCAAAGGCAGCCGACCAACACCTTCTCAGAACTGGACAATCAAAGCCAGTGATGCCAAAATCCTGACAATATATTTGAAAAAAATTATTCTAAGCATAACTCATGCAAGTATGAACCTGGCCAGAAAGTTATTTGATAGGTTATTTTGAACAAAAAAAAGGCCAATTTTTTCTCTTACAACGTAGGCAAATGCACATTCCAGGAATTTCATCGGATAAGAATGTGAAATATTAACTCTGAAAATGTTTTCTCCTTATTAACACAGAAACAATGACAAATGCATTGTCTAACTGTCAGCTTATCAGAAATCAACTAATTCAGCACAGGCCAGGAATCATATCCAGGACTTTTTGATCGTTCTGTTGCAAAGTGTTTTAAATCATTCTCACGCCATGATAATGCTTAATGTACAAATCATCTACTTTATTCAGAAGGGCTGAAAATAGCAACAAAATGTAAAATTACCAGGATGAAATAGTTCCTTGCCAGCAGTGCAAATCAGTTCATAGCAAATCAGCAGACAGCCTTGTACTGCACCAGTTTTTAATTTCCATTGGCTAAGAGAATATAACCAGGATCTTTCGTTTCAAATCAAAAAAAACTGGCAGTGAGACTAGGAAAATAGTCTCCAAAAGGAGTTTGAACAATCATTCTGTGAAATTCAGCTGAAAAGAAGATTTGGCACAGTGAAATATCACTGCTGTTTCACTCCAAGACTGTTTTGCACTGCTGGTATGGACCAATTCCACCCTCAATATCTTTTAAACCGTTCATTCTAGAATTTAAACAAACCTCAATGTTAAGACTTACCTCTCATTGAATCAGTGGAATGAGAACTGGGAAGATTCTATAATCAGCAGATGATCCCCTCTACTGGATTATCATCCATATAGTGAAGATGAAAATTGACACCATTAACTTTATAAAATAACCCACAAGATATCAACTTCTAAAAATGTATTAAGGCACTTATTTATGTCTGTCGCTTTGCATCAGTCATGTAAAAGTGAAGTCTAAATGATGGTGCATAGATTACAAACTAATGGCTATGACCTTGAGTCTGAAATATTTATGAGAGATGACAACCCAATAACTTTAGTCAATTAGGGACTAAATTTTATTAATGCTTTCCAAAATTACATAAATGCAAGTGACAGATCAAACATTTATTTTGCATATTAAAATTCCCTGGCAAAAATTAAAAAGCGACATAATTTTGTTAAATACAAAATAGCACGAGCAGAGTTGTATGCCTCATTTTGGCACTATTGTCAAAGAATTAAAACGGTTCTACCAAAAACATTTTGTCGAATAAAAATGTTATTTTGTGCTGCATTGCACATCTTAGAAATGTTCCACGGTGCATCACACCAATGAAATGTAATCACAGTTATGTGGGAAAACAAATAAAAATTATTATTATTAGGAGAATTGAGCAGTGTTTTTTATTTCTGTAAACAAACTCCATGATAGACTGGAAATATATCCCAGGATGAGAAAAGTGGGGAAAGAATCTCTCGCCTGGCTGTACTCATGGTACAACTTTAATAATTCTGAAACGTTTTTAAGCACACTGCCCAAAATGTAAATCTCTATCTGGTAGCTGTATGAATCTATTTAACTCAACTTATTTCCCACTGGGTTCATATCAATACTTCAAAATTAACAACAATATCAGCACCAATTAGCAGCCTCACCCAAAGAAGCAATAAATGAGTAAGAATTTCCTGGCTCGAAGCAAAACCAAATTTTTAATGTGTTTATGAAGATTTCCTCTGTTCATTATTTCTAGAATGTATTTAAGATTTTACTGGGAATAGCAGACAAGAAACCTTACAAATAAATTTACAAAGTCAATATATATATGACCAGGGAAATTTCTTCCTGAGTTACCGAAGAATAAGTAATTAAAACAAGTGGAATTACTGGAGTTTGAGATGATCTTCTACTGTTGCAATTGCAGCATGTTGTAGCAGAACGGGTTTCATTCTGCATATTTGTGACAAAATAACTCGTACTTACCAAGTCATCAAATGTCTGCTCTGTGGTCCACCTGGGGGTTTAGTTCTGTTCATGGATTTGTCCATTAAAAATTCAGTAATATATTTTTTGAAATTTCAGCTCCTTTAAGAATGGCCATGCCAGGGGGCAATGATGGGGAAGTGCCAGGGAACTGTGCCAGGGTGTCAGTGGACAGTGCCCCGCATGTCCATCTCCCCTATACTTACTGTGATGAATGTAGGAATTTCAGATATATTGTGCTATATGTATTTGGTGCAGTAAGGGTTAAAAGCCTGGGTTAATGTGTGTGGGACTATCACAGTAGTGTTTTTTAAAATCCTGGTTTGCATGACAGCTGGGGGGGGTTCGGAGCCAAAGGTGCAAGAAAAGCATAGTAAAAGCTTGGGGTAATGGGGTTTTTTTAATTGAGAGGGTTCCCTGGGAAGTAGATAGTTGGAGATATTTGTCATTCAGTTTGGTCAGATGATGGAACTAATAGCAGACATTTTGCAGAAAAGCAGTTTAGTTTTATATTAGGATGTGAACAGAAGTCAATCATCTGCTCTTGATACAATTCAATTAAAGATGTATCTGTAGACAGATTAGCAGTTTCTTTCCAAGCAGTTCAGAGTTTAAAGTTGGGGGATAGAAGTCAAACTTATGAAGATAGTTTCTGAAGGCTTCAGCTAGAGATCCTGCATTGTTCTGACAAGGTCAAGTCTCTTTCTTGAAAGCAGTCTCAAAAGGATTTCTCTTTTTCAAAGTGGAATTTCAAGACATCTCTGTGCAGCAAGTATTCCTGAGTGCTCACTGTATTTAAAAGTGGATTGGGATCTGAGATAGTTCTGTTGTTTGAATGGAAGTAAAGGTAGCAGTTGGAAGTAAAGGTAGAAGTTTTGTCACTATTAATTAGCACTGTTTAAGGGGTGATTGTAAGCTATTTTGGTGTGTGATGTTAAAGACATTTTAATACTGTGTAATGTAATTTTTATTAGTGTCACAAGTAGGCTTATATTAACACTGCAATGAAGTTACTGTGAAAGTCCCTTAGTCGCCACACTCCAAGTGCTCCAGGGACCCAGGTTCAATTCCTGGCTGGGTCACTGTCTGTGTTAGTAAATAAAGTTTGTTTTAATACACCATATCCCTATTTTTATGTGCAATCACTTCTGGAGTGAACTATCCTTTCCCCAGTCTTACAAAATTAAAATAAAATATTGGGGTTTCTGTCCAGTATCCCAGCCACTGTTAGGGTCTGGTCTGGGATAGTAATGTTACAATTGCACTCTGGTGGGTTCCCCGCGACTGAGTCATGTTTTTAAATACCTGTTGCCTGGGGAATTCTAAATCTGGGGGGAACATACGGCAGGGAAGCCCTTTTCATTATATTGCAATTTATTAAAATGTATTGAAAAGTGGTTCTCACCCTCAAGACTTAAATGGTGAGGGGCATGGAAAATTAGATCTCGACGGTGAGAATCTCGTTTTCTGATTCTCGTGCGATTTTGCATCGACGTTGTCGTTTGCGTTCACGGCAAACACGGGTGCAAAATCGCCCCCAGAGTAGCAATGATCTCTCTCCCATTAGAGCAAAGAAAAACTTTCATCTGCCCTCACGCTCTTATTGTGACATCTCCTGCACCTTAAAGTTGCTCGGAGTAAGGTTGTCGAGTTAAGTTAGCCATGAAACTTTGTCAGATAACACTGGTGTATCTGCTCATTTATCCCAATGTCAGCATTTCAAAACTGGTTTTCATTATCTCTAATTTCTGTTTTTCTCCTAAGAAATGTTTTCCAGGTTGTTGAATTTCTTGAATGGAGGTTCGTTTGACAAAATTCTCCTTCTGCCTTGTAAATAGATTTCTTGGAATGGCAGACCATTTTGGAAAAGCCTAACCCGCCACACCCATGGCACTGCACAATTTGGGCAGGGCATTCTTTCTGCCTACGGACCTTCATCCCGCCACAGTGAGGACATTGGAAAAAGACGCTTGCAGCCTCTTCAGGGATTTCCCTGAATATTCTTTCCTCTACTTTCAGTTTATGAACCCACAAATTGAATGACTTCATTCAGCTGTTCTATCTCAAACAAAAGGCTTGATCGGCCTTCGCTCTTCGACCTGTCAGGCGAGCTGTACATCTCTGCTTAAATTTAAATCTTCCTGAGATTTTAAGGAATGAGAGAGATTCTCATCTAAAAAAACCAAGGACTATTTGACCTCTGATGAGATTGTCTTTTAGTGTTCCACACTCACAATTTATGGCTATTCATTGGTGAATGAGTCAATCCCTTCACCCTGTTTTTGACAGCTCTGGTAAAACCTTGCCCTCTCAATGACAATATTTTTACGAAGATTGAAGTATGAGTCATGGACTCCAATGTTATCCTCAGGATGTCCTTGGCAGATCTTTCTAATGCTAATTATCTGTCCAAACTCCTTGCAGGTGACCTACAATCTACAGAACCAATCTACAAGCTGTTGCAAATCAACTTCAGTACAGGATTCCAGTGCAGCGTTACCAGCAAACATCAACTCACTCAATGTAGATGGGTGATGCCAGGGTCTGCAGTCTAGTCAAAACAACACAGGCAAAGAGTATTCCCACAATACTTAACAAGGAGATGTCTTGGTATTTGCTACAGTCACTGATATCCACTTTGCCATTGTACAAGGTGACTGATTTTGCATCACATCTGTCTTGAGGCACAAATCTTTCATTCCAGCAGAGACACAAAAGATCATGGAAATACTGAAGCAATGCTGGTTTTATACATAGCTTTTGGCTGGGACTTTCTGGCCCTTTCCGTCAATGGGATCTTCAGGTCCCACAGAAGGCAACCTCCCCGCTGCGGGTTCCTCAACGGCGCAGCCGATGAGCGGCCATTAACTTTGACGGGGTGCAAAAATCCCGACCTTTCTATTTTTGTACCAAAGTAAAAATGCAAGGAAAAATCACCTTCAAAAAACTAACTTCTATTTTACAGAAGTAATACTGTAAAACATTTACAACTGAACAGATTTCAATGACCCCTCTTTCTAGACCCCTCAACATATGGAAACAATCCCCTTCTGCCTATATTATCATATGGCTTTGTAATTTCCTCTGGCCTAACAAAAAAAACATTTTCAAATTTTCCACATATTTGCATTTCCTCGTACCAAACAGCTGCTTAATGAAACCTTACTTAAAACTATCTTTTATTAAATTCACTTTTCAAAAGATGTGGGAATTTGTTGCCCACCACTAATTGCCCTTGAGACGGTTCGGTAAGCTGCTTTCTTGAACCGCTGAATTCCATATGATGTAAATACACCGACAGTGCTGTTAGGGAGGGAGTTCCAGGATTTTGACCCAGCGACAATGAAGGAGCGGCAATATATTTTGAAGTCAGGATGGTAAGTGACTTGGAGGGAAACCTCCGGGTGATGGTGTTCCCATGTATCTACTGCCCTTGTCCTTCTAGGTGGTAGTGGTCATGAGTTTTGAAGGTGATGTCTAAGGAGCATTGGTGAGGTCCTGTAGTGCATATTGTAGATGGTACACACTGCTTCTACTGTGCGTTGGTGGTGGAGGGAGTGAATGCTTGTGAAATGGGTGCCAATCAAGCAGGCTACTTTGTCCTGGATGGTATTGAGCTTCTAGAGCGCTGTTGGAGCTGCACTCATCCAGGCAAGTGAGGAATATTCCATCACACTCTAACTTGTGCCTTGTAGGTGGTGGACAGGCTTTGGGGAGTCCGGATTCCTAGCCTCTGACCTGCTCTTGTAGCCACAGTAATTTTATGGGTAGTCCAGTGCAATTTGTGTTCAATGGTAACCCAGAATGTTGATAATGGGGGATTTAGTGATGGTAATGCATTGAATGTCAAGGGGCAGTTATTTCATTCTCTCTTATTGGCGATGGTCATTGCCTGACACTTGTTAGGCACGAATATTATCTGCCACTTGTCAGCCCAAACCTGGATATTGTCCAGGTACTGCTGGATCTGCACATGGACTGCTTCAGTGTCTGAAGAGTCATGAATGGCACTGAAAATTGTGCAATCATCAGCGAACATCCCCATATTTGGCCTCATTTTGGAAGGAAGGTCGTTGATGAAACATCTGAAGATGGTTGGGCCTAGGACACTACCCTGAGGAACTCCTGCAGTGATATTGCAGGACTCAGATGACTGACCGCCAAACATCACAACCATCTTCCTTTGTGCCAGGTACGACTCCAACCAGTGGAGAGTCTTCCCCGATTCCCATTGACTCTAATTTAGCTAGGGCTCCTTGATGCCGTACATGATCTAATGCTGCCTTAATGTCAAGGGCAGTCACTCTCACCTCACATCTGGAGTTCCGTTCTTTTGTCCACGTTTGAACCAAGACTATAATGAGATCAAGAGATGAATGACCCTGGCAGAACCCAAATAGAGCATCAGTGAGCAGGTTATGAAATGAAAAATGAAAATGAAATTTTCATTGCGAAGTAAGTGCCGCTTGATCGCACAATTGATGACCCCTTCCATAATTTTACTGATGATTGAGAGTAGATTGATAGGGCACTCATTAGCCGGGTTGGATTTGTCCTGCTTTTTGTGAACAGGCCATACCCGAGTCATTTTCTGGATAGATGCCAGTGTTGTAGCTGTACTAGAACAGTGAGGCTAGGGGTGCGGAATGTTCTGAAGCACAGGTCTTCAGTACCATTGTTGGAGTATTGTCAGGGCCCATAGCCTTTGCAGTATCCAGTGTCTTCGGCCATTTCTTGAACTCATGTGGGCTGAATCGAATTGGCTGAAGATTGGCATCTGTGATGCTAGGGGGGTCTGGAGAGATGGATGATCCACTCAGCACTTCTGGCTGAAGATTATTGTGAATACATCACCCTTGCCTTTTACACTGATGTACTGGACTCCTCCATCATTGAGGATGGGGATATTTGTGGAGCCTCCTCCTCCAGTGAGTTGTTTAATTGTCCACCACCATTCACAACTGGATGTGGTAGGACTGCACAGCTTAGATTTGATCCATTGATTGTGGGATCGCTTCGCTCTGTCCATCACTTGCTGCTTATATTATTTGGCATGCAAGTAGTCCCGTGTTGTAGCTGCATCAGGTTGACACCTCATTTTTTGGTATGTCTGGTGCTGCTCCATGCCCTCCTGCACTCTTCATTGAACCATGGTTGATGTCCTGGCTTGGTGGCAATGGTAGAGTGGAGGACATGCCGGTCCATGAGGTTGAAGGTTGTGATTGAGTATAATTCTGCTGCTGCTGATGACCCACAGCAGCTCATGGATGCCCAGTCTTTCTTGAGTTGCTAGAGCTGTTCAGAATCTATTCCATTTAGCACGATGGTAGTGCCACATAACATGATGGAGGGTATCCTCAATATGAAGATGGAGCTTTGTCTCCAAAAGGACTGTGCGGTGGTCACGCCTACCGATACTGTCATGGACAGATGCATCTGCGGCAGGCAGTTTTTGAGGCTTAAGTCTAATATGTCTTTTGTTCTTGTTGGTTCCCTCACCACCTGTCGCAAACCCAATCTAGCAGTTATGTCTTTTAGGTCTCGGTCAGTTTGGTCAGTAGTGGTGCTACTGAGCCACTTGTGGTGATGGACATTGACATCCCACCATAGTACCTTCTATGCCCATGCCACCCTCAGTGCTTCCTCCAAGTGGTGTTCAACATGGAAGAGTACTGATTCATCAGCTGATGGTGGCTGGTGCATGGTAATCAGCAGGATGTTTTCTTGCCCATGTTTAACCTGAAGCCACGAGACTTCATGGGGTCTATATTTAATGTTGAGGACTCCCAGGGCAACTCCCTCCCGACTGTATACCACTGTGCCGCCACCTCTGCTGGGTGTCCTGCCATCGTTCAAGTCCCAGATGACTATAGGCAGCTTTCTGCTTTGATGGGGAGAGCTGACTGGTGATGATTTAACCTGAGGATCACCACACCTCAGGCGCGAGGCAAGGATGGGAAGGCGGTGCCTTCATAAATAACCTCAGCCGGTATGGGAATTGAACCCATGCTTGTGGCCTGGCTCTGCATCACAAACCATTTGTCTAGTCAAGTGAGCTAAACCGGTCCTCATGTTGGGACAAGACATACCCAGGGATGGTGATAGAGGTGTCTGGGACATTATCTGCAAGGTATGATTCTGTCAGTATGACTATGTCAGGCGTCTGCTAGTCTGTGAGACAGCTCTCCAAATTTTGGCACAAGCCCCCAGATGTTAGTAAAGAGGTCTTTGCAGGACAGGGCTGCGTTTGTCGTTGTCGTTTCCAGTGCCTAGGTCGTGCTGGGTGGTCCGTCCAGTTTATTTCCTTTCTAATGACTTTGTAGCGGTCTGACACAACTGAGTGGCATGCTAGGCCATTTCAGAGGCCATTTAAGAGTCAACCATATTGTTCTGGATGTAGTACAGACCACGTGAGGCCAGCAGATTTCTTTCCTTAAAGGATACTAGTGAACTCGCAAGGTTTTTATGCTCATCATTAGACTTTTAATTCCAGATATTTATTGGATTCAATTTCCACCATCTGCCGTTGAACCCGGGTCCCCAGAGTATTACTCTGGGTCTCTGGATCACCAGTCCAGTGATTACCACAACGCATCAACCCCCCACACAAAATCACCAAATAATTCCTCATTGTTTTGGAAGCCTAATAAAGAATCACCTCGGCATAACACGTAGACAACAACCTCAGAGCAAGTACACCGGAGGGAAACTCCTGTATTGTACTCTGTTCTATGTAAACTCTGCCCTATTGTTCATCTATTACTTAAAATGGATGAAAAATAAGATGGAGTCCATTATGTGTCTCATGTATTTACTCTCCATGTGCTTTGTTTAGGTAGTGTTTTTCTTTCTGTTTAGTGGCAGAAAACATTGGGTTGAATTTTATACTGGAGGTAGTGTCCCCTTCCATGCAACTTGGCTATTTTGCGCTGTTGGGCCATTAATTGGCTGGGGGTGGGACGCAAGCCATCAAAAGCCCCATCAATAGCGTCCACAGTTGGCTGAGGAGGTGCCAATTGAGTCCAGACTTCCAGGTAAGTCAGGAGTCTTGATGGGGTCAGGCTGTGAGGCCGTGCCAAGGCAAGTGAGAGATGAGGTGGATAGGGCAGAGTGAAGGGAAACACAGTGGTGTTGGGGGATGAGGAATTACTCAGGAGAGGAATATCTTAGGGCGTGGCTCTGATGGGCACAGCGGATCCCAAAATGAGAGCACCCCCCCACTTGTACAGTCCACTTATCTTGGTATTGACCTCTCCCATCGTGGGTAAAACAGGGGCAGCACGGTAGCATAAGTGGATAGCACTGTGGCTTCACAGCGCCAGCGTCCCAGGTTCGATTCCCCGCTGGGTCACTGTCTGTGCGGAGTTTGCACGTTCTCCCCGTGGCTGCGTGGGTTTCCTCCGGATGCTCCGGTTTCCTCCCACAGTCCAAAGACGTGCAGGTTAGGTGGATTGGCCATGATAAATTGCTCTTAGTGACCCAAAAAAATGTTAGGAGGGGTTATTGGTTACGGGATAGGGTGGAAGTGAGGGCTTAAGTGGGTCGATGCCGACTCGATGGGCCGAATGGCCTCCTTCTGCACTGTATGTTCTATGTTCTGTGTTCTAAACCTCAGCAAGTAGCAGGAGGTGAGGGTCTAAATTGCCTCTGGGGTGGGCGGGCTGCCCAACGCCATCCGCTGGTAAAATTGTAACGAGTGATTGTAATTGGTGATGGGCAGGGTGTCACAGCCATGGCATTTAATTTTATAGCCCTCCCGCCTGCCACTGAGCAGCTAGGAAATTCTGGCTAAGATTATCTTTAGTAAACTGAAAAGGGCTTTACTGTTCAAAGCACTCAAGAAGACCGAGGAAAAATGGGTTTCCCTGAACTGATATGCAAGTGTTGACTTCAATTTTAACTCCAAACCTAAGGAGTCGAAGATATTTCAATTCCAAGTAGAAAGTGATGAAAATTGACACCTCCTGCAACCAGGTAAGTGGTGGGATCAGATGCTGGACTGTCCTTCAAGGTCCAATGCAATTTAGGAGGGGAACAAGCAGACAAGGAAGGCCTGCTTCTCCTTGCCCACAAGGAAAGATTTTCTTTATGACAATGGGGGAGGGGGGGGATTTCCCACTCCCGTTTCCATCAGAGAGCGGTGATGGAAATGGAATAATCACATGAGATGTCCAAATTGTGTTTCACGCCAACGTAAAAATGTGATGCGATTGTCCCTGGCCTGGCTCGCAACATGATGGGAATGTCAGGAACAGCATTTCCATACATTAAAAGCTCATTATTAGGCTGTTACGCCTGAATCATCCCGTCCATTCACATCAGTGTGAGGGCAGACTGGCCTGGTCTACAACTGGTCTCTCAAGGCGTGCACCTGGAAAAAAAGATCTCCCGAGGCTCAGGTGAGTGCGTCACTCAGGGGAGAAAGTTGCCGATGATGCAGATGACTTCAACACTGCTTTTGCCACCTGCTATTGTGAGGAACTGTTTTAATCCTGGTCTGATCCTGGTTTCCTTTTTAACGCCTGTCCTGCTGCCTGTTCTTAAAACTTTAGACTTTTGAATGAAATCCAGGTCCTTTTCTCTCTCTCTATACCACAGCCAAAAAACCTGTACAAAGACCAGACAAGCAGCTGAAAGGCAGAGTGGACGGTGAACCTGCTGTAAAATCTCAGGTAAAGAATTATAATACTATCTCAGTGAGACTGAGTGCCAATCTGGTAGAGGTCTGTGCAAATGAAGGTGACTCTCCAGGGGAATGCTGCAGCCCGTGAGGTCTAATTGAAGGCAGGTTCTAAAAGATCCAGATCAACCGATGATTTCAAGGTCGCCGACTACAAAAACTAGCTTAGCAGCAAAGGTTCAATCTGGCCCTTTTAATCCCTGTTATTTTTTAACCTTTCCTAGTCCCTCCACCACGTGTCTGTCTTGTGTGTGCCTGGGTGGAGAGTGGGAATAGTCAAGATTAGTAGACCATTGTTCTATTATTTCTATTATATGTTTATCTCTTCTCTTGTTATAAATAAAGTTTTTTAAATATTTTACTCACAAATCTGGTGCATTGGAGCAGTCGAGAGTCGAAGGTCTCAGGAAAACATACAAATTATTGGTTAATTCACTTATTTTGGGGCTCCGGTGTCTGTGGGGCTGGAATTGACCACACACTGGCCCTGGGTGTTGTAACACCATCAGCCTTTGCCAATATTTGGGAAAATTCCACCCATTTCCTCATTTGACTGACAATGGAATATTCACTTTCACTTCCCACATGGGACATTTCTAGTAAAAATTGCAATCAGGTCCTAATGACACCAAAACGAGATGTGCAGAAACTGAAAAGAAGCCCAACTTTGAATTGGTGTTTTTGCTGAGTGCTCAGCACACCCAAGCGAAAATAACAGTAGCGCAGATCCTGACATTGCAGGGCACCGCAGTGATTGTAGCTACCCGATGATTAGAGTTAACATTTATGCCATCTAAGTATTAACCATAGCACAAATGGAGTTTCTGCATTATTGCAACACTCCTCAAAGGAGAGATTAAATTATATGTTGATTCCTACTCAGTGGCAACCTAAATTCAAAGAGAAAAGAAATCTTTTGGACTGATATTCCCATGACACTATATCCTGTACCAGATTCTGATCTATACTGAATTCTGAGAGTTAGGAATTGTCATCAAATAAAGTGTTAAATTGATCCAAATGAGGTTCATCCTCACCCAAGATCTAGATTAATTTGAAAGTGAAAACCAGTTACATATGTCTCCAATCAAGTCAAGTACATTTGAATTGCTCCAAATGCACCTTGAAGATACAGTATTAGGTCTGAAAATGGCAATTACTGTATCGGTTGATTACAAAGACTTCACTTCATGCCTTTGTATATACCAATTAATACGATTAATGTGGCTTTAAATGTGCTAAACAGATATTAGAAGTCAGTTCAGCTGAAATATACCATAAAGACATCTTTGTAATATGCTGCTGTGACCTCTGCAATGAAAATAAATCCCAATTGGCTCCAATGAGTTCAGATTGGATGATCCACAAAAATGATACGGAGCAGTTTGCAATTTTACTGGAAATTAATCCTTGAAGAAATCATTAGTCAAGTTTAAACAGAATTCATCTTGCAGTAGTTGTTGAAAATTTAAAATCACAAGAGACAATTAAGATAATTCCATTGTATTAATAAAGCTACTTGTAAAGCAAATGGCAGATATGGTATGATGGTATAAACAACACTGCCAGAAAAAAGATGAATTCTTTTTTCATTGTAATACAAGCATCACAATTAGTTGCTTAAGCTGCTGCAGGGGAAAGGTTTTCCCTTCCATTCCAGTGCTCTGCATTAAAAAAAAAAAATTGTGGTTCTGATATTCCTCGGCCGGGATTCTCCAAAAACGTGGCTAAGTGTTGACGCCGGCGTAAACACCGGAGTGTTTCACGCCGGCATCAACGGGCCTCTTGGCCCGTGGCCCACAGGGCCAGCACGGCACCGGAGTGCGCCGTGCTGCTCAGGCTGCCGTACGCGACCCTGCACTGCTGGCTGCGGGTCCGCGCGTGCGCGAGGCAGCCGGCCGCGAGTCTGCGCATGCACACGGCGGCTGCTTCCGCGCCGGTGCCGCGCAACATGGTGGAGCCACACAGCGACCCGGCGCTGAACGAGATCGCGTGGGCCTGCCGATCGGTGGCCCCCAATCGCAGGCCTGGCATTCGTGAAGGCCCCCCCTCGGTGGCTGATCCGCCTGCCCCCCACCAGGACGGCCACCGCAGCCGCGACGCCGAGCTCCCGCCGGGTGGAGCCATGCCGGCGGGAACTCGGCCGGTCGACCGCGGAGAATCGTCGCGGGGGCTTTTTACAACGGCCCCCGACCGTCGCCTCGTCGATCGCGCGCGACTCCCGCCGATTCTCCCATCGCCGGAGAATCGCGTCCCGGCATGGGAAATGATCGCGGGTCTGAGGCCCCGGGCGGGATTCTGTGATCCTGAGGCCAAGTGTTGACGTGGCCTCAGGATCAGCAATTCTGGCCCCTACATGGGGCCAGCATGGCACTGGAGCAGTTTACGCCGCTCCAGCTGCTGATCCCGGCACGAACTGGGCGCCGCGGGATTCGTGCATGCGCAGTGGCACCGGCTCCAATGCGCAGTGGCTTCCTTCAACGCGCCAGCCCCGATGCAACATGGCTCAGGACTACAGGGGCCGGCGCGGAAGAAAGGAAGCCGCCAGCCAGAGAGGCGGGCCAGGCCACATCGGAGGCCGCCCCCGGGGTCGGACCCCCCCTCCCACGCCCCCCCCAGAGGCCGCCCCCCCCAACACTTCCACGCGAGTTCCCGCCGGCTGAGAGCAGGTGTGGACGGGGCCGGCGGGACTTGGCGTTTTTGCGACGGCCGTTCGATCCATCCCGGGCCGAGAATTGGCGGGCCGGCTGTGTAAAGCGGCTCCCGACCGGCGCTGCGCCAACCAAGCCGGCACCAATTCTCCACACTGCGGAGAATCGCGTGCCGGCATCGGGGCGGCGTGGCGCGATTTGCGCCGGTCGCGGGGACTCTCCGGCCCGGCCCCAGGCTAAGATAATCCTGCCCCCCATTCTCCGCCCCAGTGCCGAGCACCATTTCGGCACGGAGGCTCAGAGAATCCCAGCCCTCATCTCTGGAAATAGGTCAGATGGAAGCACCTGACCCAATCCACATTTCCAGGTTCAGATGCTTCACAGTCTGCATGAGTGTTGCTCACTTGGAGCACCTGTCAATGGAGAAATGCCCATTTTTGCAGACGGCAAGGTGCGCTATGGCTTAAAGGCACAATGACTTAGTGGTTTACAGCATGAAATTTCATGTTTTACTGCCTGACATTCTGTTTTCTCCAATGGATTATACTGAATTGGCATATAGTTTTCAACCCTCGTCTGAAAAGTAATCTTGGAACTTCAAGTTTGTTCAGCTGAAACTGTTATTGGACTGTATGGACAGTCAAGTTGCTAGCTCCTCCTCTGGTTATCCAGTTAGTATTACTAGAAGAAGCAAGGCTGCTAGAAGGCAGTTTTCTTCCATCAAGGTGACCAGAGGATCCCAAGAAGTGTGGCACAAGGACTCTGGCTGTAGGTGGCAGAAAGATTAAGGTTGGGATTTTCCAGTCCCGCCAGCGACATGCATCACGGCAAGTCAGTTTCCTGCTGGTGTGAAGATGGATTGCAATTTTCTCCTTCAAAGTTTTGTAGTCAGTCGGGTTACCCGCCACACCAAGTCAGGAACTGTATTTGCAGTGTATAATTGCTCATAAAAAATCCTGCTTGAAGGAATCTGACCCTAATCCAAATCAAATGGCCACGCCAGCCGCTAATTAGACCTCGTGAATCATGACCAGATATAACAGATTGCACCTGGCGAACTGCACTTCACTCACAGCTTTGAGATTTTGTGTGCACAGCGATTTTCTACCTTTCACTGCAGCATGTTTGAGTCAGTTCTGACTCCATGTCAAGGCTGCTCAGGGAAGACCATGGGGGAGGTGGCTGGAAGGAAGTAAGGGGAGAGGCTGGAAGTTGCAAGGAGCAGGAAGGCAAGGCAAAGGAAGGGGTTGACAGAGGCACATGATTGGGGGGGTGCGGGAGGACGTGTTGCCTGGAGTGTGGGACAGAAGGAGTGGACAAAAACAGATGAGTTGTGGGGAGAAAGGAAGAGGGAGGCATACGTCTGAGGCAGTATTAGGGCTGTGCACACCGTACAGATGGGCCGGAGAGCAAAGCTAATCCTGGAGCTGTGTACACCAGGTAGTCAGGACCAGAAAGCAAAGGCAGTCCTGGGACTGTGCATATCATGCTACAAGGCTTTTTCCTGGCATTCATTTCCTGTTCGCAATCCTCGGAAGTGGAGGGTCTGGCCATCCTGTGTCAGACATGGTGCATAGGATGTGGATCAGTCCCTCACAAAATTTGGTCCAGGGGCTTGGTGGCTTGATATTAGGCGATCATGACACATTCACAATCAAGGGAGGTACCTGCAGCCTGTAAAAGGGGAATTGCGAACAAAGGTGGGAGCACTGAATTATCTCATGGGGATGGTCTCAGTGGGTCACTGGACATAGGGCCTCACAATAGAACCAGAGCACCACTATTTTGCGAGCTGATTCTAAGGGATTGTGGAAGGGTTGACTGCTCCACTTTTGAGCGAATGAAGGGACACCCTAATAATTTTAGCTTCAGAGAATGGAGGGCAAGACTCAGCTGAGACATGTTAGGTAGCCTCAAATGCCAATTGAATTGGGCACCATAACTCATAGTGCCCATTCTTACGAGAAACTATAGCAGCTTGGGGTCAACTATTGATTGGATATGAATGACCATTCATCCCTCTCATAGGAATGGTCAAAGGACACAAGGATCCGACTGTAAAGGGCCAATAAGATCATAAGCAAAAAGCTCCAAAGATCTCTGCACCTCACTGCTGAGAGCTTCAGACTTTACATGAGAAATGATTAGCCAATAAATTAGTGCAAATTTGGGATCTAGTCTACTCCAAATGAGGTAGCCTGACAGTGCCCTGACAGAGGCTCATAGCATCTAGCTGCACTCATCTAGATCCAATCCTCTCTGTGAAAGCATCGTCATGTCTGGGGTATGTTGGGGTAGTGGCAGTGGAGGCTGTATGGTTAGCTTGCAGTGATCCTTAAAGCTATGCGACAACTGAAAAGGTGGATCTGGGAATGGAATGCATGGAATGAGGGCAGTCCAAGGGTTTCACGATGACTGCTTCGTTTGGCGGCAGAAGGTGATAATCGACCTCTGGTCCCACCTTCAAAATGCACCCAATAACACATGAGTGGTGGTCATTAATTTCCAGGGCGTGTTTGAGGCCTTCGTCCCACCCAATTCAGTGTTGGAGGGAAGGATGTCCAGCCTCTGAGGTCCCCTGACATGGAACAGTACCAGGGAAGAAGCAAATGCTGGCTTTCTTCAAATTGCAGGATCATTTGGACTTCAGCTATTTCCAGGCTGAAATGAGTGTTTATTATTTTGAGTTCTGCTGCCTCCAAACTTTGGCACTGGCACTTTGGCATTTGTTTAAGCTAAACTAATGTTTTATATCTTTGCATCGATCAGTTGTCTAGTTGTTGCCGGTTTCATTCCAGAGAAGCCTGTGCTATTGGAGCAAGGATTGAGGCAGAGGAGAAGGGCCAAATCAGCCCTTCGATTCAATGAGGAATCCCTCAGAGTTCAACTGCATGCAATGTCTAACTAATGTGAGAAGCTGATGGCCATCAGTAAGAAGAGGAGGAAGCGAAGCCAAACATGTGCTGTCTGGGATGGGATGGCTGGCGAGGTCAGCAATATTGGACTCATCAGGAGAACATGGTCCCAATGCCAGAAAAGGCACAAACACCTCATGAAGGTATCCAGAGTGAGTATGTCCTCCGTATGTGCAATATAACACCAGTGCTACAGGGCGTCATCGCGGAGGATTGCAGGAGGAATGCGAGTTGGTTGGAGGTCCAAAGCTGCATATGCAATAAAAACATTGCTGTAAGCAATTATGTCATTCTGATCTTAAAACTTTGGCCCAGTTGGAGGGTGTTGCAGTGTTCTCTCCTGCACTGTTCAAGCACAGGCATCAAGATATGATTGGGATGCTAGGTAATGACTCCCACATGCTACATGGCCCACCCACGAACGGGAGTCCACTTGGCATGTGTGAAGTGCTCACTTGACCACGATTGCCAAATCTCTATTAGCAATAGCTGTCAGCCATGCAGTCAGAGGCCTCAACAGTCGGTGGTCAGTGGGGCAGACGGTCAGGGACAAGGGTTGCACCATATAAAGGGTACACATGATCCAGGGGTTGGCATGGTGGTGCCATGAGCGGTTGCCCCCTTGCGCACCACCCAACCCCCATGGCAGCCCACCCCTGCTGAGCATCCCACCTCCCCCACCACCACCGAGCACTGGGGTGGCAATCCCAGCACCCTCGGGCTCTTTGCCCGTGAGCAAAAATGGCTACTCACCTCCTCAGCTCCCCACAGAAGCCCTTCTTCCAGGTTCACGTTTTTCAAAAGGAGTGCTAATCGGCACCAGCATTGAGCACTTGCTGGGAAGGCCGCTCAATGATGTGAGGCCGTTGGATATGGGGTCGCTCTCTTTGATTGTATAGAATGGGGTTTAAGTGGTGATAACTGGTTTCTCGCCATGCTACGGCAAGATCCTTTTCGCCTATGGGAGCGGGCCGGTTACATCACAAACCGTTTGGTGCCCAGTTTCTCGTTTTTGGCGTCTCCCGCTATTCATTGGCCTCGGTACGCTTGAGCGAGAGCGCAACTAGGCCGGAGAACCGCGCCCGATGGAGGTGTTCATCTGGGCCTTGCGCATTATGATCCCACTCTTCTGAGTGCGGAGCTTTCTTCATGGACAAATGGGCAACTGTCCTGGAGGGGCCAACCAAGCGTACTGCAGACGCAATCGTCAGTATGCACTCTGACATGCACACCATCGCCCGGGCTCTGAGCGGAGAGACCCAGAGCCAGGATGACAGGGTAATTGGGAGTATGGGTGCAGACCCAACTCCTGAGACCTCACAGTCTGCAGCGAGGACCAAAACGGTCTCAGTGGTGGAGGATGAGCAGTACCTTCCGCCCTTAGGAAGCACCTGCCAGGAAAATTCTGATCGGGGCAGCATCCCCTCTGTTGGCCTGCCACTAACGCAGTCTTCGAGTAATGCTACAGTGACTGAAGATTCTCCTGGCTCATAGAAGGGGTATTTAAAATGGTAGGCTGCTCAAGGTTTCAGCCACACAAAGGATTCTTGCGGAAGTCATCCAGGACAAGGGAGGTGGCTCTCGCCAATGCAGCTGCAGTGCGTCGGAGCACTTGAAAGCACGTTACAAAACTCCACAGTAGTTACCAAGAGGGATAAGTAGATTGTTGTTGTGTTTGTAAATATTCATTACACATTTGTAAAGAAAACCACATCTCCCACAACATCATGCAGATGTTTTAATACAATGCTGTGACTGTGATACCTGTATCGGAGGTGGAGGAATGCTGATAAAATTGACGCAGGGCAGAAGGACTCGTGCATTAATGTTTGGGAAGGGTTAGTGTTCTGTCATGATGGTGACAGAATTCATTCAGTGCACATGGGCACAGGTTTGTACGCATTGTGACTGTGCATCTCGCCAGGACTTTTGAAACTATTGAAACTTCTGCATTATTAAGGCATCCCTGGGGTCACAACCATCATGCAATCATGGCTAGGGCCATCCACCTGAATGTTGCCATGCGCCCACACTTCATGCTCACCCTATGATGATTTACCCCGATCTGTCAGTCCCTCATCCTCAAGGGCATCCTCTCTTTGGAAAGTGAGATTATGGAGGGCGCAACACACTCGACCATCAGGGACACACGAGTGAGTATATTGCAGTGCTCCTCCAGACATCTGAACCTCATCTTCAAAATTACGATGATCAGCCCTGGTGGTTCTGTGGCTTTCACTGTAACTCTTCTCTGCCTCTGTTCTGGACACCCTCACAGGCATCATTAGCCATCTCTTCAGTTGATATTTCTTGACACCAATGAGCCATCCAAGGAATCGGGGCCACTAAATAGGTCTGGCACCTGTGAGTTACAAAGTATGAAGGAATGAGTAATGGCTGCTGCCTGGGTACCTGGTGCAAACTTGCATAATCCACTGGTGATGATCAGAAACCAGCTGGAGATTCACCGAGTGGAAGTCCTTCCTGTTGATGAAGTTGCAGGGTTATACAGCAGGAGCCTTTATGATGATGTGTGTACAATCAATAGCTTCCTGGGGAAATCTGCAATCACTTAAAACTCTCTTACTCTATCCAGTTAACTATGGTCATCCAAAGGAAATGTAATTCCCTCCCCTTTGGAACATGCCATTAGTGAAGATCATAATGTAGTGGCGTGGGGCAGCACGGTGGCGCAATGGACAGCACTGGGACTGCGGCGCTGAGGACCTGGGTTTGAATCCCGGCTCTGGGTCACTGTCCGTGTGGAGTTTGCACATTATCCCCGTGTCTGCGTGGGTTTCGCCCCCACAACCCAAAGATGTGCAGGTTAGGTAGTTGGCCATGCTAAATTGCCCATTAATTGGAAAAAAAATAATAATTGGGTACTCTAAAATTTAAAAAAATAAATAAATAATGCAGTGGTGTAAAGCAGCTTGTGTTATGCCACGGAGGTTGCCACAGGCTGCCTGAAAGGAGCTTGTCATGAAGAATTTGAGCTCTCCAGTAACTGTGAGATACGGCATCCTCTTCCCCCAAAGCAGTTGGAGGAGATCCCCTGTCAGCATGTCACAGAGTGCTGTGACGCTGCCTCTGATGGCTGGCGCCTTCTCTCACATTGAGTGTCTAACATTTGCAGATCGCTTTGGACTCAAGGAGCTGCAAAGGGCATTTTGCATCTCCGTTGAGGATCTGTGACACCTTTATGACACTCAGGGTCTAGATTAGCTCGGGCCCTTTATGGAACACTAGACCTTGTCATCTGCCCCTCTTCCTCTGACTCTCCTCCTCCTCACTGGGGATTGTGTCTCCCACCGAGATCACAACACCCATTTCTTTCAGATATTTCATAGTCTGGGATGATGACGAGGATCTATGTCGAGCTCTCAGAGGTCAAGAAAAGGATTCTAATTCATATGACTATGGAAACTCTTTCAATTGCATTTCGTACTCCCAACAGTTACATACCTCTGGACTGCTAAACTGAGACTCAGGGTTCATCTAAAGCTTTAAAAAAATGGGAACCACTGTAGCCACCTGGGATGGCCACTTCCAGAATATAAAATGGATGCCCGCAATGAATTGAAGGGAACTATGGACAATGTTAAGAAAGCAAGCAGGCACTGAGCCTGTATGCATATTGAAGAAACAGCTCCCAGATGGGACTGAAACTGTAGGGCAATTAACATATTGATGGCCCATCTCCGGGAACAAAGGAAAGACACTCAAGCAACCGATCTAGCTCCAGACATCGCGGTGTCAGTTACCAAACCGAAAGCGTAAACAAAGCAAGGCCAACGGCCACATAGTACCCGCCCAGCCATCAGGGCACCCACCCCTTTATTGGTCAAGATCAATACGAGTGATCAAGATACGACCCAATTAATTGGTGCCAAGTTCAAGGCCGGCTCAATAGCGCACGAAGCGCCTTTGGGGATAAGAAGGCCTCGAGAGAGAATCGCTCTCTTGGACTTGGCTCTCAAAGCAAAGAGACCCGTCCACCAGCTGCACCAGAAGCACATAAGTCCAAGGTCAACGCTCGCTACAGACGGACGACCTTAGCTGTTCTCCTGTACCTCTTCGAACCCAACAACCTCAGATCCGAACAACGGCCATTGTTCCTCTGACTGAGTGGGCACCCGAAGTTAAGTATAGGCGTTAGCGTTAGAGATAGTTTAGTTTGTAGTATTTTGTGCATGAGTAGATATTACTGTGTGTGTAAATAGATAGTATTGACTTTGAACTAACTAACTGGTGTATCGGCTCATTGATCAGTATTCGGGTTTGAACCTTGTGGCGGTATCAAGAGATACCTGGCGACTCTAAAGCAAACATAAGTAGGATTAAGGAAGGCGACCATATTGACCGCCATATTCATAACCAGAGAAGCAGAGCAACATTTACTGGCGACATCTGACGGGTCTCGACCTAGAAGTGGCCTAGTCACTCCGAGAGAATTTGAATTAGAATCCAATTGGAAACAGAAAGACCACAAGTGTAAGAACAATACTGATCAAACCTCCAAGATTCGGAAGTGTGTTATTTGCATGCATACTAACAGAGATACAAGGTAAACCTGAAAGATTTTGTTGCGTAAAACTGTTGGGAGTTTTGTAGGCCGGAAATTAGCGTAAGCCGTACCCGTGTTTACATCACCACTTTATCACCCCCTGTTCCAAATTCAGTAGACCCCAGACATAGCGAGAAAAATGGCAATGAAGGCAATGGAACGCCTTATGAACCCCCAAGAATTTGAGGTCGCTGCGACCAGTAGAGTAGGGCAATGTCCCGTATGAGAAGAGGAAATCAGAAAGTACCTCAAAGGGAAAGGATGACCCCTTTGGAGCGAATTATGCACGATCGCTGAAACAGGTCCCGGACGTATCGGGCATACTTGGTGGCAGAACCTGACAGAGATCCATAGGAAGAGCTTAGGGAAAGCTCGCAAGCCGATGGCAATTGTGTCCTGCTTGACATAATTGCGAGGCACAGAGGAGGTCGTTAGGACGCTCCGTAGAGAGATTGAGGAGAGAGACAAGAGTCGCGAAGGAGATGTGAGTGGATACGAGGGAGAAAACAGGGAACTGAGAGAGCAGTTAACGGCGAGGGACAAGGAGATGGCGGATGCCAATCTCGTCTCGCCCATTTGAGCAGCTTTCAATCCCAATATGACAAGGCCTACGAAGACACGCAACGTGCGGTGTTGGTAAGACAGGAAACCGAACAACAGGTTGCGCAGTTGCAGAAACGACTTAAAAGCAGCCCTACGAGCACTCCACACTTCCACGACGGAACAAAGGCAGAGCTCGGTAGATCACGCAAAGTGCCGGAAGCAAATTGCAGAATTGCAATCTCTGCTTTCTGTTCAGAATGGGTTTCAGAGGACGTTTGGATCCCAATTAGACCAAGAAAACGGCCCTGATTGGCAGGAGTTAAACGAGACTGCCCACAGATGTGTACATGTACACAGGACAAACCCCAGAAACGAAAAGCGCCCCAACCTCCGACTGCACAAGCAGAACACACCTCTATGAACCCTGTAACCACACAGCGCAGGGCCACAACAGAAGGAGACCCAGATTTCCTATACACTACCCAATTAACCGTCACTCAATTACGGGACGCGTGTGATAAAATAACACCATTCCTCCCCACATCGGACCCCCACCAGTTCTTTGCAAGGGTAAAACAGCAGGCGACCATGTACGGCCTGGATGAAAAGGAGCAAGTGAAGCTCACTGTTTTGAACCTCGACCCTTCAGTCATGGCAGTCCTTCCCGACCCACAAAATGTAGGAGGAGGCACACCCCAAGAAATGCACACAGCGATCCTAGACGCAATCGGCTATAACAAAGGAGACCCCGTAGAAGGCCTAAACAAGTGTAGGCAAAAGAAAACAGAGCACCCCACAGCATTTGCAGGACGTTTGTGGATACATTTCATGGCAGTATTCGGAGAGTAGCCTGGGCCCATTTGTCCCCAGATAATATGGCCAAATGGACCCGCATCCTAGTCTCTCATGCAACAGAGGCAGGACAGAGAGCTTGCGCAAATTACGACCCCTCAGACGAGGCCCACAACGACAAATGGGTTTTGAAAAGATTGTCCCGCACTTGGGAGCAGTCCATTCACAGTAAAACAGCATATGGTAAAGCAGAGGAAGAGCAGGCAGACATGCATCCAGCTAGGACGCACCAGCACCCCGCATGGGTAAACGAGGGAAGAAACAGCCCATAGCAGACCAAATCCCAAGAGTGTTATAATTGCGGCCAATTAGGACATTACGCAGGAGAGTGTCAAGCCCCCCTGAAACAGCAACAGAATCAGCCCACAAATGCCCCCCGAACCAGCAACGACACCAACAGCCCCAACCACTCACCAGGGAACCATACCCAAGGGAGCAATACCCCAGAGAGCCTGCTCCACCTTACGTGCCCCAGGGGTCATGTTACAACTGTGGGCAGTCAGGATACTTCGCCCGAGATTGCAGGAGAGCCCCACCACCAGCTAGACTAGCCCCCAGATGTGAAACAGAACACCACCCACAGCAGCTGCAAGGTCTCAGCTGCCCCATACAAACTGTGAGTGCTTAGCCACCACTTCTCATGGCAGGGACACCTCAGCAATGCCACTTCATTTTTGTTTCTCTCCTCCTTCCTCTCTTCTTCGGTCACACTACACTGACCCCATATGTTAGTTACACTCCAAGCCAAATGTGATTTACAGTGGCCTTTCTGATGGAACCTGCACCATGTTTGTTATGTATGTTTGTTTGTTACTGTGCATGTTAAATGTTGTTTATTACTTCAAGGTTTTCATGACCCCACGCCACCACTCTTTTAACGTCCACTGGCAGTTAATGGAACAAGTTTGTCCAGAGACAAGCGATCATAGCTACTCTTCTGCTTTGAAGGTAGAAGTTAGCAACAAATGCAACCCCCACGACGACCACAAATTCTTACCTTTCTTGCCGGTCGCTCAGGCAGTGGAGAAACGGCACTGGTCCCCGCCCTGCGTGAGGACCCCCATCTGGTCAGCTACGCTCGGGTAGAGCACATAAGGCACTGGTCACCGTCCTACCCAGGAATTCCACCCATTCTTGCCCCGCCGTGGCCCATACGCACCCCATTTGGAACTCTTAGTTCAAAAGTCTTTGTTTGTTTCACGGCGACCCTGAGGTTGCTTTCCATATGCTATTTACATCCTCAAACACTGGGATGGTAGATCGCACAGGCTGCGAGACGGCTCGTGCTGTGTCAATATTTTTCTCGGATGTCTTGTCCCAATTATTTGCTTTGAGAAAAAAAATGAGGGAGTCACAGATGGTGACTAATTATAATGGGTAATTGGCAATAAAGGACAGACAGACATACGAGATCTTAAACAAGATAATAACAGAAATTAGGCTTGTGTCCATAGAACTCCGGAACCACAGAAACCTCAAGAGGAAGAAAGAAAAGAGAAAAGATGAAGGCAACCATCATGCTCTACAGTTGGATCTTAGCGGGATCCCTCCAGTTGCATGCGGACGCTACCCCCCTGACCCCTACCACACTGGCCGTGAATGTTTCCCACCCCGTCCATACACTACATCCCGAGATAGTTACTGATACACGACCTGGTGTGACAAGTTCATAACTTGGTATTCCCTGTCCTACGTTGTGGAATCACTATTAGTAATTGCGATACTCTGCAGTGTCGTTCAGACCCTGAGACTCAGGAAATGGCGGAGGAAAGCCTCCCGCACTCGGTATACACATTCAGATCCCCTATTTTTGGACTTCAACAAACCCCCCAACCTCTTTAAGTGAATTAAAGTACATCCGTTTTCTTGTGTGTTTGTTGTTCTAATAAAAGAAATGTAAAACACTGTGCTTGACTGCCAAGCCAGAGAAACCTGTGTTGCTGCTATTGTACAGTTTAAAATGTTGTAAATTATTTTGATTGATTCAGGATAGTTTAGTTAAGGACAGTTAGAGGTTCCAGTTTTTTTATTTTGTAATGCATTCCTGAATGTCATTGCACCCCATAGAATTTTATAATGATGTGTGTTCATAAATTTAGGTAAACGTTTCAATTCATAGGGTGCTTATGTCCTTGCTTATGGGTGCCTGACTTAGGAAGAGAACGAAGAAGATGCAGTAATTTGATCCTTCACACTTCACGTTGAGGATCACAAGAAGGGATGTAGCCATCTGGGATGGCCACTTCCAGAATACAAAATGGATGCCCGCAATGAATTGAAGGGAACTATGGACAATGTTAAGAAAGCAAGCAGGCACCGAGCCTGTATGCATATTGAAGAAACAGCTCCCAGACGGAACTGAAACTGTAGGGCAATTAACATATTGATGGCCCATCTCCGGGAACAAAGGAAAGACATTCAAGCAACCGATCTAGCTCCAGACATCGCGGCGTCAGTTCCCAAACCGAAAGCGTAAACAAAGCAAGGCCAACAGCCACATAGGACCCGCCCAGCCATCAGGGCACCCACCCCTTTATTGGTCAAGATCAATAAGAGTGATTAAGACACGGCCCAATTAATTGGGGCCATGTTCAAGGCCCGCCCAAAAGCGCACGAACCCCCTTCGAGTATAAGAAGGCGGCCCTGAGAGAGAATCGCTCTCTTGGACTTGGCTCTCAAAGCGGAGAGACACGTCCACCAGCTGCACCAGAAGCAAGTAAGTCCAAGGTCAATGCTCGCTATCAGACAGACGACCTTAGCTGTTCTCCTGTACCTCTTCGAACCCAACAACCTCAGATCCGAACAACGGCCATTGTTCCTCTGACTGAGTGGGCACCCGAAGCTAAGTATAGGCGTTAGCGTTAGAGATAGTTTAGTTTGTAGTATTTTGTGCATGAGTAGATATTACTGTGTTTGTAAATAAATAGTATTGACTTTGAACTAACTAACTGGTGTATCGGCTCTTTGATCAGTATTCAGGTTTGAACCTTGTGGCGGTATCAAGAGATACCTGGCGACTCAAAAGCAAACATAATTAGGATTAAGGAAGGCGACCATATTGACCGCCATATTCATAACCAGAGAAACAGAGCAACACCACCCATAGCCTGAATCTGACTCTGTCGGGTCTTTTTGCAATGAAGTACATCTTCGTTACATACTGGCAATGAGATTTGGACTAAATTTGGGCATTGATTTTTTTTTTTATAAATCAAGCAAATAGTATTCCTTCAAATTAAAATTTCAAAATGATTAACCACATAATAAGTCAAAACAATAATGGCTGATCCCAGACTCCCAGCAGGGGGAAAACCATAGGTCCATAGGAGCACATGAACTGAAAATCGCAGGTTGTCTGCCAGCAAGTTCCCATGAGTGTGACATTCTTTAATCCTGGCTGAGCCCCAAAGTGAACAGCAAAACAAATCACAATACTGAGGTGTGCAAAACAAGTTTATGTTGCTTTTCTTGCACAATATCCCCAATTTACTTGTCAACTGCTTAGTTTCTGATATTCAACAATGTAGCAGTTTAAATCAAACTTGATTGAAATGAAACTGCAGAGTGGTGACACACTATCGTGGCAGTGAATTGGGTCGTCAATGACCTTAAATACCCACTTTAATGCGATTCAGATAATGTAGGCAGGTTCCCAATTTTTATGCCCACCCACCTGCCGCATACTAAACTGGTGTGATGACATCGGTAATGCCACCCGAAAACAACATATGTTTCTGGGTGCTTGGAACCCTCCCGAATTGGGAGAGTATTATTCAGCCCTTTGTTACGTGATTGGATGATCTTTGACTTTCAGTCAAACAACCTTTCTTGTATCGCCATTTTTTTAATGCCGACATGATCTTTCTCCTAGGTTGCTCGCTCACTGAAAGGAGAATAATCTTTAACTCCTGAAAACTCAAGAACAGTCCAGAAATATTGGCAAGGTACAGAATATCTGCACAACAGCAATTCTTAAATAGATGTTACATCCACTTCAATTAGGCTGAATCTTCTTTCAGCCCCATCTTCTTGCATTAGGAATCCTCTGTGTATAATAACTCCTGTATTATTAAGTCAGAGAAATCCTAAATTTTGATGCAGTATAATCAAATATTTATTTGTTCTAAGAAGTGGGAATCAAGCAGCATAATAAAAATAGGGAGCCAGGGGATTATCCTTCTTGAATTCCACAAGATAATGCTTCATGGTTTTTTAATGTTTGGCTTCAAAGGAACTCAATAGTCTTGTAATGCAGAGTATAATATCTCCACAGTCATTCAGTAAAATTTGAAGTAGCAAACCACAAAAATGTATTTGAAGATGGCACCATGATAACCGTATTAGCCATTCTCCAGAATAGTTTGTTTTCTTGTGCAGCCTTTAGTCGCAAAGATGATCATGCAGGTTGACGGTAAAATGACATCTAGTTCTCACTTCCGCAATGAGATGCCAAAATTTCCAAACCTGGAGAGACCTCCTGGATCTGAAACTCCAGCAGCTGCTGCTCTCCGGCTGTCAAATCTAACAGCAACAAATCATGCTGTCAGGAAAAATAACACAGCTAGTTACTTGGTCTTAATTAGGATCAGGGCAAAATGCAAATTAGAATGCCTTGGGAAGCTACTGAAATATTTTATACTGAGCAAAATAGCGAGGGAATATTTCCAGGAGCTAACAGACAAACTATCCAATTTACTGAGTGCTTCCATGCACTAACTGTCTATCTAATATTGTGTGCTGTCTCAAACAACTGCAGATAAATTCATTACAAACTACATAGCATGCAACAATTTCATATTGATTTAGTCAAAGGTGTCAGAATCTTGTGACTAAAGTCAGGAAATTAAATTTAAAACTGATAAATATATTTAGGCCTATAATTTTCAAAGTGAATTCCATTAATAATACATCCATAAATAAACTAAGAGAGTGGTTCACTACAGAGGTATAAAGGCAAGATTTGAGGTATTACAGTAACACAAGGCACAGGATCGTAGAATGATGCAGGGCACAAAGGGCCCATTCAGCCCATCGGGCCTGTGTCAATGCTTCAGCAGAGCTGTACAAGAAATTCCACTCCTTTGATCTTTCCCCATCGCCTTTTTCTTCAAATTCTTTTTTAAATGTTAGGATTTAGTCGGTTTGCATCACCCTTTTAGACAATGCATTCCAGATGATAACAACTCGTGTATAAATTGCTTGCGCATGCCATCTCTGGTCTTTTTCCCAATTTAGGTCCTACAGTTACCAGATCTTCCTGCCACTAGGAACATTTTTGCCATTCTTACACTATCAAAACCATTCATGATTCTGAACACTTCCATCAAATCTGCCCTAAGGAAAACAACCCATTTCTCCACATAGCTGAAGTTCCTCAGCCCCCATACTATTCCAGAAAATCTTGCTCAAAAAAAGAGACATGCTGTCAAAGCTTTTGTCTGACACGCATCAGGACAGATTCTCAAGAATATGGGATGGGATTCTCCATCCAGTGACGTTGGAATCACGAAAGACGATTTGGCGGAGAATCGTGCGAGGCAAAGGTCCTGGCCAGCGCCGGGCGCCCAACAAAATACCATGCCCTGGTGCCTCAAAGGCGACATCAATGCATTTACTCCATATGTACAGTCAACACCATTGGCAAATTATTAATCAGCCTGACCCTGTATTCTCCGGGGCTGCCACGATACTCCGCCACTGCCAGGAAGAATTACCAACGGCTAGTTTCACTTGTGGTTTTAAAAATCGGAAATCAGACCCCGTGCCTGTTGAAGGGGATAGAAGGGGTACAAAAAGTGTCCAACATCGCGATAGTGTACTGACAGTTGTGCCACTGGCTGGGAGCTTCCGCCGTGCCGGGGGGAGTAGTGGGAGGCAGCCAAAGGTTGGGCCCTGGGGTCGGGGTGAACATACATTGAATACCATTGCCGCAGCCTGCAAGGCAACCGTGTGGATGCGCACACTGCTAACTGCCCACTCTGGATTTAGTGCCACGGGTTGTATGGGTATCCCCCACAGTTCACCTCCATTCGTACCCTCTGACCCCAGCCGCTCCAGTGCCATCCTATTGGTTGGAAAGAATGTGTGTGGGGAGTGGAGCGCTAACATGTGGCTACAGCTCGTCAGCCTCTCAAGTGCCATCCCGACCCTGGCGAGTCTGGCACTGTTTTTCATTGGAATCGATTGTGTTCCATGTGGCGCCATGCCAGCCCATTTACGATTGATCAACTAGTCCAGGACCGGCGACAATTTTGTTCTCATGAAAGTCCACCTATTCACTCCTGGGGTCAGCACTTTGGGTGCGTTGCAATGGCCACACTGCGCCCAAAAAGCAGCTCGCCATGGCGCAGCGTGGCCATTGATAGGCGGGAGACCCTGCCCCCTGGATCTACCCAGCTCACAACGTCTCGCAAAATTAAACGTGGCCTCGCGAGAGGTGAATTCGCGATGTGAATATGGCTAACACTGATGGGATCACTTTTTAACAAATCTGCTATTAGAGCATGACAGTAAGCCTTACTAACGTGCAGATTCCCAAGATTCGGGATTCAACCCCTTCACGTCAGAGACTTTGGGCTAGCGCCGTTTAGCACTTGTCTCCACAACCGGGGACCAGATGGCACAGCACTCGTAACGGTCTCCCGGAGGATTGGAGGTCCCCAGCTGCGTACCCTGTGGGAAGGATGGTGCCCTGGCACTTCTGGTGCCACCTGGGTATCCTGGCAGTGTATGTCTGGCACCCTGGCATGGGCACTGCTAGGGTGCCAGGTTGGCACTGCCAAGGTGCCAAGCTGGCAATCGGGCGGGGCTTGCCCAACATGGGTGTTGGGAGGGTGCGGGGGGGGGGGGCAGGGCCAGGGACTCTTCCATATTGCATTTGGCGAGGTGGGGTGAGATACAGGCTGGGGATTGTTTCGGGGGCCTCGGAGATCAGGACACCCTTGCTACAATGAGGAGCTTTGGCGAGTAGAGCTCCCCGCTATACAAAATGGGGCTATGTGCGGCCTCGGCCGCGCGTTCCACATTCAGGTCCGTTGTTCAACGCGGGTTGCGTTGAATAGCCATGTGTTTCTCGGCACTACGACTGCTGGGAAACACGCAGCTAAATACTCTCGCGAGGGGACTTTGTTCCCTTCTGGGAGAATCGCAACCTTAGTCTCTGAAATGGCGAATCCCTCCAATGAAATCTCATAGGAAGCACAGTGTATACTGCATGAGAAGAGGGTACTGATTCATTGACAAGTGGACTCTGCTGAACTTATAATCAGTTTGCAAACGGAAATAACACTAGGTCTTGGGTCATTTTCAACTAAACAAAGCTTGGGGACAGCCCTTCTTTGGTTCAATCTTCATGGCAATTTCTCTACCAGAGTCCACTTGTCAACCAATGAGCACCCTCCTCACATGCAGTATAAATTGTTGTTCCCTTTAAGATTTGGCATTCTTGTGAATCACAGCATGTTTCCCTTTTCATCAACACTCTAGTAAATCTCTCCCATATCCTCTCTTAGGCTTTCACATCCTCCCCAAATTTGAACATAATACTCCAGGCTTTAAAGTATTTTGTAAAGTCTTACCATACTTTTTTGTACTTAATAAAGTCCATTATCCCATATGCTTTTTAGCATTCTTGTCAACTTGCCATGTCAACTTTAAATATTAATTTTAAATTCCACCTGCCATCATGCTGGAATTTGAATGTGGTGGGATTTGAACCCATGTCGCCAGAGCATGAACCCAGTTACAAGCCCAGTGACATTACCACTGCACCACCACCTCCCGTCCTTAAATATTTAGGTACCATACACCCCTAGATCTCTATTCCTGCACCATTTTTAAAATTGTACCATTTAGTTCATATTGTCTCCCTCAATTCTTTCAGCAAAATGTATCACTTCACACATTTCTTCATTACATTTCAACTGCCATATCACAGAATCATAGAATAATACAATGCAGAAGAGGCCCTTTGGCCCATTAAGTATGCACCGACGTTGTTTGTCCATTTGTTTATGTTTGCCCATTTTACCATTTGTCCTCAAGCCTGTTGCTATCCTCCTCTTTATTGCATTTTTGAGTTTCATATCTTGTACAAGCTTTGAAATTATGCCTCGCATACACATTAATGACCTGGACATGGGAAAGTGCAATAGTCTTAATGCTGATCCCTGTGGAACATCACTATATACTTTCCTCCAGTCTGAGAACAACTCTTCATCACTATATTCTGCCTACTCTCCCTTAGCCAGTACTTGAGCATCAAAATCAAGGCTGACATCCGTTACATTACAAAGCACTGTTGGAGATGCTGAGCGCGATTGTCCCAAAAATTAATTTGTGGCGAGTATTTCAGGGAGTTTCCTGCCGGTTCTGCCGGTGAGTTCCCCACAGCTATTCAATTACACTTTTATTGGGCCCTGGGGGGGGGGGGGTTTCTCACCAATTTCACCCACAATCAGGACGCAATACTCAGACAACGCTACTAGAGAATACCGGGAGAGGCTTCTAGCGCGCCGCCCGACAGCCTCCGCACCTCGCGAGATTCTCCTGAGTCCCGCGAGATGTGGAGTCGGCACCTTGCCCCAAATGGGCGTCACTGAATAACGCTCGCAGAAGTAATTCGTAAACGTAATCCGGCAAAGCACCACCGATTATGGGAGAGCTTTTCCTGAGGGCACTCAGAGAGGGTATGATTAGCCACATGCGTGGTTCACCTCTTATGGGGAGGGGGGTGTGAATAGAGGGTTGGGCTGGAGGGAGGGTTGAAGAGGTGCGTGGAGGGACTGCTGAAGGGGGAGGGAGATTATCATATCATAGAATTTACAGTGCAGAAGGAGGCAATTCAGCCCATCGAGTCTGCACCGGCTCTTGGAAAGAGCTCCCTACCCAAGGTCAACACCTCCACCCTATCCCAATAACCCAGCAACCCCACCCAACACTAAGGGCAATTTTGGACACTAAGGGTAATTTATCATGGCCAATCCACCTAACCTGCATATCTTTGGACTGTGGGAGGAAACCGGAGCACCCGGAGGAAACCCACGCACACACGGAGGGAGGGATGGAGGGAGGGCTGGGGGTCACCTGGGGGGGTGCTCCTGTGGGGGCTTGGGTGATGGGACGTTGGTGTCTATTCACCCTGGTGTAGGTCGTTGACCTTCTTCCGACATTGGAGGCCAGTCCCCCTGGTCACACTGCCCAAGCTGACTGCTGCCGCCACCTCATCACAGGCAGCACAGGCTGCCTTGTGGCTCACCCTCCGGGCCCTCGGGGGAACAGGCCATCCCTCCTGGCCTCTACCGCATCCAAGAGCCTCCCCAGTTCAGCATCTCTGAATCTTGGGGCCGGTCTCCTCGGCGCCATTGTTGTGAGCTGGCTAAGGTTGGCTGAGCAAGTGCAGCCCAAGCGCTGCTCGGCCTTGTTAGCAGGGGGCTGGCGAACGTAGTCACGGCAAATCAACTGGTGAGCCGGCATTTGGGCTGGGAAGCCCATGAGGCCTCATTAAGTGGGCCAGTTAACATGGAATAGTTTTGCCGGCCTCACCAGGCCGAGTGCCAGGAAACAAGCGGCAATTCCTGCTCGCTACAGCACTTGGGCATTTCTCCGGAGGATTGCAAGTGTGGCCTAAACCAATGAGAAACTCCCCAGAGCCCAAATAAATGACTAAGCTGTAATGTTATGTATATTTTCTGGAATGTAAAGAGTTAACAAGTTAATGATAATGCTTCTTACCACTAGAGGGAACCACATAACAGTAATATGTATATATCATGTGACTTGGGGATTCTGGAATAAGATTGTGAAGTATGAGAGAGAGCAGTTGTATTTGAGAAAGTCTATTAGTTAGCGATAGCATAGTTTAATATAGAAACCTTCTACTTTGGGAATGTTATCGAATCTTAGTTAGTCGTGTAATAAATTTATAATTTTGTATTAACAAAGCTTTGTGTTTTATTCGACACTACGCATCCAAGCCATCCAGGTAAAGCAAAATAGAAAATACAACATGCTACCAAAAGTGGACAACTTTAAATAATAGAGAACACAACATAAGTGTCATTGAATAGTGGTGGGGAACACGCCAGCAGAGCAAGCGGAAACCCTGTGAAAAACCCGCCACAAATAAAGTTTTTGGGAGAATCGAGTCCTTAGAATTTCTTTTAGCACTGGGCGCTGAACTCAAGAGATCAGGCCGCCATTTTGAAAGGGTGCCCCGATCTCTAAGCTTGTGGGTCCCCCAGACCCCCCCCCCCCCCCCCCAACACACGGGCACTACCCCACACCACCCCATTTGGTGACACCCCGCTATGGGGTCCCTGGGGGTCCCCCCTCTTCAGGCCCCCCCCAATCCCCCCCCCCTTCGAGGAACCCCAAGGCTCGCTGTAAGCCTCTCCCGGCATTCTCCGGCCGCGATGAGCTCAAGCGAGAGCATAACGTGGCCGGAAAATCGAGCCCACTAACTTTCAGATGAGACTTTAAAATCAAGGCCCCATCTGCTCTCTCAGGTGGGAGTAAAATACCTCACTGCCCGATTTTGAAGGACAGAGGAGTTGTCCCGTGTCCTCAAAATGTGTTCCTCAAACAGCATCACTAAAAACAGATGACAGGTCCCAGGTTCGATTCCGGCTTGGGTCACTGTCTGTGCGGAGTCTGTACATCCTCCCCGTGTGTGCGTGGGTTTCCTCCAGGGGCTCCGGTTTCCTCCCACAGTCCAAAGATGTGCAGGTTAGGTGGATTGGCCATGATAAATTGCCCTTAGTGTCCAGAATTGCCCTTAGTGTTGGGTGGGGTTACTGGGTTATGGGGATAGGGTGGAGGTGTTGACCTTGGGTAGGGTGCTCTTTCCAAGAGCCGGTGCAGACTCGATGGGCTGAATGGCCCCCTTCTGCACTGTAAATTCTATGATAATCTATGATAGATCATTATCACATTGTCCTTTGTGGAGCTTGCTGTCCACAAACTGGCTACTGTGTTGTTGATATTGTAACAGTGACTACACTTAAAAATGAACTTCATTGGCTATAAAGTGCTTGCGACATCCAATGGTCATGAAAGGCACTATGTAAATGCAAGTCTTATTCGCCAATTTTGCATCCACGCTGTCACTGACCCTTTAATATCATGGACTTTAATTTTGCTAACACGTCTATTATGTGGCAATTTGTCAAGCACCTTATAAAATTCCATATACACATCAACCTTCGATAACACTCTCCATTACTTCAAAGAACATGATGATTACATGTAATTTCCTTTTACAAATCCATGCTGGTTTTTATTTAATAACCCATAATTTTCCAAATGTCTATTAATTCTGTTCCCGATTATCTTCACTATTAATAAAGTTCCCTGACTACCATCAGGCTGACTGATCTGTAGTTGGCAGTTTTATCTTTTCTCCCCTTTTTAAACAGGGTGTAACATTTCCAATCTATTGTACTCTGGTACTGCTCCCATTTTAAGAGAAGAACCAGACTCGGAGTTCTGGATGGCCTTCTTCGAGGCTATGTCCAGGGTGGTGGGGGTCGACATGGAGCCGTGCCTGTCTGTGGCAGTCTTTGCGGTGTCAGAGCATCCAGAGCTCTGGACAGGGAAGAGAGTGGGTGCACTGGCCTTCGCCTCACTGATCGCCAGGCTGAGACTTCTGCATGGCTGGAAGTTGGCAGCACCACCTAGGACCCAGAATGACTCTCTAATCTGGCCGAGATCTTGAGACTAGAAAAAAGGTCATCTGGGCTTGAAATGTTAGTTCTTTTCTCTTCCTACAGATGCTGCCAGACCTGCTGAGATTCTCCAGCATTTTCTCTTTGGCGCTAAATTTTCTACTCAATTACCAGAAGTGAATGCAAAACCGAACAAATGCATAACAGCATAATTTTGAAGCAATGGTGAATTTCAAAATCTTAATGGGCATAAAAATCATGCATTCTCCACTCCCCGCTGGGCACATGAGATTGATCATTCATTTTTAACAAGTATATCAGAATTATTATTTTTTTTTTTTATAAGCTTATCAACCCGCTGTGCATTTTAAACATTTTCTATTTTTAAAACTTCAAACCAAATCAGACTACAAATTGCAATTGGCAATAACAGCGGACACTTCTTAGTGTGACATTCTCTTGTCCATTGTATTTAGTTATCCTTGGACCAATACACCTCGCAGCTCCACCCATTTGCTTTTTTCAACACCTCCATGCATCCCCACCTGACACGCACCTTCATCTTGTCACCTTACACCCACCTCTCACAGTCACCCTTGCTGTGACTGTTATGTTGAGAGAATTCCTTCATAATTGGGAATTCTGGAAGCATCCCGACTCAGAGCAGCGTAGTGGTATTGTCACTGGACTTGTATTTCAGAGAGCCAGGGTAATGCTCTGGAGACGTGGGTTCAAATTCCACCACAGCAGATGGTGAAATTTGAATTCAATAAAAATCTGGAATTAAAAATCTAACGATCACCATAAAACCGTTGCTGATTGTCATTAAAGCCCATCTGGTTCACTAATGCCCTTTTGGGAAGGAAATCTGCCATCCTTGCCTGGTCTGTCTTACATGTGACTCCAGATCCGCAGCAATGTGGTTGACTCTTAAATGCCCTCAGGGTTGGGCAATAAATGCTGCTCCAGCCTGCGACGCCACATCCCATGAATAAATATTTAAAAATGTGACCATGGGAGTGAAACTTACTGAAATCAAGTGACAACTTCACACCTTTCCATGGTGACTCCTTCACACTGAAGGAACAACCACTTTTGCCTGACACAGAGGTAAAGAGAACGTAGTGTGGGGAAGAACAATGTGAAGATGCCTATAAGAATTTATTTGTCGATTCAAACAGAAGGGAACAGAATAGACAGGACTTTTGGAAATAAAAACAGAAAATGTTGGAAAAGCTTGCAGCTCTGGCAGCATCTGATGAGCGAGGAAAAGAGTTAATGTTTCAAATCCCTATGACTCTCCTTCAGAGCTAAAGAGACCTCTGAAAAAGAATCACATGGACTCGAAATGTTAACTTTGTTTCTTTCTCCACAGATGCTGCCAAATGTGCTGAGTATTTTTAGCATTTATTCCAATAACTGTAAGTGCAGCAGTAGGTGGTTGAGAAGGTTGCTGATGCTTCTGCTGATGCTGCTCCACTTGTTCATCATCAGAATTCCAAGGTGTAGATGCCCCCATGCTGCTGTGAAGGTGGGCAGCTGGAAAGTGCAGGTCAAAGTGAAAAAAAGTCCCAAGATAGCAGAAATGACCTCCAAAGTGTTGAATGTCACATCCAAAGTGGTGAAAGCACACTCTCAGAACAAATCCTGTGAGCAAATTAGGGCAAAGAAGTAGCTGCCCTGCATATGTACTTAAACACTTTGCAGCCTGTCAATTTCACAGTTCCATCAATCCCCACTTTACTCTTGTCTCGTTGACCCTAATGAATTTACACAGTCCAGGAAACCCATGCGTTGGCAGTTAAAGCCAGAATGCATCGTTAAACCTTCAGTCAATTGTTTTTTTTAACATCATTAAATTGCTACCCAAGGGGTTTCCCGCACTGCTCCAAACATAATCATTTAAAATGTAAAGATCAACGGGTTCCTGACCAACTGACATCTTGTGCTGTTTTATAAATCCACCCACCCACCGTTGCAGGATAACATTTCCCTCCATTGAGTCAGCTTAAAACGCTAATGATTGCAATAAGCATCAGCCACCCTATTATATTTTAACACATACATTTTCCATTATAACACAAGTTGATAGAGAATCCGATTCATAAAAAAATAATTTGTTGAATCTTTGGGTTTGAGTTAGAAAGCAAGGATAGATTCAAGCACAGGAAAGCAAATGTATTATCATGGCTCCGCTACAATTGGGATCAAATGTGTTTGACTGTGAAATGGAAATAATCAGGATAGCAAACATTGATTACAAAATTAAATCAATAATCTGCGTTGACTGTTTCCTAAACTTGCTTCAGAAACCAAGAAGAAATAATTTATATGATCAGAGCAAAAAGCTATAGAATGGCAAGGTTTTGTCACGTATACCACCTTTACAAGACATTAAACAGCATAAAATTTTGTTTTATGACCTAAATTTTTCATTATAATGGTCTATTTTCATATAGTACAATATAGGAGCTAATATTATGCTCTCATGTACTTTCAATTAGGCTCGTGTCTCAGTGTAGAAAGGAGGATTTGTAATTACCACTGGGACTGTTCTGCTGTTCCCTGGTTCAAGTTTCATCAATGCACCGTCAGCGTATCATCAGGGTTGTCCTTGATGCCCTCGGAATTCTGAGGCATCATCTCATTGGTACAGCATTAGGGTAAGGGCACGATTGATGGTAAATGCCGAGATGTTCAAATCCCAGAACGGAATCTTGAAACAACTGCCCTCAATGGCGTTTTCAATTTATATAGTATGAGGAGAGGTTAGAAATCCAAAATCGGAAAACTTACGGGTGCGGCGATGACCAGCTAAGTCGCACGTTTCGGCACCTCCCGTTTTAACGGACTTTTGGGCTCTTATCGGGAGCCCCAACGGCAATTTTCGAAGGCTAAACCCACTGTGAGGCGACATAGAAGGGAGTCCCCCCGGATGTGAATGGACAGAAGAGATAATAGTGGCCAGATTGCGGAGGATCCTCTGGAGCAGCGGCAAAGAAGGGAAGTGAGAAGCAAGATGGCGGTGGAGGGAGGCCAGTTGGTATGGGGCCTGAAACAGCAGGAGTTCCTCCAGCGATGTGTGGAGGAGCTGAAGAAGGTGCTGGCGCCGATGCTGCAGGCGATTGAGGGGTTAAAGGAGGCGCAGAAGCCCCAAGAGATGGAGCTCCGTGGAGTGAAGGCAAAAGCTGCCGAAAATGAGGACGAGATACAGGGCTTGGTGGTGAAGACGGAGACGCACGAGGCACTGCATAAGAGGTGTATGGAGAGACTGGAAGCCCTGGAAAATAGCTCAAGGAGGAAGAACTTAAGAATCTTGGGTCTTCCCGAAGGGGCAAAGGGAGCCGACGTTGGGGCGTATGTGAGCACGATGCTCCATACCTTAATGGGAGTTGAGGCCCCGACGGGTCCCCTGGAAGTGGAGGGAGCGTATCGAGTCCTCGTGAGAAGACCAAAGGCAGGAGAAATTCCTCGAGCAATAGTGGTGAGGTTCCACCGCTACAAGGACAGGGAGATGGTCCTGAGATGGGCGAAAAAGGCACGGAGCAGCAGGTGGGAGAATGCAGTGATCCGCGTGTATCAGGATTGGAGTGCGGAGGTGGCGAGAAGGAGGGCGAGTTTCAATCAGGCCAAGGCGGTGCTCCACAAGTGGAAAGTGAAGTTCGGAATGTTGCAGCCGGCCAGACTGTGAATCAGATGGGGGAAAATTTTCTTTCCCCTCGAAGGGGGGGGACACACGAAGAAATGTGGGCGCCGGTGGAGAAGGGGAGGGGGAAGGAGAGAGGGAGCTGCGCCATCAGGGGCGGGGTCAAGAGGGAAGCGCGGGCTTTGTTCCCGCACTACGGAAATTGTGGCGGGAAAAGGGGGCGCAGGAAGGAGGGGGCCTCACATAATGGGAGGCTAAGGATAAACGGGGGAAGCCGAGGTCAGCCAGAGTTTGCTGACTTCCGGAAGCAATGTGGGGGGAGCAACTAAGCTAGAGAGGGATCTAGCGGGGGGGGGGGGTTAACTGGGTTGCTGCTGCTAAGGGGAAGGGGGATCTGTTACGGGATGGGATGGTCGGGACGGGAGGGCGCCGTCGGGGGGATAAGCGGGTGCGTGGGAACCGGGTGAGGAGCTGGTCTAAAAAAGGGGATGGCTAGTCGACGAGGGGGGGGGGGTGGTAAAGAGCCCCCCAACCCGGTTGATCACGTGGAACGCGAGAGGGTTGAATGGGCCGATTAAGAGGGCAAGGGTACTTGCGCACCTAAAGAAGCTAAAGGCATGCTTCAGGAGGCGCACTGAAACTGGCGGATCAGGTCAGATTAAGAAAAGGATGGGTGGGACAGGTATTCCACTCGGGCTTGGATGCGAAAAATAGAGGGGTGGCAATACTGGTGGGGAAACGGGTATTGTTTGAGGCGAAGACCATAGTGGCGGACAGTGGGGGTAGATACGTGATAGTGAGTGGCAGATTGCAAGGTGAGGCGGTGGTGCTGGTGAATGTATATGCCCCGAACTGGGATGACATGAACTTTATGAAGCGTATGTTGGGGCGCATCCCGGACCTGGAGATGGGAAAGCTGGTAATGGGGGGGGACTTCAACACGGTGCTGGACCCAGGGCTGGACCGGTCCAGATCTAGGACCGGGAGGAGGCCGGCAGCGGCCAAGGTGCTTAAGGGCTTTGTGGAGCAGATGGGAGGAGTGGATCCCTGGAGATTTACTAGGCCAAGGAGTAAAGAGTTTTCCTTCTTCTCCCATGTCCACAAAGTGTACTCCCGGATAGACTTCTTTGTCCTGGGAAGGGCACTGATCCCGAAGGTGGCAGGAACGGAGTATTCGGCTATAGCCATTTCAGATCATACCCCACATTGGGTAGATCTGGAAGTAGGAGAGGAAAAGGAACAGCGCCCACTCTGGAGATTAGATATGGGACTGTTGGCGGACGAGGGGGTATGTGTAAGGGTGAGGGGATGTATTGAAAGGTACCTAGAGATTAATGATGACGGAGAGGTCCAGGTGGGAGTGGTCTGGGAGGCGCTGAAGGCGGTGGTTAGAGGGGAGCTGATCTCCATAAGGGCCCATAAGGGGAAACAAGAGGGTAAAGAAAGGGAGAGATTGTTGAGGGAGATTTTGAGGGTGGATAGGCAATATGCGTAGGCTCCAGATGAAGGGCTATACAGGGAAAGACGGAGATTGCACACGGACTTTAACTTGTTGACCACGGGTAAGGCGGAGCACAATGGAGGAAGGCACAGGGAGTGCAGTATGAATATGGAGAGAAGGCGAGCCGGCTGCTGGCCCAACAACTTAGGAAGAGGGGGGCGGCGAGAGAGATCGGAGGGGTTAGAGACGAGGAGGGAAAGATGGAACAGGGAGCGGAGAGGGTGAACGGGGTGTTTAAGGTATTTTACGAGAGGCTATATAAGGCTCAACCCCCGGAAGGGAAAGAGGGAATGATGCGTTTCCTAGACCAGCTGGAGTTCTCGAAGGTTGAGGAACAGGAGATGACTGGACTGGGAGCGCAGATTGAGGTGGAGGAGGTGGTAAAAGGAATTGGGAACATGCAGGCAGGGAAGGCCCCGGGACCGGATGGGTTCCCGGTGGAGTTCTATAGGAAATACGTGGACCTGCTGGCCCCACTTCTGGCGAGAACCTTTAATGAGGCTAGGGAAAGGGGGACACTACCCCCGACGATGTCGGAGGCGACGATATCGCTGATCCTGAAAAGAGACAAAGACCCGCTGCAGTGCAGGTCATACAGGCCTATTTCCCTCTTGAACGTAGATGCCAAGCTTCTGGCCAAGGTGATGGCGACGAGGATAGAGGACTGTGTCCCTGGGGTGGTGCATGATGATCAAACGGGGTTTGTTAAAGGGAGGCAATTGAATGCTAATATACGGAGGCTGCTGGGGGTGATGATGATGCCCCCACCGGAGGGGGAGGCGGAGATAGTGGTGGCGATGGATGCAGAGAAAGCATTTGATAGAGTGGAGTGGGACTACCTGTGGGAAGTACTGAGGAGATTTGGATTTGGAGAGGGGTTCATTAGATGGGTTCAGCTCCTGTACAGGGCCCCGGTGGCAAGTGTGATTACAAACAGGCAACGATCTGACCACTTCCGACTATATAGGGGTACAAGACAGGGATGTCCCCTGTCCCCGTTACTGTTTGCGTTGGCAATTGAGCCACTGGCCATAGCGCTGAGGGGCTCTAGGAAGTGGAGGGGGGTACTTAGAGGAGGAGAAGAGCATCGGGTGTCATTATACGCGGATGATTTGTTGTTGTCTGTCGCGGACCCAGTGGAGGGGATGCCTGAGATAATGCAGACACTCAGGGAGTTTGGAGAATTTTCAGGATATGAATTGAATATGGGGAAGAGTGAACTGTTTGTGATGCACCCCGGGGAACAGGGCAGGGGAATAGATGATTTACCGTTGAGGAGGGTAACAAGGGATTTCCGGTATTTAGGGATCCAGGTGGCCAGGAACTGGGGAACCTTGCATAAGCTTAACTTGGCACGACTGGTAGAGCAGATGGAAGAGGACTTTAGGAGGTGGGACATGGTGCCCCTGTCATTGGCAGGCAGGGTGCAGGCGGTTAAAATGGTGGTCCTTCCGAGGTTTCTTTTTGTGTTCCAGTGCCTCCCTGTACTGATTACAAAGGCCTTTTTTAAGAAGGTGGACAAGAGTATTATGAGCTTTGTGTGGGCTGGAAAGATCCCAAGAGTAAAGAGGGGGTTCCTGCAGCGCAGTAAGGACAGAGGGGGACTGGCACTGCCGAGTCTAAGTGATTATTATTGGGCCGCCAACGTGTCAATGATATGTAAGTGGATGAGGGAAGGGGAAGGAGCGGCGTGGAAAAGACTGGAGATGGCGTCCTGTAGGGGAACTAGTCTAAAAGCACTGGCGACGGCGCCGTTACCGTTCTCCCTGAAAAAATACACCACAAACCCAGTGGTGGTGGCAACTCTGAAAATTTGGGGGGCAGTGGAGAAGACATAAGGGAGTGACGGATGCCTCAGCTTGGTCCCCGATAAGGAACAACCACAGGTTCATCCCGGGAAGGATAGATGGGGGATTTAAATCTTGCTAGCGAGCAGGAATTGCGAAATTGAAGGACTTGTTCTTAGACGGGGCGTTCGCGATTCTGGGAGCACTGACAGAAAAATATGGGTTGCCACCTGGGAATGCATTTCGCTATATGCAAGTGAGGGCATTTGTGAGGCAACAGGTGAGGGAATTTCCGCAGCTCCCGGCGCAAGAGATCCAGGACAGTGATTTTGGGGGCATGGGTGGGTGATGGTAGGGTGTCAGATATATATAGGGAAATGAGAGACGAGGGGGAGACGATGGTAGAGGAGCTGAAGGGAAAATGGGAGGAGGAGCTGGGGGAAGAGATTGAGGAGGGGCTGTGGGCAGATGCCCTAAGTAGGGTAAACTCTTCGTCCTCGTGTGCCAGGCTCAGCCTGATACAATTCAAGGTTCTACACAGGGCGCATATGACTGGAGCAAGGCTGAGTAGATTTTTTGGAGTGGAGGATAGGTGTGGGAGATGCACGGGAAGCCCGGTGAACCACACCCACATGTTTTGGTCATGTCCGGTATTGCATGGGTTCTGGGTGGGTGTGGCAAAAGTGATTTCAAAGGTGGTGGGGGTCCGGGTCGAACCAGGCTGGGGGTTGGCTATATTTGGGGTTGCAGATGAGCCGGGAGTGCAGGAGGCAAGAGAGGCCGATGTTTTGGCCTTTGCGTCCCTAGTAGCCCGGCAAAGGATTCTACTTATGTGGAAAGAAGCTAAGCCCCCGGGTATGGAGGCCTGGATCAATGACATGGCAGGGTTCATAAAATTGGAGCGGATAAAGTACGCACTAAGAGGTTCGGCTCAAGGGTTCACCAGGCGGTGGCAACCGTTTCTCGACTATCTCGCAGAGCGATAAGGGAAAATAGGAAAGGTAGCAGCAGCAACCCATTGGGGGGGGGGTGGGGAGGGCTCATTTGGGTCCTCAGGGGTTTTATGTGTGTGTTTATATATTAGTTATTTATATTAGATGTTACGAAGTTACTATTTTAGTTACTATTTCTGTTGTTTCTTATTTTGTTGTTGGCAGTTGCCATTAGTTAGCATATTATTTATTTTAAAAAACGATCAATGTATATATTATTACAAAGTTATAAAATGGGAAATTTTTGGGAAAACTTTAATAAAATATATTTATTTTAAAAAAGAAATTATTTTTAACAATGTAAATGGTAAATGATTATTAGGAAACAGAAAACAAATAAAAATAACCTCGAAAGACACAATGGGCAGAATCTTACCATATTTTCTCAAAGTGCTGGGTCTGGTGAGAAACCCGATTGGAATCTCACAAAATATTGAGCGTGTATAAAAAACAAGTTTCTATCCATGTGAATCACACCGCACTCGTGGTGGCCTGCCGCTGATTCGCTCACCTCGGGACAACTTAATCTCTGCAATCAGTGGGATGCAGCTTATAAATGCCTTCCCAGTACTTGTTCCAGATTCAATTGAGGAGGTGACTACCAGGAAGCTAGTGCCTAGATTCTCAGGGGGAGCCCTGAACAAATTCCTAGATGGTGTGCAGCAGAGACGGAACATCCTATACACCCGTTCCTGTGGACATCCTACCATCAAGGTCACCATCCCCACCTGGTAGGCAGTGGTAGTCTTAGCGAGTGCCAGCTCACTGCAGAAGAGGATGAGGCAACAAGTACTGCAAGAAGGTGAATGACCTTCTTTACGCGGCCAGGGTAAATCTGTCTCATGATGCCCGCAGCACCCCTTCACACCTCCAAGGTTATCTCTCACCCAACCACCTCATGGGTTCCCAACAACAATCGCATCTCCACAATTGCACCCCCCCCCACAAAATAAAAGCCCAGCCTCCCACCCAGTAGATAATCTTTTCTTCAGGGTAGCATAGTGGCACTGCTGCCTCACAGCGCAAGGATCCAGTCCAATTCCAACCTTAGGATACTGTGTGGAATTTGTACATTATGCCCCTGTCTGCAGGGGATTCCTCCGGGTGGTAAGGTTTCCTCCCACACTCCACAGATGTGTAGGTTAGGTGGATTGGCAGTACTAAATTGCACCTTAATGTCCAAAGGTTAAATGGGATTATGGGGCTAAAGGGATGGGGAAGGGACCTAGAAAGGATGCTCTTTCAGAGGAACAGCGTCGACTCGGTGGGCCAAATGGCCTCCTTCTGCACTGTAGGGATTCTATAATTCACATCCCATGCAAGCCAGGCTTCTTCACCATCTGAACCCACAGGACTCCTACCTACATTCTCCCCATCTGCCTCATTGCAGGATAAACCCAAGCATAACTCGGTCTTTTGGACCGAGTAAGGGCAGAAGGTTTTTTTTAGTTCGGGCATCATGATCGGCACAGGCATGAGGGCCGAAGGGCCTGTTCCTGTGCTGTACTTTTCTTTGTTCTTTGCTCTTTATAACGTGTACGATTGTGCACAGGCAGTCAGTCATGCCTGAGCTCCAATGCTTCATGCTCTTTGAAGAATTAATCCTTGAGGAGCAGGATTGCACCTTTGCAATGGACTAAGTGGGGTTAGCAGACAAAAGTGAGAACCCTCAAAACATGCAGTCATGGTTCAAGGCTCACGTGAGTAACCTTTCTCCATCATTATTCCATGTGATGCACCAATGCCATCTACCTTCACTTGCAGGTCAATCAGTTGACCACTCGAACCATCCTCGCGCTCTCTAGAAACCACAGACCTGAACAGCTCTGAGGGAGACAATTGAGAAACAAGCATCATGGGGACATCACAGCTGTCACCTGCACCCTCCACCAATGTAAATAGTCACATCTTTGTCAGATTAAAAGCAGGCTAGATTCTGAGAAACTCACTGGTGAGCTCAGAACACCTGAGTAGGCAGGGACGTCCCAGGGATCCGACACTCAAGAGGGATGCTGGAGTCCTGTACTCCGCTGTGTACCAAGCTAATGATGTGCACACAGGTACGGTCGGCCCAAAACTGCAGACACTGCAAAGGCAGATTCACGCACATCAGAAAGGGATGACAACATCTTGCCTCAGACTGCAAGGCCGACTGGAGGAGTCCCTTCGCCTGCTGTCCGAGGAGATGGTGCCATCCATCAGTCCGATGCTACAAGGCCAACACTGCGAAGGTGGGATCCGCAATGGAGATCTTTGTGCAGGATGTGCGCTCCATGGCAGGGGATTTCTGCTGCATGGTTTAGCTCATGACCTTCACGGTGCAGGGCTTCAACTGCATGGTGCAGGCACTAGTGAGAATTCACGCGTGTTAGTGCCAGAGGATGGCAGGGCTTCTGGATCTCACTTCAGCTGCTCCTCTATCCCATGTGTCATGTGAGAGTACCTGTAAGAAATGGGTGTTTATAAATGGGTATGTATATAAATATCTGTAGTGAGAGTACCTTTAAGAAATGGGTGTTTACTACTGTAGTGATGTCAGAGAGTGGGTGGAGCTGGGCTGTCTGTCAGCTTTTTACTTTCGTTTTAGGCTGTTTCCTGCAGTGTGTGTTTGAGTTTCGTTTTCAGAGCTGGATAGCTGCAGTTACAGCCAGAAGGTGTATGAGTCTCTCTCTCTGTAATCTAAAAACTGTAAACCGATCCTTTGGTGATTTAAAACTAATAACTGCTCTCAGTAGTGACTTTAACCTGATGTGCTTCTGTTAAAAGTTATTTTTTCAGTCTTCTGGATGTTAAAAGGACACCTTAAGGATTACTTAGTGTTGTATTCTTTGGGGGTTGTATTTGAATTCATGGTTGCTAAGATGTTCACTGTTCGTTTTAAAAAGGTTAACTTGAGTTCATAGAATAAACATTTTTTTGCTTTAAAAAATACTTTTCCATTTCTGCTGTACCACACCTGTAGAGTGAGCAGTGTGCTCCCCATACCACAATCTATTAAAAGTTGTGGGTCAGGTGAACTCCGTGATACACTTTGGGGTTCTCTAAACCCTGGCCCATAACACATGGAGGAGACAAGAAGCCCCGGGGCACCCAAAGGGAAGAGGACCGGAAGGAATGCAGCCCAGGGTCACCCACCAGCTTGGACACTGAGGAGGGCAGCACAGCAACACCCATGCAGCCTGATAGTAGGCCAAGACTCCCAAGGTCCACGCTCCCCCAGGTAACCCCCGCCAAGTTCCTCTCAGGCAATAGGCGTGGAAGTCAGCAGGCCACCTCAACCTCAGATGTGGCTGCTGGGGAAACACTTAGACATAGTGGCAGGGCGAGGAAGAGCAAGAAACTTTCGGCACCTAATGGGCACATATGAGGAGTGGTTGAGGACTCTGGGTCTGTACTCATTGGAGATTAGAAGGATGGGAGGAGGGGGGGATCTTATTGAAACTTACAGGATACCGAGAGGTCTAGATAGAGTTGACGTGAAGAGGCTGTTTCCACTAGTAGGAAAAACTAGAACCCAAGGGCACAGCCTCAGACTGAAGGGACGATCCATTAAAACTGAGGTGAGGAGGAACTTTTTCAGCGAGAGGGTGGTAAATCTGTGGAACTCTTAGCCACCGAAGGCTGTGGAGGCCAAATCACTGATGTCTTTAAGAGATATATAGGTTCTTGATTAGTGAGGGTATTGGGGGCTATAGTGATAAGGCAGGAGAATGGGGATGAGAAACATATCAGCCATGATTGAATGGCAGAGCAGACTTGATGGGCTGAATGGCCTCGTTCTGCTCCTATGTCTCATTGTCTTATGGCACGAGTGAATCTAGGCATGAGTAGAGATAGGTCACCATTGTATTAGTGCTCGTGCTAAAATCTCTTTGTTCAACCATACAGATCCTCCACACGGTCAGTTCATGGCGACATGCGTCATGAGCCCTCGTGCATATTCGGCGCTTCATGCCTGTGGAGCGTGAGAATGGCGGTGCTATGTTTCTCCCACCTCCCACACTGATGATGCAGCATAGAAGTGCCGCCCCTGGACTGGAACCCCAGGTCACTTCTCCTCCCACCGACACCCCACCTCCCCCCCGGCCCAACATATCAACGCTCATGCCTTTCATCTCTAACGATGAGGATGCCAAGGGCTGACAAAATGTTGAGAGCCTACCCACCTCCAACATAAGGTGGAGAAAAACACAAGGGCTCCTGACATCGGAAGGGATAGTAGTAGCTGGGATTTGTCATCGAGCATCTCTCAACCCATGATAAGCCCATTCACTGGGAGGTTGCCTTCACCTCGAGTCAAACATATCACTAAGGATAAGAGGACCATCGCACTGTCCTCAACGCAAGTCATCATCATTCTCTTGCAGCATGAAGCCAATCGCTTTAGCGCACTGCCCATGAATGTAAGAACGCATGAATGTAGGAACCATCTTGAGGACCTCCAGCAGACACGTATACGGGTTGATGTCAGATCTCATGGTGGGAGAGCTCTTCACTCCGTAGTCCTGGTAGTCTCCAACAGTGAGGCTATGAGGTCATCCTTTACTCTTCGCCCCTTGCTGGCCCTGGCCATCACCCGAGGTCCCTCTGCCACCTCCTGCCTTGCCATCCTCCTCGACATCCTCCTCATCCGAGGAGATGTGGCGGTGCTCCATTCCCTCCTGGTCCAGCTTCTCTCCCCACTGCAGTGCCAGGTTATGCAGAGCACAGCAGTCCACAATGATGTGAGACACTCTTTAGGGGTTGTATTGGAGGGCTCCTGCCGACCAGTCCAAGCACCGGAACCTCACCTTCAGCAGTCCAATCACCTGATCAACTGTGCACACATTGATGCATGAACCTCGTTAAAGCGAGTCTCAGTAGGTGTTGCGGCCTCCGCATTGGCGTCATCAGCCACCACCTGAGTGGGTACCATTTGTTCCTGAGGAATTAAAACTCCACCTGCTGCTTTCCCTCAAAAATGGCTGGGATCTGAGAATGCTGCAAGATGTATCATGTGACGCTTGCTGGGAAATAGGCACACATCTGTATGATGTGCATCGCATGGTGACAGTCAATCTGGACATTGAGGGAGTGGTGTCCTTTGCAGTACATGAATGGTGCAAAATGCCACCAAGGAGACCGCAGAGCCACAAGGGTGCAGTCACTGACACCCTGAACCTGGGGCCTGATAAGTGGGTGAACTCAATGGCCGTGGCATCCTGGCTTGCCTGGTCCCACCGTACGTACATGTGGGCCCTCGTGAATAGTGCATCTATGATCTCAACCTTTTGCACTTGTGTGTGGCTGACTGGGATATGCCACACAGGTCACCCTTGCTGCCCTGCTGTTCAGAGCGGTGGTAGATTAAAGGGCCATATACAATGGGTCCATGTGGTGCCAGCTCTTGCATAAACTGACACAGCTGGTCCACCATTCCCCAGGATAGATGCAGCCTTCTCCGCTACTGCAGCTCTGACATGTGAAGGCCAGATGTTCGATGTCAGAAGATCTTTTGTCGGTAGTATCTCCCACCAGGGCCCACCATCTGTGGTTCTGCTCCCGGAAAACCAGTGAGCCCAGTCTCCTCCTCACCTACAGGTGCGCTGGCCCTGGCCGCGTGCAGCAGCATGCAAATCTCTCTGCTGCTGGTCAATCATAACCAATAGAATAGCCCACTTGACTGGTTCCATGATTCTCCAGAATCATAAGCTGAAAGGAAGAGATCATCAAAGTGATCCATGTCCTGCACGGTTATGGTACATCCATCCATGTGCTTTGCCTTCAGGAAGAGCGCCTCTCTGGTAAGACTCACTCCCTTCACTTGGGCACAATAGCATCCCAGTTGTTCCTCTCACCTCCACCTGGATGAAGCGCGTGACCCCCAACAATCACACCTCTCCCCACCAAGTTGAACTTTTGTGACCCCCCCCGCCCCGTGTCCGCTCAGGTGTTTCTCTGCAACTAATAATAATCTTTATTAGTGTCACAAGTAGGCTTACATTAACACTGCAATGACGTTGCTGTGAAAATCCCCTCATCGCTACACTACGCGCCTGTTCGGGTACACCGAGGGAAAATTCAGAATATCCAATTCAGCCAACAAGAACGTCCTTCAGGACTTGTGGAAGGAAACTGGAACACCCGGAGGAAATCCCCGCTGATACAGGGAGAACGTACAGACTCCGCACAGACAGTGACACAAGCCAGGAATCGAACCAGAGTCCCTGGGGCTCTGAAGCAACAGTGCTAACCACTGTGTTACCGTGCCATCCAGACGAACACCAAGAAGATGAGGGTGACCTAAGCACTCACCTCCGATATCCTCTTCGGAGGTGAGGTTGCCAGGTTCAAGCTTTTATAAAACTGTTGGAAATAATGCCGGCATGACGTCATGCCAGCGCTCTTCAATATTCAGTGAGGAGATCAGTCCAAAGGTGAGCACTCGGGAATGATGTACTGATGTGTTAAAATGAGGTTCCTAGGCACAGTGGTTAGCACTGCTGTCTCACGGCGCCGAGGGCCAGAGTTCAAACCCAGTCCCAGGTCACTGTCCATGTGGAGTTTATACATTCTCCCCGTGTCTGCATGGGTCTCACCCCACAACCCAAAGATATGCAGGGTAGGTTGATTAGCCACACTAAATTGCCGCTTAATTGGAAATCATTTTTTAAAATGAGGTTCCAAGACTCCCGTCGCATTTTTCACATTTCCAAAATTCTGAAATTGCGATATCGCTGTGAGATCCATGTTTTGCAATGCTCTCCATTGTTTTGTGCTCACTCAATGATCCCGCACAAGTAGAATTATAAACAGTTCCAAACAATCTTAACTGCTTCCAAGCTAACTCCCCCCAATCTGTTCCAGGGGCTGGTTTAGCACACTGGGCTAAATCGCTGGCTTTTAAAGCAGACCAAGGCAGGCCAGCAGCACGGTTCGATTCCCGTACCAGCCTCCCCGAACAGCCGCCGGAATGTGACGACTAGGGGCTTTTCACAGTAACTTCATTGAAGCCTACTCGTGATAATAGGCGATTTTCATTTCACAACACCTTATAGACTTTAAGATCTATAAAAATCCAGTAACTTTAACCACACAGTGCCTTCTCGTCTGTTGCTTCTGATGTTTAACCAGCAGTTTGTTTTTCAAATCTGCCTGCCTTCACACGCTTCTTGTTGGGAGTTAAACAGCTATCCATTGATTGGCTGAAATCTAAAACAGTCAGCTTGTATATGTTTTCAGAATTGCCTCAAATATTTCCCCTTGATCTCTCCCTAATTTCTTTAGAACTGCACTCTCCCAGACTTAATTGCCTTCAGCTCTTTATTTTACCTCTTAGATTTTAAAAGTAAACTCACTTTATCCACTTTCCCTAAGACACATTTCCCTCCTTGCATCTCTTCCTCTGAAACCTTAAAAACCTATTCACATCTATTCATCTGCCACATTCATTGTTATTATGTTGCCTTAGGTAAACATCTGTTTGCAGTGTTGCTATGCTCATTAACATATCAAACGCAGAGTTAAATTCAGTCCCTCTGTCCCTGCCTTATTATTACCTTGCTCACATATTCCACAGTTAAAAATATATGACTAGAACATAACCCACAGAAAATATTCCAATTTCTGGGATTTCACATATGTTTTCATGACAATTTTAACTGTTGTTGCTAACTTTTGGTTGGTTCAATTGGCTCTGTTTTATAACCTTTGCTCTAGAGTCGCCAGGTATCTTTATGATACTGCCACGAGGTTCAAGTTCAAGTAATGATCAATAACTCAATACACCAATTAGTAAGATTCAAATCAAAGCACATTTATTATACATAGTAAATAACTACTCATGCATAAACTCTACTTTCTAAGCTATTTCTATCACTAACAGGCCAATACTTAGCTTTGGACTGGCCCACCAGGTCAGGGGAACAAATGGCCTTTTGTTCGGGTTCTGAGTCTGCGGGATTCAAAAGCTGGTATGGACTGGTAGCTAGGAGCGCCTATCTCGTAGCGAGCATTTACTTGAGACTTACGTTCTTGGAGGCCGCCGGACAGGTTACTGTCCAGGGTTGGTTCACGTTGCTGAGTGACCCTGTCAAGAAGGACGATTTGAACTTGGGGGCTTTACTTTATAGTCCCATGGGGCTTTCCGCTCTTTGGGGCGGACCCCGTACCTGGTTTCAAGTGATTGGACTTCGTTCCAATCGCTTGGTTCGATTTCTCCAATGCTGGAGCGGTTCACTGATCGTTGGGCGGTCTTTAGGTGTCTGTTAACCTCTTTTGTGTTGGCTCCTGCTGGCGCCGAGGAGTCTGGCTTGGCCTTGTTTACCTTAAATGTTTCGATTGTTTCCAGGGATCGCTCATTAGTATGTAGATGTCTGCTACATTATTATGCCGATGGTTGCTGGTATCGATGGTGTCTGGGCTTTTGCAGAGTCTAATACACAGTAAACTTGCACCTGCTAGTTTTTGCCTGTGTTGGCTGAATTTCCCTTCAGCCTTTGCTGTTCTCCATTTTACGTCGGGAATTGGCCAACCCAGGTGGCTACACACCCTCCTTGTGATCCTAACGCGAAGCGTGAAGGATCACATAACTGGGTTGTTCTTCATTCCCTGACCCGGCGAGCACTCTTTTATGGCCTCTACACTCACCATAACTATGCAGGAAAATTTTTAACTGACAATTCTAAGTGGCGCTATGCCAAAACAGGGACATGCATTACAAAATAAGAAAAACGGTACCTCTAACTATCCTCAATAAACTACACTCACTCAAACATTCAATCATACTAACTTCCTAAATAATACAAACAAAATCATAGCAGCATTATTCACATTTTTCCTGGCTTGGCAGTCAAGCTCAGGATTGTACAATCGCTCATGAAACATTTCATTATTCATAAAAAGGAACGCAAACGAATGTTCTTTATTATAGATCGCGGGGGTCTGGTCCTAACCGAAAATAGGGGATCATATCCTATATACTGGGGTGCGAGCGCGGTAGGCTCTCCTTCTCCATTTCCTCAGACGAATAGTCTGCACGATGCAGCAGAGTATCGACAATACTAGTAGAGATTCTATCAAGTAGGACAGGGAGTACCAGGTTATAAACCTGTCACACCAAGATGGTGTGGTGTCGCTTGTGACTGGGCTCTGGGTACGATGGGGAAGTGAATCATTAACGGTTGGTGGGGGTCAGGGGTTCGCGTTCGCGCGCAACCAAATGTTCATTAGGGTGATGAGCAACACAGAGGATGTCCTCATGGTTCTTCTTCTTTCTCTTCACTTCTGTTCCTGGAGCTTCTGGAGTTCTGTGGGATCAAGCATAGTGTCTCTGTCACTACCTTGTTTTAATATCTCGTATGATAGCATGTCTGTCCTTTAGTGCCAATTACTCCCTTTATGATTGGTCACTATGTGTGACTCCCTAATTTTTTTTTTCCAAAAACCGAATTTCAGGACAAGACACACTTACAAATACTGAACCAGTGCGAGCCATCTCGCAGGCTGTGCGATTTACCATCCAAATGTTTGAGGATGTAAATAGCATAGGGTTGGAAACCTAAGGGTCATCTGAAACAAAACAAAACTTTTTGAACGAAAATTGCCGAAATGAGGTGCGTATGGGCCACGACGGGTAAGATTTGGATGGAATCCCCGGGTAGGACGGCGACCAATGCCGTGTGTTCTCTAGCCGAGCGTAGCTGACCAGAGGGGGGTCCTCAGGCAGGCGGGTCCCAATGCCGTTTCTCCACTGCCTGAGCAAGCGACAAGAACGGGCAAGAAATGTAATCATCCTGGGAGGTTGCCATATTGGTTCTTCCTTCGAACCAGAAGGGCAGTTACGAACGGGGGGTCTGGCAAGCTCTCAGGGGTTTCTGCTGATGAGCGTGCTGACAAGTTCTCAGAGGTTTCGGCCGAAAAATAAGGCGTGGGGCCGTGGAAAAAATTTCCGATTTCACAAGCAGCATTTAACAATAACACTAACAAACAACATTAAACATGCTGCAGATTCCATCAGAAAGGGCACCGTTTTCTCCCAAGCGGTCCCTTTTTAAAACATCATCTGGACACCTCAGTTATCAGTTGCGAACAGGGTCGCAAAGGGGTTATCGCTTTGGGAGTCAGACTCAAAGTTGTCATCCTCTCCCGGATGCCAAACTCTCCAATGTATCAGGGCGGATAGGGCTGCATGGTGTGATTCAGGATCCCTCTCGTCATTCCAGACGAGTCTGTATGAGTTATCTCGGTGCCAAAATGTGGTGTCTAGTTCTGTGGGGACGGAATCGGGGTCGTCATTGTAGGTCGGTGGTGGGGTTTGTTTAGGAACGTGATCATGAAGGGATCACTCGAATCGTGGTCAGATTCACTGGGTGTGGGTCCTGTTGCATGGGGATAGTAGGGAGACGTGCTGTGGCTATTGTCCGAGTCACAGTTGCTGTCGCTGCTGCTGCAGTCTGTGGGCGTTCCGGGGCGGAGTCTAATGTTCGGGGGTGGAGTCGCGGTTGAGTCCGTGGCTGGGCTGGACGTGTTGGGGGAGGGTAGGGTTACGTTGGCTGTGGGCGGGGAATGGTCTGCTGCTTCGAGCATGAGGTGATGTGCGTGGTTAGACTGTGTTCCATATACCTTAAGCTGGTTAATATGGTACCACGCAGTCTTTCCGTTGGGGAACTTTATTTTGTACACTGAGGGGCTTACTTTGTCCGCAATGGAGTACGGACCCGAATATTTATGTGACAGGAATGTGCTGGGGTTGTATATGGTGAGCATGACTTGCTGTCCTACACTGAACTCAGTTGCATGCACTGTCTTATCGAAACAGGCCTTGCTCTGTTTCTTCTGTGTGCCTAATCGTACGGCGGCTGCTAGCTGAGCAGTTTTAACATTCTCTACCAGTTGTTCTACTGCTTTCTCGTGTGTGAGGGCCGTCACTTCGGGGCTGGTCAAATCTAATCCCAATAAAAATTCTGTGCCTTTCATGGGGCGTCCGGTCATGAGGGTGTAACCTGTAGATGTTGAAACCGTATTTCGCAAAAACAACAGCGCAAAACGGAGGACTGAATCCCAAGTGGTGTTGTTTTGCTGGACCATTTTTCTGAGGGTGGATTTTAGAGTCCGATTCATGCGCTCCACGATACCACTTGACTGGGGGTGGTATGCGATGTGGAATTTTTGGGTAATGCCAAATATCGTGAGGACGTTCTGCATGACATGTCCCGTAAAATGGGAACCTTGGTCGGATTCAATGCTGCGGGGGAGTCCCCATCTCGTAAAGATGCGGTGGGTTCAAATCTTGGCTGTGGTCTTTGTCGTGTTCGTTCTGGATGGGAATGCTTCCACCCATTTTGTAAACGTGTCTATCACGAATACATACTTATAACCATTCCTGCAAGGGGGCAATGGTCCAATGTAATTGATCTGGAGGTTAGTCCAGGGGCCATTAACGGGTCAGGTGTGACTAAGCTGAGCCTTTTTGGCATATCTGTCTGGATTGTTCTGGGGACAGATAAGGCAATTCTCAACGTAGTGAGTTACATCTTCTTTCAAACTCGGCCACCAAGAGAGCTGCCTGAGGTGGGCTGTAGTGGGATCAATTCCCTGATGTCATGGAACAAACAAATGAGCTGACTCCTGTCCTGTTCAGGAACCACATAAAGGGTGTCTTTTAACACCATACCGTCATGTGTGGTCAGAGCATTTTTAAACCTATCGTAAGGTGCCGTAAATTTTCCTTTTAAAATCTCCCTGAGATTGCTATCCTGCTTCTGGGCCTGCACTAAATCCTCGATATTAGTCTGCGAGACCTGAACTGCATTCACTGGTGCGTTTTCGGGGGGTGTCCAAAAATACCCGTGCCTGGAACCTGCTTTTGCCAATGCGTCGGCTTTTACATTTCCAGGGGGGGAGAAACGATGGTGACTACGAACTTTGACGAACTGTGCTCTTTCTAAAATGTGATGGAGCAATGGGGCTGAGGGGAGGGGTTTTCCGTCTGCGGAAACAAATCCTCTTGCTTTCCACAGGGGTAGGAATTCAGTAAGGCTGTTGCAGACATAAAGGCTGTCCGAGTATATGTCTGCTGGGCTGGGGAAGGAATCTGGGTGTTCCACTATGTATGCGATGGCCGCTAGTTCTGCCGCCTGCGCGCCCAAGTGTCCTGGAAGTTTTATTGCTATTTCTTCTAGGGCGCGTCCCTGCGCGTCAACGTAAATGCCGCATCCTGTTATGCGCTTCCCTTCTAATATTGTGGAAGATCCATCCACACATATCCTAATGGGTTTGCACGTGTCTGTGTGCTTGGGGCTCTGGGTTGAATTACCTATCTTTCTGGGGGGGGGGGTGTTTTCGCAATAAAGGGGCTTGTGTTGTGGTGTGGTGAGATGATTTCACATTCATGGGGGGTGCCTGGGTACTGTAGGTTATCTGCTAAGAAAGTGTGGGTCTTGGTCCTTTTAACAGTGGTGTCCCGTCCCTGCAAAAGTAGGGTCCACGTGGCTGCTCTTATTTGACTGACGGTACCGTCCTTAAGTCGTCCGTCCAGTAAACGTTGGGTGGGTATGTGTTCCGTCAGGATTGTGATGGGGTTTAGTCCGGTTATGTGTGAAAAATATTGTACTGCCCAGAATACTGCGAGCAGGTGCCTTTCACAGGCTGAAAATCCCTGCTCCACAGCATCTAAGACTCTGGAGGCGTAAGCCACGGGCCTTAACTGTTTGTGCCGTTCCTGGAGGAGCACGGCCGAAAGGGTGCGGGTCTGTGCTTGCGACCTCTATCGCATAGGGGGAAAGCGGGTCTGGAACCTGTAGTGCGGGGGCTGCACTGAGTGCTCTTTTCAAAGAGTCCACAGCATCCGTATGCTGCGGAAGCCATTCCCAGGGGGCTCCTTTCTTTAGGAGGTCTGAGAGGGGTGCTGCCTTGCTGGCGAAACCGTCAATGTGGTTTTGGCAGTAGCCAACCAGTCCTAAAAACGACCGGAGGACTGAAACGTTCTGGGGAAGGGGCAATTTGGCAATCGAGTCAATCCTTTTATGCTCGATCTCGCGTTTACCATGTGTGATAATTGTACCCAAATATATCTCCTTGTTTTCCAAAATCTGGGAACTTTACATCCAATTTTCTGTAGGAGTTCCAGGAGTTCGGATAGAAGCTCGATATGCTCTTCTTTGGTGTCTGTCTGCAGTAATAGGTCATCCACATACTGGACCAGACATTCGGGGCGAGAAAAATTTGATAATCCATTTGCCAGCTGTTGGTGGAAAATGGAGGGGGAGTTGTGGAATCCTTGTGGAAGGTATGTCCACGTGTACTGCTGATTTTTAAAAGTGAAGGCAAATTTGTATTGGCACGCTTTTGCCAATGGAATGGACCCGAATCCATTATTGATGTCCAAAACAGTGAAGTATCGTGAATTGAGTCCCTGTTTCGGCATGGTCTCGGGACTTGTGGCTACCGTGGGGGCTGCTGCAGGGGTGACTTTGTTGAGTTCCCGGTAATCGATGGTCAGTCGCCATGATCTATCGGGCTTTCTCACTGGCCAAATCAGGGCATTATTAGTGGAGGCTGCTGATCTGAGCACACCCTGCTCTAATAAGCTGTCGATAACTTTTGCGATTTCTCCCTCTGCCTCTTGGGGAAATCCATATTGCTTTTGGCGTCGAGGGTCAGGTCCTGTGATTTGTACTGAACCAGTCATCCGGCCACAGTCGTGTTTGTGGGTCGCGAATGCTGTCATGTTCTTTTGTAAAACTGCCCTAACCTGCTCGCCTGTGCTAATTGTGGTCGGGTCAAACCAAAATTCGTCTACTGCGCTAATCTTGTTTGCATATTCTCCTATTGTGAGCGTTGCGGGGGCTCTTGCGGATTTTGCCATTTTCCAGACACACTGGTTGACTGGATCAAAGGATAGGTTGTGGGAATTCATAAAATCTATGCCTAAAATGTGTTCTGCTGTGTGGGGTAGATCGACTAAAATTATGGGGTGCTTGGTGATGTTGCCGATTTGAATGGGTACAGGGGCTGTAATGTGTCCCTGCTGTGAGTGGCCTGTAAAGCCGCTGAAGGTGATGGTGGCTATAGTGGGCCACGTGTCCTTTTGAAACATGGTGGAGGAATTGATTGTGGTGCGGGACCCTCCTGTGTCCCAGAGAAACTCGATGGGCTGTCCCCAAATCTTTGCTGCAACTACTGGTCGTCCGGACCTATCCCAAAGGGTGTCGCAGACCCAAATGGAGGAGCCCAAACACCGCCAGTCCGTTCCTGTCAGGTCCGTCTGATCTTAACGGGTGCTAACGCTATGTGTTGGCTTTGTCCTGTTCTTATTTAGAGTGCCTGTCTGCTGGGCTCTCTGTTGCATTTGTGGGGCATTGCATTCTCTTGCAAAGTGTCCTAACTGTCCACAGTTGTAACACTCCTGTGACTTTTGATGGGGGGCTGTTCTTGCCTTCATTTACCCATGCGGGGTTCTGGTGTGTTTTCACTGCTTGTATGTCTGCTTCTGCCTGCTGTTCTTCGGGATTTTTATTCGTGGGTTTGTTTTGAACAGATTGCTCCCAAGCGCGGGACCATCTTTTTACAACATATTTCTCATAATGCGCCTCCTCTGAGGGATCATAATTCGCACAAGCTTTTTGCCCTGTTTCTGTGGCATGGGAGATAAGGGTGCTGGTCCATTTGGCCATGTTGTCTGGGGACAAATGGGCGCAGTCTAAGTCTCCGAAAACTGCTGCGAAATGGATCCATAAGCGTCCAGAAAACGCTATGGGGTGCTTGGTTATCTTTTGCCTGCCCTTATTGAGGCCATCTACAGGGTCACCCCTGTTATACCCGATCGCGTCCAGGATCGCAGTATGCATTTCTGTAAGGGTGCCTCCTCCTACATTCTGTGGGTTGGGAAGGGCTGCTACAACCGAAGGGTCTAAACTCAAAACTGTAAGCTTCAGTTGCTCTCGCTCATCCAGGCTGTACATGGTAGCCTGCTGTTTTACTCTGGCAAAGAAGTAGTGGGGGTCTGAGGTGGGGAGGAACGGTGTGATTTTCTCGCACGCGTCCCGTAATTGGGTCACTGTTAAGGGGGTGGTGTACATAAATTCCGTGTCGTTCGATGTGGCTGTGCGGTGGGTGGTGACTGGGTTCATTGGAGCCTGAACTATCTGCACTGTGGGGGTTTGGGGCGCTTTTCTCTTCTGGGGCTTTCCCTGCGCACATGTTCCCTGAACATATCTCTGCGCTGTCTCACTCAATTCTTCCCAATCAGGGCTGTCTTCCTCATCTAGCCGTGATCCAAAGGTTTCCTGGAATCCTTTTTGAACTGAAAGCAGAGATTGCAGCTCTGCAATCTGCTTCCGGCACTTTGTGTGGTCTAGTGAGCTTTGTCTTTGCACCGTGGTGGCAGCATGGAGTGCTCTTAACGCTGCCTTCAGGTCACTACAATGCCTCTATCTGCTTCTCAGTTCTCCCATGTACCAGAACTGCACGTTGCGTGTCCTGATAGGCCTTTTCGTACTGGGATTGGAAGCTGCTTAGGTGCGCCAGACAAGACTGGTGTGCCCACTTGGCATCATCCACCTCTCCGTCTTTTGCTGCCAACTTCCTCCTTAACTCTACGTTCTCTTTCTCTACCTCACTGACATCGACATTGCTCATTCGATGTATCCCTTCTATCTCTTTCCGGAGCGTCCTAACGACCTCCTCTGTGCTTCGCAATTGTGCCAAGCAGTACACGATTGCCATTGGCTTGCGAGCTTTTCCTAAGCTCTTCTTGTGAATCTCGCTCAGGTTCTCCCACCAGGTATGTCCTATACTCCCGGGACCTGTTTCCTCATTTTCACAGAATTTGCTCCAAAGGGGTCATCCTTTCCCTTTGAGGTACTTTCTGATTTCCTCTTCCCAAACGGGACACTGTCCTACTCTACTGCTGGTCGCTGCGACCACAAATTCTTCGGGGTTCATGAGGCGTTGAATTGCCTGCATTGCCATCTTTCCTATCTGAATGCTTTCTTAAATTTGGAATGAGGGGGACTAAGGCGGGGCTGTAATTACGGGTACGGCTTTCGCTATTTTCCGGAATACAAACTCCCGACAGTTTTGTCGCAACAAAAAATCTATCAGTTTACCTTATCGCCCTGTTAGTTACGCATGCATATACACACTTTTGAATTACGAGGATTGATCAGAACTGCTTGAACACTTGTTTTTCTGTTCCCAATTGGATTTCTAATTCAAATTTTGGGTTCTCCCGGAGTGGTTAAGCAACTTCTAGATCGGGTCCGTCAGGATGTCGCCAGTAATATGTTGCTAACTTTTGGTTGGTTCAATTGGCTCTGTTTTATAACCTTTGCTCTAGAGTCGCCAGGTATCTTTATACCGCCACGAGATTCAAGTTCAAGTAATGACCAATAACTCAACACACCAATTAGTAAGATTCAAATCAAAGCACATTTATTATACATAGTAAATAACTACTCATGCATAAACTCTACTTTCTAAGCTATTTCTATCACTAACAGGCCAATACTTAGCTTCGGACTGGCCCACCAGGTCAGGGGAACAAATGGCCTTTCGTTCGGGTTCTGAGTCTGCGGGATTCAAAAGCTGGTATGGACTGGTAGCTAGGAGCGCCTATTTCGTAGCGAGCGTTGACTTGAGACTTACGTTCTTGGAGGCCGCCGGACAGGTCACTGTCAAGGGTTGGCTCGCGTTGCTGAGTGACACTGTCAAGAAGGACGATTTGAACTTGGGGGCTTTACTTTATAGTCCCCAGGGGCTTTCCGCCCTTTGGGGCAGACCCCGTACCTGGTTTCAAGTGATTGGACTTCATTCCAATCGCTTGGTTCGATTTCTCCAATGCTGGAGTGGTTCACTGATCGTTGGGCGGTCTTTAGGTGTCCGTTAACCTCTTTTGTGTTGGCTCCTGCTGGCGCCAAGGAGTCTGGCTTGGCCTTGTTTACCTTAAATGTTTTGATTGTTCCCGGGGATCGCTCATTAGTATGTAGATGGCTGCTTCATTATTATGCCGATGGTTGCTGGTATCAATGCTGTCTCTTTTGCAGAGTCTAATACACAGTGAACGTGCACCTGCTAGTTTTTGCCTGTGTTGGCTGGATTTCCCTTCTGCCTTTGCTGTTCTCCATTTTACGTCGGGAATTGGCCAACCCAGGTGGCTACACTATGCAGCAATAAAATGCTGGAGCACCGCACACTCCCCAATGCACATAGTCAAAGCCTCATTGAAGCCACACTGGTCCTTGCAAAAATGCATCCGAGAGCTGATCTGATACGCTGCAATGATTGCACCACATAGAAGGGAAATAAATGACTACAGATGAACATGGTTCATGTCATGCCCTGGACCGGTTTTGATCACCTGAGAGAGTAGGAGAGGAATTTTCGAGCCAATTCTTTTTCATTGGTCCTGTTATTTTCCTTCCTTTTTTTTGCCTCCAGGAGATTACTTGGCTGGTAAGGGGCTGTCAGGGTAGATGGAAAACATCTTGCCATGATACACCAGCAATTGTGACTGTGGGATAAGCTTGGCTGGCCTTTTCATGCCCATTATTTTTGTATGTATTGTAAGTTTCACACGGACAGAAATCGATTTGATTTTATAAATCTTGTCTGTGACCATCATCGTTACACCTCACAGGTCGATCTGAGCTATCCTGAATGCTTCCTTGATTCATTCATTCAAAGGCAATCAACAGCACATCTTTACTTCATGAATGATCCTCCATATATGAATGGATCCGGAGAGATCACAGAACTATCTCATCTGGCTGATGACAGCAGTGTGTAATCACAGAACAGCAGTGTAAAGAACATATAATGAGGCACCTATCCCCAGGAGCTAATTAGAGCACGTTATTGAACTGTTGAAGCAATGAGTCTATTGCTGAACTTGGGATAGTGAGGCGTTGTTGTGCAGGTCAGAAATATGTCAAACATTATGGTGCTCTGCTAAATCTTTCACAATTTTACTATCTGCAGAAGAATCAACATCCAGCAGGGGCAGAAATGGGTTCAATTGGTGCAAAACTAAAGGAAAGTCACCAGGTTTTCTGGATCCACTTGAACACCAGCGAAAGGATAATCCGGAAACTTAAAAACATAGAAAATAGAAGCAGCTGGACCCATTTGGCCCTTAGATCCTGCTCTGCAATTCATTGATAATCATAATAATAATAATCTTTATTAGTGTCACAAGTAGGCTGACATTAACACTGCGTTGAAGTTACTGTGAAAAGCCCCGAGTCGCCACACTTCGGTGCTTGTTTGGGTACACAAAGGGAAAATTCAGAATGTCCAATTCACTGAACAAGCACGTCTTTTGGGGCTTGTGAGAGGAAATGGAGCTTCCGGAGGAAACCAACGCAGACAGGGGGTGAATGTGCAGACTCCGCACAGACAGTGACCCAAGCCGGGAGTCAAACCTGGGATCCTGGCGCTGTGAAGCAATAGTGCTACCCACTGTGCTACCGTTCCGCCCACATGATCATGACTGATTATCCAACTCAATGGCCTGATCCCACCTCCTCCCCCCCCCCCCCCCCATATCCTTTGATCTCCTTCACCCCAAGTGCTATATCTACTGATTCTTGAAAAAATAGTGTTTAGTCCACATCTGCTTTCTGTGGTAGAAAAGTCCACAGGCCTACCACTTTCTGGGTGAAGAAATGTCTCCTTATCTCAGTCGGAAATGGCTGACCCCGTATCCTCAGACTGTGACCTCTGGTTCTGGACACTCCCACCATCGAGGACATCCTTCTCGCATCTACCCTGTCTAGTCCTGTTAGAACTTTATAGGTTTCTATGAGACACCCCCTCATTTTTCTTAACTGCAGTGAATGCAATCCTAACTGACTCAACTACTCCTCATATGTCAGTCCTGCCATCCTAGGAATCAGTCTGGTAAATTTCCACTGCACTCCCTCTATAGCGAGAGCATCCTTCTTCAGATGAAGAGACCAAAACAACAAAAAATGTTGCAGGTGTGACCTCATAAAGGCCCTGTATAATTGCAGCATTGCATCCGTACTCCTGTACTCGAATCCTCTCGCTATGAAGGCCAAAAAACGTTTGCCTTCTTTCCCACCTGCTGCACATGCATGCTTGCCTTCAGCGCCTAGTGAACGAGGACACCCAGGTCTTGTTGCACATCCTCCTCTACTAATTTATGGCCATTCAGATAATAATCTGCCTTCCTGTTTTTTTGCTTCAAAAGGGGTAACTGAACATTCATCCAAATCATACTTCATCTGCCAACTCGCTCACCTTGTCTAAATCACACTGAAGGATCTCTGCATCCTCCTCACAGCTCGCGCTTCCACACAGCTTTGTGTAATCTGCCAATCTGGATATATTACATTGCTTTCCTTCATCTAAATCATTAAGATATATTGTGAATAGCTGGGATCCCAGCACCGATCCCTGTGGTGCCCCACTCGTCACTGCCTGCCACTTGGAAAATAACCCGTTTATTCCTACTCTTTGTTTCCTGTCTGCCAACCAGTTTTCTATCCATCTCAACAGTTACATCCTCGAAAAAGTCCAGTAGATTTGTCAAGCATAATTTCCCTTTCATAAATCTAGGCTGACTGTCCGATCCTGCCACTGTTTTCCAATTGAACTGCTATAAAATCCTTGATAATGGATTCCAGAAATGTCGCCACGACCGACATCAAGTTTACTGGCCTATCATTCCCTGTTTTTTCCCTCCCTTTCTTTTTAAATAGTGGTAGTCACCCCCAATCTGTCGGAACTGTTCTAGAGTGTATAGATATTTATTGGCCTTCAATCCCATCAATTTCCCCAATACCATTTCTTTACTTATTATTGATCTCCTTCAGTTCCTCCCATTCAATAAATCCTGTGTTCCCCAACATTTCTGGAATGTTATTTGTGTCCCCCTTTATGAAGGCAGAACCAAAGTATGTATTTAGTTGGTCTGCCATTTCTTTGCTATCCATTATAAATTTTCCTGATTGACTGTAAGGGACCTACATTTGTCATCACTAATCTTTTTCTCTTCACATACCTATAGAAATGTTTAGTCAGTTTTCATGTTCCCTACAAGCTTACTCTATTTTCCCTTTCTTAACCAATCCCTTGGTGCTCCTTTGCTGAATTCTAAACTGCTCCCAATCCTCTCGTATGTTTTTCTTGCCAATTTGTATGTTTCTTCCGTGGATCCTAAAAATTCTCTTGTAAACCATGGTTTGGCCACTTTTCCCATTTTACTTTTGCACCAGACAGGAATAAACAGTTGTTGCATTTCACCCATGTGCTCTTGAATGTTTGACTTTGCCTATCCACCGTCATCCCTTTAAGTAATATTTCCCAATCCATCATAGCCAATGCAGAAAATATTGAACTATTTAGTCAGGAACTACTGAGAGTAAAGGCAAATTAATCTTTCAAACATTGTCCCTTTATGAGAAGCTTAGTAGATAGCGTTAAAGATATTGATTAAATATACTTTTTTTTGCATGATGTACTGTTTCTTCCCTTGGTGACAACTTACGCTGAATATTTTGTACTATCTTGTAAACAATGTTTCTAAATTCAAACATAGGATTGACAAGAGTTAGTGTTATTTCCTGAGTTTCTCAAGGGTCTAAAATAAAAGAGGTTAGCTAGCCCTTCAATAGACTCAGTTGAACTCCCTGCAAATATAAAATCCTGTTCAATCTGCTGTGTTGGTTAGCTTAACCTAATTACTTTTAGGATTGGCATGAGTTTTTTGAATAAAGCAGCTGAGTATCATGGAAGATGAGCCATTATGATAACTGTTGTCAAGGAGAATATTGAAATTCAGGCTACTAGACTAGAAGGGCTTGAGGTTCATAAGGAGGAGGTGTTAGCAATTCTGGAAAGTGTGAAAATAGATAAGTCCCCTGGGCCGGATGGGATTTATCCTAGGATTCTCTGGGAAGCTAGGGAGGAGATTGCTGAGCCTTTGGCCTTGATCTTTAAGTCATCTTTGTCTACAGGAATAGTGCCAGAAGACTGGAGGATAGCAAATGTTGTCCCCTTGTTCAAGAAGGGGAGTAGGGATAACCCCGGTAACTATAGACCAGTGAGCCTTACTTCTGTTGTGGGAAAAATCTTGGAAAGGTTTATAAGAGATAGGATGTATAATATGGAAAGGAATAATTTGATTAGAGATAGTCAACACAGTTTTGTGAAGGGTAGGTTGTGCCTCACAAACCTTATTGAGTTCTTTGAGAAGGTGACCAAACAGGTGGATGAGGGTAAAGCAGTTGATGTGGTGTATATGGATTTCAGTAAAGCGTTTGATCAGGTTCCCCATGGAAGACTACTGCAGAAAGTACGGAGGCATGGGATTCAGGGTGATTTAGCAGTTTGGATCAGAAATTGGCTAGCTGGAAGAAGACAAAGGGTGGTGGTTGATGGGAAATGTTCAGACTGGAGTCCAGTTACTAGTGGTGTACCACAAGGATCTGTTTTGGGGCCACTGCTGTTTGTTATTTTTATAAATGACCTGGAGGAGGGCGTAGAAGGATGGGTGAGTAAATTTGCAGATGACACTAAAGTCGGTGGAGTTGTGGACAGTGCAGAAGGATGTTGCAGGTTACAAAGAGACATAGATCAGCTGCAGAGCTGGGCTGAGAAGGGTAAATGGAGTTTAATGCAGAAAAGTTTGAGGTGATTCATTTTGGAAGGAGTTACAGGAATACAGAGTACTGGATTATCTTGGCAGTGTGGATGAGCAGAGAGATCTCGGTGTCCATGTACATAGATCCCTGAAAGTTGCCACCCAGGTTGAGAGGGTTTAGAAGGCGTACAGTGTGTTAGCTTTTATTGGTAGAGGGATTGAGTTTAGGAGCCGTGAGGTCATGTTGCAGCTATACAACACTCTGGTGCGGCCGCATTTGGAGTATTACGTGCAATTCTGGTCGCCGCATTATAGGAAGGATGTGGAAGCTTTGGAAAGGGTGCAGAGGAGATTTACCAGAATGTTGCCTGGTATGGAGGGAAGATCTTATGAGGAAAGGCTGAGGGACTTGAGGCTGTTTTAGTTAGAGAGAAGAAGGTTAAGAGGTGACTTAATTGAGGCATACAAGATGATCAGAGGATTGGATAGGGTGGACAGTGAGAGCCTTTTTCCTCGGATGGTGATGTCTAGCACGAGGGGACATACCTTTAAATTGAGGGGAGATAGATATAAGACAGATGTCAGAGGTAGGTTCTTTACTCAGAGAGTAGTAAGGGCGTGGAATGCCCTGCCTGCAACAGCAGTGGACTCGCCAACACTAAGGACATTCAAATGGTCATTGGCTAGACATATGGACAATAAGGGAATAGTGTAGATGGGCTTTAGAGTGGTTTTACAGGTCGGCGCAACATTGAGGGCCGAAGGGCCTGTATTGCGCTGTAATGTTCTATGCTCCCCTCATCTCTACCTGCTCCTTTCATGCCTCGGTTTCTGGGCACTTGCTTGGCACCAGAGAAACCCAAGCACAGCACAGAGCTGCTGTAAAATTGCACATTATGGTCCTGTTCAGGTGACTCACCAGCAAACAAAATTCCCCAAGAAAGGTCTTCCAGTGATTGCTGCCAAGATCTTCATGCCATTACAGAATTCCCAAAGGATCCCATGGACAGACTTGGACCTGCTACTTAGGGGTAGCTCCTCGGAGGAGGTCTAGAGGAAACTGGAATTCTGCAATCTGATCACAGATCATTGCACAAGTGTAAGTAGTGGACTCCTCCATGCTGCTTACCAGATAGTGCAGGAACTGCTGCATATTCACAATGGACTCTACAGTTTGATGGTGATCATCAGACAACCTTCAAATGTCTGGGGGTCCCACTCTCTCAGTGAAACACTTTTACAGCAGAACTGCTGCGTGCCTATCCTCAAATGTGTAGGCCTCATCCCAAACTCCTTTTTAAAATCTATAGGGAGTCCTCTAGGATCTAATACCTTAATTTGGGAAACACATGGAGGATTTAAGGATTCACAACAGAACACTCACCCCTCTCAGTGGCATTCCCACAATAGTCTGGTTAGAAAAATGCTATTTTGAAGAAATGCAGAGGATCTGTGCCCGGTGTGCTAGCAAATATTGCTTCCTCAATTGACAAATCTGGTTATTATCGCATTGTTAGTTGTGGGAGTTTGCTGCACACAAATTGGCTGCCATGTTCCGCACATTACAACAGTGACTACACTTCAAAAGTATTTCATTGGTCAGAAAACATCATATAATTGGTCATAGAATCCCTCCAGTGCAGAAGAAGGACATTCGGCCCATCGAGTCTGCACCAACCCTCTGAAAGAGCACCTACTTCGGCACACTCCCCCGCAAACCTGTAACTCTACCTAACCTTTGGGCACTAAGGGGCAACTTATCATGGCCAATCCACCTAATCTGCACTTCTTTGGACTGTGGAAAGAAACTGGAGCATCCAGAGAAACCCATGCAGACATGGGGAAAATGTACAAACTCCACACAGCTAGTTCCCAAGGTCAGAATTGAACTGGGGTCCCTGGTGCTGTGAGGCAACAATTTACATATAATTGTAAGGCCCAAATTTTCACCATGGCAGAAAGCCTCTCAGTGGAGGCATCTGGCTATTTAAGTAACCAGTTGCCTCCACTGATGTGGGGTTTTGTTAGGCCAAGAGTGTGAAACTAGAGTGTATATTTCAGGCCAACCAAGATCTGGTCCGAACGTGGTAGATTCATTTGGATAGCCAAGAGAGCTAAGATTCCCCTTTGGATGTAGTCCCAGGATACATTTAGAAGAGGTGAGGAACTTTTTAGGATAGGCAACACTCTCTTTGGGAATGTTGAAAGTGAACATGATTGTACAGAAGACTCATTGGAACTATAAAAGCTGTGAAAGAACTGTCAAATTTTCAAAATATCTGTCAAAGGACACTTGGTAAATTGTCATGGAGGGAGTAAGGGTAAAGGGTGATGGATGCAGCATGGGTTCATATGAATTGTCATAAGCTAGCATAGGGGCTAAAAAGAACCTGGGGACTTGGGAGGCATGAGAGGCCATGATAGGGTAAGTAGAGGGGCACGGGAATGAGGAGTCATGAGGAATTAGTGGGGGGCATGACATTGCACAGGTTCACACGGATGGGGTATGGCAAGTTTACAGGGGGCATGAGAGGAGTGAGGGAAGGGGGCTGTTTTAATTTTTCAAAATGCAATTCAACAAAGGGAGTGTCAGAGCATAGTGGCAAGCCTTCCATCCAGCCCGCCTCTGCACCTGTCAGCTTCCACACTCGTCCTGGGGGTGACACGTCTGACTTCTAATCCACACCATCACCCCACCCACCCGCAGAACAAAAATCAGAATCGTGGGTGCCCATTTTTAAAGGTCGGGTTTGTAGAGCCAGGAATTCTCCCAGCTAAATGCATCTGACCCAGGAGCAAAAATCTGGGCCCAAGCCTTTCTTTCTAAACATTCAGGAAATAATTGTAAGTTTGCATATTTAATATCTGTACCAATCTGATTTATGAGGAAATACTTATTTTATAATTGTATGAAGCTTTAACAAAATTACTCTGGTAGTGAATGAACATTTTTGGCATCATCAGGTGACTCAATATCCAACTGAAATTGGAAAATTGGGCAGGGGATGTGGTCAGACATAGTAGAGAAAGCAAACTGAACACACACAGAAACACAGTGTTCTCTGTCAAAAGCAATCAGATGTAAAGTTGAAAATCAAAGTCCCTAATTGCCCAAATACAGTATACCAACTCATTACTTTCCATTTATATGGCATATTCGACATAAAAATGGTTGAAAACAATTTACAGAAGGTGCATTGGAAGCTACTTACCATTATGGAATATACAAATAGGATGGCATAATTGTGAGGTGGTTCCGCAGCTAGCGATGAACCTTGCAACTATGCTTTCAAGTATGTCAAGAGCATAGAGACTAAGCTGAATAATCTCTTTTGAATTGTCCCTCGAGGGGGAAGAGGAAAGAGTGGTGCAATAGCATTAGTTGACAATTGAAGTTATTAATATTACCACAACTGTACAAACTTTCACAGGAAATATGCTGACTATCATAAGAAAAGTCCTGATCCAGAATACAAAGAAAGTCTTATATGGTCCACCCCTCAGCAGAACAGTACGTTACGGACAAGAGGAAGGTTAATTTAAACTGTACTAATTTCTCCTCTCACCACATGAATGTGTTTTGATTTGTGTGGTAAACCACTGTATTATATTGTACTTACTGTTCTTACTTATTGTACTTACTGTTCTTACTGTTTGTTACATGTCTGGATTTGTCCCTGCTGGCTCCGCCTGTGGCTCTGCCTCTCGGGCTCAAGTATAAAGGTGGCTAACCGCCAGCCCTGCCCTCATTCTGGGACCGGCTGCCAGCAGGTGTCTTTTAGCTGATTAAAGCCACAGTTTACTCTTCTGACTCTCGTCTGTCATCATTGATGGTACATCAATTTGCTTCCTCTTTATAGGTCATGGCATATTTCCCAACACCTCAGTTTTGGCGCGATCCAATTTCTATTAATGACCTCACAGCAAACTCGAGATAGGATGAACTCCAAGAGGGTGAGTAGGTTTACATACACTCAAAATGGGGGGCTTATCGCAATGTTGCCCCTTTTACATTCAGAGTGAAAGAGAGATAGCGATAATAAAGATTTACAGTGCAAAGACCACAGAGAAAAGAAGTAGTGGGTTACGTGGGTTCCACAGTCCAGAATCAAAGTCAAATGAGTTATTAATTTGCCGAGTTCTGTAAGCTGGAACCAATGCTGCTTAATTCAGTTTTCCTGTGGTGTTGACTTCACATATAATATAGGCGCAATGATGAATTAGTCTTGTAGGCAACGGTACATAATTTCCGGCAGAAAGACTGTAGATGGGGTCAGGTATTCAACTTGGGCCAGAAGACCTTTTCAGTGAGGCTGCTTTTTGAGTGGTAAACAACAAATTGATATTTGTAGTACAGCAAGGCATATTAATCACACAAGCTAGAGGTCCATATCACATGACTCCCACCTCTCCATATTGCCATTGACAAGGTGTGTGTTTACTTTGTGTGGGTCCCCAACATGGTTGAATATTTCAATCATTAAGAATTGTAAGGTAGATTATGAGGCCCTTTTTCCTAACAGGCGAGGAGCCTTGGGTTGGCCAAATTGGGATGTGAATTTCTGATGGCCTTTGTATAGCTCTCTTTGAATTTGGTCTGTGAAGTCCTCAGGGGGGGGGTGTGTGGAGGATCTCTTCAGGGATAACGTGGTGGAAGTTTCCTTGATACTGCCAAGGAGTTCCTTTTCTTCGATGATCAGAGGTAAGCATAGATTTAGCCATTCTAAAAGGTCTTTGTTCAGTTTTTAAAATAGCCTTGAGGATATCTATATATACTTGATTAAAAACATTCCTGATTATGTCTTAGTCCTCTCACAAGTAGTTTAGTCAGAAAGTAAAAAAAAAAGGGTTGAATTCCCACAAGATTTCTGCCAATTATTTGCATAATCCGAATGATCCCGAAAGATCCTCTCTTTGTCCCAATCCTGGATTGCTTATAGAATTTGAATTTATATTGGAGGTGACGTTCTTAATTCAGTATACAAACTTAATTGTGCAGAGCTTGGTGGAAGAAATAAGCCAGCCAGGTTCCACAAGTTAACAAGTTGAAAGTTTTACTGTGAAAGTGTACCCAGACAAAAATGCAGAAGTTACTAACACAAGCGTTAAAATGTACAAATATGTCCAATTACCCACTGAGACAAAAACAACATTAACACAATCCTCGCCCTCCCATCCGCTGCCACCTCCCAACACTACCCCAAACATACAAAACAGAAATAAAATTAGATCTTAAAACTTGACCAAGTAAAATTTAAAGTCAGAAAGAAATATTCACAGATTCTCAGCCGAAGGGCCATTTTCCACAGTAGCTGCAGGGACTTGGGTTTCTCACTGGAACAGTCACTGCTGGTTAATTATTTTTCTTCGAGACAGTGGTGTTGATTTGGGATCTTCTTTTCATTTGCAACAATGAGGTCTTCTGGTGGGTTTTCAAATCACAAAACACTCAGCTTTGATGAGAGAGATTTCAGAGAAAAAAAAGAGGGGATAAAGTTGTTGCCCCTTCTCCCTTGTGGCAGCCTCTGACTATTAGTTCAAATCCCATATATTCTACACGAAAGAGTTGAGTTACATGACCTCTCTCTGATTTCAATCTGGTCTTATTTGAGACCCTGCCTCTGAGAACTCAATCGACTCTGTCTTCAGAAAGCAACTTTAGAAAGCCAGACCTTTAGTAAAACGGTTATTTTGTTTACATTCTTACAGAGGTGCATAAAGAAGACAAGCAATTCTGACAGGAGATTTGGTAGTTAGGGTAATAGGTCTTTCTGTGGCTACACACATGAAACAGGATAATATTTTGCCTCTGGGGACAGGGTCAAGGATGTCACTGAGCAATTGCAGAGCATTCCAGAGGAGAGAGGATGAACTGCCAGTCCTCGTTGTCCACATTCGGACCAACGGCACACGCAGAAGGATGGATGTGATCCTGCAGTCAGAATTTAATGAGCTGGAAAATTACAGAGAGGTGCAAGAATTAAAACGGGGGATGTATATTATCTGAATATAGACTGGGATAGTAGCAATGGATAAGACAGAGGGCAAGATTTCCTAAAGTGTGTTCACGAAAATTTTCTTCAGCAGTAGTTTCCAATCCAATGTGAGAGGAAGTGTTGCTAGACCTGATTCTTGGGAAATGAGATAGTGGGTTGAGTGGCAGTCGGGGAATATTTAGGTTACAGTGCTCATTGCATCATAAGGTTAAGGATAGACTATTTTTTATTCTTTCTGGGATATAGGCATTGCTGGAAAGCATTTGTTGCCCACTCCTGAGGCCCTTTAACTGAGTGGCTTGCTATGCCATTTCAGAGGGTATTTTAAGAGCAACCACACTGCTGTGGGTTTGAAGACACATGTTGGGCAGACCAGGTAAGGATGGCAGATTTCCTTCCCTAAAGGACATTAGTGATCCAGATAGGTTTTTCTAAGAGATTGGATAGACTGGAATTGTTTCGCTTGGAGCAGAGGAGACTGAGGGGGGGCATGATTGAGATGTATAAAATTATAAGGGGAATAGATAGAGTAGTCAGGAAGAAACTTTTTCCCTTTGTGGAAGGATCAATGACCAGGGGTCATAGATTTAAAGTACGTATCCGGAGATTGAGAGCGGATGTGATGAAAAACCTTTTTACCCATAGGGAAGTGGGAGTCTGGAATTGAGTGCCTGAAAGGGTGGTGGAGACCCTCATAACATTTAAACAGTATTTAAATATGCACTTATGATGCCAAAGCATACAAGGTTATGACAAGTGCTGGAAAATGGGATTAGAATACTTAGGTGGTTGTTTTTGACCGGCACAGACGAGATAAGCTGAAGGGCCTTTTTTTGTGCTGTAGACCTCTCTGATTCTATGACAATCGGCAATGGTTTTGAGGTCATCCTTTGACTTTTATTGAATTCCACCATCAGCCGTGGTGGGATTTGAACCGGGGTCCCCAAAGCATTGCGTTGGGTCTCTGGATTATTCGACCAGTGACAATACCACTATGGCACTGCCTCCCCTCTGTAAAAGGACAAGGAACCTTCCAGAATAAGAATAATTAACAAGGGAGAGCCAACTTCAATAGGGTAAGATCTGGGCAAGGAACATTGGAACCAAAGGTTGGCAGGCAAAAACATAACAGAGCAAATGGGCTGCCTTGAAAGAGGAGATAGTTAGTTGAGGCACAGTCAAGGTATATTCCTACCAAGAGGAAAGGCTGGGCAACAAAATCCAACAAAATCACAGAAGAAAAAGTATGCTTATGTAAGATGTCAGGTTGATAATACAACTGAGAACCAGTTAAATATAGAAGGTTCAGAGGAGAAATAAAAAAGCAAATAAGGGAAGAAAAAAGAGCATGCAAAAAAGACTAGCAGCTAGCAAAAAAGAGAATCCAAATGTCTTCTTAAGGCATATAAATAGTCAAAGGGTGGTAAAAAGGGGGAGTGGAGCAGAGTAGGGTCCAAAAATAAGATTGATACATGCAGACAGCAGACCCAGGTGAGGTGTTAAATGAGTAGTTTGCATCTGTCTCTACCAAAGAAGAAGGTGGTGAAAGATAATTCAGACACTGGAAGGGTTTAAAAATGAAATAAAGATGGTATTGGATATGCTGTCTGTACTTAAAGTTGATGAGGCACTAAGATTGGATGAGATATATTCAAGGATACGGAGGGAAGTGAGAGTGAAAATTGTGGAGGTCCAGTTTTCCTCAGCGTCACGGGTGGTCTCAGAGGACTGAAGAATTGCAAAGGCAACAGCCTTGTACAAAACAAATGGCGTAAAGATAAGCGCAGCAACTAACGGGTAATCAGTTCAACCTCAGTGATAGGTATGTTTCTAGAAATTATAATTAGGGACACAATTAAATATCACTTGGGTAAATGCAGGTTAATTAAAAAAGCCAGCATGGATTTGTTAAGGAAAAATCATGCTTAAGTAACAAATTGTTTTGAAAAGATAGAAGAGTGCAATGCTGTTAACATGGTGATATGGACTTCCAAAAGGCATTTGATGAAGTGCTGAAAAGCATGCTTATGAGAAAAGTTACAATTCATGGAGTAAAAGGGACCATAGTGACATGGATGAAAAATTGATTGAGTGACAGGAGGTTAATGGATGTTTTTCAGACTGAAGGAAATTTTGTAGTAGAGTTTTACAGGGGTCGGTGTTGGGACCCTTGTTCTTCCGGATATATATTAATTACCTGGACCTCTGTGTACAAGGCATCATTTCAAATTTGCAGATGATAGAAACTTGGAAGAATTGTGAAGATGGAGGCACAAGGAAAACCTATTCACTCAGCAAGTGGTTAGGATCGGCAATGTACTGCCACAGGGCGTGATGGAGGCAGACTCAACTGACATATTTAAGAGGGAATTGGGTTATTACCTGAAAAGGAAGAATGTGCAGATGGTCAGAACGTCAGGGTGTAGCATTAGATACATTTCTCCTTTGGAGAGCCAGCACAGACAGAATGGGCCAAATGGCCTCCTACTGTGCTGTAACCATTCTGTGACTCCTAGCTCAATGATGAGTACAGGAGGGCATTCCAGGAGCAGCACCAGACATACTTAAAAATGAGGTGTCATTTTGGTGAAGCCACAAGGCAGGACTACTTGTGTGCCAAGCAGCAAAAGCAGCATGTGGTAGATAGAGAGCACATGATCCCACAGACAATGGATCAGTCCTAAGTTCTATAGACCAGCCACATCCAGCTGGAAATGTCAATATCGGTAAAAGATCACCGGACTCAATGATGGGAGAACCTAGTATATCAGTGCAGAAGTCAAGGCTGAAGCATCTGCTACCATCTTGATCAAGAAGCACCAAGTAGATGATCCATCTTGGCCTCCTTCTTAAGTTCCCAGCATCATACATGCCAATCCTCAGCCAGTTTGATTTATTCCACATGATATTTTGTTCTTTGTTCTTTATATGGCACAAGTGCTGAGGGTTTTGGTCAAGGTTATTGTCATGACCGGTACATGGTTGGAAGGCCGAAGGGCCTGTTCCTGTGCTGTATTGTTCTTTGCATATCAAGAAACAGCTGAAGGCACTTGATACTGCTTTGAGCCCTGACAATATCTCAGCAATCGGAAAACCTTTTCTGTTCTGGATCTAGCTGAACCCTTAACTAGGCTGCTCCAGAAGAGAAACAACACTGTAATCAACCTGATAATGTGGAAAATTGCCCAGGTATTTCCTGTCCACAGAAAATAAGACAAATCCAGTCTGCCCCACCAGCCTCCTCTTGACCATCAGCAAAGCAGCAGTCACACAGCAATAACCGATTCACTGATGCTTAGTTTGGATTCTGCCAGCCCCAACTTCATTGCAGCCATTGTAGCGTATGGGCAAAAAAGCTGAACTCAACAAGTAAAGAGAGAATGACTACTCTTGACATCAAGGCCGCAATAAACTGAGAGTGGCATTAAGAAGCCCTAGCAAAATTGAAATATGTGGGAATTAGGGGAAATTTCTCCAGTGGTTGGTGTCATATCTTGCACAAAGAAGGATGGTTGTGGTTGTTAGCGTTCAATGATCTCAGTCCCAAAATATTGTTATAGGAGTTCTTCAGAGTAGTGTCCTAGGCCCAACTATCCAGCTGCTTCATCATAATAGCCTTCAATCACAAGGTTAAAGTGGGGAGAGCGGGGATGTTCATTGATAATTGCATAAGTTTAGTATAATTCGTTACTCCCCATTTACTGAAGCAGTACGTGTTCATATACAGCAAGATCTGGGAAACATTCATGCCTGGGTTGATGAATGACAAGTAACATTTTGCCATGCAAGTGTCAAGACAATGACCAGCTCCAAAAAGAGATAATGTAACCATCTCCTCTTGACATTCAACTGCATTACCATCTCTGAATCTGTCACCATGAACTCCCTGGGGATTACCACTTACCAGAAACCCCATGTACCAGCTATAAAAATACTGTCAGTACAAGTAAAGCTTAATGCAGGGTTTTTACAAGTGCGGGTTGTGACCCGTGGGTGGGCTGTGGGCAGGAATCGGGGGGGTCGCAGAGTGATCAGTCGCAACTGGCATTCTCATAGTGGTCGCGATCATGGGAGAAGCACCCAATGGCCCTACTGGCATTTTTATTGAGAGTGGTGGCCGCTGCCACCTTTTGAATAAGAAGAAATTAGGCTTTGTGCAGTTTTCCGGCCAGAAGCGACAGCAGTGAGCTGGGGCGTCATTCTCCGACCACCCAGCGGGTCGGAGAATGGCCGTTGGCCGCCGTGAATCCCACCCCCGCCGGTTGCCGAAGTCTACGAAGGGAGAAAAGCCGGCGGGGCGTTAATGGCGCCGCTGACGTCGGAGAATGGAACAGGTCTGCGCAAGGCAGCCGTTTTTCGGCCTGCCGATATTCTCCCTTCCGGATGGACCGAAGTCCCGTCGACGTGATGACCGTTCACGTCGAAGTAAATCAAACCTCCTTTTCATCGGCGTGAACCTGTGCTCCAGGTTCACGCCGACCAGCGTGAAGGTGAGTGACGGCCTGGGGAGTTAGCCGCTGGGCAGGCGATGGCGTGGCCGCAGTCTGAATGTGTGGGTAGAGATGTGTCTCGGGTTGTGTGTGTGCGCGGCGGGGGGGGTGGTTAGAGTGGGCTGGGCTCCGGGGGAGTGCCGGGAGGGGGATGGATCCGTGCCGGGGCGGGGGATCCATGCCGGGGAGGAGGTTGGGGGGGTCCGTGCCGGGGAGGGGTTGGGGGGGGGTCCGTGCCGGGGAGGGGGATGGGGTGGTCCGTGCCGGGGAGGGGGATGGGGTGGTCCATGCCGGGGAGGGGGATGGGGGGTGGTCCGTGCCGGGGAGGGGGATGGGGGGTGGTCCGTGCCGGGAAGGGGGATGGGGGGGGGGGCCCCGTGCCGGGGAGGGGGATGGGGGGGGGTCCGTGCCGGGGAGGGGGATGGGGGGTCCGTGCCGGGGAGGAGGTTGGGGGGGTCCGTGCCGGGGCAGGGGATGGGTCCGTGCCGGGGAGGAGGTTGGGGGGGTCCGTGCCGGGGAGGGGGATGGGGGGGGGGTCCGTCCCGGGGAGGGGGATGGGGGGTCCGTGCCGGGGAGGGGGATGGGGGGGTCCGTGCCAGGGAGGGGGATGGGGGGTCCGTGCCGTGGAGGGGGATGGGGGGGGGGTCCGTGCCGGGGAGGGGGATGGGGCCCGTGCCGGGGAGGGGGATGGGGTCCGTGCCGGGGTGGAGGTTGGGGGGGTCCGTGCCGGGGAGGGGGATGGGGGGCCTGTGCCGGGGAGGGGGCAGGGGGGGGGTCCGTGCCGGGGAGGAGGTTGGGGGGGTCCGTGCCGGGGAGGGGGATGGATCCGTGCCGGGGAGGAGGTTGGGGGGGTCCGTGCCGGGGAGGGGGATGGGGGGGGGGTCCGTCCCGGGGAGGGGGATGGGGGGTCCGTGCCGGGGAGGGGGATGGGGGGTCCGTGCCAGGGAGGGGGATGGGGGGTCCGTGCCGTGGAGGGGGATGGGGGGGGGGTCCGTGCCGGGGAGGGGGATGGGGCCCGTGCCGGGGAGGGGGATGGGGTCCGTGCCGGGGTGGAGGTTGGGGGGGTCCGTGCCGGGGAGGGGGATGGGGGGCCTGTGCCGGGGAGGGGGCAGGGGGGGGGTCCGTGCCGGGGAGGAGGTTGGGGGGGTCCGTGCCGGGGAGGGGGATGGATCCGTGCCGGGGCGGGGGATCCGTGCCGGGGAGGAGGTTGGGGGGGTCCATGCCAGGAAGGGGGATGGGGGGGGGGGGGCCCGTGCCGGGGAGGGGGATGGGGGGGGTCCGTGCCGGGAAGGGGGATGGGGGGGGGTCCGTGCCAGGGAAGAGGTTGGGGGGGTCCGTGCCGGGGCGGGGGATGGGTCCGTGCCGGGGCGGGGGATCCGTGCCGGGGAGGAGGTTGGGGGGGTCCGTGCCGGGGAGGGGGATGGGTCCGTCCCGGGGAGGGGGATGGGGGGGGTCCGTCCCGGAGAGGGGAATGGGGGGTCCGTGCCAGGGAGGGGGATGGGGGGTCCGTGCCGGGGAGGAGGTTGGGGGGGTCCGTGCCGTGGAGGGGGATGGGGGTGAGGGGTCCGTGCCGGGGAGGGGGATGGGGCCCGTGCCGGGGAGTGGGATGGGGTCCGTGCCGGGGCGGGGGATCCGTGCCGGGGAGGGGGATGGGGGGTCCGTCCCGGGGAGGGGGATGGGGGGTCCGTGCCAGGGAGGGGGATGGGGGGTCCGTGCCAGGGAGGGGGATGGGGTGTCCGTGCCAGGGAGGGGGATGGGGGGTCCGTGCCAGGGAGGGGGATGGGGGTCCGTGCCGGGGAGGAGTTTGGGGGGGTCCGTGCCGTGGAGGGGGATGGGGGGGGGGGGTTCGTGCCAGGGAGGGGGGTGGGGGGGTCCGTGCCGGGGAGGAGGTTGGGGGGGTCCGTGCCGGGGAGGGGGATTTGGGGGGGGGGTCCGTGCCAGGGAGGGGGGTGGGGGGTCCGTGCCAGGGAGGGGGATGGGTCCATGCCAGGGAGGGGGGTGGGGGGTCCGTGCCGGGGAGGAGGTTGGGGGGGTCCGTGCCGGGGCGGGGGATGGGTCCCTGCCGGGTAGGAGGTTGGGGGGGTCCGTGCCGGGGAGGGGGATGGGGGGGGGGGGTCCGTCCCGGGGAGGGGGATGGGGCGTCCGTGCCGGGGAGGGGGATGGGGGGTCCGTGCCGGGGAGGGGGATGGGGGGTCCGTGCCAGGGAGGGGGATGGGGGGTCCGTGCCGGGGAGGAGGTTGGGGGGGTCCGTGCCGTGGAGGGGGATTGGGGGGGGGGGGGGGGTCCGTGCCGGGGAGGGGGATGGGGCCCGTGCCGGGGAGGGGGATGGGGTCCGTGCCGGGGAGGAGGTTGGGGGGGTCCGTGCCGAGGAGGGGGATGGGGGGCCTGTGCCGGGGAGGGGGCTGGGGGGGGGGTCCGTGCCGGGGAGGAGGTTGGGGGGGTCCGTGCCGGGAATGGGGATGGGGGGCGGGGTCCGTGCCGGGGAGGGGGATGGGGGGTCCGTGCCGGGGAGGAGGTTGGGGGGGTCCGTGCCGGGGCGGGGGTTGGATCTGTGCCGGGGCGGGGGATCCGTGCCGGGGAGGAGGTTGGGGGGGTCCGTGCCGGGGAGGGGGATGGGGGGGGTCCGTGCCGGGAAGGGGGATGGGGGGGGGGGGTCCGTGCCAGGGAGGAGGTTGGGGGGGTCCGTGCCGGGGCGGGGGATGGGTCCGTGCCGGGGCGGGGGATCCGTGCCGGGGAGGAGGTTGGGGGGGGTCCGTGCCGGGGAGGGGGATGGGTCCGTCCCGGGGAGGGGGATGGGGGGTCCGTGCCGGGGAGGGGAATGGGGGGTCCGTGCCAGGGAGGGGGATGGGGGGTCCGTGCCGGGGAGGAGGTTGGGGGGGTCCGTGCCGTGGAGGGGGATGGGGTTGAGGGGTCCGTGCCGGGGAGGGGGATGGGGCCCGTGCCGGGGAGTGGGATGGGGTCCGTGCCGGGGAGGAGGTTGGGGGGGTCCGTGCCGGGGAGGGGGATGGGGGGCCTGTGCCGGGGAGGGGGCTAGGGGGGGGGGGTCCGTGCCGGGGAGGGTGATGGGGGGTCCGTGCCGGGGAGGAGGTTGGGGGGGTCCGTGCCGGGGAGGGGGATGGGGGGTCCGTGCCGGGGAGGCTGATGGGGGGTCCGTGCCGGGGAGGAGGTTGGGAGGTCTGTGCCGGGGAGGGGGATGGCGGGGGGGGGGGGGTCCGTGCCGGGGAGGGGGATGGGGGGGCGGGGTCCCTGCCGGGGAGGGGGATCCGTGCCATGGGAGGAGGTTGGGGGGGTCCGTGCCGGGGAGGAGGTTGGGGAGGCCTGTGCCGGGGAGGGGTATGGGGGGTCCGTGCCGGGGAGGGGGATAGGGGGGCAAGTGAGTTGGTCCACCTGGCCAGGTGCCAGCCTCCAACAGTTGGACCCATGCGGTTCATGCCACCTGGCTGGGGGGAAGGAGGGGATATGGGCAATGATGACATGTCGTCGTTCCCCCCCCCCACCAGGCCGTCATGTTTTCCGATCATCCAGCGATGTTGGCCGCCGAGGCGGCAGCCGCTAATGTCCATGTTGCCCTGGATGAGGAGGAGGAGGAGGAGTGTGCCAGAGAGGCAGCGCAGCCTGCCGCAGAGGGGCAGGCGGCAGCCGCCCAGGCTGGAGGGACACCTGAACGACAGGACGAGGAGGTGGAGGAGGACGTCGCGGCCCCACGGCAACGGAGGCACCAGAGGGCGCCCAGTGTGTACTGGCCCCGGCAGTCATACCAGGACCTCACGGACTGGGAATGCAGGAGACTCCGGATGAGGCGGGAAACCTGTCACCGCGTGGCACTGGCGGAGGACACCCTCTTCCCGTGTCCGTCAAGGTTACGGTTGCCCTGAACTTTTATGCAACGGGGTCATTCCAGGCACCGAGTGGGGACCTGTCCGGCATATCGCAGACATCGGTGCATCGGGGCAGTGACCGATGCCCTATATGCCATGGCGCACCGCTACATCCGTTTCCCTGTGGCGACCGGGCAAGCCAAGATGCCAGGGCCGTGGGCTTCTCTGCCGTGGCCGGGTTCCCCATGGTCCAGGGCGCGATCGATGGGATGCACGTCGCCGTGCGGCCACCTGCAGATAACAGGGCCGTGTTCACCTATAGGAAGGGGACCTATTCGATGAACATACAGGTGGTCTGCGACCACCGCATGATGATCCTGCACGTCTGCGCCCGTTACCCAGGCAGTGTACACGACTCATACGTGTTGTCGCGGTCATCCATCCCCGGCATGTACGAGGGACGCCATCCCCGGCTGAGGGGCTGGTTGCTGGGCGACGGGCTACCCATTGCGATCGTGGCTGATGACGCCTGTACGGAGGCCACGCAATGAGGCAGAGAACCGCGACAATGATGCCCATGTAGAGACAAGGGGAGTGATAGAGAGGTGCTTTGGCGTGCTGAAGATGCGTTTCAGGTGCCTGGACCTCTCTGGGGGCGCCCTCCAGTATCGGTCAGATAGGGTCGGCCGCATCATTGTGGTGTGCTGCGTCCTGCACAACAAAGCCCAACGGAGGGGCGATGTGCCGCAGGCAGTGGAGGGCGGAGTGGAGGAGCAGCAGGAAGAGGCGCAGTCCTCCCCAGATGAGGGGGATGGGGGCAATGGTCAGGGCAGACGGGCTAGACACAGGCGGGTGGCTGTCCACCGTTACCGGCTGGCCCAGCGGGCACGGGACAGACTGATAGCCGCCCGCTTCACTGACTAGATGGGCGTGGGAATCAGGTAACACACCATGGCAACAGCCGACCACCCACACCCCCCACCCATCCACCCACCCAGCACCCTCACCCCCCTCCCCAACCCCACCCACCCCACCCGCATGCACACCACCCCCCCCATTGCCGATCCACCTGCGGCATAACGGCCGGGCTCTCACAGTTGCGGGTGGACGCGTGTCTATTGCAGGCCATGGAGGATGATGACAACCCGCCCTGCGGTGAGCTCCTGGCTCCACATCGTTGGACTATGTCTGACCCATGGCCACAGTACCACCATCCACCCGCACCATCCCTGCATGCGGCTGTGACACTGCAGCGCACGGTCCCGTCCTCTGCCCGGGGGGGGGATGTTGATGGCGGCCCAGGGGGAAGGGGGCAGACTCACCTGGGGCTGAGGTAAGACCACCCCTCACACACACACTTGCGCTCAACGTACACGACACCCCCCGCACGCTTTGGACAGAGCACAAAGGCAGCTTCTGTAGGTGTAACATTGACTTTAATAACCAAACGAGTTCATGCACGTGCCCGAGCCCCTAAAACTCATCTGTGCCCTGCACCCGTGCCAACTTACTCAGTGTCTAATTGTTTGGCCTTACGGGCCCTTTGACTACGTCTACGTGGTTCCCCAGACTGTACAGCAGAACTGGAGGCGGACTCCTGTGATTCCTGCCCTCTGACACAGGATCCCTTTGGCGGCCGTTTCCTGGGGCGTCCTGGCCTAGATGGGCCAGGCTGCCGCCCGGACGACTGGGATGGCGAGCTGCCAGCCTGTCCTGCCCGTTGCCCACCCGATGCACCTGGGTCGGAAGGGGGGGGGGGGTCCGAGGTGTCGCGGTGTTCCGGGACCTCCCCTACAGGGGGAGCCGGGACGGCTCCTCCCTCGGGGTGCCCGATGGCCCCCAGGCCTCTACATGGGTGGGGGATGCGAACGGACTGGCCATCCGACGCCCCCCCGACATCTGGCGCTGCCAGTCCTGGAGGCCCGTGCTGGTATCGACAGGGGTCTGCAGGTTTGCAGCCATGGAGCCCAGGGGGTTGGCAAACCCCGTCTGTGACAGTGCGACGCCGGCTCGCACATGGCCACTGGCGCCGATGCCCTCAGCGATGGCCTGCAGAGACTGGGCCATGGCCTGCTGAGACTGGGCTATGGCCTGCTGAGACTGGGCTATCGTGTTGAGCGTCTCTGCCATCTGGCGCTGGCACTGGCTCATGGCCTCCTGTGAGAGGGCAGCCATGTCCTGGGCCACAGACGCCGCCTGCACGGAAAGCCCCAGGCCTCGCAAACCGTTCCCCATGTCTGACACCGTCGCACCCATTGCCTCCACCGCGGACGCCACCCGTGCGGTATCGGCCTGGGTGGCACGCATGACCGGCACCACTTCCAGCTCCTGGACGCGGGTGGACTCCTCCACCTGCGCCTGCAGCCGTCGCAAGCCGGCCGTCACCCTCTTCGCTCGTCTCCGGGTCGGTGGTTGCATCGGATCTATGTGTGGGTGTGGGAACTCCAGGAACCCGGGATCCATCTGGGCGGCAGATGTTCCCTTGGGCTGGGCTGCCCTCCGACCGCCCGGCCCCTCTGCTGCTCCTACCTCCACCTGCTGTACCGGGACGGCTGTGTTGTGCGCACCAGTGAGTGTACCAGACGCCTCATCACTAAAGTGCCCAACCGTGATGAGTGTTTCTGCGATGGTGGAGGGTGTTGGTGACAGCAGTGGCGTTGTGTCGTGCTCTTCATCCCACTCTGAGTCCATGGCACTTTGGGGTGGGGGTTCGTCTCCACCCATCCACACTGAGTCACTGTCCGGTATTTCGTCTTCCTGGGTAGTGCTGTCCCGGGTAGGGGTGTCCTGGGTAGTGGTGTCCTGGGTAGTGGTGTCCTGGCTCGGATGTGACGGGGGCGTGTGGCTGCCCCCCTCGTCGCTGGGTGGCACACGCCTGCCTCGTTGCTCCCGCACGTGACGGGGGTGTCGTCTCCCTGTTGCTCCAGGTCTCTCCGTCTCCCGTGGTGTGCGAGGGGCATCCTGCGGGCGTCGCATGCCGGAGGGTCCGGGTCTCTCCGTCTCCCGTGGTGTGCGAGGGGCATCCTGCGGGCGTCGCATGCCGGAAGGTCCGGGTCTCTCCGTCTCCCGTGGCCTCCGAGGGGCATCATGCGGGCGGTCTGCATCTGCGGGGATGGGTGCCTCGACGTTTGCTCCTGCGATACACAATGAAGCATGCATGGTTAGACACGCAGGCAGTGATCAGGTGATATGGGGGAGGGGGGATATGGGGCAGGGGGGATATGGGGCAGGGGGGATACGGGGCAGGGGGGATACGGGGCAGGGGGGATAGGGGGCAGGGGGGATACGGGGCAGGGGGGATACGGGGCAGGGGGGATACGGGGCAGGGGGGATACGGGGCAGGGGGGATACGGGGCAGGGGGGATACGGGGCAGGGGGGATACGGGGCAGGGGGGATACGGGGCAGGGGGGATACGGGGCAGGGGGGATATGGGGGATACGGGGATATGGGGGAGGGGGGATATGGGGGAGGGGGGATATGGGGAGGGGGGATATGGGGGGAGGGGGGATATGGGGGGATATGGGGGGGATATGGGGAGGGGGGGATATGGGGGATATGGGGAGGGGGATATGGGGGAGGGGGGATATGGGGGAGGGGGATATGCGGGAGGGGGGATATGGGGGAGGGGGGATATGGGGGAGGGGGGATATGGGGGAGGGGGGATATGGGGGAGGGGGGATATGGGGGAGGGGGGATATGGGGGAGGGGGGATATGGGGGAGGGGGGATATGGGGGATATGGATATCGGGCGGGGGGGGGGGGTGGAGGCTCACCCTGGCTGCTCTGACGAGGTTGTTCACCTTCTTGTGGCACTGGGTGCCTGTCCGTGGTGTCAAGGCCGCAGCGGTGACGGCCTCTGCCACCTCCCTCCACAGACGCCGACTGTGGCGTGGGGCAACTCTGCGGCCGTGCCCGGGATACGTGCCTCCTCTGCTCCACTGCGTCCAGGAGAGCCTCCACATCCCGTGACTGGAACCTCGGGGCTGAGCGGCGGCCAGCCATCCAGTCGGGTGTTCCGGTCGGGTGTTCCGGTCGGGTGGGGGGGGAGCAGCGCGGCCTTATGAGCCGTCACGCCGTGCATGACGCCGCACGGCGTGAACCACGTGCGCAAGCGCGGATCCAGTCACGTCGCTGCTAGCCCATTTCGGGCCGGAGACTTTTGACCCATTTTTCCGACTTGACGCAAGTCGGATTTGCGCCGTTTTTTGTGCCGATCGACGGACTTTGCGCCGATAACGGAGAATTTCGCCCCTAATCCCACACCCTGCACGTATACTTGATGTTAAGCACCCTGTATGTACATGCTTTTGGCGTCAAATCACAGAGGAGAGTTTCTTCCATTTTCAAGATGCTGGCAAGCAGAGCAAGAGGACTGTGAAGATGAATCATTTTCTTACAAGTAAGAGACAGCCAGAGACACAATTAGGCAGTGTTCCTACTGGACAGGATCTCATAACTGAATCTGCTGGAAAGGGCTGCACAGGAGAGTCCAGACAGGGCAGGGCAGTGCTAGTATTAATTGAGATCCGGGTTAATAGCCTACAAGGAAGAAACTTAACTCAGGAACAAAACAGTATAAAGATGCTTTCTTGAGTTATGGTTTTCTCAATTGTGCCAATGTTAATAAGGATGCAAAGCCTATGTGTGTTATGTGCAGGAAGTACTGGCAAATGAGAGAAGTTACAGATTTTGAAAGAGAAGTGGTGGGTAAAAAGTTCCTTTTGAGTTTGAGAACTGAGAGCCAGTTATTAACTTACAGCTGACTCCAATGAAAAGACTATGCTGCTGTACCTGAACTAAGATTAAAAATGGCAAAAGCCCATGAGGGTGCCAGGATTCTGGAGTAGTATCTCCCAGGAGCATCCAGTGCTGTGTAAAACAAGCATTTTGTTGCTATTGCCCTTCATGAAGACCTACATGTGCAAGGTGTGGGTACCGAAAGTCAGCCGGTTGGCAAAAGTGGGTTCTTGGAAAAAAGATTTGCAAATCATTGACTTAGGAATGGGTACTTAGGCGACACGGTGGCGTAGTGGTTAGCACTGCTGCCTACGGCACTAAGGACCCAGGTCCGATCCCGTCCTTGGGTCACTGTCCGTGTGGAGTTTGCACATTCTCCTCGTGTCTGCATAGGTTTCACCCCCACAACCCAAAGATGTGCATGGTCGATGGATTGGCCACGCTAAATTGCCCCTTAATTGGAAAAAAATAATTGGGTGCTCTAAATTTTTTTAAAAAGGAATGGGAATACTGAGGCAGGTAACTTATCCTGTGACTCTCCAAAGCCTGTCCACCATCGGCTAGTCACAAATCAAGAATATAATAGAATACGCTCCACTTGCCTGGATGGTTGCAGTCCCAACAACACTCAAGAATCTCTATGCCATCCAGAGCAAAGCAATCCAATTAATCTGCACCCCATCCACCAAGCTAAACATCCATACTCTATACCCCAACAAACAATGGCTGCAGTGTGTCCTATATATAAGATGCAAGACAGCAACTCACCAATGCTCCTTTGACAACACCTTCCAAATACAAAGGCGGGATTCGCCCGCAAATGGCGGGATGGCCCGACGGCGGCGCCAAGAACGGCGCGAACCACTCTGGCATCGGGCCAACCGGACGTTGCAGAATCCTCCGCACTAATCGGGCCGGCACCGAAGGGGTTGGCGGTACGCCAACCGGCGGCGAAGAGCCAGCCCGAGTTGGCGCATGCGCAGAACCGTCGACGTGGTTCCGCGCATGTGCAGACCGGCCGGCGTGTTCCTGCGCGTGGGCAGGGGGGTTCTTCTCCGCACCGGCCATGGCAGAGCCCTACAGAGGCCGGCACAGAAAGAAGGAGTGCCCCCATGGTATAGGCCTGCACGCAGATCGGTGGGCCCCGATCGCGGGCCAGGCCACTGTGGGGGTCCTACACGGGGCCGGATCCCCCCCCCCCCCCCCCGAGGGCTCGACTAGACGGCCTACCAGCCAGGTCCCGCCATGTGGGACCATGTCCATTTCACGTCGGCGGTGCCGGCCGGAACTGATGGCCGCTCGGCCCATCGGGGCCTGGAGAATTGTCGGGGGGCGGCGCTGCCAACGGCCTCAGACCGGCATGGCGTAAACGCCGCCCCTGCCCGAAAACCGGCGCCAGAGAATACGGCAGTGGAGCGGCGGGACAGGATTCACTCCGCCCCCTGTGGATTCCCTGACCCGGTGGGGGGTCGGAGAATCCCGCCCAAGATCTTGTGAAGAATGGGGCAGCAGATGCATGGAACAACCATCATGCGCAAGTTCCCATCCAAGTCAAACACCAAACTGACTTGTAAATATATTTCCATTCCTTCACTGTCACTGGATCAGAATCCTGGAACTCCATTCCTAACAAGTACTGATGTTGGTTTCGTCATATTGTATTCTGCAATATTCCGTACCTGCACCATTCTACATTTTACTCTGTGAATTGTTCTTTGCAGTGGCGATGGAGTGTAATATATTACAATAGCTGAGCATTTTGTTGCACTGCCCCCTCTATTGGGGGAAGTGTAAAGTTCGTTCAGTAATGGCTGCCTACTCCTCAATTAGTTCAGCAGGCTGCGTGCATTATTTATTTAACATCCAGTAGGTTAATACATTTACTTTTAAACACAAAGAATTTGAGAAATGTTCCCCGACTCTTCTGCCCTAATGTATACACGAACAGACTTGCAGCTTACCGTCCTCCATTGCAGACTCCCTTCCATGTTACCACTATTGCACATGTTCCGAAAGCAAAAACAGTGCTATGTATTTTTTTTTTAAATCTGTACATGAAACCCCAATTGACAAAAATATACTTTGTCAACTAAATAAAATAGCCTCAGTGGGAAATCTCATGACTTACGTCAGTAAATTGCATGTGTAAACTGTTCTATGTCAGTCACAGTCAGTCAAATTAATACATTCAAAAAATAATCTGTGGCCTTGTAGCCATGATAGATGCAGCAAGAATGCTAACATTGACTTCCAGCAGTTGTGAACATCTAAAGAATAACCACAATGACTCATTTTTGTTTGAACTTAAATGCTGTCTGCTACATTGAACTATTAATGACAGCAATATAATGAGTGAAGTTTTATGCATAAACCATAGAGTAAAGAATATTAATCTGGCATACATTTAAAAATGAGTAGACCTGAGATACTTTGGCGCTCCACTAGCCACCGATGGACTAACGCAGCAATTTCCATTGGCTTGGTTCCAGTGGATACTGTAGGTACATCTGAAATGATAGTCCCTAAAAAGGAAGAGGCTTGAATTCGGCTGGGTCAGTGCTAGACAGCCCCATTGGGTGCAATTCCAGCATAACTGCCAAAACCTGGGCCCAAGATATTCAGGATAGTGAATTTACATAATAAGATTGTAAGAGGGAAATAATGGATATGGTTTATTACAATAATTTATTTGGAAAGATAACAAGTATGGTTTAATGGATCTTTATGGGGGTTAAGTGCTTAAATTAAACAGGACAAGGAAATCGAGTGAGAGCACAATGCAGCCGGAGATTCTAGGGAGAGCTTGCTTGCGGAATTCCTGACAGCCCCCGCGCCTTGTGGGATTCACCAAAGTCCTGCGAGGCTTCGGAGTCGGAACTACACCCAAAAGGCACAGGACCAACTGGCACAACCGGAAGTAGGTCTTAAACCTATTTTTCTTAAAAATAAATTTCAAGTACCCAATTCATTTTTTCCAATTAAGGAGCAATTTAGCGTGGCAAATCCACCTACTCTGCACATCTTTGGGTTGTGGCCGCGAAACCCACGCAAACACGGGGAGAATGAGAAAACTCCACATGGACAGTGACCCAGAGCCGGGATCGAACCTGGGACCTCGGCGCCATGATACATCAGTGCTAACCACTGCGGAACTGTGCTACCTTTGTCTTAAACCTACTTAAGACCTATACATCCAGGATACACCGACCTCCTTTAATTCTCTGGCCTCCCCAGGGAGGCTGCAGCCGGGCACCGATCAGTGCTGGTCCACACAAGAGTGGACCAGGCGGAATGGCACTTGGGGGTGGGTGGAGGGTGTCTCTTGTACCATCGGAGAACCTTGGGTCATCAGGGCCAGAGCAGAGTGGCCCCCCCCTCCCTCCCTCCCTCTCCCCCCCATTCCTCTCCCCCCCCCTCCCTCTCTCCCCCCCCCCCCCAGGAACGTGGGCACCTTGGCACTGCCCGGCTGGCATCTTGGTACCACCACCCTGACACGGACAAGTTGCCCGGGTGGCACTGCCAACCTGGCTGGAGCACTGCCTGGGTGATTGTGCGAAGGGTCAGGACCCGAGGGGGGCTATGCCCATGAAAGGAGGGGGGGGGCTCGAAGAGTGGGGGAGTGCAGGGCATATAGGTATGAACCTCTGGGAGGTTCGGTGGGTGATGGGTGGGGGTCCTGGAAGTGAGGGAGTGCTGTAAGAGGGCTTGGGGGGGGGGGCTGAAGAGGGTGGGAGAGCTGAAGAGGGCAGGGGGCCCAGGCACCCTAGAGCGGGGTGCCTTCACTTGGGGGGGTGGAGTAGTGCCCATGTGTGTGGAGGGTGACATTACTCATGGGTGGGGGGTTTGGGGGACCCACAAGCTCACTTACAGATGACGGCACCCTTTCAAAATGGCAGCCCAATCTCGTAGTTCAGCTCCCCAGTGCTAAAACAAAGTGTGGGCTAAACCGGTGAGAAACTCCCCAGGATCCAAAAAAGCAATTAAGTGTCATCGAACTCGCCGGCAGAACAGGCGGGAACCTCGTTGAAAAATCCGCCAAAAATTAACTTAGAAAGTTTTTGGGTGGATTGCACCCTATGTAATTTACTAAATGGACTTTTAGAGAGATTTGAAACTGTATAATTGAATGAGGAAAGGTTAAGTAAAATTCCACACTCAAGAGTAAAAGATACCACCCAGGCAACATGCTGATGTGGCAAAGACACACAGACACCACTAACTGGATACTTACATGGTTAAAAAAACAGCTAGTATTAGAAAGTCTTGGACGTCTTCAGGACCCATATTAGTGGCTTGAATGTCTGGTGACCTCTGTACTCCCCAAGGACCTGAGTTAGCAATACAAGGCCACGCCTGGTAGCAACAGGACCGGGGTGTAATTAGGAAGAACCTCTGAGAGATAAGGAAGACAGGTAATGTTTGGGGTAGCAGATACCCTGCCTCATGAAAATCTGCAAACAAAACTGAAATAGGTAATGGTGGAATTTAACAATGTACTACCTACATGCTTCTCATGTATACATGCTGGATGATTTCTCAGTTGTAAGGTCCTGCTTCAGAGACATTCTCTGATGTCCTGCTCTCGCAACGTATTGGCAAAATAAATAATCGTTCTGTACCTGAGACTCCTGAGATTATTGTGTATCTGTTCCACAACAGGATAACGGATACAACTAGGTTTTATGATATGATTTAATGAACACGGCAGAAATTAAGGACATTGCAGTTGTTGATTTAGTAAAGTAAAATTTCTATGAATTACTGATAGCACAATTTAGAACAGCCAGTGTATTATTTAAAGTTAATATATGACAGTATATTCTCTTCATTCCCTCCTCAATATTAAAACTATTAGCGCTTACTGATGCACCATAGCCAAAAAATATTGGCTAACCATTTTGAAACATCTTTTGGTATGTCAGAACAATTTGCCTGTGTTAATTCAAAAATAAGTTTCCACTACAGTTTGTGCAAAAATTTACTTAATGTATATTAAATAGTACCAACTGTTACAATACACGAGGAAACCAAGATTTAAAAATTTACAAAATGACCCCCAAATGAAGAAATTACCAACAATATTCCAATTTCTGCAGCACATGAATTCACAGGCAAATTTTACTTCAAATAAAAAAGAATTTCATTTTAAACAGTCACTTATGTGAAAGACACTTATGTAACCACAAACACCCAAATCACTCCCAGGGGCAAGTAGCACTACATAGATACAGTCCCACAACATGCTATTTTTATGCATGAAGGTTGAGCTAGGAGTCCTATCCAACAACAGTTTTCACCTCAGAGTTTCACAGATATCATTATCATCAGCCAGTCACACTTCTATGAACCCACTCTGCATCAGGTCATAATAGTCCTGATAGTGCAGCTTTTCAATGGCAGCTTTCCAATATTCCTTTTCAACCGACCAATGGTTAATGCAATGATTCACGATTTGGCCACTTCTGGGAAAACACCCAGCTCTTTAGCTACTCTGAACTATTTCACAGAGCTTTGCAGGTTTCAGATCTTTTTGGCCAGCTCCCAAGTTGCCTCCAAGAGCTCCTGTCTCCTTTTGTGTCAAACAGAAAAACAGACTTCTCCCCAAAGGTGATGTGATTCTTCACCTCACAAGAAACCCGATTTGCCTTCATCCTCCAGCTCCTCTGTTTGTAGCTCTCCTTTGCATCTGGCAACATGACTTATGGGCTTAATTTCCTCCTGGCGTTACTGCTTTCAGATAAAGAGAGCCAGGTCACACGGACATGGATTAACTATTACCCATGAAAATTACAACTAACTCTTTGCATAGATACATAGAAGGTAGGAGCAGGAGGAGGCCTTTTGGCCCTTCGAGCCTGCACCACCATTCACCACGATCATGGCTGATCAGCCAACTCAATAGCCGAATCCTGTTTTCTCCCCATAGCCTTTGATCCCATTCTCCCCAAGTGCTTCGCATCTTGAATATATTCAAAGTTTTAGCATCAACTACTTCCTGTGGCAATGAATTCCACAGGCTCACCACTCTGCGTGAAGAAATGTCTCCTTATCTCTGTCTGAAATGGTTTACCCTGAATCCTCAGACTGTGACCCCTGGTTCTGGACATACCCATCATTGGTAACATCTTCCCTGCATCTACTCTGTCTAGTCCGGTTAGAATTTTATAAGTCTCCATGAGATCCCCCCTCATTCTTCTGAACTCCAGCGAGTACAATCCCAACCTAGTCAATCTCTCCTCATATGACAGTCCCGTCAACGCTGGAATCAGACTGGTAAACCTTCGCTGCACTCCCTCGAGAGAAAGAACATCCTTCCTCAGAGAAGAAGACCAAAACTGCACACAATACTCCAGGTGTGGCCTCACCAAGGCTCTGTACAATTGCAGCAACACATCCCTGCTTCTATACTCAAAAACTCTCGCAATGAAGGCCAACATGCCATTAGCCTTCTTTATGCTGCACCTGCATGCTTACCTTCAGCGAATGGTGCACAAGGACACCCAGGTCCAGCTGCACACTCCTCTCCCAATTTATAACCATTCAGGTAGTAATCTGCTTTCCTGTTTTTGTTTCCAAAGTGAATAATCTCGCACTTATACAAATTATACTGTATCTGCCATTGATTTGCCCACTCGCCCAACCTGTCCAGATTATGCTGTAGGATCCCTGCATCCTCATCACAGTTCACCCTCCCACCTAACTTAGTATCATCTGCAAACTTTGAGATGTTACATTTTGTTCCCTCATCCAAATCATTAACATATATTCTGAATAGCTGGGGTCCCAGCACCGATCCCTGTGGTACCTCACTAGTTACTGCCTGCCAATTTGAAAAGGACCCATTAATCCCTACTCTTTGTTTCCTCTCTGCCAACCAGTTTTCTATCCACCTCAATACATTTCCCCCAATCCCATGCGCTTTAATTTTGCACAATACTCTCTTATGCTTGACTTTGTCAAATGCCTTCTGAAAGTCCAAATATACCACATCGACTGGCTCCGCCTTGTCAACTGTACTGGTACATCTTTGAAGAATTCCAACAGATTTGTCAAGCAAGATTTCCCCTTCATAAATCCATGCTCACTCTGACTGAACCTGCCACTGCTTTCTAAATGTTCCGCTATGAAGTCCTTGATAATGGATTCAAGCATTTTCCCCACTAACGATGTGAGGCTTACTGGTCTATAATTCACTGCTTTCTCTCTACCTCCCTTTTTGAATATCAGAGTGACGTGAGCTACCCTCCAATCTGCATGGACAGTTCCAGAGTCTATAGAATTCTGGAAGATGACCACCAATGCATCCACTATTTCCAGAGCCACCTCCTTAAGCACTCTGGTATTCAGATACTCTACTCTGAATCCCCAAATGAATGTTTGTCAGTTACAATTGATGCAAACTTGTAAAAGTCCCATTCAAACATTCTTAAAGACAATTATAGAATTCACAGACATTTTAAGGCAATTACAAAATTTTCTTCCCAAGTCAAATGTTGTTACATCAACAGAACATTATTTTCCTCTTGCATGTGTTACAGTCCCAGTTGATGTTATACTTGGACGGGAATATCCCAGAATTGAACCCTGGCTCAAAAGACCTTGGGCTGGATTCTCCACTGCCGGGGTCCTCCGTTGCAGTGGCAGCGCACCCATGCCTGTAGATTTCCCGATGGTGTGGGACTGTCCACAATGGAAAATCCCATTGGCCGGCTGGCAGGATGTAGAATCCCGCCATCGGTTGGGGCGCGCCGCACCAGAAAACTGGTGTGGCGGGGCGGAGAATCCTGCCCCCTAACATTTATTTTTTTAAATTAAACGCGGAGGAAGAGAGTCACAGGACTGCTAATTAGTTTTAACAACAAGAAAGGACATTTATTAAACACAGAAAATTTGGATTATAATACAATACTCCTTTACTCCCCCTTCACTTATCAATTATACACAAGTTTTAAAATTAACACGGATGACAAAGCAGATTTGAGGCTACAACGGTCTCATTGACACATAATGTCCCATTGATGCACATAAAATGCCTGTGGTCAAATACATACTCCACTCTGAAATCCCAAATGAATGTTGTCAATGCCTCCTCAGAAATCCCCCCAGATGATTTTCATAGGAGGGTTTCCAAACTCCACTCCAAAATCACACTTTAAACTCTCTCGCATAATCATGCTTTCCATAGGTGGTTTGCATTCTGAAATCTAGTCCACGTTTTCCAAAAGATGTCTGTGAACAGAGCTTCTGCTCCACTTTTACCTGCGAATCCAGTACATGATTTTACATCAACCCCTTCCAGGATTACTTTGCCTTCAAGATTTCTATGCACATTCTGAAATCCAGCCACTGATTTACTCGATTATTTCAAGTAATGTTTTACAAACGTTAGCACTACTGCAGACATCTTTCTGGTCTCTCATAACCCAATGTCTTTTCAATTCTCTGGACCTTACTGAACAGTAGTCTGTTCTTGTTTTCAGTTCACACTGTTCTCTTAAACTCCAGCCTTCTTAATAAACTTCTTCTGTCCCAATTCCCTGGTTATCTTGACTGTAACTTGTTCCTTAGGAAACTTGCATCTTTGCAATTCCCTTGTCCTATTCAGCTTCTGCTGACAGAGATAAGATCTGTTCACTCCTCAGTGTTCTGACTGCAACTGCTGTAGTTTTCATTAAAACTCAAACGAAAAGAAAGCTTGCTCTCTCCTGTTGCTAACCAACATTTGTTTATTTATTTTTCACACCCCTCGAATCATAACTAGAATTGAAACCAACCCCACACATACAATCACCAATGCATGAACATAACAATAGGTCTCTTCCAGGCCAGAAATATTAAATTAAACCCACCTAAAGCTATACCTTGGGCTGGATTCTCCACAGCCCTGCGCCAAAATCATGTTTGGCGCAGGAGCGGCTAATCGAAGTTTATGCGAGAATCAGGCCTGGCGCCGCTTCCGCGATTCCCCAGTCCCCCGAGAGAATTACGTGGTGCGGCTGGGGGGCCATTGCCAGAGGCCCTCCCAGCAATACTCCAGTCCCGACACGCTGAATTCCCGTCGGCGTGGTTCTAACCACGTCAGGCCGGTCGGGACTCAGTCCGCGGCCGCCCTGGTTGGGTTGGGGGGGGGGGGGGGGGAGGATCAAGCACTGGGGGTGCCTTATGGCAGCCGGGGTGTCGATCAGGCGGGTTAGATGGAGCGGCGTGGGGCAGATCGTTGGGACCTTGTTTGTTGGTCATGGTCCGCCGGCTGAGTCCGCCATCGTGTTCGGCACGGCCGCTGGACGCCGCCGCCGTGCGCATGTGCGGACTCGGAGCTGGAAGTGCGGTGGCCCATATCCGCAGCTAAAGCTGCGGTGATCACGTCGGTTCCCTGTCAGCCCCCTGCAGGTAGCTGAATTGGTCAGTATTTTTTTTGTTGAAAGTCTGGAGTGAAACACCAGCATTTTAATGCCTGCGTGGGGACATAGCCCCATTTTTGGAGAATCCAGACCTTTATTTCTAATGTTTGCCCATACAAATATAAATCCCTTAAAACTAGATTTGTTTTCCGAACACATGATATTAACATACCCCAAAACATCTTTTTGTTGAAGCTGGGACTAGCTGCCATCCAGATGGGTCTTGCGCTTCTGGAAAGTGAGGTCCCATCAATGTTGGAGATGCCGGCGCAGAGTCGGGGACTACATGAGGGGGTGTCAGCAACCATCCAGCGCCAGCAAGTGCAGTTGGTCCAACCGCTTGCAGGGGCAAGAGGCAGTGCCGATCATGCGTGCCACCCAGACTAACACTGCACGGTTGGCGTCCGTGGTGGGGGCCTTGGGTGCAAAGGTATCAGCCATGAGTCAGGATGTCCAAGGCCTGGGGCACTCTGTGTAGGCAGAGCACAAGGCAGGGCAGCCATGTCACAGGCAGCCAGGTACCAGAGCACCTGAACTGCATCTTGAGCACGCCGATGCACTGCTCAATCATGCTCCTGGTCGCAGTATGGGCATCGTTATAGCTGTTCTCCATGTTCGTCTGTGGCCTCCGCATAGGCGTCATCAGCCTACAGACCACATCAGATAACCCCTGTCGCCCAGGAGCCAACCACTCATCCGGGGAGCGCCTAGAAGGTGTCGGACACTACCGAGTGCGCCTGGATGAAGGCGTCATCCACGCTGCCTGGATACCGGGAGCAGACGTGCATTATGTGCAGCTGGTGGTTGCACACCAACTACACATTGAGGGAGTGCAATCCCTTCCGGTTTATGAAGTGCACACCCTCATGCGGCGATGCTCGTAGGTGGACATGCGTCCTGACGATCACCCCCTGGACCTGGTGGCAATGCACCACCGACCAGCGCCAAGCTTGATGGCATGCGTGCGGGCAGGGCCCAGGGGTGGAGCTCGGCCAGGGAGGGGGACACCTGTTGGGACCATAGCTACAGTGTGTTGTGGTTCCTTTGTGCGATACACTGGTGCTGTTGACTTGTCTGGGGGCAGGATATATGGGTGCAGGTGCGCAGTGGGCAGGCATGGCTTGGTGACAGCTGGTGATCCTGCAGGTTGGACTAGCTGATGGTGTCACCAGCAGAACGTCTGCCCTGCGAGGCGAAGTATAATGTGTCAGGGTGGGTGTCGACACCCACTGTACAGGCATTTGCCTGTTGGGGCATGATCGTGGCTCCCCTGCTGCCCCTGCAGTGGGTCAATGCTTCAGCTGGGTACACTGGAGTGTGCCAACACCTGGTGAACCACGGGCTGTGCTGTACCACGCTCATTTTGTTGATGGGCCAGCTGGATCAATGGGCTCCTAGCGGGGTGGCCTGGGCGGGGGAGCCCCATACAGCCGGTGACACTCTGCACATCTGCGAACCACAGTGGGCATCAGTGGGGTACGCAGCCAACTGGTCGTCTTGTAGGTCGAGCCAATGGTGGTCCGTGCCCAGATACCTGTGTCCCGGGGGGACACCCCGATCCATCCTCTGGTCGCCCCCCGCCACTTCCCCAGCACTTGGCAGATACCCCGCAGCCAGCCACACTACTCTCAGCCCACCGTTGCACCTTTGGTAACTTGCTTTGCCTCCTCTCTCTCTCTCCCTTATCGGCCACGGACTCTGTTTCCCAATTTTAAATATCACAGGTGAACTATGCTATCGTCACATCCGCCTGGTGGAGGCGGAGCAGCGCTGGAGCCCAGGGAATGCCGGGTCGGAACCTGTTAATGATATGCTAACGGCCTTTAGTGTACAATTTGCATAGCCATGTCGTCGTGTGATGTGGAACGCATTCACGTCAGTATTAAGGGGTTGGAGCATGGCATTCCGTTGGGCGTCGATCTCGATTTTCGGCTGACACGCAATTCTCCACCCGATCGCGATTCTCAATTCCCATGTCGCTGGACAGAGAATCCCGCCCAGCATCTCTCAACTCTGCCAGAAGAAAGACTGGACAGGACAGTAGTTGCAAAGGGGCAGGCTTCCCAAAGTACAAGTTACAGTCCAGGTAACCAAGGGGCAATTTTAGCATGGCTAATCTACCTAGCCTGCACATCTTTGAACTGTGGGAAGAAATTGAAGCACCGGGAGGAAACCCACGCAGGCACAGGGAGAAAGTGAAAACTCCACACAGTCACCCAAGATTGGAATTGAACCCCGATCCCTGGCACTGAGAGGCAGCAGTGCTAAGGCTTTACCCATGAACAAATCTACAGCATCCCAAAATTATATGTTTTGCAAATGCTTTCTGGTGAATTGCAGAGAATATTTAGCTATTTTGGATTGCATGCAAACATTACAATTTTAAAAACTTGCATAAATTAAACCAGAAACCAAATATTCAGCTTTTAGCTGCTCTGCCTTTTTTTTCAGAATTGTTTCTATTCAATTCATGATCGTCGTCTTCACCCTGGCATCAAGGATGCAACATACCATTCACAACTACCAGTCAGAAAAGTAAAACCTTTCTATTCCCCCAACTTTAATCTTTCCCCCAATTGCCAAGTTCCTGTTCATGTAAACTATCTGCCTTTAAATCTTTCCAATTCCTGGTAGCACCATGCATCATGGTGCCACAATATTGATTGTAACTACTTTCATTTGAATCATTGCCACTGTCCACTTCACACTTGGTCGGTACTATAAATTGGATTGTAAATTTTGTTGTTGTGAAAAATGAGCAGTCATGAAGTCAAGTGAAAAGGAAAATCTGACAGTGCTTAAAAGGTGATAATTCTATTAGGTCATGTTTCCTGTCTTGTCCAGAACCTAAAATCAACATTTATGAATCAAGCGGACATTTCCCTTAAATTAGGAATTTAATATACAGTAAACCCCATCTCTCTGTGCTGCCCATGCAGCTGGTCATTCACTTCTCGCTTTTTACCAAGCCTATTGCCGTGTCCTAAACGGAGTATCAGGAGACAATGGACGCAGGATCTGGGCGTAGTTCTCATAGAACTGAATAGAATGGCTAGAAAACTCCATTAATTCTCTGAGGACTGTTAATGGTATGTTAATTTTATTATCAACGTTAAGGATTCATAGATGAATGGCAGTGATTGATTTAAGACATCTTCCATGACCGGTGGGCAGCGCAGGGGCTGGAGCATTTCTCCCAGAAACTGACTTTGATTTAAAGTGTAGTCAGTCTCCTTTTGGGATTTTTTTAAATTTTGTCCCTTTCAGGAACTATCCACTCCCCTGATTGTTTAATTTGTTGATATGTTCAATTTGTTAATTTGATCCATTTTGTTTCAGGCAAAAGGGTATAAAGAAAGATTGTACAACCTGAGGGCAGCACGGTAGCACACGTGGATAGCACTGTAGCTTCACAGCGCCAGGGTCCCAGGTTCGATTCCCCGCTGGGTCACTGTCTGTGTGGAGTCTGCACCTTCTCCCTGAGTCTGCGTGGGTTTCCTCCGGGTGCTCCGGTTTCCTCCCACAGTCCAAAGACGTGCAGGTTAGGTGGATTGGCCATGGTAAATTGCCTTTATGACCAAAAAGGTTAGGAGGGGTTATTGGGTTACGGGGATAGGGGGGAAGTGAGGGCTTAAGTGGGTCGGTGCATACTCGATGGGCCAAATGACCTCCTTCTGAACTGTTTGTTCTATGTTCTATGAGGTGAACCTTGGTTCACAGGCTCCCAAGATACTGCTTTTTGCAGTCTTGTGGAGTTCATGGACCACAGGTACATGTGTTACGGCCTTTGCATTCTATTTTTAGTTTTCTTTTACTTAATGTTTGGTTGCACTTCAGCCCCACACTCCTGGGGCTGGATTCTCTGTTTTTGGCACAAAGTCCCCATGCCGTCGTGAAATCCGTGATCTTTTACGCCAGGAAAACTCACATCGTCATAGAGCTCACAGCTCTAGCTGCCGATACAGCCCCCAGCACTTCCGGGTCAGAGGCCACGCATGCGAACGGCGGCGGCCTGCAGCGGCCACATCGTGGTCCACGGCAGACTCAGCCCATGGACCAGAACCGACAAAGTACTGCCCCGCATCGGCCGCTCGTGTGCCCTGAACCACCCGCCCACATTGTCCCCAGCCCCGAATGAAGCCCACCCCCGCCTGCTGATTGGCCCAATCCCGACTGTAGCAACCCCGGACTGAGTTCGCACCCGCCACGCGAGGATCCCGGACAGTGCGACTATGAGAGTCCAACACCATCGGAAATTCAGCCGGTCGGCAACAGGGCATCGTGGGGCAATGGCCTGAGGCAGTGGATACTCGGCATGGCGTACTCCACGAGTACGGCGATTTTCGGTGGGTAGAGAATTTAAAAACCGGCGCCGCTTCCGATTTCACCGCCAAAATGGATTCTTTGCCCTGTCGCTGAATGCAATTTCAGCGTTGGGAAGCAGAGAATCCAGTCCCTGATCTTTGGGAACCTGGTGTGTGGGGGAAGAACGAGGAGGACCTCCTTATGGACCTGGACTAATTGGCCATTAACAGGTTCAGGCTGCGAGTAGTTCAGGGGGTCCTCCAGCCTGACTGTCTGTCCCACTTCCTTTGAGAGGATGGACGCAGTGTTCACTTGCACGATTGAGGCCTTGCATAGTTGTTGGACACTGCAGGGGCTGCGGTGCACCACTGACCCCCAAAACCACATTTTGATTTACAAATGTGAAAGATTCCTTTGTGATTTTGTTTTTGGTTAGTACCTCTTTAAAGCATGACCCCTCCCCCTCAATTTGATAATTTGTCCCATTTGTTAATTCAATCATTTAATCTTTCTGTTCACTTGCTTTACTCAAGAGTATAAGGAAAAGCTGCTCGGTCACTGCTGTTGGTTAGGGAAGAGGCAGACATAATGCAATTTTGCATTCTGAAAAATAAATCTATCATTAAGTATAAATATTGGTGTCTGGTTTTCTACTTCACTGTCTGTCTTTGGAGTGAATTAATAAGGAACAGAAAGAAAGAAAATGCAATTTCCACCTGACAGCAACAATAAACCCAAGACTGGCAAGTAGGAGAATAAGTGGCTGCACTTTAATCAAACAAAACGTCTGAAGAGAGCTGTTGGAATACAATCAGGAACCAGACCAAAACAGACCATAGAAGAATGCCACACTCAGAAGGGAAAATAGGCACAAATATTTAAAAAGTCCAATACTGCACCACTTACAACTCCCAAATGAAGAACAGCTTCTGTCCCGAGACCATGTGCAAGGACAATTATCAATGCTGAATCTCATCCACATACAATAAAATTTCACCCACTGAGCAGGATTATGGAATTCCCTTTTTCCTCATTAATCACTGCAACATCCAACAGCATTTCACCTCTCCACCCCATGCGATAACTTTACACTGGTCCTCACTTCACCCCTATATCTCAGAACAGTTTCCAAAATTGAGGAAGAGAGATTTCAGTGTACAGGAAATAATTTGGCTCACTGTACTAATATGCTGTCTGCTCTGTATCTGACACATCTTTTCCAATCACCATTGCTAATTCCCTTTTTTTATTCTTTCCCAAATATTTATCTACTTCCCTCATAAATGCTGCAATGTATTCCATATTTCAATCACATTTTGCAAAGGAAAATAATCATTCAACTGCTTGTTTATGCTAATTGTAAAAATATATTGCTTCACTGATCAGTTGAAACAATATTTCACCTCTGTTCTCTTAAATCCATATAAAAGCTTCAAAACTTATATTATGTGGCCCTTCACCTCATGTGCTCCAATGAATAAAGCCTTTGTTTTTCAAGCATTTCATCATTTTAAAACATTCTTATCCTTGGTATAACCTGAGTTAATCTATATTTTTCCTTTGGTAAGTTTATAAAATTTAGGTTTGAAAATAGCTGTAACCACATGTGCTTCGGTCGACGATGCCGAATTCGCATTTGGCGAATGGCCGGAGAATCCAAGTTTACGACAGAATCAGGGGCGGCGCCGCTTTCCCGATGCTCCACCCCCTCCAAAGCGGCGTACTCTGTGAGTACGCCATGTATCGACGGCCTCAGGACATTCCCTGAGGCCCGCCCCCCGATACTCTGCCCCCAAGCGGCCGAGTTCCTGACGGCTTGGGTCTCTAATGGTCTCACCCGTCGGGAACCCGGCATGGCGGCTGCAGACTTAGTCCAGCGCTGCCACAATGGGGGAGGGCCAATCCATGGGCCGGGGGGGGACATTATTCAAGGCTGGGTGCACTGTGGGGTGGGTAGTCCAGGGCGCGCTAGCCGGCTGAAGGGGGAAGGGACTATTTTGCGGTCGGGTCCACTGCAGACCGCCGCCGTGCGCATGCGCGGCCACAGACCCGGCTATTCTCCAAGGCCTTTCGGCAGTTAGAGCCAGGAGCTCTACGCTGCAGTCCTGCTAGCCCCCAGCAAAACGGGGAATCGGTGACCGTTTTGCACCAGTTTTCCTGGACGTTCCCATGCTGGCGTGGGGACATAGCCCCAGAATCGGAGAATCCAGCCCCACATTTTAGATGCAGTGCTGAACTGTACCTTTTTGTCACCTCATGCCAAAGTTCATGATGTGAGAGGAAATTCTTATGAATCTATTTTTCTTCCTATATATATATATTTTTTTCTATACTCAGCTGATTTTCTTTGCATTATTATCCCTAGATTCATCATCTACTTCTTTTCAAAATCTCAACTGAACTTTTTTCAGTCATTGATACAACTCTATGTCTGTGTATGTGCATCTAGATTGAACCTGAATTATCTCCGGTTTAGATATTTTCCATTGTTTAGTTGTTTTCTTTCCAAAATGCTTGCACTACTTTTGGTTCATCTTGACATTTTGTTTCAATCACGTACCATTGACTTAAGACTGTTCTCTCTCCTTTTTAACTTTTATGCTGCACTCTGTTGCTCTCAATTTTGTGTCAAATCACACAACGTATGCCTCCTCTTTGCTTCCAATAAATATCTATATCGTGAAAGCCCCCATTTTTGTGTTGCAGTCATGTGACTACCAGTCCCAAAGCACAATGCATCTAATCAGCAACTGCAAGGAAAGAAAAGTGCAAAGCATCACAAAATCTCTGCCTCATTAGTGCAATTGGGAAAGATTTAACTACTGGAATCACCACCAAGTTTGAATTGAAAGCTCAATCTCTTACCTTTTAAATTAGGTATGAGAGAAGCAAGTTTCTTTTGCATGAAAATATCTAACTTTCAGATCAAGCTGTTGGAGTAGCCTTTTTCTCCAAATAAACCTATAGTAAATGAAGAGCGACATTGACATCATAGAGGTGGGTTTGACAAAATTTCCCTCTTAGGGTGGAGTCTTACCTTCCACATTCTTGTATCTCGAGTTCATGTGCATGTTTCCCAAGACTTCTTTTTTAGCTATTTAAAGTAATTGTATTGCTCATGCACACAGGAATTAGGAAGATGATTATTAAATAAACATGCATAAAACCATGTGGAATATACTCCCAAGCTCTCAATTTGTATTCACGGCAGGGGAGATCCATGCTAAGAGAACCATTTCATACAATTGTCTCTCAGGACTCCTGTATGTTTGGTCAAAAATGGCGTTCATAGAATTTACAGTGCAGAAGGAGGCCATTCAGCCCATCGAGCCTGCACCGGCCCTTGGAAAGAGCACCCCCATTCTAAGCCCAGAACTCCTGCCCCATACCCGTAACTCAGCAACCCCACCCAACCCCTTTGGACACGAAGGGCAATTTAGCATGGCCAATCCACCTAACCTGAACGTCTTTGGACTGTGGGAGGAAACCGGAGCACCCAGAGAAAACCCACGCAGACACGGGGAGAACGTGCAGACTCCGCACATACAGTGACCCAAGCCGGGAATCGAGACTGGGACCCTCGAGCTGTGAAGCGACAATGCTAACCACTGTGCTACCGTGCCGCCCTTTAATGATAATAATTCCCAATAAGAATTCATTAATTTCCTTATTATAATTTTATGCATTTTAGGAATGGAATTTTGATACATCTCAAAAAGGACAGATAAAAATGAAATATACAGAATTTAGAAGCAGGAAAAGAATGCATGACAGGAATTGCACCATTTGGGAGTTTCAATGCGATCAGCTGAATTAATGCTCTCGCTGATACCAGGGTAAACATGTGCCGCTATAATCATTCAGACTATTGCAAAAGAACTTTCACAACATAACATTTTTACAGTTTTACTAATATATACATTTCCAAGCAACTTTTTTTTTTTTTTTATAATGGAAAACTTGATCACTGATAGGTCAAATTGTGGCAAAAATCATGATTAACAATTAGTTTGTAATCTAGTTATGTGTATTAAACAAGTAATTGAAGTATCAATTAACCTAATATAATATTCTACTTAATTGCAATCAATGTCGGACACTTTTCCCATGTGACTGTGGAGGTGTAACTGCATCTTTACTTGACAAGTGAAATATAGCATATGGCCTGAGCCTACATGCAAAGCTAACTTATAAGGTTTAATTGCAGGGCTCTTGCTGTGAAGTCAGTCAAGGTTGAATGGACCCATTTCTGTAGCTGGTAAACTCTCCCCCCATCCCCACTTAGGAATTAAAATTATCAGCTTCAATACCTGGGACTCAGAGGGGCTATTGTGTGAGAGAACAGCTGTGGAGTTTCAAGCCCTCAGTTGTATCCTATATTAGTTGAAACATTAATATAGTATTAACGTATGATGCCTTGAAAATAAGCAGTCACTTTCAATAACATTATATAAGATCAATGCATGTCTTTGGTACCGTAAGCTTAACTAAGTTCTGTAATCAGTCTTATAGTTCTCTACTTATCGTGTTCTTATTACTTATAAACCGGTATCTATTGAATGTATTCTGCTGTATTTTGTAAGCGTATCTTGCCATCTCATCTTTACACACCGATTGTCTTTATACATTGATTTTAAACATACCATCTGTAGATTTTATGAAGCATTTTTTAAATTTATGTATTAGTTTTAACGCTATTTAATGTGCCACTTTGTACTCTTTTGTTATGTTTCATTAACCCATGCCAAGTACCGACAGTCAAGTAATAATTCCATACCAGTGAAATAGTTTTTTCAGGCGAAACATTGATAAGTGTTTGTCTTAATGAGAATTTTACAGGACATGCAATATTGTTACCTCTACATCAATTACCTAGACATTCAGGAATGACAAGCCGCAGAGTTAATCATTAGCACCTGACACCATACACTTTATCTCAAAAACGTGGACAAGGAGACTACCATAAGGTGCCTCGTTATCATTATCTCATTAAACTTAATGAAAGAACAAAGGTACACGATAATAAGAGAGACTGGACCGCAGGTAATTGACACTTTAGTGAACCAGTCAGGGGATAACAGCAAATTACATTAATAGATGACTGCCACCCTGAAGAAACCAATCATGAACTGATTAGCACTGCCCAAACCAAAGTCCAGGAAGACCACTGATTATGAGCAGAGGAAGTGTATCAGAAAGAGTTAAAAAGTACTAGCTTTCAGCAGCAAGGCATGCAGAGATTGAAAACGGAAGACTTGCCATGATTTTGCTTCAAGATAGGAACAGAACGCCACAGAAGTGACAGAGAGGGAGTTACCTTGTTACCCATGTGTTACCTTGCATCCTAGCCTGAATCAGAAGGCAAGACCTTAATTAAGCCAGTAAAGTTACTGGGCTAAATTAGGGAGCGGTACCGACATGATCCATGCCAACCTGCCCTGGAGCCAAAAAGCAGTGGGGCAGACTAATGAGGGCCGAGTGGGACTTCCATCCCTCACTGTGGAGGAGGACCCACCTTCTGGAACTGCTGGCTAATTGGATTGGTTGGCAGCTCCATCAGTCCTAGCAGTGCCAGGAAGCCATCAGTGACCGCTGCTGAGATTGCAGCAAAAGATCAAGGCACAAGTATCCACTGAGCACCTAAGTCCATGGCCTTGAGCCAGGAGGGTTGGGGTAGGTTTGGAATGAACACGATTAGCAAAGGACAGCCCCTAAAGGGTGACACTCCACCTTCCTGCTGGCCATGCCAAACTTTTTATAGCGTGGGCAATATACTATCAGGGTCAGTTGGCTTGATAACAAGCTTAATATATCCTTAATTTTCCAATTAAATACAGTGGGTGGTCTGCTGATTTTAACGCTCTCTCACGTCCTGTAATATAGGGGTGAGCTCAGGGATGGATGGGAAGGTGGTAGGATGGGCACCCACCCCATTTTATGGGTCATCCCCTCGTGGGAAACAGGCCTGCCAGGGGCACATAAAATTCAGCCTCTTGTACAACTTTTCAAGTATTATCTTTTGTTATTTCATAAGTGTTTCCTGATATGATGACACTAGACTCTCTCTTATCACCTGTATGGCCAAAATCGTAAAAGGAGAAATTAACATTCAGTGGGTGAAAATTCACAAGACGTACGGCTATATTATCCAAAACTTGTACAATCATCACTCTAAACACTTTCACAAACATTAAAAATGATAACTTTATAAATTAAATTATAATTTTCTCTCATCAGCAAGTTCTTTTGCACATACATCCAGTTCAAGCAGAGAGGTGCTTATATTTATAATTGATCATGGTGTGATAGTCTCCAAATAAATTGTTTTAATTTCATCTGCTTTAGCCTGTTTCAACAAAACATTTGCAAAAAAAAAAAATCAACCAGTTCTGGAGATTCCTTTCAAAATATTTTTGTTTTTGTTTAATAAATTTAATGTACCCAAATAATTTTTTCCAATTAAGAGGCAATTTAGCATAGCCAATCCACCAAACCTGCACATCTTTTGGGTTGTGGGAGCGAAACCCACGCAAACACGGGGAGAATGTGCAAACTCCACGCGGGCAGTGGCCCAGAACCGGGATCGAACCTGGGACCTCAGCGTCGTGAGGCAGCAATGCTAACCACTGCGTATTAGCACTGAAACAATTCATTCACAGAAATTGATTATTTTTTCCAAATGTCTCCAATACCTCCTTCAGAAATTATGATTTATTTTTCTTGGGAACTCCAGCAATAAGAAAAAATGATTGGAGGTATGAAGCTATCCAACACCAACTTTGTTCCACAATATTTATGACTGTACCCTACAAACACTACGTTGAGGAATTATTTACTCACAGTTGACTGAATTTGCTGATACTCAAAGTGCCTAGCATAAATCAATGTTACTATCGTCTACCCAAGAGGAACATTTTCCTTCTATTTACAAGGAGACATTTGAAATTAAGCAAAAGAGAAGACATTACCGGAAGGCTATATTACTACGCAAATGATGTTTCGACAAGATTATAATATAAGGCATCATTGTTATGCCTATATGTAGCCTATATATTTTGTTTGAATGCATAGAATGTCAGATATACAACTATGGTGCTAAAAATTGGTCCATATCATTTTCTTGATGTGAGAGTTCCAATTCGAGGCCTGCTCTCACTCGTTGGCAGCATGAAATTTGGTGCCAAATTCCTTTTTCTCTTACCTGATTGTATCATTTTTTAAAATACATTTAGAGTACCCAATTATTATTTTCCAATTAAGGGGCAATTTAGTGTGGCCAATCCACCTAACCTGCACATCTTTGAGTTGTGGGGGTGAAAACTACGCAGACACGGGGAACCCGATTGTACCTTTGGGCCCAGCAGTTATGCACCTCTGGTTGCCTCTGTGCTCAACAAGGAGCATATGCGAATAGCATATAGTAGCCTTCAGTTCTTAAAGGCACTCTGCCCCTCTTAAACACAAACTCCCCTGTTTTGCAGAAGGATGTTGCTGAATATTATTGCTGCAATTGTAAACAAGTAAAATTGAACTCCAGGGCAGGGTTATGGGTAGGTGCTGGATACTTTGGAGGTTGACATGGGCAGGACAGATGGCATGGTTACGCACCTAGAGTGCCAGGTGCCTTTGAGGGCAATCCTCAGAAGGAATTGAGAGCAGGTGATTAGGGAGGTCAGCTCACATTATCTAGGCCTGAGGGTCTGGAAAGTGTGCCGCATGAAGTCTCATGACCTCATACAGGTGATCAGGATCAGTGAATGCATCTGTGCATGACATTTCCTATCGCTAATTCCACCAGTCTCTCATACTGCTCAATGCACCACACCCTTAGCACTCACCCAACAGCAGTTCCTTGCACTAAAATAAATCACGTCAAAAATCCAGATACTCCACTGCACCCTCACGTACACTGCAATGATGCCAGCTTCACACTCAACTATCACTGTTTCTATATATCTCCAGCTGTTCAGCAGTGGCAGGCACATCACCCTACTACAGAACAACAGACCCCTAAATTTCTCCCTTTTCTTGTGCAGGTCAAGGTGGCATCCAATAGAAATGAGCAGAGTGGAGTTGGCAAGTGTCATGTGAGAGTACCTTTAAGAACTGGATGTTTAAGCAATGTACCTTTAAGAAAACAGTGATGTCATAAGCTCAGCTCAGTTCAGCCATTTTGAAGTTTCAGTTTTGAAAAGTGCCTGGCTGGTTTTGCTGACAGCAGTTTAAAAGTGCTTGGCTGTTTTGCTGTGAGCTGATTAAAAGGATAAAGCCTGTTTGAGACAGCAGCTTGAGAAATTCTGGTTTGCTGTGAGTTGCTTGAAGGGAGAAAGCCAGTTGGAAAAAGCAGTTTGTGTGTGTCTGTGTGTGTCCAGAGAGCTGCAGGAAGAAAGCAAGGTGCTGGAGCTGAAGTCAACCAAGCTAATATATCTCTGCCATTCTACAGAAAATATATATATCCTTTAACCTGATGTGATACTGTTTAAAGGTGTTAAGTCTCTTGGAAGTTTGAAGGAACATTTTAAGGAATTATTTACTATTGCAATATTTTCTGAGTTATCTTTGAAATAAGGGGTGTTAAGAGATCCAATGTTTATTTAAGATGTTAAGTTGAGTTCATGGAATAAATAGTGTTTTGTGTTTAAAAACCCACGTGTCCATAATTGTAATCCCACACCTCGGGGAAAAGCCGTGTGCTAGGAAAAGCAACAAATCCATTAAAGGGGGAGGTTGGTTGAACTCCATGATACATTTTGGGGTTCTGAAAACGCCTCGTCCATAACACAAGGGATAAGGATGTCTGCTCTCTGAGTTCTTTGGAGAAGGTGGTCTCCACATCATAGGGTCAGCAAAGAAGCCCGTGGACTCCGACACCACTGTGAACATTGAAAATGACAATATTTTCTTTCCTTATGCCGACTTCTCAACTCCCATCTCATTTTCAGCCTGCCATCTAGCATGATGAGTAGGCTGCAGATGGTGTGACTATGAACCTCTTGCTTTACAACCTGCACCCCACCACCAACCTTCCTCTTCTATTTTTCTGCTTCCAGATCCCCAAGAACTGTCAGGGGCTCAGCCATAGCAGCCTAGCACAGGATTATTGAAGAACCTCCTGCATCACTTGATTTGACACTCACGGCCACCAGCTCAGATAATGTTGCCTCACATACCTAAAAGGTTAGTATAAAGTTTGAATCTATATGTGGTGAGCCACAGGATACGATTGGGCAACAACCACATCAGGAAAAAAAGATGTACAGCTGGTTCATGTACCAGCTCACAAGAGGTTGCAGACACGTTCTACTACAGGAGACTCAGACGAAGATTTTGATGGGGCAACACACAGCAGAGCACTCATCTAAATGCACAGAGACATTGGGTGAATTGACTGGGTGCCAGACAACCTCGTTGTCATCAGGAAGCATGGAAGAAGCTGGCTCCAATTTGGCAGAGTGCAATTTACAGAGCTTACCCTCTCCATTCTCTTTGCACCATCTCCCTATCATGCTGCAGGCACCCAGGCAGTGCAACTGCTGCCCATATGAGGATGGGTCACCAAATCCTCTGCCTTCCCCATGTGGATGCAGGAACTCTCATGGAAAATCCAGAAGCTCACCATATACCTCCAGAAACAATCCAGAGTACTTTCAGAGACTTTGCAATAGAAAACATTATTCAAAATTCTCTTAACTGCAAGTTGGCTGCCTGGCCCTTTAAGTGACACTAGTCCTTGGCAGCTGAGCGCTTGTTCTTTAGTGAATGATGAGTGACAAACACATTCATTTAATGTTCCTGTGTGGTCCAAATTGGAAACTGATCGCCAAATGATACCTGTCTGGCTGAGTGATGTTATGGTAACACCAGGTCAAATACGTTAGCATAGTGGTTAGCACAGTTGCTTCACAGCTGCAGGGTCCCAGGTTCGATTCCCGTCTGGGTAATTGTCTGTGCTGAGTCTGCACGTTCTCCCCGTGTCTGCCTGGGTTTCCTCCGGATACTCCGGCTTCCTCCCACAGTCCAAAGGTGTGCGGGTTAGGTGGATTGGCTATGCTAAATTGCCCTTTGTGTCCAAAAAGGTTAAGTGGGGATTACAGGGTTACGGGGCAGGGTAGATACGTGGGCTTGAGTAGGGTGCTCTTTGTAAGGGAGGTGCAGACCCGATGGGCCGAATGGCCTTCTTCTGCACTGTAAATTCTATGATTCTATAATACTTCTGGTAGACATTGACAATGTTGTATTAGTACCTTTCTCAATATGTGGTGATGTGCAGACCACATCAAAGTGTTTGGAGACACAGCGCATACCATTACAAGAGTGTTAGGCTTCGAGACTGACAGCTGCATCATCAATGCAAGTTCTCAATGTCTAAACTCTGGTTAGTTGTTAAAACTAGCAAACAAGCATGCACACAAACTTGAATTTATTTAATAAACTATAGTTTCCACTGTTAAGGGATGAAAATAAACATAATCAAAAGAAATTATTTTTAAAATGGGCATTGTTTTCCAGCAGACTGCTGACATAAGTATTGACATAGAGTTCACAATATCTGTCGATGTCTTTAAAGAAAACAATATATTTTTAAGGTAGTGTTTTGCAATGTGACTTTTATAAGGAAAAGCTATTGAAATTGCCCACTGAGCTTTGGAGTTGCACTGTGGCAGGTTTAATGAGAATTGCACCGGTCCTCATGCTGAAATTAAAATCTTCTATAACATGTTGCACCCTTGACAAATATCTGCACCAATGACACAGGATTCAGAAAAATACCAGCTTCTGTGTAGGAGAATATTGATCTGAACCATAATGGTGCAACCACGAATCAATTTTTACAAATCATTTTACACTTGTCGGTGCTATATATAAATAATAGCAGCATCCAGTTTACACATTACAATCAAACGCATCTGCTATCTGCAGTGTTTTCACCAAGATCAATTATTAGTATTTTTTTTAAAATCAATGTTACATTCAGCTACAAAAATGACTTGTATTTATATAAGTATTTAATTTAGTAAAATGTCCCAAGGCACTTTATGGGATGTTAACAATGAAAATTTGAACACTGAGCCACGGAAGGAGACATTTGGGCAAATTATCAAAAAATTGGTGAAAAGGATAATTTTTTAACGAGTATTTTGAATGAGAAAACACATGAAAAAGGGTTTTGGGAGAGATTTCCAGAACGCAGGACCATCGCGGGCTGGAGAATCGCCGGGTGGGCCGCTGCCAACGGCCCCCGACTGGTGCGTTGCGATTCCCGCCAACTCACGCTGGCCGGCGGAGGCCCTTCGGCGCCGTTTTGTGCAGCGCCAAGCCCTTTGGCGCCAGCTGGCGCGGCGCCAACCCCGCCACCGGCCAAGCCCCTGAAAGTGCGGAGGATTCTGCACCTTCCGGGCAGCCCGTCACCAGAGTGGTTCACGCCACTCCTCTGCGGCGGTACGGCCCGCCCCGCCGGGTAGGGGAGAATCCCGCCCACAGTTGCCAATAATGGAGTGATTAAATTGGGATGTTCAAGAGACAAAATTGGAGGACACAGAGATCCCAATATGTTGCAGAGTTAGAGGAGAATACAAAGAGCCTTGAAGATAAGGAGCCAAATTTTAAAAACTGACCTATTGCTTAATCAAGAGTCATTTTAGGTCAGCAAGCTCAATGCTGACAGATGAAATGAACTTGCTGTGAGTTGCAACATGGCCAGGAGAGTTTCAGAAGACCTCAAGTTTATGGTGGGTAAAACACTGGAGACAGCGAGAGTGCATTAGCAAACTGAGGTCACAAGGTAACAAAGCATGGGTTAAGATTTCTGGTGCAGATGAGTGGAGGTAGGGTGGAGCAATCGGCAACCTTAGAGTAAGTTTTGCCGATTGGGAGACCAGAAAGGAGAAAAGCTGCAGAGGTATCTGAGTGGATGGTCTCAATTTTAGTGTAATTATGTTCCTGAGCTCCTCACACTTATTGTTGGACGTGAGGGTTGAAGAGGCAGAGGGAAGAGTTCAAGGAGACAGTTTGTAGTCGAGGAGGAGAAGCTGAGAACTATCTTTGAATTCCAAAGATTCGACCCAAAAATGCTTCATGCCACCCAGCCAGATGTGATGAACGGCTAAACTGGTTGTCTGCTATAACTGATCAAGTCTGCAATCCATGGACTAAATGGGGCTGAGGTCAGAGCATACCGGGAGAATGGCCAAGTGTGAGAGAGTAATGGTTGTAATGGGTCTAGGACATTAAAGGTGTGTATGTAGCTGGGCAAATCAGTAATTGCAGGAATATTGTGGTGAATTAAAAGCCAAACACTGTTAAGCTCCGATGGTAATTCTATAATAACTCTATGATAAAATGTATTTATAGTACTTAACCAGAATATACAAAGTAGTGGTCAAGCATGAACTAATGAGGTATACAAATTTAACCTTGTTCAATATGGAAAAATGATACTAAATCAAATTACTTTTTTAAACCACATACAGGGTTTTTAAGCATCGGTTACAATTAGTTCAAAAAGAAATTTACAAATTGAACCTGTCAATTTTTGCTGGAATTGTTTTTGCACCACAAACAATATCAAAATGACAAATTGTGGAGCTTGAAGAATGTTAATTTTTTTGTTACATTTTTGTATTTTTGGACAGAATCGAAGGCGAGGTTTATCTTCCCCCACCCTCCCACCCCCAGTTAACAAGACCTACATCTTTGGCCTTCATTGCATAACCTCTACCCTAAACACAATTTACAAAAAGAAAAAAGGGCAGTTATTTATTTTTTCTTGAAATAAGAACATGGTCAGTCAACTGTAAAACTTGTGCTTCTAAAATGTAAAAATCCAAGTTCTAAACCCATTTCAAAACAGACCAGAAAACATTTATTACAGCATTCAAACCCATTACAAATGTGGTTGTACAAAGACCATATAATAAATAACTTCATAAAAAACAAATATTCCCCAGAGCAATGCCTTGGACAGGTGTTACAGGAACTAGTTGTACAGTACAATATAAAACCCACACTCTGCAAATGTACATTTAAAAAAAGCACAATCTCTACAATGTGAACCTGACACACCATCAAGATATAAAAGATATAAAAGATATAAAAATTCAAACAAAGGAATGTTTAGGCTTCTGCTTTGGGTTCTGTTCACTCTCCATTTTCTGATTTTTGCCTCTTCTTTTCAACTGCACCCTGCTCCACAGCTGGACGCTTCACTGCATGTCCATCTGTTTCTTCTTCCTCCTCAGCACCCTCGTCATCTTCACTATCCTCCTCTTCACCCTCAGCATCTTCCTCCTCCTCCTCCTCATCTACTTCCTCTGCATTTTCATCCGTGTGTTCAGCCCCATTCTCCTCCTCTGTTCCATTTGCTGGTGCATCTCCGCTGCCATTCTCTTTCTCCTCAGTTTCCTCCACGTTATTTTCTTTTTCTTTCAGGTCCTTGGGTTTGACTTCTTTGGCGGTGTCCACTACGGTATCAGCCATTCTGACTAGGTTATGGATATGGATAAATAAATTATAGAATTTTTAAAAATGGACCGAGAAAGTCAGATCGGGGCTGATTTTTCGCTTGTGGCTATAAATAATATGCTCTGTGCAGCTCCCCTTAACTCTCACATGCTGTGAAAAGGAATCAATGCATTTGATAAGGTTCCCCATTGTAGGCTTATGCAGAAAGTAAGGAGGCATGGGATAGTGGGAAATTTGGCCAGTTGGATAACGAACTGGCTAACCAATAGAAGTCAGAGAGTGGTGGTGGATGGCAAATATTCAGCCTGGAGCCCAGTTACCAGTGGTGTACCGCAGGGATCAGTTCTGGGTCCTCTGCTGTTTGTGATTTTCATTAATGACTTGGATGAGGGAGTTGGTGGGTGGGTCAGTAAATTTGCAGACGATACGAAGATTGGTGGAGTTGTGGATAGTGAGGAGGGCTGTTGTCGGCTGCAAAGAGACATAGATAGGATGCAGAGCTGGGCTGAGAAGTGGCAGATGGAGATTAACCCTGAAAAGTGTGAGGTTGTCCATTTTGGAAGGACAAATATGAATGCGGAATACAGGGTTAACGGTAGAGTTCTTGGCAATGTGGAGGAGCAGAGAGATCTTGGGGTCTATGTTCATACATCTTTGAAAGTTGCTCAAGTGGATAGAGCTGTGAAGAAGGCCTATGGTGTGCTTGCGTTCATTAACAGAGGGATTGAATTTAAGAGCCGTGAGGTGATGATGCAGCTGTACAAAACTTTGGTAAGGCCACATTTGGAGTACTGTGTACAGTCCTGGTCGCCTCATTTTAGAAAGGATGTGGAAGCTTTGGAAAAGGTGCAAAGCAGATTTACCAGGATGTTGCCTGGAATGGAGAGAAGGTCTTACGAGGAAAGGTTGAGGGTGCTAAGCCTTTTCTCATTAGAACGGAGAAGGATGAGGGGCGACTTGATGGAGGTTTATAAGATGATCAGGGAAATAGATAGACAGTCAGAGACTTTTTCCCCAGGTGGAACAAACCATTACAACGGGACATAAATTTAAGGTGAATGGTGGAAGATATAGGGGGGATGTCAGAGGTAGGTTATTTACCCAGAGAGTAGTGGGGGCATGGAATGCACTGCCTGTGGAAGTAGTTGAGTCAGAAACATTAGGGACCTTCAAGCAGCTATTGGATAGGTACATGGATTACGGTAGAATGATATAGTGTAGATTAATTTGCTCTTAAGGGCAGCACGGTAGCATTGTGGATAGCACAATTGCTTCACAGCTCCAGGGTCCCAGGTTCGATTCCGGCTTGGGTCACTGTCTGTGCGGAGTCTGCACATCCTCCCCGTGTGCGTGGGTTTCCTCTGGGTGCTCCGGATTCCTCCCACAGTCCAAAGATGTGCAGGTTAGGTGGATTGGCCATGATAAATTGCCCTTAGTGTCCAAAATTGCCCTTAGTGTTGGGTGGAGGTGTTGACCTTGGGTGGGGTGCTCTTTCCAAGAGCCGGTGCAGACTCGATGGGCCGGGTGGCCTCCTTCTGCACTGTAAATTCTATGATAATCTAGGATTAATCTAGGACAAAGGTTCGGCACAACATCGTGGGCCGAAGGGCCTGTTCTGTGTTGTATTTTTCTAGGTTCTATGCTCTAACTCTCAACTTCTTCGACTCCAAGTTTTTTGTGTTTAGGAATCACTTCTCCAACACCACAATGCACCCTGTATCCCATTCATATTTAGTGGTTTATTAAACAATTAAAACCCCAATTCCAACATAAGTCCGAGGAAACATGAACTCTTTCCTACCAAATTCCTCCTCTTAAAAAAAATCTTTTATTTGGCGTAAATTACAAATACCACAACACAAATGTATATTTTTTCCTGCAATAAATGGACCCTACTCTCCAGTCTTAAAAGATTTTGTTTACACACTTATCTCTTCCTTACAAGAAAAGATGCCTCTCTTTATAATTTCTTCGAGCTAGCCTCTCATATCATCAGTCAGATAACTGGCAACTGCTGTTAACCCACTTGATCTTGTGAATCTCCCTGTTCTCCAGCATCTGGCTTTGGCTCGTTATAAAAATCCATTGTCTCTTTTCATTGATGCATTTTGCAGAGTAGACATTCTTCCAAAAGGTCTTATTGTCTATGTCACTGTTTTCCAAACTTCTTTTCCCAGGACACACTTTTACCAACTGGACGACTTTCAAGACCCAGGCCGGCCCACCTTCACGACCGACGCTGGCCAACCTTCGCAACCCACGCCACCCGAACTTCGTGACACACCATTTTTGCTCACCTTTAATACGACAGGTCAGCCTGCTTGGTGTTCACAATCTCACTTGCTTTGTCATTCAATGTTACATTTCTGCTAAGGACTTCAGCTGCTGATTTAAGTTCTCACTGCAGCCTTCGAAAAAATCAAGAGGTTTGTTCTTGAACCCGCCTTCAAATGCCTTCGCAAATTTGAGGATTTTAATCTTTCATTTGCCAGTAGTTCCCTGCTTATACCACACATGGGCTTTGCATCCTGATTTGAATTGGCACAATTAATAAAGCCATACCTCAAGAAACCATCTTTACACTGCTTTGTTCCTGATTACAACTTCTTCTTAATGGGTTGTTCTTCAGAGCCCTGGAGCTCACCCCAGCATTACTTTGTCCTGCTGTGTACTCTCTTGAGAAGCTCTCTCCAGCAGATTCAGTTGTGAGATCCTGGCCTATTTGTGTCCCTGGCCCTCTGTTCCTTAGTACAAACTGATCCAGCTTCAGTTCTTCAGCACTCCTGTTACTTGCTTGCTGGCAGCTTCAAAATGGAGGAATCTCTCCTCCATGATTTTGTGGCCAAAGCATGGATCACGAAACGTCAGTGGACCTGCTCTCTGCCGTCACTTCTGGTGGTAAGACTCTTGTTTTTAAAAAAGAAATTTGGTCCTGGGACAGCGTGATGATGTCAGGAGGTGTCAGCCTTCCACACTGGGCACCGGGCCTGAATCGCCTGAGGGGGCATGCATGCGCATGGCATTCTTTTTTTAATTTTTTTTTTAAACAGCACATGTAGTCCCATGAGTTTTATTTGTGAAGACTGATAACTTATAATACACCATTATAGTAACACGGTTGCAATGGTTTTAAACATTCACACAGATTTCACATGCTGGTCCTTAATTCCACTTGCCCTGCCCCAGAGGAGAACCGCACATCATTTCTTTCCTGAGATTGCTTCCGGTGCCTTCTTCTTGGATCTCAGTTTGAAGAACAAACAAATTGCTGCAATCCCTGTATATGCAGCTACCACATAATTCCTCCTCCGTATGATGGTATAGGCATTGAAGTACTTGTGGAAGCCAAAGAACTGGCTCACACTCCTCACGCAAACTTTACTCGACCGCTTTCCGCGTCCTTCACAGGCCCCGAGCTCCAACGGTCCCACCGCCAGACGCACCAGCCCCGCCTCCTCCTATTGATCAGCGGAACAATGGGGCGCCAGATGTGACGTTAGGAAAGCTAATCACCCAATGAAAAATCTGGGTGCCCATCGGATGGAGCAAGGCAAAATGCTACAGCTGATGGCAGTCGTCGATGGCATTCTCAACCTAAAAGCCGGTCGTGGTTTGGCTCTTCTCCCATGATCGGGAACGCCACGACCGATCACTCCACAACTCTCCTGAGACATGCCCGACTCATGGTTCGCACACCCCTGCATTAAACAATTAAAACCCCAATTCCAACTTAAGTACAAGGGAAAATTAACCCTTTCCTAACAAAAACTAGGCAGGTGAGATTTTGTACGTACAATTATAGATTAATTATATTCTTTGTTGATGTTTCAGCCACTGAGTACTTTTTACTTTACGACTTTTAAAAACTTATTTTGTGTACATTCTTTTCGATTCACAACTCAAA